>NC_081412.1:577705609-579180609 GCF_030272615.1 Cryptomeria japonica
AGAAATTACGTGGAATAAGAACAATGGGACAAAAAGGTACATCATTTTCAACATCTCAATTCTATTTACCAAATGAACATAATGAAATTGAAGAAGAGATCACAATGAATTAATCAAACAAATGATGAAGATGCACCAACAACATTTGATTTACCCTATGAACCTAATGCAATTGAAGAAGAGACCACATTGAATATTCATCTCTCTCTCTCTCTCTCTCTCTCTCTCTCTCTCTCTCTCTCTCTCTCTCTCTCTCTCTCTCTCTCTCTCTCTCTCTCTCTCTCTCTCTCTCTCTCTCTCTCTCTCTCTCTCTCTCTCCCTTTTCCTTCACATTTTCTTTACTACAAGTAACGCGTACGGGGTACTGGGAATATGGATGTTGGTTTGTTGAGCATTTTTAGGGACTAAAAGCACGCACATGGTTACTGAACATACCGCGTACGCGGTTCTTGGGCATACTTTTAGTTACCCAATGACCTCAAAAGAAGTTTTTGAAGTCGTTGAAGGCCCCACTACAACTGTTACCTCGCTTTTGTAATAGTTTTATATGTAGAAGTAAGTGAAATTTTTGTTTTGCATGATTTCAAATGACTGAATTGTTGTTCTTATTAGTTTGGTCAATGTTATTGTGATTTTTTAATAGTTCTGATTTTAAAAAGTAATGATAATGCTCAATTCTATGGTTATTTGATTGTTTAAGAAATTTTGTTTACATATATATGTAATATGATTCTATTTAGGACAACCGGTATTAACAATGGGAAAGAACAAGCGAGGAACGGTGGAACAACGAGAGGTTGAAAATGAAAGACAAAGACAGTGTATGAAGAAATTACGTGACATAAGAACAATGGAACAAGAAGGTACATCATTTTCAACATCTCAATTCGATTTACCAAATGAACATAACGCAATTGAAGAAGAGATCACAATGAATAATCAAACAAACGATGAAGATGTACCAACAACATTTGATTTACCCTATGAACCTAATGCAATTGAAGAAGAGACCACATTGAATATTCAGGTAAATGATGAACATACACCGGCTCTATTTGATGTGATGAATGTACCTAATGCACGCAATGCACCGATGTTAGCACCTCCTAGAATCATTCGTAGGAAACCAAAGTATCTAGTCGACATCGATGAGAATATTTTGAAGTCAATGCCCGTTAAAATGAATGAACAAACTTGTAGGAGAATGGTTAAAAGAATATGGAAAAACTATTTTGAAAACTTAAATCAAACTGCCGGATGCCAATTAATTATTGAAATGATTAAAAATTAAATTTTAGAGAGACAATGAAAATTCTAGGCCTAAGATCATTTGAAATTAATAGCGAATGAACTATTGTGAGAAATCTATTTGATGCATATCAAGCTATTGGTTCAAAATCATGTACTAAAGATTCTAATGTTACTCGACGTGTTATTACATCAACCATAATGAGCAAGAAAATAAAATAATATCGTTTGATAAGCAAAACAAGTCATTAAACATAAGTAGAACAACATTACGTAAAGCATTAGATAGGCGGGAGAAAATAGAGGATCCTAAAAATAATTCTCTTTGGGTGTTCTCGGGTAGACTACCACACAAAGACAAGGTTGTTGTTGATGCACTAAGAACATTAATTGAAACTTTTTGGCACAACAACATAAGGGTTTCGCCTAACCAAAGAGATATTGTTAGAAGGCCAATTGGATCTAGAAATCATGAGCCACATGCCAAATACTATTTGGATGTGACTCAAACAAAATTTTATGAAAGATTCCTTCAAAAGTTTCCTCAAATAAGAATGAGTCACAGATTTTTTGAAATGGCAAAACCTTTTTATGTTAAGATTAATCATGTACATGCCACGTGTTTTTGTAGGATTCATATTGAATTTTCCATGCACTATGATATTTATCATCATATATGTTGTACTTTGCACACTAACGATGTTTTGCAAGAATACAATATACAACCACCTCCTAAGTCACCAAGAGAATTGATTTCAAGTGTGTTATGTAAAAGAGATGATGGTTGCATTTATTATAAGATGATGTGTTTGAAAGGTTCTTGTGCTACATGTGGTGGTTTGCAACATTTGCCAAGATGTCTACATTTGGATAGCACACATGAAATTGGTAAGAAACTAGTATCTTTTGGAAAGTACAAGATAGTGACATATGGGGTTATATATGGAAAATAATTGAAGAGATGTGAGTTAGTGAAAAATGATATATGTGTAGATGATTTTATGAGAACGTTTAAAGAGAAACTAGTTTATGAGTACATAATGCATACACATGAGCTCCGTGGTTAGATGAGCAATTCAAGTTATGCAAGGACACATTTCCTCCTGCTACCATTGTCTCTATAGTTGATTTTTCTTAAAATTATACACTAGAACCTAAAAATGAAGTGCTATCTATGTATTACCATTCTACACAAGTTTCTATTTTTGTACACATAGCATTCATGCATGCAAATAATAGCACAGAGGAGGATAGAAAGGTTGTAAGAGAGTATCACTTCTACATAAGTGACGATAACACACATGAACGTCAGAGTTTGTGCAAGGATTC
This sequence comes from Cryptomeria japonica, assembly GCF_030272615.1. Taxonomy (NCBI): domain Eukaryota; kingdom Viridiplantae; phylum Streptophyta; class Pinopsida; order Cupressales; family Cupressaceae; genus Cryptomeria; species Cryptomeria japonica. The sequence continues at coordinate 577,708,187 of NC_081412.1, forward strand.
TTTAAAGGTTTCTATGATAGTTTAAGGGAAAGGAATATACAATAAAAGCAACACATAATATGGTCAGATAATTTCACCTCGTAATTCAAAAATGCAAGGATGTTCTATTGGTTGAGTAGGATGCATGTGACAAGCAATGTACAACATTTTTTGAATTTCACTAAGGCTGGACACGGCTAGAGAATAATTGAATACGAAGGTGGTGTTGAGTTGACAAATGCAGTAATAATTGTGTGATGGTGTAACTCTACAATGGGACCAAGTAATGCAAGTACATCAATGGTTCATAGATATTTATGGTTGATCACTGAATTTGACATTGAAGACTATCAACATTGTTGTACAGTTGAAGGATCCAGTGACATGCGCTCATTTCAAAATTCAAATGCAAGTTCACCAATAATTTATACTAGACAGATAGTATGTTTTTTCTCTTCATGTATGTATTTTTTGTGGGAAGAATGTGGATCACAAGAGTGGGTTGACAAAAGATCTTGTAGACCATTGCTTCCCATTGATACCTATCAAATTCCTAGAGCACTGTTGTTGAACCAAATGGAAGCATCAGTTGATTTTGATCATGTATCCAACAAGAAGGGAGACTTTTAGAGGTGTACGGGCCACAACTCTGGCATTAGCTCTAAAACTTGTGAATGCACATCAACTGTTGATGCCATTTGCTTTTGGCTATGTCCTGCAAAGTTACAATAAATTATATATATTAGTATCATTATAATTGACCCTTTGTATCTTTCTTGCCCTGACAAAATGTTGTTACAGCTGCCCTCAGGCTAGAATAGGTCGGCACAAATTTCTTCTATTGGGGATTTAGGGAGGAGAGCAAAAATTAGGCATTTGGATTGTTTGAAGCAGGCCAGAAGAGAAAAAGGCCTCTTTTTGGCTCGGATGAGAGAAAACACCCTTTGGAGAGATAGAGTGAGAATGGAGGAGAGATAGCAATTTGTTGCTTTCTTTAATTCTCCCTCTTTCTCTTTGTTCCATTTTGCCCTCATATTAGAATATTTTGTTAGGAATGGGCTTGTAGAGGCCGCCATGATAGCAGCAGGATTAGAAACGGTTGACAAGCATTTTGGGATGACAAGGAAGATAACCAAGATAGGTCATTGTAGATGAGCCTCATGTGACCCTATAGGTTCAAACAAATCGATCATATGTGTCCTGTATTGTGAGAAATAGTCCATCAAAGTTTGACATTTTTTTGGACTCAGGGCACTTGAGAGATAGCGTCAGTAGGGTATGGCTCTCGATGTTCTGACGCATTGGGAGGCACAACAGGAGCATGCCTAGCATAAATATGTCCACCCAAACGTGCTCAATATACTGGTTTGTGACCACGACGAATGGGATCAAATCTAGCTTATCTTGCAACTTTGCATTGCATGCAACCGATGGTTTTTGCAGTAGGTGAAAAAATGTTACCATTTGAAAATGGCTTTGAGTCGTCAAAAACTGAGATAGGTCATTGTAGATGAGCCTCACATGACCCTATAGGTTCAAATGTATCAATCATATGTTTCTTGGATTGTGATAAATTGTTCGTCAAAGTTTGACAATATTTTGGACTCAGGGCACTTGAAAGATCACATCGGTAGGGTATAACTCTTGGTATTTTGACACATTGGGAGGAACAATAGGAGCATGCCTAGTGTAAAATTTCCCACTCATACATTATCATGATGTTGGTTTATGCCCATGACAAATGGAATCAAATCTAGCCTATCTTGCAACTTTGCATTGCATGTGACTGACGATTTTTGCAGCAAGTGAAAAAATGCTACCATTTGAAAATGGCTCTGATTCATCAAAAACTGAGATAGGTCATTGTAGACAAGCCTTACATAACCCTATAGGTTCAAATGGATTGATCATATGCATCTTGGATTGCAAGAAACTATTTGTCAATGTTTGATAATTTTTTAGACTTAGGGCACTTGAGAGATCACGTCGGTAGTTATGGCTCTTGATGTTCCAGCACATTGGGAGGCACACCAAGAGCATGCCTAGAATAAATATACCCACCCAGATGTGCTTGTGATGTTGGTTTGTGCCCATGACAAATGAAATCAAATCTAGCCTATCTTGCAACTTTGAATTGCATGCAACTGACGGTTTTTGTAGCAGGTGGAAAAACGCTACCATTTGAAAATGGGTCCAAATCATCAGAAACCAAGATAGGTCATTGTAGACGAGCCTCACATGACCCTATAGGTTTAAAAATATTGATCATATGCATCCTGGATTGCGAGAAACTATCCGTCAAAGTTTGATAATTTTTTGGACTCGGGGCACTTGAGACATCGTGTCGGTAGGGTATGGCTCTCGACGTTCCTGTGCATTGGGAGGCAAAACAAGAGCATTCCTAGCGTAAACCTACCCACTCAGATGTGCTTATTTTGGTTTGTTTCCATGATGAACGGAATCAAATCTAGCCTATCTTGCAACTTTGTACTGCATGTCATTGACAGTTTTTGCAACAGGTGAAAAAATGCTACCATTTGAAAATGGCTCTGAGTTGTCAGAAACCAAGATAAGTCATTGTAGACGAGCCTCACATGACCCTATAGATTCAAACGGATCGATCATATGCATCCTGGATTGAGAGAAACTGTTTGTCAAAGTTTGACAACTTTTTAGACTCAGGGAACTTGAGAGATCGCACCAGTAGGGTATGGCTCTCTATGTTCTGGCACATTGGGAGGCACAACAGAAGCATACCTAACATAAAATTACCCACCCAGATGCGCTCGTGATGTTGGTTTGTGTCCATGATGAACGGAATCAAATCTATCCTATCTTGCAACTTTGCATTGCATGCCACTGATGGTTTTTGCAGAAGGTGAAAAAATGCTACCATTTAAAAATGGCTCTGATTCATCAGAAATCGAGATAGGTCATTGTATACGAGCCTCACGTGACCCTATAGGTTCAAACAGATCGAACATATGCATCCTAGATTGTGAGAAACTATCCGTCAAAGTTTGACATTTTTTTGGACTCGGGGCACTTGAGAGATCGCGTCAGTAGGGTATGGCTCTCGACGTTTCAGCGCATTAGGAGGCATAATAGGAGCATGCCTAGAGTAAACATGACCACCCAGATGAGATCATGGTTTTTTTTTGTGCCCACAACAAATGGAATGAAATCTAGCATATCTTGCAACTTTGCATTGCATGCCACTAATAGTTTTTGCAATAGGTGAAACAATGCTACCATTTGAAAATGGCTCCCAGTCGTCAAAAACCAAGATAGGTCATTGTAGATGAGCCTCACATGAACCTATAGGTTCAAATGGATCAATCATATGTGTCCTGGATTGTGATAAATTGTCCGTCAAAGTTTGAGAATTTTTTGGACTCAGGGCACTTGAGAGATCACATCGGTAGGGTATGGCTCTCGACATTCTGACGCATTGGGAGGCACAACAGGAGAATGCCTAGTGTAACCTACCCACCTGGATGCACTCATTATTTTGGTTTGTGCTCACGATGAATGGAATCAAATCTAGCCTATCTTGCAACTTTGCATTCCATGTCATTGACGGTTTTTGCAGCAAGTGAAAAAATGCTACCATTTGAAAATGGCTCTGAGTCGTCAGAAAATGAGATAGTTCAATGTAGACAAGCCTCACATGACCCTATAGATTCAAACAAATCAATCATATGCATCATGGATTGCGAGAAACTATCCGTCAAATTTTGATAATCTTTTGGACTCAGGGCACTTGTGAGATCGCACCAGTAGGGTATGGCTCTCGATGTTTCGGCATGTTGGGAGGAACAACAAGAGCATGCCTAGCATAAACCTTCCCACCTGGATGCACTCATGATGTTGGTTTGTGCCCACAATGAAACTTTGACAATATTGACAACTTTGACAACAACTGAGCAACTTTGACAATAACTAAGCAACTTTTGACAATAACTGAGCAACTTTTACATCTTTTATCCAAATGACCCCAAACTTTCACAAATGACTTCAAATGATCATTAATGGTCCCAAATCACCTTCTTTAGATAAAACAGGTGGAAAACAAGACAAAAACCAAAATTTGACCATTGTGAGCATGAGGGTTCTCTTGCACTACTCACATTAACAAATTTAAATGAAAGGAATCAAAAGCATCCAGTGATCATTAACACAGATCAAATAAGACCATTACCTTTGAATTTCATTTTCATTGAAACAAGGAATTTTGTAGGGTTAATTCAATATTTTAGAAAGCTTATCAAATCATATTCCACAATTGCAATGATTTATATCATACATTTTTGTTGTTTATATTCATATTGTTGATTACATAGGAAAATATTCATTTAACTTTATAAAAGGGCAGCCACCAAATACACCGAATAGTTTGAGCAAAAATTAACCATATCAATTATAAATAATCCTTTATATATATCAAAATGTACGATATTCAACACAATGAATAATTTTTGTATGTATCAAATATGCCTATCAATATCAACGAAATGCACAATAATGAACACAATACACATTTATTGGATCGAATGTCAACATTTATATATATCAAAAAAGACATATATGCCAAGTCAATACAAGTTTTAGAAAAATGTGGCATATGCCATGTCCAAATCGATATGCAATAAAAATGTATAATATATCTACATGTATTGGTCATTCAATGACCACAACTAACACTATATGATCCTATACTTGAGGTGGATCATCAAGATCAAGCCTCTTTGATGTAGTATGCGGCTCTATAGATGACTGCACAACCACAATTCAAAAGCCAAGTTAGAATCCTTTTGTAGAAAATAGTTCACAATTATCAACATAACTATGTATTTAACCATAATTTCTTTACAATTGAAATGTAGATTACCTCATCTACTGATCTAGGATCTATTGTCTTCTTTGTCTTCTCCTTATCAGTCTTAGGAGTTTTCTTGAACACAAACTTCAAAGGATCCAAGTTATGGCCAAACCGCGAAGGAGCCTATTGTAGATTAAATACAAATAATACAATGTACTAACATATATAGATCAAAAAAACTAAAAATCTACAATATAGAGGACAAAAGTGTATCGGAGCCTCAGATGCTTCTCCAGTAGTCTGAGGAGTGCTCGCCATTGATGGAGTAGTTGTGGCTATTACCTATACGAAAAATGATTAAAGATTAAATACAATTAATATAATGATAAGTATTGTAGGTTAAATACAATTAATGCAATATATAAAACAAAAGTGTACCTAAACCTGAGATGCTTCTCTAGTACATAGAGGAGGGCTCGCCAATGATGAAACAGCTATGGATATTGCCTGTATGAAAAATGATAAGACTATAATTTATCACAAGTTCACATGTACACATTCATATAATCATAAAATCAAGAAAATAAAGTAGAGATACATACTTCTGCCCTCTCTCAATCCTCGGGCGTATCAGGTGCATTCAATAATTCTACAAAGCCTAATGGATGCTTTATATAGAATAGACAAAAAACACTAATCAATCTACAAATTCCAACTAAGACAATTTAAACCTTTTCAAATAATTGTACAATTAAAAATGTGTTCAATTACCTTCTTACCACGTTTAGGCGTCGTCGAGGATTTCTTTCGTTGAGGATGAGGCCTAGACACGGAGGGGGTACCCTAAAACAAACAAAATTAACACGAGATACTAGTAGATAATATTAAACATAATTTAACAAATCTAAAATTAAATGACTTGCATATTCCATCAAAAGAATACATAAAATAAGGTGTACAAAATATGATACCGCATAGCTTTGTAGGCCAAAAATGATCGCTGAGAGTGTGACATCATCAATGTGGGACATTTGGTCCCCTGTCAACGCCTACAAAACCAAAAATTGTCAAGCATTAAAGAGAGTTAGTATATCTTATAAAAAAAAATTGATTTGAAAGTACTATTCTAACGTAAAATGTTACAAAATTTATACCTCAAGCGTTGAAGTTGAAGCTACAATAACTGCAGGAGGAATATCAAATGGTGTATTAACACCCGTTGTTGCATCCCGAAATGCATATTGTTTGCATCAATTTAAATCGATCTATAAATGAAAATTCATTTATAATTACAAATTTTAAGTGACTGATAAATAAAATGTTATGAATTCTGTAGACACCTAAAAATGGTCAACGCTTGTGGGATCATACTTTAACATTTGCGCATTGCCTCATTTTAAGTTTTTGCATCGCATTAACATTTCTCCTATGTCACGCACTTGGTTTTTATCATTTGCGAGCATCGAGTCTTTCTTCTACATTCTTCATTCGTCTCGCTCTCAAATTTGGTCTTGTCGACAACAATCTTCAATCATGATTTTGGGTCGATCTTTGTCCTTGTCAATCTTGTCATATTGCGATCGATTCGTCATCGATCCTCGTCCTTCTCAATCGTGTCAATTTGGATCAATTTGTCATTGTTCCTCGTCAATTGGTGCATTTTACCAATCAAATCATTTATCACATTGGTCCTTTGTTAATCAGAATCAAATCGAATTAATTATCTTTCATCAAGACCTAATTCATCTTCTAGGGTTTCGTGATTTAATCATTTAACCTTGATTGTCATTTCTAATTTTCATCAATTTCTTAATTCCTCATTTCTAATTTTCTAATTTTATAAATTCTTAATTTCAATTTCCTTCTATTTCTCTCCTAAATTCATGGAAATGACTTGTCAATTTGTCATAAATTTGTCATAATTGACAATCAATCAATTTTGACATAGAAGTTGTCATAATTTGTCATAAATTATCAATCAACAAATTTTGCATAGAAAGTGCATAATTTGTCATAACATGTCATAATTTTGCTATTCTTGATTTGAATTTCCATTCGAATCATTATCATGCTAATTTGATCTTTTTCTCCAATTTGTCTATAAATTGGATGAATTTCTTCACTCAAATCCTTAATTAATAATTTGTAATCAGACTATCGAATTTACGCTTCTAGTACTCTTGATCAATAATCTTGTCTACTTGCTTTCAATTATGTGTATGCACTTGTAGGTGAGATCCACAACCAAACCATTTGAAGAGGAAAGAAGAACAATGGAGCCGCATGAAGGAGCATTCAAATCACATCTTTGGTTTGCATAATCTTTGCTTTTGAATGTTTTTATTTCATGTCTCTATTGAATGTGTTTAGGATAGATCATTGCAATGAATGCTTTTGTGATTGAGCTATTATGTTTATCTTGTCTTGTGATGATTTCCTATTTTCTAACGTACATTAATTGGTGAACCCGACGTGAACATGCTTGGATCTAATATTTTTTTGAATGTTTTGTGAAGTTGCAGATTTTTTTGCGGAGAAATTGCAGATCTAAAAAAAATAGTCATAATCAATTGATCACGTAAAAAATTTCGTGCAGAATTAAAATAAATGATTTCTGGGTATGTTAGACCACGTTTTTGCCTTTCCAGATCATTTTACAGTTTGTGATTTGGATAAATATTGAGGAACTTATGACATTTTTAATTATGCTGCTGTAAATGGTCAAAATTTTCAAAAAAACAAAATCATGCAACCTTCATCTAGATTAATTTAGCTTGGAAAATTAATCATGCATTCATGCAAATTTTATCTAGATTAATCTAGGGTGGTAAATTTGATAAATTTCACATAGATTAATCTAAGAGGACAAAGAATCACAACTTTTATGGATTAATTTTGATGGTGATTCATTTCTCTTGATTCTCTAACATTGTTGGTAGCTTTGTGGCAAAACGCTTGACAAAGAATTATTTCACAAACTACTAATGAATTATTTGCAGGTTCGCTAGTCAAAGACCAAAAAAATTAAACTTCTAACTTGGGTTTTGCAGGTTGCCTTGGAGAAACAACTAAACCTTGGTGTTTGCCATTAATGTTATAGGCACCTAGTATGATTTCTAAATAGGTTGGAATGAACATGTTTTTGCTTTGATTGTTGAGTGTGACATTGGAGTAGGAGAGTATGCTCTCATCCTTCTTAGGGTGATCAGAAATCCAGATCTTCGATACCATGCTCGTTGTTTTGATTGTGTGTCACCTTTAGAGGGCCTGCCTTCCCGACCATTTTCTTTTGCAAGCAAGTGATAATCGTGAGAAGGGAATGACCCAAAGTGAGTACGGCTAGAATTCCTTGGCATTCTAACTCACTATAAAAAAATACCCGATGAGCGAAAGCTTTGAAGGAAGTGTTATGTGGGAATTGCAGTTACTTGGGAAGTGATGACCCTTGAACTCTTTCTCATATCAACATCTAAGTAGGGCCTCTTGGTCTAAATCGTGCTTGCACGACTACATTTGTTTGGTATCTTGATGGGCTTAATGTCTCAATCACGCTTGCATGACATCAAGGAGTAATGCTTAACAGAAATCCTTACTAAACACCTTGTTTTTAGAGGCCAAAAACCCTTCTAGTTGCTTGAGAAGGACAAATTCGGATACTTGGAAGAGATACTAAGTTCGCCATGGGGAGATTTCCATGGGGACTGATGCTTGGCTGCCCTGAGAAGTGAGTGCCGTGGAGGGGAGCCCATGGGGTCAAGCATCTATGTATTCTCCTTGAATCCCATAATGAGTCTACCTCTCAAGTACCTAATGTCTTTTCCTACCATAAGAAATGTGGAAATGAGCATGATTGTCTTGAGTCTATGTTAAAACATCTTGTCTTCTTTGCTTGTCAAAAGTTGAATTGCATCCCATTTCAAAAGCAAAAGAAAATTGATTCAAAGCATAAGATTAAACACAAGAGACACTCATCCAACAAAGGTCCAACAAACTTCAAAACTCACCTTCAAACATGGTTAGCAAACATTGTTCAAAATCTTATCTCAACAAGCATGTCACTTACATTTAGGTTCATCCTAGGTTGCATTTTGCAAAGTTCATTGTCAAGTACCAAGGTTAGGTTTCACCTAAGTCATACTCCTTTGCATATCAATAAGAGTCATCCATTTGCATATGTCCTCTTGCATTAAAGTCATACTATTGTCATACATTGCTTACCCTAGGTCTCTTCATTGAGCTTAGGTCATTATCATATCATATTAGGGTCACTTGCATATTAATTGTCCCTTTGCATATAGTGCCAAAACTAGGTTTTGCCATACTTGAGTAATCCAAATCTCTGGTAAACCCTAAGTCATTGTTAGGAGATCTAGACCTTATCTAATCTTTTGTCCTTTTGTCATCAATATCATTTGGTCAAACCTAGCATAGTATCCAAGCATATAGGCGAGACTTTGTCATTTGTCCTTTTGTCACCTAAGTCCTTTTGTCCTTTGAGGTCTAGATATCATTCCAATTTCCTAAGGGTCCCTCTCTTAGATTTGCATTTCAAAAGTTTGTCAAAATCTTCAAAAACAACCAAAAACATAGATTGCATTCTCATTCATTTAGTTCGCATTTAGTTGCATATCATATATTGCCCTTGAAAAATTCCAAAAATATTGCATTTGCATAGAGACATGTCTATTGAAACAAGGTTCCAAGCACCAATGATGCAACAAAGTTTGACATATCAACCGACAATGCAATCACAATTCTATCCAACCCAACAACAAAGCAACATTGATCAAACTTTTTATGATGAAACAAATCTCCAAATACAAAAACTAGAGGAAAAACTACCTCAAGAAGAAGAGATATTGGAACAAAGAGTGAAAAACATTGAGAAGAATAGATCACAAATGTCCAAAGTGTTTCAAAAATTTCCAGGTCAAAATCCAAACATTGAGCCAATTGATGTAAGATCTCTTCTTGAACGATCAGACATACCAGCTCTCCTCTCACAAATAGAGATGATGAAACAATTTCAAGAAAAGAGACAACATCAATTTCAACATTATGTGCCTCCACAACAAGAACAAGAAGGTGTTTACTATCAATCAGATTTTCAACCAATACAACCAATGGTCCAATTTCAACAATATGTCCAACCAACTATACAATGTCAACAAATAGTTCAATCAATGGTGGAATATCAACAAGTTCAATCAACATATCAATGTCAACAACCACAATCACAAATTCAAAAACAAAACTTGCAACATGCACCAAGCCAAATTTTGAACATGTCAAACCAATTTGATCAACATCTAGTTCGAAATCAAAACACGACATTAGACCAGAACCAAATTCTTTCCAAACAAGTTCAAATTCCAGATCCAATCATGTCAAAACCTCGAAAGAAAGGTGGCTTTATTGCAATGCTCTTCAGGAAATTACCAAGTGAGTTCTTTGAAGAATATCAAGATAATACACTTATGTCTAGCAATGCCTCATCCCCCCACAAACAAATTGACTCTCTAGTGGCATCTATCCCCACACCTTTAGAAGTTTCCCAAGAACCTTCCATATTGTCCTCATCAAACAATACACCCAAGGATGCAATTATCCAAGGGCTATCCATAATTGATTGCCACGATAATCCAATTCATGATGCACATCCTTGTCATGTTTCAAAAATAAAAGAGCCAATGCCACCATGCACTTTATTGCCATTGCCTGTTTTAGAGGACCCCATTCGAAGTCCCTCTTCCTCATGTTCAAGCATTGATTCCTTGCCAGAATCCATCACAAATGTTCAAAGTGCATTTCCTTCATGCCAAAACATTGAGCCCTTGTCAAAATCCCCCACACATATCCAAAGTTCAACCCCATGTCAAGAGGATAAATTAGAGCATGAAGAAATGTGTCCTAAAGAAGATCAAGATCAAGATCCTGAAACCTTATCATCCCATCCAATTGTTGACCAAGATCCCATTTCCCCAGACACTCATGATGATTCCCCTATTCTTGTCCATCTTCTCCAAAGTCCTATTGACACTCTATTCCCCAAGCAAGATCAAGATATCCCAGTTCATCCAATCCCAAACGATCCCCTTCCATTTCATGAACACAATGTCCTTTCAAATCCCATTGACATTCCAGATATCCCTTCCATCCTTTTCGATGATCCCATTGAAAGTCAAGAGCAAAACACCTTTAAAGAGGATTCCAATGATCTTCCTCCTAGTCAAGATCAAATTATTCCTTCAGATCCTCCACAAGATCCACTTATTCCTCCATCTCCTTGTCCTAATGCTCCATATACACTCCAAGATCATATTTCTTGTGATGATCCCATTATTCCTCCCATTCCATCTCTTGAAGAGTCTGTCATTGAACCATGTCCACAACACAATCCTAGTCCCCCTCACAATCCTAATCCCACTCATGATCCTAACGTGTTAGTGCGAGATGTTCATGAACCCCTGACATTAACAATGGGTTCTTCCTCTTTGGTCCAATCTGATCCACTTCAAGATCTCATTATTTCTCTCATATCATATCCACCTCATAATGGACTCGTGTCTTCTTCCCAAAGAAAAGAGTATCCTACAAGTCAAGATATTCATAAAGGAAAAGGAGTAGATCTCCATAAGCAAGAATCCCTTCATGTGGAAGAAAATATTCAAGGTCATGTCTACAGAGCTCACACTCAAGGTGCTGGTATCCCTTCAAAGTCAAAATCCAAATGTCCACCTTCCCCATCATCGCTTCCATCCATTCTAGGTCCTTATATCCCTTCGTCCTCTATGCAAGGTCAGAAAAGGCACACATCCTTGAGTAAATTTCATCAATCCAAAAGAAGTCCACTTCATTCATATCCATCCATGCATTCCTTTCCTCCTCCAAGCAATTTGGATGCCAAGTATAAAAGTCATAAGTCTAGCAATCCACATGTATTCAAGGATCAACATGTCCAATATAATCGACATGTCAAAACAAAGAACAATATGATCTATAAAGAAAAAGAAATATCCAAAAGGCCACAAAGGCCCATTGAGCAAAATAAAGCAAAGTCAAAATATATATGGGTTCCTAAATCCCTTGTGCAAGCAATGCACTCCAAGGAACCACAAAAGCATGAAAAATCAAAAACCATGTGGATCCCTAAGCGGCTCCTTGAAGCACAAAAGCCTAAAGAAACATCCAACTTGGCATCCAAAATTGCTATTCCTCCATCCAAACCTTCCAAGTCTATTCCTCCATCACCTCCTTCTTCTATTTTAGGCCCTTATGTCCCAAAATCCATAGCCTTTCCTTCGCCAAAATCTCAATATCCAAAATACGTCTTTCCTCCATCAGTCCATCACCCCTCAAGGTGTGTGCCAATGTCGATCTTGCCTTCATTTCCATCCAATGAAGCACAATTCTTCCAATACCCTATCCATTATCCAATGCATATGTTTCATCCTTCGATCCCTTTGATCCAATCCTTTGCATAAATTCTCCCTTAGTTTCATGTCATTTTCCATGTCCTTATCCTACCAACGTCTTTGAGCATACTTTTAAAAGGTCATGGTCCATTTTTTTTTCAAGGCTACTATCCAAACAAAAAGATGCTTGAGTCCTTCTTCCATCCCCTATCATGTGCCCATCTTCTATTGAAAAAGTCAAAATTCAAAAAAATTACAAAAAATTGAAAAAAATTGAAAAAAAAAAAATAAAGAAAAATTATTCGTCCACTGGTGAAAACCTGGCAAACAGGCGCCTTGGGAAAGTACCATGATGAAAACCTGGCAAACATGCGTCATGCGTAATCTATGAACTTCTTGCACACCACACTTGGGGGCAGGTTTCCTCCTTCATATCCTATTGCCCTTCATTATCCTATCATACCGTGTCATTACCCTTCATATCCTATTGTCTCTCCTATCCATTTCCTCTTTCCACCTTTGATCTTGACAAGGCTGAGAATCATCATGAGCATCACGCACCTTGTTTGCAGCTTTTAGTCCATCATAGCTTTTGGTCATTTATCCATTTGCTTATTACAACCTTTCATCCATATTCCCTGGCTTATTGCAACTTTCTGCCACTATCCCGTATCCTATCCCAACCTTTAGTCCATGTCCCTTATCCATTCTTGGTCTTGCTTATCCTATCCATATCTTATCACTATCCATAAACTCTTTTTCATTCCTTAATCTTGATCTGACATAAGGACACAAAATTTAAATATGGTTTCAAAAACCTCTTGACATGTCACTGCTTTACATTGTCATATCCAGTCTCTTGTCCCATCACGCCATAGCCCTTGAAAATTGCATCCATATTGTCTCCATAATAAAAGGCCTTTGTCTTCCCTCTATCCATCATCATTTCAGCAAGCCTATTTATTCACCTGTCATATTCCTTGCCTTGCTAGATACTAGGGGCAAAAATCATAAAAAAGATCATAAAAATTCAAAAATGTCCTGAAAAAATATCATAAAAATTCAAAAAAATGTCCTAAAAAAAGATCATAAAAATGGAAAAAAGTCCTGAAAAAAACAATCATAAAAATCAAATAATGTCCTGAAAAAATCCTAAAAAATCAAATAAAGTCCTGAAAAAAAAATGAACACAAAAAATTTTCAAAACATCAAAATCCAAAAAACAAGCATTTTGTCAATAAAGGATCCCTTTTGTGCATAAGACACATCACTGAGCATCCCTCCAATGACACGCAATCACACACTATGCTTTTAATGAAATCACGCTTAAACAGATGAACCTTTTCACTCAAATCAGACATTCAAACTGATCGCACTTGTCATGTCAATCAACCTCAAAATCATTTGTACTTGTCTCTACTATCATGAGTCTTATACAGGGTGTGGTATACTCGAAACTAGACTATGTCTTGTCTTAGACGGGGTATCACATGTCCTGAAACCAGACAGCATGATCGTCCTATCAGCACTTTCAACTTTTGACAATGAAAATCAAGATGTTTGTTTGACTTGTTGAAATTTGTGCATCTTATCTTTTTATTGATTTATCTTCAATCATGTTCCTATGTTGCTCGATGATGTCACTGAGTGATTTAGAGTGACCGGGATGGTTCATGGTCCCTTTCTTTTTTGTTGTGATTGTTGTTTGTCTGCAATGTGTCTGTCTTTTGCAAAAAGGGTTGCATTTCAGCTCTGGCCTTCCATGCCATGATGCTACGCATCCATTTTGCTACATTAAATAAAGGTTCTCACCTACAAAGTGCATTACTGAAAGCAAGTTTTCCTTCATCTCTAACTGTCCTCTGTCTAATTTCTTCTTACTAACATTTCTTCCGTCAGTCTTGTCAGTCTGTTTGCTCCTATCGTTTTCTATCATTTTTATTGATCAATTGGCCTCTTCTCTGCCTATTTCCGGCCAATTCCTCGAGGGGGCATGCATATGTCATTATCATTGTCTGGGGCATTTTTATTATTGTTCTTTGAAACAACGCTTAAAATCGCATTGTCTCAAAGAGGGGCAAAATGTAGACACCTAAAAATTGTCAACGCTTGCGAGATCATACTTTAACATTTGCGCATTGCCTCATTTTAAGTTTTTGCATTGCATTAACATTTCTCCTATGTCACGCACTTGGTTTTTATCATTTGCGAGCATCGAGTCTTTCTTCTACATTCTTCATTCGTCTCGCTCTCAAATTTGGTCTTGTCGACAACAATCTTCAATCATGATTTTGGGTTGATCTTTGTCCTTGTCAATCTTGTCATATTGCGATCGATTCGTCATCGATCCTCGTCCTTCTCAATCGTGTCAATTTGGATCAATTTGTCATTGTTCCTCGTCAATTGGCGCATTTTACAATCAAATCATTTATCACATTGGTCCTTTGTTAATCAGAATCAAATCGAATTAATTATCTTTCATCAAGACCTAATTCATCTTCTAGGGTTTCGTGATTTAATCATTTAACCTTGATTGTCATTTCTCCCTTTAGGATTAATAATTTATTTATTTTATCCTAAGTCTTCTTGTCACAATTAAATGATCATTTAATTGGCTAATTATTCCTCTTTGTGAATTAATTAATAAATGAAAGATTATTAATTAATTTACCTAATTTCTAATTTTCATCAATTTCTTAATTCCTCATTTCTAATTTTCTAATTTTCTATATTCTTAATTTCAATTTCCTTCTATTTCTCTCCTAAATTCATGGAAATGACATGTCAATTTGTCATAAATTTGTCATAATTGACAATCAATCAATTTTGACATAGAAGTTGTCATAATTTGTCATAAATTATCAATCAACAAATTTTGCATAGAAAGTGCATAATTTGTCATAACATGTCATAATTTTGCTATTCTTGATTTGAATTTCCATTCGAATCATTATCATGCTAATTTGATCTTTTTCTCCAATTTGTCTATAAATTGGATGAATTTCTTCACTCAAATCCTTAATTAATAATTTGTAATCAGACTATCGAATTTACGCTTCTAGTACTCTTGATCAATAATCTTGTCTACTTGCTTTCAATTATGTGTATGCACTTGTAGGTGAGATCCACAACCAAACCATTTGAAGAGGAAAGAAGAACAATGGAGCCGCATGAAGGAGCATTCAAATCACATCTTTGGTTTGCATAATCTTTGCTTTTGAATGTTTTTATTTCATGTCTCTATTGAATGTGTTTAGGATAGATCATTGCAATGAATGCTTTTGTGATTGAGCTATTATGTTTATCTTGTCTTGTGATGATTTCAAAATACTATTCTATTTTAACATGTTACAAAATTTATACCTCAAGCGTTGAAGTTGAAGCTACAATAACTGCAGGAGGAATATCAAATGGTGTATTAACACGCGTTGCTGCATCCCGAAATGCATATTGTTTGCATCAATTTAAATCGATCTATAAATGAAAATTCATTTATAATTACAAATTTAAGTGACTGATAAATAAAATGTTATGAATTCAAATCAACACACCTATGTTTGGCGTTGAGTACCAAACAGCATGTCCATCAATTCATCCATCAGTGCCACATCCTCAGTCATGCGGGTCTAACATCTGCTCCCACAAATCATGCATAGATGGGATGTGGAACCATTGGCACTGGCCTCAACATCCATCCATGTGCATATTCCTAAGCAAGTGGGACACACATGCTCAATGGGTTGACTAGAGCCAGTTGCCTCAACTAATGGATCATCGTCCGAGCCAAGAGGGTGTGCTAATTGTGTCCCATGATGGATGATCGCATCAGTCAATGTTGTGGCCGCCTGAAGAGTCTGCAGCTCCATCGACTCTTTCAGTGATACTACGAATGTCACATGTACCTTGGGTTTGGGTGCTGGGGGTTGATGACTCTGCGGGCCTACTACCCTACGAGCTCTAGGTCTATCTTGGGTAGAGCCGCCACCTCTACCATGGAACTCTCTCATATCAAAATAACTAGGCCCCTCATTGAGGACAAGCTCACAATATACTTTCCTCAAAAAATATAATGGAACCTCAAAATTATTACAAGGTGGTTCGTCAAAGACCATCCACAACCTATTCCAAAAAAGATTCTTCATCTGCACATTGGTACATCAATGTATGGGAAACCTCTTTGCATTAAGAGGTAAGGACTCACCAGTTCTAGGATCAACAAAAAGAGCACATATTTCTGCTTTACTTATGTTTTTTTATTTTTCACTACATCATATGATAACCCATCAGCATAATAAGTGTGACACCTATCCCTATAGTTTCCCCATTTTGTAATCTGACTCAAAACTGTAGTGGCACCACTAGCCAATGTTTCTAGGCTAGTGGCAAGGGATAAATGATTTTCAAGCTCAAATGTTTTCAATCTATTAATCAGTCTTTTTATTTTAGCAGTGTTTTGCCCTAACTGATTAAGCAAATCCTTTTGTGTAGTTGTTGTGTGGTCTAAAGGAGGAGTTGGAGGTGTATCCTAAGGGTTTTATTATGGTTTTTGTTGTGGGTTTTGTTGGGGGTTTTGAGGTGTGTCTTGTTGTGGTTCTGGATTTTCAAAATCTGATATTGGTAAAAAAAAAAAAAACTAATCAAAATCAATGATTTTAAATTGAAAACGTAAATAAAATTTATCAAATGTGCAAAAAAAACAAAAAAAATGTGTAATTGGCCTCTTTCCATGGCGTTTGGGTGTGAAAATATGTATCTCGTGCGTGGTTTACAACCAAAAAACCCTTCAAACTCTCTCTCGGCCATGGAAGGAAATAATAAGTCGATTGTCAAAAAAAAAATTATTGATAGGGACCGCATACGCGGTCCTTTAGGAACTATAACCACGTATGCGGTCTTATTTCCTAAAGGACCGCGTACGCAGTTTTGTCCCTTTAGGCTCAAGCACAATGAATCTAACCGCGTACAAGGTTTTTTTTAATTTTAAAACCGCAAACGTGGTTGCTATTTTTTTAACTTTTTTTGGGTGTGTGTCCACTTTTTTATACGCCATCTTGGTGCACACACCCTCAAGTGCTATCAATATCTGTAAGAATTTGGTACTGAATTCTAAAAAAAAGCATATATCTATCAAGTATCATTTCTTAAGGGAGAAGGTGAATGAGGAAGAAGTTAGATTGTCAGAGTATGTATCTACAAAGGAGAAGATTGCAAATATTTTCGTGAAGCCTTTTCCTAAAGATAGTTTTGAGTATCTCCGGGAGAAGTTAGGGGTGACTTCACCTCCTTATGAGAACTAAGATGCATGGGTTGCTTTAGTCTAGTGAGCTTCACAGAGATATCTTGTGATCTGGATTGATGAGTTGTGGTTGCTACTCAGCAGGAGTAGTCAGTGTTGTGGCTGAGTGAGTCTAATTTGAGTGATTATTTATAGGGAGAGAGAGTTTTGATCTCTTTACCTTTGTCATCGATGTTAAAGAGGGAGAGAGAAGCATGTGAAAAACCCTGAAGCATTTTGGGGTGAGATGCAACTAATCAAAGATTTGAGATTTGAGTTGTAGGTGGGAGATTGTTGATTGATTTGATTCTTTCTTTGCATTGATTATTTTTCACATTTCATATGTTGCCACCAATGCCAAAGGGGGAGATTATTGGATATTGGTTGATATGTTGTCATTGATGTCAACATATGTGAAGTCAATATGTCATGTCGTATTACAGTCAGATTGGTTGAGCTAGTTGAGCCCGTTTATTGCAGATGAGTTGATGCGGTTTAATGGATTATGATATGCTTATCTCTAGTTGATTCAGCATAAGTTTCAGAGGTCTGCATTTTTATTTGATCAAGTTGTGTGATTTGGTATTGTGGTGGTTGGTTATTTAGTTGTTTTGTAGTGGCAGTTTTGGTAAATATGTATTCTATGCTCCAGAATTGTAATATATTTTTTTGTGGATGTGTGGGAAGTATTATGGACATTGATATGTGTCCTCAGTTTGAGTAGTTCATGATTTGGAGGTCAGCAAGTGAATCTTTCAGTTTGACAGTTAGTTATGTGTATGCTTTTGAGCTCTGGTTGTGAGATGATGATGATGATTCTAGTGATGCGAGATGTTGTGGTTGTTGTCATGTAATTCACGTTGTTTGTGGATGTTTCTAGATCATGTGTTATGCATATTGGTGGTCCACATTGATCCTTGTGAGCATTATTGAAGATTTTCTTAATCTGGTGATGTTCTTCTTGTTATGTGATGTTTTTCGTGTTGTAGTGCGTTGTGGATGATCGAGGTATGATCTTTCGATGCATTTCATATTTGTGGTCATTTTTTAGGTCTAGACTATGTCTTAGCCAACATTGTTTTGGTCCACATGCATTATTATGGTGTATGTGATTATATTTTTAATATGTAGCATGTGGTGAGCCGACCTATATTTCATGGGCTGATGATGTGTATAAATATGCATTGTATTCATTGGGAGAGGCATTTAATCATTGGGAAAGGTTTTTGTATGTGCAAATATTGATCTAATCATTTAGTAGTTGAGCGATTTTGTGAGAAGTATGTTGCAGAGCATATCAGACAATGTGCTTAACCGAAACTGTACTCAGGCATGTTGAGATGATACTTTATCAATTCATGATTCTTCGAATGTAATCTGAATGTTTTGTAAGTCATTGTGACTTCTTGTAAGGTAGTGAACATTTCCTAAAGGTTGTTGTAGCCTTTCTAGGTTTCTTATTTTGAGCAGTGAGCTCTAGGTAGTGTGCTTGAATGCATGTGCATTCCCCATTGTAATATTTCATTTACTCCTAACAGGCTATTATCTCATTGTGAGGTTCCCACCGTGGTTTTTCCCTTAACCGGATTTTCCATGAAAAATATTGGTGTTATGTGTGTTATTGATGTGGTGTTGTTTCATACTTTAACTGTTCATTATCAGATCTGAGTTGTGGTTTAAGTTGCAGTAAGGTTTTGAATTTCTGGTGCAAACTGATTCAACACCCCCCCACACCCCCCCCCCCCCACTAAGTAATAAAGGTAATATTTCCTCATTGATTTCTAACTAGTACCATGATATTAATAACTCTATTTCAGAATAGATTGCATTCATGTATGGACAATTTATAGTACCTTGAGGGATTTTCAAGATTTGAGATGGAAAAGTTATCATGGATAGAAAAACAAAATATATTTTAATTCAATCAAGAGTGGATTATCTATTGAAACTCATATAATCTTTTAATGAAAGAGAATTTGATTAATTTTAGCATTTTCATTAAGGTCAAAACATTTCCAATTCATCACAATTGTATCATTATGTAAGTTTAGGGGACTAACATAGTGGTGTAAAATAAGGTTGCACTTAACTAGCACACTCTATTTGTTGACCGCTTAGACAACTGGTGTGGAACCCATCTAACTTTTCATTTTTCTTCCTCTTCAGTTGCACTCCCCTAACTCTTCAGAGTGATAGACACTATAATAGTCAAATTCAAATTTCAATTTCGAATCTCCATCTACCGCTCACAATGTGCTAGTACTTTTTTCCTGTGCATTTTCACTTCTATCAATTAACTAAAGTTGATAAATGCTTAGCTTCATGGATTCGATGAAAGAAGGTCGCAAATATGGTGTGAGTATCATGGAGGCAGATAGTATTGAGTGGATTCTTTGTGAGGAAGGCTCCTCACCTTTGCCTCGGACATGCAACATAGCCAACCATTAACCATATCTTTCAATAATTTATTTGTGAAGCTTGCTAAATAAATTAAGTGATTCTATTGAGTAGGAGACTAATAGAATTTCCTTTTAAATTAAATGAGGAAATTTTCAGCTTAGAAATTATAATAAGTAAATAAAACATAAATAAAATCAAACAATAAATGATGTGCAAGTTGTCAGAATGAAAGTTCATAGTACAAGAAATAGTAAAAATTCTAAAATCGATTTTCAACAAAGAATCAACAATTTCATACTTTATCAATGATGATTCATGTATGAATTATAGATTCAATGGCTATCGTTAATTTTATTAATTCTATGTTTAAAAGCTATAAGTATTATTGATATAAAGATATTTAAATTTTTAAGAAAAAACTATAAAATATGATATATGATGTGAAGAATAATGAGAGCTTGGAAAGTTATAAGGTATTATTACAAGTAGAAACATTGAAAAAATATAAAATATAATGTAAAGAATAATAAGAATTGAGTAAATTATAAAATAGTATTATTAATGAAAAGATTTTAATAAAATAGTATTATTAATGAAAAGATTTTTGGAGTTTTAAGAACAAAATATAAGCTATGATAAGAATAATGAAAGCTTAGAAAATTGTTAAGCATTATGATTGGTGCAAAGATCTCTAGATTATTAAGGAAAAACCATAAGATATAATATGAAGAATAAAGGTTTTGATTTGTGCAAAGATATTTAGAGTTTTAAGGAAAAACATAAGATATGATATAAAGAATAATGAGAGCTTACAAAATTATAAAATAAAGAAAATGAAAGGTGTAATTGTAAAGTTTTTTCAAATCCGATTATTATGTTGTGTTTGAAGCATGAAAATGAGGTACCTATCTTTAAAGTAAAACTTTAAACAGCTATACTTAAATATTATTTAATCAATGATATGTTCAATACTTAAGTTTATTATATTATTTTTAAAAATATTAAAAATAGAATTTAAATTTAGATTTTTTATTTGTATTACAATTAATTTTTTAATTGTATAATTTTTTTTTTTATTAATTCAATTATATTAAAATAATAAAAAAATGTAAATTAAAAAACAAAGGTTGTACAATCAGTGTACCTTATGTTAAAGATTGTAAAAATAATTTGTAATTTGATTGTTAAGATTTACGAATTGGTATAGTTAATATTTTCTTTAACATCACTTTATGATTACCAAAATATAAATAATAGTTGCACAAAATTCAAATTAAGATCGTTCTAATGAACTAGAGTACATATCCTTATAATCTATTGTTAAATAAAACAACAATGTCCTCAAAAAGATTAGGGATTGGTTAACTATCATTAACAAGTCACTTTGTCCTAAACACAAAGAGATCATATTGTTCAAAATGATTTGCACATTGACCTTACTTACACAAGTAGGAAGATAAACACCATGCACAAAGGGTTGGACAAACTTGCAACACTTGAATAATAGCTAGCTATTATTAATTCTTTGTTATTGTTGTTATAGTTTTAAATTTAGAAGTATCCTAAAGAATCTTCTAATTCACTTTATAATTTGTGGTTTTTGTTGCTCTTAATTATCAAGTAATGTGTATGAATTAACACTTTTTGTAGTTATTTAAATTTTTAAGCAATTTGAAGCACCCACAAAGAATTGTCAAACATAAACATCCTCAAAATGGTGCTTGTTATCAATACGAGAAATTTAAAGAAAAAAATGAATCATTCACTATAAAGGTGATATAAGTAATTTTTGTTGGAATTTTCTATGATAATTAGAAGCCTATTTTTCTTTCCACTCTATCATCACAAATCTTGAATATGAAGTTTATGGACCCCTTTGCAAACAAAATTAGTTTTTAATAAAATTATCTAGGAACAACCTTATTCTAAATCCCCCTCATGATTTAATATAAGAATATATACCAAGAGGTATTTGAAGTTCTTCACTCATATGATCATGTCCATTCCTAGACCATTAAGGGTATCAAAGGTCATGCAAGAAATTACATAAATTCACTCAGTCATTTTAAAGAAAGGAACTTGATGGAGGAGTGGAGATAATTTTTTTAGGTGTGCAAGACAAGGTAAAAGCCATGAAATTTGTGAGATGGATGCTTTAGAATGTGCATAAGGGCAAGTAGAAATAGAAAAGAAACCTCATATTAATGACCACATGATCATCTTCCTCTCTTATTGTTGAAATTACATGTGAATCTAAGCCTTTGAGATGAATAATGATGTTTAGGTGGGAAAACAAATATTGGATTAGTTGTAGGAATCGAATCAAGTCATTAATGGTGTCCTAGATCATGTAGAGATGTAGGTAGAGTTGATTAAGAGTAAATACATGAGATTTTATCACTATAACTTAGGATCAAGGTCCATCCTTGCTCAATCAGTCAAAAGCATATGCACACTAACTATCTATTAATCATCCCATGATAACACTAAAAAGTAACAAAATTGAGTTCATTTATATAGATTTAACTCATTTGACATTGACACCCACTTTATCTCAAAGCCTATCAAATAAAAGTAACATACAACAATAACATAGATTCTAACATATATGTATCTGAAAGGAAAATGGTAAGGTTATCAAGTTTATAACATCATGATCTTTATAGGAAATGTGACTTTAAAAGTTCTATTGATTGATATTTACCAATATTCAATAATTTAATG
This sequence comes from Cryptomeria japonica, assembly GCF_030272615.1. NCBI lineage: Eukaryota > Viridiplantae > Streptophyta > Pinopsida > Cupressales > Cupressaceae > Cryptomeria > Cryptomeria japonica. The sequence goes on from NC_081412.1 coordinate 577,730,802, forward strand.
TTCAAAACTTGATTTAGGGTTTTCAAAGGGCACATAGCTATTTTCTCTCCATTTCAATATTCACACAATCATGTAAAAGTTCACCTAGAACAAACATAATTTACTATTTTGATTAAGGGTCAAACAGGTTTTGAGGGGTCCCAAAACCCCTTACAACAAGTTTTGAAGGGACCCAAAACCCTCAGGACTTAGAAGGAGTCTAGAACCCATAAATAGAGTGTTGATAAAAGATCAACCAAAGACTACCAACAACCAACCATTAGCAACTAGGCAACAAAGATCTGGTTGAGACACCTACAAGGCTTAAGCCATCAAGCAAGAGCTATCAAACACACATTAACAAAGGGTTTTGCAAGACTCCCATGAATTGAAACATGGGTTTTGGCAAGGCTACCATAACCTTCGAACAAAGGGTTTTTTCGAGATCCCTTAACCTTAACCATGGGTTTTAACAAGGCCCCCATAACCTTCACTTCCAATAACAAATAAATAAAACATAATAAGCTTGCTAGAAAAATTGGGTTTTGGAAAGGCTCCAAAAAGCTTCAACTAATGTTGACACACAAACCTATTAAACACAAAAATATTGAACCCCACCATGGTCTCCACCTCTAACGGAGAATGTTGATAGAGAAACAGAAGCAAAGTGTTCACAACAGGACAAAGCCAAAAAGGAGACTCCAAGCTCCAGAGTGGCCATGCAAGCCATGGAAGAACATGAAAGCATCTAGAAAGGCAACCCCAAAAACCTGAAATCGCAAAATCGTCGATACCAAAACCCAAGGCCCTGGCACCTTTGGCAACCAAGGAACCAACCCCAACCACCTCACAGAAGGTCATAGGAGCAACAAAAGTACCACCTCCCTACGCACCCACCAGATTCTACCTTTTGTATAACAAAAACACCAGCATCTACCCCAATATCGGTAGGGGCAACAGATCCTAACAAAGAAGCGGGAGCAAGAAGGACATTCGAAAGATGCAAAGGCAACCCGACCCAACCTAAACCATCCATAGAAGAACCAAGAAACAAAGAGATCCAAGCAACCCATACAAAGGGGAATTAGGACCAAACCCTCATTGTCACCCATACATCCTCATCATCGTCTAAATCGGAATCTGTCACATTGTCTTCCTCAACAGAAGCCACCCCTTCGGCAACCCTAACCCTACCACCGCTCGACACCCTAAAGCTCCGCCTCATCTAAAAAATAAAATTGAAGCTATAGTTATTATGTCACCTCCTACAAACATAATTCATTGTTATGATCTACTACATGTATCTCCCCAATAAATCATTAATAATCAAAATCAATAATAACATCTTAATGTCTTCCCATATTAATTAAGGTCAATGATATTATAACAACTCTCTACTCATGATTCTAATGGAAGTCTTACAAAAATTTTGTTCATACAATCAAGAATGTTACCTCAATGATACTATTCATAAATAAATGTATTCTATAAACTTTTAATGGATTTTCAAATTAGTCTATGTATATATAAAAACCACAACCATTTATGAACTGATTTTTTCCTTACATAAGCATCGAACAGATCCCAAACCAAAATAATCATCCAATATAAAGTACTATTATGAAAATATCAAACATAACAATTTTGTTGGAATACGTTGGATTGCAATTACATTAATTGCTGGTCAGTCCTATTTATACATTCTTTGCAACAAAAAATTTAAAGACCGGGCCCTAAAAAATTTAATTGGATTGTAGCGTCACGCACAGGCCTGGAATTTGACAGGCAAAATGGCCGTTTTTTGACTTTTGAACCGTATTTAACAGCTTAAAAAATTAGTAGAACGTATGCATTGACATGCTATTTTTTTCTAAAACCGTATAGATGACACTTCAAATTATAAATAAACCGTAAAAAAATATAGTAGGTAATATATATTAGTTTAGAATGTTTATTATAAAAATACAAATTTATTTAGAATATTTTGAAATAGAAGGATTTAGAATATGGAAGGATGTAGTTGTTTCTAATTTTATAATATTTTAATATGATTTTTTAGAATAGTTCTATTTTTTCATAGGAATTTAGAAACTTGTCAAAATTGAAATAATAGAATATAATTGATAAAATATTTTAATATGAATTTTTACAATATATTCTATTTTTTTATATATGAATTTAGAAACTTAGTCAATTTAATTTTTTAAATATATTTAATAAGATTGTTATAGAAACTTGTCATAATATATATAATTTTAAAATTTAAATGTGTATTTACTTAATTAGTAATTATTAATTGATTGTCATTTAATGTTAATATATAATATATATTAGTGTATTAATTTAGAAACTTATTTAGTAAATTTAAGATTTTTGCATATATTACTAATTTATCATTATTGAAATGACTAAACCGTCATATGACAGGTATGAAATGACTAAACCGTCATATGACAGATAGGGGTGACCGTCAAATTCCAAATTCCAAATTCCAGGCCTGGTCACGCATGTCTCATTTACGATGTTCCTTAACAATCGGGATAGACAAAATTTGTGCACCAGCCGGGAATCGAACCCGGGTCTGTACCGTGGCAGGGTACTATTCTACCACTAGACCACTGGTGCCGATATTTTCATTAACTATTAAAGCTATTACTGCATGAAACAACAATCTTCCTTAAATGTTTTTGAGATAAAGGTTTAAGCGCAAAGTTCTTACACACCTGTCGTTGTAGTATAGTGGTGAGTATTCCCGCCTGTCACGCGGGTGACCCGGTTTCGATCCCCGGCAACGGCGAGTTAATGTTTTTTAATTTATCCTGTGGAGAGGATATTAGAATTCAGGTGCCGTAATGGACGCTCTAATTAATTAAATTAAATTCAAGGAGATGAAGTTTCTTGAAATTGCATTACCATCACACATTAAGCAAGTTAAGCCATGTGATTTTGTCATGAATGAATATAATTAATTAACTGGAAAGGGAAGGGATATTTGCTATATGAATTAATGATGTTCAAATATAGAATGGTTTAGATTTTTTAGTTTTAGATTAATTTAGCGTGACATGGATATATGTTTTGTAATTTATGAATATAAGTTGTGAACATTTGCTATCTAAAATATTTTATTTGTTGTTGTCTCTTGGTATCATTGGTATCATTGTTATTCAATTTATTTTTATTGTTGTTGTCTATTGGTATCATTTAAGAATATTTTGGAGAAATTTTTTAATTTGTGAGAGTTCACATTCAACATAATCATTATTCTTAAATGGTTAGATTTATAACATTTCCCAAACATGCAATTGATGTAATGTCTCAATTGTTAAGTATGAAGGTGTTTGGTCACAATCTAGTCTTCTTGGGTGGGGTTTCAAACTTTCTATTGTGATTTCCCTTTCCTTCATCCCCACTTCCCCATTGTCCTAATCCTATCTTTTAGTATAATCACTATCTCAAAGTATAGTTATCTTTAAAAAAATAAAATTTCTTTGTAACTATATGAATTAAAAAAATCGCATACCTCCTAGAATCATATACTTCCTTTCACTTAGCTTTCAAACTTATGATAGAATATGAATATAGAACATGCATAAAATAAGCCCACTAATATCTAGAAAGTAATGCCCTCAGATGCAACTATCTACAAATCTACATGAATGTGGAATCATTTGTGAGTTAATCTTGAATGACCACGGTTGATCCCAAGCCACATGGAACTAGTTTTGAGGGTGCAATTCTTATATAGCAATTAGTAGGCTTCTCTGACATGGTTCACTCAAATGTCTAATGTCTAATGGTGTGTATGAATTAGTGGTATTCAAATTACTTTAAGGAAGTTGAAGGATTGTGAGGATCAAGTTCTCTAAGTCAACCACTTGATGGAACATGAATTGGAAGATAGAAAAAAGAATATACATAAATTAAAATTTGTAAGTGATAAAGATGTAAACATGCAAGCACATAAATCATGTAATAAGTCCAATAGATAATATTATGTGACAAGCAAGTAGGAAAATATCAAATGATAGACATGTAAATAGATATAATGGTCAAGGCATAGATGATTTCCCCTAGTATAGTCTAATAATAATGTAAAAAAGGCCCTAGAGGTGTAATGTAGGTATGGATAATATGGAGAAGATATGGTGCCCCTAATGTAGGTCCTAGGAACATGATGTTAATTTGAGGTATACAAATTCTGAGTATAATTTATTTTCTTCAATTCTTTAGAGAGGAAGATTTATTCTTCCTTTATACCTATCGGTGGTGCCCCTTCACCAAGGGTCACTACTCTTTCAAGTTGATCTCTATTGGTTAACATATTTGTCCCTTTCTTCAAATTGTAATGTTTACTTGCTTTGAACAATAATATGACTCTTGTATACCCTTTTATGAAAGAAACAAATAAACCAACAGTTGGATGAATCAATTAAAAATCCATCCTCTGCATTAGAGGGCAGCTCCTCGTATGATTTGCAATGGATTTTATACAAAAAACTTTGAAATGAATACACTTTTAACCAGAAAGCGTGAAAAGGCTTTAGCATTCATCCATCAACACGAAGGAATGCTTTTCACATAAAACAGAAAGAATATTTTTGAAGATCAAATAAGAGCCCACAAACTCTGATTTTCACACATGTTCATCACATAAATTTAGAGCAAAAGTAAATGCATAGCAGTATGGATTCTGACTGATTCTCCCTCATGCCTCACATGACAAGGGGGATCAGCACAATTCAATCCACAAGGAATTTACTTGTAAATAATGGTAACGACGATTTCAGAAAATATAGGAATAACTGATAACAAAATGATATCATACGCATTAGTTGATTTCTTAAGAAAAATAGCCAATCCTTAAACACACAGATTCAGAGACTGCATGCCATTACATTTCATTACTAAACCAGTCATTCCAGATTTCAGAAAATTCACAGAAAATAGATACTATTTGTTCTTGGAAAAATCACAGTTTTTCGAACCTTTCTAAGTATCAAAAACATAGTTATATAGCCACAACCTGGCCAACAGTTATAACGGGAAACTCGGAAAGCCAACAATTTCCGCCCCACAAAGTCATTGAAACCAACATTTAAACAAAAATAAAATTGTCTTGCAACTAGCAAGTGAACAGGACCTATCATCTATGAAAAACATTACTAAGCAGTTCTAGTAACTGCTTCTTTCTTCCAATCCGCATGAGCAGTGGCAAAGAGTTGAATGGTTATGTTATGAGGCAATCCCACGTGTGCCATTCATTGCTTCCATACCTCTTTTTCCCTGTGAACCTATGCAACTTTGTCGGACAGGAGTAATTCAATTTTAGCAATGACACTTAAGTCATCCGAAACTAAACCCTTGGCTTCTTTTATATAATTGATTTTGTCTTTAAATGATTTTGTTATAACCTCAATCGTCTCAAGGGTTCTTCCATCATCTTTCAGACATTTTATCCCAATGCACACGAGTTCATTTCTCATGGAGGTAACTAATTCCGCAAGTTGATTTGCCAACTTCACGAATTCCTCATAAGCCTATTTTATCAAGGAATTTCTCCATTCAATGTTCCTCTGACAAACATATAAAATGCTATCATCCAAGCCTGCCACAGGTTTTTCAGCAAGAAACTTCATTACCCCATAACTCTGCACTTCTCGCATCTATGCAACTTTTGATGCCCATTTAGCTTCCTCATTCTTCCCATTGATGATTTCGACCTCCAACTACTTCATCACTTGTATCGCCCCATCATATACTCTGCTTAAATTAATAAAGTATTCGGCACCAGACTTCAGAATTCTTTCTAACCACTCCATCACAGTTTCTATGATCAACCTGCATTTTTGTATTTGTTCCAGAGTCTTCTGATTTGGAGGGGACTTGGGATCAAAAGACATTAGAATCTGTGACAAAGGTTGAGGGTTTGGATCATTAATTGCCTCAATATACTCTGCCATCCTTCGTAACATTTCTTTCATCTGATGCTTATCTTTCTCATCTTTCCAAGTCCTGGTTATGATCTTCTTTGTTGGAGCCTCAAGATGAAGAACATATGTAGCTCGAAAAGAAGTTACAATATTTAACTTTTCAACAGCAAAGTCCTGAGCTGTAGGGTTTTCTGTCTTTTCATCTATCAATGGATGTTCTATCTCTGCGATCCAGTAGCCACTATGTACATCAAAATCAATTTTTGACATAGTTTTTTACTTCTTTGCTTTAGGAGTCTTTCCCAGGCATTTACTCACCATGTCCTCTACTGGAACTGAGGTTGGAACAATGTTTCTCTTCTTGTTGCTTAACATGTTTTCTCACCATACTGGTCCTAAAGGAACTTGAGACTTATCCGGATCAGTTCCAGTTTCTTTTACGTCCCTTACTATCAACGTAGTAACTGCATTTAAGGCTTCTTGATCTTGCTGATTACTACCCTCATCGGCCAGGCCTTGTTTTTTTTTATTGGGATCAATTGAGGTGGTATCCATCTCAAGGTCAACTCATAGTATCAACGGGCGAGGATCGTCTTTTGCCCCTTGCTTTGGAGCAGGTGATTCTGATAGAAGTTGAATCCTCTTTGCTTTGCACTGTCTTTGCTTTCTATCCTCCTTTTCCCTATTTCTGTGAATAACCTACAACACAAGATGGAACAAGTGAATTAGATACCAGGACCTCAGTGGGTGAGGTTGAATCTTTCCTTGAGCTACTGCTCAGACTTCGCTCTTTAAGCCACTTTTTTGTTATTCGAATGACCAAGAATGTCCTGGTTTGAATTTGTTCTTCCTCATCTTTTTTCTAGTCAATCTCTGGTATTACTCCTTGCTGCCTATAATCAACAAATTGGGAATCAAGCAAATCATTTTCATAATCAACAATATTTACAATGTTTATCTTCAAACCATAATCCCTAATTTGTTGCACTGTGATTCTTAAGTGAGCTCTTTTTCGGACTTCATACTCATCCACACAATCCGCCCAAAAGTCTTCTAGATTGGGTACATGTTGAAAATTCTCCCTGAATGTAAAGTGGGTAATTGCAAATCCTTTAATATCAAATTCAGTGCGGGGAAAATACAACTAAAAATTAAACCTTTTGAACTCTAATTCTAAATTCAAAGCATCTGAAACACTGTTACAAGTGTAATATGTCAATTCAATGGGAAAAGAAACCCATGTTTGGTGTTCTTCCCCATATTTCTTATCTATATGAGAAAGTTGCCTGCACACTTCAATTAACACTTGCCTGTCAAAGACATATCTCAGCAATTTGTAGGGTTCACCTTCAAAACCACCAACCTCAAATAAGTGAACCTAGAGAACTGAATATAGAAGTTGCCATATATGTTTATAAATTGCATGGCTTCCTCAATTAATCTCTTATGAATATCTCCTTTTAACTCAAACACTAACCTTCCAAGAAAAATATCATGAACCTTGTAATAATTTTCAGTGACCCTGTGTTGTTGCAAATGCAGGTAATATTCATATATCCTCATGTCATTCTGCCAATTTTCATGATATAGACCTACCCATTTACGGGTGCAGGCTAAACAGTATACGAGGTAAGAGGACATATAGAAATTTTTGTTACCAAAACAACTTAAACCCTCATGCATTCTTTCCGCAATTAACTCTGCCCAATCTATGTATCTCTTTTCGCCAAAAATGACCTGAATAAATAAATACATCCAATCCTCCCAATAAAAGGCTATTTGATTTCCCCGCATTCTATGTAGTAAAATGACTATATCCCTTACTTCCTGAATCAAATGCTCTCGAGTTAATGGGCTTGGAAATCTAGAACCCCCCTTTTGAAAATTCACTAACCAATTTCTAGCAATGACACTCCTATAACATGACTTCTTCTCAGAGAAAAGTCCTCATATTGCTCCTTCTCTAGTATTTTCATTACAGCAATAATAACCTCCCGACTAATTGTAAGCAAAACCTTACCCTTTGCGTCCCTTATACACTTCTCAACAGGATCACATATGCTCATACATTCCAAAACTACTTCTGGACATGACACAGCTAGAGGAAATGTTGCAGCTTCTACCAACCCACTATCTAAAATTTTCTGCATCAAGGGGGAACCAGCAGAATTTTGTGTTCTTTCATGGAATTCCTCTAAGTCTACTGACGGTAGAAAAGTGTCCCCTATGTCAGGCAAGGAGCAAACTAACCAAGACCTCTAGTATGTTTGAGGTAATTTCGGTCCCATTTTAGCTTTACAACCATAAAATGCACAATAGGAAAAATTGACTGAACCGACTGAAGTATCGAATAACACTTTCAATTTATAAAAACCAACAGGAAAAGAGGAAGAACTTGAGCTCACCTTTCATGCAGAACTGAGAATTCACAGAGTCGGGAGCAAGAAATATCGCCTCCACTAATCTTCTACTTGCCAAATTGGGCAAATGATAAAGGCAAGTAACTTGTTTTAAATCAAACAAATCCTAGGGACTGGCCTAAAATATCGATCGCACGATTCGTCATGATTTGAAACTGTATACTCATCTGTGCCAAATTGTGCTGAAAAGATTAAATTCTGACAGTTTATTAATAACAAGTCTTTTCCCCTCCATATCCTTACTTGGAATGATTATTCTCTAGTACGGACTTTCATCACAATTCATTTTCTCGAGGTTCATCTTTTAAATCAAGAATATTCCCTACATGCTAACACTTTTCCACTTTATCTCCAAAGTCATCGATCCTCGAACCTTGAACTTTGAACCCTTCAAAAAGTAGTTCAAAGGTTCAAGTTCAAAACAACATGTAAGCAAAACATACGAACATGCCTAAGCTTACCCATTATAAAACATGACTTACACAAGACTTGCTTTAACATGTTGAACCGTGAACCTTGAACCCCTAGAAAGGTTCAAGATTCAAGTTCAATGAACTATTACCACCAAGACCTTTAGCGCCTTATTAAAAACAAAAGCCATTATACCACATACCGCACTTGAACTTGAACCTTGAACCGCTAGAAAGGTTCAAGCGACAGGTTCAGTTCAAGAAAAATTGCAAAGAGAAAATTTTGAAAAACGTGAAAAGACATAATACAAGTGCGGACTAACAGTCTCCAATAATCATATTATTAATAATAATATAATTATTATTAATAATATAATAATTATACAACATATTTATAATATAATTATATTATCACATAATAATATAATTATATTATCTCATAATAATAATATAATTATATTATCATATAATAATTATATAATTATATTATATTATCATATAATAATATTATTATATTATATCTCAATAATAATATTATCACAATAAATATAATATAATTATATTATCACAATATAATATAATTATATCATATTATCACAACCTTTATGTTGTCGATATCGACCTGAAGGAATTCGACCATAGCATCAACACTCCCTCTTAGTCAATTAGGTTGATTAGGCCACTTACATATTTGTCTTCCTCAGGTTGGAAGTGATGACCGACGTTGCCAATCTTCAACACTCCCTCTCAGCTAGGGAGGATACTTCCAGCTACACAAGACATATCACTTCATCAAGATGACCAACACAATGACTATACTCATGAGCAAGCGAGAGGCTTATCACCTTATTGTGATGTTTGACCACAATGGCTACATACATATGTCGAAAGGAAATATATATCACCTCATGTGATACCAACCATTATGGTTTATCCATAGATATCACCTCACGTGATATCCACCATAGAGATCCCTTAAGTAATATCCACCATTATGGCTTATCCATAGATATCACTTCACATGATACCCACCATTATGGCATATCCATAGATATCGCTACATGGCATGTCCACGGATTTCACGTCACATGAAATCCACCATGAATATCTCTTTATGTAATATCCACCATTATGGCTTATCCATGGATATCACGTCTCATGATATCCACCATTATGGCATATCCATAGATATTACTACTAGAGATATAAACCATTATGACATATTCATAGATATCACGTCCCATGATATCCATCATAATGGTATGATCAATCAATATCGTAATATCATCACCTTACGATAATGATCAAATGTACAAGTGTTCACTATTGAGAGATCGTCACCTCACAATAATGTTCACAAGGGCTCATCAAGCACTGAACCAAAATTGTCATGGAGTCACACACATGACATCCACCATGAACCATATCAGAGGGTGTAGATAAGAGATTTCTCCTTAAGTCTCTCTCAAAGATAAATACAATCACAAGAGTTTACACTTTAAAACATCTTTTGAAAAGAAGAATACATTAGTGAATAGCATACCTTTCCACCATGTCTCTAACATAGTGATACTTGATCTCCACATGCTTTGACCTAGAAGTCAGCATAAAGGCCTTCCAGCCTACATAAATGGGACTCCATCTCATGAATCATAGTCCTTTGACTGATCACTAGAGAAACCATCTTGACATGGTCCACTCCCTCTGAACCATGATTATCTAGATGCTCCCTCTGTCACGGAAGCATACTCACAAGGTTCCAATTATGGAAGATACCTCGCCCAAGGTTGCTTCTAATGGATTTTCAAACTCCCTCTCAATGTTGATTCCTCCTCTTTGAGTAAACGATCCTAGCCACAAACTTAGTCTCATGGTGGCAAGCATCAAGTTGCAATCTCTTATGCTTCTTGGTCCATCCATGTTAATGTGAAGTCGCTTCATAAGAAAATCAAATTTTATTAACAAACCTTCTTTGAACTTTCTTCTACGTAGGATTCACTGTCTATTGTTTCAGTACAGATCACACTAAATGTGAAACACTTCACATATCATTTCGGATCACCACACCCGCTCATGAAGACATGAAGGTTATCGTCATAAAACAGAATGTTGCTGTCACAAAGCATATCTCTATCTTATTCAACAATGAAGATCACAACATATTTAGGTTGTCATTCTGTTCATTTCAATCATCATCGGTTGTCACTAAATCATGATATATTAATTTACCATTGGTTATAGTCGATATCAATGTTTGTTCATAAAACCACCACCACAGTCCTGAGTCAAAATAATCACAAAATATCTTGGTGATTATTTTAATTTATATCCCAACACTTATACGTTGTCTTTATGAGAGATCATTGCATATACTTGTCATTGCTTTGACAAAAATATAAATTATCAACAATGAATGCACTTGTTGTCTTTCCAATAACAAACTAAATGTTGATGTTGATTGAACCTTTAGCCTCTCAATGAGTTTGCCTTGATGACAATCTAAGTCTCCTATGATCAAAACAGGGTTTACTGGAACAAAATCAAAATCGGCTTCTTATGCATTTATCATAACCTTATTTACAAATGGCATTCATCACTGTTAATATCAGAATGCACATCACTGCCTGTCATGAATTCTCTACTAAAGACAAGATCCCAGTGCGATTCGGTTTTGAATTGAACAAAATATGATATGAAGGTGAAATCAAAATCACCACTCATGAATTTGTTGAAATTGCTTTTCCTCGATTCGTAAATATTATCAATAATTGATCATAAGTTTCGAAATGATCATCTTGCCTCTTGTAAATTCGTGGGCTCAAAGCAGACTGAAGTCATAGTGTGTTGTGTCTTGAATATAATTATTACAAGTGGAAGATGAATTGTTGAGCCTGGTGATATCGATCAGTTTCATCTTGAATCTCGCCTTTGCCTTAGATTGAAATCGCTGGATCAGAATTTTGATTTATTAATATGTCAAAATGTAATCACTTCTTGTGAAGATGTATTTGATGTCAAACATGAATCTCGATCACTAAACCCAAGCTTGAGGGTTTGCAATTATCACTTCGCCAATGTCAAAATCGATGTTGTCCAAGATAGATTTGCAATGTGAATTGTACTGAGGTAATCGCTAATAAGAAATCAGAGATCGATATCCTCTTAAGTGCAACCAATGTGATAAATTTTCCTCGCTTTGAAAGTCGTTGCCACAGAGTTGATCAAAGCAAAATCACCATTAAAATAATTCACTAATAACTATATTGAGAATCGAATAACTTAAGGCAATAACGATTTTAGATTGATCAAATGAAAAGATCAATCTTAAGGTTATAGTCACTCAAGATCAAATTTGTTGAGTATCGCCTCACCCTGATGGTGTAATGGAACGGCTTGGAAGATTCACTTGTATGCAAGCAATATCAGTTTCTTTATATAATTGTTGCTTCCTTTAAGATCATGTAGGTCGATGTCATGTAAGTCAGATACACACCAACAAACACATCTTCTACTCCCATGTCTTTTATTTTCTCAGTGACAATGACTACACCAGTCTTTGTTACTCAGATTGTTGTATAGTAATTTGTCATAGTGCCTTTTAGGATCTTCCTTTAAGTTGTAAGGCTCTCTCCAAAAAGACCTGCTCTGATACCATGTTAATTTGAGGTATACAAATTATGAGTATATTATTTCTTTTCTTCAATTCTTTAGAGAGGAAGATTTATTCTTCCTTTATACCTATCGGTGGTGCCCCTTCACCAAGGGTCACCACTCTTTCAAGTTGGTCTCCAATAATCATATTATTAATAATAATATAATAATTATTATATTATCATATAATATAATAATTATACAATATATTTATATTATCACATAATAATATAATTATATTATCTCTCAATAATAATATTATCACAATAAGTATAATATAATTATATTATCACAATATAATATAATTATATCATATTATCACAACCTTTATGTTGTCGATGTCGGCCTGAAGGAATCCGACCAAAGCATCAACACTCCCTCTTAGACAATTAGGCCGATTAGGTCACTTACATATTTGTCTTCCTCGGGTTGGAAGTGATGACAGACGCTGCCAATCTTCAACACATGATAAGGCATGTGAACACACAATAGGATGGGGAGGGTGTAATATTGATATTGTGGTAAGATAGGCCTAAGAATGTGATCAAGCATTTGAGAAAATAATGGAGAAAGCATGATGTCCCTTAATGTATTAGGATAACTCTAGAAGCACGATATGACAATGACAGTACAAAGTGGTATAAGGAGGACATGATTCCCCTAATGTAATAAGATAGCTCTAAAAGCATTCAGTATAAAAATGAAGGGATGATTGCATGCCCTATAGTGGAATAAAGTAGTTCTAAAACCATGATGTAGAAATAAGACAAAATAATGATATGGGACATAATTAATGAGAATTGGAGGATCAAATCAAATTAGGTATGTGATAATGGCATCATAAGAATCAAAGCAACATAAGCATCATAAACATGTGAATAAAGAATGACAAGGATCATAAAGTATAGACCATACAATTATGTATAAAATCATAAAAGTTGATGTGGTATCGACCATAATTAACGAGAATTGGAGGATCAAATCAAACTAGGCGTGCGGTAATGGCATGATAAGACTAAAATCAACATACGCATCATAAGCATGTGAATAAAGAGACCATAATTAATGAGAATTAGAGGATCAAATCAAACTAGCTATGTGGTAATGGCATGTTAAGACTCAAAGCAACATAAGCATTATAAACATGTGAATGAAGAACAACAAGGATCATAAGGTATAGACCATACAATTATGTATACAATCATAGAAAGTAATTAAATAAGTATCATGATAAATAATAGACATAAAAAAGAACAAGCAAACATAAATATGGAAGACAATAGTGAAATGGTCAACAAATATGGTAAACATGGGCAAATAAAAAGACAAGGCATGTAAGGATGTAGAAATAGGAAAAGAAGGTAGAAATAACGATACAAGTAAACATTTCAAGAAAAAAAGGAAGGTTAACAACTCCAACTAAGTACAACAATCATGAAACATGAAATATAATGAAAAGCATATAAAGAAAGGTAAAAATGTCATAATCAAAAAGTTCAAATGGAAAAGGAACAAAAAAAACCATCCTCCAAAATATCATCTTTTTTCCCAACATATCTCAGCATTCAAGATTCATATTTCATTCTTTTCTTCATGAACTAATTTTTGTTACTTTTTTTAATTCTTGGTAATCATTTTTACTTTTCATAAATACATTGTCAATTGATAGTGTTGGTGTTTTCAAAATCTGCACTCATTAAAACCTAAATCTTTGTCATTACTTATACTCAATTTTAATGGTAGTTTCGCAAATGAACGAGAGATCAATTACACGTTTCACAAATGAATGAGAGATCAGTTACACCTCTCCCCCTGCATTTTAGGCTCTACCAAACCTAGGGGATATTCTCTTATATCAACTTCAACAAAATACATTCAACATTCTAATCAAGCAAATATGTTCTCATTCATGAAACCAAGATATATAAGATAGACTTCAGACTTGGTGATATTCTTAGTTTTATCACACTTTCAACTCTGAGAACATGCAACACCTAAAACTGACAAAATAGAAATAAAAAAGTGATTTAAATGATTTATCTCTTAAATTCAATAGTTGTTTGGACCTTTGAGCAAGCAATCTCCAAATCAGTGCTTCATTTGAGCTACAAAGTCAAACACGCCCCTATTATAACTAGAGGTGGATGTGTAATTAGAGATCACAAAGGTAAAATCATTGCTACAAATGCATTTAAATTCCCAGACGGAACAAATAACTTTGAGGAAGCCAATGCAATGCTTCAAGGAATCCTATGGATGAAAGCCCTTTAAATTACAAAATTTTCTAATAGAAGGGGATTCTTTGATCATCATTAATGCATGTAGAAAGAGAAGTGTTCTCAACCGGAGCATCCAGTATGTTTTACACCAAGTTTGGTCTCTCTTGGATAGTTTGGAGAGCTTTGAGTTGAGTCATTGCTACAGGGAAGATAATCAGCTTACAGATTGGTTGGCAAATAAAAGTTGCTAATAGTCTCATCCTATTTTCAACTACTCATAGGACCGCTTTCACCACTTCATTGATGTCTCTAATCATCCAAACAAAAGCATCAGCTTCTTGATTCCTCACGCCTCTTGTCTATTTTGCAAGTATATTTCCTCATTCTTTTTATGTCGATCGTGCCCCTCATTTCCCTTGTGATTGGTTGTGGGGTATTCTCTAAATTGTTTATCGAGTTGGTTTGTGTGTCATTTGCCCACCTCCATCTCACTATGCTTCGCTCCTCAAGCATTGTTCAAATTTTTGTGGGTTTGCAGAGTAGCTCTCTTGGCGACCCCACCAATCAAAGCTCATTTGTTATACCAGCTCCCGAAATTTCATTACATGGTGTACCCAAAGTCTGGTGTCATCACACCCGTAAGCTAAAGAATATATTTATCATGGACTCTGCTTGCATGTAGCAAAGGCATTAAGGACAATGACGGGTGAAGTTGTGTTGCAGTCTTCTTTGTGCTTGCTATACGGGTAATTCTATCTTGTGGATGATATGCTTAAGGTGCCTCAAGCTTGTTATGTTTTGGGATTTTCATCTCCTTTCATATAGTTGTCTATCTATTTTGTTATGAAATTTCAGCTATCAAATTTCATGGCCAGTTTTAAACTACACGCCAAGTAACATATTAAGCATGGAGATTGTTAGTCAACTCTGAGTGTTTAACACTTTTAAGCCTAGAAGTGTATTCTTAGTGTGACCACATACATTAAACAACATATTAAGCCTAGAAAATGTCAGTCAACTCTGAGTGTTTAACACTTTTAAGCCTAGAAGTGTAAGGTTAGTGTGTGTGGATTAAGCCGTTCCAAATTTTATAATTTAGACCTTATGTCCATAGATGTTCATATGCTCCCTTTTGAGTAGATACCAATGTAAGGTTGTTCAATTTGTTGACAATCATATTAGATTATTTCTTAATTTATATTGTAAACATTATCTTTTTTAATAATTATATATAGGCTTTCAAAATTTCTGGATATATCACATTAGGAGGGGTGGAAATGCTTTAACAGATGCCTTATCAAACATGGCATGTGAACTGGACAAAGGAGTGATGAGGTGGTGGGATAAAGATGATGCCATAACACAATGGCATTTCTAAAATATCTCATACCATATAGTACCACCGAGAAATTTGAAGTGTGTGTGAGCATGTTTCATTCTTTGCCCGCGAGCCTAGGTTGTTTCGGCTGACACTGGCAATTAATGTCGATGAACTATTTAGTGGCGGCGGAGATGGAGATAGCCTCATTAATAGAAATAATGAGAAAGAATGCCCATTCAATGTAGATGGTGGGAGCTCTTCTGGAATTGCAAGAGTGGTTTTTTGACAAAGAAAGGCAGTTTCGTGGCTGGTAAGAGTAATGGAAGCCAATTTCACACTGAAAACAAACAAAATGATGCCGAAATTTTTGGGGCCAATTTTGGAGAGACGGATGTAGAACATGTTCAGGTCGCAGGAGCCATTGTTTCTGAAGGTCGTGCAATTGGCGTTGGGAGAAGAGGTGGTGGTTATTGGCCATAGGTATAGAACAAGGGCAGACATCTATTATCTAATAATGGTGTGGGGGCTCAAATTGGATTCCTCATGTGCAGAGGTTCAGAGAGTAATGCAAGCAATAGTGTCGCATGAATACCTAGAGAATATGGAGTCTTTGTTGGAGTGGGCGGTGTTGGGACGGGGGTTTGATATGTCGGAAGGAATTCCGGAGCAACTGGTTGAACTTAGGGATCGACATATGCACATTCCCTTTCTTAGACGGAGAGAAGAAGTGAAGGCTCGATTTAGAGAGATGACGAAATGGGCATGGGAGGCTCTGAAGTTGTATGTCCAAATTATGGAGCTAGAGGAGGTCATCAGGCAGGCACAAACGGAAGTGGATGGAAGGAGGTTGCGGCCAAAGACCAGAGATTTATCTGCGGAATTGGCAAAGAAAAACGTGCCTTTGGCAATTCTCCCGAACGTTGGAGGAGGCGGGACGGGTGGTGCGGTAAACGTTGTGGTTGTGCAAGAGGCAGAGATGGAACGAGAATGACCTGGCTATGGCCCTAGGTACCTCTGTTTTTCTTCTTAGTCTGTTAGATTTGGATACTTCATGTTTTATGGTTTTTTCAATTGTGTCATATGAACTTTGAATTGCTAGTTAATTTTTGTATGGCAATGATGTAACGAGCGTCATTTTGAGCTCAGCTAACTATTTTTTTGGTGTGGTATGATGGTTTGGTGGGTTTCTGGTTGGTGGGATTGACTTCTGGTTTTTTGTTGGGTGGTTTGGTGGATCTAGTAGATGGTTTTTGGGTGGTTGATGTTTAAAAACCTTTGTTGTTATTGTACAGCTTTATTTTATAATATAATAAACATACATATTACCGATCAAAATATATAGATAGACTTATGACCTTTCACCCCCCACCCAAAAAAAAAAAAACATAATATCATATTATTGTTAAATTGTCTCAAAAATTAAAATGTTGTATAAATAGATGAATTAAAAGTTTCAATTTAGTTTAAAAATTTAGTATGTTTTTAGTTAAACTAAAATTACATTTAAATTTATATTTTATTTAGTAAAATTTAATATTATTTTATATAAGTTTTAGTTTTTTTTTGTTTTTAGTTATAATTAATTTAATGAGTTATTAATATTTTAATTATTTTTTATTTTAAATTTGATATAAAAAATAATTTCAATTACAATTTTAAGGCTTTTATTATTATTTGGTTCATTACAAATAAATACCTTACAAATGAAAAATCTCATCTCACAAAAACAAAGGTAATAAAAATGAAGCTAATAAGGATAGGAAGTATAAAGAGGGTTACAAGACCTATAAGATCTACATATTTAAAGTTCTTAAGTATATGCACCTAATATTAATATTTCCAATACGGTCAAAGGATTATAAATTTTATCAATGAAATATTTGCAAAACTCAACAATGAGATCAAAATTTGCACTCTAAAACAAAAAACATATCATTGATTTGCAAGAGATTTTAACAATTATAAGGTCGCTCTCTTTGAGGATCCTAGAAAGCATGCAATCTCTAAAGATTAATGATAAGAGATTTCCACAATCCATAGAATAGATAGAAAGTTGTTTCTAGATTAAATTGTGTACAAGATTTTTGAATCAACGTTTTGGATCTGTTTCTGGATTAAATTGTGTACAAGATTTTTGAATCAACGTTTCGGACGTCCAAAACGTTGATTCAAAAATCTTGTACGCAATTTAATCGAGAAACAGCTTTCTACCCATCTCTAGAGATGTAAAGGTTGTTACCAAATTCACTAATATTTGATCTTTTTCTCAATTTTAAATTAAGATTTATGTTGTTTTTTTATTTCAAAGTAAACCAATTTCTCCACAATATCATGACTGAAATTTTATGTGTCTTATATTGATATTTAGAAATCAAATAAACTTCTCTATCATATTTCATCAAAGTAGGAGTTGAATTTTACATCTTGATTAAAAATGTGAAAATTGAATTAAATGCATCCATATGCTTCTATTTTCTAGATGACATTATGTTGTTTTTGTAATTTTTTTGTTGAATTCATTTTCTATTGTATGATCCAGCAATTACTATTGTTCCTAATCAGTCTTTGGCCACATAGGTTGCTCCCTCCTGACTACAACCTCCTCTTGCGGTTGTTGATGTGCCTAGTAATATTGTTGTCCCCCCTTTCGCAGTTGTTGATCTTCCAATTGGAGAATCACCTCTTGTTTCTCCAATTACTGGGGTGATGGATGATAGCATTGCATGGACAGTAGTTCATCGAAGGAAGAAAGGCTCTTCTTGTTCTCCCCCTGCTCTTTTGCAGTTGGTGAAAGAGAAATCTTTGTTTCAGGGTCGGGACCCTTGTCTTCTGTTGATTCCCAGCTCCAATCAAAAGCTTCCTATCTCTTTTTCTTCTCTTTCTCAATCTCACCTCTTGTGAGATTCACTCTTTTTGCCTTCATTGTTGTTTTACAATAAGTTTGGGCCTTCCACGTGCTAATCTAATCAGAACTATTATTAATTTATTCATCTTTATCACTTATTTAGAATTATTTTAGACCTCATCCTTGAAACATGATGTTTAAGTTGATTGGACCAAGCTTCAAAATCCAACTACCTTGGATTCAGAGAATAAATTGATATCCAAAACTATTACTTAAAGCCATAATAAATATAACCGATTGTGTGTTGAAAAAAACTTGATAAGTTGCAGTTTCGCAAAGCTCTTCACTGCGTCGAACAGCCAAGATGTCAAAAACACCAGCAATGCTCTCGGGGCACTATTTATTCATAGCACTAATTAAGCATTTAGCTTCAGAGGCAATTAGTAGTTCCTGCCAACAGGAAACTATAGTGGAGGCATTGTTTTTAAACCGTTATTAATCGTTTACCATTCAGCCAATCAAAACTCAGGATTTCTTTGCATAAATTTCTTTTCCAATGTATGTTATTGATAACTTGCATATTTTTTATCTGAAATATTAATCCAATGTATTTTGGTGGTCTGGGATTGGCGTTGCAGAACATTGCAGAGATATTTGTAGATACCAACGTGAGAGAACGCACGACCCACGATGTTTCTGGCAACGTTTTGCAGGATTTGATGCTAAAATGACGGGGAACGCATGGGATTTGGGACCATTGGTAGGATTCAAGTTATTGTTGTTGAGCTACCTTCATTTCTCCCATTTTCTTTTGTCCTTTTTATTGGTATTAGTTTTTAAAACATGTGTTCTGCTAGCATTCAGCTTTATCGACATGTGTTTTGCATGCCAGTTAGCCATGCACCTGGTAATATGCATGCAAAACTTTACGAGGTGTGCCAGCCCAAGAAGAAGTTGTATAACCATTCCTATCAAGCATTAGAGATTCGTACAATATCAATATTAAAGATTTTTGTAGCACTCACATTAAAACAATATTTTTAGATCTGTTTCAGCCCTGTGGTAGCTGTACAAGATCACATTTCTAGCTATACCAGCCATTATTTTAGTCATAGCACTATTGCAGTAGGCCAGGCACCTCTTAGTTGTCGTTTATCTATCATTCCAGGCTCATATCTTATCAACCTTTACAAGTGATTTGTAAGTTGGTTTGGCATTGAAAAATCTAAGTAATCCATTTGATGATCGACATTGTACCTATTGATGGCATGTAACAATTAGTCCTGGACTTTTTGACGATTTTCTCAGCCCCCTAGATCAATTCTAGTAGTTGAATATCAATAAAATCAAACTTTGGATCATTTCTATGTTCATATTTGGCTCTAAAAGAATAATTGATTTTATTTCGTTCAAACTTACTATGATTTGTTTTAAACTAGGCTCTACAAAGGGTTTGTTTGGGTTTCTATTTAGATTGAAGGCTCAAAAAAACTAAGAAATTTTACATACTTTTTTAATACCATTGATACGTTTTTGACTATATTTTTGGGGTGGACTATAATATGTTGTCGTTGGCCAATGTTTATGATTTGGACTTGCATTTCAGGCTAGTACTCTTCAAAAATCTCAATGGCAAGTTTGACCCGCCGTTTCTTGCCAAGCCTATTTTACCTACTAGTACTCCTGAGTCAGGTGAGTATTTTTTCACTTTTTTAACCAATGGAAGAGATGATAAAATGTCAAGGCAAAGGCAAAAGACAAAATGTACAAGATCCATGGCATTGTCATAGAGTTCACTCAATTGTATTGTGAAAATTTGAAATTTGACAAATTTTATAAAAAGTACAAAATTCTTTAGATTGACTCAAATTTCACATAGCCCAAAACCATAATTTTTTAAAATTTTGAGGTTTATGACTGTCCTTCCACCTCTAGCGATAAAGAATTTGGCTTTACATCTGCCTATTGCTTTTTCTTGTAAATTTCTAAAGTCTTTCCAATGAATCTATTTTGTGCATTTGTTCATTGGTTGGTTTATTCAACGATTAAGTGATTAAAGATGCCCTCAGATTTTGAAGATAGTTTTAAATGCATCCTATTAGCTCTGTTGCATTTCAGCATCATGTTTCAGGCAATAAAAAACAATGTAATCTTTTGGTAACATTTAGTCATCTTTTCAATGTATCTTCAAGAGTTCTCCTAGATGAGAGCTTTATATGGTGAGGTTTTCATTTTGATCAGGTATGTTTTTGAATCAGCCTTTTGTAACTTAATTGGAGTAGCACCCAGTAGAAAAAAATTAACTGTGTTCACTTGCTTCTATTTTTAAGTCAGTTGCTAGAGTTGCAAAGTTAAGAACTCAAACTACACATGTAGATTACACAAGCAGCTCTTATATTTCATGAATTTGATGCAGGTTGTTTTGAATGATATTTAGACGACTTTTGTGGGAAAATTAGGCAATTCATCCTAAATATGACTAGACAAGGGGATTCCACAATTGGCAGTCAAATCGTTTTTCTCTTTTGAAGATATTTACGTGACTTTTGTAGGAAAATTAGGGAATTCATCCTAAACATGGCTTTACAAAGGGATTCCAAAATTGGCAGTGAAATATTTTTCATTGTTGAAGATCTCTTCTTGCACATCTTTGATCCCTACATAAGACTTGAGCTTGCTACCAATTTTGTTACTATCCTAACTCAAAACTGTTTCTTCATGATCTTTGATCGTTTTGCCTCGACAAAAAAAAAAAAAAATTCTAGGCCAATCATCTGAATTGAATATACCCAAATATTTGATGGACATGAATGCACCATTTCCACCAAATGTAATGATTGAAACTTGCAAAAAGTTCAGTGAAGCATCCATCAAGTTGTCAACTGAAGGTGCTTGTCATATAAATTGGCGTGGATTATACCTTCATGTTGTACTATTTGAGCTTTCTTTGGGCACACTACCCAAGATGTATCTGCATTTGGCATTCTTTTATATTACATGGGCACGCTACCCAAATGTAGCTGCATTTGGCATTCTTTTATATTACTTTGGAACTATTTGATGATATCCTTGTTTTTTGAATGAGTTCCATTACATGATAATGGCAACAATTTACAAAGATAGTTGTCATAACTCTTAGAGTCACTTATGCTTGCTTTGAACTAATCATCAATGTACAATTTTTAGCAACTACAACATTTCATATTTGTTTGTCAAAGCTAAAAAATAGCTTTAAGTTTTTATCAAAACTTGTATTGTATTGTGCTCTTCCCCTCCTTACAATGAAAAATGACAGTGAAATTAGGTGAAAATTGTTTTGCATTGACAATTGACAAAACTGTCCTGCCACTCCTTGGCAGGAACTACACTGCAACGCAGCTCGTCTAATTTAGGTATTGTAACAAGCACATGATGTTTCATACATTATTTAATCCTTTATGGAATATGAGATATTTCAGTCATGTTTTTAGAATGTCATATAGATAAAATGATATTTTGACTTATCTAAACCCATTGGACAAGGAAAATAGTGTCAATTTTCAACCACATCAAAAGAGTTTTGCTTTTATGATTTTAATCTTTGTATCTTAATATTTTTAAGATACTTTTATATTTGGTTGAAAATATGTTGATTTAAAAATAATAAATATAAATTAACATTTGAAATTAAATACAAAATAAATAAAATTCTATGTTATCAGGTGATGTGTCCCAGCCAAAATGGGGCTGTCCCCATCCCCAAAATGTTCCACGGATGTGGGGATGCGGAGATGGGATGGGACAAGGCTTTTACATTTTGACAATAGCTAAAGTTTGAATCTTTGAAATTTTCTATATTTTAAATATAGAAAATGCACTACCCCTAAACAATGGCTCCCTCCTATCCCCATCACCAAAACATGTCCCCATGTCCCCAATCTACCTCGTCCTTAAAACGTGGGGTAAAATAGAAATAAATAAATATAAATTACCATTTGGCTTTGGCATAACACCCATCTGCTCCTGAGGTAGTTGTTCATTAATTGGTATCTCCTACTAGACGTTCCTCTATTTGTGTTATGTTCATGGATGGGCCCTTAGAAAATAATATTTTTGGGATAAATTGTTCAAAGGTGAAAGAACCTTTCCAAATCTGTTTCAGTCACACACCGAAGTTAAAGGTGTGAGCTGGAATAGGATTGAGTTTAACATTGTTTAGGCTAGATTCTTGAGTATTATTTTGTACTTGACAACTTGGTTGCAGTTGTGCTATATCTTGTTTGGCAAATTGACTGCAATTATTCTGTTTATGTTCCATTTGGAAACTTATGTAGGCTGAGTTGTTCTATTGTATAAAGGTTTTAATGGCCATAAATAAATGTAGGCAATTAAAAAACACTAAAATAAAAGCATGTGTTGTTTTTATTAATTTGTGTCTTGTTGTCAAAGGTTGAGACACCCCCTCAAACCATTGGTAGGCCTCTTCCCTGAGGAAGAGATTCCAAGACTTGTCAATTAAAAACCATCATTTCTATGCACACATCCATAGACTATGGTTGGAATGATTTTATTTTTTTGGAGAATTTTATATCATCCACAAGATTGTTTTGCTATCTGATACAGAAACACAAATCTATGTGGATATCTCTTCCCTTATATCATACCTCCAAGAATTTGAACCTTGATGGGTAGCATAATTAAAGAACATACCATCACTTCACCAATTATACTCAATCAATTGAACTAGAATTTGTTGATTATTCAAATAATTTTAAAAAAATACAACAAAATAATTGTTTAAAAAGAAAAACAATCAAAAACTCCCATTTCCCTGCCAATTTGTCCTGTTCGGTTCTCCTAAATTCATCCCAGGTAAACCCATATGAAAAATTCACAACCCGCCAAAAGCCCCACCCAAATCGACCCAGAATTCCAAACCCAATTCAAAACAGAGCCTGATCTGCAGCCCACGGCGAACCTAGTGGCTACATCGTAACTCAAATGACTGCTTATTGACTGATTTTAAAAACATAACTTATTGGTGAAGAATATATGAATACGAAGAACCTTACTTACAAACACAAAAAGATGGCAGCCTATAACTTATAAAATATGACATTACCTTCTTTACAAGGGATCCTCACAGGTGGCAATGCTGCCTCTGGAAATTTCAAATGAACAGACATTGGACAAGATAACACTCATCAATGAAAACTAGCAATAAATCCAGAAGCAACACATAAGGAAAATTTAAGGCTGCAAATTTGAATGTTGCCTTTGCATACAAAAATTTACAGGTGATGGCTCTGGTTATTTATTTTCGCCAACCATATTTTTTGAAAACCTCATTTTTTTGGTACACCAGGTGAACCCATCGAAGATGCGACAGTTGGAACTGAACTCTGTAGTGCTTTTGCTACCTGAAGTCCGGAATTAGAGCTTCCAGTAAGTTGTCCGGTGGTACCGTTGTTAACTACTGCCTCAGATTCCACTTGTGGCGCTGCCATTGATTTTTGAATCTGATTGTATCAAGAAATGAATTTAAGAACTCTGACACACTCGTGACTTCGACTCAAACAATTATTCCATTCCCCACCCTTAACTTCTCAGTTCTAGGGCAACTATCCATGTAATCGAAATACTTTAAGGCACAGAAATTTAAGATGTTTATAAAGAGAGGAGTAAATGTAAGATTTTTACCTTAGCAAGCCGTTCCATATGAACTTCATTGAAAGACTGTACAATTCTCACAAAAAATGAAATAATGTTAAGTATATTGAAACATTTGTCTTCCATGAAAAGTAGGAACGAACGAATAAAGAATACTATAGTTTCAACATGCATCCAAAGCATTTTTTCTTTTATCATATTATATTGCCCGCCCTGGACATGTATCTAAAACGTATTATATTATCAATTATATAACTTATAAGCAAATGAATTCAAGGGCAGAGATTCCAGAACCAAAGCATGATCCACAACACAGTTTTGGTATAATATTTTTGTGGGGAAAAAATGGTTATATCTTGCATAGAGCAGTGTAGTTGTAGGATTATCAATGCAGTCTTCAGCATTATTTTGCTAAATGAAGGTCTTTAAATTGAAATAGGTAAAAGCAAAGGAGCAGAAAATATCTTACCATCCTCTTATTTTTGTTGAATTCCTTGGTAGCATAGCCAGGGATTGACAGACGACAGTTTTTCTCTGCAGCAAACAAGATCATAATTATTAAGGAAACAGATAATTACCAAATTAAGCATGTCGAACATCAAATTAGAATTGTGCTTGCCTATATAAAGAACGATGATGATAAAATGATGTTTAAAAGAATTTTGCAAAAGAATTTCCTTTCTTTCCTTTGCACTATTCTATGAATTAAAGAAGGAAAACAGCAACATACTTCATAACATTTTTAGAGCTACACTTGAAACAATTAATACAACTCACTTAAATGCAACAACATATCCTTTTCTTCTACACTGGTCGATTTCCGATGTTTTGCATATGCAATTGCATTGATCTCTGCCTGCTTAAGAATAACAATAAAGATCAATCTTTAATCACATAATGAATAGTGCTATTGCTACCATAATCAGTCAACTCAGCTACAAAAGCATTTCATTTTATTTTAGTTTTAACAATTAATACCAGCTTAGAAAAGGGGTACATAATCGTATTATTTCTGCTTCTCCATTATACAGCTTGTGCTTTCAACACCATTCCAGAGTTGATCAATCATAAAATCACAGAATGTTCCATTTCTATGAACATTATATGTATAAACACAGATACAGGAAGACATGGTACACCGTACAACTAACAGTATTGAGACATCAATTTCAAATCAGAGCGCAGCATATAGAGAGATAGATAGATAGATACCAATTTTGATCATATAAATGAATAGCTATTGCTACCATAATCAGTCAGTTAAAACTTTTCACTCAATCATACTTTTAACAAGCAAAACCAGCTTGGAATAAAAGATGCATAATCATGATCCATTCTGCTTCTGGTTTATACAATGTTTGCTTTCATCACCATTCCAAAGTTGATCAACCATAAAATCACAGGATATTGCATTTCCATGAAGATTTTATTTGGTGTTAAACACAATTACAGGGAGATATGGTATGAGTAACGGGATGGGGGCACCATTTTCAAATCAGGACATAGAGGTGTGTGTATTTGTGTGTGTGTATTCACCGAGTTCTCCTGAGTGTTTTTTCAAGTTTACCAAGAGACGGGGGTACTTGGAGACTCTGGAGACTGGTACCAGTTTCAGTATGACTAATTTTCAAAATGGGTACTTGGAGATGCCAATTTTTTTTAATATAATTTAATGATTTCTTGAAATATCATGACAGAACTTTAAAAACAAGAACAGTGGTAAAGTTTAACATTAACTTTAAAGTTTAAATAAACAAATGTCAAATGTCATTGTGTCAAAGAGTTCAAAACTCACAATATCATTACATATTGAAATTCAAAAATATTGATAGTTTGATGCTGATACACATGCCAAAGGATACGAGATGCCTAGTTATGAGAAACTTTGTACAGTTCTTCTGAGAATAGAGAAGGTTTTCATGGATGTGTCCCTATAAGATATTTGAGAAGGCTGGAGATACTCAATAGCTTCCGTTATTTCCAACAGTTGAATTGATGTTATGCAAAGATCTCTTATTAGTTATTACCATTCCGGTGACCTCTTTAAAAGAACAGCGGTAAGTAAATCATGACACTACAAGAAAAGAGAATAATTGTACATCATCGATGAGTCTTTCTTGAGGCGATTGAGCAGATTGATCAGAAGACTATAGTGGCTATCATTATCATTACTAACAGATAAGTAAAAATGATTTTACAAGGGTGATGATACAGGATAAGAATCAGAGTTTTTTATAACACCTTATGCCCTAAGTTTTATGGCGGGAGACGTCAATTTCTGGTTGGGAGATTTTGGAGACGGCAACCAAAAGAAACTTGTGCGTCGAGATGTTTCCATGGACGTCTCCAGTACCAAAGATGTGTCTCCGTCTCCCAGACGCTTCTCAGGGGGTAGGAGACGTGTCTCCCAGTAATCTAGTTTTTTTTACAGAATAAACTCTGAAGGTAAACTCACTAGTTTGGGGTGGTGTTGACGTGTATTTTGTACACAATCATACACAGAATAAAATACCCAAGGGTACCTTATCCTCTCTTGAATAAAATCTCTAACTGCTGAAGATATCGCAAGAAGGATCAGTTAGGGTGACTTCAATGTTCTTTTAAGTAGGGTCTCTACATGTGGATAAGCACCAGTGGTCGTTGTGATTGCTGTTTCATCAAGGGGCCTTACGTCAATCCGAACTGCAGGAACAGGATTTCCTAATACTAACAAGTTCTCAAAAAGATCAAAAGAGTAGGGCTTGCAAGAGATAAATTCTAATCTAATCCTAAGAACAACTCAATGTAGGCTAGACTTGGCAAGGTTCTACCAACTTCAGTATCGCCAAAGAATTACAACTTTACTGAAACTGATGCGATCTTCTAAGGTGAATAATGATTTTCAAATCATCAAGAATCATAGGCACTACCATGAAGGTACATACCAATGACTCAATAATGAATGAAGGTTTATGCAATCCAAATATTTCCAGTCGACCACACAAGGCGTCCTTACAATCAGCAAGAAGCTAGTGGTTTGGAGTACGAATCTCACCAAAGATCAAGCCCAACACTTAGTCCTTCAAATTTAAATGCTACTTTGACTGAGGATGATTCAAGAAAGTAAACAACCATGAAGATAACCACAAGAATTGCAACAAAACACCATAACTTCAATATTTTATTGATCTCAAAGCCATCATGAACAACAATTGTTTAAAATTCCTTCTTCAAAGCTCAATCTTGCTACAAAATACTTGCTTCTATCAAATTGCTAATCTCTAATCACTAATGCTGACATCTAATTTCTAGTTTTTAAAATGAAAAAAAATGAGGGTATATATAGCATCCTCAATGAGTCAATTACAATGAACGGTCCAGATCAAAAGAAGATCAATGGCCAAGATTATGACACCTAAACCCTAATTAGGGTTTATTACAAATAGTCCCCCTTTTACTGAACAATATTAAATGCATAGCCAAATATTAAATTTTGGCACAAAAATCTAGGAGACATAGACCAATGACAATTAAGGTGCCACATCATCTATAACAACCTTTCTTCTAGAATCTTATTTCCCTTCCAATGCTCTTTTTTAGCATATGCAATGAATCTAGATACGATTCCCTCGATCTCAGCAATTGGAATCTCGGGAAGATTCCTCATTCGTTCTTCCAAGTGGATGACCTGATCGAAAGCCTTGAGGAGAGCAGCATCCCATTCAGGTTCAAGTTCTTTGGTCTTCTCAATCAGGAGCATGGTAGCAAACATCTGATCCCGTTGCTCATCTGTAATAACATTTTCATCTTTGCAAAAGATGACCTTGACTCTTTCTTCTAATTCCTGCAAATCCACATCTGTCTCAACTGCAATCCTCCTGCCAAGAATAGTACATAACACTTCAAACACCTTGTCCTGGATCGGGTGAATAACCTCCTCAACATGATTGCATCTAGTACTAATGTCCTCAAAGAGAACTTCTTCATCTGGAGTAAAGTTGACCATTGGAGTAAACTATGAGGTCCTCCATCCACTATCTTTTCTTGTGCTAGGACCTTTCTTGATGTTTGTCTGATTACTTGCAGGACAGGAATGATAACATCTTTAGTATGAGCAAAGGCGGCTACCGTTATCATTAAGTTGTGGATGATCTCAAGAACCTGGATAGCTCGATGAATGGTCTGCATCAGTCTTGTTGCAAATTCAATAGCAACTGTATGGGATTTGTCAATCCAAGAGCTCATAAGCTGGACCAAACTCCTGACTCTCTCTGCCTCTCCAACTGACTCAAGGGGGAGTGCCTGCGTAGGGGATACTGCTGGATCCTGACGCCTCAAAGGCTGATTGAGATGGCTAAAGTAGCCTCTCCAAGCACTAACCTCTCGCTCAAGCTTTCTATTCTTTTCCATTTCTTCTCTAAGCTTGTCTTTAAGTGCCTCAAATGAATCAGTGGCCTCATCCAAAGTCTGCTCGGCTGTGAGTGGACTTGCGTACTCAAAGCTCCTGATCAAGGCATACATGATGTATGAACTCATGTGGAAAGACTTGGTAGCCTTCAATCTTCTTAACTGCACGTCCAAGCAATGGCTAATCATTCTAGCCCAATGAATTGTTCCTTTTCCCTGAACTATCACTTGGATGAAGTAGAACATCCACTTCTCAAAATAGAAGGCTTGAGGGGCTCCTGTGACTCGGTTGAGCAGTGTTATCAAATCTCTGTACTCCTCCTGGAAATCGATCCTATGTGGTGTATTCGGAATCTTGCTCAGGCGAGGACGACTTTTGAGTAACCAGTTCTTATTGATGATGCTTAGGCAAGTGTCTGGATCATCTTCGTACATGGACCTGGCTCCTTCTATGCTTTTGTAGATCATATCTCTGTGCTCTGGCAGATGAAAAGCCTCACTTATAGCCTCCTCTGAAAGGTAAGCCAAAGTGTTTCCTTCCTTGGACACGATCGATCTGGACTGTGGATCATAATGGCGAGCACACTCGATCATCAGCTCATGGCACTGGATTGCTAGAGGGAAGCCGGCCGCCTTAATGATGCCACTTTCAATTATTCTTCTTGCGACAGGTGATGGCTTGCCAATGTAAGGGACCTCTCAAAACTTCTTTGTACTGAAGTTTCCCAAGTTGGTATCTCCAATGTTGCTCCACTTCGACACGATCTTGGTCTCCAAGTCTTCGTTCTTTTGATCTTCCTTCATGAGAGCTGGACGACTGGTGGATGCTCCTGCCTTCGGGGTCGCCATCGTGATACCTACACAACATTTCATAATAAGAAATAGATTTTGCAATGTATAAATATAGATTAGATTAAAGATAGAATTTAGGAAACTTCATGATAAGTCTTTGAGTTATCATTTCCTAAATACGATTGAGCTACTGGAAATTCAAAATTTCAAAATTCAAAATTTAGATTAAGACTATGACGATCAAAATTCAAAATTTAGACAAAAGAAGACTTCGCCATATCTCACTTGAGAGCTAACTCTAAAAAGATGCAAAATTATGAAATTCGCCTAGGCAAAAACGAAGATCGAAGTATTCAACGTGAT
Source organism: Cryptomeria japonica (assembly GCF_030272615.1). Taxonomy (NCBI): domain Eukaryota; kingdom Viridiplantae; phylum Streptophyta; class Pinopsida; order Cupressales; family Cupressaceae; genus Cryptomeria; species Cryptomeria japonica. Next base: position 577,760,770 of record NC_081412.1, read on the forward strand.
CCTCCTCTAGCAAAGGCGCCTTTCTTGTCAACTCCACCAACTTTGGGATCTTCAACGTCTTGATAGAGTATTTGCTCCTCTTCAAACCAAATTCGCACTCCTTGATGAGATTTCGCACCTTGTATTGTCCTCCAAATCGCATGCAAATGAATGATTAAATGATGATTTAAAATGTCATATCACACCCCCTTTATATAAGCGCTTACCTCTTCAATCCCCCATAGGCCGACTTTTGAAAATAGGCAAATAATAAATAAATTTCAAATAAAAATGGAGGCCGACTTTGTAAAATATAGAAAATAAAACCCAAGCGCTCCAATTTTATTTAAATTAATTAATTAAAATGCCTTTATAATTAATTATTTCGATTTTTTAAAAGGCAAAATTAAAATTAAATGCCTTGTGCGCACCCATTAAATGCCAATTTTAATTAAAAAATACCAAGGTTTATCGAAATTTAGCATTTAATGCAATTTGAAAATAATGTTAGCGCCAAAACATGGGAGATGTAAGGGATACAAACCACATCGCTCTGGTCCCTGGGAGAGGGACAGGAGCGCTTTAGCATTTTGGTCTAGTATTTCTCGCTTCTTACGTTCAAAGTCACATCTTGGACGTCCAAACTGGCATTTTAATTGGGAATCTTGAGCTTGATCTATTCAACTTTGTAAATGAATGCCTCTTAGAACCATTATCGCCCTGGTCCTTGAATGAAGGACAGGAGCGAACTTTGCATTTAGCTCAAATTTGTCAACTTTTAATATTAACTCTTTGTTCATCACCTTTCAAATGACATTTCGGACCTTGCATGACTTCGCCTTGATATGATTTTTTGAAGGAAATGACTGATTCTATGAATATCGCCCTGGTCCTTGACTGAAGGACAGGAGCGATTTTGCATCTTTGCTCAAGTTAGTCACTTTTTGACGTTTGGTTCCTTGTCCATCATCCTTCCAAGGACATATTCGATCTTGTGTAACTTTGCCTTGGCGTGATTTTTGGAAGGAATGATGGTCTTCATTGAAATCGCTCTGGTCCTTGACTGAAGGACAGGAGCGAACCTTTGTTCCTTGTGCTCATGCTTGTCCGTATCAACTTTCAATTGCCTTCAAAGTATAAAATGGTGTCTCTTATTCCTTCTTGAATGTTTGAAATGGAAGTGGCAACCCAAAATTGGACACACTTGGACATTTTGCTCTGGTCCCTTGGAGAGGGACAGGAGCGCCTTGGTCAATTCCATCAAGTTCTTGCGATCCTTGTAACTTTGTTCTTCTTCGAGGCTTTCCAAACATCATTTCCCCCTTGTACCTTGGCCTGGATTCATTAAAATTCGAAGGGGAAGTCTAAATAACCAAGATTTCGCCCTGGTCCTTGACTGAAGGACAGGAGCGATTTTTCATTTGTAGGCTCAATCATTCTTTGCCAACGTTTAAAATTATCTTCAATGGATCCGCTATGCTCCCCTTCACTCATCTTTGACATGGAATTTGCTTCAACTTGGTGAGAAATTTGTCTTAGGAAGAAATCGCTCTGGTCCCTTGGAGAGGGACAGGAGCGCCTAAGACAAAATAGGCTTCACTGGCGTCTTGCACTCTTCAAAATTATATTCAATAGATTCGTTACGCCTCCTTTTACTTGCCTCAAACTTAAAAACTCATTTCACTTCACCAAAAACTTGTCTTATAAGGAAATCGCTCTGGTCCCTGGGAGAGGGACGGGAGCTATCATTAAAATTCGCCCTAGTCCCTGGCAGAGGGACAGGAGCGATTTTGCTTCTAGGGCCAATTTTCTCCTTCGAGGTGCAATCAAATTATATTCAACGAGTAAAATGTACCTCCCTTGTTTTTCTCAAATCGCGAAATCATTCAAATCTTTCAAGGACAAGGCAATTTTGGATTTCAAGCTCCGGTCCTTCAGTGAGGGACAGGAGCGATTTTTGTCCTTGAGAGCAAATGTTCATCTTTTTATTGCAAACGGCTAAATCCTGGCGTTCCGTCATGTTGATTTCACCTTCCATTACGTCCTTGATGCTTCAACTTGATCAAAATGAGGTCAAAATGGTCTAAGTAAGTCATTTCGCCCTGGTCCCTGACTGAGGGACAGGAGCGATTTGACCTTAAACTTCAAAAAACTTGCCAATTTTGAGTCTCAAAATCTTGAAAACCTCCAATTCGCGTTTAACTGCATCTTCTGGCAACCCTGCACAAGACAAATGAAATAAATTAATAACCAAGATGCATAAAATATCATTTTCGCCCTGGTCCCTGGCAGAGGGACAGGAGCGATTTTACCTCCATAGGCCAAAATATCAAGGTTTCAGGACTTTAGTCACTTCACAAGGCATAATTAAGCTATTTCCAATGCCTGGGATCAATTATCAAAATTTCCAAAATTTGGCCAAAATCACTCAAACAAAATTTCAAAAATCCATCATTAACACTTAGGCAAAATTTGGACTTGCTTTCAAAATTCTGACTGAACCTAGACAGATACTTGACTCCTTGACAGATTCACCCCATTTCAAAATTGCATCCTACGGGAGGAAGCTCAATAATCTCTCAAAATTGGACTGGATTCTGGCCTTAAAACATCGAAATGGAAACCCTAAGGCTTAACCCTAGTCCAGGCGACTCACTCACCTACTCAAAACCCTAAAAGCAAAGAGAGAAACAGGCAAAACCGAGCAAAAAAGAGGGGGTCCCCATTTTAATGGGGCGATGTGTGAAATGGTCACAACAGGTGGCCAAGTTTTTTGCAAAAGGAGTTTGAAATGTCAATGCTTGGTGAGTTACCTTTCTTTCTTGGTTCACAAATTTCCTAATCTGATAGGGAATCTTTATTTCACAAACAAAATATGTTAAGAAGACGTTGAAGAAGTTCAGGATAGAAGATTGTAATCCCGTAAGCAGCCTTAAGATTATTGGTTGAAAATTGAGCAAAGATGATGAATCTCCTATAGCAAATCAAACTATATATAGAATCTCACACAGTCTGATCCAGAAACAATAGTATTAACAAGCACTCCTATGGTCATTGGTTGTAAATTCAGAAAAGACGATGAATCTCCTGTAGCAAATCAGTCTTTGTATAGATCTATGATTGGAAGTTTGCTATATCTAACAACTACAAAGCCTTATATTATGCAAGTCGTTGGTTTGGTGGCACAGTTTGAGGCAGCTCGAAAGGAAACCCATGTACATGCAATCAAAAGGATATTGAAATATTTGAAGAGGACTATGGATTTTGGATTATGGTTTCCAAGAGGTGAAGATTTCACTTTTAACCAAAGTTCCCAGACTCAGACTCGACTCTGACTCGGCAAGGCTGACTCGACTCGTGACTCGGCTCGGACTCGGCAATGACTCGGCAACGACTCGGCAAAATAAGAAAACCCTTGAAATTTAGAAATTTTTAATGATTTAAAACTTGTTTCATACACCCATTATTGAATTAAGCTTAAAGACACTATAACATCATCAAATAGAAGCTAATTTGATCACATACATAAACATACATCCATCACATGCGTAGAAATGTAAATTGTAGTTTGGGGACGGCAGGGGGACGGCGACAAGGGGGTGGCGGGGTGGTGGTGCTGATATAGTTATACATATACATATAGTACTTGAAAAACTAGTTTTGAAAAGATGTATGATAGTATTACAGTATAAGAATTACATTTTCAAATGAGACTATAGGAAATTTGAAATACTAAATCTAAATACCAATTACCAAGATTTCTAAGTTGTGTTGTTATATGGAGCCTAATCAGACTCGGAGGTTAGATTTTCCCTACTTCTATCGACGCGGTTTCCCCCTATATTTTTCAACGGGGGTTTGGGGGCAACGCCCCCAAGTTGGGGTCAAGGGGCATCGCCTCTTGCGCGTTCCCTGTCGCAATACAGGGCGAGGTCGAGGGGCAGCGCCCCGTGAGGCCAAAAAATCATTAAAAAATGTTATTTATTTTTTTTTGTTTTTTTTACTGCACTTTTTTAAGTGACTCTGGCAAAGTCATGACCCTTGGACTCAGCGAGTCAGGGAGAGACTCGCTGACTCGGCGAGTCAGGCGAGTCACGCGCCTTGACCCGTCCAAGCCCGGGTCAGGGTCACCGTGACCCGGCAGGGGTCACCCGGCCCGCTGACTCGCGTGACTCGCCGCGAGTCACGGAACTCTGCTTTTAACACATATACAAATGTGGATTGGGCAAGCAATGTTGATGATAGAAAAAGCACAAGTGGAGGAGCATTCTTCCTTGTCAACAAACTTGTATCTTGATTGACTAAGAACAAGCTTTAATTTCTCTATCTATAGCAGAGGTGGAATATATTGCAGCAGCAGCTTGTTGCACACAGGATCAGTGGATGAAACAAACTTTGAAAAATATTAAGGTTGAGTACAAGCATCCTATCTCCATATTCTGTGACAATAGGAGTGTTATCAACATCTCAAGGAACCCAATTATGCACTTCAAGACAAAACATATTCTTATTTAATATCACTTTTTGAGAGAACAAGTACGTGACCAGCAAGTAAAGTTGGGGTATATTGCTACAAAAGAACAGATCACAAACATTTTCACAAAGCCTCTTCCATTCACTAGTTTTTCAAGAGAAATTGGGAGTGATCTCGCTCCATCCATTCAATAAGTTTTTCAAGAGAAGCATGTGTTCAGAGGGAGCCATTCCTTATCTTATTCAACTAGCCCCGGATACCCTTTGCTATTGATGTCAAAGGGGGAGAAGTAGAGTAAGGGGGTGCATTTCAGTCAAGGGGAGTTGTATGACCCAACTACATTCAGAAGATGTTTTTTCTTACAAGGTTGCCATCAATGACAAAGGGGGAGATTGTTGGATTAGTGCCATTGGTGTCATGGGGCCAATCAATGGTTTGTGGGTTTTACCGTGTGACAAATTTATGGCACCCTAATTAGGTTTTTGTTTGCAAGAAAAATTGATTTTTGTCTACATGGGCCAGCCTAATTTAAACATCCAAAAGGAGAAAATGTTAAAGATATAAAAAACACATATCGATGTATGTATGTATGTATGTATGCATGTATGCTAAGTCACCAGGTTCAAATTCGAATTCAAGTTCAGCAACCATAAAATTCGGATGAAGTTCGGTAAGGGCAAAAATTCGGAAAAAAAATTCGACATTAAATTCGTTTATATAAATTTACTTTTTTTAAATATAAATAATATATTCACAAAATTATAATTTATAAATATTAAAGTCTAAAATAATAGTATACTAAGTTGATAATAAATATGTTTAAATGTTAATATTAATATTAAAAAAACAAGTATAATAATGTTATTTTTAAATACATTTCAGTGTAAATATAAATAAAACAATATTAATTTTTTAATAATCGTGAATTATTAAAATACAAAATATGTGTTTTAAATAAACTATAAAAAAGCTTTAAAAGTTAAAACAACTGTATATAAAAAAACATAAAATCTCCAGATGAAGTCGCAGGTCCATCCAAGCTTCGAGCAGACTGCAACAAAAGTGTCATTCGCCAAGGAGAAAAACGCGCAATCCACGGGTTTCCATTCGGCCAGGGAGAAGAATAGTCAGAGTCATCGTGGCACTGCGACTCAGTGCAATTCGCAAGTTTCCATGCAATACCGTGGTGGCATGCCCCGTCACGCATAGCATCTCTCACCCATCGTAGCCCGTCGCACAAAGAAATATATTGTGCCCTAGCCGCGAGCACGAAGAATTTTGTTTAAAACAAAACTAACAAAAATTGTTCCATACAAATTTAGCAATGGATTTTAACGAATTTCATACATTTTTTAAATGGTCGCCGAATTTTGAATTTCAACCATGAAATTTGGCGAATCCGGTGATGTATGCAAACCAAGAAAAGCAGGAAAATCAAAATTCCCTCAAATTCCTAGGATGAATTCAACAATAAAAGTATGCTAATGATCCAAACATACTTTAAACTAGGTTTGCACCTCCCCATGGCAGATTCACATCTCCTGCAGCTTATAGTGCGGTGTTAACAGCCTTCATTGAGAGTTACACAAGGAAATAATCTTCTAACTGCACATCTTACAAACTTTGCAACTCCAACAGACAGCATTGTAAATTGCACTGCTAACACATTGGACTCTATGAGCACTACCTAACAAGCTACATCATCAATGGGGATCTACACCATTTAACAAAACTTCATCTTCCATGTTCAATAAAGAACAGAAATTTGAAACAGTTGGAATATAGATACTCTAAAGAACTATTTGCTCTAGTCTATGGAGTGCAATTGTTGTCTTCATAACCATCTCCTAGATTTAGACAATTCATTCCTTTAGATAGGATTGGGAGATGCAAGTTGGCTACACAGAACTCCAATATTTGTATACATTCTCAAAGCCATACAACCCTTCTCAGGAGTCCACCCACGTAAATAACACATCGTGGACTCTCAATCCAGCATTAACCTTTATGTAGCATATCAGTATCCTATTCAAGATAAACAAACGAGCTTTAGTTTCCAATCTCTCAACTCTATTGAACATGTACAATGACAATTCTTTATTTCTTGTTTCTTTTCCATTGCACGCTCAACATAGTTCACGAATTAATTAATTAGATTATATCTCTTAGTTTGTTTCCAAATTGTCCTCCATGTAACTTTTGGGTTGAACACGGATCACTTTCTATCCTACTTATATACATCTTTAGATTCTTCTTTTTCTCATATATTGAGGTCTACGTATTTGAACAAATTATTGAATAGGATTGATCCTATGCTCCATGGGGACATGTCCTCTGGCTTGGTACCCTCGTTCCCATACCAAAAATGTTTCGGGGACTCTATTACAGCCAGGAAATGTCCTCTCCCTTGTTTACCCCATGGGGTGTGTTATTAATATTGCATATCAACAGTCAAATGATAACCATAGGATAGAATAGTAACCAAAAACTCTTCTTCCGGATGGAGTGTTTCAGTCCCTCCACGAACCATCTCTTTTTCAACCCATCCGCTGGTTGACTCTCCATTTTCCCAATTAGCTCCTTTAGGTGCCTTCCGTAGGCACGAACTAATTCCTTTTGTCCTTGTTTCGTATTGTATATCTCTGTCACTATTTCATTATCATCCCGGAGTAGGCAGAACTCCTTCTCGAAGGCTTTCCACAGCGTGTCCCATGTGGTCACTGCAATTTTATCAATATCCGAGTACCTGTCGATGGCAACTCCCCGTAATGTTGCTGGAAATTGCCTCATCCATTCGTCCTAGTCCGTGACACCATTGGCCGTCCATATGGTTTCGCAGGTTCAGCAGTGCCTTACAGGAGCCTCCTTCCCGTCGCCGATGAACTTCGACGGCTTCTGCCTATTAGCCATTGATAGGGGTCGTGTCCCCAGAGATGGTCGTTTCTATCATGCACTCGCACCACTCCCCCCTGCGCCGGTGGTGTTTCCTGTTTGAGTGACTAGGGGTACGGTGTTTTGTACCTGCGTGCTTGGTGTGATGGGTCCCAAGAGGGGGTCATGTCTGTCGTGTGTCTGTGCCTCTTCCGCACCTATGGTCGTACAGTTGCCCTCTCCTCCGTTCTCACCCTCGTCTGTTGTTCACTTCCTTTGATGGTCCTCCGTGCACGATGTAAGGGATAAATTCGTGAACTGATCCCATGTCTCTTCGACCAGATTTCTTTGTAGCCTTGTTTCTTCCAAAAATTCTTCGTAGCTTCTCACCCTACGGTGTTCTGGCGACATGTAGAAATCTCCTTCGGCTTCTGCTCCTGCACTCTCCGTGACACCTCCTTGGTTCCCTTCGGCCAACCCTTCAGCAAGTCATCCTTCGGCAAGTTGCCTCAACCTCCGTCTACGTTCTACTTGTTGTTCCAGAATCAAGGCTCTCTGTGCGGCCTCCCACTCCTCACTTTGTGCCTTCTTATTTCTATCCTTATTTAATAAGTTGGGCATTAATTCTCGTACATCTTCATAAATAGCAACAACACATAAAAAATAGAACACTTCTTTATTAATTCATCCCGTCGGATACAATTTATGTCAATAGTACGACACCATTATTATAGTATAGAATGTTCTTTATTCCTCCTGGAGGTTCAGGGTTCAATTTCCCCTTCGCCTCTTGCCATCACGCTCCGCTTCCCAGCGACGATTGTTTTCTTCGTACTGTCGAAGGACCTGTTGGCGTCGCTCCCCACGGGCAACCTCCTCTAGGCAGGTTCGTTGTGCCAGTGATTCCTGTGCAAGCAACTGGGGGAGGTGGTTCATCAACCGATTCGCTGCGGGGCTAACTTCCAGTGCGGTCCACACGGCATTTGTTAATCTCACCAACGGGTAGGCCCATCGTGTCCGTACGCCATCCGCTCCTTCCTTTCTCGAGTATGTCTAGGCAACAGCGCCAAATGTTTACCCCGTGGGGTGTGTTATTAATATTGCATATCAACAGTCAGATGATAACCATAGGATAGAATAGTAACCAAAAACTCAGAGAAATGCTTTCATTAATGCCAAAATGTCTAGTACAATAATCATTCTCTGCATCAGTGTATCCAACAACAAGTACAAGAGCATATATAAAGACACGGTCGAGGGTTGCGGTTACCACCCGTGGGGAACCGTCGTGCAACGGACAACTACCCTCGACGACACTAACATACTTAACCAACGTAGCTTGACAAGTAGTACAAAGCCCATTTTACGACCAACATCCCTGTCCCTCTTTTCAGCCAAAAATCAGAAACGTTTAAGGGACGGCCAGGAAACAGATAGGGGACATAGGGAACAGCTAGTTGTCCCCAAGACAGCCAAGGGACGTCCAAACATTACCCATTTGTCCCGGGTATGGCTAGCTGTCCCCTAACATACCCCAACACAATTTTATGTTATTAAAGAAAAAGCTAACAACATTTCAATGCTTGTTTGTTTTATGACATGCCCACTAGGATTTACAAAAAAATATAAAAATGGTATTTGCTATGAAGGTCTGTGTGGTTTTGAATGTTTTAATTTGGGCTCGGTGGCAAAGGCTCCACCCCATCTTGTATCTCGATAGAGAGCATGCACTGTGAAGGGCGCTACCCCTCGACCCCATTGGGGGCGCTACCCCCAAACCCCCATCAAACTATAAGTCTATCCAAGTATAAGACCAATTGTGAGGTATTCACACATCACCCCATTGCAAATGGGGACCCTCACTTTTTTCCAACTTTCTAGGATAGTGTCAGAGTCTCTAGCTATTATCCTTTGCATTGAAGAAGTATAGAAGGTCAGGAAGCCAAGAGTCAAGAGGATAGCTCTTCTTTTGGGGGTGAAATGAAGTCAAAATGAACATAAAGAGAAAGAGGTATGATAGAGGGAAACATCAATTGGGTCAAGTATGTAGGCACCATGAGCCTAGCTTTAGCAAGCTTGAATGATTGGAATGAAGGAGAATGAGCAAGAAAACACTAAGTGTCAAGTTTCAATCCACTTCAGGTGCATGACCTCAGGGGCAAATTTCATGAGCATTACTTTTGGAGCAAATTTCCTTTAGGAGCCTTGTTTGAGTGTGAATTTGAGCGTTTGAATGGAGATAGTAAGCATGGTTTTGATTTGAGATCACCTCAAGTGCTCCTTTGGAGCAAATTTTACTTCATGTGCTCCTTGATAGGAGCAAATTTTGCATTTTAAGCCTTCATAGGGAAAGTTTGACATGGTTTAGTGAATGAAAGCTTGAGAAACCTAAAGATTGAATTGATGAAACAATGAAATAATGAAGGGAGAATTCATTTTGGTTTTAACTTCATGTTCAAACCCAAAGGAGCAAACTTCACGTTTGGGCATAGGGGAGCAAACTTCACGTTTGGGCATAGGAGAGCAAACTTCATGTTTGAGCATAGGAGAATGTTCAAACCCAGAGGAGCAAACTTCATGTTTGGGCATAGGGGAGAAAACTTCATGTCTTGAGCTAGGGGAGCGAGCTTCATGTTTGGGCATAGGAGAGCGAACTTCATGTTTTAAGGTAGGAGAGTGAAATTCATGTGCAAAGGTAGTGGAGCAAATTTTACTTCATGAATTCCCAAGAGAGAGCGAATTTCTTTTATATGCCTGAGAGAAGATGTGAGAGTATTTACCTTAAGCCGATCCGATTTGAGTTGAAAGCAAACTTCATGTTCAAGCCCACAGGAGCGAACTTCATCTTCAAGGGTAGAGAAGCAAACTTCACCTTCAAGTCCATAAGAGTGAACTTCAGGAATGAGAGGACGGGAGTGAACTTCAAGAATCAAAGGAGGGGAGTGAACTTCATCTTCAAGTCCATAAGAGTGAACTTCAGGAATGAGAGGAGGGGAGCGAACTTCAAGAATCAAAGGAGGGGAGCGAACTTCATCTTCAAGACCTCAAGAGTGAACTTCATGTTCAGGCAGAAGGGAACGAACTTCATGAACTGACAGAGGGGAGCGAACTTCATGAATTGAGAGAGGGGAGGGAACTTCATGTTCAAGCCTAGGAGAGCGAATTTGTTTCATTTGCCCAAAATAAGATACAAAACACTTAATAGATCATTTCCTTGAGCTAATTTGATGTCTTAACATGCTTAGGAGAGAACAATTTTGAATTTGAGATGATGAAGGGTAAGTTATAGGGTTACTTCATGTGCTCACCTTGTGGAGCGAACTTCATGTGTTCCACTCCCAGAGCGAAATTCTTCTATAGGCCTTCCCTTAGGTTAGTTGATATGTTTTCATCAATGAATGGTTAAAAGCAAGTTCAAAGATCACTTCATGAGCAGCAAGGTAAGAGCGAACTTTATGTACATCAAGGTGAGAGCAAACTTCAAGTGCCCCTTACTTAGAGCGACCTCAACTTCAAGTGCTTCATGAAGGCAAATTCTCTCTAAATGCTCTTATTAAACCTGCAAACCACATAAAATCACATAATTATATCAAATTAGGAGGTTATATAGAAGGTATATATCATGTGTGTTTGATGCTCATTTGTTTGTTTTGCAGGAGATGAAGAAAGAAATTGAGGGGATCACTTTGAAGGAGGATTGAAACAAGTCTCTCAAGGATCGAATTTCAACATCAACATTAAGATACAAGGAATATATTCTCAAGGGAACTTCATAGACAAGCACAAGAAGGTGATTACACACAAGAAGCATTCACTTACACGAAGACATGATCCACAACACCAACAACATGAAAGGAGTCACAAAGAAGGAATTCCAAAGCAGAGAAGCAGTTGTGCCATCAAGAATTCGTTCCAAGGCAACATCAATACTCCAAAACTAAGAGGAAGACAAGATCTATACCTTGCACCTCCATGATTGAAGCCTTCAAGAGGATAGTTTCAAAAGAGTTAATCAAAGTTAGAAGATCATCATCGTCACCGCTGAAGCTGGATGATGTTGAGTATCAAGAAATATTCCTTCATGATGATCTACCAAGCCTACAAGTGCAAGTTAAAGGTGGAATCTTAGTCATCATCCCAGTCACCACTCGCCAATCAGAGAAGTTCCACATCAACATGTCTAGATGCAATGTACCTGACTTGCCTGTGATGGCACAAACTTCGAGGCACTTACCCTTATCATCTATTGGTCATGACAAAGTGTATAATTATTTCATTGGCTAGAATTGAGTTTGTTGTAATAAACCCTAATTAGGGTTTTCATTGTAAAAACTCGGCCATTGATTTCGAATTGATCTGAGCCATTGAATTGTATTGAAAGCATTATAAAAGGCTCAAACACTTCATTTGTAAAGGTTAATAGTGAATAGTTAATAGTTAATGGTTAGTAAGAGCGAATAGTGAATAGTAAATAGCAATTAGAGTAGAAGTTAGATTAGGAGAAGCCAAAGATTGTTGCTAAAATCTCGTTGTAAAGAGCATATGATTTCATTGAAGTTATGGTGAATAAATGTGTTATTTCAACAAGTTGCATGGTCTCTACTTCTCAATTCATTTGCTTTCATATTGATTAGATTGAATGGAAGAATTTGTTGAATGCATTTGTGTGGAATTTGTTTAGTCCATACCACTAGACTCTTGCTGATTGTAAGTGTGCCTTGTGAGGTCAACCGGAATGATATGAGCTTAACCTCGAATTGTTATGCGTCCATTGTTTATGCATTAACTTGAATGGTGATCAATGTTTGATGATAATGATTTGAACATCTTTGATGTGTCCTTAGAAGATTGCACTGAGCTTGTGTCAAATTGTTCAAGTTGATGGTGAGACCTCGCCCAGTAAACTTCCATCTAATCATTCATCCATTTTCTTACATTCTAGGTCTTAGAATAGACTCTCCACCCTTTCCTTTTGCCCTTTTTTCAATTCAAGCTAGTTTAGGACATAAGCATCACAATATTGCAACATCAGATGATCGAGTTCCAGCGATTCAAGCATTCAACAATTCAACATAAGTCCCCTTGTGATACCAGCAATCACATCAACCAACTGTGCTTATCCACACGTCGTAACCCGACATACCAGAACCTTGGAGTTATCTCAAGTGATCCTTAAGCTAATCTTCAGCATTTGAGAAGCTTTGTTCAAAAGAGGATAAGATACTTTTGGGTATTTTATTATGTGTTCGCATGTGCATAAAAAATACATCAACAAGACCAATGATGAACATGATCACAAAATCTGCAAAATGCATATCCCCTATTGCAAATCTCTGCATCTTCACAATCAAAGCTACAATCAAGGATTATCTCATTTCATACAGTGGACAACTTGTTTAGCATACAAGGACTGCCATAGACAAAGTTTGCATGCTATATTCAATGTTCATTATACTGTTGAATACAAGTCAAATCATAGTTGGCAAGAAATGCAATTTGCATAATGCAAAAATAGTATACCCATGATTCCTATTAAATTAGCCATGCTCACAAAGGTTCTATAATGTCTTTGATGAATGCTTTACCAATGTTACCCTAAAAATTGGCTCAAACGTACCCCCATACCCGAAACACATCTCATCATCCCCATCCCCAAAACTTCGTGGAGCATAGAATTGATCATTTTAGATTGTAAAGGTATAATAATGCATTGATCAGGTTAAGAATGTTGTGTATATTGCATCAGAAGTAAATGTTTTTATATAATAGAGACTTTGGTAACATACTACAACATGTTAGCAAAATAGTTATCAGAAAAACAAACAGGCATACTATATAAAGCAAGAGATGATTCTAGACTTATTTTCATAAAAATTATTGCAATTACGTTCAATAAAATCATATTAAATTCGGTCACATGGTGACGCTACTATTTACTCCCTACGATGTCAGTTTTAGATTGCAGAGTAAACAGATTACATCAAGTACATGAACACTACAACATTTATCATTCACAGAATAATTCACAACATATATGGCAGAAAGATAGAGCTTTATTTCATCATGTAAAACTAGATACAACAATCAGAATGTCCTTGTTCCCATTACAACATAGCTTATGTACTACTCGGCGGTTGGCAAAGATACCAACCATCATCAACTACAAACTAATCCTTCCAGGAACCTTACATGGCCAATTATTAATTAACATAACCAAAATATTATTCTGATCGGCAAATTACCGCCAACATCAGCCCCCCCAATAAAGAAGTCGTCTTCTAGACGACGAAGACAAAATGGGAGCTAACCTACTACAGACCACTAATGAGAAGGATTAGAGGGCATCCCTGGCAAAACAAAAGACTGAGGAGTGCCTGATTGCTGTTGTAGATGCTAGAGGCGCTTGTTGGCCACCAATTCTCATTCTCGTGCAATCTTTACCATATACACGACCTCTATGACCTTGTTAGGCGCCTTCAAGAGGTCCTCACCTTGCCCCTTTAGTTGCTCATCCTTACTTGCCAGGCTTGCCTCCTAATGTGCCACCTTCTCCTCTAGTGTGGCCTTTAGTTTGTCCTTGGCGTCCAACTCCTAGACGTGCTTAGCCACAACTTCCTCAAGAGATATGACCCGTGAGTGCTCCTGGGCCAACTACTCCTGGCTTTTTTGAATATGGTCAGCCAATGTTTTCCATGCAACTTCTGCTTCTCATACTAACTAGTCCCACTATGCAGTAACTGATTCCACCTAAATGACTGCCATCTTGCAATGCTTCAAAATCAAATCGCGGAAGGCAATCTCCATCCCCCGTAAGGATCCAAGAATGTCGTGTTGGTCTTCTACCACCAACATGGAGGTCCATTTATCCACCATATCCTGTGTCTTTGATTTCGGCCATCCCTTCGCTATGAAGCAACGGAAAAATTCTCCTTCATACCCCCTCCTTTATGAATGTCACTAACCTTGCTGCAACACGGGCAACCCACGGATCCTGCCCAATATCAATACTCTTCACAATGTGTTCCACGTCGCTCAAGAACTTAGCCATCCCTTCCAATTGGGAAACACACTGTTGCATAGTGCGAAAGGGATCGTTTGGGTTGGGTCTACCCAAGCAAAGTACAAGTTCCTCCACTCCATGAGAGGAAGATTCCTCCCCTCCTGTCTGCTGCCAACTCCCTATGGTTCCTAGTGCGATGCCCTTCCTTCGGCATCATGAAGTTCCATTCCACCAAATGGCAGTTCCATTCTGCTAGGTGGTCATGACATTCCACCATGGAGTTCCATTCCACCAAATGGCGATGACTCGTCTAGTGGATTTTCTAAAGGAACACCCAACGTCTAGCAACCATGAGTCAATTGTCTCTTCCTAGCCTCCGGTAGCCACCGTAGGGGTGAAGTGTGCCAATGTCACCCCTACCCGTGGTGCCACTCTAGGTGGCGGTGAGGCCTCCACATCAACTATCACTCGTACTGGTACAGCCTGGGTCCTTCCTTCCCTCCAAGGTGTCACATTCCTTGCTTCACCAACTTGTGCAGGAGTGTCATGACTCTCTGGAACTCTCTCGGTCTCAAATCCTCAATTTCACCAAGGGATGTAGGAATGTTAGCATCTATCATTGTCTCAAGAGGAACTATCCAAGAAGCTCCAGTAGAAGATTGGCACTTCTTCACCCAATGGTACTTCTCCAACTACGTCCACTTCGTCTTCTCTCGCAACTACCGCAGCCACCACCCTGAATGTATCTTCTTTTGTGCTTTCCCCTTCAGATGATTAAGCCTCCAGAGTGTCCTCTCCTCACTGGCATCACCTCCCACACTCTCGGACTAGGCTACATCCTGTCGACGTTTTTTTCCCAAGGGGTTGGTCTTCGCCGACTGCCATGGTGTCTAGGTGTGTCCAGTAGAAGATTGGCAAATTGCAGGGCTCCACTCAAGCGAGCGGTTGCAAATGCCCTCTTTTCTCCGTTGGCATTCCTGTTCGTATGGCTTCCAGAAACAATGCAATCACATGATGCAACATATAAAATGCCTTATGTTGCAGCCCAAGGAACTCCCTAATTTTATCAAAAAGAAAGGACGACCAGTTGTAGATTGTTGTTTCTCAGCCTACTCATTAAATACAACATCCATATGGCAAGGTCGGATGCCCTACATGTGCCTGTGAGTCTGCTCTGGATGACGTCCATTATATACCTCCATTCGTAATTCGCTAGGAAGGTTTTCTTCACACCTCTGCTACTTCCAAATGTTGTCCAACTCTTCTTGTGTCAAGTCACCTCTGCAAACTAGGTCCAACAACTTATTTTGTTCAACTAACAGCTTCTTCTTCACCACCGTGTTCCCCTTCAAAGGAATTCCAAACATTGAGGCAAATTTCATCACCAAAAAAGAAATAGTGATGTTGCAGCCTTGGAATTTTACTGTGGTTCTACGAAAGTGCCTGTCGTAACATGCCACCATAGATGGGCTCAAATTCCTTACTATTAAAAACTGGCATCTGTATGATTTTGTCAACCCCTGCATGCTTGAGATTTGTCTTTATTACGTTAGAGTCGTTAGTTTCTCGCCACCATGTGCAACCGTCACTTCCACTCAATCCCTCCCATGTCAATGAATGTACTGTTACTGGGTCATCTCTTTGTATGCGCGATTCCCAAAACTCACTTTTGTCATTCTCCGATCAAGACTTATATGCAATAAAGTTTGCTTTTGTGTTGTCGTGCATCTGAATAACTCCCCAGCTACTAGATGTACACTTTCCTATGCGAAACGGTTGGCCCAAACGTTTTTCAGTTCATTCCGTGCTTGCCCCTGTCCGTACAAATTTTTTCCTTCAGCCAACCATTCCCTTCGATCCTATCCGTACGGAATTGATGAATGCTAGTTGTACGGAAATATCTGGCAAGTTAACGTTCGTACAGTGACTTTCTGGTAGCTAGTATTTCCATATGGAAAATTTCCTTCGCAATTTAGCATTCGTACAATGTCTTCTTGGCACGTATTTCCATATGGGAAATCCCCTTCTTTATTAGTGTATGGAAAATCCTCCTCTTTGTTGGTGTATGGAAAATCTCTTTGGCGAGTTACACCTTTGTACGAAATATATTTCCCTCTTCCGTACGGATTTTGCCAAGTTGTTTCTTACTCCGTACGGATTCCCGTGCGAATGGCCTTCATACTGATTTGTCTATCTTGATGATTCCCTTTCATACGATCCGTATGGCCTCCTCTACCTTGGCAATTTCCTTCCGTATGTTCCATATGGACTCCTCTACCTTGGCGATTTCCTTCTTTATATGGCCTGCAAGCAATTTCCCCTCTTCGCAATTTCTGTACGGTTCAATTCTTTTTTCCTTGGGCCCCTTTCGTTGATTCCATACTGCATTGATCCCTCCAATCCGTACAATGTACAGATGATCAAATGATGTTTTGCCTTCAATCCATACAACATACAAGATTGCCTCCAGTTCTTAAGAAGATTTTCCACCTTTATTCTACAAGAAGGATGATTCATCAACTTCCACTTCCTCACATTCAAAAGGAAAAGGGCAAGCATTCATGGCTTCTACAAGTGGAAAGACTCACTCTTTTGGAACAAGAAAAGGAAAAGCTCTATGTGCTACTATCAGTCATGATTCAGAGAGATGGCTTCTAGATTCAGGGGCTTCTCATCATATGGCATCTTCGCAGTCTATGTTCTCTACATTTGAGCCTTGCACCATGCCACAGATTTTGATGGGCAATCATACATACATGGATGTGATTGGGAAAGGATCTATTGACATTGGGGATAACTCCTTCAATGATGTGTTGTGTGTACCCCACTTGACAAACAATCTCCTTTCTATCTATCAAATCACACATGGCGCAACTAAGAGAGTTGTGGAGTTCACACCTGACTCAGTTTTTATTAGAGACATGGAGACTAGAGCTATCATTGCGACTGGGGTGGTTGATCATACATCTCGGTTATACTCCTTTTCAGATTTTGTTGATGATGATTTCACATTTGATGATTCTACATATGATGATCACATTTCTTGTGATGGTTCAGATTTTGAGAACTTTGGACACTTGAACATGGGGATTCTCACATGTGACCCCATTCTTGAGTCTTGTATTTCATCTCCTCATATTGATATCACATCACCTATTGCACCTGATGATGCAGATAGTGCGACAGTTTTGCCTTCATGTGATTCAGTGCAGCAGGATATTCATTGTCTTCCAACTTCAGATTCATGGGATGATTGCTTGACAGATATTACAGGTTTGTTTGTGGAATCCTACATTGCAGATTTGGGAGACATCATTGATGGCATTCATCTTCTCTTTGATGAAGGTGATCCTTCTGTGATTGTTGCGAGGGCACACTCTAACCCTCTTGTTCATTCTCTACATGATCATTCTTTCGAGGTTGACATGATTGTGGATACTTATGTACAGCAGTTGGAGGAGGTCTCTTTATTTTTTGAGGAGACATGTGAGTCTTTGGGACATGTTCTACATCCATCTCCACTAGATCTTGGAGTGCCTTTTTCAGCAGTGTGGCACAGTTTACCACCTTTGGAGGGGGTATCTTTTAGCGTCGACATGGGGACACTTGAGCAGTTTTCAGAGATTTCTTTCATCATGAGTTTTCTTCATACATCTTCCCTTCATGATTGGGGAGACTTCATGGATACACCTTTGGTTTTGTTTCTTCCTAAGGGGAGGAATGTTGTTCGACGTTCGTGGAGCAATTTCTTCATACATCGAGCTTCTATCATTGGTGCAGATCCTCAATTGAAGGGGGGTCACAGTTTGACTTCTCTTCTTCTCTCATATGGGGGGGACTTTTTCCTCACATGGGGTTTTGTTCCTCACATTCTTCTATGAGAGTTCTCTTGTATGTTTTCATCTCTTTTTTCGGGGAGGGTTTTTTCCCATTGGGTTTTTCTCTCTTTCCCCACTTTGTGAGAGATTTCATTGCATTGGTTTTCATGCATTTGCATTTGTACATGGGTACCTAACATGGCCTCGTAGCCGGGACCCATCGTGCATTGCTTAGTTGCATTCTAGACTTAAGTGCATTCCCCTAAGTTGCACTTAAGGGGGGGTGTTGGTGTAAATAACTATTCATCATGGATATTATTACACTTAAGTTTACTTAGGATAATGCATTTCATAGTAGTTTGGATATGAGACACTTGGGTGTTTGTGCCACATTGGGATAGTGTGTGTAGGAGAAATTCCACCTTTTATGGTGTTGATCTTGTTGTTACACTCCACTCTTGTTGTTACACTCCACATTCAGTGGGTGATCCACCTCATGTGGACTATTATATTATTTCTCCTACCTACCCACACCTATTTCCTACCTACCCTTGTTTCTTATTGAGCCACATGTCATGTTTGTGTGCTCACATATCCCTAGCCTTGCCTATATAAGCAGGCTCTTCTACATTGTATGTAGCTATGTTATTGATCATTTCTATTGATGAGAATACAATTTATTCTTGTCCCATATTATGTCTCTATTTTGTACATTTCATTGAGCTCTTGATCTTGGCAAAATCCAACACCTTTCTTGTCTTTGCCAACTTGCTTTCTTCTCTCTTTTGCTTTTTGTTGGTCACATTCTTATCTCTAATCACCACTGGTCACATTCTTTTGCTTTCTTCTCTCTTCTCTCTAATCACTTGCTGGTCACATTCTTATCTCTAATCACCGCCACCAGCAAGTGAACGGCGGCCGCTTGAAACAGTCCTACTTGCAGCACGTGCCCATATATTCCAACTCAAAAAATTTATCGAGCATCCCTTTGTATCGTCCATCAATATACCACTCACCATACTGTTGGTACCAAGTCACCGATTCTCCCTCAATTTGAGGTGGGTATGCAAGGTGTGAAATTATCAGCCAAAGTGAGTTGGAGGCTGGCTCCCTGTCCCCCAGATGCATTTCGGCGATGAATTGATCCTCTACCTTGATCACCAGTTTTAAACACATGTCGAGGGTTGCACCATACTCCACAAGGTCCCTCCAAGTCGAGTGGCTCCTCTTATTTTCCAGCTAGCTCTTACTTACCTCATGCCTCAACCTCTTCATTGATTTCATAGGCTATGTACCCTAGGCGGGTCACTTCATACGAAGCCTTCCTCATCCAATGTCTGCCATACCTTACCCATAAGGCTGGGGTGGCTGGGGTGTCAAAGTACAGTTCGTGAGGTGTTTGTGTATGTGGGGCACTGCAACACCTTCCATGTGTTTCCACACAATCCTCTCTTCCAGAAATGTGACAAGGTTAGCTTGATTCTCATCGGGCCTAAGGGTTTCTCCACGATCACAAGGTCTTCTTCAAGTGCATCACTTCGACCAATTGTCCAATCCCTGTTGGTGGTGCATCCCAACATATTGATGGCAATCACAGGTCTTTCACGTTCTCTGTAGATTTTTAGTTTGGAGCCGTTCACAGGGTCTTGGATGGGATTATCATCAAATGTTGATAATTTAACTGCACCATTTCTCCCAACCTCTTGGACTTTATAAGGTCCCAGCCAACGAACTCAAAACTTCCCTGGTCGGAGTTCATTGCGACCGTTATATTTTAAAACCAACTTTCCTGGCCCGAAGTTCATCCGCCGGAGATGTTTATTGTGCCAGAGTTTCCGTCTCTGTAGCCCATTGTGCCATCATCCGTTGTTCGTCCAATCTCTTCAGGTTCCCACAGCAATCCGCAGGCTCGAAATGGTGTACTCTGCTGGTACCACCGCCTCTTGCTCATACATTAATTGCAAGGGTGTGTGGCCTGTTGTCACTTTGTAACTGGTACGATATGCCCATAGTACAGCCGGAAGCCATTCCTCCCAATCTTCTTACCCCACAGGACTTATAGATAATTGACACTAGCACCTTGCTAGTAGACTCAGCCTGACCATTCGCTCGAGGATTATGGACTTGACAAATTATGAAATATCTTGAATTCAGTCGTCATAGTCCTTATGACTTGGTTTACGAAGTGTACCCCGTAATCATTGGTAAATTGGATTGGGATGTGTTGTCCCCATTTTTTCGAATCCAAAAAATGAAGGCAACCCCTATGAAATTTCGTAAAGAATTTCACATTATTTCTTCTCAAATGCACGTTTTTCAAGGTTGCAATTCATCTTAAGTGGTGTCCAAGCGTTTATGTAAGTCCTAGTTCTCTTTGTTCTAATTTTGGTCTATTTTGGTTATCATTTCCTCCCTTTTTTAGAGCACTTTCAGGTTTGAAGAGTTAAGTTGTAAGTTGAGGGGGCCTTTGGAAGCAACTACAAGTTTATATCATTTACTTGTAGTCCGGTCTCTAGGACCCGATTACAAGTAGGTGGGAACTTTAGTCTATTTTAAATATAAATCACTAGTAGGCGGGTGTCAAAAAGCCGATTACAGGTGTTTTCTTTTTCTTTGGAAATAAAGTCTTTATCTACTTGTAGTCAACCACAAGTTTTTGTGATGAAGTTCCTTTATTTTGTTGCCCGTTTTCCTTGGCAGGCGTGGCTTTGCATTTATGGATGGAGAGATTACATCCTAGGAGGAGTCTTTCTTCCATATTGACTATAAGATCTCTTGAGAAGTTCTTTTCAAATCTCATTGTTCTTGGTTAGTCGTGTTTCTTGGCTGAGCAGATTTCTCTTCCCAAGAATGGTTTTTCCTTTTTTCAATTTCTTTGATTGTTTGATGCAAGGGTTTCAGCATTTTAGTTTTTATAGTTTTGTATGCTAGCCATACTCTATGCTTCATTTGGTTTATTTTCCTTGTGTCTTCCTCTAGTCAGTTTTTCCATGTTTTGGTTACTTGTAATCGGTTCTTATGAACCCGATTGCAAGCAACTAGGAAGATTGTATTATGTCTTTAAAAGATGCAATAGCGGGTTTCTTGCGCTTTCACTCAAAGTTCACACACGCCTTTGTAACTTTTAAACTCACGCCCTCTCAACATCATTCTTCAAGAGTTGATCTTGTGTGAAGAATTTTATATTCTTTCCATCACACATTACTATAAGAATCTTACTTGTAATCAGGTCTTGGGGACCCGATTCCAAGTAAGATGATTTAAGTTTTTCCCATAGCCATTGCATACCCATATTCGGATTTGATGAACCCAACTTCAGGCACCTATTGTTAGATTTTCCCAATCGGATTTTGAGAGGATGAATACAAGTGTGCATAGTCACACTTTTTCCCTCATCTTGCCTTTAAGTTCCCATCAAGGTTTCTATGAGATGATACAAGTTTTGTATGCAAGCTTACCTACTTGCAATCAGGTCTTCAAGACCCGACTGCAAGTTGTTATTATCTTACTCTTGCAAGTCATATACTCGATGTCAAGTCTCTATAATCCGATTCTAAGTGTAAGCTTTGATTACCTTCCATGCATCAGTCTCCATAATTGAATTCTCCCTGTTTGCATTGAATATACTATAATTGCAGTCGGGTCCTCAAGATCCAATTCCAAGTATAAGATATATTGTTTTTGTTTCCACTGTTTGTTCACTTGTAATCGGGTCTTCAAGACCCGACAGCAAGTTGAAGTTTATTATTGTGTTCAAAGTTTGCAAACTTATTCCATTTGCAACCATGCTTATCCATTTTCAAAGCACTTCCAAAAAGTTAACTTGAATATGTAATCGGGTCCTCAAGACCCGATTGCAAGCCCTCATTGCCATTCACTTCTCACGTAAAACACTCATACTTGTAGTCGGGTCTTGAAGACCCGATTACAAGTGCGGGTTGTAAAGGTTCATTTTACTTGCAGTCAACCTTTTGAGATCCGATTTCCTTCCTGTCGCTGTCCAAGCTTATCCACAAAGCATCTTTGAGCCAGTCCAAGTTGTATCATGATTAACAACCCCCCCCCAAGATTTGGTGTGAGCATTGATTTTCAAAGGTTTGAGGATGGAATCCCCAATAGCTGCTAAAGATGTTCCTACCCTCTTGAGTTTTCATCACAATGTTGCAGATTCATGCTCAATGACAGAAGAGCCGGCATCACCTTCAAACAAGAAAATGAAGTATAAATATGATAAATACCAAAATGAGATTGCTCCCACTCAGGTGGTCTCTCTCATTGATGAGATCAGAGACACAGAGATCGAACATGTGGACATGTCTGAGTTCTTAGAAAGAACTAAGGGATCACCAACGCATGGTATGCAGTTGCTCTTGAACAGCCATATCCATTTGGTATCTTCTTTCCCAGTGGCTGCCCTAGAACCTGAGTCCGTACTTGCATGTGCCTCTCATTTTGATAAGGAAACTAGGACAATCAAAGATGATGATGGGAACGTCATAATCAGGTTGGATGCAGAAACCATTGACAAGATCTTTAAAGTTCCCGCAGCTCCTATGTATGCAGATATCACTATGAAGAGTGCTATGGATTATTATAACCAGAGAAGATCTAACTGCATTAGACACATCAATGCCAAGTGGCTTAATACTCCCAGAACTTGCTTTTCAAGATGGCCCAAGTTGTATCATTGCGACTTCATTGAAGAAGTTGGTGACATGATCACTCTTCTCAACACCTCAAGAGGACTAAGCCAAGGGCTAGTAAGAAGGCCAAGACAGTCTCGCGAGTGGTGGTAGATAGCAACAAGATGAAATATGCAGAAGTGGCAAAGCCTCTAGTTGTGAAACCGCCAGAAGAAATGCAGCTATCAGACTACAGGCTCACAAGGGTAGAGCTTGGGAAATAGACACATTTTGGTCTCATGCATGATGCCCAAGATTCAGTAGCTTCGCTGGTCCAAAGCTATGATGAGCTACTGGCAAAGAAGAATGATCTCAAAGAGAAAAACTCGCAGCTCATCACAGTGACCCAAAAGAGCACAAATTCTTCAGAACAGGTTGATCCTTTAACCTCCTCCACATCTGAAGAATCTATAAAACAATTGGAGAAAGCTGCTCAAAAGGCCAAGGCAGTTGTTCTTGGGTAGATCAGCTAATTAATCAGTAGATTAATCAGAGTACTCGAGTGGTGAAGAAAGCATTGCACGTATTGAGCAATGTAAGAGCAGCAAAGTTAAAGCTGAATCAGACCTTGGAAACTTTTAACCAGAGTCTAGTTTCAATTGAAAAAAAAAATTGAAGATCTGACATGAGATGTACCAGATCAAACTAAAAATTCTATGCAATAATATGGTAATTTCGAACAGAGAAAGGTATATAGAATTTGAGGAGCTTATGACAAATAAGTCATTGGTCATCAAAGATCTCATCAAAGACGTGCAAGCCACCCTTGAAATGAGTGATGAAGCTAAGCGGGATATCATCTCTAGTTTTGACAAAATAACTTGCAAAATCTTAAGTCATGATGGAGAGCTGCTCGCTGAAAATTTGGTACTTGTTGACTTAGGGTCAAGTCTTCGTCAGGAGTTAGAATCAAAGCAATTTGTTGTAGCTTCGATCCACAAGTTTGTGAATTACCAGGTGTTCTTTGATAAGATGCAGACCACTCTTGAGGAACACAAAGAGGCAACAGTAAGTTATTCTGATGTTATTATTAAGACTGTTGCAATTGCTAGGAATACAACGGGTCCGAATCCTGATGAGTTGCAGAGATCTATCAGCAATTTCCAGTCCCTCATGGCCAGAGGTGGAAAAGAATAGAAGTGTCTTTCAACACTTACATTTTGTATATGCATTTTGTTTTCGACAAATTACATGTAATGTCAGGATCCATGTTTACAAGTGAATTGTCACTTGTAACTTTGTAAATTGTAATTACACGTAAACAAATTACAAGTCAGTAATTTGAATAAGTCATAATTAGTTAGTTAGTTGTGGTTAGTTAGTTAGACTTCTCCCACATTTTACTCTCAGCACCTCTCCTATATATACACCAGGGTGCTCTATGTAATTTTTATCTTTTTGGCAAGCAAGAAAACTCTGATAAATTTAGCACTCATAAAGACTTTGAGCTTTATAGTTGTAAACTGTTTTTTTTCAAGTAATATCAAAGAGTTGGAATTTCAGACTTTGTGTTGAAGCCATAATTTGTGTCCATTGTGTTCTTATGTCATATTGGGACATTTCTTTGTACTTGCTTGAAATTGTGGAAAGTTACTGAGAAGAGCATCACTCTAAATATCTGCAGACTTTGTGCTGCAAATATTGAAGATTGAATTAGTTTTGTTAGTGATTAGAATCTGAGAAGAGTTGCAAGACTTTGTGCTTGTAGTAATTCCCATTTAAAGTGACTTGAAGTTGCATCATATTCGCAGACTTTGCGCTGCCATATGCTATATATTGTTCTTATTTTATCATTTTGGAAAGGGTAGATAGGATTTTAGAAACTCAAGACTTTGTCCTTGGTTGTTGTTTTCCCATCCCGGAGGAGCTAACGAAAGTCTTTGTGCTTTTAGGAAATTTCATTTCCTCTCTCGATTTTGTTTTAAGTTGCTGATACTATTCCTTCAAAATTGTTGTTTCTTTTCTGTAACATAATCTTTTCTGAAAAAAGAGGAAAGGTTGTTGTCCTACCCATATTAGATTAAGTTAGTTTTAATTAAGTATTAGAAAAGGGGGAGCCTTCCCTAAATTAGGAGAGTTTATGCTCACACACTGTGGTTGAAACCACAATTTTGCACATCCTACCGGGTGTACAAAATTTTCAACCAATAGGATGTCGAACCTTGTGACAATTTGCTCGTACAAGAACCTCACCGTACCAATGGTGGTGATGTCTGGGAGAGCCCTTGCCTCTACCCCACTTTGTGAGGTACTCTGTGGCCACTATGATGTACCGGCACCTATGCATGTTACTCACCTTCAGGGGTTCGACGAAGTCACGAAGTCGAGGCCCCACCACTCGAACAACTCATGTGGCTGGGATGGAAACAAAGGCATGATATCTCTCTTCATCGACTTGCCCGCTCTTTGACATGTGTCGCACCCCACTACCCATTCCTAAGAGTCCGTATGTAGAGTTGGCCACCATAGCCCCGTCAGGACAACCTTCTATGCATGTGACATCGGGGTCCCATGTGGCCTCCCACCAACCCTTCATGTGCTTCCTTAAGTATGCCTAGGATCTCCTGCATTACACACCTCTGTAGGACTTGGTTGGGTCCCATCTTATACAATAGGCCATTGATCAACTAAAAGGTTTTACTTTTTAGTGCCAGCTTCCGTTGTTCACTTAGCGGCATATCCCTTGGGAACGTCAAGGTAGATAGATATTAACCAATGCTTTCATACCATGGGAGTAACGCTGCTATTTGGAACAATTGGGCGTCTGGGAAGTCTTCATTCACCCCCTTTGGAGGTTCTCCCGACTTGATTCTGGAGAGTTGGTCAGCAATGACATCACTCCTCTCGGGTCGTACAATGATAGTGAAGGTGAACTCCTGCAGCAGGAGTAGCCACCTGCTCACCCTCCCTTGGATTATCGGCCTATTGACAAGGTACATGAGTGCTTGATAATCCACAGAATGTGAACAGCGTTGCCAGCAAATAGTGTTGAAACTTTTGTACGGAGTACACCATGCCGAGTGCCTCCCTCTCCGTCGTACTGTAATTTCATTCGACCTTGGAGAGTAACTATCTAGCAAAGAAAATGGGATGATCTAGCCCTTGTACGCATACTTGTGCTAATGTAGCACAGATGGCAAAGTTGGAAGCATCTACATGTACATGGAACTCCTTGTCCCAGTCGGGGTATGCAAGAATCAATGCACTCACCAATTGAGACTTGAGCTCTCTAAAGGTCTCCTCCTACTCAACTCCCCATACGAAGGGTTCAGCCTTCCTTGTCAGTTCGTCTAGTGGATAGGAAATCTACGAAAATCCTTTGATGAACTGCCGCCAGTAGCCTACATGCCTAAGGAAGGACTTCACTCCCATCACACCCATTGGACTCTCCATTGTAACAATCACCCCTACCTTGTTGGGGTTCGTCTTCAATCCCTCTTTCCAAACTGTGTGGCCCAACAACTTGCCTTGTGGCACCATGAATCGGCATTTCTTTGGGTTGAGAGCCAGTCAAACCCGTCGGCATCTTTCCATGCATTCCAATGCCTTCAGGGTTGTTCCATGTTCACTGTAGATGGACCAAACCCGTCGGCATCTTTCCATGCACTCCAATGCCTTCAGGGTGGTTCCATGTTCACTGTAAATGGACCAGTCGCCTAGGAAGGCTTTGAAATTACCCATCGACATCTTGTCAAAGATATGTAATATTATCTACTGGAAGGTGGCCAAAGCGTTGCATAGACCGAAGGGCATCTAGTTGTAAGCATACACTTCGTCTTCCACTATGAAGGTGGTCTTTAGCTTATCCTCTTCAACAATGCCGATCTGATTATATCCTAAGAACTCGTCCATGAGTGAATATATTTCATGAGCTGCCGCCTCCTCCAGGATGTTGTCAGTGAATGGGATAGGAAAGGGATCTTTGATTGTCGCCACATTTAGGCAACGAAAGTCTACACAAATTCGGATTTGGTTTGCCTCCTCCTTTAGGGAAATGAAAATTGGTGATACCCATTCACTTGTTTCTACCTTGAAGATGATGTCGGCTTCGAGCATCTTTTCAATCTCCACATTCACTTTGGCTAAATAGTTCTTGTTCATCATGTACAACCTCTTTTGTACGGGTTGCGCACCGGGTACGAGGGGTATTCTATGTACACACAACTCTGGAGGTATCCCCTTCAAGTCTTTGTACGTCCACACGAAGACGTCCTTGTACTCCAGAAATATTTTGAATGTTGCAGCTTTTAGTACGAGATTCCAGTCATCCCCTACGAGGATCACCTTCGGGTTGTTGTCATCTCCCAGGTTCACTTTCTTTATATTTGGTTCCTCGTACTTGATAGCCTTGTCCCTCTCGAACCGATGGGCAGGTGTATCATCCACCCATGCCACGCCCTCTCGGTACTCCCCATACTCTAGAGGGAAGGTCACACTCTCTATACCTTCATTGGTCTCCTCAATCCCACATATTTGCAGCATGTTACACTCCGAGCGGAAGACCTCATAGTCCTCCAGCTGCTAGTGAAAGAGCCCACTAAGAGAACCGGTTTCATCCTTCGAGCAACCTTCTAGCTCCAACATCCCTTCGTCGTTGGGTTCCATTTTTCCCTTTCCGTCTTCCGAACCCCATTCATAGTCATGAGAGTCCTCCGAGTCCAAGTCGAATGATGCCAATTCTTCACTTACGGCCTAATTCTTCAAATCAATGACGTACTTCCGCCCTTCGCTCTCAATGGAGAGTGTGTTCTTTTTCTAGTTATGATTTGCCTTGGTCGCGATCAACCAACCCCTTCCAAGGTGGGCATCGTATGCCTTCTTTTCCAGTGGGATGACCACGAAGTCCTAGGAGGAAGGACTGAGTGCCAATAGTGACCTTATGTGCCATGATTGTCCCGAGAGGTTTGATGTCGTGCTAGCCGGCACCTACCAGTTGGAAGGTTGGAGGCCAGAGTGTTGGCTTGCCATGGCCCTTCCAGATTTCTTTCGGCAACACATTCACTCTAGAGCCTACATCGACAATGGTGTCTATCAATCTTCGTCCCATGATTTCCATTTCCACCATAGCCGGATTCCTTCCAATCCCTACTGTGAGTAGCATGGGATCAGTTCCCAGGTTGTCGGTTGATTTTGCTTTACTCTGTCCCTAGCTGACTAGTTCAACCTCAACTACATTATTAAGGGCTACTTTCAATTGTGGCAATATTTGTAGAAGGTTTGCCTCTCGTACAGGTACAATGGCTTGCAACATCTACCGCATTATCGTTTTTTCAAACTCCACCCATAGTGGAGTACTGGTGGTTTCATGTGAGACTCTTCTTTCTTCTGCCATTACCTGTTCAACATCCACCATTGCCTCTTAGAGCCTCTCCTTCTCCGTACACGGATCAGGGTACAATGCTTTCTTTGTTTGCAACGTGGTGGGTTGGGTGGTGTGGTTGGCAGGGTAGCCTATTCCCCTTGGGCGTAGAGCACTTGTGTGCTCCTTGTTTTCAAGTTGTACGACCATTCCTTGATGGAATGGCCTAGTACTTGACAGATGTCACAGAATGATTTCTTTGAGCAAGTACCCTTGGTATGACCTTCTACCTTGTAGTCGGTACACCATACTTCCTTGCTCTCCTTGGCACCCTCCCTCCCTGCTATCAACTCCATCATCCGCAACATATCTCTCCATAGGGCTTGTACAGTCTTTGATTCTTCATCACTACTTCCATCTGTACTGTCATCATCACTAGCCCTTTTCTTCCCTTTGGATGTTTTTCTCTCACTCTCAATGTCCATTGCTCACTTATAGGCTTCATCCTACAATGGCAAAGGGACCACTTTCATTTTCCTTCTCAGGGACGGGACAAGTCCCTCCATGAACCACCTTTTCTTCAAGCCATCAGTCGGCTAGTCTTCCATTTTGTTCAACAATTCTTTCAGTCTACGATTGTAGGCCCGAACACTTTCACTTTTTCCTTGCTTAGTATTGTAGATTTCGGCCACAATCTCGTTATCATCCCTCAGGAGTTTGAATTCCTCCTTGAACGCCTTCTTTAGATTATTCCATCCTACCTTGTGCTAGGCATCAAGTTCTGTGTACCAGTCAATGCCAATCCCACGAAGGGTGGCCGGAAATGCCTTTAGCCAGTAGTACTGGTCATCTTGGCCATTTGCCTCCCATATTGTTATACATGTTTTACAATGTCGTACGGAGTCCTCCAACCCATCACCTGTGAACCTTGGAAGTTTTTGCCTCTCTGGATTATTCTAATTCTACAACATTGTCCTTGCATGGAAAGTACTATGTGGTGCTTGGAAGGTACTATGTGCTTGAAAGGTACCATGTGCATTCAACTAGATTGGACCATCCTGCTCCTCACTTTCTGGTGCTTTTCTTGAACCCTCGGCCACGCGCGAGCTCTCTATGCATCCACTTTCTACGTCTTCTGCACCTTGGTCCCCTTCGGTTCTATAGTCTCTCCTTCCCGAAGTCTTTGGCCCAGGCCCTCTTATTTTTTATTCCTCCACTAGGGGCAAATTTCTGATTCGGTACAAATTGGTTTCAAAAATATCAGCAACATCAGCTTAAAGGTTCCATACTTCCTCTTCGTCACGTTTGGAGTGTTCGAACGAGCTATTCTCAAACTCAATTCCTGACTCTTCACTCGATGTTGAGTGTGTGGCTTGGTCGACAAGATCTTCCTCCCCTACGTCTAGAAGTGGTAGGTTTCTGGCAACCTCTACCAACTGGTTCCACGTACACGGTTTCTGCCTCCCAACTCTGGCTCTGGCTCAAACTCTGACTCCCGATCCTCTTTCCCGGACTCTCCGAGCCTTCAATAATTTCTCGTAATCGTCGTCTCCGCTCACTTTGTTCTCTTATACAGAGAGATCTCTATACTGATCCCTCCCCTACCTCTCAGGTGGTTCTAGTACGCCGTCGGTCTTTGTTCAGTCGTAGGGACATTAATTGCTAGGGGTACAGCGTCTGCACGTATCCCTCTCTTCCTCTTCCCTACGGTTTTGTTCTTTGTATTGTTGCAGCATTTGTTGTCGACAACGTTCACGATTGCTTTCCTCTCTTTGGTCTTGTAGTTCAATGAGATTCCGCACCAAAAGCCTCGAAATTCTCCCAAGAAGATTGAAGACAACAATGTTGACCGTGAGTTTGCCACGTACCGTGCCTTAAGGGACAGCTCTCTACTGAGCTTCCCTCTGCACGTACTAGGTGACCGAAACCTCCCACGAGTCCACCAAGTCTTCCATCAGTTGATCCTCTCGTGCTTCTACCTATGACACTTCCTCTTGTGTATCACTTTCTGTTACTATCAATTACTGATCGAATGGTCGGCCCATTATACATGCTTACCGCCTGCCACCATATTGATCTCTAAATTCGTATTGGCAACGGCACCAAAATGTTTACTCCCTACGATGTCAGTTTTAGATTGCAGAGTAAACATAATACAGCAAGTACATGAACACTACAACATTTATCATTCATAGAATAATTCACAACATACATGGCAGAAAGATAGAGCTTGATTTCATCATGTAAAACTAAATACAACAATCAAAATGTCCCTGTTCCCGTTACAACATAGCTTATATACTACTCGGTGGTTGGCAGAGATACCAATCGTCGCTAACTACCAACTAATCCTTCCAGGAACCTTACATGGCCAATTATTAATTAACAAAACCAAAATATTATTCCTATGTCGGCAAATTACCGCCAACAGCTACCACAACATGGTAACATGAACCAATTTTTTGAATACATTTTATCTATCAATTTGGCCATACGTTGTCATGCCTCAACCGAAATTCAAATCTAGATCACAGCATTTGAGCTGCTAAGAAGTCAATGAAAAGTGGCACCAATATCATTGATGAGATAATGCTAATAAAATTGGTGCTAGTTTCATACTAGCAATTCAAGATAAACATAGTCAAATAACAACTAAACTATAATTTACCAAAGGGCAGCGGTTGTGTGAGAAAGATTGTGACTCTTTCAAGAGTAAGATATATATAGGAGACCATTCCATGAGAAGAAGGGATCAATCAAATGGGAAAGATTATTATATATTTATTTATTACTTCTTTGAGGAGTATAAACCATTAGACTTACAATCTGAGGATGAAACCCTCATGATTACACAATTAAGGACAGAAATCCTTAATTGTCAATGCTGAGCTAGGGGTAAAAACCTCTAATTCAGGCAGATCTAAAAGCACTTTCAAAGTAGACATACAAGAGAGTACAGCAGAAAATCAATATAAGATTTATTTTCAGATTTAAGTCATGTTGAGGGGTGTTTTGTGACCACACCAACACAAAATAAAGTTTTCTAACGGTCACTTTATCCTCTCTTGATCAAAATCGTATGTATGATAAGATTGCAGGAAGATCATACACTGACTCCAAGGTTCCAACTACGTACTAGCGACTTTTTGATGGATATAGAACCATTTGGTGGATGTTGCTGGTAATCCAAGGGGACTTATGCACACTTGAAGAAGACAAACAAATTTTTAAACTTTCAAGGAGATTTGGCAAATGATGTAGCAATAAATGGCTCTTTTTTAGGACTTTTCTCAATAAGATAATGCGGAAAGTAAAATGGGAAAGGATTTAGGAAAGCCATTCTAGTCTAAGAGCTCAAGAGATAACAATGATCCAGGCGAAATCAACCACACTTTACTTCGCCACTAGCAGACAACTATATAAAGAGGGTGCAATCTTCAATGGTTGTGTTTGTAAGATATTAAACCATCAATGAACACCATCAGAGAACAATGTTCATCCAAAAATTTAAATTAAGAATGCACATATAAGAGCTCAGTCCAACCTTGCACTATGGATAGAAATCATCTATCAACAAAAGGTATGAAGAAGCGATCTCACCATAAAACACTGCAATCAACTTCGTTCATCTAAATGCTAGAAACAAATCTAAACTAATTGAGGAAGGTGAAACCATACAAGTTTCGAAACAACACAAGTGAACACCAAAGCCAATGTTTCACTATTATCACTTCAGAAACTTATTGCAGCAATTTCATACAATCTCCCTCCTTTACAAATAAAGGGTGACCCCCTTTTATAGGCCTCCGAGAGGAAAATGGATGGCCAAGATTACAAACCAATCAATGGCTGAGATTAAACATGCAAAACCCTGATTAGGGTTTGACCAGAAGATTCCAAATATGACGCCAAGTAGTGGGAAAAATCATTAATTCAAGAATCACGCCACTACCTATTAATTGTTCCTTACTCCCAAAAAGGGCATCCATAATGCAATAAATGCACCACTACATTCAAAATCGCCCATTATGCATTAATGAGCCACTACCCCCTCAAATATGACGGTTGCCATGCATTGAATAAGCCACCACTCAATCAAATGTCCACTAGCAATAAATGTGCCATCATGCCCTCACGCAATCAATAAATTCTCGTCCAAAAATGGACGACCATTATCTCATTCATTAATGGTGAATGCAACGAATCTGGCAACGACAGCTCCCAGCTCTCCAACGAAGACACTTGGCACAGTTTCCATCTTGAATTCCAACAACGAAATATCCTCTTCACACTTGAAGAAAAACTTCTCCCAACCTGACGCCATCGTCTTGAGTTCAAAAAATGGAAAGTTCTATAAATTCTCGAGTTGTGTGTCATAAATATGGAATATTCCCTTGCATCTCGCCAACTCATTTATTGCGAGAATCTTCCATTCCGGATGCATAAAGATACTTTGGAAGATTTGCCTTGGAAGAATTTTAACAATTTTGTCCACTTCGAAAGGAATCTTGTACGTCTGGAATTCCAGGAGAGATAAAATCTTCCTAGAGAGATTTTTGTCCTGAAGGAATTTTCTACGTTCTTGTTCACATCTTGTCCTGAAGGGGATTTTTCAATCAACCGACCATTTCCGAGGAATTTTGTCAACCTGAGTCCTGGAGAGAGAAAATTCTCTCACTTAGCAAGTTTTTCGTGCCTTACAAATTTCTTCATTTTGGGCGCATTTCCATCTTGAGGAAGGAATTTTCTTGAAATTTAAATTTTCCCTTGTCATGTTTTCCATGTCCTCTCTTTGACCTTGGGCATATTTTTGAACTGGAGAAGAAATTTTGATTGGAGGGAAAATTCCTCCTCATCATGCATTTGGCGCCCACCTACCTAGCTGGAGCACATTTTAGGAGAGAAAGAATTTTGGCTATGTTTGAAAAATTCTCGCTTGCATGGTTTTGGCTCCTTGTCTCTTCCTAGAGCGCATTTCGTCTTTGGTGCAGGAGCTTTTGTCTTGGAGGAAAATTCCTCCATGTCATGTATCTAGCGCCCAACCTCTTCCTTGGGTACCATTCCATTATGGAGAAGGAAATTTGGAAATTTTTTGAAATTCCTCCTCAACCCATTTCTAGCACTCCTCTCCTTGCTTGGGTGCCATTTGACTAGGAATTAGGAATTTGCCTTGAGAAAATCCTCCTCCACCTCATTTTGGCACCCAATCCTTGTCCAAAGTGCATTTCATCAAGAAGGAAGGAATTTTGGAAAAGAAATGTTTTCCTCCTTGACCTCAATTTCACGCCCAAGTCTAATTTGGAGCGCATTTCTCATATGGAGGAGGAATTTTGGAGTTTTGAACATTTCCTTCATGACCTTGATTTAGCACCCCCTTCCTCTCTTGAGTGTACTTTTGACTATAGTGAAGGAATTCATTGAAATTTAGACATTCTTTCCTAACTTGGGGTAGATTTTTCATCTTTCTAGTTTTTGACTGCCATCTTAGGATTGAGGAAGATTTCTCATGCCTTAGAATAATTTTCCGTTCTTTTTCCACTTCAGGATAGAACTCTAGACTTGGCCATTTTTCTGATCAACTGCTTGTTTTTTCAACTTTTCCAGATTTGGAACTTGGATCTTCAAGAATGTTGTGCCATCAGTGTCCCGCCAACTACCTGAGATAGACCTGCCAAAAATAGACTTACTAAAAATAGCAAGTACTTCCAAACATCAAATTAGGGCAAACCGGGACTAGGTGACACTTACTAAAAATAGTAAGTCCTCAAAATTCACTCAAATTTCACTGGTAGCTTCCTTGAAGGGTCCTGACTTCATTACTACATTCAGATTTTTCAAAACACTAAGGAATTGACCTCAAATCTAAGTCTAAAGGGCAAAAACCCTAAAATAGACAAAACAAGCTCCAGACTTGATCAAAATTTACCAAAACATTTGCAGACGTGGGGAGACTGAAGGGATTGCTGCGGAAGGACCCAACGAACCACAACCAAAAGACCAAAAGGACCCAAAATGCAGGGGCTCCCCATTTGGAATGGTGTGATGTGTGATTAGGTCACAAGTCATAAATTATTAATCCGAATATTATAATAAATTTATAATTTTAGTCAAAGTCATGTTTACAAATTTAATGCAATTATCATTTTGAGTAAGGATTATTGTTTTATGGCAAAAATTAGAATTTTTTTAGGAAGGGGCATTACATATATATTACAAGTTTTGAAAGATTTGATTTGTTCAGAAAACCAAGAAAATTTGGAAATCAAGAATTTTCAAAAAGAAAAAAAGAAATTTCTATAGGAATTGAAAATCCAGAACAAATCAGGTAAATCCAGCCAATACAAAAAATCCAAATCTGGTAACTATGGGTTGATATATTACAACAAAAGCTCATCAGAGGTGAGTTTGATTAATCACAAAGACCAAGAAAATTATTTAAATACATCAATTCAGAGGCACCTACTCAATGGATCAAATACTAGGGATTTCAGTCATTATTTTTTTAAAAGCCTGCTGTGTCCATTATTTGGTGAGATATTAGGCCATCAGTACCAAAAAGTTGTAAATACTATCACCAAATTTCTTCAGGATAATAGCATGATATAAAAAGTACTAAATGATGGCTAATAATAATTAAAGACCTTACCGATTGATAGTACTCTTCTGCTAACTCTAAAAGGAGGTCTATAACATCAGGATCTAACTTGATGGTCGGATCAACCTGCATACATGAAAAGCATAGATTTATATAGAACAAAATAAATAATCAATTGATTTCTATTCAATAATGAATAATTGCATAGAATAACAGTCAATTCTCTAAAACAAAAGCATGATTAAAGTTGTCATTCAACCAAAATTCCCAAAAGTTATTCATGTCATTTTGTACCAATCATTTCTATTCCGAGTATTCCTTGAAACAGTCTTGCAAAATAACTCTCTTGATTAAAGAGAAAAGTATAAACATATTCAGCTTCTCCATTCAGGAAAAAAATGTGCAAATATAAATGAAGTTACATTTACATCAGTAGTAGACCCTCCAGAATCTGATTTTTCTGCAGCTTAGCTACCTTTAGCCTCAAGGATATATGTGCTCATTTTTTGATGTTCTAAAACTACTTATATAACTTCCCATTTGGTTGTTTACTCTGCAACAGTAGCAAACTACATAAGCTAGCAAATCTCAACACCCTGATAAGTGTGTAAAGCCTTAAATACTCTCAAGTCTCAAGTGGTGCAATATAATATGCCTTTTCCCCCTGATTTTCTCCTTTCTTGAAGTATACACACATGTTCTTCTCAGACTATATGTTTCCATCTCCCTGTTTCAACAGCTATGTGATGGGATCTTCACCTTAAATGATATATATTTAGAAAGATGCGTCATTATTTACTAGCGGTTAAGTTTCACAATCTTAGATTTTCCACAATTCTGTACATTGCTGGAAAAATTTGCTGGAAAACTGATACCCTACAAATATGAAAACTACTAATTAACTTATACAAGAAGGGATTTGTTAAAGATAGCCAACACTTGCAATCTCGGATCCAAGCCTTAGCATCCAACAGTTGTTCTACAGAGACAACGGTAATACAATTATAATGATGACATTTCTTGTAATGTAATTTTCACCATTCTGCAGCTTTTATATATAAGTAGAAAATGGAACGGACAGATCCTTTCTACAACTTATTCAAGCAAGAGATTTCTGTACTGACTTGTAATTGTAACATCTAAGCATGTGACCAACCATGATCCAGGTAAAACCATACCAGATGTGGGGGTCTCCAAATAACTCAGCTGACATGTGACCCTTGCTAATAGACCACTAAGAATATTCAAAAGTTCTTCATTGACTCATCGCGTTAGAATACCTTTTCATATTAACTAAAGAATGTATTCATATGAGTTTATTGACTGCAAGAATTTTCTTATAAAAAAAGGGCCTTCAGATTTCTGGATGCCCCTATACACAAATATTTTGGGCTACCCCTTAAATGATGCAAGGTGGGTCCCTAGGCAGCTAAACCCAAGTCAATGTTTGTTTTGCAGTAACATATATCCACATGTTTTCGTAAACTAGCTAGCTAGTCATTGATAATATATTGACAGCCAAAACTATTACTAGCTTGTTGGCTACAACCCTATCCTATGACACCCAAAAGAATGAAACTGAAATGGGCAATGCAAATTGGTTTGGTAGTAAAAGTAAAAATATGAACTTGTTGCATTGTTGAATGGTAAAATCCACACATAATAATGGCAATAAGACAATGTAGAAGAGAGATCATACACTACACAAGATGTTTATGGGCCAAGATGCCCTAACATCAATATATGCAGAAACAGAATAAACTCTTGAGCTAAGGTGACAACATACAATACTCCTTATGGAAGAAGCCACTCCATGCTGCATATTGAAGAGATCCCAAACACAATATAATACTCCGCACATGTTCTTACGATGATATTCACCTTCTTTATATGGACCTCCTCCTAATAACGTGATGGAGGGGCAAAACACTAAACCCATGTAGACCTAATATAATGTATGACCCAATATAACTAACTTAAAAGATGTACGCTACATGTCAGCATCTCCATCCACTTCTAGACACTATAATATCATACCCCTAGGTATATAACATTGAAGCAATCCATAACACTGTGGCAGCCTAGCAGGGATCCTAAAGGCCAAGACTATAAAAACAACATAGACTTTATTCATTGTAATGTCCTACCCCAATCTGGACATATAATTTTTTCTGCCTTTCTGATTTGTATTTGTTTTGATATGTTTTTTTCTGATTTTTCTGATTTTTTATGGTTTTTGCTTGGGGTTTGAGATGAAAATGAAAAAAACAAATTAAAGGAATACTGAAATGAATAGAATATTAAGTACACACATCTCATAGATGAATTTATGAATTTATTGAGGTAAATTTTGCGAGTTACATACCATAATGTTCAAGTAAAGATCGGATTACAAATCCAAGACAGCTAATTTGCAACGATGAGCCTGATATTTCACCAAGGAAGGCTTTCCCTATGTCTGATCTGCATTAACAAACTTGTATCAAGTCTGATCTACTCTTTTGTCCTCCAAACCCTCATGTCCCAGCTAGGGTTTTACTGCCTGGTTTCCAAATAGTACGGCTGACTGGTAATTGTCAAGGGTGCTGATAAATAGAGCTACTAATGCCTCAGATCTGCTCCTACAGTCAGAAATAACAGAGAACCTCTGTCCCTTTCTCTGCTGCAACCCTAATTATGAGTCCCCCTGCTGATTTTCCTGAATATAATTGAAATTCTGACCTTTGGGAGATCTTCCACTCCTGTAGGTTTACCAAATTGGAGGAGCTTTCTGTTGAAACATGGACCAGCTAGGACTCGAACCTAGGTCCGAGTGTGGCTTATTTCCAACACCAACACCCCCCCTTAAGCCACACCTCTCGTGTGCTTGGGGCTCCTAGCCTGGACCTGGCTCTGATACCATGTTGAGACATGGACCAGCTAGGGCTCGAACCTAGGACCTTCCATCGCCGCTGGAGTGCTCTACCACTGAGCTACTAGCCCCTCTTGGACCAATCCATCGTCGGTCCGGGTGTGGCTTATTTCCAACACCAACACCCCCCCCTAAGCCACACCTCTCGTGTGCTTGGGGCTCCTAGCCTGGACCTGGCTCTAATACCATGTTGAGACATGGACCAGCTAGGACTCGAACCTAGGACCTTCCATCGCTGCTGGAGTGCTCTACCACTGAGCTACTGGCCCCTCTTGGACCAATCCATCGTCGGTCCGGGTGTGGCTTATTTCCAACACCAACACCCCCCCCTAAGCCACACCTCTCGTGTGCTTGGGGATCCTAGCCTGGACCTGGCTCTGATACCATGTTGAGACATGGACCAGCTAGGACTCGAACCTAGGACCTTCCATACGCTGCTGGAGTGCTCTACCACTGAGCTACTGGCCCCTCTTGGACCAGTCCATCGTCGGTCCGGGTGTGGCTTATTTCCAACACCAACATTTTCATCCCTACAATTTCTAAATCTGA
This sequence comes from Cryptomeria japonica, assembly GCF_030272615.1. NCBI lineage: Eukaryota > Viridiplantae > Streptophyta > Pinopsida > Cupressales > Cupressaceae > Cryptomeria > Cryptomeria japonica. Next base: position 577,798,948 of record NC_081412.1, read on the forward strand.
CCCTGAATTCTAGAGCTCTGATTTCTAACTTCTTCCTATAAAAACTAATGTCAAGAATGCTCAAATGGAGGCTCCCAATGTGAATTTATCCTCCTCAAACCCTAATCAAACTTTTTAGGGTTGCATAATGATTTAATTTATCAAACTTTATTGAAACATTATAATTTATTATTAAATCTCTCTTATTCCTCCTTGTATATACCTCTTCATGGGCTTTCATTACATATAATATCTCTCCCCCTTTTTAAAAATTTGTCCTTACTAGGGAGGTGTGCCATGGGAGCCTCTTTTAATTTATTAAATATTATTAAGTAATTTAATAAATAAGAATATATTATTTAATTAAAATATTAAAGCAAACACTTTAATATTTTGTCTTGTTCCAAAACCATCACTAGACCACCCCTAACTAGAAACTAATGATGCACTTGGTCCTCGAGTGATGTCCATAATTAGCAAGCCAACTCCCAATCTCCACCCTAAAAAATAGGGACTCCTACAAAATAGGAAACTATCTCTGATCATTTGAAAAGGCTCACAAGGCCCCTTGCAAAGCTCCACAAGCTCCAAGTGGTCACCAAGCAAACTGCCAATCCCTTCCTTAAACGTAGAAACCCTCCTAAAAAATAGGATACTGGCTTTGAGCTCCATAAATGCCTCACAAACCTCACCAAAGGGCACAAGACCCTTGAATGGGCTCCCTATCCACCATATTAGCCTACGGGAACCCTGCTGATAGGCTAACCTTGCTAAAAACTCTGACACTAAAGCGCAAAAATGGGGACATTACAGTCATACTGTGTTGCCTTGTCAAACATGCTAGGGACAATTAACTTTTTACTTAATTGCGCATTGAGACAAAAATAATCCCATTTCCATGAGGCTCTTTATATTCCCTTGATATGGATCACTTACCATGATATAGATTGCCAATGATGTGCTTCATTATCACCCTACAACCATGAATTAGGTCTTATTTCCAAATAATGCAACAAAATTACCAGGAAACTGCCACTTAACCAAGAGTAATATTAACTAGCAATTGCACGTTCGTGTGCAATGAGTACGTCGAAGATCTATATGAAATGTCAATTAAGAGAAATTTTGGTCTATTTGTTGAGTACATTTGTGCAGTACATGAGGTCAATTGGTAACTTTGAATGGAGAAAATAATCCATCTCAAATAGACATAGGCTCATATTATGTTTGCAAGAGAGAGAGAGAGAGGGAGAGAGAGAGAGAGAGAGAGAGAGAGAGAGAGAGAGATGAATATACAGTGAGGTAGAGTGATAGAGAGATAGAGAGATAGAGATATAAGGAGATACATAGAGAGGGTGAGATGGACTAAGAGACAGAGATAAAGATATATTTCTTGCATTGAGGTCTCACCATCAAGACCACAAAATTTAGCAACATTTCTTTGCTTCTTGCACTAAACCATTTATGAGTGCAAGTTTAAGGACTACTTCTAGTATGTGATATCTATCCTCACTAACAAATATGAGAATGTTCTTGGAATTTGCCTCATAGATTACATATTGGCAAAGATGCAGTTTCCAAATTATAACATCACAAATCTCTAATGGTGTTATATAACAAGAGGCAGTATCTAGTATATCCTAGATTTTGTACACCAAGCGACATTGGTGTAGTTCCAATACCATGCAGTTTGAAGCAAATTCTAGGAATGTTATCATAGATGGTGGTGAGAACAGATACTACATCCTACATGATGCCTCACCCACAATATCATATAACTCTAATGGCACTACATCAAAAAGAATTGTGTCTTAAAAAGGCATGATTCTGTAGTGACATTAATGAGGTGTGCTTCTCAGAACCCAACCTGAACCATCTAATGGTGAATGATTGTGAGTCAGGTGTCAATGGCAAGTTCAATCTACAAATTGCTTTCAGAGAAATAAGATTGTTTCGACTTTGATTGTCAAATTTGAAGTGAACAGATTGTCTATTAAACAAATCTAAAATTGTAACTATCTTTCAGATTATTGCCAGTTGCTACCAGAGCACTTGGTACACAACCTACAACTTGTTTACCTTTATATTGTGTTGTTGCAGTAGAACTCGACACTTTTGTTCATGCAAGTAAGGCTCCCTAAGCATGAAATTCTTCTATATAGTGTCCAAGGGATTGTTTATTGTGTGCTGCTTAACAATTATAGATATCTTCTTTTGCTCTTTATGATGGTTTGTTCTTCTAGGAGTGATGCAGAGGCCATTTTCCTTGTTGATACAAATATCTGATAATTTTTGTGCCCTACCTAGGTAGTCTTCATCTGCTCCCACTACTTTGCAAGGACCTCCTCTTGCACATTTTTTATAGTTGACTTGTACTTGTTTGGGGTTAATTTTTCTTGCCTTACTGTATTTGTTTGAGTCTAGAGACCCTTTTCTGCCCTAGTTATTTGCTATTGTAACCGGTGTATGTTATAGTTCCTTTGGTTTTCTTTCTTCTACCTCAAGCTTGGAGTGACTTATCCTTGGGGAGCTTGGGTTGGATTAGGGCCATGCAGGGAGAGGGGTGAACTCTCTCCCCTTCTGGAAATAGTGAGCAAACTTAGCACAATGGCAGTATCTGCAGCACCTTTTGGCCCCTATGTTTCCCCGTGCCTTGATGGGATCTCTCAGATCTCCACCTGTTCAACAATTTGCACCTTCTTAGGCGATGGCCCCAATGGTCCCCTAACTTGGAATCTTCACTCTTACACTTGGCTTTTGCTTTAAATTGCTTGCAAGCATACTTGCCTCCCCACCTCCCAAGGAAACAGAAACATATTCGACTCAGAACAGGTAATATCTGAATTTTCAATTAACCAAGGAGAATTGTTATTCACCTAATCTGTTTCTTTTACTGAACAGATGACTCTCTATTTTACAACTGTTCACTGATAAAAAATAGAGTAAAATACTTGTAAGGATTGGCTACATGATTTGCCCTCAATGGTGGCTAATCTACTGTATGGTCAAGAAGTTGTAGGCTACTATGATAGATTACTTACAACCAGGTTTGAAAACGAGGGTGTTGTATCTGTAATAATAAAAATGTATTATATTTATTGTGCTTTACTTAGAAATAGGCAAAAATATCTAATGCTACTAGACTTTAGCTTTAAGCCATTCAACAGAATTCTGGACTCGAATGATATAAAGTTAAACAAGAAAATGAGCGACAATTTATATAGAATAGGTTGTCCATTTTTGGGCATAAGTACATACTATCTATTAATAGTGATTCAGAAATCATCCAACTAGATACCGATCTTAGTCAGACATAGATACTGATTGTGGAACCAGATTACGTTCCAATTTATAGGAAGACAATAATTCCTTTTTTGTATTATTATCTTTGTATATACAGTCCAACATTCTATCTGCTATATTGACTTCAAAATAATGATTACATTGAATTTGCCTGTTCTTAATTTATATTAATCTGTAATTTTTATTTGTTATTTTTTGTACAGATGTCCCCTCACCATCCTTAGGATGAGAGAAATTCTAGAGCCCCTTTTAAAATCCCACTTTTCCCATCCCTACAAAAAGGCGACCTGGTGAAACATAGCCCAGAGTAAAAGCTACTATTTTTATGTAAAAATTGTTCTATTAATACTGTAAAACAAACATCTATGTGTCTCTTTGGAGATTATAATGCATTAAGCTGCAAATCTCAACGTTTACAATGCCAACTATTGGTTTGTTGTCAAGAACGTTTGGTCATAAGTAGAACATTATCACTAAACATCCATTCCTCAGTGAAACAGCCACATATACAATTACCAATTACCAAATAAAGGGAATGAAATAACATGTATAGCATATACAAATAACAGTATTCAAAACAGTAAGTCACCTAGGATTACATGATTAGTTATAACATTGTAGATGAATGTAAAAAATTAGAAAATGCAATCCCATCAAATATTTTATATCAGGCTATGAAGATATTAATTTATTGAATTGATGCATATCCAAAAAAGCAATGTTCAAAATGAAAACAAGAACATTAAAATCCAATTTTACCTGGGCAACTAAATCTTCAATGCTTCTCTTTCCAAGAATTTGAGGGCTGCCTTCATTTCCTTGATTGTTACTTCCTGCTGGGAGGGCAACACTTGATGTAGGGATGGCAGGCTGAGATCCTGTTGGTGTTGAAGGCTTCTGGACTGTCAAGGAAGGCATACGAGATATTGGTTGTGGCTGAACAGCCTGTTGAAGTTGATGTTGCTGCAGTTGTGATGAGTTCTGTTGTTGAGATAGTTGCTGTGGATGAGATAATGTTGGTTGTTGTTGTGAGGGTGATGGGGGTGTCTGCTGTTGTAATTGGGCCTGCTGCTGCCTTTGATGCTGCTGAAGTTGGTAGGAAGGTGAAGCTGAAAGGGGTAAGCTGGACTGTTGCATCTTTGGCCACTGTGGTGTATGTGGAAGTGAACTTGAAAGAGCAGATTGCCCACCTTGGGAAAGGCCAGTTAATTGAGAATTCAAAGATCCTACAGATGGAACTCTTGACATATTTTGTGTCTGTATCTTCTGCAAATGAAATATAAGATTGTAACTTAATTCCATAACATGAAAAGCAATTTATGTGGAATTGACTATTTAGAGACTATTTACACAATTAGATCAATGCATTTGAATTCAACATACTATAAATCAAAAGCTTCCATTATTTTAAACATGCAGCCCAGTAAGCATCTCACTTAAGTTATAGGAAACCTCAAGTATCCACTAATTAAATAGAAATAGAATACATGGATGGGACCATCATTTGTGGGAAATGAACATAATACTCTACAAGACGATTGTAGCATAGTGGTAATGGAACAATACTACTAAAAAATATGAAATACAAATTATAAATACATCACATTAACAAATAAAATATGAAAAAAGATTATTTCTGTGATGTACAAACTACAATCTATCTCTATAGTCAGACCTGAGGAAATCAAAAACTAATTTTTGATGGACATATGTGGGAACCCCTGAACCATCTCATTCAATCCACATATCTGCTACTCCGCTGGGAATGGCCATCACCATCAAAAACTACCCAAAACACAACCAAACAATTTTAAATAATTCAACTTTTTTTACATCACCAATAATAATAATAATTGACTGAACCCTTGTATTTCATTAACTCCTCATGTAATAATTTAAAAGGATCACCGTCCTGACCTACATCCATCTCCTCCTCTAAAGTTGTGCTGAAGAAGAGGAAAATATGGGCACAAAAGAAATGTGTGTACACACTTATTTAGTAATGAGGGTGGAAGTTGAATAGATTGCAGCTTACATTGTCTAAGTTGCTCAATGACATCTTAGACATAATTATTGTATAAGTTGTTACAACACTACAAACATTAGAACCTTGTGTCTAAACATCATGCCTTGAGTCTAAACTGCTCCCCTCACAATGACTGAAGCTTGTCTTTAAATTTTACAATTTATCAAACCAATGTGATTTAGTCGTTAAATTTGCAGTCCACACTGGTCAGTTTCATAAGTGTCTATGCTTCTTTGAAATCAGCATCATCCCTTTATAATTCCTTCATGGAATCAAATCCAATTACCTCTACTTGTTTCTCAGTCAATATAAGAAATCTTCTACTCAAGGCATCTACTACTTTGTTCGATTTCTCGTTTCCATGTTTCCAAACAAATGAGTAGCTTTGAAGAAACTCTACACATGTCAGAGCTTAATTATTAAACTTGTCTTCTTGTTAATAAATTGCAGTGCTTGGTCATTTGTATACAAAACAAACTCTTTCAAAAGTAGATAATGTCTTCATGCATTCAATGCTTAGAGTATAGCATAGAATTATTGGCCATATACTAAATATTTTCTCTTTGCATCAATGAACTTTTCACTGAAATCTATTACAGATCTGCCCTCTTCAATCAAAAGCTCTTACTGCTGATCTACTAGCATCACAATCAACTTGGAACATCTTGTTGACGCCTTGGTAATGCTAACACTAGTTGTTCAATTACTTTTTTTATTCAAAATCTCAAAACGTGTATCAGCTGCTACAGACCATTTGAATTATTTTCTATCAACCCTCACGGTTTTAGTTACCGGTGCACAAACCCCACTAAAATTTCTAATGACCTAGTTAGAACTAGCTAATCTATGAAGACTCCTTGCTTCAAACATGCTCTTTGGTGTTGGCCAATCTAAATTGATTTTCATGTTTATTGATTCCTCTTTGCAGACCACAAAATCCCTATACACTAACTCAATCTTCATTGAACTGCATTTTTCCATATTTGTAAGCTGCTTCTCTCTCTTAGCTTTTGCAACACTTCTCATCTTCCTTCACCTTAATAAATATCAAAATATCATCTAAATAAACAATGACAAACTTACCCAAGTATGGCTTCCACACTTCATTCATGAGTATCATGAAAGTACTTGGTGATTTGTCAATTCAAATGGCATGACAAGCTATTCATAGAATCTTTTTACTTTTTAGGCTGTCTTTCACTCGTCAACTCCCCAAATTTGGATTTCATGACACCGAATTTTCAAATAAATCGTTTGAAGTACTTTGCTCCATAATTTGCAAACTCACTTTCCAAATGGCATGTATTCACAAGGTTTACTCACAGGGGTTTCAATGCCAAGTTTTTCTCAGTTTTATGAAAAAACTTGCCGAATTTTTCAGGGAGTAATTGCGAAGTACTCAGCAAGCGTAAAGACTTGACTTGCCATGCCAACATGTCAAAATGCAGAAAAAAATGTGGGTTCAACACTTCAAAAACTTTTTTTTTGGCAAATAACTAATAAGCATTGTTTTCTGCCTTTTAAAAAATATGAAAATGGTATGCGCTATGGTCTGCATGGCTTTTAAGGCCTTTATTTGGGCTTGATAGTGAAGGATCTGTTTACTGCTATATCTGATAAATTAAATACAAGAAATAATACTAAAGATGACAATGCATATTAGATATAGGAGTAAAATATATCTTTATTCGCACATGAAACTATTATAGAGAAGAAGACCATAGATGGTCGGCCAAGGATTACAATTGATCCGACTATATCATACTACCTTCGTTGACATACACAATATATTTAAGGGACCCGACAGTTGCCAAGAGGAACACAACCATCAACCAACCAATGCTTATAACTACCCGTGAGTGACAACAACTTAATTTGGACAATTAATAAATTGTCAGATAACCAATATTATCAAACATAACAATAGACATTGTACGCTGACTACAGGCTCCAGCCCTTGACCCCACCCTATATCACAATAGGGAATGCACAACTACCCCTAGACCCCCATGACAGTTGCTACCTCCAACACCCCAGCAAACTCATTTGATATATTTAGTAGCTATATTTTGCATACTTATTCAAAACTTTAAATGTTTTTTAAGTTGTAGAGCTTTTTCCGAGTCGAAAAATGTAACAGCTACCCACTAGTCACTTTATAAACTATAATTAATGAAAATATATATATATATAAGTTGCTAATCTAGTTGTCAAATGTTGACCATTTTTTTTTAAGATATATAAAATGATTCTACAATCATTACAGTTAGTACAAGTCTATTACAATACTCTCTCATACAAAACTCAAATCATTCAACATTACAGAGATAGGCACACACTTCTTGAATCCATACTCAAATCTGCAAGAGAAGAATAAGTAGTAATTAAGACTTATAAATACATACAGTCCTAAGACGAATAAATACATCAAAAATTGCATTACAAGACTACTTCTATTTCATTTCTTCATGCCTTGAAGTGGAAGGGAGAGCAAGAAAGAGAGCATCATCGAGGTAATATCAACCCTACCACGAAGCATTATACTTCCCCGTGCTAGTCCACTGGAGCAGCCCAGCCCATCTCAAAGGATCTAGCAATATGTGGCCAGCATGCATAATGGAATCCAATTCACTATTTGAGTTATTAAAAACTAGCATAACTATATACTCATAAATCACAAAACTAATATGTCTATCCACTGCTTATGTGGCTTCTAAGTTGAATATGTTGAATGCGGAGGAGGTCCCCCTTGTGACCTACAACATCTTTTGGAGCAAAAAAAACATGTGCTTGTAACTTTTTGCAATGTCAAGGTCGAGATTCACTTATGAGCCATAACATTATTATCATCAATGACATTATCACCAGAACCTTCAAGCCTACTATTGCTTCCACCATTTCAAATGCTTAACACTGTGTTGCAGACTTTGCTTATGGGCATTACTATTTTATATTTGTGTAAAGAAGAAGAACCAGTCACGAGTTGTATTTTACTAATTTCCAAGATGCCACCAATTTCTACCATGATGGATGACATGGATTAAAGTTTTGAACTAAGGAATTTGTTGAAGCTACAGCCCATCTGGATGACAGAGCAGGGGGTTTGGTTTGACCATTACATAAATCATCAAATATTTATGGTTAAGATAATACCAATCTGAACTTTTAATATTGCCTTGCCTTCTGCTTGTCAAGTCATGTTGTTAGAAAATTGTATGAAGGTTGCTGAGTGTGGTAGCTGATGCTGAATAACTATGGCTTGCTCTCAACAAATGTTCTGTGATGAAAAGTATTGATACCATGAAAGTTGTCTTATGAAAAGGTCAAGTTATTTTGGCTATATTTAGTAAAACTGGCCAGATATTATAAAAATATTTCTCTATGTACTTTATTGTCTTGTAATTTAAGAAGATAGCAGTTCAAAATTTAGATGGGATTGTTGGAATCAAGATAAAGTAAACTGGATCAGCTATACCAGAACACTAGATAATTTTTCAACGAATTATTAATTCGATGGGGAGCTGAGATCAAGAGAACTGTCAATGACTACACTAGCATCTGTAGATGTTTGTCCAATGAAACCTATGATAGCTGAGAATTTTACATAAAGTGAGGAAGAATATCCATTTAGATTCGTGTTAAAGGAAGATTTTTAGATAGCAAAATAAGCTGTCACTTTAAATAATCTTATCCTCCGATTAAAATGGAAGCCTCTGCTGAGCATAATTATTGATGTGATGAATTCATTCCAAAACAAACATTGATCATTACAGAAATTGAAAACATTTCATATATGATAATGGTTTCACTCTTCCAGATGTCTAGGCAGTAGATATTAGAACCCAAACCAAAAGACCAAACAGAGGCTACATTTCACCAGAGGAAAAGAGGTTCATATCAACGGCAGTAGGTTTCTTAAAGCTGACGAAGAAAAGTCAAATCTGAATTTAGGTAGATCCAAAGCTTCTGTGTATTTAAATTCCCATTTTTGTGATGCACAAGTACGTTCTGACCTAGAGTCACTCTTAGTGCCATGGAAAATACTGAGCAAGATCCATAGTTGAAAATATTTCCAAAAGTTAAATTCTAAACAATGCAGAAAAATAGAGTTAAATCCAAGCAAAGTGAAGATACTTACTTCCACGGTTATACTCACACATTATCCGACCCCACAAAACTTAAGGATTGAGACATCAAAAAATGGGATGAAGTGCCTAATGTAGAGGCTAGTACCAGTGGGGAAGATTTATTAGAATAATTTCATATATTATTTACCTTATAATGGTCATTTATGTTGATAACTTGTCTAAGCTAGTTTACTTAGCAACTTTCTATTTTCAGTTTAGTTAGATAGTTTAGTATCTTCCTGTTTTTTGTCTTTAGTTAACAATCGTTTCTTTTTAGAAACATCGTTCTAGTAGTTATCTATTTAAGGAGACTTCCATCTCCTTTGTAATTAATGTATTCAGTTTATTTAATAATGTTTTCATGGTATCAGAGCAATATGTTCCTTTGACGAATTTATGAAATTCATTCTCATTACCTGGATTTTTTCCAGAAGTTTTTTTGGATCGTTTTTTTATGAAAAAACATGGAAATTATTTTTTTTTCAAGGGTTTTCGTGGGTTTTCTCAGTGCAGAAAAATTCGAAGTTCCTTTTTTGTGGGTTTGTCTGAAACCCAAGTTTTTTGAGGCGGAATTTTTCGTCTGAAAAATCGCGGATTTTTTTCATCACGTTTTTGTGAACTCCGCCCGCATGTGAAGGGTTCGCGACTGTGTGCAGCGGAGTAGTTTTTTTTTTTTTCGCAGACACAAAGATCTTTTAGAGGCCATTTTTTTGGTTTGTGGTTAGTGTGTGTTTGCTGGCTGCTCTGCGAATCACACAATCTTTAGCCTGCAATTGTCGCGTTCACGTTTTTCGTGAAAGTTTTTTTTGATGCTCGCGTCGGGTGTTTTGCACGCGACTTTTTGGTGCTTCTGTCCGCGCAACAACTATTTTCCAAAGCTGTTTTGTAACCTGCATGAAGGCAACGACATTTTTTTTGGGCAGTTTTTTGTATTTCGTGACAGGAAGGGATTGCACAAACCACACGCAAGACATTTTTCGAGGCCCACGTTTTTTCGATTTTGCAGACCTACGGATCACGTAAAGGATCTGCAACTGCATTTCTGTCTGTTTTGAACAGATTTGAAATTTTTTACAGCCACAAAGATAGTTTTTTTTGGAAACGTAGGTATTCAAAAATTTTGTAGGGTTTGTTTTCTTTTTCCTGCAAACAGAATAAAGGGTTTGCAGATCGTGGTTTTCTGAAGGCCAAGCTAGACTCCTTTTGTGGGTTTCTAAATTTGTGCGAGGGTTCCAAATCTTTTTTTTCTTTCTCAGTAATACAAACTGTAGAATATAAATCGTTTTGTTCAACGTTTTACGGTTTTTCCTTAAAAACAAAGTTTTGAAGTCTGTGCAAATTTGTCTTGGGATTTGTGCCAGCCACTTGCTGAAGGTTTTTCACTGATTTTAGACAGAAAAATCAGATTTTTTGAAATTTGTGTTTTACCTCGTTTTCCGTGCATAACAAAACGGGAGGGACGGCATCATTGACCAACATCGTGTTGGAGGCCAATCAGAAGTTCAATGACAAGAACTACAATACCTAGAAGCAGAGGATGCTCTCAATTTTTGAGTACTGGTGTCTTGATCAGATTGTTCTGGGTAAGTCTACTCGTTCCACAATGGCGGGCAAAGACCAGGACAAGTTTGATGAACATAACAGAGAAGCAGTTATGTTGCTGAAACTATCAGCCACCGACGAAACGCTTCTAGAGGTGCCATCTGGCAAGATAGCTACGGAGATATGGACACATTTGAAAGATCTCCATGTAACATCAAACAAGAGTCGAGTGTTCTTTTTGAAGAACATGTTGTTTTCAATGACGATGAATGAGAAGATGTCTCTACAGGAGCATCTTATAAAAATCAAGGATATACGCGATCAACTGGTGGCCATTGGTCGCCAGATGGAAGAGGAGGACATGGTAGTGATTATGCTGAAGAGTCAAGAGCGAAATTCCAGTTTTAGCTCAAAATTCACACTTTTGATGGTCAAACATCTTTCCAAGGCATTCCAAATAGCTTCTCTCACCCTAGTCTAGGCCTGATTTAGCACAAAATTTGGAGGATAAGATGGATTTTAGGGTTTTCACTTTGGACCCTTTGGAAGGGTCAAGAGCGAATTTCTTGTTTTAGGCTTATTCTTCCATCATTTCAACTTGAATCCACCTCACAAGGCAAGAAAACACTTCTCCTCTCTCATCCAACCCAAGTTTGACTTGATTTTGCAAGGAAAAATAGATGATTGAAGAATTTTTGCCCTGGACACTTTGGAAGGGTCAGGAGCGATTTTCATCATTTGGCTCAATTCCTTCAAACTTGATAATTATTGGCAATTTGAAGCCATCCCTAAGGCCTTCTTTGATCTTAATCCTCACTAGACTTGGCATAAATTTAAGGGAAAAGATGGGTTTTGCACAATTTCGCCCTGGACCCTTTGGAAGGGTCAGGAGCGAATTTCCCTTTCTAGCCCAAAATCCTAATTTTAACTTGTCTTGCAAAGAAAGTAGGTGATCCTGGGATTTTCGCTCTGGACCCTTTGGAAGGGTCAGGAGTGAAATCCTTGGTTTGAGCTTACTCCTCCATCTTTCAACCTCAATCAACTTCAAAAGGGCAAAAAAACCTCTCCTCACACTCATGCAAGCTATAAGAACTTAAAGTTGACTTGATTTTGCAAGGAAAACAAGTGATTGTAGAATTTTCACTCTGGACCCTTTGGAAGGGTCAGGAGCGAAATTCTTGATTTGGCTCAATTCCTTCAATTTCAATGATTTCTAGTAACTTGAAGTCACTCTTAGGGACATCTCCTTCTTGATTTTACCTTAGCCCACACTTGATCTAGCACAAAGTTGAGAGCAAAGAGAGGTTTTGAGAAAATTCGCTCTGGACCCTTTGGAAGGGTCAAGGGCGAAAATCTCATTCTTGACTTGATATTTCATCTCTTTAACTCCAATCCTCTCTAGAAGGCAACTAAACATCATTCTTCACCCAAGGGACAAGGTCTTAAGCCCAAACAAGGTCAAAAGAATAGGTTTGCAAGGAATTTCACCCTGGACCCTTTGGAAGGGTCAGGAGCGAAATTTCCTTTCTTGGCTAAAATCCTCATTCTCCAACGCTTTCAGACATCCCCAAGGGCAACAATACGCCCATTCTCTCTTTCAACACGCCTTGGACATCAAAATTTGGTCAAACTAGGGAGGAAATGAGTCTTAGGTAGATTTTCGCTTTGGACCCTTTGGAAGGGTTAGGAGCGAAAATCTTGATTTAGGCTTTGATTGCTCATTTTTCAAACTTCAATCCTCTCTGGAGGAAAACATAGATCATTTTACACCTAAGGAACAAGGTTTCAAGCCCAAACAAGGTAGCAAATGAGGTTTATAATGAATTTCGCTTTGGACCCTTTGGAAGGGTCAGGAGCGAAATTCTTGATTTAGGCTAGAATTCCTCATCTTTCAATCTTTACAAGGCTAGAACATTCAAAAACATCTCTAAGCATGCCTTAGAAACCAAGAGCTTGGCCTGGACAATGAAGAAATTGAGGTCTTCAAGGATTTTCGCTCTGGACCCTTTGAGAGGGTCAGGGGCGAAAATCACTTCCCAGGTTGATTTTCATCTTCCTTTCAACTCATTCTCATACAAACTTGGTCAATTCAACTTCCTTTCATCGCAATCAAGACAAACCTCCATCCAACTGGGTCTAGGCAAGGTTAAACTAGGTTTTCTAGGCCAAAAGAAGGCTAAATGAAGGATTTCGCTCTGGACCCTTTGGAAGGGTCTGGAGCGAAATTCTCCTCCCAGGTTGATTTTCATCATCTTAAGGTCTAAAAACTCCTCTTCAAGGCAAATACGCATCAAAACCTACCAAACCATGCCTTAGAAGCTCCAAACTTGGTCAAGCTAAGAAGCAAAATAGAGGAAATATGAATTTTGCTCTGGACCCTTTGGAAGGGTCAGGAGTGAAATTCACCTTTTGAGCCAATTTCTCACATATTTTCTCCTCCTCATACCTTGGACAAACTTCATTAGGCCTCCTTCCCTCATGATCATGCAAATTTATCCTTTAGGTTGACATATAGCTCCAGTTTTTGCGACAAATAAGGTTATACATGAATTTCGCTCTGGACCCTTTGGAAGGGTCAGGAGCGAAATCCATATTTTGCGCTTAATTCACCTCCTTTTCTACTTGACTCTACCTTAGTCTTGATCTTTGATTCATTCCTTCCATATCTTAGCCGAATTTGCTCAACCACTCACTGACTTCCTCGAACTCAAACGGGACACCACCAGCAAAACCAAGCCTAAGGAAGACCTTGAAAGAAACCCTAACTTGGAGCATCTACTGACTCATCCTAGCTCAAGCAGAGCCTGCTATCTAGCGATCCCCCTGACAGCACTCATCATGCAAAGGCTAACAGACAAAACCCTAAAAGACCCAGAAAACAAACCCTAGAAAGCAAAAAGCAGGGGTCCCCATTTGCAATGGGGCGATGTGTGAACACGTCACAACACGTTCCCATCCTTCTTTTATGCTAACACTATTGGAGCTAGGCATGAGCTCAAGCTTTTCCATATCTACCCCTTCTCCATCAACTCATGGACTTGATTTCTCACCTCTTCATTTTGTGTGGGTATCAACATATATGCCACCTTGTTTGGCAAACTAGCTTTCAAAATCAAAGCCACACGATGACTAATGCTCCTTGTTGGTAGTAATCCTTCAAGTAGATCTTAGGAAATAATTTTTGCATAATTAATCTTCATTTCAGTTCATTTGCCTTATCTATTGATTCATCTTGCATAGAGTTAGGAATAAGGGCAAGCATGCTACCTCTTTCCTTACCACTTTCAAAATCTATATTCTGAAAAGAATTAGCACCTTAAGACTATGTTCACTTCCTCCTCTTTGTCTTTCTTTCCAAGTGTACTTCTTTACACTCTTCTCAACAGTGGAGGTATTTGCTTTACCATCAAGGATGGCCTTTCAATCAAATTGTCACAGCATACCCACCAATGCATGATACATATCCATAGGCATGACATGACACCAATCTTCATCTCTATATGACCCAATGACCAAACATTGTTCATTTACCAAGATTTAATGTGCTTTTTGCAACCATGAGACCTTATGTGAATTTAGGTGTCAATTTTTTAACCCAAAATTATTTTGTAATGTCCCCTATAGGAGGCTGCCTGTTTCCCAGTGATTAACATACATCACTATACATTATTATGCTTAAATTCAGTTTATTAACACTAGGGAACAACTAGTATTCATAATACAATTGATAGTTACTATACCCAAGCCCCAATCCTTACTTCTTTCCTAATCATCAACCCTAACGAAGGATGGGAATTACTTGTCATAGGACACTTGGAAACCAGTCTACAAGTAGGCTCCCTCAAGGTTTCAGGACTCCATCCATATCCCATCTTGGGCTTACCTATCTTGTTAGGTATTACTCCACCTCTCCGTAACAAAAATCAACCTTTCCTCATGAGGGGTAATAGGGAATGATTAAGGAATGGGCTATGAGTACACTAACATCTAATGTATTATGAATAAATATATAAACAATTGAAATCAAGCAATTTGTTATATAAATCTAATTAGAAATATAGATCTTATTATTACTATTATATGTGTAAATAAGAATAAATGTAACAGCTAAAATATGGGCCATTTATCTACCCTTATTCCTATTAGTATTCAGACATAATATTTATGTAATAAGCATGTAGTTCTTAGGATACCGATAGATACAGCATACCCAAATCTGCTGTCACCACAATAATTGCCAGTAATATAATAATGATCTGCCAGTATATTAGTATATTCTATTCCTTCCATGCTTTCCCTTAGACTACCGTTCAGTATTAAATACTTTCTCCCCCCTCCTTCACTTGGTTGTGGAGGGTCCTGTCTTTTCCCGTGGCCACATCTCCTCCAATTAGTGGTGTCCCTTGCGGCTGACTGTTGCCTCATTCTTAATTAATCGTTGTTTTTAGAAAAAGAAATAATGATCGTTGCCCTGTGATTGCAGCTTCTCTCCTTTCATTATTTTTCCTCATTAATATTGCCATTAGTATATTTTATGTGCCTTTATCTAGGGAAATGATAGTGGGTCGGCTTAGGCAAGGATTTACAATTCATTTCATTGTATACTTTGAAATACAACAAGGAGTTGGCCAATTACTCATGATCATGGTTAACTACCATATCGACCAGCATTGGACAAACAGTAGAATAAAGTTTGAGTTTTAAAAGTCTTTTCAGATGTGGTAGACGTATCATGGTGGGGACATGAAATATTCACTATTTCATTTGACACCACCAATGCATGATACACATCCATAGGCATGATATGACACCAATCTTCATCTCTATGTGACCTAATGACCAAACATTGTTCATTTACCAAGATTTGATGCTCTTCTTGCAACCGTGAGACCATATATGAATTTAGGTGTCACTTTTTTAACCCAAAATTATTTACTATTTCATTTGACACCAAATTAGCTATATGATTTTATGCTACCCCTATTAATAATGTCCTTGTCAAACTTACCTCCAAATTTGCCAGTGGTTCAGATAAGACACTTTGCATTAGTTCCTTATCCTCCTCTATTGGTTTCAACAACACCACCTTGATCACAAGAGCTTCTCCTTGTTTCAGCTATTCAATGTGCTCAAGTGATCCAATCAACTCTTCCTCGCCTTATATAGCATGTGTGCTAGCTTCATTTCTATAATGGTTGTTATCATGAGCTTGAGCGCATCCATAAGCCCTATTTCTCAACTATACACACCTAAAGCATGTCAAAAACATTCTCTTCCTCTTTCTCTTTCATACCTTCTATTCCTCTTTAAGCTTCTGACCTAACTCCTTGTGCATGATTGTGTTAATGAGAAATGCTCGCTTCTTATTCACGGTTATGTTGTCCTCTTCTAGCATTTGATTGACCTCATCCTCTAGAAAATCTACCTCTACTAATGCATTTTGTTGTCTTGTTGACAACTTCTCTTAGGTTTTCAACGCAAGTTAATAAGCCTCTTCCAAGGTATGCAGCCAAACCACACACAACTCATCTTGGGTGTTTATTCTCAGCCCAGTTATATGCCTTCTAACCTTCTCTTGATCTACCTAATGATGACTAGACTATATGATTATCTTGTAGTGCTCCTTTGTGTACTCTTCACTCAACTCTCTTTGCCTCAAGTTGTGTAGCTTCTTCAACAAGTCCAATTGATAAATTGCAGACAAAAATTTGCCCTTCAGTTTGGTAACCATTCTATCACCACAAGTAATCTTTTCTTTACCCCATCTATTCCATTCAATGTGTACCTCTTTTTCCGATAGAAAATTGCTTGGCCTTTTAATTTGGCTTGAGTGACTTTTTATCTCCTTGGGTTCACAACCTTATCAAACTTGACATATTCTTCTATTTTGACTGGTCAACCAATCGAACTCCTTAGGGTTCAACATGCCTCAAAAACTTGGTATTTTTATCTTCGTTACTTTTCCAATCCTCATAAGAGTTCTAATAAGAATATTTTCTCCTACATTTAACTGCAATTTGATGGCTTGCTCTTGTTCTCCATCATCCCCTCTCGCTTCCTCTTCTACATTATATCATCTCGTGGCATAAATCATCTTATTATGTCTACTTCAAAAACATTTAATCCTACTTGCATGACTCTTGACAAATCCACAATCTCATCTAATCTTCTTGCCATATTGATAGATCCTACTCTTCTTCCAGATATTGCTCCTTTGGGAAGAATGATTGACCTACTATTTGGCAGTCGTGTCCTTGCAATCAAGCCCCAAGTTCACCCTCCCCCCCCTCCCCCCTCCCATCCCGTCCCCGATTAGTACCAACAAATTGAGACATCCACAAAAGGTGCTAGGATTGACGAGGGACAGCCAAGAGACGTCCAAGCATCCTCCAACCATCCCGAGAACGACTAGTCGTTCCCTATGGCCCAGCACTATTTTGACTTTTTTTTTAAAATACAATTTTAAATTTTAAAAAAGGGATGGGCAAGCCACAAGAAACCCTACCAGCACCCACACACACACACCCCCTCCCCGGCCCCTTTAAACAAAACCTAAACCTATTTCACCTATCAAAACAACAAAAAAGAAAAAAACTCTTTTAACATTTGCAAAATAGAATTAAAGAGAAGCAAGAGAAAAGCAACAGTTATAAGAGGAGACTAGGGCATCAAATCCACTACATTAGAGTTAAGTTCTTCATTTTACATTTGTTTTTTTGAATTGTTTTTTATTTTTGTAAGCTTTTCCAAATTTTTACCGCATAGGAAGGGCATTGTGAGTTTATTTTTCTTTTATTTCAACTTGCCGCTCTCTTTTAAATTCTCAACCAAAAAAATCATGAGCAGCAAGGAGAGTAGTGATAGTGAGGAGGTTGAGGCTCAAATGCAAGAAAGAAGTAGACCTAGAAGTAGAACTCATAGAAGAGCCATTGGGGGTTCTTCAAGGAAGTGTAGCGGTGCTAGCAACTTTGAACCCATTTAAATGTCCTTCAAAACTCCTCAAAAAATACACAAAAGGCCTATTTAACACCAAGAAACCCCTATTACAATTCGCATCATAAGATGATAAGGATAAGAAAAAAAAATTCAGGAGGGAGTAGAGAATGGCTTTGACATTTGTGCAAAAAAGAATATAGGGGCAGCTATACAAGAGTTTATTATCATCTTTTGTGGATAGGTGGTAAAAGGGTGAAAGGTTGTGAACAAATAACTCCAGCTAAGAAGAATGAGGCAACTAAACTGCACATGGAGGGGAGGCAAAAAAGAAAGGAATTCCATTGGAGAGTTCACAGCCTAGTGTGTCATTGCATATAAAATTTGTGGATGTTGGATTTCATGGGGCAGAGAGTTCTTTGACTAGAGGAAAGAAGAAAACTACTACTATTGCTGATTTGTTTAACACTAAGTTACCAATTTGAGTTTGGGCTCAAGTTCAAGTTCGAGGGTTTGGTTTGCAAGTTCAAGCAAAGCTTTTTTGGGGGTTGGGTTCATTTTGGGTTCATCAATACAAAAGCATATAAAAATCAACAATATATGCATATTTGTAGCAATAACTAAGTTCAAAATATATCACATGCTAATAGTCAAATAATATAGTAAAATACACCACCATGCTAATAGTCAAATAACATAGTACAATACACCACCATATTAATAGTCAAATATTAGTCAAACTCAACTCTCATGATATATATTAAATTTCAAAATAATGTCTAGTGTCGACAATCAGCCATCATTGATCAAATATCATATGGGTCATCAAAAATATCATCATCCTCCTACATATTAGATGATATATATTGTGGCAAATTAGAGCAACCACAAATAGTGCCATTGGTACGAGCACTGGCACTAGCATTGGCACTAGCACTCTCATGCTCACCAAGTGGCTCATAGTCATCATCAACTTCAAGTGCAACAAGGTAAGAAATGGAAGCATCCAACTCAATACGCTCTGGCTTGATATCCCACTTCTTTGTCTTCCCTTCTTTGTAGGCACTTTTTTTGTGTGTAAGGGGCCACAAGTTTGAATGCATAAACACCAAGTCCTCTTACCTTTTTTGAGTGTAATCTATTGAGTGGATGGAGTATGTGCTACAATTACTCTCAAATGAAAATGAACTAGCAACCTATCAAGACAAAATTAGAGAGTTAAGAGTTACAAAATTTAAAAGATAAAATTAAAATATAAATTAAACTTAAAAAATAAAAGATTTTTTTTATAAAACTTGCAATAAAATTTTGATCACATGAGGTTGTAGGTACAGATATGATTCTCCATGGAAGTACCACCAACTATGAGCACCAACCATATAATTATCCCGAAGAGCATCAAGATCGCAATCATTTCTTCTTGCAAAACCTATGAACTTAGCCCTCACTATATCCCACATGTCACTATCACCAAAGTCTATGAAGTGATGCCTTGTAACCTTGAGCAACTTCATGATCTCCATATGGGGCAAGTCTTCTACCAACAGAATGGAGTTGAGAACTATAATATTTGAGACTCAATGCAAAGGCAAGAAGATGCCATGGAGTGGTCATTTTGTTCCATCTCTCTACCATGATTTGGTCTAGTTCTTTGAAGAATTTTTCTTCAAGATCTTGCTCTTTTGTACTTATGATGACTTTCATCTTCTCAATCATTGAGTTAATGCCATCATATACATCACCCAAACAAGGCCTATCCATGTCATTATAATGAATCATGCTCAATATGGGCTTAGTGAAATTGAGGAGTGTTGGCGGTAACCTTGTATGTACAGGAATAATTAGTCGGGAATTAATTAGGAAGAATTTTGTTGTGTAGTAATGTAACCGAGGGTAGGTAGTTATGGGTGCAACGGTTGTCCCTCGGTACCTTTATATACCATGTGGTTGTAACCGAGAGGGGGGATTATTATGATTATGGTGATTGTGCATATGTTGGCTGGCATTTGAGATACATGGTAAACATTGTGTGAATTCATACAAGTATGGTCATGTTTTTTTGAGAATTCATGGTGTTACTTTTCTATTATATCTATTCCATCTGTATGCATTAAACTATTCACACAGCGGTAAACATCTGGCATCGTTGCCGATTATGAATCTGGGATGATGAGAGGATACCACATGGCAAAGGAATAATGGGCCAACCATTGAGCGAAGGGACAAGTAGCAACTTCGAGGAAGAGCTGGAGGAGTTGTTCGAAGGCGAGAGGGCACTGACAAGGGACTTCACCTGCATCTTACAAGCATCAATTGAAACTTATGTACGAAGAGAATCCACGGAGGAGGACGTCCTTGAGAGTGCTGTGTGGAGTGCCCTTCGCGTAAGTCTGACAGTGAACCGGATGATGAATAACCTGCCTAGCCTGTTGGCACAAGCATTCCTTGCCCTACAAGCTTGTTGAGAAGAAACTTACCGTGAGAACCATCAGCAACAAATTTTACAACAATTCGAAGAGAGGAGTCAACGGGAGGAGGAAGAACGTGACAAAAGCCGCCAACGGACCTTCAACTCGACCGAACAAAGGAATTGATGCCCGTGATGCTGAATAAAGACAGAAATCATGTACCGAAGGGACAAGAGGAAGACGGGCACGAGGCAGCAACAAGGGCACTAAGGTTGGAGCAACAAGCTGAACAGAGGAGACGGTTGAAGAAAATTGTCGAGAAGGAAGCAAAGGGAATGGCAATGATGGCTCCACTGGCGAGGGCCAAGTTTCTGTATTGATAGAGACCACGAGGAAGTGGTTGGGGGAACTCTCCCTCACGTTGGAAGAGATTGGCGGCAGGAGCACGGTAGAGCCATACACGCCATTCAAAGGTGACGAGGCCAAGAGAGAAAAGGAGACCGAGACCAAGAACAGAGAAGTGGGAGATACCGGTGCGGTCGAAGGTGTCCGGAGGACACAAGGGCACAATAGTAGAAGCAATCTGTTCGGCTCAAACTCAACAAACCCTGGTAGTCAGAATAACCTGGTGGGACCCAACATACCAATTTCGGGAGGACTAGTCTCTGGAGGGTTGAGTTATGGAGGGCAGAGCGAGCCAAAGCCAAGGAGCACAATGGCGAACAAGCAAAAGTTGCCTAAATTTACTGGAGATGGAAAGGACGATCTCGTACGGTATTGTCGTACATGTAAGACGATATGGTCGGCCAATGTAGTGACCAACAAAGATGAATGGGTGGTGTAGTTCCCTGCCACCCTACGCGAAGTAGCCATTGACCGGTACTCTGATACAGACAAGACGAAGGTAAATAATTGGGATGAGTTAAAGAAAGCCTTTGAGACGGAGTTCCGACTCCTTCACGATGATAATGAGATAGTCACTGAAATCTTGAGCACAAAGCAAGGAAAACACGAGACAGTCAAAGCATACAACCGGTGATTGAAGGAGTTGCTAGGAAAGATGGATAACCAGGCGGCGGATGGATTGTAGAAAAGATGGTTCGTGGAGGGACTGAAATCATCCCTCGGGAAGAAGATGAAGATCGTGTCACCCACGTCATATGAAGATGCCTACAACTGCGCCATGGACCTGGAGAGCGAAGGCAAAACATTTTGGAAAAAGAAAGACAAGTCCTCCGGTGAGGAGTCCTCTGAAGGAAGCAATGGTGATGAAGGATCTAGTAAGAAAGTGCAAGCCCTTCAGAAGGAAATGCACCGCATGATGAATTAATTTAAGAGTATGAAGAGAAGCACCAACAAAAACGAAGAAGTTTGGTGCACCGATTGTAAGGAAGAAGGCCACACCAAAGGCACCAGTTCGAAGAAGTCCTTCTGCGAAATTTGCCAGGTGTTGGGGCACTCCACCAAGGAGGGGCACTCCACCAAAGAGTGTCCCTACAACATGAAGACACGGGGGAATCAGGTGCTCTTCACGCAAGACAAGCCGTCACCGTCCGTAGCAGTGGGCACCTCCCAACCACAAGCCAACACCACAGCCATCATGTTGGGTGCAGTTGGGTCGGAGGGACATAAGACATCGGGGGGAGACCCCTTTAGAATAGTAGGGGCTCTGTCGAAAATCTGTATTGAATGTAAGGGCTACAGAGATAACCGAAGGGGAGGAAGAGGCAACAATAACAACAACAATAACTGGGGCCGAATGCAGTACGATGCCAAGGGACGGCCAATGATTCAGTGTTGGGCCTGCAACCAATGGGGGCATTTTGCACGGAATTGCCAGAAAGCTGAAACCCCCCAGTACTGTGCAAATGGTGTGGTCCAGGCGACCACGATGACAACAATTGCCCCAAGTCGGGAGTGAATCTATTAAATAATGAGAAACCGGGTGATGAAAAGGAGGTGTTGGCAATCACCCGTACACAAGCAAAGAAGGCAACATACCCGAATCCTCGTACAGAGGAGGAGCGGTACGGGAGGCGAAGGCTGAGATTGAACGAGAGATGATGACAGAGCGACGGGCAACTACGGAGACGGCGAGCACCTCATCCCGTACTGAGGCGGAGAAGAATATTATGTGGCAAGTCTTGCAAATGGAGGTGTCGGTAAAGGTGAAGGACCTTCTTGAAACAATGCCACAACTGAGGACCGCCATCCTCAGCACCGTACATAGCACAGTCCACACATCTTCAAACCAGTCGGAAGTCCCAGTCAGGCCTTCGGCTGACCCAATGTTGCTGGCCGTCAATAGTGGTCGGCATCCCACGGTGGTAGAGATGTGTATCCTTGGGACCATTCTTACGGATACCATCGTGGACAGAGGATCGGGGGTCACGCCCGAGGAAACATGGAAGAAGTTGGGGAAGCCGACACTATGGCCACCTACATTCAATCTGGTGGGAGCAGACCAGCATGGTATCAAGCCACTCGGTACTTTGATGGCCCAACGGGTGACCATTGGCACACAACCCTTCCTATTGGATTTTGTGGTAATTCCCCTTAAGAAGAAGGGGTACCACGCCATCTTAGGGAGGGGATGGCTGGAGACAGCCAAAGTAAATCATAATTGGAAGAGGAACACCCTCTCCATGGAGAAAGGCAGGCAGAAGTATGTCATTGATCTCCGCACACAGATGGTAAGCGAGGAGTTGGCATCCTGTTGTGACGTATTCACACATCGCCCCATTGCAAATGGGGACCCCTACTTTTTTTGCTTTCTGGGGTTTGTTTTCTAGGTCTTTTAGGGTTTTGTCTGTTAGCCTTTGCAGGATGAGTACTGTCGAGGGGATCGTTGGATTACAGGCTTTGCTTGAGCCAGGGTGAGTCCACAGGGCCCTAGAATTAGGGTTTCTTTGAAAGTCTTCCTTGGGGCCTGGTTTTGCTCTTGTTGCTAATTGTGTCTTGCTTGGTGAGTGAGTATCATCATTGAAGGTCTGAGTTAGGTCGAGTTGGTGAGTGATGAAGTCTGGAATGTCATCCTGATCTTCAAATGCCCTGAAATTTGGCTAAGTCTGGAATGAGTTAGGTCGAGTTGGTGAGTGATGAAGTCTGGAATGTCATCCTGATCTTCAAATGCCTTGAAATTTGGCTAAGTCTGGAATGCTCTGATCCTGAAATTTGGCTAAGTCTGGAATGTCCTGATCCTGAAATTTGACTAATTCTGGAAAACTGAAGAATCCTCCAAAAACTAGATTTTGCAATATAACTCTTGGAGGTCCGAAACCACTCTCAAACATCCTGAAAGTATATATGGAATAAGTATAAGAAAGAAGAAAGATATAAGGAAATGTCACTTATACTTAAATGTTATATTCCATAAAATGATCCTGACGGAGAGTTCAAAATGTCAAATTTCGCTCCTGACCCTTCCAAAGGATCCAAAGCGAATTTCGCTCCTAACCCTTCCAAAGGGTCCAGAGCGAAATTCTCCATAGGACATTCTACTTTGACCAAAACCTAGAACTAATGCATTCCTAGGCTTGAATGAAGGCAAAAGCACTTGTTTGAATGAAGAAATGCAAAAAAATGAAGTCAAGATCATGGCCTAAGGTGAATTTCGCTCCTGACCCTTCCAAAGGGTCTAGAGCGAAATTCATATTTCCTCTATTTTTCTCCTTAGCTTGACCAAGGTTGTAGACTTTTGAGGCATAATTGAGAAGGTTTGATGCAACTTTGCCTTGGAGAGGAGATTTTAGACCTTGGGATGATGGATTCTAGCCTGGGAGGTGATTTTCGCTCCTAACCCTTCCAAAGGGTCCAGAGTGAAAATCCTTATAACTCTTGTTTTCTTCCTTATTTTGGCTAGGCGTTGGCTTGATGGGAGATGAATGGGTATGTTTTTGCCTTGAGAAAGAGTTTGATTGATTTTGAAGAACAAGATTTTGGCCTAAAGGAGAATTTCGCTCCTGACCCTTCTAAAGGGTCCAGAGCGAAATTCATCATAAACTTCATTTGCTACCTTGTTTGACCTTGAAACCTTCTTCCTCAGGTGGAAAATGATCTAAGTTTGCTTCTTGAAGTGGTTTGGAGTTTGAAAAGCGAGTAATCTAGCCTAGAATAGGATTTTCACTCCTGACCCTTCCAAAGGGTCCAGAGCGAAAATCCTCCTAAAGGCTCATTTCCTCCCTAGTTTGACCAAATTTTGAGTTGCAAGGCATCTTGAAGGGAAGTGTGGACATGTTTGGACTTTTGAAATGTTTGAAAGCGTTGGAGAAATGAAAAATCAAGCTCAAAACATGATTTTCGCTCCTGAACCTTCCAAAGGGTCCAGAGCGAAAATCTTCATGGACCTCATTGTCTTCCTTGTTAGGCCAAGTTCTTAGTGTCCAAGGCATGATGGAGGAGGGATAGACATATTCTTGCCTTGAGAAATGATGGAAAGCAATAAAAGATGAAATATCAAGCCTAGAATGAAATTTTCGCTCCTGACCCTTCCAAAGGGTCCAGAGCGAAAATCTACCTAAGATGCATTTCCTTCCTTGTTTGACCCAATTTTGATGTCCAAGGCATGTTGAAAGAGAGAATGGGCATATTGAAATCTTTAAGGGCATTTGAAAGAGTTAAGGAATGAGTGTTTTAGCCAAGGAAGGAAATTTCGCTCCTCACCCTTCCAAAGGGTCCAAAGCGAAATTCCTTACAAGCCTATATTTTTTAACCTTGCTTGAGCTTAGACCTTGTTCCTAGGGCGAAGAGAGAGGAGATTTTACCTTGCAAAGAAGATTGGGATTGAAAGAATGATGATTTTGGTCTAGAAAGGGAAATTCGCTCCTAACCCTTCCAAAGGGCCAAGGGCGAAATTGTGCAAAACCTATCTTTTCCATTAGTTTCATGCCAAGTCTAGTGTTGATCATGATTAAAGAAGGCCTTAGGAATGATTCCAAATTGCCAATGATTATCAAGATTGAAGGAATTGAGCCAAATGATGAAAATCGCTCCTGACCCTTCCAAAGGGTCTAGGGCGAAAATTCTTCAACCACCTATTTCCCTTGCAAAATCAAATCAAACTTGGGTTGGATGTGAGAGGAGAAGTGTTTTCTAGCCTTTTGAGGTAAATGCAACTTGAAATGATGGAGGAATAAGCCTAAATTAAGAAATTCGCTCCTGACCCTTCCAAAGGGTCCAGAGCGAATTTTCTCTAAATCACCTTTTTTCCCAATTTTGTGCCAAGCCAAGTGCTAACTAGGGCGAGTTTTGATGGAGAGGTCCTCAGGAATGACTTTGACTTAGCAATGATTATCAAACTTGAAGGAATTGAGCCAAAAAGTGATTTTCGCTCCTGACCCTTCCAAAGGGTCCAGAGCGAAAATCTTAAAACCACCTATTTTCCTTGCAAGTCTAGTCAAATGTTAGGTTTTCATGGCTTGGATGGGTGCGAGGAGACA
Organism: Cryptomeria japonica; assembly: GCF_030272615.1. Taxonomy (NCBI): domain Eukaryota; kingdom Viridiplantae; phylum Streptophyta; class Pinopsida; order Cupressales; family Cupressaceae; genus Cryptomeria; species Cryptomeria japonica. Next base: position 577,824,704 of record NC_081412.1, read on the forward strand.
TGTTCTTTCCCTTTTGAAGTTAGTTGGTTTTAAAAAATGATGGAAATTGGCCCAAACCAAGGATTTCGCTCCTAACCCTTCCAAAGGGTCCAGAGCGAAAATCCTAGGATCACCTACTTTCTTTGCAAGACAAGTTAACATTTTGATTTTTATGGCCTAGATAGGAGTGAGGCAATGTGTCCTTAGTCTTGGAGGTGAGTTCAAGTTGAAATGATGGAGGAATGAGCCTAAAGCTTGAATTTCGCTCATGACCCTTCCAAAGGGTCCAGAGCGAAGAACACTAAAACCATCCTTTTCTCCAAATTTTGTGCTAAGTCAGGCCTGGACTAGGGTGAGAGAAGCTATTTAGAATGCCTTGGAAAGATGTTTCACCTTCAAAAATGTGAATTTTGAGCTAAAATTGGAATTTCGCTCCTGACCCTTCCAAAGGGTCCAGAGTGAATTTCATCAAAATCCCTATTTTCTCCTTGTGACAAGTCAAGACTTTGAGTCCTAAGGCGTAGTTGAGGTTGGAATGATGTTTCTTTGCCCTGTAGGATGAATTGAAGTAAAGGAGATGAGGAATTAAGACCTAAAGCTTGAATTTCGCTCCTGACCCTTCCAAAGGTTCCAGAGCGAAATTCTTAAAACCTCCATTTTTGCCTCAAATTTACATCAAGCTTGGTGTTGGTTCTGAATGAGGACGTCCTTAGGCATGTATCTAGGCAAGTACGGTTGCAAAGTGAGAACAATTTGAGCCAGGAATGCAAAACTCAGTCCTGACCCTTCCAGAGGGTCCAAGGCGAAATTCTTATAAGGTCTGTTCCTGGAGAAAATCTTGGGCAAGTTTCATGTTAATATCTTTTTGTTGATGATTTAAGTTGAAAATGCTATGTTGAAATGAATTTATCATGTGTCCTTAATCATCTTTTGGTTTGTTTTGGCAGATGAAAGAAAACCAGGCCAGGACAAGGACGACCTTCTCCAGCCCAGCATCAACAAGGACGACCTTCTCCAGCCCAACCTCATCAAGGACGACCTCTTCCAGTCCAACATTTGAAGGAAAGACGAGGTGGCATCCCAGTCATCACTCCTCCAGTCGGGTTGGTCCACTTCAGCATGTCCAGATTCAATGTACCTGACTCATCAAAGATGGCACTAACTTCGATGTACCTACCCCGGCTATCCATTGGTCGAATATTCCAGAGGAGACATGTGTCCAAATAATGCAATTATTTCATTGGCCAGAATTGAGTTTGTTGTAACAAACCCTAATGAGGGTTTTCATTGTAAAATCTCGGCCATTGATCTCACGTTGATCTAAGCCATCGAATTGTATTGAGGGCACTATATAATCCCTGGCTCCTCATTTGTAAAGGCTAATAGTTAGTCAATAATAGCTAATAGTTAATAGTTAGTAATAGAGGCCAGAATAGTAGAATAGCAATTAGAGTAGATTAAGAAGAGAAGGCAAGACATTGTTGCCTTAATTGTAAAGACTTCTTTTCATTGAAGATATGGTGGAATATGTTGTTTCTTTGCAATGTGCATGGTCTCTTGTTGAATCTTCATTTTTGATGATAGATGATTAGATTGAGTGAAGAAAATTGTTGAATGCACCTGTGTGGAATCTGTCTAGTCCATACCACTAGCCTTTTACTGATGGTAAGTGCGCCCTGCGTAGTCAACTGGCATAAAATGAGCTTAATCTTAAGTCGTTACACGTCTATTGTTCATGCATTATCTTGAATGGTGATCATTGTTAGATGGTGTATGATTTGAACGTATTGGAAGCATCCATTAGAAGATCGCACTGAGTTGGTGTTGAATTGTTCAGCCTGATGGTGAGACCCAGCCCAGTAGGACTCCACCTAGTCATTCATCCATCTTCTCGCATTCTAGATAGTAGAGTAGACTTCCTGAACCCTGCATCTTTTGCCATTTGTTTGTCTTCCAGTTAGTGAATAGGACTTGTGATTCCAGCAAATTAGACGTTTAGGTCATCGAGTGTAAGTCCCCTTGTGATTCCAGCAAAATCACATCATACCGCGAAGAGCTTATCCACGAGTAGAGATCCTACATAACAGAGCCTTGGAGTTACTTCGACTAATCCTTCAGCGAGATCTTCAGCAATCAGGAACTTTGTTCAAGAGAGGATAAGGTACCTTTAGGTATTTTATTCTGTGTTTGGTCGTGTACAAAATACACATCAACACATCCTCCTCGGAATCGGAAGAGGAGACGATTGGCACGGATGAAGGGAAGGAGCGGATGGAACCAAATAGTGAAGGAGTTTTTGAACTCAATGGTTGCTCGAAGGACAACATGGACTCACTCAATGGACTCTTTCATTGGCAAACGGAGGACTATGAGTTGTTCCAATGCAACATGCTTTAGATAGAGGAGCCGGATGAGAAAGATGCATTCCCGCTAGAGTACGGAGAATACAGAGAAGGGGAGGCCCGAGTGGATGAAGCTCCCGCACATCAGTTTGAGAAAGACAAACCCATTAAGTATGAGGAGTCCAAGTTAAAGGTGACCAACTTGGGAAAGGAGGAAGACCCCAAAAACATATTGGTGGGGGACGATTGGGATCCCGTGTTGAAGGCAACAGCCTTCAAAATCTTCTTGGAGTATTAGGATGTTTTCGCCTGGACATATAAAGATCCGAAAGGAGTGCCCCCCGAGCTGGGTGTACATCGCATTCCACTGGTACCTAGAGCCCAGCCGGTGCGGAAGAGGTTGTACCGGATGAACAAAAACTATGCCGCAAGGGTCAATGAGGAAATAGAGAAGATGTTGGAAGCTGGCATCATCTTCCGGGTCCAGACCAACGAATGGGGGTCTTCAATTGTCATTTCATTAAAGAAAGAGGCCAATCAAATCCGGATTTGTGTGGAATTTCGATGCCTGAATGCAGTCACTATCAAGGATCCCTTTCTCATACCTTTCACGGATAGCATATTGGAAGAGGTAGTCGGTCACGAGATGTATTCTTTCATGGATGGATTTTCTGGTTATAACCAGATTTCCATCGCCGAGGAGGACAAGCTCAAGACCACCTTCGTGGTGGAAGACGGCGTGTATGCATACAACCGAATGCCATTCGGTCTATGCAATGCGCCGGCAACTTTTCAAAGGATCATCCTGCACATCTTTGACAAGATGTTTGTGGGAAAATTCAAAGCTTTCCTCGACGATTGGTCGATCCACAGTGGGCAAGATACACATCTGGTAGCCCTAAGGGAATGCATGGAGAGATGTTGGAGGGCAAGATTGGCACTTAACCCTAAGAAGTGCAGATTTATGGTGCCGCAAGGTAAACTGCTCAGGCACATTGTTTGTAAAGCGAGGTTGAAGACAGACCTTGACAAGGTACGGGTGATCGTGGAGATGGAGCCACCCACAGATGTCACAGGGGTAAAGTCTTTTTTGGGCCACATTGGTTACTGTAGAAGGTTTATAAAGAGTTTTTCTTAGATATCCTACCCCTTGGATAAACTAACTCGAAAGGGTGAGCCGTACACGTGGGGGACCCCGGAAGGCGAAGCTTTTGAGGAGTTGAAGACCAGGCTTGTGGCGGCCCCTATCCTTGCATACCCCAATTGGGACAAGAAGTTCCATGTCCACGTGGATGCCTCCAATTTCGCAATTGGTGCCACATTAGCTCAGGTGGCTGACCATGGATTGGACCATCCAATCTATTTTGCGAGCAGATTATTGTCTAAGGCTGAAAAGAATTACAGCACAATGGAGTGAGTGGCCGTAGGGATGGTATATGTTGTGCAGAAGTTCAGACACTTATGTATCTAGTCAATAAACCAATTATTCAAGGAAGGATCAGCAGGGGAGCTCCTGTTGCAGGAGTTTACATTCACTATCATCGTATTGCCTGGGAGAAGCCATGTGATAGCTGATCAACTGTCGAGGATACGGTCAGGGGAGCCGCCAGAGGGAGTTAATGATGAATTTCCAGATGCCCACCTGTTCCAGATCGCAGTATTGCCACCATGGTACACTGCCATTGGGGAGTATCTTTCCACTTCTCTATTTCCGCAGGACATGCCACCTGGGGAACAGAGGAAGTTGGTATTGAGGAGCCATACGTTCCAGTTGATCAACGGGCTACTGTATAAAATAGGGCCCAACCAAATATTGCGACAGTGTGTAATGGAGGAAGTCATGCCAAGTGTTCTGAGGGAAGCACATGAGGGCCCCTCGGGAGGCCACATGGGACCCGACACTACCGCACGAAAGGTGCTCCTTGCAGGCCTATGGTGGCCCAAACTATATAATGATGCCTGAGAATGGGTAGTGGGATGCGACACGTGTCAAAGAGTCGGGAAGCGCTGAAGAGGGATTTCATGCCCCTCAACCCCTCGCATGCTCAAGAGTTATTCGAGCGCTGAGGGCTGGATTTTATTGGGCCACTCAAGGCCAGCCATGCCAGGAGGTGCCGCTACATTGTAGTAGCCACAGAGTACTTAACCAAATGGGTAGAAGCACGGACCTTGCCTGACAACTCTGCCTTGAGTACGGCAAAATTCATTTATGAACAGATAATCACATGATATGGCATCCCCATTTAGTTGACCACTGACAGGGATGGACACTTTGTGAACCATGTCATCAAACTACTCACGATCGAATTCAAAATCTTTCATTCATTGTCTAGCCCTTATCACCCCCGAGCCAATGGCCAAGCCAAGGCTACCAACAAGATTCTAGTTGGAGTGATCTATAAGTCATGCGGTGTCGAGGGGGAAGACTGGGAAGAAATGTTACCCTCTATTTTGAGGGCCTACCGCACCACCTACAAGGTGACTACGGGCCAGACGCCATTTCAACTCATGTACGGGCAAGAAGTTGTTGTACCAGCCGAGTTCATGGTGCCAAGTCTTCGCATCGTGATCGAAAATAGACTCGGGGATATGGAAAGTTTAAGAGAAAGGTTATACGCCTTGAACAAGTTGGACGAGAAAAGGATGATGGCTCAATGAACTACCGAGGCAGCTCAGCAACGAAGGAAGTTGTGGCATGACAAACACTTGAAGCGAATGAGGCTCACCCCAGGGCAACTGGTGTTGAAGTACAATGGGCGCAACGAGATTAAACTCGGCAAATTCAGGGTAAGGTGGTCAGGGCCATATAAAGTTCGGGAAGTGGCTGAGAACGAGTCAATTAAATTGTGAACACTGGATGGACGGGAGGTTCCAGAGAGCGTTAACGGGTCGAAGTCAATACCATATCATGAGAGAAGGTATAGGAACGACCCAGGGCAATCTAGAAGCTCCTGCGAACATAGTTAGGAAAATTGAAAAAAAAATTGAAAAGAGAAAAAGAATGAAAAATGAAAAAGAAGAGACCACCGTACAGTGACATCCACCGCACAGTGGAGCCATTCTCACTCCCGTACGGTGGTGGCAAGGCACGGTGACAGTGGACCACACCACCCCACACCACACTCACCGCACGGTAACGCCGAGGCGCAGGAAATCCCACCGTACGCACCTTGCAAGCACGGGGGTATGCCAACGATGACAGTGGTAGAGAAACAAAAAGGAAGTTGACTAAATATAGTGCAAGATGGCGTGAATCCTAAACGGAGGATATATTTGTGTCAAGACATAGCCCCTTTCACCAATTTAGCATTTGGACACATAGGAGACTACATTTCAGGTCATTAAGGACCAAATTCAGTAGTTTTGAAGGTCTGATCAGCATCAGCTTAGCACACACAGCAGATTGGAGAGTGTTTGGTGGTCACAAGCAGCAAAATAGTCATTATTTTGGCCAACCATACCTCTTCCAGCACAACCGTACCATTCTCCCTTGCCTGGAGTTCACAGAAAATAAATACAAGGGTTTTAAGCTTGCAATTTGCATTGATCTTCATTGTTGGCAATAAAGAGTAATAGATTAGTAGTTATTTTGGAGAAATAAGGTCATTTGTGATCAGCATATACAATAATACAAGGAAATACTTCATTCCTGGAGGGCCACACTTGGCAAGAAATCAATTTTCCATCTAGGTCTGCTTAGTTCTTCTCCAATTGGTTTTGGTAATTCATTTTAAAGCCAATAAAGTCTTTTGGAGCTAATGCCACACATTGGGAGCTCCTCTATCAACATGTATTGAATTCCAATCAAATAAGGAGGCTCAACCAGGCAAAGCTCAGGACTCCTAGTATGCAAATTTGCACCTTGAGCAAAATAAATTATCATTCTTAGTCAAATTGCATTGCTGTAATAAAAATCAGAGTTCTGATTTTCAATTTTCAGAATTAGTTTAGTTTTCTATTTGTATGGTTTCTATGGTGCATCATTCAAAAACTCTCAAAAAACCATTAAAAACCCCAAATTATCAAAAAAACTCCAAAAAACAATCTCACTGGTCAAAGATTCTAAGTGCAACAAACCAATCAATTTGAGCTCAACCCCAATCGGCATCTTTCACAGTTGGAAGCCTTCCAAGAGATTTCAATCCCACCAAACAAAGACATTAAAGAAAATAACCCAAAATAGCAATCCCTCAAACAATTAAAATTGTTAAGGGTAAACATATACCGTTTTATTTGTTGTCTTGGTTTTGTGAAAACAAAACAGGGTTATTTTATTTTTCTGCAAAAAACTGCAAAAATATTGGTCTGCAGTTTTCATCCAAGAAAAAACATAAGAGAACCAGTAAATCTTTCTTATGGTACTTCTATGTAATTTTGCCTATGGCATGTTTTGCACATTGTACAAATCAACTTATTTTCTGTGTTTTTTACCTTTTTGGTTGTAATATATTCATTATGTACTCCAATCTTCTTAACGACTTCAGTTTGTAAAGAGTCTTTTGACAGAAATAGTACAGTTCTACATCTCACAAGGAGCACCTGTTAGCCTTCTACAATATTTATGAAACATATATGTTCTCATCTTTTAGTTGCGTCTGTTTCAATTCCTGGAAAGGTCAAAGGCTGGTGGTTTGAGTTATCTAATATATTGTGTGTATACTTACATTTGTAATATGAAAACAAAAGTTATATTTCCTTCCTTTCAAGAATTGCTTTTCTGCTAATTGTTGTTCTTTATTTTATCGTACTTCATTCATATGAACTTCACATATTTTTTGGCTATTGTTCCTAGATGTTCATGGCCAGAAACTGCAAGCCAAATACCTTACAACTCTGGCATTGTTCCTCAAGCTCATAGGAAAGAGAAACATAAAATACAGCCATAATAATTTGAAAACGAACATATGGCACTTTCTTTTTTCTAATGTAGTACAACTACTAGGTACACAGTAAATATACAATATATTGAGTATTTCAGAGTATTGGTTACAAACATATGGACATATAGTCTTAAATCTTCTTATATACTATTACTGAATGATACCATATATTTTATATTTTTTAGTCAACATATCACTTGTATCTCTGTATATAATAAAAATAGTTATAATCTTATTTATAAATTATAAATGTAATAGTTGTCTAAAAAGTTTTATTGTTTTTGAACATACCATTCCACAAGTTCCCACAAACAGTCTCCCACTTTTTTCAAAGGGACACCGAAACATAAGTCTTAAATTAGTCTAAGAAGAGGGACTCAAACATTGACGACATTATGAACTATTCATAATACATATATCAAAATTATTATACAATAGATATGCATAAATATTGAATACTGAATATCATTTGAAGGATCCACCCAGACAAGCCGAGCCCCAATAGTCTTATAAAAAGGGCAAAAGGGCAGCACAAATAATACTTCCATTTTTTAAATTGATAAAAAAAAAGATTTGGAGGAAATAATAAATGAATATTACAAGAAATTTCAAGAAAATGCACAAATATGTATTCAATTTGATGATTTTACAAGTACACGTATTTAGATTCATCAAATAAAACAAGATAGGAAGTTGAAGACAAACAAAACACTGGCAGCTTGAAGTCTCAAAGACGGTACCTGAGGAGAAGAGAGTGCTTGCTGTTGAGGTGTAGGTGGTGATCTTAGTGGCCCTTGTGCCATTCGTTGTTGTGAATAAACAAGGGTCCCATTCATTCTATTTTGTGTGCCTGTACCAAGTGAGCTCATTAATCCAATTTGCATGCCTTGCAAGGGCTGCCCTGAAGAAACCAACTGTTGAAACTGAGAGCTCTGAATTTGTGGTTGTTTTTGCCTTACCTATAAGATACAGTTTACAACATTAACATTCTCATGATACTTATTCCATTCCACATTTTAAAATCACAGCACTTATATGTCTCAATGATCCTTAAAAATATTCCCTTTTAAGAACCAAAGTATTCTGCAATATAAGTGGCAGTTGTACCCTCTGATTCCGTATAATGACCTACTCCGTACCCATTTAAATTCAACAGTAATAAAACATGAAGGAAATGGCAAGCCCCATGCCAAGCAAGGTATCCACTACTCAAAGAAAATGACTTTCAAAACGAATTATATTACCAAAAATGGGTAGAGCAATGTCTCCAAACCCCAACCTCACCAGTTACTGTTACTGAGCACTGATGTTTTCTTGGATTAAAAAATAATAGAATTTTTTTTTTACTTTAAAAGATACAGCATTGCCGTAAAGAAGACATCACATAGTGGTATACTTTATGTTTTGACTTGCCCCATCCATAGGTTCTGTGGTAGGGCAACAGTAAGGGGTGTGAAACACTCCTGCTTCTCAGCTTCGTACAAATTTCTTAATTTAACTGCCTAATACCATGGTGGTTTAAGAATATTAAACTGAAAATTAAAGCTATCTACCATATGGATTTAAGATGCACAAGTTCTTGACCAAACTCAGACTTAGCGGAGCCAAGTGAGAATGCAATAATTTGAATGTAAACAGGTTTTTATAGCCAAAATTGATAAAAGGGAAGATTGATTATAATTGTGTTCAATTATAATATGTTACTTGATTTACCCTTGAATAACAAAGGTTCAGACAACAATTATCTAAATAACCCAGTTTAGACCTCCTAGAAATTTCCTGTAAATAGCAAGAGCATAACTACATGAATTATCAAAAGAATCAGAAATAAATAGTATATGAGAATTTAAACCCTTGCAATGATTCGTGCAATCATAATACAAAAACAACAAAGGCTCAGATCTTATGCTTGAAAATATATCATATTTATGAGTAACAACAAATGCATGAAAGAAAAACTGGCCACCATGAATTCACGAGTAAAAATTTCAAAACTTTCTAATTGCAATACTCTTCAAAACAATGTCCTTCAACTGTCTTCAAAAAACCTGATACTTCAAAAATATTCTGAATCTTATGCCTGAAAAGGGGTGATTACCAGAATCTAGCATCAAATTGGTGAACCATACAATAAGGATTTCACAACACCATAAATTTGATTTACATAATTGAAATCAATGGACACGCAACTACGGCCCTGGGGTTTAACTTATCTAATTTGTGTGTCAATTTAATACTTTGTCTCTTCATCTTCTGAACAAGCACTCATGTTCTGACCTTTTACACAGTGACAATAGCATAATTCCTAAAGATATTTGCATCTCCTTCTTATAGGGTCATTATTGTGTTCCTCTGATGTGCCATTACACTCTTGATAATCTTTCTATATTAAATAAAGTGCATATTTCTTGTCTGCCCTTTGTCAGTCTGCAATCCTGTGTTTGCAGTATCTCAAAAAATGTAATGAAACAAGCTTGTATCTTACTAAAGATCCCTAATAGATCAGTTGTGGCTTCATGATACTTTTCTTTCTATTGCTCAGTGAATTTTGCTTGTAGAGACACATCCCCTTACAGGCATTTGTTCATCTGAGTCTTTTGGAATCCATGTTGAGTACTGGTGGTTTGCACGTAACATGCCTTTGTTTCTTCCTCTTCCAATCACTTCAATTTAATTGTACTTTGAGTTTCACATATAGACATTTTGTCTTATCAGCCTTCTAGGGTTGTTGCCATGGGCTTTAATTCTCTCTGTGTTTCCTCAGCTTCATACAATGCTTTGCCAATGGCCACATTCAACTCTTGGATGTACTCTAACAGGTTCTAATCTGGGGTAACAATGCCTTGTAAATCTTGAAAGATTTTGTCTCTTTGGACTATTTATTATTTAAATCCATACTAATTTGTGATTCAAATTCTTAATGTATTGATCTGTGTCACAGGGATTGCTCAGAACTCAGACTAATTCAAACCAGATAAGAATCCCAGTCTGGGTAAAGACCGGGTTTGCCCAGAGTTCTGCCAGGGCCTGTGAATTCATCCCAAGTACATCTCAGACATGCCCAGGGCAACCCCATAGGAGGTACCTGAGGTGAGCCCACAGGCCCAGGCCAACCCAGCCCCTCAAACATCCAAGTTTTTTAATTAAAAATTGAAAAAAGGCCCTAACTAACCTAATCCTGCATTCCTTGTGCAAAATATGGTGAATTAAAAAAGTTATACTAAATCCAGGAAAAAAAATAGTGGAAACTTAAGTTTTGATCAGTTGCTTTTGACAGGACCATATTTGTCAAGGTCAGAGTTTCTGGGTATTTAGATCTATATCCATCATTACCCTTTTCATTAATTTCATACACTGCCTTTTTATGCTTTCTGTTCACAGTAGTAATTTGTTGAATCTTCGATCCTTGTATTCAAATAAATCTATCCTGCACTCTTCCATCAGAGGTCTGGATTTGTATCCTAGAATCTTCATGTCTAAAGACAACTCTTTCACCCAAGTAGGAGAGGAGTACACCATATGAGGTTGCTACACCTGAGCTGTATGTGTAGTGTGAGTGTGATGCTTGCAAGAATGTGACTATAGTTAGTAAGAGACAACTCACTTTGGAAAAATAGGTTCTATTTATCATCATCTGAGAGAATAGATTAGAATTCAGATAGAACTAAAATTTAAGTGCATTACTATGGAAGAAATACTAAAAGAATGTAGTGGAAAGGCTCTAATCTGCGGTGTTAGGGTTATGAACACTACAGAGGGTGATGAAATGCTTAGGGAAAAATCAACTGTTTAGGTGGTGTAAGGATTCGGAATTTTCCTTAAGAGAACTCTGGGTTGCATTTTCTCTGAGCAAGGATGGGTGTGATCACTTCAAAACCCCTATGGTGTCAATGGCACTTGAAATAGGACTTACATCTGCTGCACAAATAAATGTCTCAGGTTATGATGTTTTACAAGGATTAAACTATGTAGTTTTTCAGTCAAACTCATTGCCTCATATTTCATGAGAAGTGGCTCGCGGAAACCCATATCTCATGAGCATGAATGATGCACCTAGCACTCATCGCATCTAGATGACAGAACAAGGGTGAAGTATCAAGACTTCTTGGGAGGTCACCCATCCCATAATTGAAGTGTACTTCACCACAGAATTTTCCCCCAATATCAAGCCACTTAGTTTGTTACCCCATTTGCAACCATTCAGCATAAAGCCCCTCTAGATCATCCCTTGACAAGTAGGTCGTATTTTTTGTAATGTGTCAAATGATGATGCTTTACAAGGACTCAACTACATGGTTTTTGAGTCAAACTCATTGACCCATATTTCATGAGTAGTGGTTCACACAAACCCATATCTCATGAGCATGAATGGTCCACTTGCCACTCATTGCATCTAGATTATGCTCACAAGGGCAAAGCATCAAGGCTTCCGAGGAGGTCCCTTATCCGAGTCTATGCACACTTGACATGGGTTTTCCACCAAGATTAACCCGCTTAGCCCACTACCCCATTTGCAAAACCTTCAGCAAGTATTGTGCCTTATGAACCATTCATTAAAGAGCCCCTTTAGTTCACCATTGACAAGTTGGTTGTAATATCCCTTATATTATGTTCATTTATATATTTCAGATATATATATATGTGTGTGTGTGTGTGTATTCATAATTTGGTGAGTATTTTATGGATTAGTTTAATCAATTCAGTACATGATTTTTATTTATTTTTAAACAAAGGCAAAAAAGCCATATATATATATATAAGAGAGAGATACAAAATGTTTAAAGATGGCTGTTGACCAGCCAGATGCTAACCCAGATTTACCCTAACAAACCCGAAGATAGATACATGAAGTTTGGAGAAGGCTCTTGACCAGCCAGATGATAATCCAAATTCGCCACAACAAAATCATCCTATACCCATCAAACAAAATACCTGAAACTAACCCATCCATGGAATACATTCAAAATTGGGATTGAGTACCCAGATTACATATGCAACGATACAAAAAGAAGACAACCCTATCCATCATTCTTCCGTTACATCTCCCCGCCTGACATCGTTTTCATCCTGCATGTCCAAGGGCTCACCATGCAGGTCATGTGGATGTACATTTGATTGTCGCAGACGAACAACAGGCTGAGCAGCAAATGGACGAGGGTGGGAGGAATTTGCAGTATCCTGTGCAGCCTGGGGTGGAGCGACCGAAGGGTTCTTGGCCTTTGAATATGAGCCATGCGAGCAGAGGCCCTGGTGCAGGAGCACCTAGGAGGCTCATGAAGATCAATATCTTTTGCTTTTGTGTTTTTTTCATGTTTCTATGATGTAATAAGGTCATGTGGACCATCTCATACTGTTTGATCATGATGTAAGGCCTTGATGCCATTTTTGTGCATTGTAACCTAACAGGACCTAGTTGGTCAACTGTGGTCAAACGTCATCCAGATGTGGAAATGGGGTGACACCATTAGAAATCATGTTTTGAGGCATATATGGCCTAGATGTAATGGATGTAGGGTGTTTTGGAAGTTTTTGGGTACCCATGTAAAATTTGTAAAAAGTTGCACGAGCAGCTTTGCAACTTTTGTTGTCAAGTTGACAACATTTTGTGCAAATTTGTAAACCAACAGCTATTTGGTTCAAAAGGTGGTTATACCCGGTTGGTCAGTTGTATATGGGCCTATATAAGCCTCTTCCACACTAAGGCAAGGTTGTTGAAACATTTTTGAAGAATTGGCAATACAAACATCTCTGTTTTCCTTGGATTTTGCAGCAAACACATGTGACAGTCCTTTGATTCTCTTTTGTACGGATTGGTGCAGACACAATATGAACTTGGAATGTTAGAGCACTGAGTTAACTTCCTTCTCCGAGTGGTTTGAAGTGTTTTTGTGCAGTTTGGAGGGAGATCCATTCATTTCTTTCCTACCGGGTCAGCAAACCCTCTTAAACCTAGGGTTTTGGACAAATGTGGCTATAACTTGACATTCCCTGATCTAAAAATCAAATCTCTTGGGGGAATGTCAAGTCTACAAGTGTATTATAGGATTTTGGAGGTTTCAGAGATGGTCGTGAAGAATGGAGGAAGAACCAAGCAATTTTAACCTGGCATCCTCATGTAACAGGTTATGTAATTGACTGAGTTTTGTGAGCTGGGCAGAATTGTAAGTGTTTGGACCCCAAATGTTGGTGGATTTGGTGGTTTGGAGGTTGTTAGAAGGTGTTCCAAGTGGTGGCTTGGTTGTTTGATCAATCTAAAGGGTAGTTGCTTTGTAAAAGTGACCTAATTGGGGCTCTAGGGCTAGTAGGGCAGCATTAGTCCTCATAGGAAGTCCAAGACATCAAGGGTTGAATTTGTGGTATGTTTTTAACCTTGTTGAATGATGTCATTTCATGTAAACAAATTGTGTTCACTTCTTTTTTGATTGGGTGTATTGGGACCGCCTACCGTGGAAGGGCTACTAGGCCTAATTGATGCCTAAGTTGTGATAAACCTTAGCAAGAAGGTTGTGGTCAATCACAACTCATTTGGGGTCTGCAAAGGTTGTTCTAAGCATTTTCAAAGGGTTCCCTAATCACTGCCATTGTTCTTCATACTGTGTCCAAGTATGACTAGTGAGTGTGTGTTAAAGCCTAGGAGGGTTAAGGCTTAGAATTGTATGATGAGTTGTCCATCATACCTTGAATGCTTCCACTGATGTTCAGAGTCTTGTGTAGGGTCTGAGATTGTTGAGAGTCTGATTTCAAATTGGTCCCATCAGTTTGGGTTGTGTTCAAGAAGTTGTCTTGTCAAACTCAATCCTTCACAAGGCTTTGCATCAGGCCCTAGGTGGCTGAGGAGTGTCATCCTCATGCTCATGGTCGAGCAGGTCTAGGATAGCCATAACTCCGGATCTTACTCTGTCTACCATCTCGTCCCCCATGGCAAGGAAGTGCCTGTAGATGACCGCCTACAGAAAGCTAAGATCCTGCGACTCCAAGGTATCCTTGGCAGCATTATAAATGGAAACATACACACAGCCTTTAAGAAGGAAATGACAGGGGAAAAGACCCCCAATATGACCCTAACCCGCCACAAATCATAGTTTTGAACAGCTGTGAGAACTTATTATCTTGCAGGAAAACCCCCTTAACCAGTTTTTGTGCAAAAATCTGGAGCTTATACAAAGACTGGAGAAAATCAAAGACATCAGAGAGGAAGATAGAAACAATTTGTGAGGGACCCACCGCGACTGTGGAAGCAGAGTTTCATCGCTGATTACACACTTGATGCTCTTCCTGAATTGGGGACAATGCATCCTGAACGTCTGGATCAAATGGTTGTCGGAAATCTCCCTAGAAAACGGCAGTTCCCAATCAAGAACCAGTAGCAGCAGACGATAATTCTGTGGAAGATATTCTCTATGCGCCTTGCTACAATCTCTGCAAAGTCTCGGCCAAGTATTAATCTCCCCCTCGTCATCAGAAGGATGGTCATGAAATACATGGTGAGCCATGGGAATTAGCTGCAACAAAGAAACAGATAGAAGGGCGGAGCAAGCACTAACCCACCCTTGACCGCAGCGAAGGAACATTCAATTGTGGTGCAAATGCCTAGAAAAATTATTATAACCCAAATTAATATTAAAGAATTATCCATAATAATTATTATAATTATTCCCAAATTAATATTAAAGAATTATCCACAAATTATTATTGACAAAGTTATCCACAATTAATATTAAAAGAGTTATCCACAATTTACAATTAACTAAATATTGTATTATTTACAATTAATATAAATTTATTACCAGGTGCATTACATATTATCATTAATAGAATTATTCACAAATTACTATTACATATATCAAATTTATTTGTTATTAATGCACCGGTATGTATTTAGGAATAATATGTTGCATTGAATAGACATGACCCAAGGGACAGCGGTCCAAGGAATCATGTCTTTTTAGAAGAGTCAGCAAATCGGGGGCTTTAAAATACGATTGACCCCTCTCCCTCCAATATACACGGGAAAGTAAGACAAGGAGTATACGGAAGGAAAGATAGGGAGGAAATAAGGTAAGACCAAAATAGAAATGTCAGCAGTCACAAGCAAAATCCTTACGGATATGGATGAACGGATATAGGACTGGTAACATTGTAATACTGCCAGTACAATTTGCTATTGTTAATAGCATTTAATATTGTTAATATAATTTAATATGGTTAAGACAATTCAGTACTGTTAATACAAATTAATACTATTGCTATTAATACAACTTAATATTGTTAATACAATTCAATATTGTTAAAACACAACTCACTTCTGTTAAGAACATAATAAAACCTATTAATATAGTATAACATAAGGAGACAAAATAACATAATAAGGTTAGCGTAATCTAAAGCTAATGTTGTTAATAAAATCTGGTATAATACTGCCAATATAGTATGACATTGTCAATGTAATACTATATTCATAATGTAATATAATATAAAGTAGAAGGTGATCCCAAAAAGGGGACATTACATTGGTGGTATTTTTCGCAGTGTGTCAAATATCTCAGCTATAGAAGCTTGGACTTGCAAAGGTGACTGTAACAATTCAATAAAGAACAATAAACTCCGTTCACTTTTAGGTATTGTATATACAATTGTGGGCATTGTAGGTATAGATGGAAGAGGGATTGAAAAGAAAATGACCCAGGCTGAAATATAAGATAAAGCAGAAAATGCAGGGGATGCATGTGCATGCTCAAATGGAGTTGTATTACAACAAGTAACCTGATATGGAACTCTCCTAGATGTTGAGCTTGAGTTTGCCATAGCCAGGTCAGTCATGCTTGGCACAATCAACACCATGCCAAACCCTAGAGTTGGTTGCAAGGAATTGGGACTTGATAGTCTTTGCACAGGCAATGAAGCTAATGCTCAGATCAACATTATTGTATTTGTAGTTCAACATTACTGTAATTGTAGTTGTTCTGCTTGAACCAACAGGATCATTCCTTTGCAGTTTTGTTGCATTCATGTTAGTACTAGTGCATAGTTCTCAACAATCTTGTGGATTTCTTCATCTTGATGGCACCCATATTGATAAGATAATTGACTCAGACAGTAAAAAAAATTTAAAGTTGGCAACAGATTATCTGGTTTAGCCATAGTTCAGCAATACAAAGTTAAAACTATGGATACGCTTGCATTATTTTGAAGCATTTGGGTATTTTTGAAACCTCATATTTCCAATTTTCATAGGAAAGTCATGATACATACCCAAGTGAGATAGTTTTAGAGCTCTTGTTGCTCCATCAAACATCTAGCAGGATAACTCTTTTAGAATTAATCTGTCTGGTACATATTTTAGAAATACATTTGGGGTTACCATAGTAACTTCCAAACTGAGAAATGTATGGGGTAGGTACAAGAATCGATCACCCAATTGTTCCACCACTTGTCTTATCAGACTTAAAATACTGAGACTTTCTTCTCTAAAAATCAATAAGTACAATTTTATAGTAGACCAGAAATCCAGAAGCAATGCAGCTGATCTCTATGTCTCAAGAATACTGAACAATAAGCATGTATGGGATCTCTACACTGTGGAGTTCATGGAAGCAACTGTAGACACCTAAAAATGGTCAACGCTTGCGGAGTCATACTTTAACATTTGCGCATTGCCTCATTTTAGGTTTTTGCGTCGCATTAACATTTCTCATATGATTCGTACTTGGTCTTTATCATTTGCGAGCATCGAGTCATTCTTCTACATTCTTCATTCGTCTCGCTTTCGAATTTGGTCTTGTTGACAACGCTCTCCAGTCATGATTTTGATCAATTTTATCCTGTCGCATCAATGTGCGTGCTAATTTGTCATCATTTTGGACATCATCAATCCTAATTAGGGTTTTGTCCTCTTATCAATCTTGTCGATTTGTCATCAATCCTTATCGTTTTCAATTTTGTCATTTTGCGATCGATTTGTCGTCGATCGTTGTCATGTTTAATCTTGTCATTTTGCGATCGATTTGTCATCGATCGTGGTCATTTTCAATCCTGTCGTCTTGCAATCTATTTTGTCATCGATCCTTGTCCTCTTGTCAATTTTGTCATCTTGCGATAAATTTATCATCGATCGTTGTCTGTCTCAATTATGTCAATTTGGATCAATTAGTCATTGTTCCTCGTCAATTGGCGCATTTATCAATCAAATCATTTATCACATTGGTCCTTTGTTAATCAGAATCATGACCGAGTCAATTATCTTTCATCAAGACCTAATTCATCTTCTAGGGTTTTGTGATTTAATCATTTAACCTTGTTTGTCATTTCTCTCTCTAGGATTAATAAATTATTTATTTATCCTAGGTCTTCTTGTCACAATTAAATGTTCATTTAATTGGCTAATTATTCCTCTTTGTGAATTAATTAATAAATGAAAGATTATTAATTAATTTACCTAATTTCTAATTTTCATCAATTCCTAATTTCTTAATTCCTCTTTTTCTAATTTTCTAATTTTTTTCAATTTCCTCCTATTTCTCTCCTAAATTCATGGGAATGACATAGAAATTTATCATAATTTGTCATAATTGACAATCAATCAATTCTTGACATAGAAATTTGTCATAAATTGTCATAAATTATCAATCAACAAATTTTGCATAGAAAGTGCATAATTTGTCATAATTTGTCATAATTGACATAATTGATTTGCAATTTCCATTTGAATTGAATCATGCTAATTTGATCATCTCTCCAATTTGTCTATAAATTGGATGAATTTCTTCAATCAAATCCCCTAATCAGATTATCAAAGTTCTTATCAATCACATTTCGAGTACTCTTGATCAATTATCTTGTCTACTTGCTTTCAATCATGTATGTGCACTTGTAGGTGAGATCCACAACCAAACTATTTGAAGAGGAAAGAAGAACAATGGAGCCGCATGAAGGAAGCATTCATATCCACATATGGTTTGCATAGTATTTACTTTTGAATGTTTTATCTTTATGTCTTTATTGAGTGTGTTTTAGGGTAGATCATTGCATTTTAAGCTTTTGTGATTGAGCTAATGATTAATGTTGATATTGTTTGTGATGATTCCTAATTTCCTAAGCTACAGCAACAATTCTTAACTGAAACTATTACAAGCACATAGGCAATCTATCAGATTAGATACCATATAAAACCCAGATTTTCAATTTAATATTTATTGATTCTGTTTTTACGTAGAATGAGACAATCTGCCCATTGAATATTGTTCATTTGTCCCAAACTTCATATAGCAGAGAAACCCATCCTTGATCTGCATCCATAGTATCCAGGGGCGCCTGTTAGTTTACACATTATGGTAATGGCATTTCTCAGATCTGCTTAGACATTTCTTAATATATCACTTTGGAGGTTTTAATGGCTTCAAGGTGAGTACAGAATCATACCATTACTCCAAAATATTTTGAATATCATTCTTCATTGAAAATTCATTAAGCCATGCAGTTTGTGTTCCTTTTTATAATTTGGATATTTGTAAATGACATGCAAACATTGGCCATTTAATGCTATTACCATTTCGATCATTATGGTCCCAAAAAAAAGAATTGACTTTTGCAATAAGTTATCATCTCTGAGCATGAAAAATGTCAGTGTGAGCAGATCGTGTTCTTCACCACCATTAACATCTCAGGATCCAAGCAATCTCCATGGCATTTTTCTAATGAAAATATAAGTGGGTATAGTGCTGCTTACTGCATGTATCGGGAGTCAACCCTGTATCTCCGATTACTTGAGGTGAAGGATTCGGATCTGGCTAAACAGGGTTAGCACAAACAGATGCAAAATCCCTCTTAGTTATGGTGTAACTCAGTGTGAAACTCTGACCAAAATCAGTTCAGGATTATTGAAGATAAAACTTCTCTAGATTGAAAAAACTCAGGATGAAGACTGCCTTATTACCAACTCTGAGGAAGACAACTAATGGTAAAGCAGCTTAATTTCATTCAAAGTGGCTCAGAACTAATTTTAAAAATCTCATTAAATGTGTGAAACCTGTAAGGATTGAAAATTAAATATTTAAAGAACAAAAAGGTTATTTTGAATTTTTATACAAAACCCTAATTTGACAAAATCAAGGTAAAATTGAACAATTAAAAACAAAGGGTTCAAGGGTAAATGCACATCAACCAAAAAATTTCCACGGTTTCACACAATGCAGGGATGTGTCTTCATCAGGTGCCTCCACAAGGCCACAGGGTTTCACTAAGCTTCTGGTCTATTACGTGCTTAATGCGCTCATGGCTTTGACATATGCCAACAAGTGCTGCCATTATGCACAATGATAAAAGGGTGTTTGTTTAACATGGCACTGTTCCACTAATCTACAAAAGAACTTGCTGATGTGACTGATGTGGGCATTTGTCTCAATCCTGTGCATCGTTGGACTCGCAAGAATTTGGTATTTCTTCATTCCACTTGAAAACCTCTGTGGTGTTGCAAGGAGATGTGATGGTGACACTTTGTCACTATATCCTTCACCGAGTTCAAAGATTCATAAAGACAGACTATGGCATCACTTCAAACAAAATGTAATTCTTGAAACTATGAAGATCCAAAACAAAGCATTAGGAAAAAGTTACGAACTTGAAAAAAGATTATTAAAATCATCTCAATTGGAAATATACATAGGATCAGAATCAAAATCACAAGAAAACAAAGAAGAAAAAGTAAAATTGCAGCTTACAATCAACTTGGAAAAAGTGGAAATTTAAAAGAAAGAAGTGGACCTAATGTCAGAATTTGCATAAGTTTGTAGAGACAGGTTCATCTGTATTACTTACTAATCTGAAATGGTTTCAGATATCTTATTGAGAAGGCTATATGTGACAACTTGTTGAAACCTTACTAGTGGCCTATTAAAATTAAAACTTGTTATGTTAGCCTCATATATATCATCATGCATTATCAATGGTTACATTCTCTGAAATAATTTCTCCACTGAAACCTTGATGTGGTTCATAATGTCATTTACTACTTCCTGGACTTGTAAATACAAAATGCAAAAAATAGATAAGAAACCCAAAATGCTGGTATAAATTCATACACAGTAGCCCTCCCTGCAGGATTCTAAGGCAAACTGGTAAGGCCCAAAAGTTTAAACCAGTACAGTCTATTCGTCTAAAATTTTCTTTTTGGAAAGAAAAGGGAGCTCCAATTTAGGGAAAAGAAGATAAAAAACTGAATTGGATTTTTATGGTTTACTGTTTCTACCCTGCTATTTTATTCAGTGATTTTTGCTACCTCTATTTCCAGAATTATAAAAACCTGTCTTAACTTGTTTTTCAAACAACCAGATTCTTTTGCCGAAGCTGTCTAACAAATTGTTGAAAGTTTGAAATAAAACAAGTTTAAATGAGTGTTTTCTGGATTGAACAGAACATTCTTCAATTAATGACCCAAGGAATGGCACTAATGACGAAAAGCATCATATAAACATAAACTTCATGTGGAATATGAGAATAACAAAAATATTTAAAATTTTGAATCGCAGGGGATTAATTACACCATATCAGAGGGCTTGCCCTTGATGGTTCAAAGCATCACACGAACATTAAATTTGTGGAAAACAAGCAAACAGCAAAAATATCAATAAAAATTAAATTGCAGGAGATTCCACCTACCTGTTGTGACAGGAATTGGGATTGAAAATTAGAAAGCTGACCAGCCTGTCCTGAGAGCATTGAAATGTGACCGGGGCCTTGACCTTGCCCCATCATAGCAGACCTTGTCAATCCACTCAATTGTTGTTGCTGCTGCTGATGTTGTAAAGGGTGACTGAATGGCAACTGAGAATGCCCATATATTGTAGGAGACCTCGATGAATTGTACTGCTGTGATGGGTTGATGCGAGGAACTGAAGCCGATCGATGCATAACTCCTGTTGGGGAATGATTGGCATTGGAGCCCATGTTCTGTTGAGCAGAAGTAGACGAAAGCATCATCATCTGCTGTTGCTGTCTAAGTTTTTGGCTTGTAATCGGAGACGGTCCTTGTCCTTGTACCAAACCTTGTTGGAAATTGTTCAGCCCTATGTTTTGGGTCATCTGACCCTGATTGGACGGCAACTGTCCTTGATTGGAGGACGCCTGAATGGGGTTCGAAATGGGGTTGAGCTGAGCTGAAGCACCAATGGCTGAGTCCACCCCTGGGCTGCCTACTACTGAATTGGGTATCATGGTGGTACCAGTAGCTGTGACAGGGTTGCAGACTTGCGGCCCGCCTTGGTTTAAAATATTTTGTTGAGGAGATTCCCCACTCATATTTTTCGGTTGAAATTCAATTGGACTGGAACTGCATCAATGCTCTACAGACCCACTTCCAGTCTGTGCAAAAACTAGCGTCCCCGTTTCAACTGATTCCAAAACCCAGTATACCCATTTCAGGTGTTAACAAAATCCTGCATACCCACTTCAGCTGTTTTCAAAAATATTGGATGCGCATCTCCAGTCTTATAAAGATATTGCGTACTCATTTCCTACTGTTCTGTCGAGATTCAATCACGTAATGCACTGTTCACAAAATCATGGATATACACTTCAACTGTTTTCAGAGTAGCATTACCCGATTCAATTTTTACACCATCGTCTATTTCCTTTTCCTCCTGCTTTACGAGAATTCAATATTGTATAGGTATACATCTTTCCACGTATAAAAATTCAATCTAGCATGTACCCATTACCAAATAAAAATTTACACAACTTGTTTACAACGATCTTTGTTCGGATTGGTCAAACTAAACTAAATTTGACATTGTAGATGGGTTGGGAAGGTTCTGTTTACTCTCGATTTGAGGCACTAGGCCTGAACGTTTTTAAATACCGATTTGTTATTTTTTTTATTTTATTTGTTTTAATATGTATATAGCATTAAATAATATACTTTTATGTGAAGTTAAGATTTTTTTTTATATTAATTTTTTTTACATATAATTTTTTAATTATTTGTTTATCACATTTATTATGTATCTATTTTTATTTAGTCATTTGCTATCTAAATTTGTTAGGACAAGTTTACAATCACATGGAGTAACATTATAATTGTGAATTTGTCCCTCTCCAATTTAAACTTCAAATTTGGTTAACTGACCCTCTTCACTCTTCTACATAGAGCCAACTAAACAAACATTTGGTGCAACTTGATGTTATGTGCTAGTATTTAAAGACATTTAATGTATTCATCCTAATCTACTCAAGCATTCAAAACTAAATCCTTATAAGATATTAGAATAATAAATAATGACATATTTCAATTTGATGCAATCAAAAGTTTCAAGAATTTACTTAGGTGCTTGCCTACTCAAATTCTAAGGATTGATATAGACTAAAGCCCCTTTAGTGTAATAACATAACCCTTTAAAAATAGATTTACATATTGCATATTCTCAAAAATGCAAAAATAAAAATAGCAAAAAGTCACACATCACGGGAATTTATAGAAAAAAACATTGTTGATTACTAAATTGAATCCAAAGCACAAGGGTAACTACATGGTAATGAATTTCTCCCGAACCCAAAACTTTTCTTTTGACAAAACAAAAATTCTAGAGAGGTCATCGGTAGAGAGGCAATATTTCTAGGATTGCATTCACGTAGAATATAATATCTTATCCATTTAGCATCATTTTTTTATTATTAAGCTACATGCCACCCTCTTTAACATTCAAATTTGTACTTTAGTATTTAAAATTTGTACTTTAGTATTCAAATATTTAAATGTTCTATTTCAATTTTCGTCGTTGATGCTCATGTATGTGCATTTTATTGGATGAACCTAGATCAAATCTAAAGAAAGAGTATTTTCCTTTTTCATTTTCATGAACTTATCAAGTAGAGTTTTACAGTATATTAAAAAATTTAAATCTATAATTATTTTTCTGAGACAACATCTTATTTTTTAATCTACCCTTCATTTTTACACCATTGGGCTTTATTCATATATCTTTTTTTTCTAATAGGGTTTGTGTGTTCTATTGGGTATATTTTTCGTCCTTCATACTTGTCCTGGCAACCACATTATGGTTTTATTTTTAGATCCAATATGTCATTAATATTTCTGTTTTTTTGGCTTGTTAATGGGTCGTTGTGGGCTAATCCATCTTCACACAAGGAAAAAGGGGTTGAATGTACTAAACCAAAAGCTGGGTGGATTAAAGTTAGTTTCGATGGAGCTTTTAGGGAAATCCACGACTATCTGAAGTAGAGTGTGTGTTTAGGGACAAGCAAGGTAATTTATTAGCTATTGGAGCTCAAAAATTCTAGAATGGGACTAATAATGATGTCGAAGTCAATGAGGCATTAATGGAAATCACATTGGCAAGCAAGTTTTTGATATCCAATTTACACATGGAGAATAATTCTCAAATTATAGTCAATGGTATTGCAAAAGGTGAAACACTGAATTGGAAGATTAAGAAGATGATAAAGATTATAAGGGCAAAATAAAACCATTTTTTTAATTTTTTAATTTCTTATATTAAGAGGGACAAGAATAAGATGGCAGACATCTTATCGAAATGGGCAATTACACTTAATGAAAATAATGCTGAGTTTTGGTGTCTAGACTTATGAAATCTGCAGCTCAAGGCTTAAGAGATATGAGAGGAAGGTTGAAGTGATGTGGATTTAAAGGTGGTGATGGATGAGCGTCCGCTATGTGTGTGCAAGCTCATTGGTGAGAAATTGGGTGTTTTAATTATATTTGTAAATGCTCATTCATTAGTATCCAATTTTTGGAATGTGCTCTTTCCTAGGTGCTAGAAAATTGGAGGGTATTTGTTGGAAATATTGCATCATAAGATGCATAATTATTTATGTTGCAATTTGTTAAATAAGTTTATATAATAGTTATATGAGTTTTTGTATAAAATTGCAATATTTAAGAGTTGAGTTTTAGCAAATCCTATATGCAAATGTAATGAACGAAATAGTATATTGAAGCATTGTTATCCATGCATACAATTAGTAGCTTCTATGACTGTCATATTTTCAATATTGCCGGCGACTCCGTTGGTCTGTGGTCTAAGTTAATTATCGAGCTCCATCGATCCACAGGATAGTGCATTGGAACAACCTTATTGGTCACTGGTTTGCCCGAGAGTTTCATTGGTAGGTTTATCTTTATTGCAGATGAGTTTCTATTTCTCGGGGTTGATATTTTCTGCAGAGGTGGGTTCCCTAGATTGTTTTTGAATGCCTATGTTATTTTGCCCGATAAGCTTTGGACAGTGATCTTTATATTGTCTCACAAGCTTGTTTACAAGAGATTTTCTTGTATTTCATTGTTTAGGGCATGTTGATTGGTCATTATTCACCTATCTTACTCGTCACATTCCCTTAGTGGAGACATTATTTTGCTATATCAATTTGGCAGAGTTCTTATTTGATTGCAAAGGATTCCAAATCGCCTATAATCCCTACTAGCAGGGTTTCAGTTGTTATAATTGTGGCCTACATACTGTTTGGTGGTGCCTTACCACTTTGTGCAGATCTAAACACATTGTCAACCCAACTTCCTTTCGCATCATTCAATGGAAGACGAAATCGGTACTCATGGGACAGTAAGTTTTGATGTTGGATTTGTGATCGTCGTGGCTTCAAATCCCATGGATGTCATCAAGATGTGGATAATGAACATGAAGTCGGATCCTAGCCTGATCAGAAGAAAATTTGAAAAATATTATTATATATTTTCTTAGTTTTTCTATATGCTAGTAAATGGCATTTTTGAAGGCCTTCAGGGCATTTTTAGTTCCTGAAAGTGGCAAACGTTGCTAGGCATGTTCTTTCAAAATTTCGCCTACAACTCTTGGAGACCTTTCCAACTTGTTAAACGGCTCATAATTTCGAATCCTGTGCAGAAAGTTATGCCTAGTTAAAGTTAGGACAAATTTTATATAGTTTTTTTTTGAAAAATTACATAGCTTTAGATTTTATTATGTAAATAAACCTGATATGACAGTTGGTTTTTCGATTCTCAAAGAGTTGTTGGTGACCCTTGGAATCCCTTGGACTATATGTTGGATTTTCGAATTGAATACAATACTTTTTGGCTTGCTTCAATTCTGTATTATCTTGTTCATCCACAACATCGTAGGTTCTCACTTAGGTGTTGTCGTTTGAATCCATAATTCGGATCATAGCCAGCCAACACCTAGTTTTGGTTCCTATGAGTGTGCTCTGAAAATAGTGAAGGTTGAGGGTCCTATGGTGCTTTATAAAGGGTTTATTCCAATGATCACCAGACAGGGACCTTTTACGGTGGTGTTTTTTGTGGTTCTGAAGCAAGTCTAAAGATTTTAAAGGACCTCGATTTCAAGATTATGTTTTAAGATGTCTCATTAGTTGTCAAAATGGTAGTATATGTAAAGTTGAGTTACATAGTTTTAGATTTTATTATGTAAATAAACCTGATATGACTATTGGTTTTTCAATTCTCAAGGAGTTGTTGGTGACCCTTGGAATCCCTTGGACTATATGTTGGATTTTCGAATTGAATACAATACTTTTTGGCTTGCTTCAATTATGTATTATCTTGTTCATCCACAACACCGTAGGTTCTCACTTAGGTGTTGTCGTCTAAATCCATAACTCGGATCATAGCCAACCAACACCTAATTTTGGTTCCTATGAGTGTGCTCTGAAAATAGTGAAGGTTGAGGGTCCTATGGTGCTTTATAAAGGGTTTATTCCAATGATCACCAAACAGGGACCTTTTACGGTGGTGCTTTTTGTGGTTCTGAAGCAAGTTTAAAGATTTTAAAGGACCTCGATTTCAAGATTATGTTTTAAGATGTCTCATTAGTTGTCAAAATGGTAGTATATGTAAAGTTGAGTTATTTATTTGGTTTAAAATAGGATTTATTTTGTCAAGTCATAAATTATCATGTTATAAAAAATATGTTTATCAAAATGTATGAGTATAAAAAATTGTCAAATATATTTTCTAAATTGTAATTGGAGTGAATGATTGATGGTACCTGACATTTCTTATAAAAAGTTATTTCTTCACAAGAGACAAAATGAACCTCAAAAGTCAAATCTACTAAGTAAGTAGCAAACTCACTGGAGGTTGGAGGCACAAGAGGCTGGAGGACATTCATTGACCTCTTGTCAGTCACTAGTGACAAGGTCATGTAATTGCATTAGTGACAAAACTATTTGTGCCAAAATGACTAAAGCCAAGATCAGTTTCTAGGTGGCAGCCACAACCATCTTATATCATTTCTAATCAAAGTGGCAATGATCTATAATGGTGGCTACATACATGACAACAAGGGCTTGGTGTTCAAGCTTTTTATGTTGTGGTTGGATGGTATGTCCCTAATCACATTTCTTGGTTGCTGTGAATGGATGTGTTTGTCCCCGTATACAAGATGGTTGAAGTGATTGTAAGTGTTTGTCCCCAATGATGTGTGTGTCCCTATTCATGACTTTGATTTTGGATAGATGTGTTAGTCCCTATCCTTGGTTTCATAGGTAGATGTGCTTGTCCCTATCCATGGATGAAAGTACAATAAGCGTGGTGAGGCTAGTTCTACAATTGCTTGTCATAGGATGAGTAATTATTTTTGTTGTAGTTTGTTAAATAGGTTTATATAGTGGTTATATGAGTGTTTGTAGGAAGTTGCAACTCCCATTTTTAGGAGTTGTTATAGAGTTGTTTCCTATAAAATAGGATATGCAAATCCTATATATGCAAATGTTATGAACAAAATAGTACATTGAAACATTTTTATTCGTGCATACGATTATTAGCTTTTATGAGTGTCACATTTCTAATAGTATTTACTATAAGTGGGAGGCAAAGAGTCTATTTGCATTGAAGTATATTGCAGTGCTCTAGAAATTGAAAGTATGGAGGCCATGTTCAACCTCAAGTCGAGGAAAAGATAAATTTCACTTATGAGGGAGATAACTGACATGTGCATGAAGAACATCTTCAAATTAGATGATCAAAATGGTTTACCAGATGATCAAAATGGTTTTGTGGGAGGGGTTTATGAAGGTGGTGCATAATTATTGCTCTAATATGGACATAGTGTCCATGGTGCTTGTCTAGTGTCTAGAGTTGGGAATGAAGGAAGAAGCTTGGTGGGTTATGGAATCATATATGAAAACAAAATGATATTTAGGTCTTGGGCCCTTCATTACAATGGTGAGGTCATGATAAGGTTTTATAACTAGAGGAGGTAGATGGGTGCAAGTTGTTGAACTCGCTCCTCCACTTCGTCCATTCATGACTTGGTGTTCTATGGAGAACAAGGAAGATTAGTGGGAAGATGCACCTATTGGATTTTGGTTCATCAAGGAGTATATCCAGCAACGGGAAAAGGAGAAGCAAGCCAAGGATGAATGTGGTCCAAAACCAAAGAGCAAGAAGATTAAATTCACATAAGATGATTATTGAGTATCAATGACATGTTAGCATTAATGCCTAGTTGATTAGGTTTTAAATTATGCATATTTTTTATTTCATTAAAAAAAATATAAATTTATATGGTTTCTATAAGATTGTACTCAATCTAGGTTAGCAATGGATACTTGAAGGGTGGTTTTTTTATACTGATAACATACATTTTAATATGGTAGATAGGTAGTTGTAGTAGTAGTCTTTAATGGTGCTTTTGCAAACTATTTTATAGATGTGTACTAATTTTTTGGATGATTAATATTATTGATGATGGTAGATACAAAAAACACTTTTTGAAGCCCTAAAGCCCAACTAGAAGCCAAGGATTCAAGAATTAAAATCCAACATCATACAATGAAGTATCTTCCCTATGAAATGCAAAAATTTAAATTAAACAAACAAACAAAAACTATGCAGTCGCGAGATGCTTCACTCCATTGTTCCTCTATCACCCAAGATCTTGCATTTGCTCTCAAATTTTTCAACCAATTTGTCCAAGAGGCTATGGAAGAATGAGATTGGTTGATGGATGCAAGGATGATCAAAATGATTGCAAAAAGATTAAGAATGTGAAAGATCTCAAACTGGCATTAATACATTACCATTTCAAGGAGTGAGAGACACAAATGTGAGAGGGGCAAATATATTTATAGACATGTCCATGAATGAGTCAAGCTATGGGAAGCATGTGGGATAATAGAGGTGGTTAGAGAGACAAGTTATTCATCCCACGTTGGTTGAGTAAATGAGATTGATAGGTGAAGAAGAAAATAAATAAGATGGATGAGAAGTGGTGATGATTAGAAATTTATGAATTATAATGGATTTAAGATTATAATTGTAATGTACACATATATATAGGTGTCTTCAATTTATTTCTACATGTAATTCTAGGCATACAAGTTCATATCATATGAATTTGAAGATGTTGTTGTGTAGCATCCTAATATGTGTGTCTCATTGTCAAATTATCATGTGTTGTGTAGGAGAGTGTCTAGAGGTTGATTAGATCAAATAGAAGTGAAGTTAGAAAATTTGAAGGTTTGCAATCTATCTTGTTGCAATCCAATGGTACTTGTGTTTCACCTCTAAGTTGTTGCTCAGATCTCTATATTGGTGTCTCCAGTAGGTTGGCACATACAAATTCAAAAAGGGATTAGTGTCTCCCATAATTTAGAGCCTACTTCATAATTTTAAGTGATTCACTATTTTGTGAAGGTAGATATGGGTAGTAGATCCAAGCAGCTACTCTCTATAGGAGTTGAGAAAATACAACACCACAGAAGCCCAAATAATCTCTGCAAGCTGAAAAACCTGTTACAAGGAGAAGCAAGGAAGCAAATCACAGAAGGAGCAAAAACATAGAAAAAATATGCTCAAAAAGAGAGAGCACAATATTCTCCAAAAATGTATTGTCAATAATAATCCTTCTTCATACAAAGAAAAGAAAGAACTCAACCTTTAATAGGTCAAGAAACCCTAAAAGGGAAAACCTAGGTTTGCACATAATAATTAATTATATGCACCTAAAGTTAGCTTAAGTGTAAAAGAGATAAAGGGAACTTAAATAATTAAACAAATATTGTTTAATTAATCAAGTAAATACCCGAATACTCTAACACCCCCCCTTAAGCTAGACTTAGGGAGAAGCTAAAACCTAGAACAGCTACTGAAAGCAATAAAGATGGGTCCCGGCAACAAGGCCTAATCAGGTACTCAAATACAATGAAATCTCTATGAACTGGAGAAATAGAGAAAACCACGTGGGAACAAAACTCTACTCCAAAAAGAGATGGAAAAGAACACCACTAAAGCATGAAGAACCTGCAAACACTGTCGAAGAATAATTGTTGATCTGAAGAACCTCCACTGAAATAGAACATGATCATGTAGAGAAGACTGTAATCTGTATGAGTGCCCTCAAATGACACTACTCGAATCAGAAGGCAAACAAGGCAAACAACGGAAATCGAAGATACAGATGGCATGAAAACACCAAAGCCTGAAGAGCTAATCAATCAAACCACAGAAGCATTAGAACCAACAGGACAACCCTCCCCATAATGCTGAAGAGGGATAGGTACACTAAAAAGAACGGCCAACAAGAATTGCACGATGAAGAACCAAGGACATCAAAGGTGCTGAGAAAGTACATAGTGTCGTGGAAGGAACACTCACTTGACACATATCATGAGGAGAATGTCATGGAAGGAACACTCACTGGACAAAGGAAGATGGCAAACAAGGCAACCATCAACCCCCTCATGGCACTTTATAAGTAGTGCATGTACAACAAGGCACAAGAGGTGCAAGATTCCAAATAAACAATGCATGATGGCACTTTATCTCAGTGTGTTTGCATAAATACAAGCTACAATTATAAGAAGACTAGAAAAAGAAACGTGAACCAAAATAGAGACATCCTACTCCGAGAAGAGATCCCAGGACCTGAAACAACCACGATATCCACCAAAGTGTTGAAAAGCAAAAAAACTGAAGAAAATATGCATGGAGCAGAATCTGGAAATAAAACTTAGATGCCTGGAAATTACACAGCACACACTTTCCAAAAATATAAACTTTTCAAAAAACAGAGGTCGGATGCTCATTCTATGGCTCCCGGAGTGCAAAAACTAGACCTCACTTTGACTGGAAAAAAACATAGTCAAACAGCAAAACTGGAAAAAATTACCAACACCATGAGGTCGGGCTTGGAACCATCTTTCTGACGCCTATTCGTTTTTGAAAAAATGACTCTGTATGCCCAAGATAGAGCCAAAAAACCAAACCCCCCTTGAAAAAGGCAAAAAAGAGAGTCTGGTGGCTAGGCAATGGTCCGGTGGCCAGTGGGTGGCGGTCGGGTGGCGCCCCAGTGGCTGGGCAGTGGTCGGTTGGAAAAAAAAGGTCGGGTAGGCCGGCGGCCGCTGGGGCGGCGGGCTGCAGGTGGCGGCTGGAAAAAGAGGTGGTCGAGGAGCAGGATGACGGCAGCGACGGGGCCAGAATCGGCGGTGGGGGCCACCAAGGAGCGCGGGGGCCGGGGAAGCCGGAGGTCGGGGTTGAGCGCGGGGGCTAGGGAAGCCGAAGGCCGGCGCCGGCAGGGGACGGGGGCTGGGGAAAAAATGTCGGCGACGCTGTACGGGCCTGCAGGTCGTGCAACATGGCAGGGGCCCCACGGTGGGAACCCCCCATCAATTTTTGCCAAAAAAAAAAAAAAAAAAAAAATTTAAAAACCATTCGCCTTTTGATTTTTTAAATAAAAAATCAAAATCCGACCTGCATGCCGTTAAAAGGCAAAATATTTTTTTTTGAAAATTTTTTCCTCGATCTGCGTGCCAGGGTCGTACGGCCTAGATCTGGAGAAAAAATACTCCCAGAGGCTCAGGAACCAAAATAGGTCAAATTTTATATGACCATAGGGATTCTCGGGCCTTCTAAGTACAATGGTGTGGTCCATTTAGGCCCAAAGTTCTCAGAAAAAAAAAAAAAAAAGTCAAACTCTAGGTACATAAAAAAAATTCTTGAAACCCCAGATCTGCTTCCAAAGCAAAAATTCTCAAAACAAGAACAAGTAGCTGCAAATTTGAAGCTCTGATACCATATAGGAATTGAGAAAATACAACACCACAGGAGCCCAAATAATCTCTGTAAGCTGAAAAACCTGTTACAAGGAGAAGCAAGGAATCAAATCACAGAAGGAACAAAAACACAAGAAAAATATGCTCAAAAAAAGAGAGCACAATATTCTCCAAAAATGTATTGTCAATAATAATCCTTCTTCATACAAAGAAAAGAAAGAACTCAACCTTTAATAGGTCAAGAAACCTTAAAAGGGAAAACCTAGGTTTGCACATAATAATTAATTAAAATAATTAATTATATGCACCTAAAGTTAGCTTAAGTGTAAAAGAGATAAAGGGAACTTAAATAATTAAACAAATATTGTTTAATTAATCAAGTAAATACCCGAATACTCTAACACTCTCACCATGGTTATCTCATCTTAGGTTTCCACATACATTTGGTGTTCATTGTGTGAATGTGTGTTTTCTTTTTTGTTGCATCGTTAAGTAAATTATATTAAGTTGAATTAATGATCTTTGATCTGTATTTGGAGAACTTGTTAATTGTAATTAATATTTAATGAGTTAAAATTGGATATACCGTTTTGTCCCCCTCTTCGTATATTGTGTTCCCTTCACATATATCATCAATTAAGCTTAAAAAATATTAACAATGTTAAGGATAAATTATTGAAAGCGTATAAAGTGTCTTGTGGAATATGGAATAAAACATGTAAAATAGTATCAATTCTCAAGCCCATCAAATTTCACATTTTATGCTAATCTCCTACCCCTATCTTACTACTAATTATGGGGTATAAATACAAAAAATAGAGAATACTTTGGGGCTCCAAAATTCAAACTATGACCCCAACATTTCTCGCTAATAGTTTTGATGTTAAAATATCCTTTTTCTAGCAAGTTAATGTTAATTTCCTAAGTTTTTTAGTTTGATTATCCTAAACAATTGTGTCACACATGGATGTGTTGCAAAATTTTGTGATTCAAATAATTGATGAAGTGTTACACTCCTATTAAAAAAAATTAGTGTAACACTCCTGAATTACTATCATGTCGAGAAAAAAAAATTAACCTTCTATTTTGAATAAGGAACCTTTTTACCTTGGCAATGTCATCTTTCTCACATACACACACCTACCCTAACTTTGGCTTTGTAACTCTCTTGAAGCTTTCAAATTTTTAATAACACGACATAATCCTTTCTCTTTGTATGCTATTCTTTTATGGTGAGATCTGTTAGGACAATGGTGTCTCAACCATGCATATACATAAGGTTACTATTTTTAGTAACTTTTCATTTAAGCACGGATTGGTCCAAAATTTTCCCCAAAGCTTTGAATTGGCTAGATAAGCATGTCAATGATTTTTTATTGCCAGATCATGTCTAGATTTGAAGATATTAAAGTTTTAATTTTTTACAGTTGTGAACAAAGTTTTGAAATCAATTTTGAGGGTCTTCGAGGTTCCTAAATGGCCCAAAAGTGTTTGTAACTAGAGTAGTGGATTATAGCTTGACAGAGCACGTCGTGATCTTTTCAACACTTCAAATGGTTCGTCAATCAGACACCAAGTTCAAAAGTGATGGCCTCCAAAAGTTGGGTCTCCTAAAATAGGAAATATAAAAACATGTTGGACACATAAATGAGTTGTAAAATGGGGTTACACGTGTTGGTGTGTGTATTGACACATCATGGGTCATCTTGTATTAGAGATAAGATGGGTGCCACTCTTGGGTGATTTTAGCCCATGATTTTGTAATATTTTTTGACAGTTTCATGTTTCGTATCTCCTATAGATTAGGTGTGTGAGAAGGAGGTTGTGTAAGAGTCTTATAGA
This sequence comes from Cryptomeria japonica, assembly GCF_030272615.1. Taxonomy (NCBI): domain Eukaryota; kingdom Viridiplantae; phylum Streptophyta; class Pinopsida; order Cupressales; family Cupressaceae; genus Cryptomeria; species Cryptomeria japonica. The sequence goes on from NC_081412.1 coordinate 577,857,762, forward strand.
AGTTGAGCTACCTCTAGATCTCTATTAGCGATACTCTTGTGAAAAGCATTCTCTATAATTATATTATAATTTGTTGTTGATTTTTGAATAATATATTGGGTGGCTTTTGGAGCGTGGGGTTTTTTCTCCTGAAAGGGTTCTCCCCATGTAAATCACTATGTTGTGGTATGCATGTTATTTATGTTTATTTTTATTAAGTTTTTGTAACCGACGTACAAATCCATAAAAAAATTTGCATTGCCCTCCTTCTCAAAATTATTGTAGGAAGTTGTTCTACTACTTAACTTTTTTACAAAATCATGAAAGGAAATTCTATCATAGATTTTAACTCGATTTTGGAGGCATTTGATAGCTTCTAACTGATTTTTTTCCAATTAGTTGTCTCTTTCCTATCGTGAATAATTTCATTCACTGTAATTTTTTATAATTTTTATATTATCATAGTACATTTATCTATATTCTATCACACATTTATTTTATCAAAATCCATCCTGACTTTCTGTGCAGGTGGAAACACTAAAAAAAGGGCTTGACTAAGGAAAACCCCTAAACAACCAAATCAAAATTTCATCTCTCTATATGTACATGTTATTCTACATTGGAAGCATGAGAAGTCTTTGGCGACATTTTTTTCCTTCCCTTGTTATTTAATTTCATCACCATAATTTAATGTGTTTTAACAAATTTCCCTTTTATTGTTCTTTCCATACACAATGGGCCCATTATGCTATTTCCCTTTGTGTAGGTACAATGTATTTTGGAACCTTCATTTTTCATCCATATAGGACAACAACACACTATGAGTAAATCCATGCTACATGTTGGTGTTCTTAGCCAAGGTCTCAAATAAGTCACAAAATTCTATCTAGTACTCATACTTTCTATTTTTGTAGGTTTAAGTTTTTTGAATTGATAATATATGACTCAAATCAAAAGTGTTGAGGTACAATGATAGTCATAGATCAAGATTACAATATCAAAGATATTGTCTCAAAACAATTGAATACGATAGACTAAATGCTTTACAAAACCAACAATATGATTGCAAATCATAGTTACTACATTCCTAATACCTCATACTGCCAAGAGACTATATCATGCAAGTCACTATTAGGAACCATAGACAATAAAACTGCATATTCAATATCAAATGTTGAGGTCCACTATCAAAATGTTGTGTCATTTTCACCCAAACATAACCTACCCTATTGCATACCATTTCCAAAAATAATAAAAGGATAAGTTTGTATCAACTCGCTTCATCATGATTCCTCACTACATATACAATAAAACAAACATTGCAAAGGCACATCAAGGAAAACTCTCACTATAAAGGAGTTTCAATATTGGAAATATCTTCATTGGATCTTACAATCTTTGGCACAAAGTCATCAATAACCGAACATTATATTTTTGCATAATATTGAAACCAAGGTCTTCCATAAGAGTGTCTTTGTATTTCTTATTGTATTGTTTTTTAAATTCAAGATTATTTTTTTTTTAAATGAGCATCATTACCTCTCCTTGAATATAGCCAATAGCTAACATATTTTATTTCTAACATGTTGACAATTGTGTATCCAAAAGCTCCAAAAACCTTTCCTTGAAAATTTCAAGGGTGATACTAACTTGCATTAAAACCACATTGAATATGATTCATTTGGAAGACTTAGTAAGCTTTCTTTTTCAACATTGAAATTAATTTGAAAATTTCTATACTTCCACAAAGGTCAAAAAAAATCTATAGATAAAACAAGCCAAAAAAGGTTATACACTTTGCCAAGACCTATAATGCAACTAAAAAAAACATCAAACATACAATGTTTCCTATTAGATGCTCAAGACTCTAATCCAAAAAGGATGATGGACCAAAATTCTTTGGCAAAAAAATAGTTAAAGAAAATATGCTCAATCGATTTAGGAAATCTCTGCAATGGTCAAATATTAACATTAGGATAAGACAAAGGGAACTTTTTTAATAATAGAAACAATTTAAAGCATGACTTAATTGGTTTTAGCATACAAGACCACAAATGACTTAGAGATTTAGACCACTGGGTTGGGGTTAGGCTCAATCTCTGACAATCATTAAGGTGGTTGGTCATGACATTATCTTTTACCAAGTAGTAGTAAATCACTTTGGAGGTAACATTAAGCAATGTTGTGTCATTAGACCATTTATTAGAGCTAAGCATATTAACAACAAAATTAGTATTAGAATGATAGGGAAACATCTTACAAGCTTTTGTGAGCATTGAACATGTCCTCCAGTGTAACTGAGGGAGGCCATACTTAGTACCTAGGTCAAACCAGGATCTCAACTACATGCTATCCATTATATGATTGAAATTTTTATGCCTTCACTATACCAAAATTTGGATGAGAAAAATTGCAACAGTGCAAGGGGTTTATCTTTGTAATAATGGTTCCACTAGATGGATCTAGAGTCAAAGATCTTGTCTCCAACATTACTGTAGAACTCATAACCACCAACTTCACCCATGACCAACTCACATGTCTTTCAAATAATCTAGAAATACTTGAACTAGAAGGGACCATGAAGAATTTAATAAACAAGGAATCATAGATGTTCAACTCTTTCTAACCTTTAACATGTTTACGATGAGCCAATTGGATATTGTTTCTAACAAAAACTTTCTAGGGCTTACTAACCTCAAAAGCTTTTAGAATATGATTAATTGCTAAAGAAATGTCATGTAATTCCAAGTCCTTATGACAAAGGCCACCTTGTATTTTACTTATACAACACCAATTCCACTTTATAGAATGTCTTTTCTTTTTCTCTTTACCATATAACTAGAGGAAAGATTTAATTTTCTTTTGGATCTCATTGATCTGGTAGCTACAAAATAACCATATAAAGGAGTACTACAAGGTGTAAGAAGATATAATCTTTTGGCAGACTTGCAGCTCCCCTAGTAGACATAAGTAATTCTTATTCCATTTTGTAATTTTTGTATCTAGCTTGACTTTAATCCAATTCCAAATGTTTGTAAGTCCAATGGATTACCAACAAATGGTATGCCCAAATACCCAATTTTTTTGTTTGGGCCACCCTATTGAAGATCAAATTGTTGAAACTAGTCAATGGCTTGTCCTTCCACTCCAAAACCATTGATTTAGCCCTAGAAAAAATAGCGCATGAAGCTTTATAAATGATTTATACTATTCTCAGTAGGTTATCATAATTACCTTCATTCACTGCTACAAACATGATAATATCATCCACAAATTGTACACAAATCAAGTTAGCATGATTTGGGAGATAAATACCTTGAACACATGATCTCGACCTTGGGCTCTAAAGAAAATAATAAATAGAATTTGAGGCAGTCACAAAGAGGGCAATCACTAAAGGGTAGCCTCTAATGGACCGAGCTGGAGGATGAAAGATTTCAAAAGAATGTCACTGACATGAACTTGGGCTATTGCATATTAGAAGATAGTTTTGATCATGTAACAAAACACAAGAGGGAATCCAAAGGCTTAAAGGGTCATCAGTACAAAGGACCACTCCAAAAATTCTCATAAGCTTTCTCAAAATCAAGCAGAAACATCCTCACTTCCCGATTAGAGTTTCTACTTCACTCCATCGCCTCCCAACTGGTGATTAGATTTTCAAGAATGTATCTTCCTTTAATAGACCTAGTTTGGGTGTTGATAATGAAAGTGCTAATAATATCTATTAATCTCAAGGCTAAAACTTTAGCTAAGATTTTGTATGAACCATTAAGAAGAGTAATAAGCCTTCAGTTCTTTATTAAGGCCTTAGCACCTTCTTTTGGAAAAAGCTTTGTTATGCCCCTATTAATGTTACCACCAAGTGATCCATTTTCAATAGCCTTAGTATAAAGTTGAAGAAGATCCTTAATGATCCATTGATAAATAATCTTGTAAAACTCTACAGGCAAACCATCTAAACCAAGAGATTTCTCATTCTTTAGGCTTATAATAGCTTGGATAATTTCCTCTTTAGAGATGCACTTACTAAGCTTTTCATCACCATCTCTACTGATATTTCTAAGAATAACCTTTGTACAACAATTCCTAGCATCAACACAGTCACGAAAATTCCCTTCAAAAGAGAAATGAGTTTTATACAATAGGAAAAATTGCTTTACAATGTCCTTTATATCTATTTATACAATAGTAAAAAATAATTTTGATTTATCACTCACCTAAAGCATTCTTAAAATCCTCCAAATTCATTTTTAAAAGTTAGATTTGTCATAATTATATGTTTGTTAATCAAAACAAGTGCCAAGTAGTGGCGAGTACTTGCCTTTATAGTGTTATAATTTTTAATTATTTTTATTTTAGGATTATATTAATTTAATTATGTTTTTGTCACATTAACTATAACTCTCACTTCAATAAAATGATATTATTAATTATAATATAGTATAAATATTGGCCTGTTAATGGGCATCTCGAGGTTGATCTGAATTCCAAGGCGAAGGAAGTTGTCAATTGAATGAAACTAGATGTAGGATGGGTGAAAGTCAACTTTGACGGAGCCTCAAGAGGGAATCCGAGCCCTTTAGGTGTAGGCTTTGTGGTAAGAGATTGAAACAAAAATATTTTGGCAATTGGAGCTAAATGATTGAAGGAAAGTACAAACAATGAAGTCAAAATGCAAGCGACTTTATTAGCAATCAAGATGGTCAATAATTATCAATATCACAATTGCATTAGAAGGATGATTCTCTAATTGTTATCAATGTCATTATCGGGGTTGAAAATCCAACATGGAAATTAAATAATTAATGTGAAATTATAAGAGAAATTTTAATAACTTTTAAGGATTTGAAAATTACTCATGTGTTGAGAAATGGAAATATGGTGGTAGACATGTTGTTGAAGTGGACGTTATCATTAATGGAAGAGAAACAAAATTTTATTGGGAGGATCTCTAAGAGATCCAATTTAATTAATAGTGGTGGGTTGTACATTGCCAATTGTAGCAACCATAATGGAAAGGTGTGTTGTTCAAATGTGATGGGACATGCATTTTGTTTTAAAGGCATCTTGGCCATTTTTATCACACAACCATTTGAAATTGGTGGTGAAGAGTTGTAGGATGGAGGTGAATTTTACCTTGTTTACTACTAAGCAACAATTGGTGTTTTTGGGTCGAATCTCAAAGAGGAGACTTCATAGCATTTCCAAGCATGATGATCCTCTACTTGTGCAAATTTTGGACATCCAGTCTAGGGAAGAATTTATGAAAACAAAGCACCGATATCGAATTAATATCGATATCATTTCACTACTTGTAGTGTGGGGGTTGGAGCTACGAAGCAAAGAGGATGTTCATTGGGTCCTAAAGGAATGTGCGGATGAGGAGTGGACTTTTGGTTTGTGGTTGATTTTGGAGTGGGTGCATCTGGGTGGAGGTCTCATGGCACCGAAGGGAGACTCGTTAAAAATTGGAGATCAAAATCCATTGCTTCAACCTTTCATTCAGTGGAGTCATTTGAGTGATACAGATGAAAGGAAAGTTGAAGCCCATTTTGGTTGGAGGCTTTGAAAGATTATCCTTGTGAATGGAGACTGAAATGAGATGGTGTTGGCACAATGAAGGTGTAGAAAGGGAAAGCTCATAAGAAGTTCAAACTTTAAGATTACTAGGTCAATCGACCCGTCAAAGCAACCAACAAATAGTTTGTAAGGGAAATGAGAATTTTTTTGTAGATACTCTATAGGTTTTTTATAGTCTATATATATGTGTGTCTCCAATTTTGTTGATATTTTATAATTTTGTGGCCAACTGTAGTAATGACCTTGGGGTATATTTTATGTATTTATGAACAGGGAAGCCAGTTGATATGGGGAATATTGCAATGTGTTAGATATTGATGTGGTCCTTTGAATTTTACATCTATAGACATATAAATACTTTATAAATTCTAAAATTTAAATATTAATAAAATACTACATTACCTATAAAAAAACAACAACATAAATATTATAGTGAAAATATACATTTTTCTTAAGAATATAACCCTAACTTAATTATTGAATCTACATAATATTAATTGTAATAATAAAATTAATCTCAAACTTTATTATTAACTAATAGTTTAAGATTATATATTATTTTAATTATATTTATGTAATATTAATTATAATTGATCTTAATAAAATAACTAGTAATAATTATAAATTTATATAATATAAATAATAAAGTAAAAATAGATATTTTTTAATGACTAAATGAAAAATATTTAAAATTAAGATTAAATGTTATAAAGTTATATTGTATATATTAAAATGATTAAAAATAAAATTTTTGAAAAATATATAGAATATTATAATTATATATATATATATATATATATAGATTGGTAATGGGTCAAAGTCAATATATATATATATATATATAGATTGGTAATGGGTCAAAGTCAATAAAGAGTACATACCCTATCTCCTTGTGAGATTTGAACTTATGACCTCTTTTTAAAAAGCACAAATTCTCCACCACTAGATCAATTAAAATTGTACAAAAATATTTAAAAAAATTATTTAACTAAAAAAATACCAATAACAATTATTCCAAAAATAAAATGCTTAAAGTTTCTTCTTTCACTTACATAAAACGTTAGAAAGAAGTTACAACATGTCACCTATGATTGGAAACTATAACATTTGGCATATCTAACATATTCTACTTTAGATCAAAAAGTTCAATAAAGGTATGGGGGCTTAGTTCTTACGAAAACTGGACAGTTGCACCAGCCGGGAATCGAACCCGGGTCTGTACCGTCGCAGGGTACTATTGTACTACTACAACACTGGTACACATCGTACATATACACTACTTTTGTTTAATACTATTATTTGATTGAATATAAATTAGTAGCGACAAAAGCTGAGATTCGGCTGCTTTCTGGGGATAATAAAGTATCTATTAAATATATAAAAACAAGATTATAGAAGCACAAAGTCGTTGTAGTATAGTGGTGAGTATTCCCGCCTGTCACGCGGGTGACCCGGGTTCGATCCCCGGCAGCGGCGATTTTGCATGCAAGTTTTTGAGATACTTACAAAAGTATGGTTTTGTAGAAATCAATTAATATAATTATGATAACATTTGAAAAATTATGTTTGGTTTATCCAATGTCTCAAATTCATATTAATATAATTTTAAAATTTGTTTTTTAATTTGATGAGGATATATTATGTAATAAAAATAATAATTTATAAGGCTTAAGTTCTTATAGGTGCATTTGGGTAAGATCAACACTTAGGTGACTTGATAAAAGGATCCTCTTGTATGTGATTGCTTAGTTGAAAGATGGTTTTTGTCATAATCAAATATATAAAGGCAAAGATGGTGAAATGTTAAATTGGAAAGAAATATATAATTTATATTTATTTACTAATAAAAAAATTATATATTAAAATAAATGTATTTAAAAGTATATAATTAAAGCTTTAAAAAAAGTGAGTGGTGCGAGAGGAGGCAGGGTCCAACTAGAGTGCTATATAGTAGTTAGTAATGGAGGTGGATTGGTGGCTTTCTTAGTGGTAGTGTGAGGACTTTTGATAATTATGCTTCATTTCTTTGCAAGGATACGATACAAGAAGGTGAAGCCACCATGCAAGGGGCTTTCTTCTAATGGTTGAGAAAAGTTTGGAGATGTAGAAGCTTTAACATAACCTTGCTAGCTTGAACTTGGCTTTGCACAAGCACATTAGAGTTCAACTATAATTTAGAGTGAAATTCTTAATTATAGTGTAAATTAGTCAAAAGGAAATCCAACATTAACTAATCTAGCTTGTAGTATGATGTCTTAGAGGGCACCAAATAACAAAAGTAGTAGACAGAAGTCAAGACTAGAACCTTAGAGAAAATTTGAGACGTCCTTGCCACCAAAATTAACTTTCTCATCTAGTATACATGTTTTTTTTTCAATTATATCAATGACATATTGGTAAAGCTTGGAAGGGAAAACTTGAAAGGCAAAATGGATTCCAGAGATCTTACAAATTTCCCTATGATTGATATAATTTCATTCAAAAGTATGAAGCCAACCTAGGGGTTGGAACAAAGATTACTTATAACACCGCATCTTGTTCAATTTGATGATAGGGCCAAAAGCCAAGCAAAAAGTGTAAGAGAAAGCTTAATATAAATGATCCTCCTCTTTAATGAGTATCAAGAATGAATCAACTAATTGCTAGAGGGCAATTTTAGATAGGGAAATTCCTTTGACCCATCATTGCAAAATGACACTAGCAACAAGATAACCAAATTATTTTGCAAAAAGAACATAGATTGAAGGTGCAAGAGTGCAAACCTACCTTATAGAATAGAAAAGACCAAATGATGTAGATTGAGTATCATAAATGGTTAGGCAAGCAAATGCATCATCAAAGAGCATTTGAACCAATTAAATAAATACGAAACCAAAATCAAGAGCTTTAACGATGGGAAGAATGAAACACCATGTTCAATCCTACCGTAAGCCTTTTCAAAATTAATTATGATGAAAACACTTGTTGATTGGACTTTTATGCCCATTCCATACCTTCCCGAACAACTACAACATTGTCAATGATGTATCTACTTTGAATAAATTTGGCTTGTTTAGAATGATCATTGGGAGGGGATGTCTAATATTTCTCATAACTCATAAGTAAATGTGAATGGTAGAATACTCATCTAAACTTCATTCGCCCAATTTTAACTAATGGTGAAGGAATATCCTACCTTTTATAGTGGCTACTATCAATATTATATTATTTAATTATGTCATTTCTATATATTAATTTTCTCATAAAATTATATTATAAAAAGGTGTGGGTGGTGTTTAAGCTACTTCTTTTTTTTAATTAAAAAAATAAATTAAACTTAGATAATTAGTAGTTTTGTGGTTAGTCTGAAATCTCAAGCTTGTTTATTACATGTTTAGTGCAATGCTTGATTTTTGTACTAAGAGTTTTTATATAAAACTATAAAATAAAATCATTTTTGAAAAGTAATTTTGAGTGTAATGGTAGTTGTGAAGATAAGTTAGTCCTAAACATTATAATTACTAGGTTATTGCTGGAGGGTAATTCTAGGTAGGGAAATTCCTTTGACCCATCATTGCAAAATGACACTGTCAACAAGATAACCAAATTATTTTGCAACAAGAATATAGATTGAAGGTGCAAGAGTGAAAACCTACCTTATAGAATAGAAAAGACCAAATGATGTAGATTGAGTATCATTAATGGTTAGGCAATCAAATGCATCATCAAAGACCATTTGAACCAATTAAATAAATATGGAACCAAAATCAAGAGCTTTAACGATGACAAGAATGAAACGTCATGTTTAATCATATGGTAAGCCTTTTTAAAATTAATTATGATGAAAACAGTTGTTGATTGGACTTTTATGCCCATTCCATACCCTCCCAAATAGTTATGACATTGTCAAGGATGTATCTACTTTGAATAAATTTGACTTGTTTAGAATGATAATTGGGAGGGGATGTCTAATATTTCTCACAACTCATAAGTAAATGTGAATGGTAGAATACTCAACCAAACTTCATTCACCCAAGGTTAACTAATGGTGAAGGAATATTCTACCTTTTATAGTGGCTATTGTCAATATTATATTATTTAATTATGCATTTCTAAATATTAATTTTCTCATAAAATTATATTATAAAAAGGTTTGGGAGGTGTTTAAGCTACTTTTTTTTTTAATTAAAAAAATTAATTAAATTTAGATAATTACTAGTTTTGTGGTTACTTTGAAATCTCAAGCTTGTTTATTGCATGTTTAGTGCAATGCTTGATTTTTGTACTAAGAGCTTTTATATAAAACTATAAAATAAAATATTTTTTGAAAACTAATTTTGAGTGTAATGGTAGTGATTAAGATAGGTTATTCCTAGACATTATTTGGTTGAATTATTATAGGTAAATTTTGATTATTGATAATAAAACAATTATTTTCTATTTTTCGTGTGGACCAGGTGTAAAATCAATATATATTGTTTGACCATTAAGCTAGACGATGGTCAAATAGCACTAGCAATAATTATATTAATAATGGCGTTCTTTCTTGCATCATAGTTCATATACATGTTCATATTTAAGTGAAATCTAAATGAAAGGATACACCAAACCAATTAATGGTATTTTGTGACATCTCTACTTAAATATCATTTAATTTAATGATAATCGATAGTAATTTTGCACTTCATTCACATTAAAAAGTTATAAATAATTGCCTTAATTTCGTTGGCTAGAATTTACCTTCAAAAAATGTTGAATCAAATGACATTTGAGAATAGGCATTATTACTCTTGGTATACTTATACTAGAGTGTCTTCTATTCTAGTATAATGAAGAGGGTAACAGTAAAATCAACATTCTCACCATTATTACTACTATGATGAGGGTTTACACTTCCATTACCACTTGGATTATTGTAATTTATGCTATCATGGTCATATTGAAAGGAAATTAAGGTAGCAGAACAACTTCCTAGACTATCTTGAGAGGAGTTTTATGCAAAACTTTCCATATCTTTACAACGGATATAGATTTTAAACATAAATACCACATATAACATCCATACCATAACACAATGATTTACATGGGTAAAAATCTTTGAGAGAAAAACCCCACGCTCCAAAAGCCACCTAATATAGTGCAATACTTAATAAGTGACAAATTTGCAATACTTGACCAAAAAGGCTTTAAATTTCTATGTTCTTGAACCATTTGTTAGTACTTCTAGGCAATGCTACTAGTTTATAATTATATACAAACTAATATATATTGTAGTTCTTAATGTATTAAAGACATGATATATTATTCTTATTATAATAAATTTCATAAGATATGTTCAAATATTAAAAAAATATTATAACAAGTTATAAACTTATTTTATTTCATCAAGTTATATATTAATGATAATTAGTATTTATTTCTTAGATATATTTAAAATACATGTGTAATGTAGAAGATAAGAAAAAATGATAAATATTGTATATTGTTTTCCTAATATAGAGGAGAAAAATGTATACTCCACTCTTTCACTCTATATTTTTTACCATTTCAAACAAAATTTATATAATTCATAACTCTAGCATATAATTTGGATTTTTTAACACACTGATTCATATAAATCTTGAACATACAATTTTGTTATTTTAAATATCTAATTTCAAACTAGAATTAGTGTATTTTGTAGATATTTAGATCCTTTCTGGACTAGATCATCAATATAATCTAGTCCCGAGTTTCCAAATTCAAATTTTTTGATCCCAAAGCCCACACTCCTAGGATATAACCACCACCCTTTACAATGTGCACTAAGAGTTTCTAATTGTATGTCCAAGGTTGTGTATTTAAAGATATTATTTTAAGACATTTTCATTATCACGGAGTGGCACCTCACATTCATAAATTCAATCTAACATATTCATCTTAATGACATAAAAATTAGTTGTGTCAAGCACAATTTCATCAAGCCATCAATGTCCAAAATTATCTATGTCAAAATCAATTATAGGCACGTGATTGTTATCAAATAAATTTCATGCTTCCTTGGGTACACAATAGGTTCCCAAATATGCTTTTTAACACCATTTTTTTATCTTGTTAATCAATCCTAGGGATCAGTTTTTATCTAGAGAAGTTTCACGCTTCCTTGTAAACATATAGACTATCAATATAACTAAATGTAAGACTTTGGCTAAGAAAAGTGTCTTGACTAGATCAAATTATTTCTCCTGTGATCCATTTAAATTTTTTTCTCTACCATCTACCTACATGGCATAACACATGTAATTCATGCCTAGATTTGACATGGTTTTGATTGCCAAAAATACAAAAATCAAGCATTGCATTTGCACTAACTATACGACCAAGCCACAAAAAAAAAAACATGTTATCCTCATTTTTTTTATTATGTTATAAAAACAATATAAGCCATACGTGTTTTGTCTAAATTTGTAATTTATCTCTCTAAGTTCATTTTTTGAGCCAAATTTTCGCTTCTTTAGTCTTACTAAGATCTTCGTGGTAGTCCTCCTGATCCTAGTTTTAAGTTTTTAATTTGTAAAATTAACTTAAAATATTCTTTCAAGAGTTTTTTCAAAACGTGTGTAAAATTGGAGTTAAATCCCGATACTACATTTTTTTTTGGTTTTAGATGCAAATCGGACTTATTAGTCTAAATTGTAACACCTCTTTTAAGTTTTAGGTGTAAATCGAGCTTACAAGTCTAAATTGCACTTCTTTACAAGTTAGCAACAAAATGTGCATTTTGGGGTTGTAAACTCAAAAAACACATCTTACTATATTTTGGGTTTTGCAACCCCGAAATAAACATTTATTTCATACGATTTGTCGCATTTATGGTTAAGTCTTTGAAACCCTTTCGGTTTCTTCTTGCTTTTTGTTTTCATTTTGTTTGTTATTTTGGTCATTTCATATCGTGTTTTTCCTATGTCTATGCTCTTCCTTTGCTAATTTGAGCTTTCATATGAGTCTATTGTAAATATTTTGAGTCGGATCCTCGACTTTCTTTTGGTATGTTTTTGTTTCCTTTCTTCGTTTTAAGATTTTTTTTTTTAGGGTTTTGTTTTTGATGGAGTCAAGGTAGGGAGATCCAATGAAGGACATCTCATCCTTGCAATGTAACACAAACACCATGTAAGATATATCGATAACAACACAAAATACATAACCGATAAACAGTATGAACAATTCTTATAACAGTTTGATGGATTACATATGCCACATGTTGGATCACAATCTAGGATACAAACAATGCTTAAAACACAAATATAAGATCCATAGATCATCTACACATCAATTCGGCCTCTGGTAATAGTCTGTCGGTTCAACCCTAATCTGGACCTCAGCCCTTCCGGCTTCAATCCACCGGACCAAAATCTCGCTGGTATCTACATCTTCGCTCGATCTCTAACTTATGTCCTCTATTTTCTATCTTCTATCTCCTCAAATGATTCACAAAACTTCTATTTATACCGTCCGCAAATAATAATAACTTGATCAAGTTGGCCCAAAGACCAACCGGTTCATAATGAAACGTGCTAACGGTAACATGTCGGCTCAAATCACTAAAACATCACAAAGCATAAAACGATGCGTGGACCTCCAGAAATACGGGCCAAGGCCCAAAACAACATCTCCAATGATCTGCAAGTCATGAAAATCAACCGCAACCCGATTCAACTTCGCTCAACACATTGCAAGACTAACCGGTAAGAACACATCAACCGGGCCAATACCGGAATCAATATCTCACCGGAATCAAATCCAAATGCTATGAATCTCGAACATGATAAAGACCACGAACTCAAGGGAATAAATTTGAATCCACAACGTTAAACTCTCCAACATGAAAAAATGCCACGATCTCCAAGCAATTTCCACTGCTAACTACTCAAACCGATAAGAACTATATCGATGCTCCTGCATCAATTTTTACCTGTTTGGTATTGAGTATTCCTTCTTGTTTTACCTTATTGATTCTAGTTTATTCGCTTCATGTTCTACATGTTGTTCAGACTCATGAGTCCGAACACGCTTATTGCAACATGTTGTTCAGGTTCATGAGTCCGAACAACACATTGATCCTAGACCTTCCCATTTTGGTGTATGTCGGAGTTGCGACACCGACCTACATCGAATACTATCCTCATGGCATCTTAAGTCAAGGTCGTAACACCACCATACACAAAAAGCAACTAAATCACTCACTGCAGTGTATGTCTAGTATGAAAATCTGACTTACACCAATCCCCCCTTTTCGATGTAAGTCTAGGTTGCAACCTCGACATGCACTGCAAACCAAGCATGCCTTAGCTGAATTTCTTTCTAATATGGTGTAGATCGATTTTATAAGCCCAAACTACACCACTTTATGGAATTCTCAGTTGTAGTTTGGGTTTTTCCTAAGGGGTTAGTTTTATCTTATAAGCTTGCATTGCACGGTCCCACGACCCGTTTTATGATTAGAATTTCACACGTGGTGAAATATTTGCCTTATGATTCTATCTTTTTATCCCTTGATGTGTCTAAGTAGTCTCCATGTTGTACTATGGGTTTATGGGGTGTGGAATAGTTCTTAGAGGGCATAAAGTGTTGTGCTCCACAACCCCATGATGTTATCAATTATTTTATATGTTACTATGTGGGTATGCAAGAAGTGAGGAGAAAAGTAGAGGCCAAAGGGACTATTGGCCCCGCTTTCTCGCGGTGTGGTGATCCATCCTCAAGGCAAGTCTACAGGGGCGCAAAGAAGTAAAGTGAATTAAAAGGACCTCGTGTTCTCGTAAAGTTATTACAAAGAAGTGGACATATAGCATGGATCTAAAAAATCAGTTTTAGGAGGTTTAATAGATACCGAGTCAATATCCATCGTGGAGGTCAAAAGTAATTTTACCACTGGATTTGATTAAGTGGCACATATCTACGACTAGGTTTTAAAATCATGCATGACTATTTGTTGCCTATGTGGAGCCGTTTGCCATTAATACCGAAGTGACATGATTTTGGTGTCGATTGCAAGGAAGATAAATGGCAATTTTGAAATGATATTTTTATTTTGCGTTCTGGAACCCGAAAAGAAGAGAGCTTGGAGTGAGAACAAAGTTTCATGATCACAAAATACTTGAGGACATGGGATTCCAGCAATAGTGAAAATAATTACAGTAATTTCTTCTCTCTTCAATTTTCTTGACAAAAGAAGGTTGCATTTGCATAATAAAGAAATAGGGTTGTGTAAATTTGAGGTAGAATTTTATAAAAACCCTAGAGTGTATCTAGTTTGAAAAAATGCTAAAGAAAGGAGAATCCTTTACGGGTAAAAGAAAGGAAAAGGCTAGTGACACAGTGGATGCAAATCCAATAATACCTCTCGTTGAAGAGGAGTCGAACCAACCAGAAGATGCTAGGGTTGATACTGCAACTCAGGTTGAGGTGAAAAAACCTAAAACCTCATGGAAAAGAAAAGCAGATGTAGGGGAGTCGTCAACACCTAAGGAGAAAAATCCTAGGGCCCCTAGAAAGAAGAAAGAGGTGTAGTCTATTGAAAAGGAGAAAGATGTAGAAATTTTTTAAACAAGGAGAATGAAGTTCCCACAGAAAGGTTAAAAGGAAATTCTCAAAGGCCCGAGGTAAATGTGCAATCCCCGCAAGGACAAGGGGATCATTATGCAAATACATTTTGGATGTGCTCCCAATGTCTACCATGAACAACAGGGACAATGATGATCTCTTCGATGCATGTGTGCAATCTAGAGATGCATACATTCCTGAGAGGGGTTGGTGGTTATTTTCATATTTTTATAGAAACAAAGACGAGCCTATCCCTAAGTGAAATCCATAGTTTTTAAATATGGCTAAGCTTATTGTGCATGTTGTTTTTATTGAGGTGGACCTTATTAGATACTTATCAACTAGATATGACCTGACTTCAAGAATAGTAAGAGATGTAGAGGGTCATATCCTGGTAGATATATATGTGAATTGGCAATCATAAATTATTTTGGTTTGACTAGACCAGGCCATGTTGAAACTGATCAAAGAACCCTTGCAGCGGATTACAAAAGAAAAATGAAAACTTATAAAGAAGGGGAGCTGCCTCTTTTTAGGCCCAAGGATTGGTAATTCAACACTCTTACTATACTACCATTTTAGAGGGAACCCTTTTCTGTTAACGGGTTTGAGTAGTATTTCATTAAAACATGTTATACTCTATGTCAAATATTGGGATTGTATGCTGAAAATAAATTCCCAGTTTGGATGATGTTGATGGCAATGAGGATTCAACATAAATATGTTAATATGGAATTTATCTTTGCTTCATATATTTTTAGGCATATTCATGAGAGACTGTTGAGGATTATTGAGAACCCCAGGGAGATCACTTTCAAATATTCCTCGTTATTGTGTCATCTTATTTTATTTCAACATAAGTATGAATGAAGTGGAGATCTTTAGTTGAGGTTCTATAATAACCAAGGTATGTAATACCCAATTCATAGATGTTGTTACATTTGGGACAAGAAATCAAATGTGGGAGAGTATGTCATCTTGCATCAACACTTTGTAATGTGAGTTATACATTGGATGGGTTATGAAATTGACATAATACCAACAAAAGTTATGGTTTTCTTGAGACCAAAGGACAGAAAAGTGGATTATGTTGGTAGATTCAATTTTGGTAATTGGTTTTTGTTTTCCAACTACAATCCTATTAGAGTATATGGCTTCGTATAGCCACCTCATCAATTGTCGTTATATGTTTCCCCAAGGTTAGTTTTTCTTGAATTTATGTGGTAGTTCCTTTGGATGTAAAAAATATATGTTTGGTCAAAGGAAAGGATCATTTATTCCATGGTCAACCAATTTTAGCAATTTTTCTATTGGTGACAAAGTTTGGACAAGTTGAAAAATTACATCATTGTTAGATATGCTTTGAGATTTGAGACCCAAAGGAATCATGACCCTGAAGGTTTTATGGAGTGGCTCAAGAACAAGCACATAAATAGTGGTAGTTTCGTGCATGATATTTATTACAATGAGGGTGTAATAAGGAGTTGTCTTAATACTGATGTTGTTATTTAGAAAAAGAAAAAGTGGGTCATCCTTGTTAAAGTTGAAGAAGAAACGAAGAAGAGGTACCCCAATTTCCTTTGATTCTATAGTAAAGAGAAGAAAGAGGTAAGGAGAATACAGACTATGTTGGAAAATTTCCAACTAATATATGAGGGAAACTATGAGTTGAATAATCAAGAGAAAGGGCGTGATATTCAAATTCCCCTCTAGTCTTCAAATGAAGTACCCCAAAGACCATTAATTAAAGAATCAATAGAGAATTAACCTGCTGAGATACAAACATGGGTTGAGGATGTGGGGCCATCATTAGTACAATATGAATAATCTCCTCTAAGGGGAGAGACTAGTGAAGTTGCAAGTGTCCTTAAAAAATTGAATTTCTATGAGTTAAGCAACCGCTGCTTTCACATCCAAGGAAAGAAGGTATAGGACAAGAGCCCGACCATATAACACACCTTAATAGGGAAATTCCTATTGAAGAATGTGAAGATGAAGGTGTCATTGCTACTCATGCAATTATGCTAGATGATAGCTTCATCAAGAGGCCATAATTTAATGCCTTATGGTTGAAGGTAAAGGGACCTGAAGCAAGATTACCAGAGAGTGCAACTCTGGAAGACATTAATTTGGATCACCTCACCCCAAATGTGTAAAGACGTAAATCGTGCTAACTTCAATAATAGCTGGAATACTCTTTATTCTTAAATAAACTCATAAATCAGTTAATAAATCTATTTCATTCCACTTTTCATCCATAGCTTCATTTGATCATTCCATTTAAATCGTAATAAACATGAAATTTCTATAAAAGATAAAGATTCTTTATTCAATAAATCGATATAATTAGTATCTCAATCATACAATACTTAGGCATTTCAAGTTGCCATAAGTTCAATAATAAATAATACAAAGTAAAGGGTGAGATGTGTTTGTTGATCTGCAACCCAAGCTATCGCCAATGCAATCTTTAGCATGAAGACGAGAACAAGATTCAGGCGCTTTTTCCGCCCAACCTTGAAGCTTACACTTCCCCAAAATTCTTGGTCAATCAAGAATACTCGACCCTGCATGAATTGCTTAGCAAAAGAATTCGAAAGGCAAGATGGAATCTGGTGCGTGCCTAGATGATACATGCATTTTCAATTTTCTAATTCTATTAAGAAACAAGCATTATCAATCAAGGATATGGTAGAGAGCATAAAATAAAAGAATTCCATCTATTTCAATGGTTTATTCAATTTGATTACTCGACCGAGTATAATGCCATGCATAGAAAAAATAAATAGTTTGGAAAAAACAACTATTCTCTCTAATATTCTATATTCGGCACCCGTCCCGGAAGGTAAATTTCCATACACAAGCCTATCTAGCTTTATTCACATAAATCTAGAATAAATATATACAGAAGACAATCTTTCATTAAATAAAAATTGAAAGAATCAATCTTTTATTACAACCAATCCTATCTAACAAGAAGCAATCTTTCATGGATAAACAAATATACATCCGAAAGAAAACAATCTTTCCCTTCTATCTTTCAAGCAATTTAAAGACAAGAATTAATTATTTAAGAAGGTGTAACACATGTATGTATCTTACATATAAATTGAATAAAATGAGTACACATTCTTTTATTCAATTATCAAAACATTTAAATAGCGTAATCATTAACATGCATTCCATTTCTTATGGTTTAGAAATCTAAGTTTTATATTGTCTAAGCTCTCTATCTTTCCATGTGTCTTGGTTCATTTACCTCTTTTCTCAAAACATCATATTAATGTGTGACTTTCCATGATTTAAGAACTCAACTCACTAATTTTACTAATTTTCCATAACAACAATCTAACATGATGAAAAATTCATAAAGCACCTATCTATATGGCCTTTCAAATGAGAAACCTAATAACCATCTTTTCTTTTCATGCAAGGATACAATTTGAAAGTGTAAGTCTTTTCTTTATGATATCAAAATAAACTTCACTATTTATTAAGTCATAATCCTAATATTTCATCTTCTTCGCAGTTCAATTTCAGAGTTTCTCTCGCTATCCTCTTACTCTGTTCCTAGAGGATTGAGCGATCTAATTTCTAAGAGTTTTGCTATGTTTATCAACAAACTTTTAGAAAATATATCATTATTGCATCTATATTTGCATGATCGTAATTTAAACAATTAAAAATGATTCATATCGCGACTCTAACTCTTTCATTAGAATAATGCATAAATCTAAAACTAAATCATCCTTTATCTCTTAAATCTCTACAACAAAACATGCTAGATTTGAGCCTACCTCAAGAAACGCTATCCATGTCTATTGTGATCCTTGATAACTTCAAATTGCCTGCAATATGTCTAAATTCCAATGCTTTCCACCTCAGCGCTCTTCTATCTCACGAGCTCTCTATTCCTAGTTCTTATCCTTTATATACTTTGAGAATTTCTCAAATAATAATAAAACAACTAACACTAATTCAAGAGCCTAACCCCTAAGTTCGATGCTAAATCGGAGATGATCATTGTCGATCTTTTACAACTCGGTCGTAAACACATCAAAATCTCCACTATTCCATTCTCTCTAATCTCTTGTCGCCCTTCTACATTCTTGCTCTCCTCTATCTTGATCTCCTCTATCTTGCTCCCTTCCTATCTTCTCTCTTCCAACTTGCTTTCCTCTAACTTCCTGTCCTCCCTTTTCTTCCAACTCAATGGTCTATATATAGTGTTGTTGTCTACCTTCTTTCCTACTTTCGAGCTATCTCTCCTAGTGGTGGATTGATTCTAAATGACACCACTCATGGTTTTATTGCAACATAACAATCCTAATTGGATTCAAACACCTATGTGCTCACCATGCAAAGTTATTCATTATCTATTTCGTGACACCAAACCACTAAAGTTGTTAAGTTCATAATTATATATTATCCATGTGGCTTTTAACTCCAATACAAAGTCGACTTTACTAAAACTGACTTCCTTAAAACATGCAAAGTTAAAGTAAACTAACTTATACATGTCGATCAAGGTGGACATTAGTGGGTTTACGTGGGCTGGTAAACCACGTTATCATTAATGCATGCCACATGTTTTGGCAGCTTGCAATGTGGATGTTCCTTTATGCAAATTAAAAGGAGTGGTCAGTGTTTAAATAAAAGGGAGGAGTGGTCGGTGGTCATACCGACCCCTCCCTTTATATAAGGGGAGTGGTCGATATTACTATTGGCCACCCTCATTAAGTTTTAATTTAAAAAAAAAAAAACTAACCCGCCACTAATAAATCATTTGTTATTATTATTTAATTTTTTTAAATTTATATTTATATAAACATTAAACTCGGTAACATATTCTTTAATAAACCATTTTCCATAATTATATATATAATGAATTTTCTTTAAATAATTTAATTCCATAAATCTATTTACATATACAATAATTACATACGTATTTATAAGTACATGATCGAATTATAACTCACATGCATATATATAATACATATATATATTTATTTAATCTCAAATGATTACGTATAGGTATAACAAAATTCATGAGGTAATAAAATTTCATTCATGAAATAAAATTTCACGATAATTGGATATATATATATATATATATATATATTTTATTAAATCAATTTCTCATATACATATATATTTTATACTATTGTCCAATTTATAAAAGTAAACTCATAAGTACAATTTTTCATACATTTATACATATCTGAACAAAAAGAACATGAAAACCTAGGGTCAATGTTTGTTTTTAAATCATTTACACATTTCATCTCTTTTAACAATAAAGCATAATATTTCACAATCACTCATACAACTTAGATTTAATTCAATCACCACTCAAATCATGCAATCAATGCACATGTATAAATATTTAAATCAATCTACTACTCATTCCAAATTCATCATTTCAATTTGAACAAACACTCAAATAAGGTCATTTAAATCATCCATATTTTTAAGATGCAAATTATAAATCCTAATGTGGTGTGTGAGAGATTCCATCTATTCAAACGAAATACAAGAGCTAAGACAACTCTAACTGAACCCTGTTCTCGCCTTCATCATTGTTCACCTGTTCCTGCATTCACTTGCACTCAATCACTCATTAGCAATGACGATCCCAATTTACAATAAAAAAATTATTACTGATCATTTGATTGTATATAAATCATTTCAGTGCATTCGATCTCCTATCTTATTTCATTGATAATTCTAATTTCATTTCATTTCCAATTCATTTGCGAAAAATAAACATTATTTTCCTAATTAAATAATTATGGAAAAATAGGGTTCGTGACATCCTTCCCCTCTTAAAAGAGACATCATCTTGATGTCTTATTATTCGATCAATAAACACATACTTTCTCAACATCATAAACATTAACCATACATTGTGGTCTCAATCAAATATAACAAACATAGTATCATCTATACTATCCAAATTTACAACATGTAAATAAAAAAAATAAGTGTATTCAAGTATTTCATGTAGCAAGCAAATACTACTCTAAGAAAACAAAAGATGAATATGATAGTCAATCGTCACATCATCCTCCCAAATAGCACTATCATCAGAATATCGATCATACTGGATCCAATACTGAGTGAAATCTCTGCTAAGTAGTCTTAACGCTACTCCGATCAAGAATTTGGATGTGCTCCACTAGCACCATTCCTAGATCCTATATCCATAAGCAACTGGATTCATACTTCCAACACATCGAAGGGTCCCACATATCTTGGTACCAACTTTGATGATTTCCTCAATAAAATAAAGCTCTTATGAGGCTTCTCCCTCAAAAGAATTTCTTCTTTAGTAACAATCATCTGAGAGTCTTGTTTCTATTATTATAACTTTTTCTTGTTTGTCGACAATCTCTTCCAATATATTCTTGATCAATTTTGTCTGCTCATCAAATTCTTTAAGCATATTAGAACCAATGATGATCCTATCTTTATCCTATTCCAACTGACAAATGTTTGTCATTTTTGTCATAAAGCATCATAATGGGTATCATTTCTTAATAATGCATGAAAAGATTTTGTTGTATGCCAACTCAGTCCAAAGGCAAATATTTCTTCCATTCACATTTCTAATTCATGCGATACATCAAAAGAATTTTCCACAACCTAATTAACTTTTTTCTTTCTTTCTGTTCGGTCATCTACGTAAAGATGTCATGCCGATTAAATTTAGTTCCCAAAGATATATTCAATATTGTCCAATTCCAAATTGTCATCCAAACATTCCTATTTGATATTTCTATTTCTATTTTTGAAACTCCATGCAATTGATTAGTTGAATAAGTAAATGTCTTCACAAGATTTAATGATTCGTCTTTATATATATCCAAGTACAGAATATGCAATCTCTGTCAATCTGTTGACACTATCCAATTATAATATCATGCTTGTTCTTACTCAAAAGCAATTCTTGAATAAATTTCATATTGATTTTCAACCACCTATACTTAGGTTTGATATAAAATTCCTATTGTACGGTCATGCTCATCTTTCACTTATTAAACATTGACCCACATACTCAACTACCTTTTCCAAAGTTCTTGGTTTTGTCACATCTTTATCAACAATCTCTAGATTAACTAGATATTTCCAAATATTTTAAATATGGTGCAATATTTACTTGCTCAAGTTTCTGCCTCTAAGTGAGTACATCCTTCATTGACGTTCTTAATTACCCTCAAGTTCTTTTCTTAAATCTATCAAATCTATGATCCAAAATATCTACTTTGAAAACCTCAATAATGTTTTTCTTCCAAGTAATTCTGCATCTATTGCTATCTCAAGTTTGACTTTATAGTAAACATGGTAGATAAAATTTCCTTGATCTATGAGAACCCATCATTTGACTTCATTTTTATTTCCAACTCAATCTGCTTCATACCTCTTACTTCTATCAATCCATAAGATTTCCAAATTACTATGTATACTTTTATTCAACAAATAACAAGGCAACCATGACGACAGAAAATTTCCTAACATCATAACATATGTTATACAACTACTATCACAAATTATACTTAATTATCTCAAATGTGTTTTTATGCCAAAGACTATATATTCTTGGATGTTTAAGATTCCAAAACTTACTTTTAACAAAAGACATCTTTCACGGTCACATGATCTCGAAGGTAAAAACTAAGGAAGTAAGATCTCATATAATTGATGAAATAATTTGAATTTGTCTATCTACTAAATATGTATACAAAAAAAAAAATCACTTACCTTTGCAAGGCCTATCCTCTTATTCCACACATTGAATTTACTCAAACTAAAAATTACAGAAACACATAGTACTATTTCCCTAACTGACACAACACCTATGTTTGGTACACTCTTTGCTCTTACTCTCTTGGACATACCATCAGGGGTTAGTTATGAACATAATATGGAAGGAATGCAATATGAAACCGAAAGACAATGAAAATTTCAAACATAAGATCAGCCACCATAAAGGTTCATAGAACAAGTGATCATTTTCAACAGTAAATTATAAAACGAGCATATTGAAACATTAAGTCAAGTGTGACCAAGGGCCACAAAATAGAAAATCGGTCTCATCCATTTAAAAAAAAAGATAAAGAAATTAAAATCAAGTCAAGAAGTCAAAACTAATCCAAAAATCAATGATCAAATAATTCATCAATAAACCAAATAAAGTATCAAACTGAATACATATCAAATGTACAGAGTGACTAGAAGTAGTTACATATGAGGATGTGTTACAACACCTTAGGTATCTTTTCCAAAGTGTGCGAGAGAGAGTATAAAACATAGTACCTACAATTTCATGTTTGAAGATAAGGACACAAACTAAAATACGGAGTCCTATGAAGATTTCATCATATCATCCATAATTCCTAACCATATGGTACCTACCTCGTACACTATAGACACAGACTATTATCTTTTGCAAGATACAAGTTACAATAATTATCAGTTTAATAAATCAAGCATCTCAAGCATCTAGGTTCTAATAACAACCATCATTTTTATATCAATAAAATCTCAGCTTACAACTTTACTATATAAGCACCCACCTCTTACTCAATAAACTATCATCTGACGAATGTGTCCATTAAGTATGCCAATACTAGGAGATAGTTTTTCTCCATCTATCCGGATACCATGTTGATTTCACAAAAAGCAACTTTACTTATCGATTGTTCATAAATGATATCACCCAAATTTATATCTCTTCTCATGGAGTCAATGGGGTATATCCTTTTGACTCATCTGAACTAAACATAGTTGACTCAATAGGGAGATGCTCATTTAGATATTCTTCGTCTATCACCTTAATAGGCTAGTCCAACTATTCTTGTCTCCCAAGGGAATGGTAGGTGGGATTTTCCATTACCCTACTCAGCTTGGTTAGCTATTTCTTCTTTCTTGGTTTAGGATTTGATTCCTTTCTTCTTTCATCCTAGAAGTAGACACTGCCTTCCTCGACCTTATCATTCTCATCTTGAATATCCTGAATTCATTTCATAGTAGGAGGGAAATATTTCTTCCTTAATCAACCATCCTCCTCTTCTAGGTTCATGTTGTCATCAATTCACCTTGTAAAAGCTTCGTGCTCCTTCTTAATTTGCAAGTGTCATGCGTTACATATCCAATAAAAAGCTTGTTAATCACATGATTTCATTCATGAATCGGACTCATAGGCCCTAGAGTTATAAACCGTGCTCTGATACCAAAATGTAAAGACATAAATCGTGCTAACTTCAATAATAGCTGAAATACTCTTTATTCTTAAATAAACTCATAAATCAGTTAATAAATCTATTTCATTCCACTTTTCATCCATAGCTTCATTTGATCATTCCATTTAAATAATAATAAACACGAAATTTCTATAAAAGATAAAGATTCTTTATTCAATAAATTGATATAAGTAGTATCTCAATCATACATTACTTAGGCATTTTAAGCTGCCATAAGTTCAATAATAAATAATACAAAGTAAAGGGTGAGATGCGTTCGTTGATTTGCAACCCCAGCTATTGCCAATGCAATCTTTAGCATGAAGACAAGAACAAGATTCATGCACTTTTTCCGCCCAACCTTGAAGCTTATGCTTCCCCGGAATTCTTGGTCAATCAAGAATACTTGACCCTACACGAATTGCTTAGCAAAATAATTTGAAAGGCAAGATGGAATCTGGTGCGTGCCTAGATGATACAGGCATTTTCAATTTTTTAATTCTATTAAGAGACAAGCATTATCAATCAAGGATATGGTAGAGAGCATAAAATAAAAGAATTCCATCTATTTCAATGGTTTATTCAATTTGATTACTCGACCGAGTATAATGCCATGCATAGCAAAACTAAATAGTTTGGAAAAAGCAACTATTCTCTCTAATATTCCATATTCGGCACCCATCCCGAAAGGTAACTACACAAGACTATCTAGCTTTGTTCACATAAATCTAGAATAAATATATACATAAGACAATCTTTCATTAAATAGAAATTTAAAGAATCAATCTTTTATTACAACCAATCCTATCTAACAAGAAGCAATCTTTCATGGATAAACAAATATACATCCGAAAGAAAACAATCTTTCCCTTCTATCTTTCAAGCAATTTAAAGACAAGAATTAATTATTTAAGAAGGTGTAACACATGTATGTATCTTACATATAAATTGAATAAAATGAGTACACATTCTTTTATTCAATTAACAAAACATTTAAATAGCGTAATCATTAACATGCATTCCATTTCTTATGGTTTAGAAATCTAAGTTTTATATCGTCTAAGCTCTCTATCTTTCCATGTGTCTTGGTTCATTTACCTCTTTTCTCAAAACATCATATTAATGTGTGACTTTCCATGATTTAAGAACTCAACTCACTAATTTTACTAATTTTCCATAACAACAATCTAACATGATGAAAAATTCATAAAGCACCTATCTATATGGCCTTTCAAATGAGACACCTAATAACCATCTTTACTTTTCATGCAAGGATCTAGTCTGAAAGTGTAAGTCTTTTCTTTATGATATTAAAATTAACTTCACTATTTATTAAGTCATAATCCTAATATTTCATCTTCTTCGCAGTTGAATTTCAGAGTTTCTCTCGCTATGCTCTTACTCTGTTCCTAGAGGATTGGGCGATCTAATTTTTGAGAGTTTCACTAAGTTTATCAACAAACTTTTAGAAAATATATCATTATTGCATCTATATTTGCATGATCGTAATTTAAACAATTAAAAATCATTCATATCGCGACTCTAACTCTTTCATTAGAATAATGCATAAATCTAAAACTAAATCATCCTTTATCTCTTAAATCTCTACAACAAAACATGCTAGATTTGAGCCTACCTCAAGAAACACGATCCATGTCTATTATGATCCTTGATAACTTCAAATTGCCTGCAATATGTCTGGATTCCAATGCTTTCCACCTCGACCCTCTTCTATCTCACGAGCTCTCTATTCCTAGTTCTTATCCTTTCTATACTTCGAGAATTTCTCAAATAATAATAAAACAACTAACACTAATTCAAGAGCCTAACCCCTAAGTTCGATGCTAAATCGGAGATGATCATCGTCGATATTTTACAACTCGGTCGTAAACACATCAAAATCTCCATTATTCCATTCTCTCTAATCTCTTGTCGCCCTTCTACGTTCTTGCTCTCCTCTATCTTGCTCTACTCTATCTTTCTCCCTTCCTATCTTCTCTCTTCCAACTTGCTTTCCTCTAACTTCCTGTCCTCCCTTTTCTTCCAACTCAATGGTCTATATATAGTGTTGTTGTCTACCTTCTTTCCTACTTTCGGGCTATCTCTCCTAGTGGTGGATTGATTCTAAATAACACCACTCATGGTTTTATTGCAATGTAACAATCCTAGTCGGATTCAAACACCTATGTGTTCACCATGCAAAGTTATTCATTATCTATTTCGTGACACCAAACCACTAAAGTTGTTAAGTTCATAATTATAGATTATCCATGTGGCTTTTAACTCCAATACAAAGTCGACTTTACTAAAACTGACTTCCTTAAAACATGCAAAGTTAAATTAAACTAACTTATACATGTCGATCAAGGTGGACATTGGTGGGTTTACGTGGGCTGGTAAACCACGTTATCATTAATGCATGCCACATGTTTTGGCAGCTTGCAACGTGGATGTTCCTTTATGCAAATTAAAAGGAGTGGTTGGTTTTTAAATAAAAGGGAGGAGTGGTCGGTGGTAATACCGACCCCTCCATTTATATAAGGGGTGTGGTCGATATTACTATCAGCCACCCTCATTAAGTTTTAATTTAAAAAAAAAAAACTAACCCGCCACTAATAAATCATTTGTTATAATTATTTTCAATTTTTTAATTTTATTTATATTTATATAAACATTAAACTCGGTAACATGTTCTTTAATAAACCATTTTCCATAATTATATATGTTAGGGCCAATATGGAAAGCTAATGTACTGAGAGGGGAGGGGTGAATTAGTACTTCAAATCCTTTTCTTCAACAATAACTTTACTCTTATGCATAAACCAAAAACTGTTGTAACATAATATAATGCTAAAACAAATAAATAATAATCATACATGATTCACTCCATAACACATATATTTTGGTTACACAGAAACTCTTGGTTAGAGAGAAAAACTGCGGTGGGGATGGCACCCACAACTTCACTACTGCAATAATAAAGGTTGCTCGGTTAGAGCTATATGTTTAGCTATTTCTGATAGCTTACCCTGTTAGGAGTATCAAGATCATTAGATCTACCTTGCTAAAGGATTTTACAACACTTATTCTAAATGCTACACCTGGTTAAAGGCTTTACAATTTATAGACTTTGTTAGAGTCTTTTACCCTATTAAAGGTTTCTCTTACAACTCAAAATATTACAATAAAATCTTTACAAATATCTGCAACTTCACATCTGAAATGTTATAGTAGATTCTATGTGCTCAAAATGATATTACCTTGCTTATATCATACCTCGGTAATCCATAAAGTAACTCGGTAAACCCTTCTGTTTACTTTGTTCCTTGACTGTTCTTTGAAATCCTTCTTGGTGACCTCTGTGTCTCTGACAGTCACAATAATCAATGCTTCCTTATCTATCACACATGTCTTGCTTCATATATCACTGTATCTGATCCCAATTCATGCTGTATAAATAGATCTCTTATGTCGGTGATCTGGTTCATTGCTTTGATCTTACAAACATGATTTATCGAATGAATAACCATACAAGATATTTCATTGGATAGATGACCAGGTCAAGATCATACAAAATCTTTAAGTGCAATTTCCAATGTGATAATGCTTCTTTGTTCCTCGATCTTGTAACACGTTTCCCATGTGTGTCTAGGTTCAATGAATCTGGTAACACGTTTCACTCAGTGTGTGTTAACTCGGTATATCATTTTTGCTGCTCAGTAGACACATTAGTGATACTCAGTAGACAGCTCGGTGTATACTAGGCTTTGTGACTACTTTCTTCTATAACTGACTGCTCTGTGCTTACCGACTGAATATTTCGGTAGTAGTAACCGACTAGAGTATATAGAATGACTTTGGACATTAAACTAATGGCAACTTAGTAAGTAGTAACAATCTCCCCTTTTGACATTAGTTGATATGTTTGACAAAACTTCTTTCAAAGTCATAACTCAAAAATCTATATACTTACCAAATTTGACTAATCAGACAGTATATATATTTGTCAATAAAATAGTATATTAAGATATACTCCCCTTATTAATATACTATACAAAACTCTGATTATGCATGCGCTGTGATCAATATTCTGTATTAACTGCTTGGTTGTCATTGTTCGGTTCACTGCTCGGTTCACTGCTCTCCCTGTCAAATTATCTTATATACACTACATACTCCCCCTTTTTGACAAACATCAAAACTTAGTTACCATTCGGTGGAGGCAACTGATCAAAAATGGATTTATACTTTGTCCTTGCATCGGTGAGAGCGGCAGAGAGGGCATCCTTGACACTATCCATGAGTGAATTCTGAGTTGTAATGTCAGCTAACAGTGAAATTAGTCCATCTAAGGTGCTTCCCTCTGGTTGAGTGGATAGGGAGGTAGCCTTGTTGATCTTCTCTTGGACGGAGGACAAGTGTGGAATGAATAAGGTTTGAAGATTCATAATGTCCATCCTGATTTGGTGCTCTTCATTCCTAAATTCCAATTATTGAGCCATGAGCTTTTGTAACTTTGTATAGAAATGCTGAATAGAATTTGGCTCAGTGGTCAACTTATTTGAGAGATCGGTGATCTCTTTCTCAATCACTTCTGTTTTATTTTTGATATCTTTAATGAATAAAGAGAATGTACAGAGTTTCTGAAATAAATAAAGAATATGCTTGAGTTGAGGGGACAACTCAGCAATAAATTTGACAAGTTTTACTTTGCCAATAGCAATGGCTTTCTGTACCTCTTCAATCATTTTAGCAGTGAGCTCTTTGTCCTTCAATTTGCTCAAATATTCAGATGCGTCTACTCCAGATGTCTCTATTTTAGTTAGGAGTTCATCCAATTGAATATGGATGGCTACATCTTTTGTCACTGTAGCTTCAGGTAGCATATCTGTTAATAGTGCTTTCACCTTCTGAAGTACTATGTTTTTCTTTTGAATAGCCATTTGTTTTTCCTGTTCTTCTTTGGCTTTGCATAGTTCACCGAATTCAATGAGTGCTTGCCCTTTTAATTTGGATATGTCTACATTTGGCAACACTATTGGTTTTGACAAATCTAATTTGAAACTATTCTTTTTCATTTTCTTTTCTTTAGCTTTCACCGATTGAACTAATACAATGGCTTGGGAGGCTTGTTGACTCTCGGTAGGTTGCTCGGTAGAGGCAACACTTTTGTCAATTTCTTGAAACTCTGATGTAGCCTTCGGTGAATCCTTGCTCGGGGTCTTAGTTGTAACATTTTTAGTGCTAGAAGGAGCTTGATAAGTTTGTTCCCAGGTGGCCTGAGAAGTACCTTCTCCTTCTGTAGACTTGTGACCCTCTGTTCCTTGTTTAGTATCCTGAGGGGCCTCGGTTGAAACAGGCTGAGCGACCGAAGGATAGGGCTGAACTTGTTCCAAAACTGACTCACTGGATACCAGTTTGGCTATGCATTCCCTTCTATCATTTCCTTTTCTTGTGCCTTAGTGTCCATGATATTCTCATCAATTTGTATAGTGTCATTAGGGTCTTGCTCGGTCATATCAGGATCTTGCTCGGTGACATCAACTATTTCAACTTCAACTTGCTCACCAGCATTCTTGATTCGAAAGATTTCCTGCCACTTTTCTTTGGTCTCATTGTCTACATCCAAATAAAGGCCATTCATCAATTTCAAGGCTCTTTGCTTGACTAGGAAGTTTGTGTGGTAGTTTTTCAGATGTTCATTGATCTCATCTACCGACATGTCTGAGAAGAGATGTACTAGACTTCTTTCTCTCATCTATTTCTCTAAGTCCATAGCATACTTCCACCTGTTATCAATATGCAAATATAACTCTTTTGGAAGAGAATTAGATACTTCCAATGGGACCAATCGGAATTTTAGAAGTGTGCAGATGACAACTTCTTCTATTTGTCTCTTTTCATCATCATTTCTGGATTCATACTTAACATATCTAAATGATCCAAATCCACCATATTGTTTCAGATTTGCACAAAAATTATCAACACTATGTACATCTTCCTTTTTACTCTTGACAATCTGAAATTTACTTTTGTCTTCAAATTCGGTGTCACTAGACTCTTTAGTCAAAATGAGTCTTCGAGTAGATTTCTTATAAGTTTTTGTTACCTTTGGTGCAGCAACATTCTTTGGTTTCTTACTCGGTGACATTGCAGATGATCTTGTGTTTGGGTGCTTTACTGAAGGAGTTGGTGATACCTTTGATGTATCCTGTTTCTTCCTTTTCAAAACTTTCCCTTTAGGCAACTCGGTGCTCAATGTAATAGCTACCTCTTGGGCTTTAGATTCCTCCTCGGTGATGACTAGAGTGCCCTTGACAGGTGTGGAGGAAGAACCTTCTCCAAATTTCTCTGTTAATGCCTTGATCATTTTTGTTGCTTTCCTTGTAGCCTTGGGTACTACAATACTCATCTTAACTTTCTCTTTAACTTCTTCATATGTACCGTATCTCAGCTCAGTAGCATGCCTTGGTAATGTAAGAAAGGCATCTATCTGTTGTTGTGCGATGTCAAAATCAATCTCATAACCCATAGGTGGCAAAGATTGAGTTCTTGGTTCCACAACATTGACATAGCAGTAGTCGGTGTCTACTTCAAAGCATATGTCATCCTTGTATTTCTCTACTAACTGGGGTCGAATTCTACACCTGTTATGCATCTTTTCCTGAAAATTGCTAAAGTAATCATCCATAATATCATTAAAGTTATCACCTAGTCGTTTGATGAAGTCATTGATTTGATGGGTGATTGGTCGGTGTAGCTCCCAAACTACATTACCGACTGATGGAAAGAATTTCTCAAAATGGAAAAACATGCATACCAAAAGTGATCCAAACTTCAGTGTGTTTGCCGAGTTGTTCTTCTTTGGCTTCCTTATGGTGCTTAGATTCTCAAACAGGTTTTTCAACAATACTTCGCATAGATCAATTTTCATTCCTTTCTTCACAATTTTATATGCTAAATCGACTGTTGCACAGGGTACACTGTTTTCCCTTGCCGATTGAAAGAAACAATAACCTATGACTCTAATTACAAACTTCAGCTCTGCATCTATGACATTGTTCAGTTTCAGTCCTCTGCAATCAGATTCAACTCCGGTTAAAGTGATCAATTCCTTTTGTGATATCATTTTCTGAGCACGGGCATGATAAAAAATAGGGTTACCGATGATCAAATGGATGATTTCCTTGGTGATTTTGAATGGTTGCTCCTCTAACCACATGAAATCATCATGAACTCTGCTAAGAACAAACTTGACCCATTGGGGTTTGAAGACACGGGGATAGGTTAGGGCTTTGGTCAATCCCTTGATTTTAATGTGTTCATACTTGCTATCCAATTTCACATGGGTACACAATTCATCATATGTGTCCTTGATCTCAACATGACCTAGTTCCTCAACACGACACTTAGTTAAGAATCTGACATCCTCAACTAGTAAAACCCTATCCAGAATGAGTGAAAATGCAGTTTTATCATCTGGTTCAGATGCTACTTTGGGAGTTAGAGAGTATTTCAGTGAGGGCTTTTCAATGTTCTCAACAACAACAAGCTTCTGGATCGTAGGTGCCATTGCAGATTTCGGATAAATACTGACAAAGATTCTTAGGGTTTGAAGACTTTTAAACGACATACGCTTTCCATTTAACAGATATTCACAACTGATATGATCAGTAAACTTTCTTAACAATGTGTTGTGATTGATATAAATACCTTGAATTTTATTTCAGAGGAGGTTTGATCGCCTTTGAATCTCTTTGCTCTGCTCTCTGAAAACTTGGTAAGTGTAAAATGACCGCACAAAAGATTTAAGTACACAATTTTACCTTATCGGGCTCCATGTAGTTAGGTAAGAAAACATTAAATGCACTCGGTACCACTTCCTTTTTATGCTTTTACTGAGTAGCGAGACTTCCTATATTTACCGACTAGATAGGCTTCCAAAAGACTTGATAAATTTTTTCAAATTTCCTAATGCATCTTTAGTTATGCAGATTTTGAATTAAGTACATGATAAAATAGGAACTGTTAAGATTTAACCTTTGAGAGAATGTAGTCCCTTCATACCTTCACCGATAAATTTGGAATAGGTGCACCTAACTCGGTAGATAAGGTGCTTTCTTCATTTGACACAATTTCCTTCTTTTTCCAAATCATTTGTAATTTGCCTTTTATTTCCTCAGTGTCTCCTCTAGGTTGATCTATGTAATCTCTAGCCAAGTGTCCAACTTTGTGACAATGAAAACATGCCATACCAGGATTTCTCCATGATCTTCAGTTGTTCATTCTAAACCTTATAAAGCAGTTGGCACTTATATGTCCATATCTTCCACAACATTCACACCATATCCTTGTATTGTAATCCCATGGTACTGCAAAATAATGTCGGTTAGGATCTGTGTGAGTTTGGTAGCCTCTAGTATTTGCTCGGTGTGTAGACCACATATAGTTCTTTTGCTTAAACCAACACTTCTCGGTACTATGTCCATATCTATTGCAGTTTTAACAGAATCCTTTGAATTTTGCCTTCTGATAATTGCTAGCAGACTTTGTCCTACATTGATTAGATGTGTGACCATATTTATTGCAATTGTGACAATAACCATTAGACCTAGTGACATTCAGTTGCTTACCTTTTCTGATTTGGCACATATTAGCAGTATGTCCTTGTTTTCCACAGCAGTTGCAAATAGGCTTCTTTCCTTTGATGTTCTTCTTGTTTCCAACTTGCTTTGATGATTCTCCTCTCTCGGTAGTGTGGATTCCCTTTTCAGCAGAGTCTTTTCCTTTGTAACCAAGTCCTGCAACTTTGTTGGGTCTTTTTGTATTCAGTTGCTCGTCCAACAACTTTGATGCTTCATAACTCTTTTTCAGTGTTTCTTTGGATTTCTTCTCTATTTCAAGTTCATGGTCAACCTTGATACTTCAAGTTTCAATGCTTGATTCTCATCATCTTTTAGATTTGCTTCATGATGTGCATAACCCAATTGATCTGACAGATTTTGTTGAATCCCAGTCAACCTTGTGATTTCATCATTCTTTTCAGATACTAATGCTTCAAGCTATTGTTTTTCTCTTTCTAGATCTCTTACTTTATCCTCGGCTATCATCAATGCATCCAGATTTTCAGTCATCTGTGTGCTGAAATGTTCATGTCCTCTTTTCATTGCTTTTAGCTGATCAGTCAGTGCTTTATTCTTTTCCTTCAATTCTTCAATCATTTCTTCAGTCTCTTCAGATATAGAGTTCTCAGATGATGTTTCAATTTGTTCCACTAACTCTTGAGAGTCCTGTAAATCATCAGATAATCTTCTTCTAACTTTCAGAGATTTTTGCATTTGTTTCTACATTTCAGCAATCACTTGATTAGCATGATCCAATTCATTTTGAAGATTGACAATTCTCCGAGATAGTCTGTAGCCTTCCATTGATAAGATCTTTCTCTTTAGGTTTTTAAACCCTTTTCCAAGATTCAAGCTCTGATACCAATTGTTAGGCACAATATGGAAAGCTAATGTACTGAGAGGGGAGGGGTGAATCAGTACTTCAAATCCTTTTCTTCAACAATAACTTTACTGTTATGCATAAACCAAAAACTGTTGTAACATAATATAATGCTAAAACAAATAAATAATAATCATACATGATTCACTCCATAACACATATATTTTGGTTATGCAGAAACTCTTGGTTAGAGATAAAAACTGCGGTGGGGATGGCACCCACAAATTCACTACTGCAATAATAAAGGTTGCTCGGTTAGAGCTACATGTTCAGCGATTTCTGATAGCTTACCCCATTAGGAGTATCAAGATCATTAGATCTACCTTGTTAAAGGATTTTACAACACTTATTCTAAATGCTACACCTGGTTAATGGCTTTACAATTTATAGACTTTGTTAGAGCCTTTTACCTTGTTAAAGGTTTCTCTTATAACTCAAAATATTACAATAAAATCTTTACAAATATCTGCAACTTCACATCTGAAATGTTATAGAAGATTCTATGTGCTCAAAATGAGATTACCTTGCTTATAGCATACCTCGGTAATCCATAAAGTAACTCGGTAAACCCTTCTGTTTACTCTGTTCCTTGACTGTTCTTTGAAATCCTTCTCAGTGACCTTTGTGTCTCTGACAGTCACAATACTCAGTGCTTCCTTATCTATCACACATGTCTTGCTTCATATATCCCTGTATCTGATCCTAATTCATGTTGTATAAATAGATCTCTTATGTCGGTGATTTGGTTCATTGCTTCGATCTTACAAACATGATTTATCGAATGAATAACCATACAAGATATTTCATTGAATATATGACCTCAATATCATACAAAATCTTTAAGTGCAATTTCCAATGTGATAACGGTTCTTTGTTCCTCGATCTTGTAACATGTTTCCCATGTGTGTCTAGGTTCAATGAATCTGGTAACATGTTTTACTCGGTGTGTGTTAACTCGATATATCATTTTTGTTGCTCGGTAGACACATTAGTGATACTCGGTAGACAGCTCGGTGTATACTAGGCTCTGTGACTACTTTCTTCTATAACCGACTGCTCTATGCTTACCGACTGAATATTTCGGTAGTAGTAACCGACTAGAGTATATAGAATGACTTTGGACATAAAACTAATGGCAACTTAGTAAGTAGTAACAATATATATATATATATATAATGAATTTTCATTAAATAATTTAATTCCATAAATCTATTTACATATACAATAATTACATAGGTATTTATAAGTACATGATCGAATTATAACTCATATGCATATATATAATACGTATATATATTTATTTAGTCTCAAATGATTACGTATAGGTATAACAAAATTCATGACGTAATAAAATTTCACGATAATTGGATATGTATATAATAACTATATATACATGATTAAATCAATTTCTCATATACATATATATTTTATACTATTGTCCAATTTACAAAAGTAAACTCATAAGTACAATTTTTCATACATTTATACATATCTGAACAAAAAGAACATGAAAACCTAGGGTCAATATTCATTTTTAAATCATTTACACATTTCATCTCTTTTAACAATAAAGCATAATATTTCACAATCACTCATACAACTTAGATTTAATTCAATCACCACTCAAATCATGCAATCAATGCACATGTATAAATATTTAAATCAATCTACTACTCATTCCAAATTCATCATTTCAATTTGAACAAACACTCAAATAAGATCATTTAAATCATTCATATTTTCAAGATGCAAATTATAAATCCTAATGTGGTGTGTGAGAGATTCCATCTATTCTAACAAAATACAAGAGCTAAGACAACTCTAGCTAAATCATGTTCTCTCCTTCATCATTGTTCAAAATGTTCCCGAATTCACTTGCACTCAATCGATCATTGGCAATGACGATCCCAATTTACAATAAAAAAATTATTACTGATAATTCGATTGTATATAAATCATTTCAGTGCATTCGATCTCCTATCTTATTTCATTGATAATTCTATTTTCATTTCATTTCCAATTCATTTGTGAAAAATAAACATTATTTTCCTAATTAAATAATTATGGAAAAATAGGGTTCGTGACAAAATGAAGCAAGGCAAATCATGAAAGAGAGTGGAATGTTATTGAGCCCTGGGTGGAACTTGAAAAATGTGTTCTTATTGGACCAAATAAGGCAATGAGAGGATCCACTCTTTTCCTCTAAATTCAACAAAGATGAAAGTTTTATAGGATCGGGTTATCACCGTACCCTTAAAGCTCTTGCAAAATGGGTAAGAGCCCCAAATAATGACAAACTTCAATTACTCATTGGAGTAGAGGAGAAATGAATGGATGGTCCTATAATCATGACACTGCAAGAGATAACTATACTTGAAGCTACCACAATCACATTACATTCAGCTATGTTAACTAAAGATGCAACTGAATTGCAACAAAACAACTCATTATCCTCCAGAGAGAAAGAATGGAGATCCACGCTTCTTACACAAACGCCCTAGTGGCAAATGCTTAGTTAAGAAAAGCTCTAGCAGTTAGGTCTTTCGAATATTCGATTATAACTTGGTATGAAGAATCTTCTATGTCTTAAAGGAGTTGGTTGCTTTGCAAAGAGAGTAGTAAGATGTGCAACACTAGTTAAAAATAAAAGAGGATGAAGTGCTCTAAGTGAATGCGATGGCAAAAGACAAGGTACTCACAATAATAAGGGAAACACTTTGCCATCTTTTGAAATCTATCTTAGATAAACTAGCAGAATTATATAGATATTTCTTTACCCTTCCCAAAGGAGTTGGTCATGTGGATAATTCTTAAAACTAATTGAGAGAATTTCAGGAAGCGCGTAGACTAGTGGGGCCTATAGCGTCATAAAATTGTGACCCTTGCAATTTTGACTGTGTTCTAGGCCCTTACCTTGGTGACTGCATCTCCCTACTCAATTGGGACCCCTTTCTACATCATTCTTCCAAATCTCCTACCATTTCAGCTCTTGTGTCACCTTGTGACCCTGTCCAAGCCCCAAAATAGGGTAGGATAGGGAAGTGGCACCCCTATCCTCCCTATTTGGGTGGCCCTAAAATGGGTCCATCTGACCCTTGGACCCAATTTGTTCTTTGAGATTTTATTTCTCCTATGTCAGCCTTCGGTGAAATAAAAATTAATCCTCCTAGGCAAGTATAAAAGGAGATCTAGTCCTCTCATTTTCATAAGCGAAGATAAGTGAAAACCAAGTAAACAAGCGAAATATCTTCATTATCATCATCTGAAAGTGTTCAAGTCTTCAAGCATCCATCAAATCTTCTTTTTCACGTGTCTTCTTCATTCATCCATTGGATCAACATTACAACATTCATTTGCAAGCATGTGTGTGTGTGTGTGTTAGGGTTTTGTCATGTTACATGCCATTTCATGCAACACTTGTTATATCATTCAAGAAGCAAAGCAACCATCATCAACAAATTGCAGATCTACAAGGTATACATTTCCATTATTTACATTTAAGCATTTGCAATTACTTTCTTCCAAGGTTGTTTCCTCAACCGCTATTTGAATAAGGCAAAACCCTATCCACAACCCTTCTTCCCTTATTTTATGCGTGTAGGTTGCAAGTGCGCAACTGTAATTGCAGATTTAGGTTTCATTTGCAGAGACGGAAAAACCCTTTTCGACTCACAGATTTTTCGGAGGACCATTTGCAACTTGCACACGGTCCTGGCAACTTTTCTCCAAATTTGCAAGGCAAATTTGTATCTATCTAAATACCTCAGATCCGAAGTTACAACGCGATCCCGAACCGGTAGCTCCTTATTTCACCCATTTTGTCTTTATTTTTTACATAGTCAACAAGTCAACTCTTCTACTTACAAAAGAGGGTAAATTGCATTGCGCCCTGCAATTCACTTAGTATTTAGATCCTTATTCACTCTAGGGTTTGGATCTAGTGAATTCAACCCCTCTTTTGAATGTAAAGTATCTCCCAAGTGAAAATCATCCTAGTGCTTTCCTTTCTCTCTCCTAGGTGGGGAAACTAGGGTTCAATTTTCCATTTTACATTTTGGTGAACCCGACATCTTACATGCTTTACATTGAAAATTATTGCATATTTTTCATTTACAAGTTTAATTTTCTTGCAATTTTCAAAAACTTAGTGGTTAATTCATTCCAAACCCTAGTTCCTAAAATTGAAATTAAACTTGTATTTTGCAAAAATTACTATCTATTGTCTTAGATCTGAAAATTACATTGCTTGTCAAATTCAATTCTTTCATTGTCTTGTTAAATTTGCAAATCAAATTTACAAAATTAAGTGGTTAATTGTCAAAACCCGAATTTTCAAACACTAATTTGAACTTATGCAAAAATTGGATTTACATTTAATTTTCAGTTTTTTTACTATTTTCAAACTTGTCTTCTTGCCTAAAATTCAAATTTTCAATTTCCCTTCTTTTCCCAAAATTCAGTGGTTAGGTCCTAAAACCCTAATTTTCAAACTTAATTGGATTTTGTGTGAATTTCAATCAATTTCAACCAATTTCAGGTAGCCCTATCCATTAGGGTCGACCTTTTTCAAACT
Source organism: Cryptomeria japonica (assembly GCF_030272615.1). Taxonomy (NCBI): domain Eukaryota; kingdom Viridiplantae; phylum Streptophyta; class Pinopsida; order Cupressales; family Cupressaceae; genus Cryptomeria; species Cryptomeria japonica. The sequence goes on from NC_081412.1 coordinate 577,896,204, forward strand.
TGTAATTCAATTTCTTATCTTTTTCAAAACCCTAATAGAGTCCTATTTCGACAATCAAACCTTAATTTCACCTATCTAGAGTTCATAAAATCAATAATTTTTGGGGGATTAGCTCTCAAATCATCGTAGCTTTAATCCCTAAAAATTTTTGAAAAAGTTGGGAGGACCGTGCAGAACTTCAACACGGTCCTTGGCTTTTTTCCCAAATTTTTTGGGAGACTATTATGACTATATTTAATTGCTTAAATCTAGAAAATTGGCTGCTTTTGTCGAATTTTGATCACTCTAAACTCGAAAACACTTCCCAATTTCAACATTGCAACTTTCAAGGAAACATTTAAAATTAAGTGGTTAATTAAAATCTACCCTAATTTTAAGATCTTAATTTTGCCAATTTTAAATTTGAAATTAAGTGGTATCCCATTGCCCCTAATTTTAAATTTCAATCTCTTTTTATTAATTATAATTTTTTTTTGGAGATTGTGTCATTTCTTCTTTCTACAAAGTTCAAATTGTATAATTATCATTTTCTTGAATTTTGCATTATTCAATTTTGCAAACTTTGTTCCAAAAATTCAAAATTCAAATTTTCCCTCCTAGGTCTCATTTGAATTACATTGTGGATTGCATAATTATTCAATTGAGTTTTGCAAATTTAGTTCATTGCATTCACTTCTTTCCTTGCAATTTGAAAAAATGTCAAATTTTCTTTCTACAAGATGAAGCTATTAAATTGAAAGCATTTAAGATACATGAAAATCCCCATTTTGAGCCCTTAAATGATCCCTCTACCGAAAATTCTTCCCTAAAGAGGACATATTGATGCAAGAAGGTAATTTTAACAATCTTCCTAGTGATCTCCCTATTTTGGATAAACCATTAGAGGACGGTGGAGATTATTCTCTTCATATGATCCTCCCACATGAGGGTACCTTGGTGAAAGAGGATGATTTTAATAACACTTCACCTTCTATTCCTTCCAATAACCTTTCCCCCAAAGATGAAGCATTAATTACATATGATAGTCCTTTTCCTAATGAGTGTCTTGAATATAAAGATACCTTAGAACAAGAGGATGATATTATTTCTCATCATAGTGTTCTCCATCCCAAAAATCAAGAGCCTAACAAAATTCAAATCAATTCCATTCATGTCCCCAGAAAACCAAAAATTCTTCCTGTCTTAGTTCCTACAATCCTCTCTTCAATTCACTCAAGTACACTATCTCCTACCAAATAAGTTCCTAAAGAAGAACTCTTAGAGGATGATTGGGGGTACTTAGATTTGACTCCTACCTTTTCTAGAAAGTCTAAGATGCCCGAATTTCATATTCCAAATTTTTCTCTTAACACAAATATTAAAATCGATTGGGCCTCTTTAAACTTCAATCCAATTCCCCCTAAGAATGAACCCTCTTTTGAACATACACATGGATGCAATGGACAAATGCTTGAATGTGAACGACAAAGTCATGAGAAATCACACTTTCCTTTGTCAACATCTTCTTCTCCATTGTCTTGTAAATCCACACATTCTCATTCTAATTTTGAGTTACAACAAGAAAATGTGTTGACCAATATTCTAAATTTCAATTTAATATCTCCTCTTTGTCATAAACGAAGAAGAAAACATAAACAACATTCTCAAACTTCTTTTTGTAAATACCATCAAACCCATGGCCATTCTACTAATGAGTGTCAAGCTTTGAAAACATAAATACAACATTACATTGATTCAGGCATGTTATAAATAACATCTCACAATGAATGGCATAATCATCATGATCATCAAGAGAAAGGGAAACTATGAGCTGAATAATCAAGAGAAAGGGCATGATATTCAAATTCCCCTCTAGTCTTCAAATGAAGTACCCCAAGGACCATTAATTAAAGAATCGATAGAGCATTAATTTTCTGAGATAAAAACAAGGGTTGAGGATGTGGGGCCAACATTATTACAATATGAAGAATCTCCTCCAAGGGGAGAGACCAGTGAAGTTGCAAGTGTCCTTAGAAAATTGAATTTTTATGAGGAAGAAGTTAAGCAGCTGCTGCTTTCACCTCCAAGGAATGAAGGTATAGGAGAAGAGCCCAACCATATAAATCACCTTAATAGGGAAATTCCTATTGAAGAATGTGAAGATGAAGGTGTCATTGCTACTCATGCAATTATGCTAGATGATAGCTTCATCAAGAGGCCATAATTTAAGACCTTATGATTGAAGGTAAAGGGACCTGAAGCAAGATTACCAAAGAGTGCAACTCTAGAAGACATTAACTTGGATCACCTCACCCCAAATGAAGCAAGGCAAATCATGAAAGAGAGTGGAATGTTATTGAGCCTTGGGTGGAACTTGAAAAATGTGTTCTTATTGGACCAAATAAGGCAACAAAAGGATACACTCTTTTCCTCTAAATTCAACAAAGATGAAATTTTTATAGGATCGGGTTATCACCCTACCCTTAAAGCTCTTGCAAAATGGGTAAGAGCCGCAAATAATGATAGACTTCAATTACTCATTGGAGTAGAGGAGAAATGAATAGATGGTCCTATAATCAGGACACTGCAAGAGACAACTACACTTGAAGCTACCATAATCACATTACATTCATCTATGTTAACTAAAGATGCAGCTGAATTACAACATAACCAACTCATTACCCTCCAAAAAAAAAGAATGGAGATCCACGCTTCTTACACAAAGGCCCTAGTGACAAATGCTCGGTTGAGAAAAGCTCTAGCAGTTAGGTCTTTCGAATATCCGGTTATAGCTTGGTACGAAGAATCTTCTATGTCTTAGAGGAGTTAGTTGCTTTGTAAAGAGAGTTGTAAGATGTGCAACACCAGTTAAAAATAAAAGAGTATGAAGTTCTCCAAGTCAATGTGATGCCAAAAGACAAGGTACTCACAGTAATAAGGGAAACACTTTCTCATCTTTTGAAATCTATCTTAGATAAACTAGCAAAATTATATAGATATTTCCTTACCATTCCTAGAGGAGTTGCTCAACTGGATAATTCTTAAAAATAATTGAGAGAATTTCATGAAGCGTGGAGACCAGTGGGGCCTATAGCGTCATAAAATTGTGACCTTTGCAATTTTGATTGCATTTTAGGCCCTCACCTTGGTGACTGCATCTCCCTACTCAATTGGGACCACTTTCTAGATCATTCTTCCAAATCTTTTGCCATTTCAGACCTTGTGTCACCTTGTGACCCTGTCCAAGCCCCAAAATAGGGCAAGACAGGGGTGTGGCACCCCTATCCTCCCTCTTTGGGTGGCCCTAAAATGGGTCCATCTGACCCTTGGAACCAATTTGTTCTTCGAGATTTTATTTCTCCTATGTTGACCTTCGGTGAAATGAAAATTAATCCTCCTAGGCAAGTACAAAAGGGGATCTAGTCCTCTCGTTTTCATAAGCGAAGATAAGTGAAAATCAAGTAAACAAGTGGAAGGTCTTCATTATCATCATCTGAAAGTGTTCAAGTCTTCAAGCATCCACTAAATCTTCTTCTTCATGTGTCTTCTTCATTAGTCCATTGGATCAACATTACAACATTCATTTGCAAGCATGTGTGTGTTAGGGTTTTGTCATGTTACATGCCATTTCATGCAACACTTGTGATTACATTCAAGAAGCAAAGCAACCATCATCAACAAATTGCAGATCTACAAGGTATACATTTCCATTATTTACATTTTAGCATTTGCAATTACTTTCTTTCAAGGTTGATTCCTCAACCATGGTTTGACTAAGGCAAACCCCTATCCACAACCCTTCTTCCCTTATTTTATGTGTGTAGGTTGCAAGTGTGCAACTATAATTGCAGATTCAGGCTTCATTTGCAGAGATGAAAAAACCCTTTTCGACTCACGGATTTTTTGAAGGACCTTGTGCAACTTGCACACGGTCTCGACATGTTTTCTCTAAATTTGTAGGGCAGATTTGTATTTGTCTAAATACCTCAAATCCAAAGTTACAGCTCGATCTCGAACTGGTAGCTCCATATTTCACCCATTTTGTCTTTATTTTCTACATAGTCAACAAGTGAACTATTCTACTTACAAAAGAGGGTAAATTAAATTGCACCCTTGAAATTCACTTAGTATTCAGATCCTTATTCACTCTAGGGTTTGGCTCTAGTGAATTCAACCCCTCTTTTGAATGTAAAGTATCTCCCAAGTGAAAATCATCCTAGTGCTTTCTTTTCTCTCTCCTAGGTGGGGAATCACTAGGGTTCAATTTTCCACTTTACATTTTGGCGAACCCGACATCTTACATGCTTTATATTGAAAATTATTGCATATTTTTCATTTACAAGTTTAATTTTCTTGCAATTTTCAAAAACTTAGTGGTTAATTCATTCCAAACTCTTAGTGGTTTAATTTACAAGTTTAATTTTCTTGCAATTTTCAAAAACTTAGTGGTTAATTCATTCCAAACCCTAGTTGCTAAAATTGAAATTAAACTTGTATTTTGCAAAAATTACTATCTATTGTCTTAGATTTGAAAATTACATTGCTTGTCAAATTCAATTCTTTCATTGTCATGTTCAATTTGTAAATCCAATTTACCAAATGAAGTGGTTAATTGTCAAAACTTGAATATTCAAACACCAATTTGAACTTATGCAAAAATTGGATTTACATTTAATTTCCAAATTTGTGACTATTTTCAGACTTGTTTTCTTGCATAAAATTTAAATTTTTAATTTCCCTCCTTTTCCCAAAATTCAAAATTTCAAAATTTAGTGGTTAGGTCCTAAAACGCTAATTTTCAAACTTAATTGGATTTTGTGCAAATTTCAATCAATTTCAACCAATTTTAGGTGGCCCTATCCATTAGGTTTGACCTTTTTCTAACTTGTAATTCAATTTCTTATCTTTTTCAAAACCCTAATAGGGTCCTATTTCGACAATCAAACCTTAATTTCACCTATCTAGAGTTTGTAAAATCAATCATTTTTGGGGGGTTAGCTCTCAAATCATCATAGCTTTCATCCCTAAAAATTTCCGAAAAAGTTGGGAGGCCGTGTAGAACTTCAACACGGTCCCTGGCTTTTTTCCAAAAAATTTGGGAGACTGTTATGACTATATTTAATTGCTTAAATCCAAAAAATTGGATGATTTTGTCGAATTTTGATCCCTCTAAACTCGAAAACACTTCCCAATTTCAACATTGCAACTTTCAAGGAAACATTTAAAATTAAGTGGTTAATTATAATCTACCCTAATTTTAAGATCTTAATTTTGTTAATTTTATATATGAAATTAAGTGGTATCCCATTGCCCCTAATTTTAAATTTCAATCTCTTTTTATTAATTATAAATTATTCTTGGAGATTGTTTCATTTCTTCTTTCCACAAAGTTCAAATTGTATAATTATCATTTTCTTGAATTTTGCATTATTCAATTTTGCAAACTTTATTCCAAAAATTCAAAATTCAAAATTTCCCTCCTAGCTCTTATTTGAATTACATTGTGGATTGCATAATTTTTCAATTGTGTTTTTCAAATTTAGTTCATTGCATTCACTTCTTTCCTTGCAATTTGAAAAAATGTCAAATTTCTTTCTACAAGATGAAGCTATTAAATTGAAAGGATTTAAGATACATGAAAATCCCGTTTTTGAGCCCTTAAATGATCCCTCTACCATGAATTCTTCCCTAAAGAGGACATATTGATGCAAGAAGATACTTTTAACAATCTTCCTAATGATCTCCCTATTTGGGATAAACCATTAGAGGACAAGGTAGATTATTCTCTTCATAAGATCCTCCCACATGGGGGTACCTTGGTGAAAGAGGATTATTTTAATAACACTTCACCTTCTATTCCTTCCAATAACCTTCTCCCCAAAGACCAAGCATTAATTACATATGATAGTTCTTTTCCTAATGAGTGTCTTGAATATAAAGATACCTTAGAACAAGAGGATGATATTATTTCTCATCATAATGCTCTCCCTCCCAAAAATCAAGAGCCTAACAAAAATCAAATCAATTCTATTCATGTTCCCAGGAAACCAAAAATTCTTCCTGATTATCATGTTGTGCCTTAGACATATACTAATGAGGTATTTGATGAGAACATAAGTGAAGCATCATATGATTTCTTAGTTCCTACAATCCTCTCTTCACTTCACTCATGTACACCATCTCCTACCGAATAAGTTCCTAAAGAAGAACTCTTAGAGGATGTTTGGGGGTCCTTAGATTTCACTCCTACCTTTTCTAGAAAGTCTAAGATGCCTGAATTTCATATTCCAAATTTTTCTCTTAACAAAATCTTGAAATTGATTGGGCCTCTTTAAACTTCAATCCAATTCCCCCTAAAAATGAACCCTCTTTTGAATATACACATGGATGCAATGGAAAAATGTTTGAATGTGAGCGACAAAGTCATGAGAGATCACACTTTCCTTTGTCAACATCTTCTTCTCCATTGTCTTGTAAATCCACACCTTCTCATTGTAATTTTGAGTTACAACAAGAAAATGTGTTGACCAATATTCTAAATTTCAACTTAATATCTCCTCTTTGTCCTAAACAATGAAGAAAACATAAGCAACATTCTCAAACTTCTTCTTTTTGTAAATATCATCAAACCCATGGCCATTCTACTAATGAGTGTCAAGCTTTGAAAACATAAATATAAGATTACATTGATTCAGGCATGTTAAAAATAACATCTCACAATGAATGGCATATTCATCATGATCATTTAAAATAACATTCAAGTTCATATTATGTTGCTAGTCACTATGTGACATTGTTAGCCTACCTATTGGGGGCTCCTTGTCATTCATGGTGGTACAATTTCAGGTGCAATCATACTTAGTGAACAACGTAATAGTCTATTTATTCTTGCCTCTACACTTGGGGGGAAAGAATATTCCTTTTCCTCTTTCTAAGGTTTCACTATTTTCTTTATGGGGTACATTATTCATAAACTTGATGTCCTTTCTTGCATGGAGTTCTCCTTCATGTGAGCGCATGTTTGTTCCATGAGGGGGATATTTTTATTGCTTGAAAAGGTATGTCTATTATGAACAATCTCTCCTTAGACAAATTTTGTGAACCGCCTTCTTATTTTTGCAAATTACCTCTTCAATTGTGTTATTCATAACTTGATGTCCTTTCTTGAATGGAATTGTCCTTTGTGTGAGCGCATGTCTATTCCTTGGTTAGGATGTATTCCTTGATTGAAATAGTATGTCTCTTATGAGTAATCTCTCTCTAGAAGTTATCTAATTATTCTCATTGTCCTACACTTGGGGGTCAATGATCTCTCTCCCTCTCTCTTTCTCTAAGGATCCACTCTTGCCTATTTTGCAGATGGTGTGTATTGCTTGATGTCATTCCTTGTGTGAAGTTATTGTTGTTTGCCCAAGGATTCTGTATTATACAAGAGGTGTAATTCCTTGACTAAAATCTCTTTCACACTTGGTAATGTGCATCTATAATAAATTTACCCATCCCCATTGGGATAAAAGTGAGTCATCCTTCATCAAGAATCCCTTTCACCTAGCGATAGGAGGAAGGATTGAATTCTTGTTCTCTTCTGCACTTCATTTTAGAAGATGTTATATTTGTCTAAGAAAACTCCTCTTGGAGGTATATGTATTTTGAACAAAGATCTATTCTCCTCCAAGGATCTCCTTTACACTTATAGAAAGATATCTCTTTTCAACTATCTTATCCTTGCTTGAAGAATATTCCTCTCTTTCTTGGATTTATGACATTTTTGCATGATGAATATCTTCTTGGTGTCGAAGGAAGGTATCCTTGTTGTACTTTTCCTTAAGATATCAACATTAAACTACATTGACATCTTAAGGGGGGGCTCCCACACTGCTCCTTTTGTATTATATTTTTCTCACGCATTGTATCTCTTATATAATGGGTCATTCTCAGAAATAGAGGGCACCCTCTTAGAGTGAGATGTCGCCACTTTTCCCTTATATAGTGGGTCATTCTCGGAACCAGAGGGCAGACTCTTAGAGCGAGATGTCGCCACTTTTCTCTTATATAGTGGGTCATTCTCAGAACCAGAGGACAATCTCTTAGAGCGAGATGTCACCATTTTTCTCTTATGCAAGGTGATTATTCTAAGAGCCAGAGCATAGTCCCTTAGAGCGAGATGTCACTACTTTCTTGACATTTGTACTATACAACTTATACAAGTTGTAGCATACTCAGGCATAGAATCCTATGAGGTGCTTTGAACCTCACTTCCAAACATGTGCACGAGGTTGAGTGGAACTAACGGTGTTCTCACTCTCCTCCATTACATGGATCACCTAGACAGAATCTAGGGGCTAGTTTTCCATGTCCTTTTTTCTCAATGGATCACCTAGTTCTAGGGGTGAGATGTCCATGGTTCCTTTTGTTCACCTTTCTTCTCATAGATCACCAATGTGTGTATTCATGTCCTCTCACTTCTCCCTCTCATGAACTCATAGTTATACTATTGATGATTCATGGATGATGTCAGCTTTGCTCTTTTATGTGATTATTGGTGTTGTTGTGATGGCATTGGTCTTTGTGTTTCAATTATTTGTTAAGATATTTGAGTATCGAGGTCTCTTTGGCTAGTTGATTTGTGGTCTTGTGTTTTATTTTGTCGTGTGTCTTTTGTGCTCTGTCTTGTTTTGTTTGTCTTGTTCCTTTTGTCTTTAGTGCTCTTACATATGTTTGAGTGAGTTAAGATCCTAAGATTGGGGGGTTTTGTTCCTCAAGATTAGTGATGTCTTATACTCCTTGTGGTATTGCTATGTATCTCTCTCTTTCTTCTACTTTATTGACAGTATTGGTGTAAGCCATACTCCCACTAAAGTGGGGGCTAAATCTAATGTCATAAAATTGTGACCCTTTCAATTTTGACCGTATTTTAGGCCCTCACCTTGGTGACTGCATCTCCCTACTCAATTGGGACCCCTTTCTACATAATTATTCCAAATCTCCTCCCATTTCAGCCCTTGTCTCACCTTGTGACCCTCTCCAAGCCCCAACACAGGCAGGATAGGGGCATGGTGCCTTGTCCTCCCTCTTTGGGTGGCCCTAAAATGGGTCCATCTGACCCTTGGACCCAATTTGTTCTTCGGTATTTTATTTCTCCTATGTCGGCCTTTAGTTAAATGAAAATTAATCCTCCTAGGCAAGTATAAAAGGGGATATAGTCCTCTCATTTTCAAAAGTGAAGATAAGCGAAAATTAGGTAAACAAGCGGAAGGTCTTCATTATCATCATCAAGTGTTCAAGTCTCCAAGCACTCATCAAATATTATTCTTCATGTGTCTTCTTCATTCATACATTGGAGCAACATTACGACATTCATTTGCAAGCATGTGTGTGTTAGGGTTTTGTCATGTTACATGCCATTTCATGCAACACTTGTGATTACATTCAAGAAGCAAAGCAACCATCATCAACAAATTGTAGATCTACAAGGTATATATTTTCATTATTTACATTTAACCATTTGGAATTACTTTCTTTCAAGGTTGATTCCTCGACTAGGGTTTGACTTAGTCAAAACCCCTATCCACAACAATTCTTCCCTTCTTTTCTGTTTGTAGGTTGCAGGTGCACAACAATAATTGTAGATTTAGGCTTCATTTGCAGAGACGGAAAAACTGTTTTCTACACAGATTTTTCGGAGGACCGTGTGCAACTTGTACAAGGTCCCAACAAATTTTCTCCAAATTTGTAGGGCAGATCTATATCAGTCTAAATACCTCAGGTCCGAAGTTACAACGCGATCCCGAACCAGTAGCTCCTTATTTCACCCATTTTGTCTTCATTTTCTACATAGTCAACAAGTTAACTCTTCTACTTACAAAAGGGTAAATTATATTGCACCCTTTCAATTCACTTAGTATTAATATCCTTATTCACTCTAGGGTTTGGATATAGTGAATTCAACCCCTCTTTTGAATGTAAAGTATCTCCCAAGTGAAAATCATCCTAGTGATTTCCTTTCTCTCTCCTAGGTGAGAAATCACTAGGGTTCAATTTTCCATTTTACAAGGCCAAAGATTCATAATCTCAGAGTTGATGTTAAGTGTATGCCCAAATCCACTCAACAAATTGGAAGTGTATGTAAAACTTTTGATTTGTTGGTTAGTAAAATTCAGTACCTTGAAGGTGAGGAAAAGTTGATGAAAGAGAAAATCAAAGTGTTCAAATAATTGCAGCACTGGACCATACCCAACTTGCACAATGAGAGATTAGAGTTGAAGCCTTTCCAGAATTGGAAACATGAATATGAGGGGATTGTTGATGTAGTGTTACAAAAAATGGGAGATGGGGATTACCTCATTGAGCCTATTTACTACACTGCTATTGATAAATTTATTTCAATTGATGTTGTATATGTGAAGTTTATCACAAATGTAAAATTAGTAGTGGATGGTAAGTACAAGGAGTCTCCCAATAGGGTGAATATTGTCAAACAATGTGATTGGCCTATAAGTTTTGAAGTGCATAGCTAGTACGTGAAATATTGTGTTGTTAAAACAATTGAGGGATTGGACCCCATGCCATGAGAGAATAATTGATTCATAGGGACAAATGGAAACATGAATGAAGACTTTTCCATATCAGTGATCACGGGTCACCATTGAGATTAAGGAAACACAATTGTTATTCCTCTAATAGGTTTAGCCAGTTATATGTTCCTTTTGTCTTAACTAGTTGTTGATTTCTCGTGCTTTTTGTTTTTTTCCCACTTGTTCCTTTTCGGTCACAAGTAGCCTAGAAATTATTTATACATTATGAGGAATCAAATTATCAAAGGTTAATCAGTTTTAGTTTTTTTATTTCTTTTCTAGGCGCTAGAATGTTGAGTCTTAAAAGATGCCTTTGGCATATCCAGTTGTTCTAAAAATGTGACAAGTGACAATTCAACCTGAAGCTTTGTTTCTCCCTTGTTTTTTTCTATAAAAGGGAATCCAGGGTCATTTTTATGAAGTTTAATTTTTTTTAATGGAGATCTAGTGATAAAATGAGAATGTTCTTTATATATTGAGTTACCCAGAGCATGTTTATGGCAAATTGTATTATTGCAGACACATGAAACTAATGGAAAGATTACCATAAATTGTCTCACATGTTTTTGATTAAGGAAAAAATAGGTTTTGAAGGGACACGAAACCCTTTAACAGTGTCAAATCTTAGTGAATTCTTAACAAGAAATTAAGCCAACAAAGAGCACAAAAACTGAACAGACCCATAATAGAAATTTACCACATTACATTAGTTAGGTTTTCTTTAAGGAAGAAATTAAATGTCGACTATGCATTGCACTAACTTTGGAAGAATATAGTGATTTCTAAATATGGTTTATGTGTATTGTAGTGTGATACATTTGTAAGGCATGTGTATCCAAAATTATGTGTAAATTTTGTCAATTTGGTTAGATGAATGACTCTGTTCTAATGGATATTGCACTGGTCTTATTATTTACAATTACACTAAACAATTTTAAAATCATATTGTATTTTATTTTCTATTTAGGAGGTAAATGATTTGGTATAATTTTTTTCTCTTAGGAGTGAATATCATGATCCAGACGCAAAACGAAGCCTATTCTGGATAGGATTTGAGTATATTTTTGAATGATGATGTTGAGAGTTATCTGTTACTAAGCAATATTAATTATTATGTGCTGTTAATTAAATTATATTTCTAAGGTCTACACGCCTAGGTCTTACAGAGCCTGAAAAGTAGAAGGATTGCTTATCTTATTGGTAATCCTTATTAGTTGGCCAGTTATCTCATATTTCTGTTGAGAGAAGAGGGCTAATTCTTAGGAAAATCTGAGAAACCAACTGGAGGAACCAACAGGTATGTAGATGTCCATTTAAAGACTTTGAGCTTTACTTTGTTGTCCTATGTAAAAGCTAATAAAATTGTAAGTGGATATCAATACAAAGATTTTGTGCTTTGTCTTGTTATCTTGGAAAGTTCATTTTGGGTTACAGAAGTTATTGATTAAAGGTTGATAATGTTACAGTATTTTTTGAGACTTTGAGCTTATTTTATTGTCTTGAGGAAGAAATGAAAGACTGTGTGCTTTCAGGGAAACTTTGCATCTTGTTATTTGTATATTTTATTAGTGCATTTTTTAGTTATTTCATAGTAACTTAGAAATTTCTTTAAATCATTGTTGCTCTTAGTTGTAACTAATTTTCTGAAAAAGAGAACAAGATGTTGTATCACCCAAGTTTAGATTAGGATTCACAGTTATAGTTTTATTCTAAGTAGAGAAGAGTAGTAAGCAAAGGGAGAGTCTTCCCTTATAACTAGGAGAGATTTAATCTCATCTATTGTGGCTAAAACGACCATTTTTTAAACCTCAGAAGTTTACCAAATTTTCAACCAACAAAGCATAAAATTGGTATTAAGTGAGGTTAATTTATGTGTTTAATAAAAAAAAGTGTTAGACAGTTCAAATAACCAAAGGACAACTGAGAGGGGGGGTGAATCAGTTGTCACCAGATTACCAGAACCTTAAGCATTTAAAATTTATTACCAAAACACATAAGATCAATACCGAAATACATAAACCAATCACCAAAATAACAGATATACCAATTAATCACAACCAATAATTAGAGAATAGTTACCATCAACATGACACCAAGATTTGTACGTGGAAAACCTGGTAAAGGGAAAAACCAAGGTGGCAAACCTACCCACAGTCAGATAATACTTTTGTAGTAAGTATGTGATTACAAATTGAGGGGCGTGCACTTGCAGGAAGGCCAACAACCTAGAGCACACTACTCATTACAAAAGGAGTCTCACTGACTACGTAAGAAATCTAGACTCAATAGTGAAGGTCTTAAACCTCTTGCATAAAGCCAACTCAATCACTTATGATCGACCAAATACTCTACATGAATGATTATTGCATTATTCACTTGCATACCATGATCTATAATGAGATCATACACATGTATATACAAACCCTAGACCTTAAACAATTAGGTCATCCACCCGGACAAAAAAGCCTATTACATAATTATAAAAAATGTTGATCTGAGGCCAAACAAATATCATCCAACCCATAAGTCATCTCAGAAACACATCGAGAAGTTCCAACAACACGTTACATTAAGCCGGTCCATAACTTAGATAACACCAGACCCAATTTAGGTCCACACATACTAAAGCAATGATCCCAATCAGTAAAGGATCAAACATATCACCATCAACATTCTGAATCCCTTCTAGAAGCTGCACCAACACCACTTATGCATAATATCAAAAGATCTTCAACAAAGCTCTGCCGGTGAAATCATCACTGGATCAATAAACCAAGCTTACCAACATATAAGATAGCATCCGATCACCAAATCAATACCAACTAACATAACATATATCTAAGTAGCATGAATAGCAGATCTAAGCCAATTCTATAAACCAAAACATACCAGAGTACCAGATCAACATGATCTTACCAACCAGAAACCAATCATCCTACCGGGACCAACTGAATACCGGTAAATAGCCAAAGCAACTACTATTGACATCAATGACAAAACATCAATGCAACACATAATCAATTCCATAAAATTGCCAACAATCTCCCCCTTTGGCATTGATGGCAACACTAAATGTGAAAAACATCCAAGTGCCAAGAAATGCCAAAAAAATCTCCCACACAAGAATATAGCAATGAAGTTCTGATACATACTCTCCCTTTAGATGATAACATAGTTAAGTTCTACAAATTTCTCTCCCTAATGTATATAACTCCTTAAGTTTTTCACATGAATATCTCTCCCCCATTGACATCAATGCCAAAGATTTGACATAATTATCAAAGCAAAATCATAAACCACTTAATCACAAGACTAACTACTCCCCTTGAGTAGTAGCATCACCACATCAATCCGGAATGAATAATAGCTCTGGTAATGCATACCAGAATGATGCCAAATAGAATCAATCAGTTTTCTACCGGAGGGGTAGAAACCCCTAAATTGTCTCTGAGGTACTCAAATGATTCTTTAGGCAAAGGTTTAGTGAAGATGTCTGTAATCTGCTCTTTAGTGTTCACATAAACCAATCTAACTTCATTTTCTTCCACCTTTTCCTTCAAAAAGTTATACTTGATAGATGTGTGCTTTGTCTTAGAGTGGACTACCAAATTCTTTGATATGTCTATAGTAGCAGAGTTATCACAGTGAATAACTATTGGTTCATTGCAATGCACTTTATGTCCTTTAACATTTGCTTCATCCATAGAACTTGTGTACAATTAGTAGCAGAAACAACATACTTATCTTCAATAGTAGATAAGGAAGTACATGACTATTTCTTGCTAATCCATGAAATAAGTTTCTTTCCAAGAAAAAAAGCTCCACCAGAAGTACTCTTCTTGTCATCAACATCACCTGCCCAATCTACATCTATATATGCACATAAAGTAAAGTTATCATCTTTAGGATACCGCAGACCATATTCAAATGTTCCTTGTAAGTACCTAAAAATCCTTTTCACCGCACTCTCATGATTTTCTCTAGGATTACTTTGATATCTTGATGCAATGCAAACTGCATTCATTATATCCGGTCTTGTCTGAGTCAAATATAGCAGGCCTCCAATCATAGACTTGTATCTTGTAGGATTTACCAGTGTTGATTCTTTCTTTGTCAATTTATCACTTGTAACCATAGGAGTACTAACCAGTTTATAATTTTCCATACCATATTTCTTCAACAACTCCCTAGCATACTTAGTTTGATAGATGAAAATACCTTTATAAGTCTGAGTAATCTGCAAACCTAAGGAAAATTTCATTTCCCCAATCATAGACATCTCAAATTCATTCTCCATATTGTTAGAAAATTTCATGCACAACTTATCCTCACCTCCAAAAATGATGTCATCAACAAAGACCTCAATAATCAGTATATCATCATCAGTGACTTTATAATATAGATTGTTGTTAGCATTACCTTTAGTGAAACCAAGTTTTAAAAGATATTTGTCCAACCTTGCATACCAAGCTCTAGGTGCCTATTTCAATCCATATAAGGCTTTCTTTAACCTGCAAACCATGTTTTTATCATCTGAAAGTGAAAAGCCATTAGGTTTCTCAATATAAACTTCCTCATCAAGATCCCCATTCAAAAAAGCACACTTAACATCCATCTGATAAACCTTGTAGTTTTTATGTGCAACATAGGCAAGAAATAATCTTACAGCTTCAATCCTAGCTACAGGTGCAAAGGTTTCACCATAATCAATTCCTTCCTTCTGAGAATATCCTTTACAAACCAATCTAGCTTTATTGCTCACAACTTGTCCAACTTCATTTAATTTATTCCTGAAAACCCATTTAGTTCCAATAACATTCTTATTTTTAGGTCGGGGAACTAAAATCCATGTGTTATTCTTCTCTATCTGATCTAATTCTTCTTCCATAGCTTTCATCTAGCATTCATCTTTACATGCTTCAGTTACTAATAGTGGTTCAACTTGAGAAATTAAACATACCCCATCAGCTACCAATCTTCTTCTTATCATCACTCCTTTGTTCTTATCCTCAATGATATGATCTTCTGAATGATTCAACCTTACATACCTAGGAGTCTTATGACTTTCCGTTCCTCTTCCCTAATCTTCAGTTATTGTTGAATTATTTGATACAGCCAGAGTAACTCGTTCAACATTTTGTTCTGGTAAAGGTATTACCAGTTCAGTTATGATCATTTCCACTGCCAATTTTTGCTCATATGTTTTGATTTGACTTCTATTCAGCTTATCCACCTTGACATTATTGCTCTCCACAGTTGTAAGGAAGTAAAGTAGCGGAAACAACTTCCTACACTAACCTTGAGAGGAGGGTAATGCAAAACTTTTTCAGATTGTTACAACAGTTACAGAAAATAGAAATAGACATAATAGCATTCATACCACAACACAGTGATTTACGTGGGGAAAACCCTTTCGGGAGAAAAACCCCACCCTCCAAAAGCAGCTCAATATTTTATTCAGCAATCAAAAATAGATTACAACATACTTGCAGAGCAAGCTCTTCGCAGGAGTAGCACTAATCAGAGGTTCAGAGGCAACTCAATAGCCATGAGACTCTTACACACAACCTCTATCTCACACACCTCATAAATAGGAGATACAATACAAGAAACCGTCAAACGGTATTACAAAACCATGGGCTAAAACCACCCAATAAGGTGTAGCCGACCTTATCTCCCTTCTATGACATGTTAAAGCACACATCAACACGTGTCGCTCCCTTTTACAGCTCATTTATGTATCTGATACAAATTATTTTTCCTATTTCAGGAGTACAAACTTCCGGAGGCCATAACTTGAGAACCGGGTGTCCGATTGACGAACCGTTTGAAGCGCCGGAAAGCTCGCGAAGTGCTCTATCACCTCGTAACCCGCTTTTCCGGTTACGGCCACTTTTTAGGTCATTTCAGAGCCTCTAAATTCCCCAAAATTAAGTTTAAACATTTTATTGCACCCCTCCAAGACGAAAACATTAATATCTTCAAAACTAGCTGTGACCTTGCGATGCAACTTTACCGGAATGCTTATCTAGCCAACCAAAAGCTTCAGGGAGAGTTTCGCACCATTTCGTGCTCAAATGAAAACTTACTATAAATAGTAACCTCGCATAAATGCAAGGTTGAGACACCATTTTTCCCAACAACAGTTATCTGCAATCTTTTGTTATAACATCTATATGTTTTTCTTTCATTAGAATAACCAAGAAATATTCCTTCATCACATTTGGGATCAAACTTACCAATGAAATCATCTCTCTTGATATAACATTTACTACCAAAGATTTTGAAGTACTTAATTGCGGGTGTATTGTCAAACCATAACTCATAAGGTGTCTTATCGGTTTCTCCTTTGATATGAACTTTGTTGAATGTATAAATTGTTGTGCTCACTGCTTCTCTCCAGCAGATATGAGGTAGATTAGCTTCCATCATCATGGTTCTAGTAGCATCCAAGATAGTTATGTTCTTTATTTCCACAACTCCATTTTGTTGAGGTGTCCAAGGAGCAAAAAATTGTCTCCTTATGACATCCTTCTCACAAAAGTTATTAAACTCACCGGATGTGAATTCTCCACCATGATCTGACCTTAAGCACTTAATCTTGAATCATGTCTTAGTTTCAACCTTAGCTTTAAATATTTTAGACTTTTCAAAAGCCTCAGATTTCTCCCTTAGAAAAGTAACCCACATCATTCTAGAATAATCATCAATGATAAGCATAAAATATCTATCACCTTGAAATTTTTTGATTCTAGCAGGACCACACAAGTCAGTATGAATAAGATCAAGAACATCATTAGATTTGTCTTGTATACTCTTAAAAGAGGTTTTGACTTGTTTTCCCATTTGACATTCTTTACATACCGGATTATAGGGCTTCACAATCTTAGGTATATCTCTAACTGCCTTAGTTGAGCTGATCTTTACCATGCAATCAAAATTCACATGACATAGCCTTTTATGCCAACACCAACTCTTATCAATTTGTGCAATCAAACATGTCTTCTCACCAGAATTCAAATGAAATATATTAGTTTTTTTCTGAGTACCGGTAGCAATATCCAATCCAGATCTATTAATGATCTTGTATTTTCCATCCTTGAATTGTAATTGAAATCCCTTATCCACCAACTGTCCTAAACTCAAAAGATTATGCCTTAAACCTTCAACATAATAAACATTATCAGTATTGTGCTTACCATCTAATGATATGGTTCCTCTTCCTCTGACCATGCATGCTTTGTCATCTCCAAATCTAACCAGACCGCCATCAAATTATTGCAAAGATAGAAACTTCCTTTTATCTCCAGTCATATGATGTGAACATCCATTATCTATTACCCATTCATCCTTATCTTCAATTTAAGCAGCAAGGGCCTTTTCTTTAGGTAGATTCTCTTCCAGTACCAAATCATCTTCCTTGATAGCCAGGAACACCCATTCCTTTCCATTTCCGGAACCACTAGCAGAGTCTTGTCCTAGTTCATCATCAGAATCAGACACACCTTCCTCATCAACAAAGTAACATGATTTATCTTTGTTTCTCCTGTACTTATGCTTGTTCTGATATTCAGGGTTAGTCTTAAAAGATCTTCTAGCTCTTTCTTCAAATCTTGAATTCCTCTCAGGACATCTAGATGCAAAATGACCTATCTTATTACATGCAAAATATTTAAAGGGTGATTTTCCTTTATACTTACTTCCTACAGGTCCTTTAGGTACTCTTCTAGCAAATAGGGCTTCAAGTTGCTCAAATTCTTCATCTTCCCTCTTCATATCTTCCAATTCCTTTGCATACAAAGCTTTCCAATCTTGCTTACCGATTGATGATGTAAATGCATGAAAAGGAGGTTCAGACTTCACAGCTCCAGAAGGTCCAAATTCTTCAATCTCAAAAGCAGATAATTTCCCAACCAAGGTATCCCTATTGACAGAAGTATTAGCCATTGTTCTCAATTCATTAATTGTAGTAGCCTTCATCTTATAAGCCGATGGTAAAGCACTCAAAACTTTAGAAACTATTTCATCTTCACTCAGAGATCCACCACAACATTGAATTCCTATGACAATTTCATTTACCCTTTCCATAAATACAGTATTCGTTTCATCTTCTTCCATCTTCAAATTTTCATATCTCACCTGGTAACCATCAAGTTTAGCAATCTTAACAGTAGGGTCACCTTCATTTAGAGTCTCCAAATTATCCCATATAGCTTTTGTTGTTGATTTGTCAGTCAATCCTATTATTTGTTGATCATAAAGTGCACACAAGAGGGCTTCTCTAGCTCTATAATCATTCTCAAGCTCCTTATCCAAGTTTTCCAGAGGAGGATTTCTAGATGTTGTATTAAAAGGGGTTACACCATTCTCAGTGATCTCCCAGATTTCCTTACCAAGACATCTCAGATGAGTCTCCATTCGAATCTTCCATATTTTGTAATTTGTTCCATCAAGCCTAGGAATTTCTCTCTAGAAGACAACTGCAGATGAACTAGATGAACTTGAACTTTTAGATGCTATAGGATCTTCCTCAAGCAGTTAAGCTTTTGCACAGAGGAATACAACTTTGATATGAATTGTTAGACAGTTCAAATAAACGGAGGACAACTGAGAGGGGGGGTGAATCAGTTGTCACTAGATTATCAGAACCTTAAGCATTTAAAACTTTATTATCAGAACACATAAGATCAATATCGAAATACATAAACCAATCACCAAAATAACATATATACCAATTAAGCACAACCAATAATTAGAGAATAGTTACCATCCACATGACACCAATATTTGTACGTGGAAAACCCGATAAAGGGAAAACCCATGGTGGGAAGCCTACCCACATTTAGATAATACTTTTGTAGTAACTATGTGATTACAAATTGAGGGGCCTGTACTTGCAGGAAAGCCAACAACCTAGAGCACACTTCTCATTACAAAAGGAGTCTCACTGACTACATAAGAAATCCAGACTACAATCTGGAAGGAAGAATGAACTGCAATAATATAATCTCCTATGCCTAAGTATAGTTCCGATTAAGCTTAATACCAGAGGTCTTAAACCTCTTGCATAAAGCCAACTCGATCACTTATGATTGACCAAATCCTCTGCATGAATGATTATTACATTATTCGCTTGCATACCATGATCTATAATGAGATCATACACACACACACACACACACACACACACACACACACACACATATATAAACCCTAGACCTTAAACAATTCGGTCGGCCACTTGGACAATAAAAATTATTACATAATTATAAAACATGTCGACCTGAGGCCAAACAAATATCATCCAACCCATAAGTCATCCTGAAAACACATCGAGAAGTTCCAACAACACGTTACATTAAGTCGGTCCATAACCTAGATAACACCAAACCCAATTTAGGTCCACACATGCTAAAACAATTATCTCAATCAGTCAAGGCTCTAACACGATCACCATCAGCATCCTGAATCCCTTCTAGAAGCCTCACCAACACCACTTATGCATAATATCAAAAGATCTCCGACAAAGCTGTACCGGTGAAACCCTCATCGGATCAATAAACCAGACTTACCAGCATATAAGGTAGCATCCGATCACCAAATCAATACCAACTGACTGAACATATATCTGAGTAGCATGAATAGCATATCTAAGGCAATTCCATAAGCCAAAACATACCGGAGTACCAGATCAACATGATCTTACCAACCAAAAACCAATCATCCTACCGGTAAACAGCCAAAGCACCTAGCGTTGACATCAATGACAAAACATCAATGCAACACATAATCAATTCCATCAAATTTCCAATAAAAATTACCTCAATACACTACCTACACCTTCTTATAGTATAATTTTATAAGAATAATATTGTTTCTAAATTATGTGTACTTAAAGAATATAACATTGGTGAAACCACTATAAAGTTAGGGCATTCCTTAATCATTAATCAACCCTAGTGAATGATGTTTGGTTTAATAATTTACCATATGCAATTATTGGTGACTTGTGAGAATAAATCCCCTCCTAGTATTGATCTATGCAAGGTAGATACATCCTTGACAATGGTATAGTTATTTTAGGAGGGTATGGAATGGGCAAAAAGTTCAATCGACATTTTCTTTTCATCAAAATTAATTTTGAAAAAACCTTTGATAGGATTGAATAGCATTTCATTCTTGCCATACTTAGAGTTCTTGGTTTTGGTTCCACATTCATTTAATTAGTTCAAATGCTCTTTTTTGATGGTTTTTCTTGCCTAGCCATTAATAGTATTCAATCTATACCTTTTGGTTATTAATTCAAGGTAGGATTTGCCTTTTAAACTATCACTCTATGTGCTTGTTGTTGAATGATTTGGCTATCTCATATTCAATGATATTTTGCTATGTCTTAACATTGTTTGTCTAGCCTTTGGCTCTAGCATTCGATTCAATAAGTAGTATTACAAGCAATTTTTTTCTAATTCTCAGACTAGCTTCATACTGTTGAATGAAAATCTCATTCAAAATAAATCTTAATTTTTTGGTAATCCCTTTTTTCTTTGAAGCTTGCAAACCCAAGCTTTGGCAATATATCACTGAATAATTGAAAAAGGTTTGCATATTGGATTTCCAAGCTACTTTCCTTCGCAAGTCAATTCCAAAATTGTTGTAACTTTCTATTTGCAATTCATGTCTACTACTACTCTTCTTGGGGACCCTCCAAATTGCCCTTTAAAACTTTAATTGCATGTGCTTGTTGTTGAATTATTTGGCTATCTCATTTTCACTATTATTTTGCTACAATTGGTGAAAGAAATTTCACTACCTGAAATTACCCTATAACAATCAGCAAATGTGCACTTTTTGAATGATTCATTCAAGACACTTATTGAAGAGAAAGAAAATGTATTCCAAGATTTCAAATATCTTGAGAATGCATCTAAGTTTTGACTCTAACATTAACTTGAATAAGAAGTATTAAAACTATAAACTTCAAACATTTGATAAACCAAATATTTTTTGATTAAATATTATCATAGCTATATTAATGCATTGATTTAAAAAAAAAACATTTATTTACTTTTGTTTTAAGTATCGTAAATATCTCAAAACTTGCATAATTTTTATTGTTGCCTGTGATTGAACCCGATCACCTGTGTGATAGGCGGGAATACTCACCACTATACTACAATGACTTACATGACATTTAAGTTGTCGTAAAGTCTATTATATTTTCTATTAAAAGTGCCTTAAAAAAAGAGTTTAATTGATTTTATCACTATCAAAATTCAATTGGATCAATGGTCTAGTGGTAGAATAGTACCTTGCTATGGTATAGACTCGGGTTTGTTTCTTGAATGGTGCAACTTGGTTTTGTTTTCATTCTTATCAATCTTATCAAATTCACACTAGGTATATTCTTAAATATGATTCTTATCCTTGGTCGATTAAAATTATGGAAATTAAGGGATGCTCCCTCATAAGTTGGAAGTTCAAAATTTGATTACAAATCCTCCATTACACAAAATTTATTAGCTCCTCAGTTCATATGATCTGAAATCCTTGACCTTCTAGGGTTGTGAATCCTCCATTAAATAAAATTTATCAACTTCTCATTTCATATGAAGGCGAAATTTTGAGCTTCTAGGGTTGTGAATCCTTCATTTTATAAATTTTATTAGCTTAGTATTTCATATCAAGCCAAAGACTTTAGCTTCTAGGGTTTCAATTCATTTAACAAAAATAACACATAATTGAAAGGATATTTTCATCACATGGAGTCACAAGTGCATTGCTAGACATGTATGCAAAATCTGGAAGCTTATACAAGGTACATGAACTGTTTAACAAATTGTCTGAAAGAAATGCAGTCTCATTGAATGCAATGGTGTTCTTGAAAAGACTTTAAGTTTTTTTAAGGAAATGCCTCAAATAAATGTGGTTTTGTGGAATGTGATGAAATGTGACGATTGTAGGATTAACCCAATATGGATTTCTTGAAGAAGATTTCAAATTTTTCAAAGGTACGCCTAAAAAACTATCGTCATGTGGACTGAAATGATTGCAAGATATTCACAAAATTGGTTTGTTGAAAAGGCCTTGGAAACCTTCAAGGAAATTTTATTGACAACTGTAAATCCAGATTCTACAACCTTTGCAAACATTCTCCCAACATGTGCCCAAATGGGAACTTTAGAACAGGGTATGAAAGTCCATCTAAGCATAATTGAAAGCAGTTCTTCATCGGGTGTCATGGTTTTCAATGCTTTGATAGACATGGATGCACAATGTAAAAGCATTAGCATATGCAAGCATGTAATCTATTTAAGAAGATGACTCAAAGAGATGTGGCTTCATGGAATTTGATGATTGTGATATATGCACAAAGTGGGTTCTATCAAAAAGCCTTGGATGCTTTTAAGTAAATACAATTTGCGAGTTTAAAGGAAAACTCCATAACCTTTGTCAACATCCTCCCAACCTGTGTCAAAATAAGAGCTTTAGAATAGGGTATGGACATACATGAAAGAATAATTGAAAGTGGATTTTTTTTATTATAGTCGCAAGTGCCTTGGTTGACATGTATTCGAGATGTGGAAGCATATAGAAAGCACATGAACTATTTGACAAGATACCTTAAAAAACTATAATCTTATGGAATTCTATGATTATAGGATATGCACAGAATGGCTTTTGCAGGGATGGTCTAAAACTCTTTTAATTAATGAAGTACTCTAGAACATACCCTCATTATATAAGCATTACTTCTATTTTATTTGCATGCAGTCATGCAGATTTAGTGGATGACGGTTGCAAATACTTCAATGAAATGAGCTTCTCTTATTTCATTACACCTACAATTGATCATTATGTGTGCATGGTTTATATTCTTGGTTGTGCTAGCTATTTTAAAGAAACACAACTTTATCACTAGAATGCCAATTAAAATTATGGTGATTGTGTGAACGTGTTTTTCTTCTTATTAGTAGATTGTATAAAAATATAAGGTTAGGAGTATTTATATCAACTCTCCTTTTTGAGCTAGATCCTAACAACACCACGACTTATGTTCTTCCATCAAACTTCTAGGGAGAAGTGGGGAGGAGGAGTGAGCTTCAAAGAGTAAGAAAATCAATGAAAGATGGAGGAATTAAAAAGATACCTGGATGTAGTTGGATTGAAGACCATAAAGTGGTAAATAATTTTTGTGCAAGATTGTGTGTGTGTGTGTATAAGACATGTACTGAATATTTTAAAGGAAGAGGAACAAATTATTCCTCTGTCATCATAGTGAGAAGTTGGTAATTTGAATTTAGATTGCCAAATTCATCCCTTGAAACAAAGTAGAGTTGTTAAGAACCTTCAAATATTTGTTGATTGCCACATAATAGCCAAGCTTATCTCTAAAATTTTTGGAAGAAAAATTATTATTAGAGATACAATCTAGTTCCATGACTTTAAACAAGCAAAATGTTCTTGTGGAGATTATTGGTGAAGCTAAGTGAACAAACCTGTAAACACATGATTGCATGATAAAAAGTTGCACCTTGTTAAACCATGCTACACAAACGCTATCAAGGTTATTAAGGGGTGAGGTTTTATTTTCTAAGTGTTTTTTCAACACTTTGGTATATAGACAATACTATTGAGTTCATTAAATCAATTGTATGTTATGGCAGCAATCATAGCCCAAAAATATATAGATGGGGTATTTTATTAATTATTGTTTTATATTATTGTGGAGGTGTCAATGACATTGAATTATTTACAAGAAGTTTGCACATTTATGACACACAAAGTTGGAGGAAGTGTGGATTTTTCATCAAGATGTAAATTGTGGGTTTTTCTCACTGAGATGTAAATTATGCGTGGTTTTGTAGTGGGATGTAAATTAGGTGTATTTTTATTTTTCCAAATTAATAACCATACATTGGCTCACTACTAGATTCAATTTTCACATTCCTTGATTTGTACTCTCCAATATATTATACAACAAATATGTTAGTATTGGTGTAACTATTGCACCTCCTTTTGGTGCAAGTGCTAGTAAGATAACTTTTTTTATTGTTGTATTCAACAATACAAATGTATAACTATGACCATCTGATTCAATCATTGCTCCACCACCCTCTAGATGAATAAACATGATGTTATAATTTATCAAGATTAGATATGTATAATCAGATAGAATTTATTTGCCTCAACCAGTGTAAAGATTTTTAGAAAGGTCTAGACACATAAACTAAATGTTATAGTTTACCATTTTTTATGTTTAAGTAGAATATGATGGAGATTTTTGGGTTTATAATTGAAGGTAGAATGTCATAAATATGTAAGATCTTTATTAGGTAGTTAATCTTTTGATAATAAACATGTTTTCACCAAATAAAATTATCATAATTAAAATTATTCGCTTAACATTAACTAAAAACATAAAGAAAACAATATGTATGCCACACTATATAACTTGAGCAATAGAATGATTGTATAAAATTCTTCACTAATAATAGGTCAATGTATTTGAATATCAACTGTTCCAGGGGTGAATCAGCCATAGTTAATTAGACTTATAAGAGAAAATCACGAGTACTTCCATTGAACATCAAATAACATAATGAACAACTGTTTCACAAATAAAATATTCTAGTTGGAATTCTAGTGATATAATTAAATCAATTGAACATAAAATAACATGTTCAATTATATAATTAAATCAATTGAACATCACTAAATGACATTTGAACATCAAATAACATAATGAAAACTCCCTCAGCTGATTCAAAATAGGCTTCCATTGCTCATCTCATCTTCGTGGTATGGTGGTTCTCAAATATCATGCTGATAACTTGAAAGTGGCACAAAGATTTTGAAGTTTGTGATTCGATTGAAATGAAGGAAAGAGGTTGAATTTATAGATTTTTGAGACAGATTAGGAGAGAAATTGAACTAAAGTGCTAATTAATAATTGAACTAATTTGATTGATCAATTAACACCTTTTGATTGACCTGTTAAGTGGATTGATTGAAGAGTTAACTCAATTGATTGACTAGTCAACTAGATTGATTGGCTAGTGAATTGGATTGATTGATCAAATGACTGAATTAGATTGTTCAGTCAGAAAAGGTGATTTGGAGTGAAAAGGGGAGATTGGAGAGTTAACTAAGTTAACTGATCAGATAATTGATTTGATCAATCAGTCATGATTTTCAACATGTACTTTAGGATTTTTGAATTAAAATTCAATTTCATGTTATTTAGATTTGAATTTTGATTTTCGAATAATGAAATGCATATGAAATTTGTTGAAATTAGCATTTGGTGAAATGCGAATTTGGAAGAAATGAAATTAGATGAAATCAATTGAAATATGAATTTGGGGATATTGGAAGAATACACTAATTAATTAAATAATTTAAATGAAATTATTTAATCATTATAAATAGAATTGATTAAATAATAACGATTATTTAATTAAGGAATAAATCACAATTAATTAAATAATTAATATTTAATTAATATATGAGGAAGAGGTAAATGATGAATGATTAATAGATTGGAAATAAACAATTAGTAAGATAGATATTGATGACTAAATTAATTTAGAAGAATACGATTAATAATAAAATAGTTATTTAACTAATAGGACGAATAATTAGTACATTATCGATGAGACATTTTTTAGGTGTCTACATCAAATAATATATATAGTGGGAGTTTGTGTTTCATTAGTTCACGACAAATGTCATCAACAATGGATATTATTGATTTGATTTCATTATGTTTCCCTTCATTACATTTTTTATATACATATCAAGAACGCCATTTATAATATCTCAAGACACTTTTCGCGAGATGTGTCAACACATTAGAAATACAATTAGTAAAGAAATATAATAAAGGAATCATTCAATGAGATTAAAAAATTGGACACTCAATCCTCTATGTAAACCCAAATAAGATAAATGATAAGGAGTTAAGAAGAAAGTTTTAACATAATTATATTGAATGGTTCATTATTACTTCCTAGCATGGCACCAACATATTTGGCTTATCCACTCGTAATAGAAAACTAGTGAAATATCTAGCTAATAATATGTGTAGACACCTAAAATTGTCGTGTGTCTACATACACCAATCTTAGAGATGTTTGGGTTTATAATTGTAGGTAGAATGTCATAAATACGTAAGATCTTTATCAGGTTGTTAATCTTTTGATAATAAATAATTTTTCACCAAATCAAATTATTATAATTGAAAATATTCACTTAACATTAACTATAAACATAAAGAAAATATTGTCTGGGGTGGAGGAAAAGAAGAGAATGGCTTTAGTGGCTTCGGACAAGGCCTATAGATTGAAAAGCAAGGGTGGCCTGGGTCTGAGGAGAATCAAGATTCTCAATTAAGCCCTCTTGTCCAAATAGATATGGAGACTATTCCACTCTGACAGTGAAAGGTGTGAAATTTGGAGAAGTAAGTATCCTCTCTTGTCTTCATCTCTTTTCTCTTTCATCAACTCTGATTTCAACATCAATGGCTCTCACATTTGGAACCATGCTTCCAAGTGTAAAGACAACATAGCTAAATGAGTTAAATGGAGAGTCGGTAATGGTAGGAAAGTCAGATTTTGGGAAGATCCTTGGTTGCTTGATAAGCCTTTTCTGGAAATCCCTGATTGGGCCCCTTTTGTTGCCCCTTGTATAAGAGTTTTTGGTTCCTTGGTTGAGGGGTACTGGATAGGTGACAATTGGCAAAATATTGAAATTATACATCTTGGCCTCATCAACCTCAAGAAACACTTAACTTGTGCTTGGCTGAATAATGAGGAAGATATTCTTATTTGGAAACTTGAGCCCAAAGGCAAACTTACTGTTTCTTCCATGTATGGAGTGCTGACTTCACCCCCCTCAGAGTACCCCTTCTGGTCTAAATCTTGG
Organism: Cryptomeria japonica; assembly: GCF_030272615.1. NCBI lineage: Eukaryota > Viridiplantae > Streptophyta > Pinopsida > Cupressales > Cupressaceae > Cryptomeria > Cryptomeria japonica. Next base: position 577,923,680 of record NC_081412.1, read on the forward strand.
ATCAAGGGTCTTATTCTGAAGATCAATATCTTCTACTAGACTATTCTCCAAAACAAAATTTTGACTCTAAACAACCTGAAGATTAGAGGTTTTAATCTCCCCAATAGGTGTGTTTTGTGTCATAAGGAGGAAGAGTCTGTGGACCACTTTGCCATTCACTGTTCTTTTACTGTCTCTATTTGGGAAATCTTTCTTAAGATTTTTTGTATGGTCTGGGTGTTCCCTAACTCTATTCAAGACTTGTTCCATTCTTGGAACTACCATTGGTCTAATCCCTCTTTGAGAACTTTGTGGCAACTCTCTCTTCCTCACATCCTATGGGGGATTTGGAAACAAAGCAACAACCCCATTGTCAAGGATACTTCTCTCACCCAAGATTTTGTTTACCAGAAAATTCAAAGGGCTATAGTGGAGAACCTTAGGACCATTGGAGAACCCTACTCTTCTATTAATTGCCTGGAAGCTCACATCCTCAACTCCTGGAACCTAAAGAGTGTTGTTAGGATTGACACTAAAAAAAGTAAGAGAATTGAGGCTAAGTGGTACTCTCCCCCTCGTGGTTGGTTCAAAGTCAACTTCGACGGTGTTGCTAAAGGCAATCCTGGTGTTAGCACATATTTTTACAAAATATTTTGTGCTATATATGGATGCCTTTTTTCCTATCATAAGAGTATTTACTGCTGGTGTCTTATATGCAGGAGCATAACTGAAGAAAATGGAGTTGTCCAAAGATCAAATGGTGTTGCCAAGACCCCCAAGCCTGCACATATGGTGTTGGGACTCATAAAATTTTGAGTCAATTCGAGAGGCCCATTTCAAAGAAGGGTAAAAATTCTGAAATCCTTCCAAACAAATGCAAAGTGGCAATTTTAATGCCAATGTCCTTCCTGCATCGATGTTCGAAACCCTCAGCAAATCCAAATAAAAACGGGAAGCTTTTAAGGAAAGGCAATGGGCAGGCATTCAACCTAAATCTTCCATGCCGTGAGCTATAGGGGATCGCATGGTTGCAGACATAGAAAAGGGCTAGAGAACTTTCCAAGTGGTTTTAGTCGCCATGCATAGACCATTTATCCCACATTGGTTGTGTAAAGGGAGTTTTATATATTTAAATATAACGTTGCATGTATACCTAGTGTCAAGAGATGGAAGGCTTTTGGCAAGTGCTAGCTCAGCGCCAGTGGGCCCCCACATGTGCATGCATCTCAAATCACCCAAATTTTACAGCAAAAGGACAAATTAAAGATCGAGAAATTTGGGCAGATCGGACGGTGATCACAGAAGATTTGACAATCATCGCTATACTACAAGATAGAGATGCATCCTAGTTTATCCCCGCGACTTGGTGAAAAAGAATGTACGAAAAAGGGGAGATTAGTGAGCGAGCAGATCCAAAGAAGATCCAGTGGCTAGGTGGCAAGGGAGGGCTTCATTCCGGCGATTAGTGAAGTCGTGTTGAGGTGGTAGGACAGGGACCCCAGAGCCAATTCAGAGGTGACACGTGGTGGGCCTGGCAGATGAAGTGTTGTCTCGGTGGATCTGCAAGCGAATCAGGATGTGCCACGTGGTGGAGCGCAGAAGAAGAACCCAAGTCCAAGTGGTGGGTAGGTGGATCCACGGGTGAACCAAAGAGTGTCACACGACACAGGTGGACAAAGAGAAGAGAGAGACGCTCAGGCAGGATTAAAGGCCGAGCAGATAAGGAAGATCGAACGGTCGGTCGTGTTGATCCGACGGTGGTCACTATACCATGATCAGAAGATGTGTGATGTTTATTCGCTGCAACATGGCGACCGAGTGGTGGGGCCTGCTAAGGAAGCAGTTTAGAGGAGATAACGTGCGAGCAGGTTGGAAAAGATCTAACGGCTGTCGTTGATCCACTATGCAGAGATGCATGATGAATATCTATCACAGATCAATGACAAAGAGGAACCAAAGTGAAATGGTGGGTCCGGTCAAGATGAGTTAGCAGCTGAAGTGGCAATCAGATGGCATGTCATCAAAAAATGACTTATCGAACAAAATTAGGTTGCGATGAATCTCTAAAAGGACTCACCAAAAGCAGCAGTTTCATCGACATGAAGTTCACCGATGGACCGAAGAAGCCCAAAAAGGAGAATAAAGTGCAGGAGGACTTGTCGAGATAGCTTATGATACCAGAGACACATTTCTAAAGTTATGTCGATGCCCGATGGGAAGAATGCCATAGAGGGCGGATCTACCGGGGTAACCTCTAAAATCGGAGAAGGGTGAAATAAGTTATTCTGATACCCGATGAGAGGTGTCGTCATTAGAATAAGTTACACTGATATAGATCATGTCATAATGGTAACTTAGGTCATCGGGGAGAGGTGTTTTCATGTCATGCGGATACTTGATGAGGAAGTTAAGGTGGTTGCGAATAAGGAGATCTCATCGGGAAGACTTATGCCAATACAGTCAAAGGTAAGTTTTTATGTTTGACTTAATGAATACCTAATTTTCTTTCTCTCATACAGGATTTGTTTATCAGGAAGACAATGGCACTAAGGAGTATACAAGCGGAAGAAACTACGGGAATGCTTGAGATCTTAGTCTATGAACTTAGTTGTTTGTCATGTTGTAATTACATGTCTTCAGTTGCAAATTAGGTAGTCGTTAGGAATAGACGCATCAGTTTGAAGCTTGTTCGCATCCCTTCAGTTATGTATATAACGAGATATCAAAACCGATAAAAAGGAGAGAGATTTTTAGATGAATTGTAAGGGCTGTAGTATGATGTACTAGAGAAGTCTATGGAAGAAGAAGTATTTGTTGATGCAAATTGATTGTAATGGAGTATCATCAAGTGTAGCTTTTGTATGCAATACCAATTCAAAGATTAATATACAAGGTTCATTGTTTCTATCCAAAATATTGTATACTTTCTATGTTGATGAATTAATTTTGTCCTCTTGATAAACCTACTTTTGGGCTTGCTGTGGTGTGCCATCACATGATGTTGCACTAAATATGGAATTGGTTTTTCATTATTTATGTAACACATATTGAAACCTTCACAGTGATAGTTAATATTGTCTCTTGAGTTGATTGAATTGGTTGTCCACAAAGTAACATCTATATCCTTGGATAGAGGCACCAGTCTGTTATTTATCTTCTATGGGTTGGGATTGTTATGCGTAAGGTCCTTATTAGAGAAACATTCTTTTGAATCCTATATGAATTGATCTATACATGATTTCTGCAAGTCTTAAGAGCAATAATTTTTCATAATATATTTTAATTCATTTTCTTTTATCAACATTCAAGAAGAATTCAAATAAAAGCACATAATAAGGTACAGTAGCAGGAAACTATTGCCATTCTTGCAGAAGGTTGTCTTAATAAAACTTTAAATCCACTTTAAATAACCTCTTAGTGCTTGAGAGAGAAAGGTATACCCACCTAGGTTCATTGGAGCCTTAAGTGCAGAGGGATTTGGTCTTTGACCATCCTTGTTTGTTGGCTAAGGCTAGTTGGATCAATTAAGGGCTTGGAAAATCCTTAAGTTTTCCAATCTGTGTTTTTGGGTGCCAACAGATTGGCAACTTTGCTAGGCACTTGTTACAAAAGGTATTCAAAATTTCTAGTGAGCTTGTTTTAGATTCTGCGGGAGGAAGAAGCCCAGAAAGTAAGTAAAAGTATTATTCCTCTTAGGAGGTGGCGACTCTACCTAATGAGAAGTTTTATTTCAATTGGTGACTCTACTAGGGGAAGAGACCCAAAGGGAAATGAAAAATTTCCTTTTTGAAAATGTTTCAAAGAAAACCATTTATTCCAGATGGTATTAGGCCATTTCATATCAAAAGCTTTCAATGTATTCCAAACAAGTTGTTCCCTAAGATTTCACAACTTGTACCAAAATTTCATGGAGAATATGACGAATCAGCAATTGATCATTTGGATGTATTTTATACATTCATAAAGGATTATTAGATTTATGCAGAAGATTATGTGATGAAACTATTCATCGAGACATTGAAGGATAATGCTAGAGAAGCTTATGGACCTCTCCCTACATAGAGCATCTCATCATGGAGAGAGTTGGAACAATGGTTCCTTGATATGTTTCATGATGCAGATGAGGAAGAAGATGACATTTTCTATGAGCGGGATGAAAATCATATTTATACTATGGAAGAAGAGTCTTGCATTTCCCCTTTGGATGCACTTCTCAATCTAGAAAGGTATGAGGATGAATCTACAACACAATTGTTGTTGAGGATGTTCAACATATACACAAAAATACCTTTGGATGTCAGACCCTCATTGTCAGAAAAAATACGGGAGTGGGGAATTTATCATGATCACCAGGTAAGGCTTCTACTTGAAATTCTATATGAAAGCATGTTAGAGGATGAATATGATGATAAAGAAGAAATTAAGGATTTAAGTAGGGAAGAATCCATATGTGTAGATACATACATAAATAATAAAGAGGAAACATTCCTCGGTCTAGAAGAAATTTCGTATTTGTTAGATAAAGAATATGAAATATATGTTCAGAAGAATGATCCAATTTTTTTCCAGAATAAACAGATTAATGGATTAGGGCACATTCATGGTCTATTTGATGAAGAAAATGATGATTCCCAGGAAAATAATACATCAGGGGAATACATACACAGTGATGAGTATAATAGGAAATGTGTCCTTGAAAATCCTTTAGAAATTTTTTTTCCTCAGTATCATGAAACTCCACATGAATGTGAGGAAATGATTTTTAAATGTGAATCATTTTTTAGTCCCTTATATGAAATTATTGACCATCTAGGAAGTGAAGGCAAAATGAATTTACATTTAGTATACAGACATGAAGAAACTCCAGCAAAAAGCAATAATGAAGATATCATTCCTATCAATGAGACAGATAGCAATTATTAGGAGAATACTTTCAATAAAGCTATGCAGTAAGATAATCTTTTGTGTAATGAACTGGAAGAGGATTTTCAGAAAAATATGCATACATGTTATATGTTTTCAAGTCCATTATTTGAAGGATATAAGGAAAATATACCCCTAAATATTTCTTCAGAAAAAATCATATAACATAACATTGGGAAAAGACACTACATACAGGGAAAAGAATGAAATATCTTCACATGATTTTTATGAAAGTGATATATGTTTCGAAACTTTATCTAAAAGAAAAGAAGAGAAAAGTATTTCCAAAGATAATCAAAAAATTTCAGAACCACGATATAATAAAATTATGGGAGATTAAAAAACAATATGTGGTAATATGATTAAAGAGGATAAGGTACTCCTGCAAAGCATTTCTAGAAATGATATATGCCCAAAGTTGATATACAGAGAAAATAAAATGTGTGGGGCACATAGGGATGTAATGATAATTGAAAAAATATGATGTGGCACAAAAGGTAATTGTGAAAAAATGGGGGATCCTGATTCATATATTATGCAGTCCGTGAATGAGTTATACGGTAAAAGGGGTGTTCAAAATTATGATATTGAAAGTTTTTATCACACTCAGGTAAAGATTACATATAATAAAGATGATTTGACTTTTTCAAAAGAGGAGGTATGTGATAAAATATTAAAGCTTCCAAAGAAATGTAAGGTTAAAAGGCAGTATGAGTGCAGGATTAAAAATCATGAAGAAAACAGATATAAATGCAATCATTTATATTCAAACCAAGTGATATTTCCGGGATATTTATGTGAGAAATACTATAATAAAATGGATACAATGAAATGTATAGATAGTGAGGCAAGTAAGCGTAATGACATCTTCAGGAGGTGCATGTTATTACAAGAGCATAATGAGTTGTTTGATAGGAGAAAGAGATATTATCAATTTTTGGGGGGGTCTAAGGCCACCCAATTTTCACTCAGATGATGATCTATAGGAAGGGGTGCTATCTGATCTATGTGAAGCTTTCAAGAAAAGGCAATGGGTAGGCATTAAGCCTAAATCTTCCATGTCGTGAGCTAGAGGGGGTCGCATGGTTGCAGACAGAGAAAAGGGCCAGAGAACTTTCCAAGCGGTTTCAGTCGCCAAGCATAGACCATTTATCCCTCATTGGCTATGTAAAGGGAGTTTTATATATTTAAATATAAGGCTGCATGTATACTTAGTGTTAAGAGCTGGAAGGCTTTTGGCAAGTGCTAGCTCAGCATTGGTGGGCCCCCCGTGTGCATGCACATCTCAAAGCGCCCAAATTTTACAGCAAAAGGACAAATTAAAGATCGAACAATTTGGGCAGATCAGACGGTGATCGCAGAAGATCTGACGGTCGTCGCTATACCGTAAGATAGAGATGCACATTGGTTTATCCCCGCGACTTGACGACAAAGCACGTGTAGAAAAAGGGAGGTTGGCGAGCAAGCGAGCAGATCTAAAGAAGATCCAGCGGCTAGGCGACAAGGGAGAGCTTCATTCCGACGGTTAGTGAAGCCATGCTGAGGTGGTAGGACAGGGACCCCAGAGCCAATCCAGAGGACACATGGTGGGCCTGACATATGAGGTGTCATCCCGGTGGATCTGCAAGCAAATCAGGATGTGTTGCATGGCAGAGTGCAAAAGAAGAACCCAGGTCCAAGTGGTGGGTAGGTGGATCCGTGAGTGAACCAAAGAGTGACACACGACACAGATGGACAAAGAGAAGAGAGAGCTGCTCAGATAGGGTTAAAGGCTAAGCAAATAAGGAAGATCGGGCGGTCGACCGAGTCGATCCGACAGTGGTTGCTATACAACGATCGAAAGATATGCGATGTTTATTCATCGTGACATGGCGACCGAGTGGTGGGGCCCACCAAGGAAGCAGTTCAGAGGAGATAAAATGCAGGCAGGTTGGAAAAGATCTAACAATTGTCATTGATCTGCTATGCAGAGATGCAGGATGAATATATATCATGGAACAACGACAAAGAGGAACCAAAGTGAAACGGTAGGTCTGGTCAAGATGAGTTAGCAGCTGAAGTGGCAGTCAGGTGGCACGTCATCAAAAAATGACTTATCAAACAAACTTAGGTTGCGATGGATCTCTAAAAGGACTCACTGAAAGTAGCTGTTTAATCAACATGAAGTTCATCGATGGACCAAAGTAGCCTGAAAAGGAGAATAAAGTGCGAGAGGACTCTTCGGGATAGCTTACAATACCAGAGACACATTTCTAAAGTTATGTCGATGCCCGATGGGCACAATGCCACAGAGGGTGGATCTATCAGGGTAACTTCTAACATCGGAAAAGGGTGAAATAAGTTATTCTGATACCCGATGAGAGGTGTAGTCATCAGAATAAGTTACACCGATATAGATCATGTCATCGGGGTAACTTAGGTCATCGAGGAGAGGCGTTTTCATGTCATGTTGATACCCAATGAGGAAGTTAAGGTGGTTGCAAAGAAGGGGATCTCATCAGGAAGACATGTCGATACAACTGAAGGTAAGTTTTTATGTTTGACTTAATGAATACCTAATTTTCTTTCTCTCATGTAGGATTTTTTTATTGGGAAGACAATGGTACTGAGGAGTATACGAGTGGAAGAAACTACGGGAATGCCTGAGATCTCAGTCCATGAACTTAGTTGTTTGTCATGTTGTAATTACATGTCTTCAGTTGCAAATTAGGTAGTCGTTAGGAATAGAATGCATCGGTTTGAAGCTTGTTCGCATCCCTTCAGTTATGTATATAATGGGATACCAAAACCGATGAAAAGGAGAGAGATTTTTAGATGGCTTGTAAGGGTTGTAGTATTATGTACTAGAGAAGTCTATGGGAAGAAGAAGTATCTGTTGATGCAAATTGATTGTAATGGAGTATCTTCAAGTGTAGCTTTTGTATGTAATACCAATTCAAAGATTAATATACAAGGTTCATTGTTTCTATCCAAAATATTGTATACTTTTCGTGTTGATGAATTAATTATGTCCTCTTGATAAACCTACTTTTGGGCTTGTTGTGATGTGCCATCACATGATGTTGCACTAAACATGGAATTGGTTTTTCATTATTTATGTAACACATACTGAAACCTTCACAGTGATAATTAATACTGTCTCTCAAGTTGATCGAATTGGTTGTCCATAAAGTAACATCTATATCCTTGGATAGAGGCACTGGTCTGTTATTTATCTTCTATGGGTTGGGATTGTCATGCATAAGGTCCTTATCAGAGAAACATTCTTTCGAATCCCATATGAACTGATCTATACATGATTTCTGCAAGTCTTAAGAGAAATATTTTTTATAATACATTTTAATTCTTTTTATTTTATCAACATTCAAGAAGCATTCAAATAAAAGCACATAATAAGGTACAGTAGCAGGAAACTATTGCCATTCTTGTAGAAGGTTGTCTTAATAAAACTTTAAATCCACTATAAATAACCTCTTTGTGCTTGAGAGAGAAAGGTATACCCACCTAGGTTTAGTGGAGCCTTAAGTGCAGAGGGATTTGGTCTTTGACCATCCCTGTTTGTTGGCCAAGGCTAGTTGGATTAGTTAAGGGCTTGTCAAATCCTTAAGTTTTCCAATCTGTGGTTTTGGGCACCAACACCTGGACCTGCGGGATGCGGTGCTATTCTTAGAGATGAAAATTGAATTTGTAAGGAAATTGTTGTTGTTCCTATAGGTTGCCAAACTAACCATATGGCAAAAGCTATGGGTGCTCTCCAAGGCATCCTTTTGGCTAAAAGGTGGAACTATCCTTATCTCTAGATTGAGGGGGACTCTAACAATATAATTAATTGCCTCAAAGGAATTACCAAGCCCTCATGGACTATCAATAACATTGTTAAGGCTTCTAGGGGCCTTATTAAAACCTTTAATAAATGTTTTATCTCTCACATTTATCGGGAAGCAAATGGAACTGTTGATTGGGCAGCTAACGTGGTGGTCACACGAGACAACATGATTACTTGGAAGGGTGAAGAGGATCGTCTTAATGATGCCAGATTGATCGTCTTCATGGATCGATATAACTCCACTTCAAAGATTTTAAATGGAGAATATAATTATTAATAACATGACTTGGAGGGCTAATATTAATTATTATTGTGTCATTACCAATAATGATAAGATGTATACCACCTTCTCCCATGCTTTCTGGGTTTTTGGGGCCGCATCCAAATATTTATTTCTATTAGCTATTTGCGACTCTCGTGTTTTTGGTTTGAGCTATGAAATCATGGGAGGTAACATGTGTCGCTACGAGCCTAGTAATTGTAAAGAATGGAAACAAAAGGAGGAAATCTAGAGTATCTTGCAGAAGGGCAGGTTAACGAAGTATATGGAAAGACTCCATGGGAGGGATGCTAAAATCACCAAGTTTTTTACCAATAACTGGAGGAAGGGAACCCTGAAAATGGGAGATCAAACTATCACCATCGAGGACAACCTCATTGCTCAGGTGACGGGCCTTTGGAGGGAGGGAAGTAATTTCTACAGAGACAGAAAGCTTAGCAAGGAAGCCATCGAGTGATACCCTAAAACTACTAAGGAGAAGAAGCGCTTGGTTAAGCTTAGCAATACCTACTACCCTCCCAGGGCCTTTTCTAAGCCTTGGAGGGAGGTTTTGTTTGCTATCATGTGCTACATCACTCTGGATGGTAGATTCACCAAAATCTTTGGCTACCACTTTATGCTGCTCAACCACTTTAGGTATGAAGATAAAGTTAACATGCCCTATTTCTTGATTTTCTCGATGAATGCTACCATAAAATCCCACAGAGAGAACCCTAAGGGTGACATTGCTATGCACCAAGGTTTTATGGTTCTTATCTATGATCACATTAAAGCTAACCAAATCGCCCACCCCCAACTTTCTGTCTCTGAATCTGAGGAGGAAGGGTCAGACTCTGAATTTTATGTGAGTGAGGATTCTATTGGTGATTTGAAAACTAAGACTAAGGAGAGCCTAGAAGACTCCGAGGTTGAGTTGGGTAAGAAAAGAAAACAAGAGATCAACAAGTCGTCCTCTTCCATGGGTAAGAAAAAAAGAAAAGAGAAGGTCTTCCAGATTCACTCTTCCTTGGAGGAGGAGGTCTCTGAGGACTTTCATAAGGATGACTCTCCATTCCCACTGAAGAAGAAACCTAAATATTCTATTCAGAAAAGGAAAAAGCAAAAAAGGCAAGGCAATTTTGAGCCTGTGACAGAGGAAAAAGAGCAGAGCAAGGATTCAGAAACGGACCAAAAAGGTGAGGAGGAAATTACGGGGGATGTCAACTAGAGTGTTGGTGGTGATGCCGAAGGTGGTAAAAACCCCAAAACTGATCAGGCCAAGGTTGGTGAAAAAAGCCCCCCTTTTAACCCTTCTGTTGAGGGTTTGAAGGGGTTTGTGGACACCCTCGACTGGCTCATAAATAGTCACAAGAAAGTTGTGGAGGAAAATAAGAACCTGAGTCATAGGATTCAAATTCTGGAGACCATTAGCATCGGTGAAGGCATTTCCATGGTTGAGTATGTTGATGATTTGAGAAAGACTATTGCTAGAGCTGAAGAGATTAGGGATGCCTTCAATCCAAGGTTTGAGCAAGTGGAGAAGGCCCTGGAGGAAATTTAAAATAGTGACACCATTAGGGACCAGAGAATGGTGGATGCTGATAACAGACTCAACAAAATCAACACCTGTCTCAAAAGCATTGCTAAACAAAGTTACAACATTCTGAAGGCTTTGGCTGACAACACCAAAATCTTGATCAGTAAGCTGGAGAATGAGAAGAGACCCCTGGAATAGGAAACTAATATGGAGAGCGTGAAAGGAGTGCAAGGACCAAGAGCGAGGACTAGAGACAAGAAGAGGGAGAAAAAGACAAACAAGGAAATTGAAGAGCTCAAAGTTGCCTCGGAGAATTATGACCTGTTGGTCATCAAGGCTGCTGATCTTCTTAAGTCTCTGTAGTTTTTGTTGGTTGTTTAGTTTTTTATTTTCTAGTTTTTAATGCTTTGTTGTTCCTAGCTCTTTGTTGTTTGTTTAGTTTGTTGGCTTTCATACCAGCCTTTTGTATGTTGTCTTTTTGCTGGACTAGTTGCTCTTTGATGATCTATCTGGTGTTCTTTCTGTAAAAGGTTTCGGGTCCTTAAAACCTACTTTTCCAATTAATCAGAACATAAAGAAAATAAAATGTATGCCACACCATATAACTTGACCAATACAATGGTAACATTATGTTTATGAATGAAGCTGACAAATTAAATTTGGGGCTTCTAAAAAGTAGAAACACAAGAATATTGGGCTTTAATGATTGTATAAAATTCTTCACCAATAACATATAAATGTATTTGAATATCAACTAATATGTATAGTGGGATTCATTTGTGTTTCTTTAGGTCATGAAGAATGTCATCAACAATGGATACTATTCATTTAATTTCATTATGTTTCCCTTCATTAAATCTTTTATATACATATCAAGAACGTCATTTACAAGATCTCAAGACACTTGGCAAGAAATGTGTCCATACATTAGAAATACAACTAGGAAAGAAATATAATAAAAGAATCATTCAATGAGATTCAAAAATTGGACACTCAATCCTCAATGTAAACCTAAATAATCTAAATGATAAGGAGTTAAGAAGAAAGTTTTAACATAATTATATTGAATCATTCATTATTACTTCTGAGTATGGCATCGAAATATTTGGCTTATCCACTCCTAATAGAAAATAGTGCAATATCTAGCTAATAATATGTGTAGACACCTAAAATTGTCTCATGCCTACATACACCAATCTTGTAAGGAAGTTAAGTAGTGGAATAAATTCCTACACTAACCTTGAAAGGAGGGTAATACAAAAACTCTTATTCCTACACTAACCTTGAAAGGAGGGCAATGCAAAATAATTTATCTATAATAGTGATATTTTTTATTAATAATATAGGAAAAAGATTACATATAGGTCCAGCCAAAATTAGGTCAATAATAATAAAAAATCCTGCCCCCACCCTGCAACTACCATCTTCATGTCATTCGTAGATGACCCTTAGAGTCACCACCCGAAACTGAGAGTCGAAGCTCCATATAACTTACCACCTATACATTGCAGAAAAACCCTTCCCCTAGATGACAACAAAGCCATAGACACACAAAATATCAACACCAAAGTTGTCCCTATCCTAGACCATAGGCATCAATACAAAAAAACCTTCATACATAGATGGCATAGTCGTATATCTTTGAGATCCAAACTAGGGATTGCCAAAAAAACTACCCTATTTTTTCCACAAAACTCGCCCACCTTTCTCAAGCATCTCGTCGAGCCATCCTTCATGCCTTTGTTGCATTGCCACCCCAAGTCCTCTGCGCCCACAAGGAATGCCTACGACCCCTTGAATTTGGCTCCTTGTCCATCAATGCCACTGCAAACACCCTATGGGCCTCCTTGCTCTGAATGAAGTTCTTAATTGTGTCCCACCCAATAACGACCTCTACTCTCCTCTTGTCCTTGTCACATTCTGATGGCCACCTCATAAACATAATGATCTCATACACTTCTTCCACTCACAGATACTCAATACCCTCTCTTACATCAAACCCCATCCTCGACACGACCCATTCCAGAATGGAATCCAACCCCTCAAGCCAACCCTTCTCTAGAATTGAATTCATCACCCACTTGATAGTGTCTATGGGATCACCCAAATCCAAACCGTAGGCAATGGCCATACAAACAATATCCATATTAGTCTTATACCTGTGCTTGAGTTGCAGAAAGGTGTTGCAAACCAGAATCTCAACCACCCAAATAAAATCTGCATACCCAAATAGAAACAACCGGTTCAGCCACCGAGTCGTTACCTTGCCATGAAAGGCAACCTACAGATGAGAGGTGATGAGTGTGAAGTTTGTCTCCATCCTTCAACCCACCTCAAAAATCACTATCGCACTCTACTGCAAATGTTGCCATCAAGCACCTCTCGCATATTCCCCCTCCACTCCAACTCCCTTACCATGACATAAATGATTGCATGCTTTAAAGAATGATGTCACTAATTATCCGGCCAAGCAATCTCTCTAAAATCCTCGAAGTGTACTTCTCCCACTTTAGTGAATGATAGGCTCGTGATTTCTCACATGTCTTACATGGCTCACCTCGTAGCTTTGTAAGGTCTCTAGCTTAGCTTTGATAACCATGATATATTTTAGTAATTATCATGCCTAAATTTCACCACCAATAATCACATTTACGATTATCATTGAATCCCCTTCAAGGTGAATGGTGTGCAATCCTAATTTTCTCCCCAATTTAATCCCGAAAAGAGCCACTTCTGCTTCTGACACATTATTTGTTCTATCTTCAATTCTTTTCTCTCCAATTGCCACATGTTCCCCTCCCAATCTCTCACCACACACCCAATACCCAAAGGTCCAACATTCCCTTTCGAAGCCTCATTGAAAATAAGTTTATGCCAACCCTCCTTTGGTTTTTTCCACTTCACCTCCTTCTGAGTATCCTCTCCTGAATGCACTCAGGCTTGCCCCTTAATAGGCCAAACTCTTACAAATTTTTACAATAGTTACATAACTAAACATAAATAGCATGCATACAACAACACAATGGTTTACATGGGGAAAACCCTTTCGGAAGAAAAAACCCACACTCTAAAAGTCGCCCAATATATTATTCAGAAATCAATAAAAAATTACAATATACTTGTAGAGTAAGCTTTCATAGTAATATCACCAACCAAAGATTCATAGGTAACTCAACAGCTATAAGACTCTTACACACAACCTCCATCTCACGCACCTCATATATAGGAGATACAATACATGAAATCATGAAACAATATTACAAAACCTTGGGCTAAAAGCACCTAATAAAGTGGAACTGATCTTATCTCCAATCCTAGATGCCCTATGATGTGTCACACATCAACATGTGTATCTACCTTTAACAACTCATTTATGTGTCTGACTCATTTTTATATTATTTATTTTAGGAGTGAAAACGTTTAGAGGCCATAACTTTTCAACTGGGTGTTTGATTGACGAACCATTTGGAGCGTAAGAAAGCTCATGATGTGATCTATCACCTTATAACCTGCTACACCAGTTACAACCACTTTTCAAGTCATTTCAAAGCCTCTAAATCCCTCAAAATTTAATTTGAAACTTTCATCACAACTTTCAAAAATGAAAACTTTAATATCTTCAAATCGAGTTATAATTTTGCAATGAATAATTATCAGTATGATTATCTAGCTAATCCGAAGTTTTAGGGAAAATTTTGAACCAATTTATGTTCAAACAAAAACTTACTATAAATAGTAACCTTATGTAAATACAAGGTTGAGACACCATTTTCTCAACATTCTCTCATTTTTTAAACACCTTACACGAGCAAAGGGAGTATCTTCACCATTAATTAATTGCTAGGGTCCATGAGGCCCATAGACTCCGAACATCATCATTTTGACTTCTTTAGGCTCATAGCCTTAGTCAAAGAATATGCAAAATTCATTGAAGTCTGTCTTAACTAGCTTCATCTTTCCATCTTCGACCGTGTCTCTAACAAAATGATATTGAACATCAATGTCCTTGTTCTAGGCATGAAATGTTGAGTTCTTAGTTTGGCATATCACACTTTGATTGTCACAATAAACTATCATTGCACCTTGTTTTATTCCAATATCTAAACACGGTCTTTTAAGCCAAATGGCTTCTTTACAAGCATGAGTATCTATCATATACTATGCTTCTATAATGGACAAAGCAACCACAACTTGTCACTTACTCATCCAACAAAATGCACCACCAAATAAATTAAACACATAAGCACTGATGGATCTTTTGATATCTACCCAGTCTGAATCCACATAACCATGAATATCAAGGGAGATCAAGTCTCCTACCAAATTACCATGATAATAAAAATAATAATTTGAGGTAACCTTCAAATATCTCAACACTCTTTTAACTACATCCCAATGAATTCTACCAGGATTAGACATATATCTAGAGAGAACCCCCACTACTTGGGCTATGTCTGGTCTAGTGCAGACCATAGTATACATAAAAATTCCAACTACACTTTGGTAAGGCACTTTTATCATATCTTTCATCTTTGATGAGGATGTAGGACAATATGAAATAGATAATTTTGTTCTAATTGTTAAATAAACACTTAATGATCTACAATCCCGCATGTTGAACTTCTGTAAAATTAAATTCACATACTTAGATGTAGCCATAGATTTTTGTTCACTCTATCTCTTCTAATTTTCATCCCAAGAATGTGTTTCACCACACCAAGATCTTTCATTTCAAATTTAGCAGCAAGCTGAAATTTTAGTTCTAAAGTCATACCCTTCCCTTTACCAATGAATGACATATCCTCAACATATAATGCAATGTACAATAAATGATCATTATTGGATTTATAATAAACATAGTGATCTAATTTATAATGCTAAAATCCTAAAATCAACATATATGTATCAAATTTTTGGTCCCGCATCCTAAGAATTTGTTTGAGGTCATACAAAGATTTCTTCAATTTACAGACCAAATTACTTTTATCTTTCACCACATAGTGCTCTAGCTATGTCATATAAATATCCTCCTCCAAATCACCATTAAGGAAAGTAGTTTTCTCATCCATTTGCTTAACCTCTAAATCATAACCAACAACAATAGAAAGCAAAAATCTAATGGATATCATTTAGGCAACAACAAAAAATATCACACCATAATCAACACCTTCAACCTAAGAGTAGCCTTTCACAACCAACCTTGGTTTATACTTCTAAATACCTCCATCTAGACCAATCTTTTTCTTGAACACCAATTTACAACCAACATATTTTCATCCTTCAGACAATGATACAAGATTCCATGTATAATTCTTTTTCAAATTTGTCATTTCTTCTTCCATAGCAATCTTCTAGGATTCTGCATCATTCATACCTAAGGCCTCTTCTATAGATCCATGTTCATCCATATTATTATTCAAAGCAAATTACGTCTCCAATCATCAAGTGAATACCTTTCAGGTGGTTGTTTATGTCTTGTATACCTTCAAGCAATTTGAGTTGGAGGTTCTTCCTCCTTTTCTAAAGATTCAAAGCTAGATGAGCTCTCCTCAAATTCTTGTCTATATAGGGGTCTTGATTCAATTATTTCAAGTGTAGAAAGAAATTGAATCACATCTTCTTGTTTAGTCTATTCTGGTTGCAATGTAATAGATGGAGACTTAATTTATCTAGAAATAACACTTCTACTATGTATTACCTTTTGTGCAACATACTCCCAAAGCTTGTCTCCTTTCACACCATAACTATATCTAGTGAAGATACATTTCATAGCCTTGTTCTCCAAATAAATTCACTTCTTCTTTGGCACATGTGTATATGCCTCACAACCAAAAAATCTAAGATGTCTCAATGAAAGCTTGTGATCTGATTATGCCTCCATAGGAATTTTATCAACAAGAGGTAATGAAGGAAACCTATTAATCGGGTAGCAAGTAGTGACAAAAAATTCAACCCAAAAATTTTATTCTATACCAACATAACTTAACATTCTCGTTGTTGGAAATTTTATGGAATTGATTATGTGTTGCATTGATGTTTTGTCATTGATGTCAACACTAGTTGTTTGGATACTTTATCGCCACCCTTTTGGTCCCGATAGGTTGAGTGGTTTTTGGTTGGTTTGGATCCGACATGATCCGGTAGGATTCGATATGGTTTGGTTATGGAATTGTCTTATTCATGATACTCATGTTCATATTCAGTAAGTTGGTTTTGGTCTAGTGATAGATGCTATCCTGCTTACTTGGAAGCTTGGATTGTGGTTCCAGCAAGGGTTTCACCGGTGGAGCTTTTTATGAAGATCTTTGATGATATGCATAAGTGGTGTTGGTGCAGCTTCTGGTGGAGATTCAGGATGTTGTTGGTGATCATGATCGAGACTTGGCAGATGGAGATCATTGCTTTAGCATGAGGACCTATATTGGGTCCTGGTTGATCTAGGTTATGGACCGACTTAATGTAACGTGTGGATTGGACCTCTCGATGTGTTTCTAGGATGTCTTATGTGTTGGATATTATTTGTTTGGTCTAAGGCCGACATGTTTTGTAATTATGTATTTGATTTATTGTCTAGTGGTCGACCTGATTGTTTATGGTCAAGGGTTTGTATATATATGATGTAAGATCTCATGGTAGATCATCATGGGAATTAGATCATAGGTATAAGGTCAGATATGGATATGTAATGTGGGAATAATGTAATATCATTTAGACAGAGGATTTGGTCGATAATTGGAGATTGAATTGGGTTTATGTAAGAGGATTTAGTCCTCCAGTATTGAGCTTAACTGGAATTGTACTTAGGCATATGAGATGTTATCTTTGCAGTTCAAACACTTCTTCCGGATTGTAGTCTAGATTTCTATGTAGTTAGTGAGACTCCTTTTGTGATGAGCAGTGCGCTCTAGGATGTTGGTCTTCCTGCAAGTGCAGGCCCTTCAATTGTAATTCACATACTTACTGCAGAAGTATTATTTGATTGTGGGTAGGCTTCCCACTGTGGTTTTTCCCTTTACTGAGTTTTCAACGTATAAATCTTGGTGTCATGTGGATGGTATTTATTATGTGATTATTTTTTATGCTTAATTTGTTTAACTGTTATTCCAATATTTGGTTTAAGCATTCTGGTATTAATGTTTTGGGTTCCAGTATAAAAGTTTTAATTTCTAAGGGTTCCGGTAATCTATGACAACTGATTCACCCCCCCGCTCTCAGTTATCTTCTGGTTATTTGAATTGTCTAACAATTGGTATCAGAGCTTTGCTTCTCTCTACAGAAAGCTTAACCACTTGAGGACGATCCTATGGTGACTAATAGTTCAAGTACATCCAGTTCATCTGGAGCTATCTTTCAGAGGGATATCCCTAGGCTTGATGGAACAACTTACACAGTATGGAAGATTCAGATGGAGACTCATTTGAGATATCATGGCAAGGAGATTTTGGAGATCACACGGAATGGTGTTACACCTCATAATCTAGCATATGGAAATACTCCTCTAAAAAAATTGGATAAGGAGCTTGAGAATTATTGCAGAACAAGAGAAGCCCTCTTGTGTGCACTTTCTGATCAGCAAATAATGGGATTGGCTGACAAATCATCTGGAAAGGCTATATGGGATAAGTTGGAGACTCTTAATGAAGGTGACCCTATAGTGAAGATTACTAAACTTGATGGTTACCGAGTGAGATATGAAAACCTAAAGATGGAAGAAGATGAAAGGATTACTGCATTCATGGAAAGAGTAAATGAGATTGTTATGGGAATTCAATGTTGTGGTGGAACTCTGAGTGAAGATGAAATTGTTTCTAAAGTTTTGAGAGCCCTACCACCGACTTACAAGATGAAGGATACTGCTATTAATGAGTTGAGAACAATAGCTAATACATTTGTCAACAAAGATACCTTGGTTGGGAAATTATCTTCTTTTGAGCTTGAAGAATTTGAACCTTCTTGAGATGTGAAGGCATAACTTGCCTTTCATGCATCTGCATCAGCAATTGGTAAGAAATATTGAAAAGTTTTATATGCAAAGGAATTGGATGATATGAAGAGAGAAGATGAAGAATTGGAGCAACTTGAAGCCTTATTTGCTAGAAGAGTACCTAAAGGACCGCTAGGAAGTAAGTATGAAGGAAAAGCACCTTTTAAATGTTTTGCATGTAATAAGATTGGTCATTTTGCATCTAGATGTCCTAAAAGGAATTCAATATTTGAAGAGAGAGTTAGAAGATTTTTAAGGATAACCCTGGATATTAGAACAAGTTTAGGTATAGGAAAAATAGAGACAAATCATGCTACTTAGCGGATGAGGAAGGCATTATTGATTTTGATGATGAATCGGCAGAAGACTCTGCTAGTGGTTCCAGCAATGGGAAGGAATGGGTGTTCCTGGCTATCAAGGAAGATGTTCCAGCACTAGAAGAGAATGTACCTGAAGAGAAGGAACTTGTTGCCTAAATTGAAGACAAGGATGAATGGGTAATTGACAATGGTTGTTCACATCATATGACTGGAGATAAAGGGAAGTTTCTATCTTTGCAAGAATTTGATGGCGGTCTGGTTAGATTTGGAGATGATAAAGCATGTATGATCAAAGGAAAAGGAACTATATCATTGGATGGTAAGAACAATACTGAGAATGTTTATTATGTTGAAGGTTTAAGGCATAATCTTTTGAGTGTAGGACAATTGGTGGATAAGGGATTTGAATTATAGTTCAAGGATGGAAAATGCAAAATCATTACCAGATCTGGTTTGGAGATTGCAATTGGTACACAAACAAAAGGTAATATATTTCATTTGAATTTTGGTGAGAAGACATGTTTGATTACACAAATTGATGAAAGTTGGATAGGCGTAAAGGGTTGTGTCATGTGAATTTTGATTGGATTATGAAGATCGGTTCAACTAAGGCAGTTAGAGATATACCTAATATTGTGAAGCCCTATAATCAGGTATGTAAAGAATGTCAAATGGGTAAAAAGGTCATGACTTATTTTAGGAGTATACAAGATAAATCTAATGATGTTCTTGATCTTATTCATATTGATTTGTGTGGCCCTGCTAGAGTTAAAAGTTTTCAAGGTGATAGATATTTCATGCTAATCATTGATGATCATTCTAGAATGATGTGGGTTACTTTTCTAAAGGTAAAATCTGAAGCATTTGAAAAGTTTAAAATCTTTTAAAATCTTTAAGGCTAAAGTGGAAACTGAGATAGTATTGAAGATTAAATGTTTGAGGTTAGATAATGGTGGAGAATTCACATCCAGTGAGTTTAATAACTTTTGTGAGAAGCATGGTATAAGAAGACAATTTTCTGCTCCTCGGACACCTCAGCAGAATGGAGTTGTGGAAAGGAAGAACATAACTATCTTGGATGTTTCTAGAACAATGATGATGGAATCTAGTCTACCTCATATCTACTGGAGAGAAGCAGTGAGCACAACGGTTTATACATTCAATAGAGTACATATCAAAGGAGAAACCAGTAAGACACCTTATAAATTATGGTTTGGCAATACACCTACAGTTAAGTATTTCAGAATCTTTGGTAGTAAATGTTATATCAGGAGAGATGATATCATTGACAAATTTTATCCTAGATGTGATGAAGACATATTTCTTGGTTATTCTAATGAAATCAAGGCATATAGATGTTATAACAAGATATTACAAAGAATTATGGAAAGTGCTAATGTCAAAGTGGATGATTTGAATACAGGTCAAATCAGAGTTTATGAGAAGGAACTAGCGATGGAAATGATTGTATCTGAACCGGTAGCACCTTTTACAAAGAACAGAGTGTTGAACCAGTTACTCTGGCAGTATCAAAAAAGTCTACAGTAACTGAAGAACCGAGAAGAGGAACAGAGAGTCAGAAGACTCCTAGGTCTGTGAGATTGAATCATTCAAAAGATCAGATCATTGGGGATAAGAACAATGGAGTAATAAAAAGAAAAAGACTGGAAACTAATGAGGTATGTTTAATTTCGCAAGTTGAACCGGTATCAGTAATTGAGGCATGTAAAGATGAATATTGGTTTAAAGATATGGAAGAAGAATTAGATCAGATTGAGAAAAATAACACATGGACTTTGGTTCCTCGACCTAAAAATAAGAATGTTATTGAAACTAAATGGATTTTTTAGGAATAAATTAAATGAGGATGGTCAAGTTGTAAGGAATAAGGCTATATTGGTTTATAAAGGATATTCTCAGAAGGAAGGAATTGATTATGGAAATACTTTTGTACCTGTAGCCAGGATTAAAGCCGTAAGATTATTTCTTGCCTATGTTGCCCACAAAAACTACAAGGTTTATTAGATGGATGTTAAGTGTACATTTTTGAATGGGGATCTTGATGAAGAAGTTTATATTGAACAACCTAATAGTTTTTCACTATCAGATAATACAAACATGGTTTGCAGGTTAAGGAAAGCTTTATATAGATTGAAAAAATCACCTAGACCTTGGTATACAAGGTTGGATAAATATCTTTTAAATCTTGGTTTTACTAAGTGTAATGTTGACAGTAATTTATATTATAAGATCACTGATAATGATATACTGATTATTGAAGCATTTGTTGATGATATTATTTTTGGAGGTGAAGATAAGTTGTGCATGGAATTTTCTAAGAATATGGAAAAATAATTTGAAACGTCTATGATTGGGGAAATGAAAATTTTCTTAGGTATGTAGATTACTCAAACTGATAAAGGTATTTTCATCTGTCAAACTATTATGCTAGAGAATTATTGAAGAAATTTGGTATGGGAGATTCTAAACTGGTAAGTACTCCTATGGTTACAAGTGAGAAATTGACAAGAAAAGATGTTTCTGCACCGGTAAATCCTACAAGATACAAATCTATGATTGGAGGTCTACTTTATTTGACTCAGACTAGGCCTGACATAATGAATGTTGTTTGTATTGTATCAAGATTTCATAGTGATCCTAGAGAAAATCATGAGAGTGCAGTGAAAAGGATTTTTAGATGCTTACAAGGTTCACCTGAATATGGTTTGTGGTACCCTAAGGATGATAGCTTTACTTTATGTGCATATATAGATGTTGATTGGGTTGAAGATGTTGATGACTGGAAAAGTACTTTCGGTGGAGCTTTCTTTCTTGGAAAGAAAATTGTTTCATTGATCAACAAGAAACAATCATGTACTTCTTTATCTACTATTGAAGTTGAGTATGTTGTTGCTGGTAATAACTATACACAGATTCTATAGATGAAGAAAATGTTGAAGGATATAAATGTGGATTGTGATAGACTGGTAGTTATTTACTGTGATAACTCTGCTGCTATTGATATATCAAAGAATCGGATATTTCATTCTAAGCCAAAGCACATATCTATCAAGTACAACTTTTTGAAGGAAAAGGTGGAAGCAAATGAAGTTAGACTCGTTTATGTGAACACTAAAGAGCAGATTGTAGATATCTTCACTAAATCTTTGCCTAAGGAATCATTTGAGTACTTTAGAGATAGATTGGGAGTTTCCACCCCTCCGGTAGAGACTAGATTGAAGCGGTTTGACATCAGTCCAGTATGCATTATCAAAATATTTTTCATTATGGCACTGATGTGGGGATGCTACTGCTCAGGGGGAGTAGTCATCTTTGTGATTCAAAGGTTTATGTTTTTGCTTTGATATTTTTGTCAGATTTCTGGCATTGATGTCAAAGGGGGAGAGATATTGATGTGAAAAAGAAAAACTCAAGGAGTTGTATACATTAGGGGAGAGATATATGTATAATTTAGAGCTTTACAAAGATATCATTCACAGGGGGATTTTGGTCTTTGTTTTAGAACTTCATTACTACATCTGTATGTGGGAGATTGTTGGTTATCTTCCATTGGAGGAGATTTGTTTGGCATTTCTTGGTACTTAGATGTTTTTCACATCTAGTATTGCCATCAATGCTAAAGGGGGATATTGTTGGCAATTTGGTGGAATTAATTATGTGTTGCATTGATGTTTTGTCATTGATGTCAACACTAATTGTTTGGATGTTTTGTTGGCACCTTTCTGGTCCCAGAAGGTTGAGTGTTTTCTGGTTGGTTTGGATCTGACATGATCCGATAGGCTTCGATATGGTTTGGTTATGAAATTGGATTATTCATGATATTAATGTTCATATTCAGTAAGTTGGTTTTGGTTTGGTGATCGGATGCTATCTTGCTTACTTGGAAGCTTGGCTTGTGGTTCTGGCGAGGGTTTCACCAATAGAAATTTTTATGAAGATCTTTGATGATATGCATAAGTGGTGTTGGTGCAGCTTCTGGTGGAGATTCAGGATGTTTTTGGTGATCATGTTCGAGACTTAGTGGATGGAGATCATTGCTTTAGCATGTGGACCTATATTGGGTCCTGGTTGATCTAGGTTATGAACCGGCTTAATGTAATGTGTGGACTGGACCTCTCGATGTGTTTCTAGGATGTCTTATCTATTGAATATTATTTGTTTGGTCTAAGGATGACATGTTTTGTAATTATGTATTTGATTTATTGTCTAATGGTCGACCTGATTGTTTATGGTCGAGGGTTTGTATATATATGATGTAAGATCTCATTGTAGATCATCATGGGAATTAGATCATAGGTATAAGGTTAGATATGGATATGTAATGTGCGAATAATGTAATATCATTCAGATAGAGGATTTGGTCAATCATTGGAGATCAAATTGGGTTTATGGGATCTAGTCCTCTAGTATTGAGCTTAACCAGAACTGTACTTAGGCATAGGAGATGCTATCTTTGCAGTTCAAACACTTCTTCCCGATTGTTGTCTGGATATCTATGTAGTCAGTGAGACTCCTTTTGTGATGATCAGTGCGCTCTAGGTTGTTGGCCTTCCTACAAGTGCATTCCCCTCAATTGTAATTCACATACTTACTGCAGAAGTATTATCTGATTGTGGGTAGGCTTCCCACCATGGTTTTTCCCTTTACCGGGATTTCCACGTATAAATCTTGTTGTCATGTGGATGGTATTTATTATGTGATTATTTTTTATGCTTAATTGGTTTAACTGCTATTCTGGTATTTGGTTTAAGCATTTTGGTATTAATGTTTTGAGTTCCAGTATTAAAGTCTTAATTGCTAATGGTTCTGGTAATCTGTGACAACTGATTCACCCCCCCTCTTAGTTGTCTTTTGATTATTTGAACTGTCTAACACTTGCAACTTTCTCCATTAGTGTCATGTTCATTATGTCTATAGCTTCATTCTACTATGGAGAATACAGAATTGTATTTTTTTCAAAAATGCCACATTCTTTACATAATCTATCAAAATATTTAGAGAAAAATTCATCGCCATTATCAGTCCTAAAATTTTTTATTTTCTTTCTAGTCTGCAATTCAACCATTGCTTTAAATTTTTTAAATTGATTGAAAACATCATATTTACTCTTTAGAAAGTGTATTCATGTCCTTCTACTAAAATCATCAATAAATAAAAAATAATATGTGGATTTTTCAATGGAAGAAACATCTACAAGACCAAACACATCAAAATGAATAAGATCCAAAATACTAGAAGATTTATGAGAACTTGAATAAAACTAAACACAGATTTTTTTTCATTAATGCAATGCTCACAAAAATCAAAGTCAATATTACAAACATTCAAACCTTCAACTTGGTTTTTCTTTTTCAATGTCCGTAGACCCTTTTCTCTAATGTGTCTAAGCCTCTGGTGCCAAGACATAGTCTTCTCTGTAGGTAACTTTGCTTCATAAGAAAGACAATCCTTAGGTACCCAAAATCCATGTCCATCAATTGAAGGCGAAACCCTCAAATCTTATAACGAAGCATCGACAAATTTACTTTTTATTCAAACTACTATTACACTCAATAGTGTATGCTTTTAGCTTATACAAAGTGCCAAATCTGACACCTCTAGTAATCACCATAGCACCCTTAACCATTTTATATCTTGCATCATAAAAGACTACCTACACTCTCACTTCTATCATTTTTCTCACAAATAATTTTTTTTTAAAAAATCTACAAATATGCAACACACCGCTAATCCTATTTGTTCTGCCATCAAGAAACCTAATTCTAACTTTACCATGACCAACAATATCTAAATGTGAATCATCACCCAAGTACACCTTACCTCCATTAAATTATTCATATTCAAAAGGCCAATCTCTATTGGAAGTTATATGAAAACATGCACTTGAGTCAATTAACCATGCATCATTACTAGCATACATATCCAAAGCTGCAATGAATGCATCACCATCTTCCTTCTTAGACTTAGAATCAAAATTAAACTTCTTCATTTTCTTCTTCTTTTCTTCTTTGTATTCCTTACAAAAGTTTCATGATGTATAGAAATTCCAAAAAATGGCTTAAGACTTTCCAGGTGATTTTGATCTCCCTCTATACTTTGAATTATTACACTTCTCATTCTTCTTGTCTTTTTCCTTAGATCTTCCATGACCAATTAGGTCTTCCTTCGAATTAATGATACCTTCCTACTCATCTCTTCGCCAAACAAGGCACCCACCACATCTTTAAACTTTAAAATAACATAAGTACCATTGATATTCATAACAAGATAATCCCACAAATCAGGCAAAGAACAAAGAAAGATCTAACATTTCTTCTCTTCATCCATCTTGACACCAATAGATGCCAATTGAGAAACCAACATATTGAATGCTTCTAGGTTGTCTATAATTCTTCCACCCTCTTCCATTCTCAATGATTATAATTTATTCCACAATAAAATCTTATTCAATAAATATTTGGCTTGATACATCTCACCAAACTTATTCCATAACTTCTTTGCATAGGTCTCTTCATGGACATTGATTAGAATAGAGTCTACCAAGCACAATTTGATTAGACTCTTAGCTTCACAGTCCATAACATCAAATTGAGCAGTTGTGGTAGGATCTAAAGGTCTTGAGACATTTGCATTAACAACATCCCATGGATCTCAATCTATTAGAAGATCCTCCATCTTCAACTTCCACATCTTAAAATTACTATTAAAAAATTACTCCACCTCTATTCTCTTTGATGAACTTGCCATTTGATAATTTTTGCAACAAGATAAAAAAGTATATTGTTCACAATCTCCCACACAAATCTAGATTAATTCAAAAAACCCAATGACCCAAAACTAAAACCAAAGGTGATCAAGATTTGATACCACTTGTAAGGAAGTTATGTAGTAGAACAACTTCCTACATTAACCTTGAGAGGAGGGTAATGCAATTTTGCCCAATATATTATTCAAAAATTAATAATAGATTAAGTATCACCAACCATAAATAATAGATTAAGTATCAATAATAGAAAAATATGAAAGGATATAATATATTACAATTTTCCACCCATTTTGGTGGTTTTACAATGATTAAAAATGAAGTTCTACATTATTATGTGCTCTTGACTGACTACCTCAAGAAACCATTTGTCAATTCAGCTCCAAAACTTCCATGACACAAACTTACTACTTCAATTTCACATCTTCCACAATCCACACAAATCCATAATTATTTGATCTTCTATGTACACCATCTATTGCTAACAACAATGTAGGAAAACTGAGAGGGGGGTGAATAAGTTTTCACCAAACTTAAACAAATTAATCTCAACTTCAAATTTGATCAAG
Organism: Cryptomeria japonica; assembly: GCF_030272615.1. NCBI lineage: Eukaryota > Viridiplantae > Streptophyta > Pinopsida > Cupressales > Cupressaceae > Cryptomeria > Cryptomeria japonica. Next base: position 577,949,861 of record NC_081412.1, read on the forward strand.
AACAACAATAGCAAAGATAAACACTACATAAAAAACACACAAATTTTTGACATGGAAACCCTGGTTAACGGAAAAATCAATTTTGGAGCAATACAAACCATAAATCACAACTTTACAATACAAAACCAACAGAAAAATCAATCATCACACCGGATCACATTACTCGATCAAATCACCTTCCAGAACACTGAAAATCATACTGAATCAACTAGAGATAAGTATTTCAAAACCCATTAATCTACATCAACATATCTGCAACCAAACCAACTCACTGCAATACAGAAGCACAAGAACATAAGAATATGTTGACATCACTGACAAAAACAATCTCTAACATCTCTAATATCCAACACCGTCTACATAGTCTTAAAACTCCAATTAGGTTATCGAGAACAAGGGGGAAACATTAAACCCAACAAGTCATCCCAAAAACATAATTGTGGTGAAAGCAATCCAATATAGGAGATAGAGAGGACCAAAAACAACCTATTACATTTTCCAATATAGTCCTAAACATCGACCACACTGGCACACATCCTCCTAAGTTAACAATAGGGTAACATGTCAGAGAAATGTGTAGCACTTTACTAGTCAACCCAAAAACACTTCCAAATGAATTGTCACAATGCAGATAACCATGAGACATAGTAGGGCCAAACACAACTCAACTAAACATCCAATGCTAGTGCAGACCCCCAGATGCATAGCACAAGTAAGAGAATAGGCCCTGTTGACCAAACAACCACAAGTTACCTAGAAAACCAACTCTAGATATAATGCAACATGAAAAAGATAAACAATAATTATGTGGACCACATAGAAACACTTCATGGACATCCATCAACACTTCCATACACTTCTTTCATATTGTCAAGTAAAAACAAGCTGGTGCAACCAAACTGATATAGACTTCTTCAAACTCAGATGCCTAGACAACATAGTCATGAGATAAGACATTGTCAAACATACTTTCAAAATCATTCATCACTTGCAATATGAACTAGGAAACTACATAGACATTACAAGCACGTCCACCAAGACACAACAATGGTAACATCAATGTAGAGAAATACAAAGCACCTCATGGACTAGTCTTGATAAACAAATAACTTACTAACATATTGCATTTATCAACAATACTTGTTGCAACACCAGAAACCTAGAGAGATATGAGTGCAATATCCACAACATATACACATTAAATCCAAAATTGCAAGACCATAAATACAAACATATGGAAATACAAAGTGTTCTCCCTTGAACAGTCTTCAATATACTTTCCTACATCTTCATACTTCACCAACCATGTCCACTTTAGCATCATGCTCCTAATCCTCATCTTAATATGGTAACATCTCTTTTTACATCCAACAAGACATGACATTTAAACATGAATCTTTTCACCATCACAAATCTCCAACACATCATCATCATACAAGTTCATCAATGATACTACACACACAAAGTATGGACATTAACACCAAGCAGAGGGTGGACATCCACGTGAACATATTCATAGCTTAGAAACATCTCTATACACAAGTGAGCATAAGGCATCAATGATAACACAAAACCATAACATTAGTCTCCAACAATCTTTATAATGCTAAGGGTTGACATCAATGAAAATACCTATACATTGATGAGAATAGTCTCCAACAATAGGCTCACTTGACCAAGACACAATCTTAAACATATTTTGTGTTTTATATTTACTTTCACACATTTTATTTTATAAAGTTAATAAAAAAATTATCATGATTGTATGACTTGGGAATGGGTATCCTCTTCTCTCACATTGTAAGGTGATCTTGGGAATCAAAAACATTATTTTTCTTACTTTTTCCCCCAAAATTGGAATCCATGTTTTCTCTTTCCTCGTGTTGTAAGGTGATAATACAGGCAAAGCATAGTTAATCATTTTGTTTTAGTTTCTATTTACTAAGATTGGATTAAATTTCATCACCAAGTGATAACCCATACCTATACATTTTTATACAAAATAGGGATAAGTTTACAAGAAATTTAATAGCTTGAAAGTGAATAAGGAGAGTGGGTTATCCTCTCATACCAAGACATTAGATATACACCTCACTTTGAGAAATTGGGCGGCATTTACCTTTGGGTATATTGAGGAATCCCTTTAGAAAACCCATTACAAACCTAAAATACTTAACTCATTAGTCATTTGGTCCTTGTAGTTTATTAGTAATCATTTAGCCCCACGAAGTTACACCATACTTCTAGAAATGAAATAATAGGTTACATATGATTTCCTCTCACGTTATAGTGTGATATCAAGGATTAAAATTGGTTAGAACCTTTAGATCAATAGGCCATAATATTTTTGATTGGGTCAAAGTATATTTGTGTATCTACAAAACCAAACACTCATACTTAAAAAGCGAGGACATGATTATATGTTTCTTGTACTAAACCTTTGATTCAAGCAATTACAAATCCAATCCAATCGAAAGAAACTCATGACCCTATTTATCAAACAAACCAACAATCCCTTCAATTTTGATAATGGCAATAGCCATGTCTATCAAGATGAATATCACGAGCATGATCATATTGTGGATCAAGACAAATATATCAATAAACTAGTTAATAATATTATCTTGAGAAATATTTCCATAGACCTTAACCATCCAATCATGAATTATCAAGAGTCAAACCAAGAACATCCTAGTGTTAGCCTTCCCACATATCTAAGTCAAAATATATAAATCATATCCATAGAAAGAGAAGCATCCCAATAGATTATATCTTGTGGTTAGACAAAGATGTTATAGTTAGGGATTGTTGTCAATTTGTGCCCCCCTTTTCCCATTGGTTATAATCCATGTAACATATTTATATGTGTAATCATGTCAACATGTGCTTCTATATTATGGTTATCGCTTCCCCTAACCTTAGTCAATTACCCAAATTAGGTAAGTGTATGGGTTTATTGAGATTCCATCTTGTAGAGCACCCAAATTAGCATCTCTAGTTTAAATTTGAGGGCATTTGGGTGAAAAAGGATAAATTATTAGTAATCAAAACTTTGGTTGGTTATTGGAACCTTATTTACCTTTGAATAATTTATTGAAATAGTGGGAATGGTTCATGGTTCATCCTCTTTCTTTTCTCTATGAGTTTCATTCCTTAGTCATTTTAAAGAAGTAAGCATCAATGGTTTCACTAGTTCTAGAAACAAATGGAACCTATGACAAGGTTCCTAGTTCTTAGGGATCCTCTAACAAATGAATGCATGAAGGTGAAAAGAAAGAGGTAGCATTGGTATTTCTAGTGATTCTAGGAATCAATGGAACCTTTGATGGTTCCCCATTCTTATATTTCCCCAATAAGTCAAAGAGGGGCATTCAAGAAACAAATAATGATCAAAAGAAAAAAGAGAAAGGAAAAAAGGTAAAGGTTTGAATCAATATTTTTGTTGGTTCTTGAAAGTATAGGAAGATAAGAGGATTCCTAGTTCCCAGTGAACCTTCAACCCTTGATAAGGGTAAAATTAGGCAAAAGGTAGAAGAGGGAAAAGGCAAGGGAAAAGGTTAAAGAATAAGAAAGAAAAGGAAAATAAGAGTTCCCAAATAGCGACTAAAAAAATTTAAAGGAAAAGTAAGAGGTTGGGAATTCTTACAATTCCTAAAATCATGGGAATGTCCACTTTTACAATAATTTTATGGTTTCTTAGATATTGCGGGAATTTTAAGGCTATTGGAATACATCCATTTCCCCATGAGAGTTTTGCATTTTCAACTAAAACTTTGGTAAAGTATCAATAATCTTTGCATAGGTCAAAACCTCATATACAGATGGAAGTAAAATTTTTGCAATGTGCCTCATAAGATAAGGTAGGAAATACAAATAAAAGGAAGAACAATTGAGACTTATAAAGATTACAAGAAATTTTGAACCTCCAATAAAAAGATATACTTGAGGTGTCGTAGCTTCTTGAGGTTCTCAAAACTGTAGGAAATTTAAATGGTTCCTAATTGTAGGGAAATATCTAATTGGAGGGTGTATTTTGGAGGGACGAATCCAATGAAAGGTAAAAAATAATAATAATAAAGGAGGGAGGGATCTTAGATGTTGATTGTGTTGGAATCAAGGAACACTGAGAAGGTGGGGGGGGGGTGAATCAATGTTTTGCAAACTTTGATATTATTAATTTGTTATTTCAACCACTTAATATATTTAATCAAAATAAAGTTGCAAGAACATAAAACAAACAACTACAACACTAGAACATAAGGATTTTTGTACGTGGAAACCTAGTTAAGGCAAAAAACACGGTCGGGATGAACCCACAAAATAAGTATACTCTGCAAAAGTATTGCAATGGGGAATGCACATGCATTCAGGCTCACTTCCCAAAGCTCACTGCTCAAGAGAGAGGCTCACTGCCTTCAAATTAATTACAAAAGATCATTGGAGTGATTGAACTAAAGAATAACATCTTTAAATTCCTGATTTTAGTTCCTGTTAAGCACATAATACACACTTTTCACACTTTATCTCATCCTACCCTATTTTACTACACTGCTATGATCCAGAGCACAAATCTCTATCCTGCAAATGTGAAACTACGCATAACTGATCATTAATGCCTTGCACACCATCAAAATGATAAAAAATATTGATTATATATATCCACGACAAGGAATTAGATACATCGTTAGTTGGCTCATGAAGACTTAGAACATTATTCAAATGTGTATGAATAATTGGCAGAATTCGTGCTTCAATGCTTATGTGGACCAAAAATAATTGTTCACATGTTACCACACATGTCGGCCAAACCTCCTGGATCACAAAACCAATCACCAAAACCGCTCCATCAAATCCACACAAATATTATCTACACAAGTCCGCTTGTTCTAAATTGTCAAAGTGGAACTTGATACTCAGAATCTTTTTACTTGCACACCAATCACCATCGAAGACCAAAAATATGGAATAAGGTAGTCCAATCATCCATAAACCTTCTCTTAGATCCATAATGCAAAAAGTTGACTTGAAAAGAAGTGCCGACCAAAATACTGAACACTATCAGATGCTCTGTTCTTAGCTTGTTGGACTTGAACAAATCTCCAATCTGACTTTCAGTATGATCAAATAATGCAATGAGGATGGGCACACTGACTTGGATTGCCATAAATGACAACACTTGATAACCTATACAATGTTTCTTACCAATGGATTGAATCTTGAGAAACAAATCAAGAAATATTATCAGTGATTCTAGTGGTTCTCAAAACCATAGGATCCTTTTATTGGTTATTGGTTCCCTTAGAATCATTGATCAAACATTGAAGGGAAGTAAAAATAAAAATAAAAAATATGATTGAAACATGAAGGAACCAAAGGTCAAAAAGAAAGAGAGGAAGAATGTGGTATGGTCAATTATACCAATGGTTATAGGAATATGGGAACCTCCAAAAAATACTAATTCCTACTATTCCCCTGAAACATTCTTGATGCTCATGTTCTCGTCGATTTTGTGTAACGCAAACCACAAAGATGATGCAAAGTGCCTTTTTCTAATCCTACCTCCTACACAATGTGATTAAGGCACATAACTAAAAAATTTGTAATTTGTAAAGCCTTATAAGGAATTTTTAAATACTTTTTGGCATGATTTAAAAAAATAAATAGAGCCCATGCTTGAATCGTTATTGGGGGATATCCTTTTTCTAGAGCCCATCCCTAGGTCACCCTTTTGTAGTATATTTTATGGGTACCTATGTAGATTCATCAATGCAAGAGTACACATGATTGCAACCCTTGATCTCCCTCTACTTGTTTTACTTACTAAGAGAAACATATAGGTTATTAAGCCTCATTTGAAATAAGAGGTTCTTTTCTTGTTTCTTTTCAATTTTTATTTTTTTTACAACTCTACCATTGCAAATAGGCTCCTTCTACTATGTTAATTTGAAATTATAATGTTTTTACCTCTTCTCACTTCTTGCATGTGTAAAATTCTTATAGTTTTGTGTATAAATCAATGTTTACCATTTTCTATGTTTGTACATTGGTTTAAGCTTGTTTATAGGAGCTAACTAGGGATCTTCACTTTTCCTCTTAGTATTAGTCAAATCTTAACCTTCATATGCACCTTTGGGTGTCGATCTAATAGAGAATTATGTGAGTTATTCTATAATTCTAGTTAATTCATTGTGTTATAGTGGGGAGGAAGAAAGACATTTGATATAGGTGCATCACCACCCTTAGCAAGATATAAGATTAAGATTAGTACATTGGTTTATTTAGTGTTGGGTTGTATCAACAATTTGTATCTATATTAGAAAGGAAGACAAAATTCTCTTGAGGTTTGATCTCATTTTCAAGTTCATGCACCTTGATATCATCCTCATTGTGTCATTGCAATGTTGAACCAATTATTATAAGGTAAAAATTTATGTGACAATAATTTTTGGCACACTTGGTGCAACAAGTTTAATGTACTTTATATCATCCACTAAAAGATTTTGGTTTTTTATTTAGTGCATCTTTCCTTTCACAAAAAATATTCAATATTGCAGTGACTTTATTACTCAAATCCATTGGTTCAAGTAGTTCAAGTGCTTAATACTTTCAGTTTGTAAGTTTGCAATCATTTGGTGATTGTGTGGGTATGTTTACAATTATATAGTTGAGAAGATTGAATTTCTCTATTTTAAAAGCATTATTGAGTGGTTTTCTAGTTTCCCTAATTATTTAAACATGTCAATATATTATGAAGAACATTTCTTCTCTTCTCCATTCCATGAAATTACATATTTTACATCTCTCTAGTAGTCATATCACATTGGAAATGTTATTAGTGTATGTCATGTAATCCCGCTATAATAAGTTATTAACAATTTCCTAGTGCTTGCCTCTTACATATCCCTTTTTAGCCTTCTTGCCAACCTAAGTATGCTAATAATCAACCTCAAGAAGCCTATTTTATGCCCCGTCAACATTTTTATCCTCCCATTCAACCATAAAACATGAATAACTTGGTAAACATTTGTGTGAAGAGAGATGATATTATATTTCCAAGAATAGTTTAAGGTTATTGACAAACAATAGGAGTATACATTGAGTTAGGAGGAGCTTTCCCATCAATATCATCTTCACTAAAGAGAATTGGAAGCACAAAGGAGGTGTGCTCACAAGAAAAGGAGGCACAAATAAAACAACTCAAGGAGAGTTGTTTTAGGAAAATTGTGGCTAGAGAGAAATGAATAATGTGTAATAGATAAAAAAAATTAGGGTTTTACCCAATGATGTAGTAAAACCCTCAATTTTTTCTTAGAGACCAATAACATTAAAGAGATGTGAATTTAATAGATCTAGCCTCCACCCAACAAGGATAGGGCTAAGAATTCTGATTAGATTCACTAGTCGAAGTTTGATTCCCTCTTTTTCATTTGAATTGTGAAAATGTTGAAATTAGGATAAATGTGTTGAAATTGAAGCAATTACGCATAAACGGTGAGCTACAGTCATCAAATAGAGCCACAAACCTAGATTTGAGCAATATGTGAGTGTTTGGATCTATTCCCAAAAGGTGGTCCCAAATTGTCAGGACTGGAATACCCATCGCTCTAGTCCTCCAAATTTTTCACCTTCCAAAGGAGAATCTGTTCAACTCTATGAATAATGTCAATCTTGAAAATTATAGCCATGTACCTATTCATGCACACAATAGAGAAGGGAAATTTTTTGGAAATAGGGGTTTACCTTAGGTCAAACCCTGGTTTTGCAATTAAACATGAAATAGAATTAAAATGTAAATGAAGTAATGTAATGAAAATGATTTCCTTTTGAGGGAAATGTTGAAAATTTTTGAAACACTAATGATATAGCTTTTTACGAAGTTTTGTTTGTCTTCACAAGGGATTAGGGTTTCATGTAGTCTTCATCAAACATAGAACATGAATGCCATCTCCAATGCTTGAACCTTGACTTTACTTCTACTCTTATGTTTGAAACAAGACTGATTACTTGCTCACTTGAATTTTCTAGGATGTAATTGAGATCTTGAATTCATTAGATTAGAAATGAGAGGGGTAGACCTCCTTTTATACTGTTGTTTGAAAAACAAAATTAATTTTCCAACATGAGCCGACATGAAATCTAGGTTCTCACCCATTTCAAGTTATTGAGAGGCCCCAAAATGGGCCCTGATTGGTAGGACCAAAGCGAGGGCGCTTTGGTCACTCAGGACCAAGGCTAGTACTTTGGTTCTGACCAGTCAAGGACTCAAAATTTTTGGGGGAGAGAATGTATATGATGAAAAAATTAGGTTTAGTGCATGGTGTGAGCAGAATCAAAGCTCCAATCAAGACTTAGGGGATGAACACCAAGGTGAGGGTCCAAATGAGAACAAAAAATGTTAGGGAATACAATTTAGGATGCTACATAAAGAAAAAAGCTAAACAAATCTTCCCCAAGCCTCACTTCAAATTCCTAAATTTAATATAATCTCAACCCTCTGAGAGGCCTTGTCTCCTTTAGGAACAACCCCTACAAGTCTCTTCTCCCTTGAGAAACTTGACAAACCTTTTAGACTCCTATATAAAAATAATTTACTTGTCTTGATACCATTTCAATCTTCAAGGATGGGCCTATTGTCTGGTAGGCTAGATAGTTTCATGAGTAGAAGAGGGGTATGTTTGAAGCACATGAAAGGTATATTATTATTTTTTAGCTTTGTTGTGTTCTGAGGAATAAAAAAACTAGACCTATTGGAAGGAAACATTAAGGAAAATTACTACTAGCAATACATCACTAAGCTAATGAGAAATGATGATGGGTGAGAGAAGTTGGTGCCCTTGTTTCATAAAGTAGCTATTTTATAGCAAGTTTACATGAAAATTGATAGAGTGGGCATATCTAAATTCATCCTTAACAAACTTTGTATATCTAATTATGGATCATGGAAGATCTAGATCATATCACTTCTCAAGAGGTTAGTGTTATGAATATAAATAATTAATTAAAAAAATCACATATAAAAATAAAAAGGAGATAGAATAAAAAAACTAATATATGGCATTCTCAGTCCTGTAATGGATGATCATTTTAATTACTATTAAATTGAAGAAAATGGTATTTCCAAGTTGTGGGAAAGTTTAAAGATCATATTCATCTCCAATGACACTTATTAAATTAATAAATTTGGAGCTCAATTGTTTAACCTACATCTCAATAAGTATGACAGTGTCAACAAAGTTATCTCATTTAAAAAATATACATGCAAATTCCTAATATGTAAAAGGAAAAAATGAGAATAAATCAAAGTATGTAGAATTTTCTCTTAGTAATCTTTCCCATGAATGAAAAAATTATATAATTTTTATAATTGTCACCTCTTTATTTATATTTATATTGAGCCTTGTTTCAATCAAGTGTATCAACTTTTCATTTATTTTCAATCCTTAATAAAGATTATTTAGGAGGTATACTCTAGAATTAAGGCCCATGCAGGTAGTGTTAGGACACATTTGTTGTTGTGCCAAAAGATCGACCTATTTATTAATGCCTAATACAAATGCTAGAGATAAGTGGATTCACAGGAGGCTATTAGTTTATGTCTCGAATCTGAAGGGGGATGCTAGTGATTAGTCCAAAAATCCCCCCATTAACATAATCCAAGGGGATTCAAACCCGCAACTTGGCTCTGATACAAATTATCAAAACATATTTGTCATTGTGCCAAAAGATCAACTTGTTAATGCACGATATAAATGCCAAAGATAAACAGATCTACAAGAGGCTATTAGTCCATGTCTTGAATTTGAAGGGGGACACTGGGGATTAGTCCAATAGGTAGACCACCAAATAATTTGAGGCATGAGATGGTTAAAGAGAAGAACATCTCAAATAACCTTGTCAAGATAAATGATGAGATTCTATATTTTCACCAAGAAAAATGACCTACTAATTATTACATGTGACTCAAATAATTAACAAACAAATTTATAGTCTCAAGTAACAGAGTCATAATGAAAATGATCATCACATAGTCCAACTACTACTTCTTGTAGCATTGTAAATTGTACTCCTTTAATCATGAGTCCACTTTCACACTCTCCTAGTGTTGGCATTTCAATAGAAGGAGATTGTTGATATTCATTAAGGATATTGAGAAGGTTGTTGAAGATTATTGATATAACTGAAAAAGGATGATAACTATCTTTATAACATTATTTTATCATTGATGTCAAGAAATTGATTTTTTGGTTCAGTATGATGTTGCCATATCTTGAGAAGATTGATTTGAAGAGAATTAAGATGTCGGTAAAAGACACAGAAAGAATGTGATAAGAAAGGGGAGAAATAAGTTATTCAATGAGCAACTATTACCGAGTTAGACAATGATGAGATCATGATGTTTAGATTGTTTTGATATCCTACATATGTTGTTGATTGTAAGGTTAATACTATACTATGTCACCGAGCAAAGAACCTAGTTGGTAAACCCTAAGGAACCTAGTCGGTAAACCCTAAGGTTATCGATATCGGTTAATGAGTTTAGTATTTACCGAGTTGCAACCAAGTTATGACAGATCACATTAGATGGATAAAATCATTATTTAATGAAGGATGATGATGAGCTGGAGATGTATAAATGATTGGTATGCCGCACATGAAGTTTGTTAAGGATCTATGGCAATGGAAGATCGACAGGAAGATCTACAACTCAGATTGAATCGCAATAACCTTGTGCAAGTTCCAAGAAAGGAATGCAAGTCCCAAGGTGAGGTAAAATGTTTTTAGATCAAAGGATGCATTGAACCTAGTCAAGATTGATGATCTGATGGCTAAGATTGATCATGGGAAATGTGATCAAGGAGATTCAGCGGTTAGCAAATTGTTTATAAATAAGAAATTATTGATAAACAATGTATGCGGGCAAGTGTAAGCACAGGGATGCTACATAGTGATTACCGAGCACAGAAGCTTGAAGACCTGTTTGAATAACAGAGTAGGGAGCCCAGTAGAGGGACAAGATAAGTCCTTTGACAAGATTGTTTTGAGCAAAATAGAATATGCTTTAGCATTTTAGATGTGAAGTTGCAGATATATTTTTATTACTGTTATTTTGTAAGTGACAGAAAATCTCTTAACCGAGTGGACTTAACAGTCTTATTTGTAAACCCTCTAGCAAGGTAACATTCTAAATGAGTGTTTGAAATCCTTTGACAAGGTCACTTCTAACAAAGTGAAGATCCTAACAGATCTGAGGGAAATCCGTTAACCAGGTCACATCTAGCAATGTGTTTGTAATCTTTAACAAGATTTGCTTTTAACCAAGCATACTCTAGAAGAGTATATTTCTTAGTGGGTCCGAAATCCCACAGTGGTTTTTCCCTATTTGGGTTTCCACATTAAATCTGGTGTTATATGTGCTATGATGATTATGTGTTTATGAGTTTGCATGTTTAGCAGTTTTTGGTTATGTTGCTGAAGTATAAGTTACCAAGGTTGAATCTGTTGATTTTATGGAAGATTAAGTTTGTATAATTCACCCCCCCCCTCTCATCTTGTTAGTTATTGGCATCAGAACTTTACAATTGGTATCAGAGCTTTGGACTCCGGAAGAAAAGTTTAAAGGTACTTGAGGCAAAGATTCGAAGATGTATAAAAGAGATGCACCAAAGCTGAACAAGTCAAGTTTCTCCACATGGTAGAAAAGGATGAAGCTGCATTTATCAGGAATTAGAGAATATGCAACATATTATTTGGAGAATTATTACATACCACCAAGAACCAACCTAATGACCTTGGAAGAGATAAAAGGAAAGCAATAACATATTCAAGCTATGATTGAAATAACATCAACATTGACCGACTCAGAGTTTAATGATCTAGAAGGCTGCAATGATGCAAAAGCAATGTGGACTAAGCTCATATCTATGTATGGCGGTGATGAACATGTTCAAAGAGAAAAAGTAGATAGTCTAAGAGGATAACTTGAATCCATGAAAATGAATGAAGGTGAGAACATAACCCAATACAGTACAAGATTAAAGGAGACTATCAATCAAATGAAAGGAGCATGAGGAACTATTGAAGAAAAGGATGTAACAAGTAAGTTGTTGAGAACCCTTCTACCTACTTATGCCATTCGAGTCTCTACAATCAATGAATTGAGGTTTGTACCTAACATGCCAATTTCTTTGGATGCTACTATTGGTAAGCTGCTTGCATTTGAGTTAAGTAATTTTGATAACAGTGGGTCTTCGGTGAATAAAGTAGAATCTGCATTCAGTTCTTTTCATATTGGAGAATCTGATGATTACAATGATAGAATGAGTAAGTATTCTGAAGGGAATCATAGTGGAGCAAGTGAAAGATTTCGCAAGAACATGGAAGAAGTGCACAAATTGTATGAGGAAATCAAGAAGCAAGAAGAGTTTGAAGCATTATTAGCTAGAAGGTTACCGAGAGGAAAAGGTAAGTATAAAGGAAAGCTACCTTTAAAATGTTTCAATTGTGATAAGATATGACATATGGCTTCTAACTGTCTTGACAAAGAATCTAATGAAAAGAGAGAATACCAAGATAACAGGAAGAAAGACAACCAATATAGAGGACACCGAGACTTCAGAAGGAGAGACAAAAAGACATGCCTAGTAGCTGATGAGGAATCCAATGATGATAAATCTGATGAAACTGATACTGAGGAAGTTGTTTATGTGGCTATTAAAGATGGATCAGATGAAGAAAGGTATGAAGAAAAAGCCCTAATATCTCACATAAATAATAATGATTCTTGGATCATAGACAGTGGATGCTCACATCACATGACAGGTGATAAACACAAGTTTGTTAAATTAGAAGACTATGATGGAGGCTATGTAAGATTTGGTAATGATGCACCATGTCCGGTGAAAGGTAAAGGATCTATAACACTTCTTGACAATGCTAAATGTGATGATGTATACTGGGTTGAAGGTTTGAAATACAATTTGTTGAGTGTAGCACAGCTAAACAGCACAGGATACCGAATAGAATTTCAGAAAGGAATTGTCAAAGTTCATGACAAGCATGGAAAGTTAGCTGCTACCGAGACACAAACAAAAGGTAATACATTTCATCTTGACTCAACTCGGAACAAGTGTCTTTATGCTAAGATAGATGATACCTGGTTATGGCATAAAAGGTTTTGTCATGTAAATTTTGATAATCTGATCAAAATGAGTAAGAAGCACTGAGTAAGAGGTCTACCGAGTCTGGAAAAACCCAAGAATGCTATATGTTGAGGATACCAGATGGGTAAGATGACAAGATCAAGCTTTACAAGTAAGTCCTACACTTCTAAAGGAATTTTAGATCTAGTACACACTGATCTTTGTGGTCCCATGAAAGTTCAAAGTTATTATAGTGATAAATATTTCATATTATTTGTGGATGATTACTCAAGGATGATGTCAGTTATGTTTTTAAAAGAAAAATCAAAAGCTTTTCAAATGTTTAAATGGTACAAGGCAAGAGTTGAAAATGAAATAGGAAGACAACTGAAATGTCTTAGATTTGATAAAGGAGGAGAATTCACTTCTGATGAATTTAACTTATTCTACAATGATCATGGTATAAAAGGCAAGTATCTGCATTGAGAACAGCTCAGCAAAATGGGATAGCCGAGAGAAGAAACAAATCAATTGTGGATTGTGCCAGAACCTTGATGATAGAAAAGAGGGTACCTCAAACATTTTGGAGAGAAGCAATCAGCACTGCAGTTTACACCCTGAACCGAGTTCAACTGAAGAAAGGAACTATGAAGACACCATATGAGTTCTGGTATGACAAGAAACCTAATGTAAGTTATTTTAAAATCTTTGGAAGCAGATGCTATGTTCACAAAGATGACTGAAATGGAAAGTTTGATCAAAAAAGTGAAGAAGGAGCATTTCTTGGTTATTCTTCTAGAAGTAAAGCATTTAAATGTCTGATCAAATCATCTAACAAAATAGTAGAAAGTGAAAATGTGAAAATTGATGAATTTGCAGAAAGAAATGATGAAGGAAATTCCAAAGAACTAGAAGATTATGAAGAATTTGTTTATGTTCAACCGAGAAGTCCTACCGAGAAAGCTGCTGAAGAAAATGAAGATAATGTCCAGTTACCGAGTGATGAAGAAGATCATACAGAACCTACCGAGCCTATATTAGCCAAATTTGTCAGAAGACGTCATGCATCAAGTCAGATTATAGGAGATAAGGATGATCCAGTGATGACAAGGAACAAACTGAGACAAAACACATGTCTGATATCTGAATTTGAACCGAGAATAGTAAAAGAGGCATTTAACAGTGAAGATTGGGTAAATGCTATGACAGAAGAGATTGATCAAATCAAGAAGAATGACACATGGACACTGATCCCAAGATCGAAGGACAAAAATGTAATCAGTACAAAGTGGATTTTCAGAAACAAGCTAAATGAAAAAGGCGAGGTCATTCGCAACAAAGCAAGACTAGTTTGCAAAGGTTATGCTCAAGAAGAAGGAATAGATTATGGTGAGACCTTTGCACCTGTGGCTAGACTTGAGGGAGTAAGAACATTGTTGGCATATGCTACTTTCAAAAATTTCAAGGTATATCAAATGGATGTTAAATCTGCATTTTTGAATGGTATACTAGAAGAAGAAGTTTATATTGAACAACCTGAAGGATTTGTTGAAGACAAGAGTAAAGATCAGGTATGTAAATTAAACAAAGCTTTATATGGTCTGAAACAAGCACCTAGAGCATGGTATGAGAGACTACACTCTTATTTGATCAAGATTGGTTTTATAAGGACAAGTGAAAACAACAACATGTACATGAAGAATGATGAGGACAATGGAATACTGATCTCAGCCATATTTATTGATGATGTTATTTTTTGTGGTAATGACTCCTTATGCAAGAATTTTGGAAATGAAATGTGCAAAGAATTTGAGATGTCATTAATCGGTGAGATAAAGTATTTTATAGGTTTACAGATACTGCAAATGAAAGATGAGATTTTCATTACTCAATCCAAGTACATAAAGGAAATCTTGAAGAAATTTGGAATGGAGGATTCTAAACCTGTAAGTACTCCTATGACTACCAACTGTAAACTATCAAAGAATGATGAATCTGCATCTGTTGATGAGACACTTTACCGATCTATGATTGGGAAGTTGCAATATGTTGTGCATAGCAGACCGGATATAGCACATGCAGTAGGTATTGTTGCAAGATTTTCTGCAGATCCCAAGGAAACCCATATGACAGCAATCAAGAGAATTTTCAGATACCTGAGAGGCACTAAAGATTATAGCTTAGTATATGAAAAGAGGAATGGTTTTGATTTAAAGGTTTATACTGATGTTGATTGGGCAGGCAACATAGATGACAGGAAAAGAACAAGTGGTGGAGCTTTCTTTTTAGGAGAAAGACTAGTGAGTTGGCTTAGTAAGAAACAAGGATGTATCTCACAGTCAAAAATAGAAGCTGAATATGTTGTTGTAGCATTGAATTGTACCAATATAGCATGGATCAAACAACTATTGGAAGGTATAAATGAGAAAGTTACCGAGCCAGTAACTATATTCTGTGATAATACTAGTGCCATTAACATTTCAAATAATCTGGTAATGCACTCTAAGACAAAGCATATCTCTATAAAGTATCATTATCTCAAAGAAGAAGTTCAAGAGAAGAAAGTTGTGCTGGAATATATCAGTTCAAAGGAGCAATTAGCAGACATCTTCACAAAGCCACTGCCAAGGGACACTTTTGAGTATCTCAGAAGCAAGTTAGGGGTCCTACCCCTATCTTTTACTCATTGATAGAGTTCGGTGAAAGCATCAATTCGATGAATCTACAAAATATTATGTGTGGATTGATGCTGATATACGCACTTTAGAAGGTTTTCTAAAGGTGTGCAGGAAATAGTGAATAAAGACAAGTTGCTCTGACAGAGACTTAGATGATACACAGCAAGGCAAATCACTTCACAGAGGAAGAAATCATGATTTAGCTCTTTTACTTTTTGGCATTGTTGTCAAAGGGGGAGAAGACTAAATGGTTGACTGAATGGTAAAGCCCTAAATGAAAAAGAACGGAAGACTAATGACAGGGGGAGTAGTAGACTACAAAAGGGAGAAGACTAAATGCAAGACAACAACTCAGAAGCCTAATGAAAAAAAAGAGAAGACTTCAGGAGATTTTAATAGCTCAAGGATAATAGGAGAAGTCTAACAGCAATCTAAATCAGAATCAATTTGAATATCTTGTTGGTATTACCATTTAATTGTTGGTTTTACCATCAATGCCAAAGCGGGAGATTGTTGGCATTTCAATAGAAGGAGATTGTTGATATTCATTAAGGATATTGAGAAGGTTGTTGAAGATTATTGATATAACTGAAAAAGGATGATAACTATCTTTATAACATTATTTTGTCATTGATGTCAAGAAATTGATTTTCTGGTTCAGTATGATGTTGCCATATCTTGAGAAGATTGATTTGAAGAGAATTAAGATGTCGATAAAAGACACAAAAATAATGTCATAAGAAAGGGGAGAAATAAGTTATTCAATGGGCAACTATTACCGAGTTAGACAATGATGAGATCATGATGTTTAGATTGTTTTGATATCCTACATATGTTGTTGATTGTAAGGTTAATACTATACTATGTCACCGAGCAAAGAACCTAGTTGGTAAACCCTAAGGAACCTAGTCGGTAAACCCTAAGGTTATCGATATCGGTTAATGAAAGCGGAATGTCTACTGAGTAAAGTTTAGTATTTACTGAGTTGCAACCGAGTTATGACAGATCGCATTGGATGGATAAAAGCATTATTTAATGAAGGATGTTGATGAGCTGGAGATGTATAAATGATTGGTATGCCGCACATGAAGTTTGTTAAGGATCTATGGCAATGGAAGATTGGTAGGAAGATCTATAGCTCAGATTGAACCGCAATAACCTTGTGCAAGTTCCAAGAAAGGAATGCAAGTCCCAAGGCAAGGTAAAACATTTTCAGATCAAAGTATGCATTGAACCTAGTCAAGATTGATGATCTGATGGTTAAGATTGATCATGGGAAATGTGATCAAGGAGATTCAGCGGTTAGCAAATTGTTTATAAATAAGAAATTGTTGATAAACAATGTATGTGGGCAAGTGTAAGCATAGGGATGCTACATAGTGATTACCGAGCATAGAAGCTTGAAGACTTGTTTGAATAACAGAGTAGGGAGCCCAGTAGAGGGACAAGATAAGTCCTTTGACAAGATTGTTTTGAGCAAAATAGAATCTTCTTTAGCATTTTAGATGTGAAGTTGCAGATATATTTTTATTACTGTTATTTTGAAAGTGACAGAAAATCTCTTAACCGAGTGGACTTAACAGTCTTATTTGTAAACCCTCTAGCAAGGTAACATTCTAAATGAATGTTTGAAATCCTTTGACAAGGTCACTTCTAACAAAGTGAAGATCCTAACAGATCAGAGGGAAATCCCTTAACCGGGTCACATCTAGCAATGTGTTTGTAATCTTTAACAGGATTTTCTTTTAACCAAGCATACTCTAGAAGAGTATATTTCTTAGTGGGTCCGAAATCCCACAGTGGTTTTTCCATATTTGGGTTTCCGCATTAAATCTGGACTTATATGTGTTATGATGATTATGTGTTTATGAGTTTGCATGTTTAGCAGTTTTTGGTTATGTTGCTGAAGTATAAGTTATCGAGGTTGAATCTGTTGATTTTATGGAAGATTAAGTTTGTATGATTCACCCCCCCCCCTCTCATCTTGTTAGCTATTGGCATCAAAACTTTACACCTAGCACTCATTTAAGTATTTCCCATTCCTCTATGCATTATAGACCTTTAATTGCATCAAATTGATGTTTAATTCAATATTATGAGCTCTATTTTACTGCAATACATAAAAAAATATTATCCGGGCCCTTAATTTTAATTGTACCCTTTATCTTATATAATTTAAAACTTAGATGGGTCCTATGTCACTTTAAAGTCCCATGCACTTTTTCTTACACTTAAATATTATCAATTTTTATATAAATTACATTTCTGGTATCAGGACCCTATTATCTCATGACCCTAGAAATTTGGGCCTATTTTGTCGTGTTAAAGCCGCCTAACATCATTGACTAATACTTTTAGGCTAAAATGTTGGGAGGATAGAGTGGCATCCTTTCCATTTCTGGAACTATCTTCAATTCAAAAAATGTGATTACTTAAGTTGGCCAAAGGTAAATTTTACCTTGATATCCCTATATAATACTTCACTCTTAATTCATTTCATCATCTTCTAGTATCTCATTCTTACTTCTCAAGAGATATCATTCCAATCCAAGAGATAGTTTGAGTCAAAGGAGAAACTAGTCACAACAAAACATCTTTAATTATGTTTTCAATTGTGAGTTCATGATGGATTTTATGATGTTTTTTCATTTTTTTGTATCAACACATAGAGGACTTATCCTAAGATCATTACATCATCAATTGAAGGTATAATAATTTTGATCAAGAATTTCCATTCAATAATTTTAATTCAAACTTCTATTTCTCATTCATCATTACTGTAGGGTTGAGTCCCAAGCTAGGGTTTGAATATGGAAAACCCCTATACAACCCAAACACCATTTTTCTCCTCTTGTGTGTAGATTCAAGTTCAACTATAGGTTTTTGATGGAGATAGAAAATGAGAAATTTATTAATACCGAAGGATAAATAACCTCTCCAAAATTCATCTGGAATCACTAGGACAAGGATTCCTAACATCTCTCTCCACTAGGACTAGGGTGCCTAGCGCCCAAGTTGTCCTTGTTTTGGCTGAATTTTGGCAAGAAGCAAGTTCAAAGCATCAGAGTCCTCGATCAAGTCATTGTGCTCAAAAATTCATTATTTTGGACAAGGATGCCTATCATCAATGTCCACCCAATTTCAACTCAGATTTTGTGATAGGTTCCTCTTTGCATTCCCTTTCTAGATCTAGGTTTGTTTTGTGTTTATCAGTTTTAAATTGGCTTCTTTATACCATTCATTATCAATTTTGCACCTTCTATCCCTAGTTCCTTACATTCAACTTATCCAATTAAAATCAAATTTATAAGAGAATAATTCAATAAAGTGTCCAATGATCACCAATAGGTCTAAAGTTGAGGCTTAATTGGTTGTCCTCTAATGTAATTAATGGATTAGGTTTGATTCATAGTTTTGATTTCTAGACTAGTGAACCTCATTTTTCATACTGTACACTTCTAAACATGATCTATATCTCCAAGGAGATCGTTAGAACTATCCAACTTACTAGGATACAAGTAAAAGTAGTGTGGGAGAAAGGTCGATTCGTGAGAGCTATTAACATGAAGATACTTGGAGAACCTTAGTAGCTTCTAAATGAGAATCAATCTAAAATGACAAATCAAGTTAGGAATCCTAAAGAAGAATGACATCACCTTAAAATATTTAATTAAAGGGTTAAAGGAAGAATGTCGAGGCTTCAAAAAAATTTCTTCCTTCTCAAATAATCTAAAATGATCCAAATGAATAAATTCTTTATCCCTTTTTATTTAAACACTAAAATGAAGAAGCCTTGTTATGTGAGTATATTTACATATTACCAATTAGCTAAGGCTTTTGGGTACAAAGAGAAGATAAACAATATGTCTAATAAGATGAATACTCAATATATCATATATACTTTAATAGAAAGTTGAAAATTCCTCTTCAAAGGAGACCATATCACTAAAGAATGAGAAACTCTCATGTACATATTGTAAAGATTATGCCATGATGAACATTAGCGTTGTGCAAAATAAATTGACGAGTCATAGAATCTTCTAAAGAATTATATTACCAAATTTCCTTCAAATTTTCTACCATCTTCTTCTTCTTACAAGCACGAGGATAATAAGAGTAAGGCATTTTTTCTTTTTATATATTCTTGTTTAATGAGAAAATTTTTATTTATAGAGCTTCATCTTGCAGCTCCATCACATAATATATTTCTTCATTTACATTTTGTTATATTCCTAGCATTCTAATAGGTAACAACACTTTTGAGTGTTTGCGGGAGAGGGTTTGTTGATACAGGGGAATGATCACTCAATGGAATCCCTTGTATACCTTTCCAACTAATCTCAAGTATTGATATATCAAATTACACATAGTGGGAGAGGTAAACGTATCGAGTTGACATTTAATTTTGTGGTTATCAAAAATTTATACAGTAGTGATATTGTTGTATTACAAAGGCAAATAATTAATTGATTGTAGGCCTTCTCATGATTTTCTCCTAACACTCATTTGATAGGTTTTCATACTTACACATCTAATGTAATTATTTACAGGATGAGCATTATGGTAACCTAAATCTCGAAGTCCTTTCATCGATTGAGGTTAGAGAAGCATATATTGACTTTCCTCTATCATCTTCGACTACTTCTATAGAGTTTCTATTGCCTCTCTATAGACATTTGGTGATTTTCTTGAATAGGTTCATATTAGTCTTCTTGATCCACCTCATTAGGACATCTATCTATTATGTATTTAATACAGATTTTTGGAGTCTCATTGTTTTTTCAATTTTGAGGATATTATTAATGACAAATTTTAATATCTACACATCCTTCATCCTTGGCTCTTATTCTTCAACAATATTCATTATGCTTTGACTTTGAGAGTGAGGCAAATACGTTCATCTTATATTTTATTCTTTTTTTTTCTAGATTGGGAATATCCTCTATGTATTCATCTTAAGATTTTTTCTTATAAGAAAACAAATATTGTTTGAAAAGCATGAACCATATTCAACATTTAGAGTCAATAATCCACCATTAATCCACCATTACATAAGTTACATGACATCTTTATTCTCTTTCTTTGGGAGGATTATTATTGTACACGAATACTCGATTAGGCCTACTTATTTGAACCCATTTCTTTTCTCTCTCTTTGTACTTAAAAGGGGCGTTAAAGATTCAATATTTTCAAGTTAGACTAGGTACATGTTAGTACTAGGATATAATAATTACCACCTATATTTTATTTATTCACTCTATTTAAAAACAATTAGGCAGTTATGTTAATCAGCCACGTGCCTTGATTTATGCACCTAATTAATACTCACCTTATCTGGGTTGAGTTATACTACATCTATTGTGCTAGTTAGAGTAAGTTGATCCTCCTCTTGATTGGGAGCTAAACTCTTACCTCTTTGATACATCATCTCCTTAATATATATGGATCCAAGAGGCCTATGTATTTATAAACTTGTTTTTATAAATTTATTCCATACTATTGCATATAGAAATTCCTTATTCATTTATTAGTTGTGTGACTAGCTTATAAACTTTTGGTTGGGTAGATTTATTTTTATCAAAAATTCTAATAGTTACATGATTATTCAACTTACATGACAACATATTTTTACATATTCATTTTTCTTGTATATTCTAATTCCTTGCGTCATTTATAAAAGTCCATCTGAAGGGATACACAATATCATTGTATTATATCATGTCTCCTTTGTAGACCTACATTGTCACTTTTGGTTATGATGAATCCTTCATAGCCCTACACTAACTCCTTCATAACCCTATGTTTTTCTATCAAGATGGCTCCTTCATAGCCCTACATTGATGACTTTGATTATGATGCCACCTTCATAGGTGGGCCATCACTCTATTTTGGTTATGCTAGCTCCTTCACAACTCTATATCATTTTCTCTTATTGGCGGCTCATTTGCAGACCCACGTCTCTATATTTACCTTTATTTTTCTAACATTGTTAGGTAAATATGTATGGATATCTCAAATTTTTATCAAATGTTGCTTAAAATTTTATGCTTATAGGTCTAAAGATGGAATTATTAGTATAAGGAGCACATACAACTCATCTTCTAGGTGATCTCATAATAGTGGGTTACACTTTTTTGGCCAAACTTGATATTGAATCAACATTTTGAACTAAATCTTCACTTTTTGACACCTATAGTCACTAAAATGTTAGTAATTTGAAGATGATGTGAACTACTGATTTGTAAGATTTTATATGTAGATTCTAAGTATATTTTTTAAAAAATAAAAATTTGTGTATCCTTTGATAACTAGTTTATTGAATAGTAAACAACATTTTTAAAAAGTGACGTGTCAAACATAACTTTTTTTCTACAAAAGATAAAATCTATTTTTTTTTTAATTTAGATTTGTAACTTTAGTATCTAGTGCCTAGATTTCATTTCATAATATTCTGTTGAATATTTTTTAGGTTAAGTTTTGAAGTCAAACCAATTATAATTTAGGCATAAGTGTATGATATCCAACATAACTTTTTTGGTATGTATTGAAATTCATCTTTTTTTTGGTTGGAACAAGGACATCAATACCTAGTGCATAGATATATTTTAGATTTTTTTTTCACTAATTTACTATTTTTCCATGTGTAGAACAAAGAACTTGATGTTCAATGAAAAACCTATGTTCAGTAAAACTAAAAAATAAAATTCATAATAAAACCAAAATATGTTAAAATTATACATGTTGGAAGCTCATTTCGAAGGCTGGTTTGTCAATTCGATTCCATTTGTTGGTCCAACCCAAGCTTTGAAAGCCAAATTTCTAAAGAAAATTGAACAGGGTGAGGGAAGAGGCTTAGAAAAGGAGGTTTGCTCAAAGGTGCCTTTGAGCGAACATATGTAGCATGTTCGAACAAAGGGGTTTTTGTTTGAGGTTCCTTTTTATAACATAAATATGGCCTCATACCTTCAAACGAAGGTAAGGACCTTCATTGAAAAGTATCAAGGTACATTCATTCGAAGGGGGACCTTTGAATGATGGTGTCCCCTAAATTGTTTTCCCTCTACTTGAAAAAAGCTTCCTTACAACACTTGTAACCCATTATTGTGGGTTTACCCCCATATCTATATAAGTTTTATGTGTGATTTTCATTTACTTATATGTTTGTTACTATAGTCACATAAATATGTCCATTTTAATTAAATGAATATTTGCTATTTATTTGATTAAAAATCCACTTTTTGAAACTACTAACTTGTTTGACTGTTTTAATTGACACACAGGTCGCACTTTGGCGCTTTTGTTCGCACTTTAGCGCTATTGCTTCCACAATAGTGCTATTGTCTCAAATTTAGCACTATTGTCCCTAGTATAGCGCTTTTGACTATTAAGTAGCGCTTTTGTCCCTGTTTCAGCACTGTTGACTTTCTCTATAAATAAATTCTTTTAGTGCTTTTGTAATTACTGTCGTGCTTTTGTGTTAATTAGTGCTTCTGTTCTCACACAGAGTAGCGCTATTGTAATAGAGCATTGTAGAAAAATACCTTGTAACCGAAAAACCAAAATTTTTAAGCTTGTGGAAGCCCCCCATACAT
Organism: Cryptomeria japonica; assembly: GCF_030272615.1. Taxonomy (NCBI): domain Eukaryota; kingdom Viridiplantae; phylum Streptophyta; class Pinopsida; order Cupressales; family Cupressaceae; genus Cryptomeria; species Cryptomeria japonica. The sequence continues at coordinate 577,973,270 of NC_081412.1, forward strand.
GCGCATTTTTCTAACTTGTTTTCTTTTGTGCAGGTTTTGACTAACCCCTATAATAGAAATTTTAGTGATTTTTAGCTTAGGAAGTAAATTTGTTTTTATTGCTCACTTTGTCTTTCAAGTTGGGATAAAAATAAACTCACTTTCTTTTTGGTTAAAAATAAACTACACTTTGATTTGGGTTTTAAAATTCACCACATCTTTCATTTGGAGCTCTAAAAAGAACATCATTGTTATAAGCTAAAAACAACCACAAAAACTTTTAAAAAAAAAAAAACAATTTTACTTCTTGCAAGTTAGGAAACAAACTTCGTTGCAAGTTAGGATTAATTTTCTTTTGGCGCTTAAAATCAACAACACAAATTTTGATTTCCTTGCATCAATTCAAATTAAAAATCACAATCCACACTTGGTTTTTGGCAAATAAAAAGAACAATCAACTTGTCTTTGTCTTGTTTTACAAAGCGATTTACTTCAAGCAAATATGTTTTTCATTAAGTTGACTCGGATTTCATTTTCCTAGTTTGCTCAACATATTGCCTTTGAAGGATAAAAACAACACCATGGTTGTTGGAGCAATACCTCCAAATAGTTAGATCACCATTGCAATGACAAGTTAAAAGAAATAAGTGTATTTTGTGTTTGACACACTTGTCCAAAAGAGTTTGTCGAGTGGCCCTACTTCTAACACACACCATCCTCTCCCTTGGTTTTCATGGCCCTAGGTGCAAGAGAAAAGTGTTAGTAACACTCAAAAAATTTATCTTTTTAAGAGAGGCCTGCCAAGAGACACATCACTCTTGGGAACAACCTCACGCGGTAAATTCTTCGAGCCACTATAGAAATCAGGTGTGAGCGAAAGTTGTAGCTTTGGGTATAGTTGTTCCTATAGTTTAACTTGCCGAAAGGACAAATGGGCCCCACCACAAGTTACAAGGATTTTAAGTGAGTCACTGCAGAATGAACTTATGTCCAAAAACATCAAAAATTACTAAACACCTTTAAGAGGTAGCCCACCCGTTCTATTGATTGAGGATATTTGTGATAAATTCAGTGCAAGAGCATAGAAGGTTTTTCTCCCAAGATACTCACCATACATATTTCCTTGAGTAGAAACATAGCTTTTTGAAAGGTTACTTGTAGCCCGATAAAAGTGGTGACTCCCCCATCATAGGGATCATTTATTTGTTATGCTCGTGCAAGACTTAGTATATCACATCCTTACCTGTCACGATGGGATTCATAAGGTATGTAGTACCAAAGTTGAAGAAATATCAAGATGTGGGCTGAAATTATCGCAACTGGCCATTTGACCTTAGGGATAAAGAGTGTTTGAAGTGTTTTTCATTTTGATCTAGACCCATACTTACTTGTGCCTTTTGAGGCAACATTCTTGTGTTTGTGTGCTTGCTTTGTTTTCTTGTCAAAGAAAAATAAAAAATCAGTTCCAAAAACAAGTATTCATCGAACACAAACATTTTCAAAAATAAAAGATCAAAAACAAGTGCAAACAGCAAAAGTATCAAACTATATGACCATTCTTCACATCTTGACAAAGAAGAATCTTCATCAACATATCAACTTGAAGAAAAGACCATTGAGCTCAAAGGCTTTTATCAAAAGGAGGAAATTCTTCTATCTTAATAGACAAATCTTTTTCTCTCATAGAACCTTCTTACGTCACATGTGTCTATATCTTCAAGGGAAATCAAACAAGTTTGACCAAGAGTCATTAAACCGCAGAGCTTTTACTCAATATAGAGCTTTAAGTTATCATCAAAACAAGGGAGGAAAAATCAATCCTGCCTTCTTTCCAAACATTTGCATCACATATAACATAGCTCAGGAAGAACCACCAACCCCCGAGAGAGAAGAAGAAGAATTTGTCCCATATGTGACACAAAGCTTTTATTGAAGTTCACATTTCATCCATTATCACATATATATCTCATCAAATCCATTTCAACTCTCAAAACATCAAGAGGTTTTTTGTCCTAAGTTCTATTTCGATATTGCTTGAATCAAACACAACACGTCACTTTTAGAGTGTCTCTACATCTAGGATAAAATCATCCTAAGAGAAATTTCTACGCAGGTTAAAACTGGTCTATGAGTGAATCCTCTCATTACTAGGTAGTTGGGTCTGTAACACATCTTAGATCTCTCTAAACCTTATCACATCAAACATTGTCAACAAAACACAACAAGCAATTCAAGGAAGAACTTTGGTAACATCTACCTTTAGTTCTAGGGATCCATATACAAAACACTTCACCAAACATCAATCTTTCATTCCATCACCAACTTATCATCATTTTCATCAAACTTCAACAAAAACTTGTAAACAAAATGGCTCAAATGAGATCAAGGTCTAGACAACAAGAAACTAAGGAAGAAGAGGAGGAAAATATCAATGAATTCCAAGAAGCTCTTGGAGGAAATCCAAATGATGAAAATCCAAGTACTCCTACTCCTGTGGCAATAGAAAGGGCACAACACAACCCTCTCTTTAATAGACTTTTTGACGAAATACTCAGAAGAAATGTTGATGCTCACTTTTTAAGACTTGCTCAAGAAGGAGCCAAACTACCCTCTGATTTTGATGTTGCACAACTAAGGCAAGCATCAGAATGCCAAAGTCATAATGAGGATGAAAGAGGTCGAGACCACATCAGATACAACCTTCATCAAGGTAATCCCCCACCTCCTCCTCCTCTAAATGACATAGACATGTTGCGGAAACAAGTCAAAAATCTCGCCCAACAACTTCATAGTGGTGTGAAAACTAATCAGTTTTCACTTAATGACATTTTTCCCTATCCCTTTGATAGGAATCTTCATATGCCACCTTTTCCACGAGGGTTTGAAATACCCAAGTTCGAAAAGTATTGAGGAAAAAGAGATCCTCGCGATCATGTTAGAGAATTTCATTCAGCTTGCCTTGAAGTGTCATACGAGGACACATACCGAATGCGACTTTTTCCCCAAAGTTTGGGAGGAACAACCACATCATGGTTTTCCTGACTACCAGGTGGCATTAGGACCTTCGAAGAACTAGTCCAGAAGTTCCTGGCACATTACTCACACAATGTTGAAGGTAATATCACCATGGCTGATATATGTAACACTAAGAAAAAGCCAGGCAATCTATTTTAAGTCTTTGTTCAGTGATGGTGTCAAATGTCTAGCAGATGTTCTCTTCAGTTACCTGAACAAGAACTAGTGAAAATATTTATTTCCAACTTAAATGACGAAATGGAATTTCACCTAGACGTGAAAGACACACGCTCTTTCAATGACATGATCACCAAGGGTTTAAAATGTGAACGGGCTCTCATCAAAAAAGGGCTTATCAAGATATACAATGAGCCAAAGGATGGCCCTTGCCCGTGCTTCAATAGTGGCAAGCCTAACTTCTAGAGCAAAAACAAAAATGTCATCAATGACGAGGTTGTGGATGCAAGGACTATCAAAAGTGCACAACCTGTGGTTTGATTTGCAGGACAAAATCCCCCACCCAAGAATAACATAGTTGCTCCCTCAAATCAAGGACACAATATACCTCAAGAGGAACCTAGACAACGTCAGGAAAATTTTAAACCAAAATGAACATACACTCCCTTAGGGGAACCTATTGAAATGGTGTTACGTCAATTGTTTTCTCAAAATCTGGTGACTTTACCCAAAACATCAAATTACGAACCTCGGGACAAACCTTCATGGTGGAGGGATACTGAACATTACGATTTCCATAAGGAGAAAGGGCATAAGACAAGCAATTGTCACAGATTGAAAGATCTTATTTAGGATCTTATTGACTAAGGTGAGATTGAAATCGAAGGACATGACCCAAACACAACAAACAATGATCATCTCATGTTCAAAAATCCACTTCCATCACAAGATCAAAGGGGTCCTTCCACTTCAAGGTGAAACACAAATACCACTAATTATACGCGTGCCACTTATAATTACACTGTGAATCACCTATATGATGCCAGTGAATAAATTGCAACCATTACCATCAAAAATCCCAGCTCCACTTGCAATGTTGTTACCCGTCGCGGCAATATCACCATAAAAGTAGCTCCACAAGGCACCACATCTATCTCAAAGTAGTATAACCTTGTGGACCAATTAGACAAAATGCCCACACTCATGTCTATCTTAGAGCTATTGTGCCTATCCCCATCTCATAAAAAAATCATGGATCAAGCTCTCCAAGAGGCGTTAGTCCCTGCAAACCTAAATACAAATCAGTTCCAAGCTATGGTTGGAAACCTAAGGTCATCACCTTGTCTCACTTTCTCTGAAAGTGACAATACATCCTTCCATCAACCTCATAACGCCTCACTCCACATTGAAGGGTTTATCAACCAACATAGGATCAAGCGATTCTTGATCGACAATGGAGCAGGCCTGAATATATGTACACTGCAATTGGTCACAGCATTGGGATATGTGATTGAATCAGTGGATCCCTACAAGAAGATAACAATCAAAGCCTATGATGATGCAGAGAGTTCATCCAAAGGAGTTGTTGTTCTACCAATCTGAGTGGGCCCAGTGGTGAAACACATCATATGCCAAGTTCTGGACCTTCCTCTGCCGTATAATTTGTTGTTAAGAAGACCTTGGATACACGCCATGCAAGCCGTTCCATCCACCTACCATTAGTGTATCAAGTTCCCACATAATGGTGTAGAAATTACAATCTTGGGCGATGCAAACCCCTTTGCATATTGTCACAATATCAATCATCAACTAGAGATTACCGTTCCCAAAAACAGAGAAGCCATCTCATCCACATCATACGTAAGTCCGGCCTCTCTTTCCAGTTCAAACACCACTATACCCAAGCAAGAGAAGCTCAAGATGAAAATAGCAAAGGAAGGTCCTGGGGAGTACAATTTGAGTCAACTCTTTTGTGTTGGACAAATGCTCCTAGAACTCATGGTAAACCTCAACGGTTACTTCAAACGCCACTGGTCAAGCCAGCATGCACTTTGACGCCTTTCATCCTTGGAAAGAGTCAAGAAGAAGAGACCAGAGATGAGGACTTAGCAGAATGGATTTATAAAGATCCTATCACCACGAACATCCCACAAGCTAAGCTTCCCACATATCAGTATGGAAAAGGCCTTCTCATTATGCAAAGAATGGGTTATGATGGTCAGAGTGCTTTGTGACCTTGCAAGCAAGAACAACATGAACCGTTGCACCCAGAATTAAACCCCAAAGATAACATAGGACTAGTCTTTCAAAAGGAGATCCTTCCTAAGCTTCGATTCAAATGGAAAGCCAACAAACCTCTATATCAACTTGCTACAAATAAGTCACCTTTGATTATATCAGCAGCACCGCGCACCATAGCAACTGCCCCATTGAGGATAAACATCCTAGCAATAACATCCACAACACCAATCATCCCACCAATCAAACCAACAATCCCATCAACTGCAGCAACCACATCAACAACACCACCAACACTATCAGACTCCCCAACAATATCAACAACACTAGCAACTCTAGCAGAAGCAATAGATTCAACAACATCGATACTCCTCGTATCAGATTATTTGATCCTTATAATTCTTCCTGCAGCATAAATCATTCCATCTATCCAGGTACATCAGCCGATCACACCTACAGTGTTTAACTCAAAGGATATCCCAGTATGGTATAGCAACCGGATACTAGAGAGCGACTCAAAGACCGACTCACATGAGTGGGAAATTGATTTCGTCCATCTTAATACTTCAGATGAGGAAGATGCATCACTACCTCCACCTCACAAAGACATCCCTATTTACGGAGAATCATAGATAAAGACCTCTTGGGTTCTTGAACTGGAAACATCTTCCACAGACCCTACGTCGCATCCTATGCCTGATTCTGACAAGGAGAGTACCATCAACGACCTTCACCACAATGTCTTAACCCTCACTGACACATCTAACGAACTTAACCTAATCGATGAGGTAATGCCTATTATCCATCCTGAACTCATCGAATGGAACCAACCTAATCCCCCATACCTTGACTACTTTCAAAACAATGAGGCGATCATTGACTTTTTGGAACTACGGGATAACATACCAAGTGGGGATCACAAAGCTGGATTCACCATTGAACTTAATAGTGCAGCATACTTCGGGGCGGATGCCAAACCTTTCAGTTGCAAAAATATAATAATAAAACATGGATCTTCCAGTGAAAACCAAACTGTGGCACTGTTTGATCCCACAAAAGTAAAAAGAAAGAGTGTATCCAATGGTGAAAACCTCTCTGAAGTGCCTGAGGATGAAAGGTTTGACATCCTCCCCTCTAGTACACAGTAGGAATGATTAACAATCCTTATTGAAGAGACAAAAGAATACAACGTGGGGACTTCTGAGACTCCTCACCACATACATCAGGCATCTCTTTTAACACCAAAGGAACAACCTAAGTTTGTCAAATTCTTCCAGAAGCGCCAGATTAACTTTGCATGGTCATATGCAGACATGTCTGGTCTTGATCCGGATTTAGTCATGCATCACCTCACTGTAGTAGAAGGAGCCAAGTTGGTCAAGCAGAAACTTCGCAAGATGCATCCCTAGATTATGGTACTAGTCAAAGCAGAAATTAAGAACTCCTGGATGTTGGTTTTATTCGACCAATTGATTATGCAGATTTTATCTCCAACATTGTGCCTGTCGGCAAACCAAATGGGGGCATCTGTATTTGCACTGACTTCAGAGATTTGAACAAAGCATGTCCTAAAGATGACTTCCCCCTACCCAACATCGACATAATAGTAGACCTAACAGCAGGGCATGCCATGCTTTCTCTCATGGATGGTTTTTTCAGATACAACCAGATAAAGATCACACCAGAGGATCAACATAAGACAACCTTCACATGTCCATGGGGAACATACTGCTGGAATGTAATGCCTTTTGGTCTAAAGAATGCAGGAGCGACCTATCAACAAGCAATGATGACCATCTTTCATGATATGATGCATACCATAATGGAAGATTATGTTGATGACTTACTGGCAAAATCACTCACCAGAGAAGGTCATATGGACATATTAGATAAAATCTTGGATAGACTGGAACAATATCATGTTTGACTCAACCCAAAGAAATGTGTCTTTGGAGTAACCTCAGGGAAGCTTCTAGGATACATTATCTCAAGAAAAGGCATTGAGGTCGACCCAGCCAAAGTCAAAGAAATCATGGACATGCCACCTCCACGGAACATCAGTCAACTAAGGACATTACAAGGGAGGCGACAATCCATTTGAAGATTCATTGCACAACTGGCAGACAAGGGTCACCCCTTTACACACCTGGCACACAAAAACGTTTTCTTTCAATGGGATACTAGATGCCAGCAAGCATTTCAGATGCTTAAAGACTATCTCATGAATACACCATTGTTGATTCCACCAGATTCGAGTAAGCCTCTATTACTCTATATCTCAGTAACAAATACAGCATTGGGTGTACTACTAGCACAACATAATGCAGAAGGGAAAGAGTGTGTTGTTTACTACATCTCTCACACATTGGTTGGCTATGAACTCAATTACACACCTATTGAGCGAGCTTGCCTAGCAGTAATCTTGGCAGCCACTAAACTGAGCCACTATCTGTTAACACATAAAGTACAACTCATTGCCAAGATCGATCCACTAAAGTACTTACTCAGCAAAGAAGCATTGACAGGCCACTTGGCCAAATGGGTGATGATTCTAAGTGAATTTGACATCGAGTATGTGGACCATAAGGCTATCAAGGGTCAAGTTATTGCAGATCAGTTGGCCGATGCACCCCTCATAAGCGATCATCCTCTCATTTCTAATTTTCCCGATGAAGAGATATTCATGATCACAACAACACAACATGGAAACTATACTTTGATGGTTCATACACGAGGCATGGCTCAGGGGCAGGCATTATGTTTATCACACCTCAAGGTGATAGCATCCTGAAGTCTTACAAGCTCACATTTTCATGCACGAACAACATAACAGAATATGAGGCCCTGATCACAGGACTCCGACTAGCCGTCCAATGGAAATTGAAAGAAATACAGATATATGGCAACTCCCAGTTGGTCATCCGACAAGTAATCAATGAATATCAGACCAAGGATGAAAAACTCATGCCGTACAAACAAATGGTGGACAGTTTAAAGGCATCATTCACTAATATCACCTTTGAGCAGATACCCAGAGATCAAAATCGAGCTGCTGACGCTATGGATACCATTGCATCTCTCCTAGATCTTCCACATAATTCAACACGCTATGAGTTATTGGTAGAACAGCTTTGGATTCCCGCTTATGATATCCCCGAATCTGAGATAATATGTCACCTAATCGGTTTTGAATCCCTATGGTACAGTGAGTTCTACCCCTATTTACGCGATCACACACTTCCTCCTAACCAATCGAATAACCAATGTAAAACCTTCATTCACCAAACCGCTCGATATACCATCATCGCTGAAACCCTATACCGACGCAGTCTTGATGGTACTCTCCTTCGATGTATAGAACAGGATGAGATAACAAAGGCCTTGGAAGAGGTACATGAAGGAATTTGTGGAACTCACGCTAGCGGTCCTTCACTAGCCAAGAAGACCATATGCGCTGGATACTATTGGCCATCCATGGAAAAAGACTCCTACTATTTTGTCAGAAAGTGCAAGAAATGCCAAGTTCATGGAGACCTGATACATGCACCAGCACAGGAATTGCAACCAATCACAACACCATGGCCTTTTTGTCAATGGGGACTTGACCTTGTGGGTAAAATCCATCCATCTTCATCCAACAACCACAAATTAATCATTACCGCTACTGAATACTTCACAAAGTGGATCAAAGTTGTTCCTCACCCAAGTCACTGGCAAGAAGATCACCTCATTCATCCTTAATTACATCATCTATCGGTATGGTGTACCCATGTCCATCATCACAGATAATGGTCTTCCTTTCAAAAATCAGGATGTCCATGAGCTCTGTGAGAAGTTTCACATCCAATGTCGCTTTTCCACTCCCTATTACCCACAAGGAAATGGTCAAGTCGAAGCAGCAAACAAGAACATATTAAGAATCCTCAAGAAGATAGTCAATGATGTTGGTCGTGATTGGCATGTTCAATTGAATCCAACACTATGGGCATATCAAACTAGCATTTGAACCCCTACAGGCACAACTCCCTACTCACTAATCTATGGTGCAGAAGCTATCTTACCTATTGAGGTTGAGATACCATCACTACAGGTTTCCTTGCATAACCTCATAGATGACGAAGCATACAAAGTATCATGTCTTCAGGACTTAGAGCTACTTGATGAGGAATGAAAAGCTGCATACAATCACCTCAAAGCTTATCAGTAGCGTATGAGAAAAAGCTATAATCATCGAGTTAGACCTCGCACATTTGAGGTAGGTGATCTTGTTCTTCAAAAGAATCCTCAGAACCAACCAAATAGAGAACATCAGGGAAAGTTTGAATCAAACTGGCTGGGTCCATATGTTATCACTGTTGTATTTGGGTCTGGGGCATATCAGTCGGCCACTTCAGAAGGAGAACCGCTAGTAGATCCGATCAACAGCATGCACCTCAAAATGTTTTATACCTAAGTTGTACAGAGCATCAGGCTCCCATACATACCGGAAAAACACCAAAAACATTTTGAAAAATGTCCTGAAGAAAATACAAAAACATCAAAACAGTAAAGAAAAATCATGCATCCAAATGGTGAACAACCACTCTGGTGGCACCTTGGGTAAGTGCGATGGTGAAAACCTAGCAAACAAGTGCCACCCGTAAAGGTTATGGCTCCATTGTCTTTTAGACTTGTTGCGATCACATTCATTACACACACACATCCATCCATCAAAAACCATGGCTTGTTATTGATCTTTAATCCAGGATAGTACTTCGTGTGTCTTGCATCCCGCTTTTTCATAGTCATGTCTAAACTGAGGGCAATGCCCGTAATCTATTTGATGGAAGTGGATTTTACATTACTTGTGATTCACTGAGTTCTTCATTCAAAACTATCTCACAAGATACCAAAAACATTGAAAATCAATCACAAAATACCAAAAACATTCAAAAAAACACTCACAAAATCCAAAAACATTAGAAAGCATCAAAAATCAATCAAAAACATGGCAATTCTTTGTACATACGAGTCCAAGCAGATACCAAACAAACATTGTGAAATACTCAAAACGATGACCACTTATCACATTGACCAAACACCCAACATCAAACATGCAAACCGTCTAAACAAGGATGCATCCTTCCTTACCCAAAACAAAGACATGATAACATTTTCTTTGACAAGAAAATTTTGGTTAAAGCTATCAAATACTTGGTTGATTTGTAGGTTATTTATTCATTTATATCAGGTTCCTACACTTCTGCGGGATATCCACAAGTGATTAGAGTGGTCGGGATGGTTCCTAAGTATCATTTTGTTTGTATGTCTTCTACGAATTATTCCAATGAAGTTCTGTGGCATGGGGCATGTACTAATGGTGTCTACATGGGAAGTTCACTAAGCTATGTGATCATATGCAAAATACAGTCACGGATCACTATGGCTTGCTGACTACAACGTATACCTCGACCATATGAGCATGAACCATTATGGAGGGTCCATTTTTCTTTATTCTTTATTTAGGTTGTTTGTTTGCAGGTACAATGCTCCATCCTTGGTTCCTACTGCCTCATCCAAGTTCGATATTACCATGCTCAATGATGAAAATAAAAGCACTATGGATTTTCATTCCATCTCATCTGTTTATATTGCATTCCGTTGAATATCACACCTCCGTTTAATCATTCGTTATTTATATGCATGGTTTTGAATGCAAGTGTGAACAAAGTTAATAGGAGAAGTTATGTGAAAAATGAGTTGGTCTTGGATACAATCACGACAGAGTTCTCTGATACATCATCAGTGCATCATACAAAGTCTACACAACCTTGCATTCATCTATCATAATTAAATCATCATTTCATTACATTTAGTTGCATTTGCATAAACCTAGTTCATTATCATCTAAATTGCATATAGGTTTTTTTTTCAAAACTTCATTAGAGTGCATTTAATATCATTTAGTTGCATTTAAATACATATAGTTCATTATCATTTATTTGCATTAACATCATTATATCATTTCATCATTGCACAAATCATGACATTTAGATTCATTTGTATGATAAATTCCTCATCATTGCATTTACTACCATAATTAGCCATTACCATGCATTCATTTAGTGTCATTTACCAATCACCATTTACCATCATTTAAAACTCATTTACCATGCATTTGTTTAGATTCCCATAGTTGCATACATCTATTTGTCTATCCATTAATTAAGTACATTCATTTATGCATCTAGTATATTCTTATACTCACTCATTTCATTTCATTTAGGATTCATTAAAATGCATTCATTCTCCTTTTAATTGCATTAAGGTGCAGTTATTCATTACCCATGAGTTGCATTATCATTACATTATCATTTTCACTTAGCTATATTTTATCAACATTTAGAATCATAACAAAACTATTTGTCTCAACATTGGTTTATAAATTTTTACATATACATTCATTTAGATATCATCATATAAACATGTGTACTTTACATTTGTTTATCCATATTGCATTCATTTTAACCATCTAGATGCATTTACATAAATCAATCATGCAGGGCACCAATCATCACTACATGTCATCATCTCATTATCACATCAACATAAAATACAAAGTACCATCATAATCATCATTTCATTATGCATACATAATTGTCATGGCATTACATACATAAAACATTACATCCACAAATCATGCATATCAACCTGCATCCACATGTTAGCATCCCATTCATAAAACATGCATGTAGACATCATGTAGGAATAAATCATACATCTAGACATCATATAAATAAATCATCACATAAAAACACATACATATAGCAAGAACAAGTATCCATCTAAGCATAAAATCATAGATCATCATCCTACATAAATTCATACATATCATCAAACATGCAGATCATCACAAAATATAGGATCTCCTCATATATCATATCATATCGACAAAAACATACATGTATTAGAGTACAATGAAGTCCAAAATATCGACTACCAAGAGCCATCCAAGACATAGACCAAAATGACAATTTAAAAGCATACAAAATGCTCTCTCAGATACCACTCTAACCAAATGTTGCACCACCATCACCACCTACTCCCCCACTACCCCCTGCACCACCTGATCTATCTTGTCGTGGAGGACCCATCACACCACCACTACTCTGCATTCTCTGAGACCTCTCTGATCTCGCTCACCACATCTGGGAATAGCTAAGTGATCGCTGACTAGCTGGCACCACCTGCTCATTTAACCCCCGCCAATAATCTATCTCAACCTGTGCTCGTCACATCTCCCTCATCGCCTCCCCAGTAGGCCCCTGTTCTCCTACTCCAACCCGAACTCTCTCCTGCAACTCCCCAAATATCTCCACGGCCTGATCTCTCTCACGCGGCACTATAGTCAACTTCGACTCTCGTGCAAATAGCTGCACATCTCTAGCTGCAACCTCTACCTCCATATCCTCTAGTCAAGTCTGCAAAAATAATATCATATGATCCCGCATATCTCCACCACCTGTCGCTCCCTCCCCTGTCTCCATAGGTACCTGTCCCTCCCCTGCATCCCTGCCACCTAATCTCAGGCCTCCCTACACCAAAGGTCCTTGAGATAACCACAAAGGCTGCCCACCTCTCCCTCTCCGCTGTAATCGTCCACCACCCCCACCCCCCCCTCTGAATCCACCTCCTCCTCCAAAACCCCTACCCCTTCCTCCTCCTCCTCCATCACCACCTCCTCCATCCCACCACCACCATCTCCTCTCCCTCATCCACCTACATGACCTCCTCTCCTCCTTCATCCCTATCTCCTCTCCTCCTTCGTCTCTGTCTCCTCTCCTCCTCAAAGGATGGAATAGGCTCCGTTGAATCTGATATCCGAAGAATCAGATGTGTCGCAATGTACTTAGTCTACTCATCTAACACCCCTGCATCTACCACCCCCAGCCTCATCTACCATGGTCTCGCCTGTAGCATGCGAAACTCTGCCAGAGCCTGATCATAGGGTAATATTGGCCCCCATAAGAACCTCTCTCGTACCACCCGTGCATACTCTCCAGACCCACTCGACAGTCCCTGTCTCCGCCCAAACTGTCTCAGAACTCTACCTAGAAGTTGTCTCTCCACATTGTAGGTTGTCCTACCAATGAGGTATTATGTCATAAACACATATGACAATGCCTCTGCATCATCCTCCCATGGCTCGCACTCAATGTACGCCCTCCATATCATTGTATCCAAAACGTCGAGTGCTCGCCACCACTCTAACTTCCCTAGGTGGAGCTGACTCATCATACCTCCATACATATATACATATGGCTGGTCCACTGCTCGAAATCTCAGACTCACCAGTCGAGTAATAGGTAAGTGCTCCCATGCCCAAATATGCAGCAGAGTGATCCCCACTCCCAATGAGCCCACCTCTCGGTATTCTACCTCATGTAGCTCCCGATATAAGTGCGATAATACGCACGGTCCCCAGGCAAACTGGGTCCCCTCTGTCATCATCTGCTCGATCACTTGACCTCAACCAATGGCCAGTCCATGCAATCATCGATCTGGACATAACAGTCCCCCAACAATCCCTGATAGCACATATGGTAATGGCTCATACAAAGCAGCTATGTCCTCCCATGTTACTGACCCATCATCAATGAAGACATCATCATCAAAGAATCTATGCACTGTTGTTTTCCCCCAAGCTCAGTCATACGTCACCAGCTCTCCTCGAATGGGAATGTGCAAGATGCACCATACATCCTCTAGTGTAACTTTCATCTCCCCCTGCGCCAAGTGAAACGTGCATGTCTCACTATGCCATCGCTTTGCCAATCCTATGATCAACCCGCGATTCGTCTGAATCATGGGCATATACATAACATCGTACATGCCATTCGCTGCAATGCAATCCACCTCGGCCTCTATCAAATGATCATGCAACACTTGTGTGGTGGGATGCCTCTCACGCATCTGTAAAACGTGAAGCTCCTCCTATGCACGTTCATCAACCATCATCATCAGTTGTTTTGTTTCAAACTTTTTTAAGTTTAAACCTAGACTATCAACATATACTTTGATCAAGTATCTTCAGGTCTCAACAAGTAAGCAATCATGACACACCTAGACTCCAACAAGCATTTATCCTAATGACCTAAGTCTCATCAGAGTTGTTATGGTTTAAAACAACTCTCAACTCACATCTCCATCCATCCATCATTGACATCTGAAGATTCTTTTTCCAACACACTGGGGCATCTACCTTCCTAACAAAAGCGCTATTTTGCACACAAAAGCTCTAAAATGCTCACACAAGCACTAAATCAACTACCCAATAGCGCTAAACCAATAATAGTGCTACATTAACTATACAATAGCACCACCTCACAACAAAAGGGCTCAATCAACTACTCAATAGCGCTAAATCAGCTATACATTAGCGCTACACTTTACAAACACGCTAAAACGACTATACAAAAGCGCCATAGCAGCACAAAATGTTGGGAAAAATGGTGTCTCAACCTTGCATTTATGTGAGGTTACTATTTATAGTAAGTTTTCATTTGAGCATGAAATGGTGCAAAACTCTCCTTGAAGCTTCTAGTTGGCTAGATAAGCATTCTGGTAAAGTTGCGTCCCAAGGTCACAGCTAGTTTTGAAGATATTAAAGTTTTCATCTTGGAGGGGTGCAATAAAATGTTTAAACTTAATTTTGGGGACTTTAGAGGCTCCGAAATGCCCTGAAAAGTGGTCATAACCGGCGTAGCGGGTTACGAGGTGATAGAGCACTTCGCGAGCTTTCCGGCGCTTCAAACGGTTCGTCAATCGGACACCCGGTTCTCAAGTTATGGCCTCCAGAAGTTTGTACTCCTGAAATAGGAAAAATAATTTGTATCGGATACATAAATGAGCTGTAAAAGGGAGTGACACGTGTTGATGTGTGCTTTAACATGTCATAGAAGGGAGATAAGGTCGGCTACACCTTATTGGGTGGTTTTAGCCCATGGTTTTGTAATACCGTTTGACGATTTCCTGTATTGTATCTCCTATTTATGAGGTGTGAGAGATAGAGGTTGAGTGTAAGAGTCCTATGGCTATTGAGTTGCCTCTGAATCTCTGATTAGTGCTACTCCTGCGAAGAGCTTGCTCTGCAAGTATGTTGTAATCTGTTTTTGATTGCTGAATAAAATATTGAGCTGCTTTTGGAGGGTGGGGTTTTTCTCCCGAAAGGGTTTTCCCCACGTAAATCATTGTGTTGTGGTATGAATGCTATTATATCTATTTCTATTTTCTGTAACTGTTGTAACGATCTGAAAAAGTTTTGCATTACCCTCCTCTCAAGGTTAGTGTAGGAAGTTGTTTCCGCTACTTTACTTCCTTACACAAAAGCGCTAAATAAGTTGACAATAGTGCCAAAACACAGTTTTAGCACTATTATGTTGACTCAACTTGGACCAAGCAAAAAACCTATCAAAAATGCATAAAATTCAAAAATTCAAATTCACATACTGCTGATACATAGTCATCTAGCCGCTGGAATCGACAGACTTGCTCTAGTCAATGATCTGCTATAGGAACCGACATCCTAACTGTTGCTTGCTCTTTCAAAAGGTCACTATCAGAGCTCTGAAATCACTATGGAGACTAATGCAAATGAGTCTGTTTTCACCCCTTCCTCCCCATATATACCCTTTGTCGTAACCCTAATTTTACCCTGCTCACCGCCATGGTCTCCATGAACTTCCAGAGCCTCTCATTTCTTCATTTTATCTCCGATTTCTTCTAGTTTTTCACCAGTATTACTAAAATGTAATCTTCTTTCACCTCGCCAATTTTCATTCTTTTTCGAGAGATTGCTTGATTTTTTGAAGTCTTTTGACCATCTCTTGAGGGGGCATACCAGCCATTAAATTAACATTTTATGGGGCATATTTCTTCACACCTATTTTTCTTTCTTTGAAACGATGCAATAAACCGCACCGTCTCAAAAAGGGGCAAATGTAGTCACATAAATTTGTCCATTTCAATTAAATGAATATTTTCTATTTATTTGATTAAAAATCCACTAGCCATCAGTTAATTAAATTAATATTTAATTAATTCATCCTCAAACATTCTCCTATTAATTAAATAAATTATTCAATTTATTTAATTAATTCATTAACTAAATTCACAATCAATTAAATGAATAAATTTTATTTATTTCATTTAATCCCCTTTCCTCTTTTAAATAAATTAAATAAAACATTTATTTAAATCATTAACCGCACCCCCCCTCCACACTTGCATTCTCCTAAAAATGCAACTTGCACCTATTTGTTGAAATAAATAAATTTTATTTTAATAAAAATCATATTTTCTCTCACCCACCAAACCCACTTGTGATCCTAATCCCCTTCTAGATTCTTCTAAACCCCTTTCTAATTAGCCTAATCCATCCCCTAAATACAGTCACATTCCTAAACAACTTGGAGTCACTTCTCAAAGACTTCAAAGTCTTTGAAAAACATTAAATGCTTTGTGTGTTCAACAATTTAACCTCTAAAGTCTTCCAAACCACTTATGGCTCTTACATGACCATTAATGGTTAACTCAACTCACCCACATGGTTAGGGACTTTGACCCCTAACTTAACTCTCATGTGACCCATGTGTCTTCTCGAGCATTTATTGCTTTGACCATGGTTATCCTCACTAACTCTTGCACAAGAGTTTATCCATTGGATAAAAGCATTATTCTTTGGATAATAAATTTATTCACTCGACCCAACCTTAACCTTAACTCCCAAGTTAACTCTCAGGTCATGTCAAGCATTTAATGATTCTTCCTTTCCTCTCAACCTATCTCATATTGACACTTGTTATCCTGGGATTGGGTTGAAAGCCCTCTCATGGGTTGAATATCATTTAATCCTGACCCTTGTTGAGATTACTCAATCTCAACCATCCATTGCTCCATTTTACCTATAAATAGAGCTCACATTCTTCATTTTCAAATCCTCAAGCATTTAGCATTCATAGTCATAATACTGAAAGCTTGCATGCATTATAGTGAATTTTAGAGAACAACATTTAACATAAATCACATACATTGTTATTTTGGTCTAAAATAAATCATTCTCATTTTATAGCATCTAATATTAGTTTTTGTTCACATTTGCATATCATTTTGAGAACAATCATTTGTCAATCTTGAACCTCCATAAGGCATCCATAGTGCAAAAAACTGTTGAGAGCTACACTAATTTGGAACTTGGAGATGAGAGGAACAAGGGAGGAGGAGCTACGAGTATGGTAGAAGACATTTGGAGATGTCTTCTTGCATTTATATTCATAATTAAATGTTTTACTTTGTTTTTAGTGTCTCTCTTGGTATGTCTGCTTAGACTTGTTTTTGGTTGATTAACACTAACTCTTCTTTGTTTCTTGTGTTTCTTATGTGTTATATGACCATAGGTTTTAGTCTAAACATTAACCCCATTTTGCAGAGCATCATTTGGTGAACCCGACGTGAATCGAAGAACAACTTTTTGAAACTACTAACTTGTTTGACTATTTTAATTGACACACAGGTCGCGCTTTGGCGCTTTTGTTCGGCTTTAGCGCTATTGCAATTTGGTCTTTTAGCGCTATTGCGGAGTCTCAAATTTAGCGCTATTATCCCTAGTATAGCGCTTTTGACTATTAAGTAGTGTTTTTGTCCCTGTTTTAGCGTTGTTGACTTTCTATATAAATAAATTCTTTTAGCGCTTTTGTAATTACTGTCACACTTTTGTGTTAAATAGCAATTTTTTTCTCACACAGAGTAGCGCTATTGTAACAGAGCGTTGTAGAAAAATACCTTGTAACCGAAAACCCAAAAAAATTAGGCTTGTGGAAGCCTCCCATACATGCGCATTTTTCTAAGTTGTTTTCTTTTGTGCACGTTTTGACTAACCCCTACAATAGAAATTTTAGTGATTTTTAGCTTAGGAAGTAAATTTGTTTTTATTGCTCACTTTGTCTTTCAAGTTGGGATAAAAAAAAACTCGCTATCTTTTTGGTTAAAAATAAACTACACTTTGATTTGGGTTTTAAATTTCACCACATCTTTCATTTGGAGCTCTAAAAAGAACATCATTGTTACAAGCTAAAAAAGTACCATAAAAACTCAAAAAAAAAAAAAAACAATTTTATTTCTTGCAAGTTAGAAAACAAACTTTGTTTTGGTGCTTAAAATCAACAAAACAACTTTATTTCTTGCAAATTAAGATTCATTTTCTTTTGGTACTTAATCAACAACACAAATTTTGATTTCCTTGCATCAATCAAATTAAAAATCACAATCCACACTTGGTTTTTGGGAAAATAAAAAGAACAATCAACTTGTCTTGTTTTACAAAGCGATTTATTTCAAGCAAACATGTTTTTCATTAAGTTGACCTGGATTTCATTTTCCTAGTTTGCTCAACATATTGCCTTTGAAGGATAAAAAGAACACCATAGTTGTTGGAGCAACACCTCCAAATAGTTAGATCACTATTGCAATGACAAGTTAAAAGAAATAAGTGTATTTTGTGTTTGATACACTTGTGTAAAAGAGTTTGTTGAGTGGTCCTACTTCTAACACACACTATCCTCTCCCTTGGCTTTCGTGGTCCTAGGTGCAAGAGAAAAGTGTTAGTAACACTCAAAAAAAAATTCTTTTTAAGAGAGGTCTACCAAGAGACACATCACTCTTGGGAACAACCTCACGCGGTAAATCCTTCAAGCCGCTATAGAAATCAAGTGTGAGCAAAAGTTGTAGCCTTGGGTATAGTTGTTCCTATAGTGTAACTTGCCAAAAGGACAAATGGACCCCACCACAAGTTACAAGGCTCTTAAGTGAGTCACTGTACAATGAACTTATATCCAAAAACATCAAAAATTAATAAACACCTTTAAGTAGTAGCCCACTCGTTTATTGATTGAGGATATTTGTGATAAATTCAGTGCAAGAGCATAGAAGGTTTGCTCCCAAGATACTCACCATACATATTTCCTTGAGTAGAAACATAGTTTTTTGAAAGGTTACTTGTAGCCCGATAAAAGTGGTGACTCCCCCATCATAGGGATCATCTATTTGTTATGCTCGTGCAAGACTTAGTATATCACATCCTTACCTGCCACGGCGGGATTCATAAGGTATGTAGTACCAAAGTTGAAGAAATGTCAAGATGTGGGCTGAAATTATCGCAACTGGCCATTTGACCTTAGGGATGAAAAGTGTTTGAAGTGTTTTTCGTTTTGAGTCAAGACCAGTGCAAATTGAGCCGACTTCAAGATTTGGAAAACAACTAAAATACATTTGAAGGATAGGGTCATAAAAATTCCAAAGATTGGGTTGATCTAGACCCATACTTACTTGTGCCTTTTGAGGCAACATTCTTGTGTTTGTGTGCTTGCTTTGTTTTCTTGTCAAAGAAACTTCAAAAATTAGTTCCCAAAACAAGTATTCATCCAACACAAACATTTTCAAAAACAAAAGATCAAAAACAAGTGCAAACAACAAAAGTATCAAACTATATGACCATTCTTCACATATTGAGAAAGAAGAATCTTCATCAACATATCAACTTGAAGAAAAGACCATTGAACTCAAAGGCTTTTATCAAAAGGAGGAAATTCTTCTATCTTAATAGACAACTATTTATCTCTCATAGAACCTTCTTACGTCACATGTGTCTATATCTTCAAGGGAAATCAAACGAGTTTGATCAAGTCATTAAACCGCAGAGCTTTTACTCAATATAGAGCTTTAAGTTATCATCAAAACAAGGGAGGCAAAATCAATCCTTCCTTCTTTCGAGACATTTGCATCACATATAACATAGCTCATAAAGAACCACCAACCCCCAAGAGAGAAGAAGAAGAGTTTGTCCTATATGTGACACAAAGCTTTTATTGAAGTTCACATTTCATCCATTATCACATTCATATCTCATCAAATCCATTTCAACTCTCAAAACATTAAGAGGTTTTTTGTCCTAAGTTCTATTTCGATATTGCTTGAATCAAACACAACACGTCACTTTTAGAGTGTCTCTACATCTAGGATAAACTCATCCTAAGAGGCATTTCTACACAAGTTAAAACTGGTCTATGAGTGAATCCTCTCATTACTAGGTAGTTGGGTCTGTAACGCATCTCATATCTCTCTAAACCTTATCACATCAAACATTGTCAACAAAACACAACAAGCAATTCAAAGAAGAACTTTGGTAGCATCTACCTTTAGTGCTAGGGATCTGTATGCAAAACACTTCACCAAACATCAATCTTTCATTCCATCACCAACTTATCATCATTTTCATCAAACTTCAATAAAAACTTGTAAACAAAATGGCTCAAACCAGATCAAGGTCTAGACAACAAGAAATTGAGGAAGAAGAGGAGGAAAATATCAATGAAATCCAAGAAGCTCTTGGAGGAAATCCAAATGATGAAAATCCAAGTACTCCTACTCCTACGACAATGGAAAGGGCACAACACAACCCTCTCTTTAATAGACTTTTTGACGAAATACTCAGGAGCAATGTTGATGCTCACTTTCAAGAAGGAGCCAAACTACCCTCTGATTTTGATGTTGCACAACTAAGGCAAGCATCAGAATGCCAAAGTCATAATGAGGATGAAAGAGGTTGAGATCACATCAAAGACAACCTTCATCAAAGTAATCCCCCACCTCCTCCTCCTCCAAATGACATAGACATGTTGTGGCAACAAGTCAAAAATCTCACCCAACAACTTCATAGTGGTGTGAAAACTAATCAGTTTTCACTTAATGACATTTGTCCCTATCCCTTTGATAGGAATCTTCATATGCCACCTTTTCCACGAGGGTTTGAAACACCTAAGTTTGATAGGAATCTTCATATCCCCTTTTTGGCTAAATTAAATTATTTTAATTTACCAAGATTACCTATTTTTCCTCACCCACTTGCAAAATCATACATTTCCCTAATCATTCTTCTAGAAGCCTTCTAATCATATCCTAATCATGTCTAATCTCCTAATCTTGTCCCATCCCTAAAATTGGGAGAGTCACTTCTCCAAATTTGGGCAAAGTCTTCAAAATGTGTTGAAGACTCTACCTTATTCAACAAGCTAACTTGTTGAGTTCCCCAAATTTGTAAGAGCCTTACAAATTAGCCCCAAATGTCTTCTAAGGAATTTAATGCATCTTAAAAGCCCACACCCCTTAACCATGATGGTTGTCCCTTTAACCATTTTCCCATGTTGCACAAGAGTTTACCTCTTGGGTAATAGCATGCCTCCCTGGTTAATGACATTATCCAATGATGCCACTCCTTGAGGTTATCCCTCATTTCTTACATAGCATCTAATGCTTTTTTAGCATCCCCTCGAGCCCTCTCAAGGTGACATTTGTCAACTTGGGATTGGATTGTGTCTCTCCCATGGATTGATAACTTTCAGTCCTAGCCCTTATTGAGATTACTCAATCTCAACCATCCATTTCTCTATTTTCCCTATAAATAGAGCCCATTCCTTGTTCAATTCTTCCAGTCATCTTGTGCATCCAAATTATAGTCATTTTTCAGGTTAAGGAGCTCAATAAAGTCATCTTCAAGCATCCAAGCATTAGCATCATAGCATTTTAGATTTATTTAGCATGTTTTAGGACATCATTTAGCTTAACTGCATATCTTTTCATAGCATCTTATCTTCATCTAGCTTAAATACATCATCTTAACTTTTAATTTGTAATCAACATAGTTTCATATCATCTTCGTCATCTTGAGCATTTAGTCTTGCATCTTGCATCCTAGCTTGCATCCTTCATCGTCATCTTCATCTATTAGCACTCACTAGAATCCTAGTTGCACCGATTTTGATTCTAGTAGCATTTTTCATATAACTTGTTCTCTAGGTTGTCATCTTGAGGATCAAGTGCTCTTCCAAGTGAGGGCCACCTTGAATCTTAGAGATCTTTAGAAATAGTTGACAATGAGGCAATTTTAGAGTTTTTAATCTATTCATGTGTTTTGATTTCTAACATCTAATGCAATGCTTCATTGGTGTACTTGAAGTATTTTCCCTCTTGCAGGTGGAAGACCACATTTCCAGCATACAATTATTACTGCTATTACAAATTTATTACCTAGCTATTTAGAAAAGAACCTATTCACTTCTCATTTATAAATGCTAACAGAAGGGAGGTAATTGTTTTTAGAAACCGAATTCAAGTACCTTTTCAATTTGACATTTTCTTCTTCTATTGTCTACATTTTTTATGTGTGTGTTTTACCACTTATTTTTTATGTTTATCTCTTGCAGTTAGCTTTTTTATTTTGTGTGTTGTGAAAATGTAGCGTTTGGTTTTGCATTTCTTTTAGAGTTAATGGAAGTATATTTCAGGTGCTCTATGATTTTAGGGTTTTAGCATTTTACTACGTGCATTTGTTGGGAGTTATTTGACCTTCGTTGTTCTGGTACTCTTTCTTTACTATTGTGATTAATTGTTTATGTTTTAGGGTTTTGGTGCCTGTATTTTGAGCAATGGATGTCTCTGGGCATATATAGTTATCTATACTGACATATATATGCATATTCTATTATGCATGTGTGTTGCTCACTTCTAACATTGTGAATGGCATACCATCATCAATTTTAGGTTTTCATACGTTGCATTTGTATCCTTGTTGTCGTGACATACAGAGTTCACAATTTATTTTAGATTTTTGTTGTGTGGAAATTGTGAGCATTTTCATTATATTTAGGCTTCTCTAGGGCTTTGTTGGGTTTGATTGAATGGGTCACTTATTGGCGTATGATGTTCAAGCGCCCATTTTTTAGCTATCGAATATTGTTTGTTTGCATTATTATTGTGGTTTATTGATAACAATTTAGGGTTTTGATGTCTGTGTTTGCATTTTGTGGCTCTATTTATTTGTGGATTTGAACATATTTCTGTGCTTGTACATATATTTATATGTGCATATATCTATATGCATATATATGTTTGTCTGCATATATATAAATATATATATATAGGTATGTATTCATATACACACTTATATTGCTATGTATAGCTTTTATTATATGTACTTGGACATATATATTTGTCTACATATATAGGTATGGATTCATATACATGCATATATTGCTATGTATACCTTTTGTTATATGTACAGACATATATACATGTATGCATGGTTATATATATTTGCGTATATGTATAGAATAACCAAGCCCCAGAGTGAAAATGCAAACATTTCAACCCTAAAATCATAGACATGCAACCGGAAAAAAATACATGCAAACCAACAACGATCGAATCCTAAAAACATAAAGAGCTTTAAATATACTTTCATTAACTGCCAAAGCGATGGATGTCTCTGTCCATATATAGGTTTGTATGCATCCATATACGTGTATATTTTTCTATGTATGTATGCACGAATGTTCGTCACTTCTGTCATTGCGAATGCCATAACATTATTAATTTTGGGATTTCGTTGTCCACATTTTTATCCCTTTTGTGGTGGCACCTAGAGTTCACAATTACTTTTGCATTTGCATCGACCATATGTATCTATTTTTACATAGACATATATGTGCATATATTTACGTACACATATATGTTTATATATATATATACATATTTTGCGGGTTTTGTTGTCTATATAGATAGAGATGCAACCATATATATGCATATTTTTCTATGTACACCTCTTATGATGTGTACACACATATATGCATGCACGTGTGTGTATAAATATATGCGTATGTGCATAGGTGTGGTTAAAAAACTGCCTGTGAAAATAAATATATGTGTGCGTATATGCACACATACATATGTACACACACACACACACACACACACACATATATATTCACATACTTACGTGTCGGTGTGTGTATATATGTGCAAGTTGTATATGTATATCCATGGTTGTAGTTAAAGAAATGCTTGTTAATATGCGTTTACGTGTGCGCATATATATACATACATATGTTCGTATATATATAATCACATATGTACCTGTTAGTGAACAGATTTGCCCTTTGTTTTCAAATGATTAATCTTAAACTCTGTTACCTTATTCTAATAACAAATGATTCACTGAACAGTTGGGTAAGTGTTGTTCAAATCACTTCCCTCTGAATTTTTGCATAGGTACAGCTCCCTATCTTAGTTTTTCATGAAATGTGTTTTATTTCTATTTAAATCTGAATGAAGCTTTTAACCAGAAAGCATATAAGGCCGCCTATTTCATTCTTAGATGAAAGGCCATAACTTTCCTCATGTCTCATAAATAATGGAAAACTATTTTCTTTAATTTTTCAATACATGTAACTACAACAACTGAAACAAAGTTCAATATACTTCTTCCACCTAAACTAATTAAAGATGAACAGATTCAAGGAAAATAAATCTGCCTTCAATCGTGAATCTTTTCTAGAGTAAACAACACGTTCAAAGGAAAGAACATCAGAAGAATAATGAAATACTGCGATGAAATGATCAATTACTGTTACTTGATCGGATGAACATATGCAAAGACATGTTATCTATTCGGATTCAAAATACACAGATCTTTCTTCTCCCCAAAAACAATATGATCAGATTTCATATATATCTCTTTATGCAACAAAGACACAAAAATATATTTGCTAATCTTTTTCACAACAGGTTCCAATCATCTGATTCTTCCTTTGAATAAGAACAGAAAATACCAAAAAAAACAACACTTCAGTCGAAGTTCACAAAATTAGTTACTAAAATCTAACCCTTCTACAATCTATTTTACTTAATTTATAGTCTAAATGGGGGAGGTCTCCCTGAAAACTCGACCACTCCCCGATAAAATAGTTACGAAACCAACAAAAAGTATTTTGGGACAGTTGTCCCGAAGTTTTTGCATAACTATAAGAAATGTTTTAAAAATAAAGAAAACTAGCCCAAAGTGGATACATTATGTCATATTTCATCCTCATCATCTTCTCCGTCTTCACGAGCGTCATGAGAAGCTATGAGTTCCTGGATCATTGATTGACTTGGGACTTTCATTGCATTGAGTTTCGCCTTTGCCACTTCTTTATTCCACTTGTGTTGTACCATCTTCTTTGAGTGCTTCGGTAGTTGATCATTCCCAATGAAAACCATAGATTCGATCCTAGCCACCTTGGTTATATCCTCTGGCGTGAAACTACTCTTAACTTTGATCTTCTCCATGTTCAACTGGAAAGACTTGACTGCTTCCTGTGTTCTTGACCCACAGATTCCTAGCTCCCAGTCATGATCGGGATTAACCACTTTATTATCCTTGACTATACTACTTTGCAAATCTTGGAGTTCATAGATGGAGGTTTTTGCATCCGTGATTACCGACTGAAAGGTGAGCACCCGCCACATGATAGTTTTCTTTAGTACAAAAAGTTGGCATTCATCAGCTACCAGCTTAATTGAATGTTCTGTCAGAAATCTGGTAGCTCCATACTCTTCGATTTTGGTAAACAGAGGTAGGACATTTTGCCATTTGTGCTCTTCTTTCTCCCACGGTACAAGCTGGTTTTGGATTTCAGAAATCAAGCTACGTACTTCATCACACAACTTTCGAGAGTCGGTAATGTATTTTTCACCATCTTTGATTACCTGTTCAATCCACTTCTCAACCGCTTCAGCGATGCTCTTAGCCCGTTGAACTTGGTTCATCAACTTCTTGTTTTCTGGAGAGGTTGGGTCAAAATTCTCAGTGGCATGGGATATTGGAATTGCTCCAAGGCAACCAATGCTATCGATGAACTGAGCCAAAACACTTATGTGTCTTTTAAGTTCTCTTTTCTCCCATCCATCCTTCTCTGACCGGGTAAGCATTTTCTTCGCTAACACTTGGAAAAAATGGTTATCTGTATCCCTGCTCATATTTCCCAACTCTACTTTTGTGACTTCAAAATCATCAGAACCAGCCTCTTTGTTCTCATCTTTCAGTTTGTAAGAAGCAATTTCCGCCATCCATTTACCAGTTTCTTCGTCATTGTTTAGGTGAGTGGTGGTCTTGAACCTCTTTGGCTTTGGATTCTTCTCAGAGTACTTGGCAACCATCTCCTAAATTGGAATGGTCACAGGAAGAAAGCTCCTTTTTCTTGTTCACTGAGGTTGTTAACCATTTAGGGGTCGCAGCAGAACAAGAAGTTCCTTCAATCATTTTCGGTGGTGGCGTCATTGCCACAGTCACTGTTTGGGAGTCTAGAGCAGAAGCAACTTCACCATCCAAATCTTCAATTTCAAAAATTTGAGCCTCAAGAACGGTATCTTTTACTCCCATATCCTTGACCTGGTCCATCTTCCTCTGGGCGACACTACGTGATCGAGTATGCCGAGGGGTACTAAAATCCAGAGTTGGGCTAGACCTGCGTCTAGGCTGAGCCGACTTGATTTCCTTACCTGTACGAACAGGAGCACTATTAGAAGGACATTTTGGTGAAGATATATTTCTTGTAGAAAGGGATTTGGCGCCTGGCTTCATTGCTTTCTTTTTAGCCACCCATGCCATGGTTCTTTCCAGAACTCGTTCGGTTCTCAATTGTATGTCATCATTTTCCTCCTCATCCCAATTAATTGGGGGCATTTCAGTCTCCGCATGGGCTAAATACCCTGGTTCAAACAGTTCAAGATAATCTTCTTCAAGCCCTTTAATGTCTAACCTTTTTTGCAAAGAGATAACCTGTTCCAGCACCAATCTCATGTTTTCCCTTTTGAAGACTTCAAGTTCATCTGAACAGTCTTCCCAAAAATCTTCTAACTATGGCGTGGGAAGATAAGGCATTAAGCCAAGGCTCTGAGAAAATCCTTTATTGTCAAACCCTTTTCTTTCAGAATACAAAGAGAAATTAAAATTTCTAAGGTCAGCTCCTATACTTATTGCATCAGACATTGAATTACAAGATAACACTCCCAATTGTATTGGAAAATGACCTTCCCACTTGTCCTTAGGTTGTGCCTTCTTGACCACGGAAGTCAGTTGTCTGCATACTTCTACTAGGACAAAATAATTAGAACAGAAGTGCAGAAGCTTGAAGGGTTCCTCTTCAAAGCCTCCTACTCGTATATAGCAAAAGCGTGGGAACTAGATGTAAAAGCTACCGAACTTCTTAATCAAGGTCTATGCATCATCTAAAATCCGTTTGGCCTTTGTACCCTTCAGTTCATGACACATATCACCCAGGAATGCATTGTGTATCCTTCTGAAATCTTGTAGGGCATTATCTTTTTGCAGCATTGGATAGAACTCGTACACCGAAACATCTTCCTCAGTGGGCTGCTTGGGTATACTCGTTAACTCTTTAACAAAGGCCAGACAATACAAAAGATACGAGGACATGAAGAAGTTTTGTTGAAACTGCTTGGCTAGACTCAACTGCTCTCTCATTGAATCAGCAATTAACTCTGCCCAATCCAAATATTGTTTTCCTTCCAAAACTAATTGCACATAGCAATATATCCAATCGTCAAAGCTATAAGCCTCGGCAGAACCTCTGGCTCGATGCAACAGAAGCATCACATCGTGGATATGTGGCAACATGTGGTTCTTATTAGGATTTTTAGGTAGTCTAGAACCACCTCTCTGAGGGACCTTCAACCAGAACTTCGCCACATTATTCCTGTGTCCGGCTCTATCTGCATTGAACTCACTAATTGACTGGGCAGGAGAGAAATTAGAAAACTAGTAATCCGGTATCTTGAAAACTGAAGCAATTACCTCACGGTTAATGGCAAGAAGGGTTTCGCCATTATCCCTTTTAATAGTTTGAGATACAGGGTCATATCTGGCAATACACTCCCGAACCAACTCCGGACAAGGAATTGCTGGAGGAAAGGCTGCAGCTTCTAAAAGTCCACTACTCAAAATCTCTATACAGAAAGACTTATCAACACCCTTGAACACCCTTTCTTTCAAATCTTCAAGGTTCTCACCTTTCAGGTCAGTATTACTAACTATGGCTTTTGTGGATGCCAAGCTAAAGATGTTTCCAAACAAGTGCAAGGTGGACTTCATGATCTCAAAACAAAAAACGCAAATTTGGTTGCAGAGAAACCTTCTGTATGAGAGAAAATGCAAGGGAAAACACTGGAGAAAATAAGGAAAGACTCACCTTCACAGTTGTATAATCGGACGACGGCTAGCAGCAAGAAAGACTCCTATCCAGGGATAACATAAACAAAAATCCAACAGCAAGTAGCAAATGCAGAACACAAATGATTTTCATACCTTATTGAGAAAAGTAATGATACAGACACATTAAATGCAATGATTTCGCAATTTCATTCCGAACATGGGAAATTGGTAGATTAGACCCCCGCATGCATGCATTGAATGCATGGCGGTGTACTTTAAGAAACTGCCAGTTCCCAAAACGTTCACTTATTTCGAAAAAGCCAAAGAATGACATCACTTTACAATATGGTTCTGCCTCTCCGTATTTAGCAATAAGTGCACTTCTCAAAACATTAGAAACTGCGGGATCCACCAACATTGAACCTGTATGAACATCTTGAACCAACTTCTTGAGTGTTCAAGTAGTTCAAGATGTACGCTGCATCAAACTGTTGACCACTTGCCATGTTGAACATGTTGAACATATTTGAACCCTTTGAATTCAGTTCAATAAGTTCAACACAAACGTTATATTACCGAACAGGAAAAACCTTTTGGAAGAGCCACTGCAAAATACTTAGAGAAAACGTTAGTATGAAAAACTTTTCCCTGAACACCTTGGAACCTATTGAACCTAAATGAACCTATTGAACCCAGTTCAAAATGGTTCAACGTGTTCAAGGAGTTCAATCAATTGTCTGAACTTGACTTAAACAACTTGAAAAAGGATTTGATTTTTGCATTAAGGACTTGAACCAAGGTAATATGGCGTGAACTAGGACTCCAACATAAAAAGGAAGAGATGACCCACTCTCGCCATGAAGAATAAATGACACGGTAATAGTACCTATTTGTGTGTTGATACATATAGACGCATGCATACGTCTGGGTATGCATTGATGCCAAAAAATAATATTTTCTTTCCATTCTACCTATGCTGAGCTTCACTTATTGTACTTGACAGCTTAACATGCACACAAAATATATGGAAAACAATCATTTTCTTTGTTATTATATTATATAGAATTCATTGTTCCAATTTGCAAATAGACTCTGATTGGTGCACCCTAGAGGATACTTTTTTTGCTATGTCGATGGGCCCATGCTCAACGCATGCTCTTGAAGACCTTTGTGCAAATGATCCTATAATTTTAATGTGTTATTTTACGTTTATGCTTTTTCCCTATTTAACAACTTATCGAATATGTGTTGTATTATGATGGTGTTTTTCATGTGCCTTCATGTGCTTTTATGTATAGATCTATTCTTTTCTAGGTTTATGTGTTTGTGAGGTTCTGCATTTGCATAGATACACATAGTTGTTCTTTCTTATTTTGTATTCCCATTTTCTATATATGATGTTGCCCCTTTTTTGTGTTTTTATAGCATCATGCATGGATAACTAAATGTGGAACTGTGTTTATTATAAAGGTTGTTACTAAGGTTGCTTTACTACTTCCTTTATCATATGTTTTCCCTTTATGTTGTCGAGCAAGGCATGGATAATAATGGTTCATAGTAATGCACAACAAAACATAGATCCGCATACAAATTTGTATTTGTTCTTGGCATTCTACAATTGTATAGTGATATACAATTATGTTCTCTCATCTTTTACCTACTAGGCCCTCTGTGCAGGATTTTCCCCACCAAAGTGTCAGCCTTCAGACGAGGTGCGTTTCCTAGCAAATTTTTGGCCAGCCCTTCTTTCTCGGGTGATGGCAAGACATCTTTCGCCATGTCCTCTATTGGATAGTCGACGACCAGATAGTTACAACCATGTCATCTTCTATATTTTTTAGAGGCACGTGGTAGTGGGGTCATATAGCACCTACCATGTCCTCTATTGATGGTTTCGACAGTCACGTGGAGGGTCTACATTAAATGTGGCTAAGGACTTGGTTTCTCTAGGCTTGTTCCTTGCCTGCCAAAAAAAAATACATATGTATGTATTTGAAATTATGCATACATATATCTCCGTATAGAAACTAAAATTTATTACACATGTATATCTACATTTGTATTTGCAGGCTCTGTAAATAGATATGTGTGTGGAGATGGATGCATAGATACCGAACACTATATAGAAACATACAAATATATATAGTGCAAAAGCATACATATATACCTTGTTCAACGTATATCCATATGTGTGTGGCTATATGTGTATCAAGGTGCTAAAATGCATATATACAGGCATATGTATTGGTGTATTGATCTGTATATGTATATGTACCCGAAAGGCTATGCGTGTAGAAATATGCATGGATACATATATATCTATGTGTTTTCTTTTGAGGCCCTCCATTCTAGCATGCATGTTTACACCAATACATATATAGCCATGCTCATATGTGTAACTGTCTGCTACAAAGTTTCTCAAAAAGGATATATATGCCTTCCTTGAGTATACATGCATATATAGTTGGATATATATGTGTCCGTGTCAAAAAAAGCATTTATGGATACACGTGTCCCTTGGCTGGTTGATTTCTTGTGTGATATTTTTCCTTCTAATTTTCTATACTTACAATGATAACCTATTGTCCTTGCAACTTTTTGGCCAAATACCATTGATCAAGTGAAGTTGCAAAAAAATACATGACATGTTAGAATGATACATATATATGCCTTTTTTGTATCATGCAAACATATGTGTAGACATATATGTCTACCCCTGTGTTAGAATGCATATACGTGTGCAAATATGTTTTTTAACTACCATCTTCCTTGCACGACAGTTAGCTTGCAAAAAATGTCAGGCTTATGGTGATTGCTTATTCTTCTAGTTGTTGTGTGGGCAACTTTCGTTTGTTGGCCAATGATAGCACAACTTCAACCATGTCCTTTGTAGTTGTGTTGATGTTGTATACCACTTGCCATGTCCTCTATAGATGCCTTTGGTAGTGATCTTAAAAAATTGCCTTTCATTTGCTTAAAGAATTAGATACTTCATGGTGCATCCTCTACTCTTTGCCACTATGTTCGTCACTTCAAACATGCCCATATGAAGTTCACATTTCATTTTGGGTTTTCGTTCAATACACTTTTCCATTGTGTTCTATATTTAAAAAATATTCGCAGTTATTTTTTAGATTTGCTTAATTCCATTGCACATATAGGACACTATGGTCATTTTCCTCTTCAAGTCAACATGTAGATTTATCCTGCCCTTTGTTAAATTCATTGGATGCAAACTTTTATGTGGTAAATACTTCTTGGGAAATTGTTAATGATTTCCCTCCTTAGACTTCCATCTGGTATGTATGAATAAAAGAGGAAGCATTTGTGCTTATATCGTGCAGAGCACCAAAAAAATATTTCTTAGCATCAGTTTTTCCTGCTTTTTGTGAATCAAAATGAAGCAAACACATACACACATGTATATGTATATATATAGATGTATAGCTCTATGTTGTCCATTCTTATGCATGGTGATTTACTGCATTATATATATATTTGTGTCTATGTCTATGTCGGTGCATGTTTCTTATTGATGTTGATTTATTTTTATATATAGTTTACATTTATTTGAACCTGGTCCCCATTTTCTACAATTGCCCTTGTAGGGCATGCATGATCTGCCACAACTCACAAACACAAATGGTTCCCAACTATTAAAAGAAAGAAAGATACCAAAAAACTAAGTATACTACAACCAACATAGAGATCAAATAGTTGCACAGCATCATGCATTGTGGGTCCAAAACAAAATGGATACCTTGCAAACAGATGCTTGCACAACTACGAACAATGATGTGTTGCAAGTGGAAATGCTATCACAACAACACAATAATAGCGAGTCCCAATTTGTTGGCAAATTCAAACATACTTTTGCAATAATTCTCTATATCATTGAAACGGTTCTGAGACCAGATTAATGCATTTCCCATTGAAAACATGTGTTTTATTTGCAAAGAGCGCTATATTGGCATGTTTGTAAGAACAAATCACCCAGAAAATTTATGTAGTATATGTTACCTTGAACAAGGAACCCACCGATTTTCTTTTGTCAATAATATGGACCCAGGTCCACAACTTGATGTCCTTAAGCAACTTACTCAAGTTGAAGAAATGCTAATAGCTAGGGTGGCACTTGTCTTTCAAGTTACACATGCAAGGGGATGCAACTATAAATATAGTGGACATACTATTAGTTTCCCCCAAGATATCTCAAACATTGCTCAGATCTTGCCTCACAGATTTCATGAGATAGAAATACTCATTATTAGTAGAAGTAACACTGAAGGTAACAACTATGATTTCTATGCCAACAAATATAATGTGTTGAATACATTTAAGCATAAAATACAAAATAACCCTTACTATGTTGATGTTATCATTGATCTTGAAGTTGTTAATATGTTCCTGGAGTCAAGCACGGACGTATCAAACATCTTATGCACTATCCAACACAATCCACAAGACATATATCAATAAAAAAAAAAACATCAATCGATCCTAATGATACTTTTGATGAGCATGCCAACTCATCGTATTTTGTTCCAAAATTGCCAAACCCTCCTCGAGAATTACAGGACATAAAAGAGGTGTTGCATTTCGAAGGTTGCAATGAATCAAATATACCATGGCCTGAAATAAACTCTACCCCTATCAATGAATATAATACTAAGGGATTATTTTTCATGGCTTTTCCAACATTGTTTCCTATAGTAATAGCACTTCCTCTTCAACCAAGGCCCATACTTTTGCATGAGTATGCATTGCATCTTCTAAGATACATGATAGTAGGTTTGTTATGTATGTCTGATTCTTCTGTTACATATATAATATTATAATAAGACATCATAGTCAACAAACTACATCTGTTTTTGTGAAGGAAAATGTTTAAGACAAGGTCCCACACTCTTTAGGTGCCTTGTGCAATGAGATACAACATGTTCCTGACTCCCAGCTCACAAGTCAGCTGATGTGCTTTGGTGCATCTCTGCGAGGTACATGCTCTTACTAGAACATATCCCATGTCTAGCTGACAACAATGATCCTACATATAGGCACACCCACATTGTATTTTACCTTAATCTCAACAGAGACCAAATGGCCTAACCGACACAGATTCCTTCTAGCTTCAGATACAGTTGCATCTAAAAGAACAAGAAAAAAACTGACAAACAATATCATTCAAAATATGCATATCACGACATTGTATTTGTACCTTCTCTTCACAACCTTCCGTGAGGAATACATTAAAAAACATTACAAGAGAAATATCATTGGTATAGATATGAATGGCAACATTGTGGATGTACTCATTTACGTGGTTTCATTTAGCTTCCTAATGCCCCAAATATGGATGGACTTGACTGGAACAACCTGCATGAAATAGGCAAAGCAAAATGCTTATTTGACAAATATATTTTTGCTTGGAACCCACACACCCACCTTCAAAGAATCAATGACATACCATCCTCCTACAGATGATTTGTGCCTCCTCTCAACCACTGATATTCTTCTCATTGACCCTTTGTTGGATTACACTAACTTATAAAATAATATCCAACGACATACAAAGTGCACATAATACACATGCCTAAAAAAAGGGGCAATAATTACACTGTCTTTATAAAGCTCCATGGGCTAAACAACTAATTTCAACCTTGACTACAGATAATGAGAAAACTAAAGCTACAAACCAGCAAGGAATGATGATTGTGTAAATATACACAACCCTCAGATGCTTTCAATTTGGTGTGCTAATGTTGATTGCCAACTAGTTACATCCAATAAAGTTGTTTTAAATTATATATCTAAATATGCATAAAAAACATAAATGAAATCCGAATCGTATTCTGATATCTTGAAAGGACTTGCAAATATGGACAGTTGTAAAGATAAAGCATTGTTTGCATACCAAAATTTTATGATGGATATTTTTGCTAACTGTGACATTGGTGCTCAAGAAACCTGCCACATGTTACAAAAATTGCCACTTGTCACATGTAGATTTAATTTTATCTCATTGAATCTATGAAGGAAATTTTTACATCGCACTAAAAAAAGTGCACCTGAAATTAAAGAAAGTGAAATGACAACTGCATGCATCCACCATTATATGCAGAGGCCTTCTGACATAGAGTCTTTGTGCCTCTTTAGATCAGCACATCTATACATATATGGTGCTTATCGCAAAAAATAAAAATGGTGGCTAAGGAATACTTCTGTAGTGGTTACTGTTTTCCCACTTTTTAAGGAAATACCAAATGAAATAGATCATAACTATGAAACATTTTGTTGGTCTAAGATTTTGTTATACAAACCTTTTATAAAGGTGCAACTTGATATAGGTCTTAACAAGGAAGCTATTATAACAAATTGGAAAGTGCTAATTGGTGGCAATTACCATTCTTTGCATGTTGACAAGACCACTACTATACCTCCCCCTGAAGAACAGTCAGACAGTGATGATGACAATACTGATTGTCAAGTTCCAGCAGATGAATATGAATGGGAAATGCTATCAATATTAGGTTCAATACACAAATTCAACATAGATGAGCTTGACTTATTGGGCAAGCGAGATGTTGATATTGCTCATTCATGGATTCCACATAATATACCACCTGAACTAGATAATAGTACTGTTGATTTCATTTTACTTTGTAAATCACAAACATCAATACCATTCATCCAACAAACGTCAAATACAATAACAGAGTTTGAGATTTCCTTAAAAAAATTACTATCCCTTAATATAGTCAAGACCCACCATCAAAACCCTCTTCCAAAACAACCATTACGTATGATTGTTCAAGGCATGACAGGCATAGGCAAATAATTCTTGATAAACTCTATGCATCAAGCGTTGAATAGCTCAATCTATAGTAACATAACACTATTGCTTTCACTTGCACCAACTGATGTTGCTACTTACAATATTCATACTATGAAAATTCATTATGCTTTGTGTATACCTATGAAGGAAATGAATCTTTTACAATGACAATTGTTAATGTTTTTCCAAGAAGATTTTAAACATGTCAAATATATCTTGATAGATGAAATGAGTTTATTGGGCCCAAAATTGTTCCTTAAAATTGATTCTCGGCTGCCACAAGCATATCCACACAAATAGGAACACTCATTTGGTGGTGCTTCTCTTATCCTTATTGGCTATCTTGGTCAACTACCTCTAATCATGGATAGACCTAATAACACATCGTACTCTATTTCTCTTCCTTTGTAACACACTTTCACTATTGTTGTTATAGTGGATACTATATTCCGTCAAGAAGGTGACAACACTACACAACAAGAATTTTGTAATATCCTGCATAATATATGTAATGATGAACCCTTTTAGCATGACTGGAATATGCTTATGAAGAAAACAAATACAATTTTATCTACTGAATGTACCTAGCAGTAGCAAACAACAAAAAAATGTTGAAACTACTGAATGAACCTATTGGCATTAGCATTTCTCAAAGGCTTCAACAAAATTCAACCAATTATGATGATGATGACCAGTTGCCTTCTGATCTCCTCCTCTGTGTTGCACAACATGTTATGTTGACATTGAATCTTTGGGGTTCAAGGTGGGCTTATCAATGGATCACTAGGACAAATCAAAATAATTATTTATAAAAGTGACTGGAAACCTCCTTACCCACCTGCCTATGTTATTATCCAGTTCAACAACTATAGTGGCCCTCTTTGGGACAACAATAACACCAAATACATTCATATGCCTCCTATAACATGAGGCAATCGTACACAACTTCCACTCAATATGGCATGGGCCATTAGTATTCATAAATCATAGGGGCTTACATTAGAAAATGCTATGATAGACATTGGCAATCATGAAAGGCAAGGGCTAACATTCACAATGATTTCTAGAGTTAAAACCATTGAAGGTTTGTGAATTCATCCACCATTAACTTTTGAAAGGTACTCTATGATGGAGAACAATACTTTAGCTATGCTAAGAAAAAGAGAAGAATCTCGATTACAGTTGCTTTCATCAAGTGCTTCGCAGGTGCATACCTGTACATCTCTCTCCTCCATGTCTTCTATACTTATAGCCTCTTTACTTACTTTTCCTATTTGCAGAGAATTTTGCATATTCCTTTTCTCTTCACTTCAATTGCATCAACTTCCTCTATCCGTATTGTTGTTTTGAATTCGTCTACTGCACAGACAGTGAATAGTGAAGCTCATCATAATTGCACTCATTCCGCAAAAGCTATAAAAAAATACCCAAGTGAGTTTGCAATTCCCTCTTTAACTAATACTCTTCCTTTGTGTTTTAAATTTGACATCCCTTTTCTTCCTTGTGCACTAAATCCATCTATTAACAAGTACACCATTTTTTTCTATGTTATGGAGTCAACTACCTAAAGGATTGGTCTAAGTAAGTTGTTTTATACAAATTCCTTTTCATCAATCAAATCTTTCTTGCCTCAATAGTCCATAGAATCAACTTCTAATTATTTGTCTCTATTGTCACATGTCTAGCTATGGTTGACTACCAAAAAAGCACCCATCTAGGTAATCTTTTCTGTATAAATTCATTTTCATCGATCGAAAATGCCCACGTCTATATTTCGTACACTGGACTTCTAATTATCTATCTCTGTTGTGACATCTCTAGGCTCGCAAGTTCGTCAATAATAGAAATTGATATGCAACTGGATACTTACAATTACACTATATATATATATATATAGTCCTATTTAAATGTTGTTGCAACACCACAAAGATAGCAAGGAAAGACAATCTTACAATTTTCCTATAAAAACTAAAATTCCTCCCCTGCAAATTATTTGCTTGTCTACTTCTAAAATTTACATTTTCTGCATACAACATAACACCTCTGCCAACAAATAAGGTACTCTTCCTGCCTATGCTTTTCCATTTACCTAGGAGAAATCTTTCTATGCTAAATCGAGCTACATACTTTTACAACTTTCACTTTGTAGATTCATTTTACTCTTCTAATGTTTGTTATTTTTGTGCAGGTGCTCCATTATTTTCTTCATTTCTACATATATTTTTTGCGGTTGCAACCATTGCCTGCAAAAAATATTCCTACACACAAGGTACATCCATCACCCATTATTGTATTGTATTTCTTTCTCGCATTTCCACAACCAATTTTCAATTGTTGAAAATAAGTTTTTCCCTTCTTGTGTAGGAACTACATTTACAACCTTCCCTTTGTTCTATTTGATGCCTACCAATTGTTCCCACCGCTGACTTGAATACAAATGTGAATTGCTTCCGCAGTGATATTTCATCTCCTCAATCGATACTTCATCCTAAACATTAATCTCTACACCAATCCAATGTAACTCACATTCATTGTCTTATACTTTTTGCAAATTGAGATTTGATTTTCCATGCCCCTCCACACATTTTCATGCACTTTTATTGATCTGCCTTTTCATCCCGCACAATTTGATCGACATTTTCTTTCTCCATAGGTATAAGAATTATATTTATCCTAAGTGCTCCGCTTTCCCAATTTTGCAATATAGCTTTGTCTCTCCTATTACTACACTCTATATGGTGCTTCCTCTTATTCTATTTCTTCTCCTGAACATTGATCTTTACACCAATACAGTGTACTAAACATTCACTCTCTTTCACTTTTTACAATTGCACGTCTCCCAACAAATTCATGCACTTGTATTGAAATACCTTACCACAAAACACAATTTGGTGGACATATTTTTTCTCCATAGGTGAAAGCATTTAAATATTTCAATTCTATTTTCCAACTATTTTAAATGAATTGTCATCGCCCATTCAATTCTTAAACTCTTACATTTGTAACATTTGCAGGCACAGTTGTGTGCATGCACACACTGTGCTCCACATATTCGTCGATATTATCGTTGTCTTCTCATTCTCTGTAGGTACTCCACATTTTTTTATTTTTGCAATTTGGCTTCATTCCTCATATTGCAACACTCTCTGTGCTGCTTGCACTTATTCTTCTTTCTCCTCTTTCTATTTTTTTGCAATTAATGACTACACTTTTTGCAAATTCTTTCAATAATGTACTGTAATGTCGCCTCCTATATCATACTTTACCTATTTTCCTGTCCACTGTATCAAACTACCATTCCCGCATTCTTTTTACCGATAGTACGTAACAATTAATTTATCTCTTCCACAAATCATCTATCTAATTTCGAACATTACCTTGCAGGAATACTTCTTCGACTTCTGCTACAACCTCATGTTGGAATGCAACCTTGTCAGATTGATGAAATTCACAAGTTGGTTTTAATTCTCACATTTATTCTTTTTGAACAATACAACTTTGTTTATACCTCCAAGCATTTTTAAATACATTTACTTCCTCTAACCCTTCCACTATTCATCTTTTATCCTTTATTTGTTCATAGACCTTTTTATAGGACTTCCTGGATGATTATTCTGTTGGCATTTGTGCTGAGTATGTTAACATGATGATATTATGTTGTCATTGATGTCAATATGTTGGAGAGTGAATAGGCAGTATGTTGAAATGTGAACCGTTACAATGTGGTGAACCGGTATATATGCAAAGAAGTGAACAGGTATATTGAAGCTAAATAGTTGGCAAAGTGAACCGGTATAGTGGTATAAACCGATATATTGAGCAATAGGTGAAGTGGTATGTTTGTCCAAGAGAACCGGTATGATTAAATGTGAACCGGCATATGGAATGTTCTCTATGAAGACTTAACATGATATGACTACCGATTGGTAGTCTTAGCTTAAGGGTTTCCGGTTGAAGTGTTCCAAGCTTGTGTAACTCAACCGATGATATTGTGTGATGAGTTAGCATTGTAATGAAGATTTGATCATGTTGCCACGTCAACTTGAGTGTGTGAAGGATCTTGCATGAAGGAGATCAATCCTATCTACCTCGGGAATATGCAAAGTCTCTGTAAACGGTGGAGAATGTGTGATGGGTTACAAGCCACCATGAAAGTGGTGAAGAATGAATGATGGAGAATGTCTTGAGATATGTTCAAGACTTGTGTATTCAATGCAATGTGTTCAACGGTCAGGATTGAACCATTTGAATTACTTAACCTAAATGTTTTAGGGTTTAGGGTTTATGCTACCGACCTATCTGTTTCCTATAAGGTTGGTGTTGTGTTTCATGCTGAGGTTGTTGGAAAATGGTGTGTGTGTATCTAAGTGAAGAGATACGTGATTCTTGCCAGACCAGATGAGATAAGAGGATTGATTCCTGCATTGTGTGTGTGCAGAAGAAAGGAACTTAAGTGGATTTGTATTAGGCATTCAGTGCTATTATCAGATCATTGTAATACTTGTTGATCTTTAACCACTTCAACAGTTGGAAAATCCCTTAACCGGGTAGCTTTAATCAGCTTGTTGTAAATCCTTTAACAGGGTGACTCAAACTAATTGAGTTCTTGAAATCCTCTAACAAGGCAACCTCTAACAAGGTTTAACCCTTAACCGGGTATTTAGCCATCCCTTAATCAGGTGATCTCTAACAGGATCAGTACCTAGCAGAACCTGTTGTAACAGTCTTTAACCAGACTAGGCTCCTAACAGAGCGGACTTCTAAAGAGTTCAAAAGTAGCTTGTGGGTATTCATCCCCACCATGGTTTTTCCCAGTTGGGTTTCCATGTGAAAAATCTATGTGTCATGTGTAGTATTTTTCATGTGATGATTTATGTGTTTTGTGTCTGAAGGTAAATCATGCTGAGCTAGCGGCTATTATATTTCTGATGATAGTTTACCTACTCATGCATAAGGGTGAAATGGAAGTATAGTATTAAGTTGAGTGGAAAGTTAAGTGATTAACCAGTTAATGCTTGTCACAGTCATTCTTAGCTTTACCGGTTGCACTCCGTTTTGGACCGGTGTTGCTATCTATCAGACATTTGCAGTGTTTGCAGTCAAACCGGTTTGAGAAAAGAAAGTTTGTGCCTGTACTGATTCACCCCCCCCTCTCAGTACCGGTTCGGTACTTATTATTCATCAGTGAGTTATCATATTCATCATTACTTGTTCGCAAATTTGTTAACATGTAACTTCCCTTTCTCTTTTATTCTTGCACTTTTATTTTATTACTGGATCCATTTTCATTTGGTCTCTTATTGTCCTTGTTTATTCCTTGCAGATAAGATCATTTCCTTGCCCATTCCAACAAAATTGTATTCCATCTATGTTTTCCTAATATATGTTGTTTTTAATTACTTCCACTGATTACTTATATTAGTAAGTTCTTCTTTCAAAGACATTCTTCGCTCTGTATACATTCAACTTCCTCTATACATTTGATTCCTAAACTTTTCAATTATTAGTACAACCATTCTCATTAAAACTCTTACCCTTCTTCATGATTCCATACTCATAAGATAATTTTCTTGCTCATTCCACATAAATGACATTCCATCGCGTTTATATGTCATAGTTCATTCTTGCATCCTTGTGATCTTTACTTGTGTTTGTAGGTTTTTCCTTGCATACTTCTGCCAACTTACTATTTTTATTTTCGTGTTCCTACAAAACACTAATATTTACATTTTATCTTTCAGATTCCAAGGTCCAACAACTTTACAGCTATCCTAAAACCATATTCATCGGAGCCAGAATACAATTTATTGCATCTAAAATTTTGCACAAAAACAAAAAAAATATCTATTCTATGGTTTTCATTGGCTATAGTGGGCCATATGACGTTCTTAATATTGTACAATAATTGAAACTTACAAGCATAACGTTGTTCTTATCTAAATTTTATCTAAATTCCTTCACAAAAAAATGTAATGGTACTTGTTTTCCCAATTGTACATACACATTTCCAAATTGCAATAGTCTGATACTTTCGTATCACATTTTTTTGCTTATATTATGTACTTCAATTATATCAAAATATTCAATAAATTTAAATCATTTTTTTATCTTCTTTTTCGTTCTCTTTTACTTGCATCTTTATTGATGTTTTTAAACTTTATTTTATGATCACCTCAAAATTCTATTGTTCTATAATAGTCACCATCAAGTGTTTTTTAAAACAAGTGTACAAATTGTTTCAATTAAATAACGATAAATATTTTTTAAATCATACTTATATATACTGCATTTTATTAATCATGTTCACTCTTAACCACGTCTTATAACTTCAATCTTAGAAAATATTTTTAGCACAATTATTTATACAAGTTCATTCTCATTACTTTATAGAAACCAAAACCAAATATGCATTCTAATATTTCCTCCTGCTTCTTTACTAAGTACACAGAACCATACATATTGTTGTCGATTTCTCATATACTTTAAAGAGCCACAAAAACATGCTTTCCTCAATTCCCAAACAAAGCTATTAAATATCCAATTATGTTTTTTAAAACTTTCACACTTCAAGAAACATAGACTTTAACGTGTTGTGTACTTTTACATCTTCCCGCACATCATTATTACACTAACTTATATTTTCCTTTTTTTTGCAAAGTTTAATAATTTACATTTGACTAAACTTACAAAAATAATATAATTGTTGTTTCATGCTTAAAATCTATTAGGTTAAACATAGCTTATTAGACTAAAAGTACAAATCACAAAATCCTTAACTAATTTAGCAACCTTAAACATAAATCAATGAAATCAAAAGCATAAATAAGAGAATTAAACAATCAAACTAATTGAAAACTCCCTTAATTGCATTGTGGCTTCCATTGCTCTTCTCCATAATTGTGTGCTTGATTGGCTCTCGGGTGTTGCACTGAAATTCTTGCATAAGATAGACAATCAATTGATTTGAAGATTATAATTTTGTGATTCTAGATTGATTTGAGAAAATGATCTTTGTATTTATAGATTTTCAGGTGAGATGGGGGGAGAAATTAAATTGAAGTGCTTATTAATAGTCCTCTGATTTTGATTG
The DNA here is from genome assembly GCF_030272615.1 of Cryptomeria japonica. Lineage (NCBI taxonomy): Eukaryota > Viridiplantae > Streptophyta > Pinopsida > Cupressales > Cupressaceae > Cryptomeria > Cryptomeria japonica. Next base: position 578,015,462 of record NC_081412.1, read on the forward strand.
ATTAGTTAAGTGAATCAATTGATCTGTTAACATGATAGATTGATTTGTTAACTCATTTGATTGATCAGTGGATTGAATAGATTGGCCAGTTCACTGAGTTGATTGAAGAGAAGACTGAATTGATTGATTAGTCAGAAAAGGTGATATGGAGTGAAAAGGGGAGATTGGAGAGGCAACTGATTAGTTAACTTAGTTAACTGATTTGATGAACCATTTAAGATTTTCAACATAACTAGTAGGAGATTGAATTGAAATTCATTTTGATTTAAATTTAAATTTTGATTTTTGAATGTTGAAATGCACATGAAATTAACTGAAATTTATTGAAATTCAGATTTGGTGAAATGTTAATGTTATTTGAAATTCAAATTTGGGGAATTGGAGGAATAAATTAATTAATTAAATAATTTAAATGAAATTATTCAATCTTTAGAAATAAGATTAATTAAATAATAAATATTATTTAATTAGGGTAACTAATCGTAATTAATTAAATATTTAATTAATATTTGAAAATAGAGTTAAATGATGAATTGACTAAAGATAGAAATTGAAGAATTAATAGTGTTGAAGGATGATGACAATTAAGTCAATTTAGAAGAATAATTAGCTTAATTAAATAATTAAAGAATTACTTAATTAATTAGAATTAATAATTAGTGTGCGATTAATGACACATTTTTAGGCGTTTACATTTGCCCCTCTTTGATGCAATGTCAAAACGTCGTTGTTTCAAAGAAAACAGAAAATTTATGTGTCGGTGACGCTTCTAGGTGTAAATATGCCCCCTCGGTAAAAGTGGTCAAAAAATTATGGAATTGAAACCGTTTTTCCAATACATGGGTAATGAACAATCATTTCAAGTTTTGTGCAATTTCGATTTCGTTTGATCTATCTACAAGTGCATTGAAGTTCAAGGGGACCACGATTGTTGAAGTAGTAAAAACCCTAATTTTGAGCTATAAATAGTGATTTTGATATTTCATTTTCTCATTTGCATTATTTTGAATTCTTGGAGTTTATATTGATTTTCGAGCCTTCCTGTGACTTTGCGAGCATCATGTTGTTGGCATTTTTTATGATTATGTTGTGATTGTCATTGATGGACACAGTCTTGCTATGAGATCACTTTTTGTATGTATGAGTTATGCTCAACCGGTATTTGTTCCAAACCGATATTCTGTTGTAGTCTTTAGACTATCGATGTTTTGCAGACTGTTTACCGATCTCAAGCAGCATGAAGACCTCAAGCGGTTCGAGGATCTCAAGCAGAACAAAGCAAAGGAACTAAAAGCGGCAGTTATCATTTTCCCAGTCTTCATTTTTGTCAACCGGTGATTTGTTTAATAATTAAACCGGTATTACTCTGAGTTACCAACTGGTAATCGGTAAAGCTGTATAAACCGGTAATCGGTAAAGCTATATAAACCGGTAATACTCTGTGATGAGTTACCAACCAGTATATTTTTGTGATGAGTTACCATCCACCGACACTTTGACGGTGATTTTGTGTTGTGTTACCAAATGTGTCTAGATGCACTGAACCTAGGAACTTGCAATGTAATCCTATTGGACTGACATGAAATCAAATTCCTTTTAAGGACATCATGTCTAGGGTTTTAAGTGTTGTTAGGGTTTTTGGTGGTTGAATGAGTTTTTGTATGTGTGATCTTAATAGAGAAGATCAAATCTGTGTGCTGCAACAGAGTGTGGATTTAATGAAGACTGAAGTAATGTTGAAATGCATTAGAAATGAGCTATCATGGATCTAACCAAGCAGACTGTGCTATTTGCTAGATCATTCACTTGTTGATTACTCACATCTTCGACAAGTCTGAAACCTTTAACCAGGTAGGCTTGGCAAAGCCTTTGTAAATCCTCTAACAAGGCGGTTCACAATTGTGGATCTGAAATCCTCTCACAAGGTAGTATTTAATCGGACTTATCTCCTAACAGAGATTGAGATTCCTAACAGGATCTGTTCTAGTAAAGAACATTGTATGACCTTAACCGATTTGACCTTAACCGGTCTGGTTACTATTCTGCAAATAGTTACTTGTGAGTTTCATCTCACCGTGGTTTTTCCCATTTGGGTTTCCACGTCAAAATCTCTTGTGTTATGGTGATTGTGCTTCTATGGGTAAATACCTTATTTGTTGTTTGGTTTGCATATGTGTTAACTGATTTTTTAGTTAAATTGTTATACCGGTTTACTACTAGACTGTTAAAGTGTTTGAGTTCAGTATTTTTTGGTATACTAATTCACCCACCCCCCCCCCTCTTAGTATTCATCAATTGGTATCAGAGCCAACCTTTCTATAAGTCTAACCACTTGGAAAGAGATATGGGGGAATACACTATGAGGGAACTTACTCATCGGCTCACTCAGACTGAGCAAGCCTATGATGAACTTAAAGTCAAATATAAGGCCTCTCAGGCAAAAAGAAGAGAGCATGCTGAAAAACTGATGGAGCTAACTGAAAATAGTTCTTATGATGAAGCGGACATGGAAGCCCTAGTTCAAGAAGTTGAAAATTTGAATGAGTCCAATGCCAACCTAAGAAGGGAACTTGAAGGACTGACTATCAGGATGTGTCAAGAGCTTGAGAACTGGAGAAAAGTTGAAGATCTGGTAAAAGACAAAGATCATGAGATCTCCAAGCTGAAGCAAGAAATCAGTGCACTTACCGCTCATCTCCAAGAGAGAAAAATGGAAAAAGAAGAAATGCAAGGTGAAATAAACATGGCTATTTCTGAAAATGCAACCTTAAAGGAATCCAATGCTGCTATTTCCAAAGAACTCACTGAGTCAAAGGAAATACTTGCCAAATTCAATAAGAGCTCTGTTAAGCTAAAGCAAAAGCTTGAATCAGCTAAACCGGTAAAGAATACTAATGGACCTGGTTTCTCTAAATATGAGGAAGGTGAGACCTCTGGAACAAAAGATGGAGCATCAAAGAAGCAACCGGCACCAAAGGATAAAGGTAAGCAAAAGTTCAAACCTGTTTGCTTTAATTGTTTCAAAAAAGGACACACTGCTAATGTATGTAGAAGTAAGGCTTACAATAATTTTCCTTATTTTCTAAACGATAAGCCTAGACCCAATAAATTCAATGGTAATTGTTATGCATGCAACAAGTTTGGGCATAGAGCATTTGAATGCAGGTCTATCATGCACAACACCGGAAGGTATCCTCAAAGGAGTCAAGGAGTTTTTCCTAAACCCTCTGGGAACCAGAACCCAAACCAATTTAATACCTATAATCATCAGTCAGGTAGTGATGGCTATCAACTGGCAACCGGATGGAGAGAAACCTATTTTATTTGTCATGGTAGTGGTCACACTACTGCAACATGCAGAAGGAAGAATGGAAACATGAATAATGGACCTTGGAGAGCACCTGGAATGATTTACTATCATTGCAACAAACCGGGTCATACAACAAGATTCTGCAGGATGAGAAAGAATATATCGGATGATATATTGGTCACTCCGGAAGGAAAGATTGATGTTGAAACTGTTCAAGCAGATATGAAGAAAGCATGGAAAAATAAGCCAGAAGAAGTGATTCAAGAAGAACCGGTTTCTACACCTAGTGTGGAAGTCACTGAACCGGCAAACTAAGCATCAAAAAAGCTTAGGGGGAGCAAATGGTAAAATGTTTCATACCCCCAGTTTACACCGGTAAAAGACCTTAACCGGTATGTGATACCTATGAACTGGCAGAAGACCAGAAATGGTAAAAGGCAAATTAGGGTTTACACCCTAATAGTGGAGCATTTATTGTGGTAGGTGAAGAACTTGTTTAAAAGGATTTTTCAAGTCATTCTTCACTTATCAGTTCTCGAGTGAAGAAGTTTTCAAGTGATGAGCAGCGAAAAGCGATTTGGATTGCGATTCAAAGAATTTTCAAAACCTGGAAGAAGAATCAGAAGCTAATATCAGTCGGTCAAGTGTAGAACACAAAGCAGTATTTCAACAACCAAAGGAGTGTGTGACAAAGTGGAATTTGCAAGCCCTAAATTTTGATTTACAAAGGTATTTTTCAAATTTCTCTGTTTATCATGGCTTCTGCATCACACTCTAGCTCTAGTGCACCCGTTGATTCAGTAGACTTCATCCAACGAAAGGCAAAATATAATGCCCTATCTCAAATACCCGCTAGTGTTATAGTGGAGAAAGGTATTTCAAATTATATTGATTGTAAAATTAAAGACCTAGGATCTCTGATGATCCATTCTCAGTTAAGCTTATTCTGCAGGAAGGACAAGAAAATCAAACCGGAATTCAACGTCTTGGAAAAGAAGAAGCTTCACAATGCGGTCTATTTCTTTGAAGAGTTTTCAGATGATCACATCCGCATCATTCTGAGCAGAGTGCACGGTGACAAAATGTACTTAGAGCAGACACATGACATCACACCGGAAGCTATTCATGTCATCACCGGTTTTTGTAACGTCGGTGAAGTGCCAGCCCTAAGGAAGATCAGCAAGACCAAAATGACCAAGCTCACCGGTTCTGTGAGCAACCAACAGGGAATAGCCATCAATCCCATCAAGGATGATCTAGTCAAATATGCCTGCATGGTAATAGGTTACCGGATATTTTATGCTAGCAGGATCAACTCTGTCTCTGCTGCAGTGGTAAATGCTACCTACAGGATGATCATGTAAGATGCATCATTTGATTTATGCACCTGTATGCAAAGACAACTCCTGGTGAACCTGAAGTCGATTAAACAAGACAATGCCTTGAGATTTAAGTTTGGAAAACTATTGGTTGGGTTGTTCTTCTACTTCCAAGGTTACTTACCAGGAGTCGGAGATATTCAGTTGTCTGCCGACCAACCGGTTACAAAGCAAATCAAGGAAAGCCTTCAAGCGGTTGGAACCGGTTATCCAGAAGCTCTAAACAAATACTTTGATGAGTTCAGGTGCAAAATGAGCCAAAGAGTGAGAATATCGGGTGATAGTGTCAAGAAATATGAAGATGATATCTACTTCACCATCAAAGTTGATGAGTGCATAATGGAGGCGGTTGAGCCTAGACAGGAAGAAGTGGAACCCATGGGATATGAGGTAATGTATGACATGCTAGATGGGTATGCCTCTACCCTACTCACCTCACCCCTTGACCCAAAGGCAAAGAGAACCGACACCTATTTGGAAAGGGTTACACCGGTTGAAGAACCTTCAGTAAAGAAGGGAAAGGCAGTGCCTTCAGTATCGGCACTGGTTACTGCAGCAAGTCCCAAAGTGACCAAGCGGTCACCAGCAAAGAAGAAACCAGAAGTTGCACCCGCCAAAGTCTTTGAGAGAAAGCGGAAGACAAAAGATAACACACCGGACTCAGAGGACACTGTGTCTGAAGAACAGCCTAAGAAGACTAGGCAAACGAGGAAAAAGATAAAGACAACCAGCAATGAACCGGCAACATCTGCACCGGTAAATATTGATATTTCCTCGTACAAACCTTTGACACATTGTCAAAGAACTATAAAGAATATTAGAAGAAAAGTGCTTGGTGATTTGAAAGAGTGCTTTGATGATTTTAATGATGATGAAAAGGAAGAAGTTGAATAGGAAGTCATTAAATATTTATGTATTAATTACCGGTGGCCATCAGAAATTAAATCTGAGACACCTGATTCTTTATATAATTCTTTAGATAGCAAATGGTGCATTGCCATAGAGAAGGAACAAGAAATAAGAGAGGAAGTATTTTCACAATACTTTCCTGATGTACATAAATCAGAACTTTATGAAGTAGTGGAAAGATATAAGGGCCTCTTCTTCATGAGAAGAAGGAGACTCCTGTTGCTAGAAGGAAAAGTCTCAGATGTGGCAAAAGATACCCACTCCCTTGCTCAATCCGCTCTAAAGTTGCACCAAGTGGCAAAAGCCAACAGGAAAGCTGAGCAAGAACCAAAAATCAATAAAATGGATGAGGCGTATGACAATGAAGGAGTACCGATCACTGATTAAATGGAACCCATTGATGTTTATGCCTTGAATGGTGAAGATGTTACTCTGGGTACACCAACAGAAGCGGTAGGATGAGAAAATCAGGCAGAGGAAGAGAAGAAGCAAAAGGAAGAAGAAAAGAAGAAACAGGCAGATGAAGAGGAAAAGATAAAAGAAGAAGAAAAGAGGAAACATGGAGAGGAAAAGAGAAAAGAAGAAGAAAAGAGGAAACAGGAAGAGGACAAGAGAAAAGAAGAGGAGAATAAGAGACAAGAGGAAGAGAAGAAGAAGGAAGTGGAAAAGAAAGAAGAAGAGAAATGGAAGGAAGAAGAAAAGAAACAGGAAGAGGAGAAGAGGAAGCAGGAAGAGGAGAAGAAGAAGAAGGATGAAGACAAAAAGAAGCAGAAAGAAGAGAAGAAAAAGGAAGAAGAGAAAAGAAAGACAAAAGAAGAGGAGAAAAAGAAGGCAGAAGAGGACAAGGTAAGAGTGAAAGAGAAGGAGGAAGCGGCACATAGCACTCAAGTGGAGACCCCAAAGGCAACCGGTAGTCAAGCCAAACTGGCTGACATTACCAGTCTGATTGACTTCCAATCTGCAAACGAATCGGAGCTGTTGTAGAGCATTAAGCTTGCTCAAGAACACCTGGAGGTGATAAGGAGGAAGAAGGAGCAAGACGTGATCCAAGCTACAGTGGACACTCTTACCAGTTTGATACCTGGTACCAACCTCCCTAGTACTGATTCCTCTCTAGCCCAACTGAAACTCTTATGCACAGTTGTGGAGGATCATGTACAAAGCCTAGAAGAGGTTGTTGAAGCTAATGCCAAAAAGGAGCATCAAAAGGCTTTGGATACTACCTTGGTGAAAAATTTAAATGAGCTCCGATCCGATCTGCAGAAGGCACAAAAGAACATTAAAGATGTTCTGGATGAGGGGAATCTACTACTTAGCAAGATATGTCAACCCCATCTATTCTGTGATGATGTGCTTGCTCAGAAAGACAAACTGCAAACTGATTTGCAGACGTTCATAAGCACCTTCAAGATGACATATGATTCCTTTACCGCTTATGGGCAAACCGTTCACTGGTTTCAACTTTAGGCTGTAAGAATTGAGTTGGAGATTAGCAACCAGACCAGGGATTTGCAGGAACTACAACTGGTTCTACTACCAAGACTACAAATATTGCATAAATGTTATCTCAATCTAGATGCCCTGACGGTCACTCAAGAGATGAGTACCTTGGATGCCATGGAAGAACAAGTCTATCAGATGCAAATAGAGAATGAGGTTGCTACATCATTGCTTGATTCATGGTCCTTATCCATGAAGAAATTTATGCAGGAATTTAAATCTATTTTTGACAAGTTTCACTCTTTGTTGTCATAAACATTTATTCAGCTAATAGAAACAGGGGTTTTTCAGTTGTATCTTGTCATTGTTGGCAAAGGGGGAGAAGTATTCTGGTATTTAAAATTTTGATGCATGCTATGTATACTTTCATGTTTATCTCTATAAGGGAGTTGTACACATTGTATTTTCTGCAAAGGGATAGTGTATATGCTTAGGGGGAGTAATTTTGATTATGGCATATTTTTGTTGTAAAACACTTAGATGTCAAAATTTTCCTAAGTGTTGCCATCAATGCCAAAGGGGGAGATTGTTGGAATTTTTGATGATTATGTTGTGATTGTCATTGATGGACACACACTTGCTATGAGATCACTTTTTGTATGTATGAGTTATGCTCAACTGGTATTTGTTCCAAACCGGTATTATGTTGTAGTCTTTAGACTATCGATGTTTTGCAGACTGTTTACCGATCTCAAGCAGCATGAAGACCTCAAGCGGTTCAAGGATCTCAAGCAAAATGGAGCAAAGGAACTAAAAGCAGAAGTTATCATTTTCCTAGTCTTCATTTTTGTCAACTGGTAATCTGTTTAATAATTAAACCGATATTACTCTGAGATACCAACCGATAATTGGTAAAGCTGTATAAACTGGTAATACTCTGTGATGAGTTACCAACCGGTATATTTTTGTGATGAGTTACCATCCACCGACACTTTGATGGTGATTTTGTGTCATGTTACCAAATGTGTCTAAATACACTGAACCTAGGAACTTGCAATGTAATCCTATTGGACCGACATGAAATCAGATTCCTTTTAAGGACATCATGTCTAGGGTTTTAAGTGTTGTTAGGGTTTTTGGTGGTTGAATGAGCTTTTGTATGTGCAATCTTAATAAAGAAGATCAAGTCTGTGTGCTGCAACAGAGTGTGGATTTACTGAAGACTGAAGTAATGCTTAAATGCATTAGCAATGAGCTATCATGGATCTAACCAAACAAACTGTGCTATTTGCTAGATCATTCACTTGTTGATTACTCACATCTTCGACAAGTCTGAAACCTTTAACTGGGTAGGCTTGGCAAAGCCTTTGTAAATCCTCTAACAAGGTGGTTCACAACTGTGGATCTAAAATCCTCTCACAAGGTAGTCTTTAATCGAACTTATCTCCTAACAGAGATTGAGATTCTTAACAGGATCTGTTCTAGTAAAGAACATTGTAGGAGCTTAACCGGTCTAGTTACTAGTCTGCAGATAGTTACTTGTGAGTTTCATTTCACTGTGGTTTTTCCCATTTGGGTTTCCACGTCAAAATCTCTTGTGTTATGGTGATTGTGCTTCTGTGGGTGAATGCCTTATTTGTTGTTTGGTTTGTATTTGTGTTAACCGGTTTGTTAGTTAAACTGTTATACCGGTTTACTGCTAGACTGTTAAAGTGTTTGAGTTCAATATTTTTTGGTATACTAATTCACCCCCCACCCCTCTTAGTATTCATCACATGTTCTTCTTTTGGGCAAGATTGCACTTATTTGACCGAGTTCAATCATACCAGCAACCACCCAAGACTGGAGGCATGGTATGTATTCCAAAAAAAAATCTCGTTTTTTGCCTATTTGTGCTAGTTTTTCCAAAAAAGAATCAAAGCAATTTTTTTTTAGTAATTCGCATTTGTATATCGAATAATGCGCAATTGTCTTTACTAATTTGCATTTGTTCTTAACATTGTGCAATTATATTATTAGTTCGCAATTTCCTTTATGGATTCACATTTGTATGTGTTGATGCGCATTTGTTATTACTCATCTGCAATTGCTTTTAATGGTTCATAATTGTATTTAATGTTGTGCATTTGTAATAATAATTCACATTTGTTGTAAACTTGGATTTTTTCAATATGTATGATATATATTTGTCATGCAAATAATCTATCTGACTTTTTCATGTTTTCACTTGCAGGAGAATGTGAGTGTATTAGTATGTAGACATACGAGGCCTGATGGTCTCAATCTTCGATCTGAGTTGAGTGTCGAGGAGGTTTCCCTAGTCCGACATGTTGATTTATATCATTTATTGCACTTTCCTGAGGTTATGGCCAACATGGCCATGATCACAGCGTTAGTTGAGTGCTAGCATTCAGAGTCATGTTCTTTCCATTTACCTACTGGAGAGGCATCGATCATATTGGAGGATGTATGGCGCATCATGCACATTCCCATTCATGGTGTTAGGGTTATATATGATCATCGAGTTGGGATAGCTAGCATGTGAGAGCTTTGTGAGTGTACAAAGGAGGAGCTCCAAATTAGAGGTCGGTATGAGATACCTTAGGAGCCGATGGATTACGATGACCTTACCATCGTGTTATGCAATTTAGTAGCAGGTCTGTTGATTCCTGATGGGAGGACACATGGATTCCTAGTTGGTTGGGGAAAGGTCATTCATGACATGATTGTGCATAGACGGGTGTTCGCATGGGGTCCTTGTCTACTTGCCACTTTGTACCATCAAATGCACGACATTGTGTATCTTAGACAGGGATCTATTGTATGCGGGGTTACATTACTCCAGGTCTAGATATGAGAGCATATTACTTTTGCTCAACCTGTTGTACATGTAGATCTTCAAGATGAGTAGCCATATGCATACAAATATACAACAAGGACTAGGCATAGGGGTTTAGGGAACACCTTGTACTAGAGGCATCAGTTGGATATTCTTTAGTAATTCACTTGGAGGCCTTACCTTGGTTGCCCCGGCTGGGCCGATGATGTGCAACACTTACCTTATTGTCAACAATAGAGATATTTGATTCATTGCGGCATTGGTCACTTTAGGATCATTGATATTCATCTTCTAGGTGGTGTACTTTGATAGTTTGGAGAGATACAAGGTAATCTTGACGTGACAACCTATTTTGCTCTTATATATATTCCAAGAGGTTGGGGATTGGGAAGAGTGTGTTCATCCGCACATTACGATTGTTGTTTGATGTACTTCTACCAATGGAGTGGGTTTAGGGAGTTGGGTCATCTGATCCAGAGATAACACGTGAGTATGATGGTTGGTGGTTGTCACATAGACCAGTTCCTTTGAAAGACCCTATGATTCCTATCTCACCACAACAAATTCAGCAATAGATGTCGCGAGGGAGAGGGGGAGATGAGGATGAGATAGAGGTGGAGGATGGGATGGAGGAGGTGGACAGGTTGCAGCCATTGTAGTAGTAGGTGAGGAGGAGGTAGATGAGGAGGAGGACGTAGACATCGGAAAAGACATCGAGTCTGGCAGTGATGATGGTGGTTCATCTTTTGGATCATCTAGCAGTGAGGGCGATGAGGAAGGGAGATCACATAATAGTGACATGCCTGAGCTAGAGGATGTTCCTGTTGTAGAAGCAGGTGCATAGGGAGGAGGTGATGATGATGATGATGATGATGATGATGATGATGATGATGATGATGATGATGATTATTATTATTATTATTTGTATGATTCTTTGGATAACAAAAGGCGCATTGTCATTGAAAGAGAACAAGAGATCAGGGAGAAAAAATTTGCACAGTACTTTCCTGATGCTTCAAATTCTGAGTTATTTGAAATTGTTGATAAGTACAAAGGCATTTTCTTTATGAGAAGAAGGCGACTCAGGTTACTAGAAGGTAAAACCTCTGAAGTAGAAAAGGATACACATATATAGGTTAAAGTTGCTATCAAAATGCACCAAGTATCTAAAGCCACTAGGCAGGCTGATCAAGAACCTGACCCATCCTCAATCAAACCGGATGAGGTATTTGACAGTCAAGGTGAAATAATGATAGAACAAAATGAACCTATTGATATTGATGCATTAGATAATGAGGATGTCACTCCTGATAAAGAAAAAGTTGAGAAAGAGAAACAGGACAAAGAGAAAGCGGAGAAAGAACAAGAAGAAAAAGCAAGGCAAGAAGAAGGAAAGAGGAAACAAGAAGAAAAGAGGAAATAAGAAGACAAGAGAAAAGAGGAAGAAAAGAGAAAGGAAGAAGAAAGAAAGGAGGAAGAGAAGAAAAATAGGAAGAGGATAAGAAGAAGAAAGAAGTGGAGAAGAAACAAGAAGAGGAGCAAAAGAAAGAGTTAGAGAAGAAGAAAGAAGAAGAACAGAAAAGAGTGGAAGAAGAGAAAGAAGCAGAGAACAGAAAACAAGCAAAGATCAAGGCCAAAGAAGGAGGGGAGACTCCTAAGGCAACCGGTGATCAAACCAAGCAGGTTGACTCCACCAATCCTATTGATCTAACTCTTGCATGTCTGACTCAATCAACAGATGAGTTTGAGCTGCTCCGAAGCATTAAACTTGCATAGGAGAGACTAGAAGAATTGCGGAAGAAGAAAGAACAGGATGTCATACAAATTGTTGTTGACACCCTTACCAGTTTGATTCCTAGTACTAACCTCCCCAGTACCGACTCCTCTCTATCCAAGCTCAAAATTCTTTGTATCGTAGTGGAGGACCAAGTACAATGCTTGGAGGATGTTTCTCAGGCAACTGCAAGAAAGAACCATGAAAAGGCACTCAATATTGTGTTAGTCAAGCAAATGAATGAACTCAAGAAACAACTACTGAAGTAGAAGGATGATATCATTGTTTCTATGGGTGAAGGTAAATTACTTTTGAGTAAAATCTACCAACCCAGTCTATTTTGTGAAGATGTGCTCAAACAGAAAGCTCAACTCCAATCGAAGTTACAGGAATACATCTGCAACTTCAAGATGCCTTATGATTTATTCATTATCTATGGACAAACTCTTCATCATTTTCAGCATCAGATTGCCAAGATGGACTTAGAAATTAGCAACTGGACTCAAGATCTACAGGAGCTTCAACTGCTCCTATTGCCAACACTACAGGTTCTTCAGAGATGCTTTCTCAACTTGGAAGCTATCACGGTAACTCAAGAGATGAGTACCATTGATGCAATGGAAGAAATGGCATTTCAGATGAAGACTGAAAGTGAGATTGCTACCTCGCTACTTGAGTCATGGACATCGGACATGGAGACTTTTATGTAGACCTTTAAATCTGTTTTTGAGAAATTTCATTCCTTATAGTCATGAACTCTGTTTTATTTTATAAAAGGGTTACTTTGCATAACTTTGTCATTGTTGGCAAAGGGGGAGTAGTGTACATTAAAATTTTGGTGAATGTTACCATTTGATGCACTTACTTGTAATTTTTGCAAAGGAAGGAGTATATATGCTTAGGGGGAGTAATTTTGATTTTGGCATCATTTTTTTTGTAAAACACTTAGATGTCAAAATTTTCCTAAGTGTTGCCATCAATGCCAAAGGGGGAGATTGTTGGTATTTTTTATGATGTTTTTGTTAGGCCCAATATGGCAAGCTAATGTACTGAGAGGGGAGGGGTGAATCAGTACTCCAAAACTTCTCTTGAATAATAACTTTACTATTATGTATAAACAGAATAGTGCAGTAACATAAAATAAAGATAAAACAAATAGATAACAATCATACATGATTCACTCCATAACACATATATTTTGGTTACGCAAAAAATCTTGGTTAGAGAGAAAAACTGCGATGGGGATGGTACCCACAACTTCACTACTGCAACAATAAAGAATGCTCGGTTAGAGTTACATTTAGCTATTTCTGATAGCTTACCCTGTTAGGAGTAACAAGATCAGTTAGATCTACCTTGCTAAAGGATTTTACAACATTTATTCTGAATGCTACACTTGGTTAGAGGCTTTATAATTTATAGACTTGGTTAGAGTCTTTTACCCTGTTAAAGGTTTCTCTTCCAACTTCATAATATTACAATAAAATCATTACAAATATCTGCAACTTTACATCTGAAATGTTATAGCAGATTCTATGTGCTTAGAATAGATTACCTTGCTTATAGCATACCTCGGTAACCCATATAGTAACTCGATAAACCCTTCTGTTTACTCTGTTCTTCGACTGTTCTCTGAAAACCTTCTCAGTGACCTTTGTGTCTCTATAACAGTCTTCTTTCATACATACATACACTTCACTAATGCTGTATAAATAGATCTCTTAAAACGGTGATCCAATTCATTGCATCGATCTTACAAACAAGATTCTTTGAATGAATAACTAAACAAAATATTTCATTGGTTAGATTGTCCTTGTAATCATACACAATCTTCTAGTGCAATTTCCAATGTAAAAATGGTTAGATGTGCCTCGATCTTGTAACACATTTTCATATGCATGTCCAGGTTCAATGTATCTGGTAACACGTTTCACTCGATGAATATCAACTTGGTGTGTCACCTTTGCTGCTCGGTAGTCTCAAAAAGATACTCGGTAGACAGCTCGGTGTGTACTGCGTTTTGTGGCTACTTTCCTCTATAACCGACTAAACTGTGCATACCGACTTCTCTATGTGTACCGACTGCATGATTCGGTAGTGTAAACCGACTAGAATATATAGTATGACTTTGAATATAAAAACTAATGGCAATTTGATAAGTAGTAACAATCTCCCCTTTTGACATTAGTTGAGATGTTTGACAAAAACTACTTTCAAAGTCATAACTCAAAAATCTATATACTTTGCAAAATGACTATACTTAACAGTAAATACAATAGTCAATGAAATAGTATATTCAGATATACTCCCCTTATCATTATAATGTACATCGGTTCTGTGCATGTGTGCTCTGCTTACTGTCCTTGAATATTCTGCATACTCTGCTCGATATACTCCCCCTGTATACAATACTCTAAATACTATATCAAAATTGTATTACCAAAAATTGTATCTCCCCCTATATAGTATCATTCCCCAAATATATAGTATTACTCCCCCTTTTTGACAAAAATCAAAAACTTAATTTCCATCCGGGGGTGGTAACTGATCAAAAATAGATTTATACTTTTTCCGGGCATCGGTGAGTGTGATAGAGAGTGCATCCTTTACACTTTCCATTAAAGAATTTTGTGCTTGAATATCAACCAAGAGTGATATTAAGCCATCAAGAGTGCTTCCCTCTTGTGTAGTAGATAGGCGTGTAGCTCTATTAATCCGTTCTTGAACTGATGAAAGATGAGGAAGGAATAATGTCTGGAGTGTCATTATATCCATCCAAATCTTATGTTCTTCATTTCTGAGTTCTAAATGTACAAAGTTTCTGAAATAAATAAAGAATATGCTTGAGTTGAGGGGACAACTCAGCAATGAATTTGACAAGCTTGACTTTCCCAATAGCTAGAGCTTTTTGTACCTCTTCTATCATTTTTGCAGTAAGCTCCTTGTCTTTTAGCTTGCTCAAGTACTCAGATGCATCAACTCCAGATGTTTCTATTTGATTAAGGAATTCATCCAGTTGAATATGGATGGTTGCATCAGTTGACACTATAGTTGTAGGTAGCATTTCTGTTACCAGTGTCTTCACCTTCTGAAGTACTTTATTCTTCTTTTGAATGGCCATCTATTTTTCTTGTTTGGCCTTTGCTTTTCATAGTTCACCAAAATCAATAAGTGCTTGCCCCTTTAATTTTGAGATATCCACATTGGGAAATACTATTGGTTTAGTCAAATCAACTTTAAAACTATGCTTTTTCACCTTCTTCTCTTTTCCTTTGGTCAGTTGGACCAAGACAATAGCTTGTGAGCTTGCTGACCCTCGATAGGTTACTCGGTAGAGGCAACACTTTGGTCGGTACCTGTAGCTGCTATGGTGTCTTTGGGTGTCTCAGCTGCTACATTTTCGATGCTTGAGGGTGCTTGAGAGGTCTTGTCTTGAGTTGTACCTTTTGCTACTTCAAACTGGTGACCTTCGGTGCCTTGTGTTGTATCTTTAGGATCTTCGGTTGAGACAGGTTGCTTGACCGGCAGAGAAGGCTAAACTTGTACTAACACAGATTCACTAGATACAAGCTTTGCATATGTAGTGCCTTTGATCATCTCCTGCTCCTATTCTTCCACATCCATGACATCTTCATCAATTTGAATAGTGTCAGTCGGGTCTTGCTCGGTACCGTCAGGACCGTGCTCGATGACATTAGGATCTTGTTCGGTGACATCAACAATTTAAATTTTAGATTGTTCGCCGACATCTTTTATTTTGAATATTTCCTGCCATTTTGCTTTTGTCTCATTTTCTACATTGATATATAGCCCATTCATTAATTTTAAGGCTCTCTGTTTGACAAGAAATTTAGAATTGTAGGTTGTCAGATGCTCCTTAATCTCTGCGACAGACATATCAGGAAATAGATGGACTAGACTTCTTTCTCTAATTTGTTTCTCTAAGTCCATTGCATATTTCCACCTGTTGTCAATATGTAAGTACAGTTCACTCGGAAGTGACTTGACTAGTTCCAATGGAGCTAGCTGAAACTTTAGAAGTGTATAGATGGCAGCTTCTTCAATTTGTCTCTTCTTATCATTATTCCTAGTCTCGTACTTGACATACCTAAATCCTGCAAATCCACCATATTCTTTTAGATTTGCACAAAAGTTTTCAACACTATGAATATTTACCTTCTTGCTTTTGAAAATCTAGAATTTGTTGGCATCCTTAGATTCTGTATCACTAGACTCTTTTGCCAGAATGAGTCTCCGAGTAGATTTCTTGTAGGTCTTTGTTACCTTGGGTGCAGTAACACTCTTTTGTTTCTTACTTGGTGATGCAGGTGATGCAGCTGATGCTCTTGTATTAGGTCTCTTTGTTGGAGGAGTCGGTAGGACCTTTGGAATGTCTTGTTTCTTTCTTTTCAATACTTTACCCTTAGGCAGTTCGGTGCTCAATGTTATTGCTACCTCTTGAGCTTCTGATTCCTCTTCGGTGATGGCAAGAGTACCTTTGATAGGTGTGGAGGAAGATTCTTCTCCAAATTCCTCAGATAATGCCTTAATCATCTTTGTAGCCTTTCTTGTAGCTTTAGGTACTACAATGCTCATTTTTACCTTGTCCTTAACTTCTTCATAAGTTCCATATCTCAGTTCGGTAGCATGCCTTGGAAGTGTAAGAAATGCATCAATTTGTTGTTGTGTGATATCATAGTCAATCTCGTAACCCATTGGTGGCAAAGATTGAGTCCTAGGTTCCACAGCATTCACATAACAGTAATCGGTGTCTACCTCAAAGCATATATCACCTTTATATTTCTCTACCAGCTGGGGTGGAATCCAGTACCTGTTGTGCATCTTCTCTTGAAATTTGCTGAAGTAGTCATCCATGATATCATTGAAATTTTCTCCCAATTTCTTGATAAAGTCATTAATTTGATGGGTGATTGGTCGGTGTAGCTCCCAAACTACTTTACCGACTGATGGAAAGAATTTCTCAAAGTAGAAAAACATGCATACAAGAAGTGAACCAAACTTCAGTGTATTTTTCGAGTTGTTCTTCTTCGGCTTCCTTATTGTGTTCAGGTTCTCAAACAAGTTTTTCATTAACACTTCACATAAATCTACTTTCATTCCCTTTTTCACTATTTTATAGGCTAAGTCAACTGCTGCACAGGGTACACTGTTTTCCCTTGCTGATTGGAAGAAACAGTAACCAATTACTCTAATTGCAAACTTAAGTTCTGCATCAGTGATATTGTTCAGTTTCAGTCCTCGGTAATCAGATTCAACTCCAGTTAAACTAATTAACTCCTTCTGTGATATCATCTTTTGTGCTCATGCATGATCATAGATAGGATAACCGGTGATCACATGAATGATTTCCTTAGTGATTTTGAATGGTTTCTCCTCTTACCACATAAAATCATCATGAACTCTGCTCAAAACAAACTTAACCCACTAGGGTTTGAACACACAGGGATAGGCTAGGGCTTCAGTTAATCCCTTGATTTTGATATGCTCGTGCTTGCTATCCATTTTTTCATCGGTACATATCTCATCATATGTGTCCTTAATTTCAACATGACCGAGTTCTTCAACACGGCATTTGGTGAAGAATCTAACATCTTTGACTAACAAGACTCGATCCAAGATGAGTGAAAAGGCAGTTTTTTCATCCGATTCAGAGGCAACTTTAGGAGTCAAAGAGTATTTCAGTGTGGGCTTCTTGACATTCTTGACAACTATGGGATCTTGGATCTTGGGTGCCATTTGTGAATTTCAGATAAAACTAGCAAACTATCCTTAGGGTTTGACGGTTTACAAACGGCAGACGCTTCACACTCAGTAGATAATAGCAATTTGACAAGATCGGTAAACTAGCTTAACAGTGTGATGAGATTTGTGTAAATACCTTGGATTCACTTTGAATGAGGTTTGATTGCCTTGATTCGCTCTGCTTTGCTCTCTTGAAAACATGGTGAATGTAAATGACCGCGAAAATACCTTTAAGTACACAAATTACCTTATCGGGCTCCACGTGGGTTAGGTCAAAACATTAAATGCACTAGGTTTACCTTTAACCGATTTACTCCCTTTTTTTCGTTTTAACTGAGTAACCAAATTTCCTTCATTTACCGACTTGTCAGACTTCCTCTATTCACCGACTTGACAGGTTTCCTGTAAAGTACTTTTGATAGAATTTCAAACTTACTAATGCATCTTAACCATGCAGATTTTGGATTTAGTACATAATAAAATAGGAATTGTTATGATTTTAACCTTTAGAGAATGTAGTCCCTTCATACCTTTGCTGATTAATTTGGAATAGGTGCACCTAACTCGGTAGGTAAGGTGCTTTCTTCATTTGATACAATTTCCTTCTTTTTCCAAATCATCTTTTATTTTTCTTTTATTTCTCCAGTGTCTCCTCTAGGTTGATCTCTGCAATCTCCAACTAAATGTCCAACTTTATGACAATGAAAACATGCCATACCAGGATTTCTCCATGATCTTCGGTTATTCATTTCAAACCTTATAAAATAGTTGGCACTTATATGTCCATATCTTCCACAACATTTGCACCATATCCTTGTATTGTAATCCCATGGTACTGCTACATATTGTCAGTAAGGATCTGTGTGAGTTCGATAACCTCTAGTGTTTGCTCGGTGTGCAAACCACATGTAGTTCTTTTGCTTAAGCCAGCACTTCTCGGTACTATGTCCATGTCTATTGCAGTTTTTACAAAACCCTTTGAATTTTGCCTTCTGATAATTGCTAACAGACTTTGTCCTACATTGATTAGATGTATGACCATATTTATCGCAATTGTAACAATAATCATTTGATTTAGTGATATTCGATTGCTTACCTTTTCTGATTTGGCATATGTTGGTAGTGTGACCTTGATTTCCACAGTAGTAGCAAATAGGCTTCTTTATTTTGATGTTGTTCATGTTTCCAGCTTGCTTTGATGATTCTCCTCTCTCGGTAGTATGAATTCCTTTCTCGGTAGATTTTTTTCCTTTGTAATCGAGTCCTGCATCTTTGTTAGGTCTTCTTGTATTCAGTTGCTCATCCAACATCTTTGATGCTTCATAACTCTTCTTCAATGTTTCTTTGGATTTCTTCTCTGTTTCAAGTTCATTGATCAATCTTGATACTTCAAGTCTCAAAGCTTGATTTTCATCATTCTTCAAAATTGCTTCATGATGTGCATAAACTAGCTGATCTGTCATATTTTGTTGAATCCCAGTTAACCTTATGATTTCATTATTCTTATTAGATACTAGGACTTCAAGTTGTTGTTTCTCTCTTTCTAGATCTCTTGCTTTATCCTCAGCTGTTCTTAATGCATCTAGATTTTCAATCATCTGTGTGCTAAAATATTCATGTTCTCTTTTCATTTCTTTTAGTTGATCAGTCAATGCTTTGTTCTTCTCTTTCAATACTCCAATCATTTCTTCAGTTTCTTCAGATATATAGTTCTCAAATGATGTCTCAATTTGTTCCACTAACTCTTGAGAATCCTGCAAATCATCAGATAATCTTCTTCTTACTTTCAGAGATTTTTGCATTTGCCTTTGCATGTCTGCAATCACTTGATTAGCATGATCCAGCTCTTCTTGCAGATACACAATCCTCCGAGATTGTTTATAGCCTTCCATTGATAAGATCTTTCTCTTTAGGTAGTAAACCCTTTTCCAAGATTCAAGCTCTGATAGCAATTGTTAGGCCCAATATGGAAAGCTAATGTACTGAGAGGGGAGGGGTGAATCAGTACTCCAAAACTTCTCTTGAATAATAACTTTACTGTTATGTATAAATAGAATAGTACAGTAACATAAAATAAAGTTAAAACAAATAGATAACAATCATACATGATTCACTCCATAACACATATATTTTGGTTACGCAGAAACTCTTGGTTAGAGAGAAAAATTGTGGTGGGGATGGCACCCACAACTTCACTACTGCAATAATAAAGAATACTCGGTTAGAGCTACATTTAGCTATTTCTGATAGCTTACCCTGTTAGGAGTAACAAGATCAGTTAGATCTACCTTGCTAAAGGATTTTACAACATTTATTCTGAATGTTGCACCTGGTTAGAGGCTTTACAATTTATAGACTTGGTTAGAGTCTTTTACCCTATTAAAGGTTTCTCTTTCAACTTCACAATATTACAATAAAATCATTACAAATATCTGCAACTTTACATCTGAAATGTTATAGCAGATTCTATGTGCTCAGAATAGATTACCTTGCTTATAGCATACCTCGGTAACCAATATAGTAACTCGGTAAACACTTTTGTTTACTCTGTTCTTCGACTGTTCTCTGAAAACCTTCTCAGTGACCTCTGTGTCTCTGTAACAGTCTTCTTTCATACATACATACACTTCACTAATGTTGTATAAATAGATCTCTTAAAATGGTGATCCAATTCATTGCATCGATCTTACAAACAAGATTCTTTGAATGAATAACTAAACAAAATATTTCATTGGTTAGATTGTCCTTGTAATCATACACAATCTTCTGGTGCAATTTCCAATGTAATAATGGTTAGATGTGCCTCAATCTTGTAACACATTTTCATATGCATGTCCAGGTTCAATGTATCTGGTAACACGTTTCACTCGATGAATATCAGCTCGGTGTGTAACCTTTGCTGCTCGGTAGTCTCAAAAAGATACTCGGTAGACAGCTCGGCGTGTACTACGTTTTGTGACTACTTTCCTCTGTAACCAACTAGACTGTGCATACCAACTTCTCTATGTGTACCAACTGCATGATTCGGTAGTGTTAACCGACTAGAATATATAGTATGACTTTGAATATAAAAACTAATGGCAATTTGATAAGTAGTAATTGCATATGGTGAAAATGGATAGCAATAAACAACAATATTGAAAGACTAAAATGGATTCAACCACCAAACCCTAGCCTAACAATGAACAAAGATCCACCATAACATATGAAGATAACCTAAGACAATGCAAAATAACTCAAAATCACAAAGATTATACCATCACATGTCCACTAGGGTTTTGATCTCCATTCTTCCTATCTCCATTGATCTTGTTTGATATGCTTGCTCTCAGATTTTTGTATGCACAAGAGCTCAACAAAGAACGGAATGTGGTTGCAAGTAGAATTGTAGTGTAGTCAATTGATCAAGTAGTTAGGGTTTGATAATGAAGAAAGCATCTCCTTAAATAGAAGACACAATAAGAAATGGAGGGTTTAGATTGAGAGGTGTAAAAAGAGAGGTCGGCTAGGATTAGAGGGTAGGTATAAGAAATACCAAAATAATGAAAGAGGTAGGTAGTGTAGGAAATAAGAGATGAATGACATGTGTCATGTGTAGAAAAAGATAATGAATTAATTAAATAAATAAAGATTTATTTAATTAATAGAAGAAGTAGGACAATTAAATAAATAAAATATTTATTTAATTTAAGAAATGGATAATTTAAATAAATAAATGTATTTATTTAAATGAGAAATAAGGCTAGAAGAGGATAAATGAATTAATTAAATAAATAAAGATTTATTTAATTAATAGAAGAATTAGGCTTAGATAATTAAATAAATAAAATATTTATTTAATTAGACATGACAATTTTGAGTGTCTACAGTAACAGTTTTTTATTGTCATTGATGGACACACACTTACTTGATGTATGAGTTATGCTCAATCGGTAGTTGTTCCAACCGGTATTATATGTCATTGAATGTGTAGTCTTTAGACTATCGGTATTTTGCAGAAGATGGTTTACCGATCACAGATTGACTAAAGACCTCAAGCAGTACGAGGATCTCAAGCAGAATGAAGGACCCGAGCGGTAGTCATTTTTTTTTTATCAGAACACTACTATATTCCAGTCTTCATTTTTGGCAACCGATAATCAGTATATTGTATTAACCGATATATATCTGTGATGAGTTACCAACCGGTATTATTTTAATGTGTGATGAGTTATCATCCACTGACACTTTGGTAGTGTTTTTGTGTCATGTTACCAAATGTGTCTAAGTGCACTGTACCTAGGAACTTGTAGTCTAATCTTATTGGACCGACATGAAATTAGATTCCTTTATAAGGATATCATGTCTAGGTTTTGTATGTGAGATAGAGAAGAAAAGGTTATTATGTGCGATCATTGAAGAGAAGGTTGGGTCTATGCGAAGAGATAGAGTGTGCAAATATAGAAGACTGAAGTAATGCTGAAATGGATTAACAAGGAGTTGTCAAGGATCTAATTAAGCATATTGTGTTATTATCTAGATCATTCACTTGTTGATTACTCACAACTTCGACAAGTCTGAAGCCCTTAACCAGGTAGGCTCAGCAAAGCCTTTGTAAATCCTCTAACAAGGTGGTTCACGACTGTGGATCTTAAAATCCTCTAACAAGTAGTCTTTAACATGACTTATCTCCTAACATAGATCTAGATTCCTAACAGGATCTGTTCTAGTGAAGAACATTGTATGACCTTAACCGGTCTGGTTACTATTCTGCAGATAGTTACTTGTGAGTTTCTGCTCACTGTGGTTTTTCCCATTTGGGTTTCCACGTCAAATACCTTGTGTTATGGTGATTGTGCTTTTTTGGGTGAATGCTTTGTTTTCTATTTGGTTTGCATTTATCTTAACCGGTTTATTAGTGAATCTAATTCACTGACTATCTGCTGAATTGTTTAAGAGTTTGCTTACAGTCATTTTTGGCATACTAATTGACCCCCCCTCTTAGTATTCATCAATTGGTATCAAAGCCAACCTTTCTATAAGTCTAACCACTTCGAAGGACATATGGGGGAATACAGTGTGAGGGAACTTACTCATCATCTCACTCAGATTGAGAGAGCCTATGATGAACTCAAAGTCAAATATAAAGCCTCTTTGGCCAAGAGAAGAGAGCATGCTAAGAAACTGATGGAACTTACTAAAAATAGCTCTTCTGATGAAGCAGACATGGATTTCACGCATTTCGAGTTTTGTCATAAATGCATGTTTAGGAGCAATAAATGCGCTAGAAATAGGATAGTTTAAAAGTGCAAAAACGTGCAACCGCGTCTGTGTCAGCGCCAGGCGCGTCTGTGTCCAACAGGCGCGTCTATGTCGGATCCAGGCGCGTCTGTGCCTGGAACCGCGTTTGTGTTGAATGCGGACGCGTTTGTGAAATGCAGAGGTGTCTGTGATTTTTAGTAGCGTTTATGTCATGTAGGGACGTCTGTGTTCCCTGGTCGCGTTTGTGTCTGGCATAGGCACGTTTGTGTTCAGAAAGCGCGTCTGTGTTGCAGAGGCGCGTTTATGCAGTCTATAGGCGCGTTTATGAGTTAAAAGCGCGTGTGTGTTGAAAAAGTGCGTTTGTGTGTTTAAATGCATGGTTTTAGTCCTTTAGGTCAAATCGGCAGTTCTGTGATGAACATACGCTGTCGATTGGATAAGCTGCTGAGAGGATACACTCAAGCAGGTCCTCTAGGAAGATTAGGATAGATCAAGGCACTTTGTGATGAACAGGGAGCACCAAGATGGACAGCACTTTGTGATGAACAGGGAGTGCGAATGTGAGTGACACTTTGTGATGAACAGGGAATGTCACACACGTAGTACTTTGTGATGAACAGTGAGCACTACTAGGATAAATAGAAACACTTTGTGATGAACAGTGAGTGTCACTAGGGTAGATAGCCATATGCATTTAGATAGCGAGTAGCATTTTGTGATAAACAGTGAATGCCACGATAACTAACAAGATTGACTTGCTTGACTGCAGGAGTATTTGCCGATGTTGGAGTCACGGGAGAGATTCCCGTCGACTCAGAGACTGCGACCAGAGTTGTCTATCCAGGACATGATTTCCGTTGAGGAGATGGGCCTCACACATATGCTCTATGTGCCCGAGTTTCGGGCAAACATGGGGTTGCTGACTGCGTTGGCCGAGAGATGGCACTCAGAGACATGCACGTTTCACCTGCCGATGGGTGAGATGACAGTGACATTGGAGGATGTATACAGGATATTACATGTTCCCATTGATGGAGAGTTGATCCCCTACGACCGTGACGGTGATAGGGAGGCCTTGAGATGGGTCTTTCAGGATCCTGAGTTGGAGATGCGAGCAGGCCATGTAGCCTGGGACACCATGACTGCCACAGGATTAGCATTGCCGGCAGTTGTTGGGGGAGTCATCAGTGGATACTTGTGTCCAGACAGGGCCACACGAGGATTGGCAGTGGGTTGGGGAGGGGCCTTGGAGACGCTGATGGCAGAGCACACTAGGTATGCATGGGGGCCATGTGTCCTAGCACATTTGTATTATGAGCTGCATCAGTTTGTATATCATGGATCAGTGGGTTTGGGCTGCGGTGTGACTCTCTTGCAGGTGTGGGCCTATGAGCACCTTCCCATCACACGGCCTATTCATTTCAGAGGCAGAGGACAGGGACAGAGTTTTGTGCACCTATATGCCATGATTACATCCCAACCTCGGATTGGGAGATTGGAGCACTGGAGGAGAGTCATTGATGACATTGACATGGTGATCTGGAGGCCGTACCTGGGGTGCGAGGAGTGGGAGGACGACGCATTGGAGCTGCCCTACACCTTCCGGAGCAGGTACCTGATTGGGCGGATGCCCTATATATTAGAGAGACAGCTGGTGGACAGGGTATGCAGGCAGTATGGCAGGATTCAGAGGATGCCGCGAGGCTCGGGCATGTATGCCCGTACGGTCAGAGATCAGGTGCAGTTTGGCCCACTGCTATCATATGATCAGGCAGTTATGCAGCTAGCGGAGATGATGCCGATGCCATGGGACATGTGGCCAGAGGTAGATGATGCAGGGATGGACGCAGAGTACTCTGCATACTGGGCAGAGCATCCATTTCCTAGATTGACAGATCCAGCAGAGCCAGTGGATGGAGAGGGTGGAGGAGAGGATGATGATGGAGGAGGGGATGGAGGTAGGGGCCGGCGGAGGCGGAGGGGAGTGGTGGGAGAGAGACGGGTAGCATCTCGGAGGGAGGGAGGACAGGAGAGAGTAGCTCCAGTGGTTAGAGGACGGGGTGGACTGCCCCTACAGGTGCCAGCAGCACAGGGTCCCAGAGAGGGACAGAGACAGGTGCAGCCAGAGGGACAGAGATAGGTACAGCCACAGGTACCTATACAGGCACAGGGACAGGTGCAGGCAGAGGCACAGGGACAGGCACCTATAGAGGAGGAGCCACAGGCAGGGACGGAGAGCGGAGACTCTGAGGAGGATGAGGTGCTTAGGCTGCGGGAGATCTGCCAGGGCCAGGCAGATGAGATTGAGGATTTGGTTCGAGAGAGGAACCACCTCAGGATCAGGGTCCGAGATACAGAGCAGGAGAGGGATCAGGCCATCCAGAGATATACCGAGGCCGAGACAGCTCTGAGGGCAGGTAGGCGGGCAGCAGAGGATGCAGGGGCAGGCTACGCATATGTTTTGCGAGCCGAAGAGGAGATCGCCTACTGGAGGGATCTATACTATGCAGCCGTGCCAGAAGATCAGCGGGCTAGGAGCTTTCATAGATCGTCGCGCACAGCGACGGCTACGGGAGGGAGCCGCAGGAGACAGGCATCCAGCGGTGGAGTCATGGGGCCTCCACCACCACCAGAGAGACAGGGGGATCCTGGGGCGGGTCCATCTATAGCTCAGACTCCGTCGAGGCGAGGCGGCTCCGAGGGAGGGAGTTCCTCATAGCTATAGTGGGCTCCCATTGTATCAGTATATGTACCATTATTGTATTGTAGACACCTGCGGGTGATTCTTTTTGTAGCCATATGATTCTTTTGACATCATTGTATTATGACACATTTGATTATATATGAGATGATTCATTTTTGCGGCAGCGATATGCACGTGTACCTTATGTGATGAAATGTTCTCATGTGATACATGTTTTATGATATGGATGCTTATATGATGCAATGCAATATATTTTTGTTCTTTTGTGTTGTATATGTGATGCATGATGCAAATGTGAATGTATGTAATGCAAATGATTATTTACATAATGAAAATGTGAGATGTGCTAACATGTGTTGTATGCAGGATGTGATGCAATTGTAATATCTATATGTATGTATGAAATGCTTATATGTGGTGATGTAGGTGTAACTATATGAAATGCAAATGTTTTTGGTGTGTCATTATACTCAGTCATGTGATAGCAGGCTACGCGGACTCGAGAAGGACAATGGAAGTCAATCAAGAAAGGGGGATGGAAGACAGAAGATATGAACGTGAAAGAGCTTCTTGTGTGTTATCATCATTGAGCTTTATTATGGCAGAATAGGTTATGACAATCGAGGCATTTGTTCGGCCCAGAAAGTCATTGTACCTGTTTGCATGGAGATAAGACAGTCACAAACAAGGAATGCTCCAGTTCATACTAGACTCACAGTGTCCTCATATCCTTGGACAAGTCATAGCATTACTAAAAGACAATCCACAGACAGCAAATGCAAATAGGTGACGATACCCCATCCTCGCCTTTCTAGTCAAAGACATCCTGGAGATAGAATCTCTAGTCAAAGACATCCTGGAAAAGCTAAAAGACATGTCACCATAAAGATAAAATCAAAAGAAAACCAAGACTCGACACCAACATCCACTGTAGTCCTCAAGTTTAGTGTCTCTTGTCACTTGTATAAGTCTTATTCGATTGTGGTCACGATGTTCACTTTCACAAAAAGGATCGATAGCACTGAACCATATGTTGTCTGAGTCTGTTAAAAGATTTGATTTGTTGAAGCTCATTGTTGCTGCTGTGTCTCCTTGGAAACTGACTAGATCCATGAAACTGATACCTTATTGCGGAGAAGATGAAACTTTATTGCGGATTTGCAATGCAAATGTTGCTTTATTGCGGATTGTGCGCGGATAGACTGAAGAAAGCTGGAAGAAACTGTACTCCTCGAAACATGTGATGTTCTCAGTTCCACACCCATTACTAGACGTAGGAATTGACCGTAGTCACAGATAGGATCTGATTTATTATGGATGGAAAAGGGAGTGAACGGGAAGGGTTATGGATGGCTAACCAATCTTGGGTAGATCAATAGCAAGCCACGATGGGAATGGGCAAGTTTATTGTGAGCGAATAAGTTGTGAGTGTGTGCAAAGTGAAAGGATGAAAGTGAATCCTGAAGGAGGGAGGAGCAATGTCTCTACGCATGGCGCTGGTGACCTAGTTTTCACCATGGTACTTGCCCAGGGCGCCACCGAAGTGGTTTTCACCGTTGGACGAAATTATTTCTCTTTACTTTTTTCGATTTTTCAATTTTTTTTGTTGTCACAAGGCGCCTGTTTGCCAGGTTTTCACCAAGTAACGATTTTTTTGTTTTTATAATTTTTTTGTATTTTTGAATTTTTTTGATTTTTTTTGTATTTTTGAATTAGGATACTCAAAAAGAGCTTATGTGTAGAACCTGCGAAGGTGCATGCTGTTGATAGGATCCTCCAAGGATTCACCTTCTGTAGTAGAGAGCTGATATGCCCCAGATCCATATACTGCTGTGATGATGTAAGGACCCAGCCAGTTGGGTTCAAATTTGCCCTTCTTTTCTCTATCTTGCTGATTCTTGGGGTTCTCTCTGAGGACTAAGTCACCTACCTCAAATGTGCGAGGCTTGACCTTGTGATTGTAACTGCGACTCATTCGTTGTTGGTAAGCCTTGAGATGATTAAAAGCAGTGTGTCGTCGTTCCTCCAGCAGTTCTAGTTCTTGTAAGCGAGAGACCCTGTAGTCTTCATCGTTGATTATGTTTCTCAAGGAGACCCGTAAAGAAGGTAACTCGACCTCAATAGGCAAGATGGCTTCAGCACCATAGACAAGTGAGTAAGGTGTAGCTCCTGTAGGTGTGCGGACACTGGTACGATAGGCCCAAAGTGCGGGATTGAGTTGGACATGCCAGTTACGGCCAGCGTCGTCGACTGTCTTTTTAAGTATTTTGAGAATTGTTTTGTTAGACGCCTCAGCTTGACCATTACCTTGGGGGTAATATGGTGTGGAGAAACGATGATAGATATGGAAGCGCTCACAGAGTTCACGAACATCCTGGTTCTTGAAAGGACGCCCGTTATCGGTAATAATGGAAGTAGGAATCCCGTATCGGCAAATGATGTAGTTCAGGATGAAAGTAGCGATTTGTTTCCCAGTAACTTGTGTAAGAGGCACGGCTTCAATCCACTTTGTGAAATACTCTGTGGCTGTGATAATGAATTTATGTCTATTGGAAGAAGGAGGGTGAATCTTGCCTATGAGATCGAGTCCCCACTGACAAAAGGGCCAAGGAGATGCAAGTGGCTGTAGTTCCTGCGCTGGTGCATGTATGAGGTCTCCATGAATTTGACACTGCTTACACTTCTTGACAAACTGATATGCATCTTTTTCCATAGTAGGCCAGTAGTATCCAGTCCTGATAAGTTTCTTGGCCAAGGTAGGACCACTAGTATGCGGACCACATATCCCTTCGTGCACTTCTCGTAACGCAATCTGAGCTTCGTCACTCTCTAAACATCTAAGGAGGGTGCCATCTAGACCTCGTCGGTATAGGATATCAGCTAGGATAACGTATCGGGAGGATTGGCGGATGAAAGTGCGGCGTTGGTTGTTCGATAAATCGGGAGGTAAGATGTTGTCGCGAAGGTATGTGAATATGGAACCATATAACTGGGATTCAGGACCAACAACACATATCATTTCCGTAGGAGTGATCTCATATGATGGAATCAGCAGGTTGTCCACCAGGAACTCATAGCAGGTCTCATTTTGCGGTAGGTCAATGAGCGAAGCAATTGTAGCCATGGCATCAGCAGCACGATTCTGTTCTCTTGGTATCTGCTCAAACTCTATCTTTGCAAAGTGCTGTTTTAGATTATCTACCAGTTGTTTGTAAGGCATTAGCTTTTCATCTTTTGTTTGATAATCATCAGTTGCTTGACGGATGACAAGTTGAGAATCCCCAAAAACACGAAGTTCCTGGATCTTCCACTGAACTGCAATTCTTAGCCCCGTTGTTAATGCCTTGTATTCCGCTATATTGTTGGTACAAGGAAATGATAAGCGGTATGACTTTGGTATAGAATCGCCTTGGGGAGTTATAAAGAGTATACCCGCTCCTGCCCCATGCTGTGTGTATGAGCCATCAAAGTATAGTTGCCATGGCTTTGCAGGTGATATTGTTAGAATGGACTCATCTGGAAATTCTGACTGTAGAGGAACATCATCTATCATGGGAGCATCTGCCAGTTGATCTGCGATGGCTTGTCCTTTTATAGCTTTTCTGTCCACGTATTCAATGTCGAATTCACTCAAGATCATTACCCACTTGGCCAGCCGCCCAGTAAGTGTAGCTTTGTTGAGAAGATATTTTAGTGGATCAATTCTGGCAATCAACTTGGTCTTGTGAGTAAGCATGTAATGTCGTAATTTTTGTGAAGCGAAGACCACAGCGAGACATGCACGCTCAATTGGTGTGTAGTTCAGCTCATATCCCACCAATGTGCGACTGATATAGTAGACTGCTTTTTCCTTGCCGTCAGGTATTTGCTGTGCTAGGAGTGCCCCCAGTGCTGTTGGAGTAGCTGATATGTAAAGTAGCAATGGTTGATCCGGAATTGGTGGCATCAAAACTGGCAGGTTCAAAAGATAGTCTTTGAGTGCCTGAAAAGCCTATTGACAGTTCTCATCCCATTTGAACTTGATGTTTTTGTGTAGCAGGTGCTGGAAAGGATTGCACTTATCTGCAAGTTGTGCTATGAATCTTCGTATAGACTGGAGTCTCCCTTGTAAAGACCGAAGTTGACTGATATTCTTGGGTGGCGGCATGTCCAAGATAGCCTTGACTTTTGCTGGATCCGCTTCTATTCCTCTTTTAGACACAATGAATCCTAGGAGCTTCCCGGAGGTTACTCCAAAGACACATTTCTTTGGATTTAATCTTACCTTGTATTTTGCCAGCCTATCAAAAGCAACTGAAAGTATGTCCAAGTGTGTATTTCTGTCTATCGATTTAACCAAAAGGTCGTCAACATAATCTTCCACCTTTACATGCATGAGATCATGGAAGATAGTAGTCATGGCTCGTTGATACGTGGCACCTGCATTTTTCAGCCCAAAGGGCATGACATTCCAGCAGAAGGTTCCCCATGGACAAGTAAATGATGTTTTATGTTGATCTTCAGGTGCAATCTTGATCTGATTATATCCAGAAAATCCGTCCATTAAAGATAACATCTCATGGCCTGCTGTGAGATCCACAATTAAATCAATGTTTGGTAATGGGAAATCGTCCTTCGGACAAGCCTTGTTGATATCCCTGAAGTCTGTACATATTCGGATGCTGCGATCTGGTTTGCTGACAGGTACTAAGTTGGAAATCCATTCAGGATAATCAATTGGGCGTATGAATCCGACATCTAGTAATTTCTCCAGCTCTGCCTTGACTAATAATGCCACTTGTGGATGCATTTTCCTCAATTTCTGCTTTACTGGTTTTGCCCCCGGTTTGACTGTTAAATGATGCATTACTAAATCGGGGTCTAGTCCAGGCATATCAGCATAAGACCATGCGAAGTTGACTTGTCGTTCCTTAAAGAAGCTTATGAACCTTGCTCTCTCGGCCTCTGTCAATGATTGAGCCAAAAATATGTTGTGTGGAACCTCTGCTGTACCAATGTTTGTCTTTATAGTCTCCTCTACCAACATGGATGATTTTTCCTCGTATGATGCTGGGAGAATGTCAAGCCTTCCATCTTCGGGCGCCTCAGAGAGGTTTTCACCTTCAGATACATCCTTTCTTTTTACTTTTTTAGAGTCAGAGAGCGCCACAGTGTGGTTTTCGCCATAAGACCCTTGTTTTGTTTTTATTTTCACATTTTTGCGACTAGAAGGCCCGACACCCTCACCAAA
Organism: Cryptomeria japonica; assembly: GCF_030272615.1. NCBI lineage: Eukaryota > Viridiplantae > Streptophyta > Pinopsida > Cupressales > Cupressaceae > Cryptomeria > Cryptomeria japonica. The sequence continues at coordinate 578,046,051 of NC_081412.1, forward strand.
GTATGCCATGTTATTTAGCTCTATGGCGTATCCTGCTTTATGGTCTCCAAGAGGAAGATCATCGCGAATGCCAAGATAATCAACAATAGCTTCGTCATTTTGAAATGTATCAATCTGTGGTGGTCCATCCTGATCCCAGTCAATGAGTTGGGGGTGAACGAGGGGAAGGTCTTGAGTGTTTTTAGAGTCCGCAAGGCTAATAGTGAAGATGTGGTTATATTCAGGTATGTCAAGGTAGTCATCGAGGTCGTCAATGGCACTCTCCTCATCAGTGTCGATCGTGAGTGAGTCCAAATTATCATCACTAGTAGCACCCTCAGGGACAGGTGTCCTCATCCTATGTGATCCTGACCTAGGGCCTTGAAACGAAGCTTGTGCGGGATCCTTATGGGTCGGTTCTTGACCAACTCTGAATTTCTTGTAAAACTCCTCCTCCTCTGTAGGTTCATCTGGCTCTCTAAATGTCTCATTGAGTTCATAGTCGCTGGAGGATTTGTCTGAACCCCATTCCCACTCATTGGAGTCTGTGGAATAATTATCCTCTTGTTGAACTTCAGCCACTTTGACTCGCCATATCTGTTTTGTTCTCTTGTTTTGAATCTTGGGATTTAGAAAACCAAGCCCCTTAGAGCGTTCCCTTCTTGTAGTTAGCTCAGGTTGTAGAGGCTCCATGACACCTTCTTTGCGTAGTCCGAGAGGGCTTTTTCCATCATACCCGAATCTCTGCAGAATTTTGAAACCTTTACCATAGTTTTCACAGGGTATTATAATTTGATCATGTGTATCATCTTCAGCATCTTTATATAGCATTTTATATAAATTTTCTTCCTCTAGTTCGCCCCATTGTTGAAAGACGGTAGGATCCCATTTGAGGAGCATGATGGAGATTTGCTTATTAGGATGTGGCCTCCCATATTCCTTAGGGGAGTTCATGACTTGTCGCAAGAACATTGTTTGATTCAGAGTGTATTCTCCCATGCCTTTGTCTTGAAATTTGGCTCTAAGTTCACCTTGTTTAGATGTCGAGGGCTTTAATGACTCAGGATCAATATATGCTGAAGAAGGAGTAGCCTCACGATTGCTAGGAATGATAGTCTCAGTATGTGATCTCAAGTTATTGCAATATATGAATGGATTTGGATCACCATTGACCGTTACCTCGACTCCATTATGAGGAAATTTTATGCACTGATGGTATGTTGATGGGACCGCTCTCATTTCATGAATCCACGGACGTCCTAGCAATATGTTATACGTGAGGTCTAGATCCAGGACTTGACAAATCACGTCCTTTGTGACTGGCCCTATTCTTAGTGGTAAGATGACTGTGCCCTTGGACGAACGCTCTTCATCATCATAAGCCTTAATAGTGATTTGGTTTGTAGAATTCACAACTTTGTCAGAATATCCCAATTGTCTGATGGTGCTCAATGTACAAATATTAAGACCTGCTCCTCCATCTATCAGGACTCGTTTTATTCGGTGTTTATGTATGAAGGCTTCAATATGTAGAGGTGCATTATGAGGCTGACTTATGGAGGCGTCATCGGCTTCTGTGAATGTGAGGGAATGTGGAACGGATAGGTATCCCACCATGGCTTGAAACTGGTCCACGTTCAGATCAGTAGGGACAGCGGTATCTCTCAAGGTTTTGTCAAGGACAGCTTTATGTGCAGGAGATATACGTAAGAGCTCAAGAATAGAGATGAGTGCGGGTGTTTTCCCTAATTGCTCTACAAGATCGTACTCAGGCTTAGTTGACGGAAGATTGGTATTCTTAGTAGAGGTACCTGGCAATGTGATCTTACCTCGACGGGTTGTAACATGACATTCAGAGGTAGATGTGGATGAAGATCCCACACCTTTTAGGACAATTTTGGGTCGCTGAGGAGGATTCTCAGGATTTTTATTTTTGATAGTAATGGTAGAAATATGATTGTCCATTGAGATGTGATTAATAGTGGAATCATAATTGTAAGATGTTCTGTTGTAATTGGCTTGATCATCTGTGACTTTACCTTTTCCCTTGTCATGTTTTGGGAATGGTTCCTTAAACACCTCATGCTCTTGGTTAGATGAATGTCCCTCAATCTCAATATCTCCTCTGTCAATGAGATCTTGTACAATGTTTTTCAATCGATGGCAATTACTTGTCTTATGACCCTTGCTCTTATGAAACTCGCAATATTCATCATCATTCCACCAATTCGGTTTGACCTTTGGTTCATATGGAGGAAAATCTGGGACCGTGATCACTTTGTTTGCTACAAGCTTTTTGAATACTGATTCAAGTGGTTCTCCCAATGGAGTGTACTTCCTTCGTGGTTTAGCAGCCGTTTGATTGTTCACTTGATTGTTGGTAGAACTTGATCCAGAAAAGACGAACTTTGGTCTCACTGTGTTGGCATCAACAACACCATCATTAACTGTGTTCTTGTTCTTGTTCCAAAACTTTGGTTTGTCCTTTCCCTTAAAGTCCTCTTTGTTTTCTTTAAATAGTTTGATAACTCCTTGTTCAATCAAGACCTTTTCTGTCGCTAGGCCCTTTTCAATGACATCCTTAAATGTAGACAAACAAGCTTTTCTGAGATCATAGCCAATAGCCTTGTTAACATTTTGTGTGAACATCTCCACCATTTGTTTTTGCGGGATTTCACAAGAGCATCTGCTAGCTAAGTTTCTCCATCTTTGTAAAAATGACGCAAAAGATTCTCCTTCTTTTTGTTTCGTATTGCACAAGGTAGTAACTGAGACATCTGTTTCAATGTTGTAAGAAAAATGTTGGATGAATGCCTCTGCTAAGTCGCCCCATGACTTAATACCAGGAGGTAATTGAGAAAACCATTCCATCGCTTGATCTCCTAAGCTCTGTGGGAACAACCTCATTAAGTATGTTTCTTCTGCTGCTACCTCAATGCAAGCTGTGAAGAATTGTCTTATGTGTGCCTTGGGGTCTCCTCTCCCTCTATATTTGTCGAATTTTGATGTTACAAAGTGCGGAGGAAACGGAGGCATTGGAATGCTCTTATCAAATGGATAAGGGCATATATCTCTCATAGTATATGTGGGTTTTGATGTGCCCATGTCTTCCACTTTCTTTTGTAGATCTCTAATTTGTTGCTCCAAATTATTTTTGGGAGGAGATGGATTTCTTGTAGCATACCCCATGTTTGAAACACCCATTTGAGGAGGAGCTTGTTGCATGTATGGATGATACTGATCGTAGACATGTCCATATGGAGGTCTATATTGTTGCGACATGTATGGAGCACTTGGCATAATTTCTTGTTGAGGGACCCCATATCTGTTTTGTGTATATAAACCATATTCAATAGGCCTTTCATTTTCCATTGTGTTGCCCCCAATTTTGGCATGAGGTCTCCTTGTGTCAAAATTTTGAGGAAGTCCTTGAGTATCCATTTGTCTTGTTTGACCCATATCTTGAGCATGTGTTTGAACATAAGGCCTCCATGATGGTCTTTGAGTGTAAGTATCATGCATTTGAGCTTGTATATGTGGGATTGCTGGTTTCTGAAGCAAAACTGATGGTGACTCCGGCATCATGTTATTGGGTCCTCCACTATTAGGTTGAGTTTGTTGTGAAGGTCTACTTTCCATAAGTTGAGATAAGTCAAAATCATGTGGTATTTTAGCTCCACTTTGTGCCATCATGTTTAGGAAATATTGACGATCTCTCCTCATTATCTCTTCAACCAATCTATTGAATTGAGGATCCATTATAGATTCTTGTATGTCTGCTGATAGTATTGAAGAATTGTCCACATTATCATTGTGTGTAGCGTTGTGTATAGCGTTTGCGCTTTCCATATTTGGATTGTGTCTATAAACATTCATGTCTGGTAATGTAGTGTGCTCAGGATTGTAGAAGACATCATTGTCATACTCATAAGAACTCATGTTTACGAACCCTTGAGCTTCTTTAGCTTTTCTCCTAGATTTTTGAAGACGGGTTTCAACCATGAACTAGGTGTTTAGCAATATGTGAGAGACTTAGACGAAAATGACAAGAGTATGTAAGACCAAGAGTTGTATGGAATGTAAATGAATCTTGAGGTGTACTTGCAATGTCCAAAGTGTAAGACCAAGTATGTATGTAGTAGAGTAGGTGTGACTTCCAAAGAGAGGATAGTTTCTCTTGATGAGGTAAGCTGACCTTGACTCTAAGTAAGACCAAATGAGACCCAAAGGTAAGAAACCTTGATGAGGGACCACTTAGCAAAGTGTTGTAATATGTAGACAAAGTATGATGAGGACAAGCAAGTGACCTTTTGACTCAAGCTTAGACAAGTCTGAATGTAAAATGAGGTATGAAGCAATGATGGACTGTGTAAGACCTTAGAACAGGCTGAATGCTAGATGAAATCTGAAGAGACAACCTAGGAAGCTCAAGTATGCCGAAACTGATTTCTTTGTTTGCTGGACTGTTAAAATTTTCAAATCCTGACACAGACGCCTCTGTATACTTCACAGACGCGGTTTTAAGACACAGACGCTATTCTGTCTGACGCAGACGTGATTCTGAGATTTCCTGTTGATGTTTGCTGGGACTGTAACAGTTTTTTGCAATTGTGGACACAGACGCACCTGTATACTTCACAGACGCGATTTCCAGACACAGACGTGTCTCTGTTCGACACAGACGCTGATAAAAACACAGACGCTATTCTGTACTTCACAGACGCGTTTTTCCGACACAGACGCGGTTTTAACAGACACAGACGCGTTTCTGTAACCTTGGTGCAATCTTTCCTATCTGTGAATTTGTTTTGCTGTGACCAAATCTGATTTTTCGACTGTTTTTCGTGACAAGAGGACACAGTGTTGATGACCCAATGTTTGCAGACTGTTTAGACTCCAAAAAGTGTGTTGTTTGATGTAAAAAGTTTTTGCATACACTTGAAGACACAAAAGACACAATGTTTTGCTGTTTTGTCTTGATTGTTTGAATGTTTATCATAAGTCAAGCACAATTCTTATGGCTGGCCAGGACAATAATTGTTGATCCCACATGGGGTTTTACCCCCGAGGCTACGCTATTCAGAGCGGATACTTAGATGCTTGACCTCACTGGCTCCACCCTCGGCACTCACTTCTCGGGTCAGCCAAGCATCAGTCCCCATGAAAACTCCCCATGGCGAACTTTGTATCTCTACTAAGAACCGTATGTGTGTGGGCCGCTACCAGAGGTCCGACCTCCTGCCTCAACAATTAGAAGGATTTGGGCATCTAAAACAAAATGGTGCTAGTAAGGGCATCCGCTCGTGTGGCCATACATGCGGCACTTTCAGCTTTGTAAATACAGAAGGCTCCCAGCCGGTAGGGGTTACGCCCTACAAATGATCAAATAAATTTGATCAAACGGGTTTATGGGGAGACATAGTGTCGGTATGAACTAATCAGCACACGTTATTCATAGTTTTCACCATGAATACATTTGATTATAGTGGCTTGGAAGAAGATGGCTTTTCTTTTGCTACCACTTGGGTCGTTCTCTTCTCACTAGTAGTCCTAATGACCACACGGGAAGACAGGCCCTCTAAAGAATAAACAAAAAGAGCCTATTGCTCAAGACACAAAAGACAATGATTCAATTTTAGTGCACCAATTGAAGTGTTTGCTAAGCTATGAAGACAAGGCACACAATAAAAATTACAAAACCCTAGCTAAGGCCCTGCAACAAAATTGTTAGTAGTTTGGGTTGTTTCAAGTGATAACCCCTTCCTGCAAGCACACAAGTTAGGTAAATTTTAAGAAAACCCAAAAAGACTTTGTGAAAAGGGGCCTTCAACAAAAACGTATTTGCCTCCAAAGCAAGCTGCACAAACCAGATTAGCTAGATCTGCAAAGGTTAGCCGAAAATAAACCAGATCTGAAACCCTAAGTACAAAAATCCGAAAACCCTAATCGAAAAACTTGAAAAATTTGCAAAACAGAATGCACAGACGCTGTTATACCAGACACAGACACGTCTGTCCGACACAGACGTGGTTCTGTTATTCACAGACGCGATCTCAGAACACAGACGCCTCTTTATTCTGCAGACGCGATCAGATGGTGCACAGACGCGATTCAGGATCACAGACGCGACTTTCAGAAACCTGCAAAAATAGAAATGACAGAAACACAGACGCGATCCAAGATATCACAGACGCCTCTGAAATACAAAAACGCGATCCGAACACTCGCAGACGCGGAAAAAACCAAAAATGTCGTCGAAATCGTCCGATCTGCAACTTCAAAAATGCAAAATCTGCAACAAAAATGTTAAATGCAAAGGGACAAGGGTCCCACTGGGCGTGCCAAAATGTATATGGTGAAAATGGATAGCAATAAACAACAATATTGAAAGACTAAAATGGATTCAACCACCAAACCCTAGCCTAACAATGAACAAAGATCCACCATAACATATGAAGATAACCTAAGACAATGCAAAATAACTCAAAATCACAAAGATTATACCATCACATGTCCACTAGGGTTTTGATCTCCATTCTTCCTATCTCCATTGATCTTGTTTGATATGCTTGCTCTCAGATTTTTGTATGCACAAGAGCTCAACAAAGAACGGAATGTGGTTGCAAGTAGAATTGTAGTGTAGTCAATTGATCAAGTAGTTAGGGTTTGATAATGAAGAAAGCATCTCCTTAAATAGAAGACACAATAAGAAATGGAGGGTTTAGATTGAGAGGTGTAAAAAGAGAGGTCGGCTAGGATTAGAGGGTAGGTATAAGAAATACCAAAATAATGAAAGAGGTAGGTAGTGTAGGAAATAAGAGATGAATGACATGTGTCATGTGTAGAAAAAGATAATGAATTAATTAAATAAATAAAGATTTATTTAATTAATAGAAGAAGTAGGACAATTAAATAAATAAAATATTTATTTAATTTAAGAAAGGGATAATTTAAATAAATAAATGTATTTATTTAAATGAGAAATAAGGCTAGAAGAGGATAAATGAATTAATTAAATAAATAAAGATTTATTTAATTAATAGAAGAATTAGGCTTAGATAATTAAATAAATAAAATATTTATTTAATTAGACATGACAATTTTGAGTGTCTACAGTAACAGTTTTTGATTGTCATTGATGGACACACACTTACTTGATGTATAAGTTATGCTCAATCGGTAGTTGTTCCAACCGGTATTATATGTCATTGAATGTGTAGTCTTTAGACTATCGGTATTTTGCAGAAGATGGTTTACCGATCACAGATTGACTAAAGACCTCAAGCAGTACGAGGATCTCAAGCAGAATGAAGGACCCGAGCGGTAGTCATTTTTTTTTTATCAGAACACTACTATATTCCAGTCTTCATTTTTGGCAACCGATAATCAGTATATTGTATTAACCGATATATATCTGTGATGAGTTACCAACCGGTATTATTGTAATGTGTGATGAGTTATCATCCACTGACACTTTGGTAGTGTTTTTGTGTCATGTTACCAAATGTGTCTAAGTGCACTGTACCTAGGAACTTGTAGTCTAATCTTATTGGACCGACATGAAATTAGATTCCTTTATAAGGACATCATGTCTAGGTTTTGTATGTGAGATAGAGAAGAAAAGGTTATTATGTGCGATCATTGAAGAGAAGGTTGGGTCTATGCGAAGAGATAGAGTGTGCAAATATAGAAGACTGAAGTAATGCTGAAATGGATTAACAAGGAGTTGTTAAGGATCTAATTAAGCATATTGTGCTATTATCTAGATCATTCACTTGTTGATTACTCACAACTTCGACAAGTCTGAAGCCCTTAACCAGGTAGGCTCAGCAAAGCCTTTGTAAATCCTCTAACAAGGTGGTTCACGACTGTGGATCTTAAAATCCTCTAACAAGTAGTCTTTAACATGACTTATCTCCTAACATAGATCTAGATTCCTAACAGGATCTGTTCTAGTGAAGAACATTGTATGACCTTAACCGGTCTGGTTACTATTCTGCAGATAGTTACTTGTGAGTTTTTGCTCACTGTGGTTTTTCCCATTTGGGTTTCCACGTCAAATACCTTGTGTTATGGTGATTGTGCTTTTTTGGGTGAATGCTTTGTTTTCTATTTGGTTTGCATTTATCTTAACCGGTTTATTAGTGAATCTAATTCACTGACTATCTGCTGAATTGTTTAAGAGTTTGCTTACAGTCATTTTTGGCATACTAATTGACCCCCCCTCTTAGTATTCATCAATTGGTATCAAAGCCAACCTTTCTATAAGTCTAACCACTTCGAAGGACATATGGGGGAATACAGTGTGAGGGAACTTACTCATCATCTCACTCAGATTGAGAGAGCCTATGATGAACTCAAAGTCAAGTATAAAGCCTCTTTGGCCAAGAGAAGAGAGCATGCTAAGAAACTGATGGAACTTACTAAAAATAGCTCTTCTGATGAAGCAGACATGGATTCCCTAGTTGAAGAAGTTGACAAACAAAATGAATCAAAAGCCAACCTGAGAAGGGAGTTGGAAGGACTAACTATCAGAGTGTGTCAGGAGCTTGAGAATAGAAGGACAGATGAAGATTTGGTAAAAGACAAAGATCATGAGATTTCCAAGTTGAAGCAAGAAATCAGTACCCTTACCGCTCATCTCCAGGAGAGTAAAGTGGAAAAAGAAGAAATACAAGGTGAACTAAATATGGCTATTTTTGAGAATGCAACCTTGATGGAATCCAATGCTGCTATTTCCAAGGAACTTACTGAGTCAAAGGAGATACTTGCCAAATTTAATCAGAGTATTAGTAAGCTAGAGCAAAAGCTAGAATCGGCAAAGCCAACAAAGGATACCTCTGGACTTGGTTTCTCTAGGTATGAGGAAGGTGAGATCTCTAGAACAAAAGTTGATGCATCAAAGAAGCAACCGACATCCAAAGGAAAAGGTAACCAAAAATTTAAACCTATTTGCTTTAATTGTCTCAAAGAGGGACATACTGCCAATGTGTGTAGAAGCAAAGCCTACAACAATTTTCCTTATTTTCAAAACAATGTGCCTAGATCCAATAGATTCAATGGAAACTGTTTTGCATGCAACAAGTTTGGGCATAGAGCATTTGAGTGCAGGTCGGTTTTGCACAACATTGCCTATGATCATTGGTCAGTTGGTTATCAAGCGGCTACTAGTTGGAGAACAATTTGTTTGATCTGTCATGGTAATGGTCACACTGCTGCAACATGCAGAAGGAAGAATGGAAGTATGAATAATGGACAATGGAGAACACCTGGAATGGTATTCTATCATTGCAACAAACTGGGACACACTGCCAGAACTTGTAGACTGAGAAAGAACCTATCGGGTGATATACCGATCACTCCAGAAGGGGAGATTGATGTTGAAACCGTTCAAACGAAAATGAATAAAACTTGGAAAAGGAAATCAGAAGAAGAGTCATAGGATGAACCTATTTCTGCACCTAGTGTGGAAGTCTCTGAACCGACAAACTGAGCTTCATAAAAGCTTAGGGGGAACATATCGGTGAAATATTTTGAACCCCCGGTTTATACCAGTAAAGACCTTTATCAATATATGTTACTTGTCAATCAACCGAAGATTTGAAGTGGTAAAAGGAAAAATTAGGGTTTGTGCCCTAGAGGTGATGCATTTATTATGGTAGGTAAGAGTTTGTTTAAAAGGGATTTTCGTCATCATTTTCACTTATCTATTTTCGGAAGAAGAATTTTCAAGAGCAGAGCAACCAGAGCGATTTGTTTAGCATTTGAAGAAATCTTGTGCAAAATCTTGCAATCACTTTCAAGCAATCAGTGAAGAACACTAAGCATTGATCTAGCAACCGAAGTGGTGTATTGTACGTGATATTGGCAAAACCTAAATTTCAGATTGTGAAGGTATTTTTTGAATTTCATTCTTATCATTTGGTTATCACTTTTGTATCACACTCTAGTTCTAGTACACTCATAGATACACCTGAGTTTCTTCATAAGAAAATGCGATACAATGCCCTATCTCAAATTCTCATTGGAGTTATTGTCGAGGAAGATATTTTAGGGTATATAGAATGTAAGTTGGAAGACCTAGGATCCCTAGTAATTCACTCCCAGCTAAGTTTGTTCTGTGGAGATGACAAGAGGATTAAACCAGAGTATAGCATTCTTGAGAAGATGAAACTGCACAATGTGGTATAGTTTCTGGAAGAATTCTTAGAAGAACATATTCGCATTATCCTCAACAAAGTGCATGGTGACAAGATGTACCTCGAGCGGACCCATGACATCACACCGGAAGCGATTCATGTTGTCACCAGATTCTGCAATGTTGGAGAAGTACCAGTTCTACGGAAGGTCACCAAAACTAAAATGACAAAGCTTACCGGTTCTATGAGTGACCAACAAGCAATGACCGTCAACGCCATTAAAGATGATCTAGTAAAATATGCTTGCAAGGTGATTGGTTACAGGATATTTTATGCTAGTAGAATGAATTATGTCCCTATTGTTGTGGTAAATGTTGCTTACAGGATGATTAAGGAAGATACTGAATATGACCTGTGTACCTGTTTACGGAAGCAATTGTTCGAGAATTCAAAATCCATCAAACAGGACAAATCACTTAGGTTCAAGTTTGGGAAACTTTTGATCAGTCTATTCTTCTATTTTCAAAGTTATTTCCCTAAAGTAGGTGATGTTCAATGGTCTACTGACCTACAGGTTTCTAGATAGATTAAGGATAGTCTACAAGCAGTGGGAACTACATATCCTGAGGTTCTAAATACGAATTCAGACTAAAGATGAACCAGAGAATATGGATATATGGTGATTTAGTGAAGAAGTATGAACATGACATCTACTTCACAATAAGGACAAATCACTGCATAATGGAAGCGGTGGAACCTAGAAAGGAAGTAGTTGACCCTATGGGGTATGAAGTGGTGATGACATATTGATCGGGTATGCCTCTACCCTACTTGCCTCACCACTAGATGCAAAGAAGAAAAGAACCAGTACCTACTCGGAGAGGGTCACACCGATTGAGGAACCGAAGTAGAAAAAGAGAAAAGCAGTGCCATCAGTATCAGCACCGATTACATCTTCCAATCCAAGAGTGACCAAGCGGTCACTAGCCAAAAAGAAACCTGAGATTATTTCGGTAAAAGTATTTGAGAGGAAGCGGAAATCCAGGACTCACTCACCGGAGTCAGAAGACACTGAACCGAAGATTGAAATAAAGAAGACAAGGCAATCAAGCAAAAAGTCAAAGTCTACCGGTAATGTACCATTAACTTCTGCACCGGTAAATATAGATATTACTTCTTATAAACCAATGACACATTGTTAGAGGATAATAAAGAATATTAGGAGGAAAGTGCTTGATGACTTAAAGGAATATTTTGATGACTTTAATGATAGTGAGAAAGAGGATGTAGAACAGGAGGTCATTAAATATTTATGTATTAATGATTGGCCACCTTATGAGATTAAAATTATTACTCCAAATTATTTGTATGATTCTTTCGATAACAAATGGCGCATTGCCATTGAAAGAGAACAAGAGATCAGGGAGAAAAATTTTGCACAATACTTTCCTGATGCTTCAAATTCTGAGTTATTTGAAATTGTTGATAAGTACAAAGACATTTTATTTATGAGAAGAAGGAGACTCAGGTTACTAGAAGGTAAAACCTCTGAAGTAGAAAAAGATACACATATACAGGTTAAAGTTGCTGTCAAAATGCACCAAGTATCTGAAGCCACTAGGCAGGCTGATCAAGAACCTGACCCATCCTCAGTCCGGATGAGGTATTTGACAGTAAAGGTGAAAGAATGAAAGAACAAAATGCACCTATTGATATTGATGCATTAGATAATGAGGATGTCACTCCTAACAAAGAAAAAGCTGAGAAAGAGAAACAAGACAAAGAGAAAGCGGAGAAAGAACAAGAAGAAAAAGCAAGGCAAGAAGAAGCAAAGAGGAAACAAGAAGAAAAGAGGAAAGAAGAAGACAAGATAAAAGAGGAAGAAAAGAGAAAGGAAGAAGAAAGAAAGAAGGAGGAAGAGAAGAAAAATCAGGAAGAGGATAAGAACAAGAAAGAAGAGGAGAAAAAGAAAGAGTCGAAGAAGAAGAAAGAAGAAGAACATAAAAGAGTGGAAGAAGAGAAAGAAGCAGAGAACATAAAACAAGTGGGGATCAAGGCCAAAGAAGGAGGGCAGACTCCTAAGGCAACTGGTGATCAAACCAAGCAAGTTGACTCCACCAATCCTATTGATCTAACTCTTGCATGTTTGACTCAATCACCAGATGAGTCTGAGCTGCTCTGAAGCATTAAACTTGCACAGGAGAGACTGGAAGAATTGCGGAAGAAGAAATAACATGATGTCACATAAATTGTTGTTGACACCCTTACCAGTCTGATTCCCGGTACTAACCTCCCCAGTATCGAATCCTCTCTATCCAAGCTCAAAATTCTTTGTACCGTAGTGGAGGACAAGGTACAATGCTTGGAGGATGTTGCTCAAGCAACTGCAAGAAAGAACCATGAAAAGGAACTCAATATTGCCTTAGTCAAGCAAATGAATGAACTCAGGAGACAACTACTAAAACAGAAGGATGATATCAGTGTTGCTATGGGTGAGGGTAAATTACTTTTGAGTAAAATTTGCCAACCCCATCTGTTTTGTGAAGATGTGCTCAAAGAGAAAGCTCAACTCCAATCGGAGTTATAGGAATACATCTGCAACTTCAAGATGCCTTATGATTTATTCATTATCTATGGACAAACTCTTCATCATTTTCAGCATCAGATTGCCAAGATGGACTTAGAAATTAGCAACTGGACTCAATATCTACAGGAGCTTCAACTGCTCCTATTGCCAACGCTACAGGTTCTTCAGAGATGCTTTCTCAACTTGGAAGCTATCATGGTAACTCAAGAGATGAGTACCATCGATGCAATGGAAGAAATGGAATTTCAGATGAAGACTGAAAGTGAGATTGCTACCTGACTACTTGAGTCATGGACATCGGACATGGAGACTTTTATGCAGACCTTTAAATCTGTTTTTGAGAAATTTCATTCCTTATTGTCATGAACTCTGTTTTATTTTATAAAAGGGTTACTATGCATAACTTTGTCATTGTTGGCAAAGGGGGAGTAGTGTACATTAAAATTTTGGTGAATGTTACCATTTGATGCACTTACTTGTAATTTTTGCAAAGGAATGAGTATATATGCTTAGGGGGCGTAATTTTGATTTTGGCATCATTTTTTTTGTAAAACACTTAGATGTCAAAATTTTCCTAAGTGTTGCCATCAATGCCAAAGGGGGAGATTGTTGGTATTTTTGATGATGTTTTTGATTGTCATTGATGGACACACACTTACTTGATGTATGAGTTATGCTCAACTAATAGTTGTTCCAACCGGTATTGTATGTCATTGAATTTGTAGTCTTTAGACTATCGGTATTTTGCAGAAGATGGTTTACCGATCACAAATTGACTGAAGACCTCAAGCGGTACGAGGATCTCAAGCGGAACGAAGGATCCGAGCAATAGTCATTTGTTTTTTATCAGAACACTACGATATTCCAGTCTTCATTTTTGACAACCGGTAATCGGTATATTGTATTAACTGATATATATTTGTGATGAGTTACCAACCGGTATTATTGTAACGTGTGATGAGTTATCATCCACCGACACTTTGGCGGTGTCTTTGTGTCGTGTTACCAAATGTGTCTAGGTGCACTGTACCTAGGAACTTGTAGTCTAATCTTATTGGACCGACATGAAATTAGATTTCTTTATAAGGACATCATGTCTAGGTTTTGTATGTGAGATAGAGAAGAAAAGGTTATTATGTGCGATCATTGAAGAGAAGGTTAGGTCTATGTGAAGAGATAGAGTGTGTAGATATAGAAGACTGAAGTAATGCTGAAATGCATTAACAAGGAGCTGACAAGGATCTAATTAAGCATATTGTGCTATTATCTAGATCATTCACTTGTTGATTACTCACAACTTCGACAAGTTTGAAGCCCTTAACCGGGTAGGCTCAGCAAAGCCTTTGTAAATCCTCTAACGAGGTGGTTCACAACTGTGGATCTTAAAATCCTCTAACGGGTAGTCTTTAACAGGACTTATCTCCTAACAGAGATCTAGATTCCTAACAGGATCTATTCTGGTGAAGAACATTGTGTGACCTTAACCGGTCTTGTTACTATTCTGCAGATAGTTACTTGTGAGTTTTTGCTCACCGTGGTTTTTCCCATTTGGGTTTCCACATCAAATATCTTGTGTTATGGTGATTGTGCTTTTGTGGGTGAATGCTTTGTTTGCTATTTGGTTTGCATTTATCTTAACCTGTTTATTAGTGTATCTGATTCACCGATTATCTGCTAAACTGTTTAAGAGTTTGCTTACAGTAATTTCTGGCATACTAATTCACCCCCCCCCCCCCCCTCTTAGTATTCATCAAAAAGATAAAAACAAAATTAGACAAACCTTAGTAGCTTTACTGACTGTGTCTTTGCTTTGATTTGTTTGATGTGATGGTTGATAATGTCTGATCTCAAAAAGTTGTGGACCCCGTTTAAGACTGACCTGTCTGATTTTGAGTGTATCCTCTTTTGTTTAAGACAAGATAATGATCATGTTGATATGGATATTGACGATTGATAAGAGTTGATTAGTTTGGTTGTAGATGTTTGATAAGATAGTTATATCCTTTGTTTAACTTCGTGCGAAGTGTTTGTTGGATATCTGCTAGGGTATTTGTTTCTCGTGAGACATGTTATTGCAATTTTTTAAATGTTTTCAATTTTTAGTTTTTTTTGAAGATTTTTTCGATGTTTAGGGTTTTTTCAAGATCGTATTTGAATGTTTTTGGTTGATTTTGTTGTTTTCCGATGTTTTTGGTATTTTGTTGGATTTTTTGAATGTTTTAAAAAAATTGTTGTTTTCCAAATGTTTTTGGTATTTGTTCAGGAATTTTTTCATGACTTTTTACGATTTGTAGGAATATTTTTAGGACTTTTTACGATTTTTAGGGTTTTTTCAGTTATGCCCCTAGTATGCAGACCTATATGACATGATGATCTACAATATGCACTTGGAGACAATAAAATATAAGCATGAAATTATGCTAATGCAGTTTGCATGATGCAAATGCAGTTCTTAATTTGAACAAGGATGATTGTGTTTGTTTAGCATTTTGTAATACACCAATTGAATTGGAGGTGCAAAACATTTCATATATAAGTGATCAATCGATCCTCCAGATCCATTGGAACATATAAATCAACACACTTATTGGCTAGGACTTGTAGATGGAGACGCAAAAAACTTCCCCATTGATTCTCGAAACTTTGATCTTCTTTTGCCCATGTATGTGCGAGTGAGTTAATTCTCGCTCTTGTGTTCACTAAAGATCCATGGCATCCTATATGACTAGCTACATGGATTATTCTAACTTCAAAAGCACCCTGGATAGAGTCTTGTTGCCAGCAAGATTTAAAGGCTCTGACAAGGTTATACATTGTAATGCCTCGAATATTGCTCCATTGCCAACAGGCGTCCATAGCCCTGATGGAGTTATTCGCATGTTCCCATAGTCAACCTTTTTGTCGCACTTGTATGCATGATATTTCAGTTATATCATTTCTTTTTAGCCTTGAGATGAATATTGGCATAACATTTTTTTATTTTTTATTTTCTTGCCTTGACTTGTATGTAATGAAACCTTCTTGGGTATGACAATTACAGTGGCATTGAAGTAGAATATTGGATTTTTCACTAGTCATATGATCAACTAGGTGTCTAGAATGAATTAGAGATTTTGTTAATGTGTGAGATATAGCAATTGATAGATTTTGAGTTAACAAGTCGCAAATAGTGAAATCTCTACCCAACCATAGACAAAGTGTCGTCACAAGGTGATGGTGAAAATGAATGACCTTAGTATCTCAAAAACATCATGTCTGAATATCTAAGAAAAGAGATGACCTTTGTTTCTCTTGAATGCAAATAAATGATAAATTTGTATAGTTACCTTGTTTTATTGATGCAACTATATGAAAAAGCAACAAATGATATGCAACTATATGAGGAAGTAGTAAATGATATGTGGCTATATGTTGTGCAATAATTAAAATGTGATGCAATGTCGTAAGGAAATATGCAAATGCAATGTTGAATTTAAAATGAACTCGTCCCTTAGATGTAATATATTTTTAGGTGCATACTATTCATGGGATCAGGGAGTGGATCTCCTTCCATGGTGGATAAACTGTAAGCGTCATTACCAACAACTCTCATGATTATGAACAGTCCCAACCAGTTAGGTTCAAACTTACCCAGTCATTCTCATTCTGTTAAGTTTCTTTGATTTTCTTTAAGGACAAGATCTCCTACATCAAAAAATTGTGGTCTCACTCTTTTTATGTAGCTTCTTCTCATTCGGTTTTGATAACCTTGTAGGTGATTCAGAGTAGTTTTTCTCTTTTCATCTAATAATTCTAACTCTTGCAATCTTGACACTCTGTAATCTTCCTCGAATATGATGTTCTTTAGAGAGACTGTGAGTGATGTCAATTCTACCTCTATAAGTAAGATGGATTCTGCACCATATACCAATGAATACAGTGTAGCTCCTATTGCAGTTCACACATTGGTTTTGTAGGCCCAGAGAACAGGATTGAGCTGAATGTGCCAATCATGGCCTGTTTTAGTGACAACTTTCTTCTGAATTTTCAAGATTGTTTTGTTTGTTGCCTTTGTTTGTCCATTACTTTGCAAATAAAATGGAGTTGCAAATCGCTACTAGATGTGGAATTGCTCACTAAGTTCACTTACTTCTTGGTTCTTGAATGGTCTTACATTATCTGTTGCAATGCTCATTGGGACCCCATATATGCAGATAATGTAGTTCAAAATGAACTTTTCTATTTGTTTGCCCATAATTTAGGTCATAGAGATTGCCTCGACCCACTTCATGAAATATTTTATGGCAATAATAATGAATTCATGTCCATTAGATGAGGTAGGGTTGATTTTCCCTAGTAAATCAAGTCCCTAGTGTGAGAATGACCATAGTGATGTGATAGGTTGAAGGTCATGTGCAGGTGTGTGAATCAGATATCCATGAATTTGGTATTGTCTGTAAATTTGTACATATTTGTAGGCATCCTTCTCCATTTTTAGCTAGTAGTATCATGTTCTCAACAGTTTCTTGGCTAGTGTTGGGCCACTGACGCGCGTGTCGCAGATTCCATCATGAACTTCCTTTAGGGCTTGTTTTGCTTCTTCAAAATTAAGATATCTAAATAAGGTGGCATCCAAGCTTCTTCTATACAATGTGTCTACAATAAGTGTGTATCTAGATGTATGTTGTATAAGACTATTTCTCTAATTGGATGAAAGACTTGGAGGCATATATTGATCATGTAGATATGAGTAAACTTCTTGATACCAGGGAGATTTAGGTCCCACTATTGCACATACATACTTTGAAGTAGGTATTTCATATGAGGGAACCATAAATTGTTCTACCACAAACTCAAATTAAGTTCCATTATTGGGCATATCAAGGAGAGATCCCATAGTTGCCATTGCATCAATAACTCTATTTTGTACTCTAGGGATTTTCTCAAAAGAGATGTTGGAAAATTTTTGCTTGATTTCTTCAACCAACTGTTTTTATGGTGTGAGATTGTCATCCTTGGTGTCATAATAATCATTCACTTGGTTGGTGATGAGCTAAGAATCACCATAAACTTGTAGTTCTTTGATCTTCCATAGACAGTTCAAAGTCCTATTACTAGTGCTTCATATCCAACTATGTTATTAGTGCTTAGGAAACTTATTTTGAAAGATGGGAATAGAATCACCTTAAGGGGTGATAAATAGGATTCCTTCTCCTACTCCATGATTGATATGTGATCCATCAAAGTATAGTTTCCAACTAGTGGCTGTTGTAATTGTGAAGACAGATTCATCTAGGAAGTCTTTCAACAATGGATGATAGTCTCATATTGGAGCCTCTGCCAATTGATCTACAATTATTTGCCCTTTGATGGCCTTTCTATCAACATACTCAATGTCAAACTCACTTAAGATCATTACCCATTTAGCCAACCTTTCGGTCAATTCCACTTTGCTTAATATGTTAGGACTCAGAGGTAATTGAGAGGGGGGGTGAATCAGTTGTCAATTAATTTCAACCCAAATATAACTTAATCAAACTTCATACTTAATACCGGTAAACCAAACTTAATGTCGGTCAACAGATTAACAGTTAATATTAATACTGGTGAAATTTAATGCATGCAACAAAAAGAGAAACAACATCCGCAACACATAACACAGAGATTTGTACGTGGAAACCCTGTAAGAGGAAAAACCACGGTGGGAAACCTTACCCACAATCAAATGATACTACTGCAGATAGTATGTGTGTACAAATGGGGTCTACACATGCAGAAAGGCCAACCGCCTAGAACTCACTGCTCAATCACAAGATAGGAGTCACACTGACTACAATTGGATGATTGAATCCAATGATAATGTACTGCTCAAAGTAGCATCTCCAATGTTGGATTAAATGTTGGTTAAGCTCTAATAATCTCCTTCAAACCTTCCTTGAACCTTCAAATGATGTCTCCCTAAGTAGTTCTACTTATATTTGCATATACCAAATATCACAACCTTACCATACCATATTCTATCATATCCTATGCTAATCTCATAAATGAGATCTTACATATATGCCAAAACCTAAGACCAAATGTGTAGGTCGGCTCACTAAGAATATTACAATTAGATCAATTACAAATAATTCAACATGTGATGCATCATGTTGGCTCAATACAATTACAACAATAACTAAATAATTAAATCATCTCCATAACGTGTCATGCTGATCTGGAATAGATAATGCATGTCGGTCCATAACCTAGACCAGTTTGCCGGTAACAGCAAATATGTCAGGCCAATTAGACCAATAACCAAAATACCAATACCAAGTG
The DNA here is from genome assembly GCF_030272615.1 of Cryptomeria japonica. Taxonomy (NCBI): domain Eukaryota; kingdom Viridiplantae; phylum Streptophyta; class Pinopsida; order Cupressales; family Cupressaceae; genus Cryptomeria; species Cryptomeria japonica. The sequence goes on from NC_081412.1 coordinate 578,065,056, forward strand.
TCCAAACCATGTCTTCGACATAACCAAGTCATCTCAAGATGATAACAAGTCATCCTCAATGTCGGTGAACAATATAACCTGTCGGTGAACCAAATACCGGTGACTGTGCATAAGTCAGTGAACTTGCTGGTGAACATAACCAAAGATCTTCAAAAGGATAAGTGCTGATAAGTGTTGACATCAATGAAAAAATCAATGCAACACATCCATAATACCAACAATCTCCCCCTTCGGCATTGATAGCAACATAAGATGGAAAAACCATCTAAGTGCCAAAGCATAAATGCCAAAAACCAAAAACCAACAATCTCCAAAATAGATCAATACCAGAAATCAAAATATAAATTACCTCTGCATTTGTATAATCACTCCCCCAATGAATAATCTCTCCCCAAAGGATAATGTTGTTTTTCCATAGATATCTCTCCCCCTTTGACATCAAATTCCAAAGCAATACAAATACCATATACAACCAATTACAATAACCAACTACTCCCCCTAAGAAGTAGCTCTCCTCCATCAAAGCCGAAAAAATATTTCTTTGTTATTTATGTCGGTTTGATGCCAAGCATCAACTGTCTAAGTCTCTACCGATGAGGGTATAACCCCAAGTTGCTTTCTGAGATATTCAAAAATTTCCTTAGGCAAAGGCTTAGTAAAGATATATGTAATCTACTCTTTAGTATTCACATAAACCAATCTCACTTCTTTTGGTTTAACATTTTCTTTCAGAAAATTATATTTGATAGAAACATGTTTGGTTTTAGAGTGAAATATCGGATTCTTAGATATATCAATTGTTGTTGAATTATCACAATAAATTATTATAGGTTCTTTGCATTTTACCTTTATGTCCTTTAACATTTGCTTAATCCATAATACCTTAGTACAATTAGTTGTTGCTACAACATATTCTGATTTTGTTGTTGATAATGATGTACAACTCCGTTTTTTGCTCAACCATGAAATCAATCTACTACCAAGAAAGAATGCCCCGTCGGTGGTGCTCTTTCTGTCATCTACATCTCCTACCCAATTAGCATCGGTGTATGCACATAAATCAAAATTTTCATCTTTAGGATACCATAAACCAAGATTTGTTGTGCCTTGTAAATACCAAAAAATCCTTTTCACTATTGATTCATGATTTTCTCTAGGATTACTCTCAAATCTTGAAACAATACACACCGCATTCATTATATCAGGTCTTGTTTGTGTCAAATACAGTAAACCTCCAATCATAGATTTGTATCTTGTCGAATTAATAGGAGTTGAACCATCCTTCAATGATAGTTTATCGGTTGTAGTCATAGGAGTACTTAACGGTTTAGAGTTTTCCATACCAAATTTATTCAATAGTTCCTTCAAGTACTTTGTCTGACATATGAATATACCTTTATCAGTATGTGAAATCTACAATCCTAAAAAGAATTTTATCTCCCCAATCATAGACATTTCAAATTCTTCTTGCATCTTATTAGAAAAGTCTTTACACAATCCATCTTCTCCTCCAACAACGATGTCATCAACAAAAACTTCAATAACCAAGATGTCCTCATTAGTCACTTTGAAATATAAGTTTTTGTTAGCATTACCTTTAGTGTAACCAAGCTTCAAAAGATATTTGTCCAATCTAGCATACCAAGATCTAGGAGCTTGCTTCAATCCATATAAAGCTTTCCTTAATCTGTAAACCATATCTTTATCTTTTGTCAATGAAAATCCATCAAGTTGTTCAATGTAAACTTCTTCTTCAAGATCACCATTTAGAAATGCACATTTAATATCCATTTGATATACTTTATAGTTTTTGTGTGTTGCAAAAGCAAGAAATAATCTGACTACCTCAATTCTAGCTATCGATGCAAAGGTTTCATTGTAATCAATTCCCTCTTTCTGTGAATATCCTTTACACACTAATATTGCTTTATTTTTTATTACCTTACCATCTTCATTAAGTTTATTTCTAAATACCCATTTAGTTCCAATTACATTTTTATCTTTAGGTCAGGGAACCAATGTCCATGTATTGTTCTTTTCAATTTGTTCTAATTCATCTTCCATAGCTTTAATCCAATGTTTATCTTCACATGCCTCAATAAGAGATGTTGGTTCAATTTGAGAAATTAAATATACCTCTTCATTTTCCAGTCTTCCTCTTGTCATAACTCCTTGATACTTATTCCCAATTATCTAACTTTCAGAGTGATTTAGTCTTACATACCTGGGTGTGTTCACTTGTTGTTGTTCTTCAGTCACTGTGGAATTCTCTGATGATGCCGGTGTGATTGGATCTATATTTTGTGTCAGTGCATTCTGTATAGGTTCATTTATGATCATCTCAACTGTTGGTTCATAATCCATAGACCTTGAATTTCCTCTAAAGTGTTCATTTATCTTCACATTTGCACTCTCAATGATTTTCTGTAATCTTTTATTAAAACATCTATATGCTTTTCTCTTAGATGAATAACCAAGAAATATACCTTCATCACTTATAGGATCAAATTTTCCAACATACTCATCTCTACTAATGTAACATTTGCTTCCAAATATTCTGAAGTATTTAAGAGGAGTATTACCAAACCATAATTCATAAGGTGTCTTACCGGTTTCACCTTTGATGTGAACTCTATTGAAAGCGTAAACTGTTGTATTCGCTGCTTCTCTCCAATACACATGAGGTAGATTTGCTTCTAATATCATGCTTCTAGCCGCATCTAGAATAGTTTTGTTCTTCCTTTCCACAACTCCATTTTGTTGAGGTGTCTAGGATGCTAATAGTTGTCTTCTGATCCTATTCACTTCACAAAATGTATTGTACTCCTTAGATGTAAATTCACCTCCTTGATCTGATCTTAAACATTTGATTTTCTTACCGGTTTCATTCTCTACAAGTGCCTTGAATAATTTAAATTTTCCAAAAGCTTTTGATTTCTCCCTGAGAAAAGTAACCCAACACATTCTAGAATAATCATCAATAATTAGCATGAAATATCTATCTCCCTCTAGACTTCTTGTTATTGTCGGACCACACAAGTCAGTATGAATTAAATCAAGAACATTATTGGATTTCTCAGCAATACTCTTAAAATTTGTTCTAACTTGCTTTCCCATTTGATATTCCTTACATACTGGATTCAAAGGTTTTACAATCTTAGGTAAATCCCTTACTGTCTTAGATGAACTAATCTTTATAATGCAATCAAAATTCACATGACAGAGTCTTTTTTCCATAACCAACTTTCATCAATATGTGCAATCAAGCATGTCTTTTCATTGTTATTCAAATGAAAGGTATTACCTCTAGTCTGATTACCGGTTGCAATTTCCAAACCAGATCTATTCATGATTTTGCATTTACCATTCTTGAATTGTAACTGAAATCCCTTTTCAACTAGTTGACAAACACTCAAAAGATTATGCTTCAAACCTTCAATTTAATAAATGTTGTCGGTATTGTGCATACCATCAAAAGATATAGTGCCTTTTCCTCTGATCAAACAAGCTTTGTCATCTCCAAATCTTACTAGACCTCCATTGTATTCATGAAAAGATAAGAATTTACTTTTATCTCTAGTCATATGATGTGAACATCCAAAATCTATAATCCAATCATCCTTTTCTTCAATTTTAGTTGTCAATGCCTGCTCTACTGGTGGATCAATAGGTGTCAGTTGATCTTCTATTATTGCAACAAAATCCCATCCATTGTTTGTCGGTTCTTCATCAGAATCATTAGTAACTCCTTCATCAACATAGTAACATGATTTGTCTCTATTCTTCTTAAATCCGTATCTCTGATATGCAAGGTTATGCTTGTATGTTCTTTTAGCTTCTTTTGTTAATCTTGCATGTCTATCAGGACATCTAGATGCCATATGACCAACTTTATTGTAGTTAAAATATTTAAATAGTGCTTTACCTTCATACTTACTTCCAATAGGACCTTTAGGCATTTTTCTTGCAAATAGTGCTTCAAGCTCTTCAAGTTCTTCATTTTCCCTTCTGATATCTTCAAGTTCTCTTGCATAAAGTGCTTTCCAATCAGTTTTATCAGATTATGATGATGATGCAGATGATGATGATTTGAAGGCTAAATATATTTTAATTGTAGCAACATGACCAAATTCCTCAAGCTCAAATGTTGAAAGTTTTCCAACCAAGGTATCTCTAGATACTAATGTGTTGGGAATTGTTCTCAACTCATTAATAGCAATTACTTTCATTTTTCATGCCAGTGGCAATTCTCTTAAAACTTTAGAAACAATTTCATCTTCACTTAAGGAACCTCCACAATATTGTATTCCCAAAACAATTTCATTAACCCTTTCCATAAAAGAAAAAATTCTTTCATCTTCTTCCATTTTCAAATTTTAATACCTGACCTGGAAGCATTCCAGTTTTGCAATTTTGACAATGGTATGTCCTTCATTCAATGTCTCCAATTTATCCCAAATAGCTTTAGCAGTAGATCGATCTGATAATCCCATGATTTGTTGATCTAACAAGGCACTCAAAAGTGCTTCTCTTGCTTTGCAATCATTCTCTTGATCCTTACCCAATGTAGGTGGATTAGGTTGACCTGATGTATGATCAACATAGCCATTTTGTGTAACACCCCATATGTTTTTTCCAATGCAATTCAAATGTGTCTCCATTCTGATCTTCGATATACCATAATTAGTTCCATCAAGTTTCGGACTGTCCTTCCTGAAAAGTTTAGTTGCCATAGAATCTCCTCAAGTTGTCAAACTTCTGCAAAAAGAGGACCTTGCTCTGATACCAATTGTTAGGACCCAGAGGCAACTGAAAGGGGGGGGTGAATCAGTTGTCAATTAATTTCAACCCAAATATAACTTAATCAAACTTGATACTTAATATCGGTAAACCAAACTTAATGTTGGTCAACAAATTAATAGTTAATATTAATACCGGCGAAACTTAATGCATGAAATGGAAAGAGAAACAACATACACAACATATAGCACAGATATTTGTACGTGGAAACCCTGTAAGGGGAAAAACCACGGTGGGAAACCTTACCCACAATCAGATGATACTACTGTAGATAGAATGTGTGTACAAATGGGGTCTGCACACATGCAGAAAGGCCAACCGCCTAGAGCTCGCTGCTCAATCACAAGATGGGAGTCACACTGACTACAATTGGATGATTAAATCTAATGATAATGTACTGCTCAAAGTAGCATCTCCAATGTTGGATTCAATACTTGTTAAGCTCTGATAATCTCCTTCGAACCTTCCTTGAACCTTCAAATAATGTCTGCGAGAGTAATTCTACTTATATTCGCATATACCGAATATCACAACCTTACCATACCATATTCTATCATATCCTATGCTAATCTCATAAATGAGATCTTACATATATGCCAAAACCTAAGACCAAATGTGTAGGTCGGCTCACTAAGAATATTATAATTAGATCAATTACAAATGAGTCAAGATGTGATGCATCAAGTCAGCTCAATACAATTACAACAATAACCAAATGATTAAATCATCTCCATAATGTGTCATGTTGAGCTGGAATAGATAATGCATGTCGGTCCATAACCTAGACTAGTTTGTCGGTAACAACAAATATGTCGGGCCAATTAGACCAATAACCAAAATACCAAAACCAAGTGTCCAAACCATGTCTTCGACATAACCAAGTGATCTCCAGATGATAACAAGTCATCCTCGGTGCTGGTGAACCAAATACCAGTGACTGTGCATAAGTCACTGAACTTGCCGGTGAACATAACCAAAGATCTCCAGAAGGATAAGTGTTGATAAGTGTTGACATCAATAAAAAACCCAATGCAACACATCCATAATACCAACATAATAGATATTTGAGTGGTTCAAACCTTGCAACAAGCTAAATCTTATGGTTGATTATATAATGTTTGAGTTTCTGTAAAGCAAAAATCACTATTAAGCATGCACACTCAATAGGAGTGTAATTCAGTTCATAGCCCACAAGGGTTCTACTGATGTAGTAGATTTCTATTTCTTTCCCTTGATCATTGTGCTATGCTAAGAGAGCACCCAAAGTAGAGTTTGTGGTAGATATGTATAGCAATAGTGGTTTCCTTGGATTGGTGGCACTAATATTGGTATGGTCAGTAGATAGTCTTACAAGGCTTGAAATGCCTCCTGGCATTATTCTGACCATTTGAATGTTACACCTTTCTTTAAAAGGTGTTGGAAAGGGTGGCACTTGTCTGCCAATTGTGCTATGAAGTGTCTTACAGATTGGAGCCTACCTTGTAGACTTCTCAATTGCTTGAGTGTTGTTGGTGCTGGTATTTGCAATATGGCTTTCACCTTTTCTGGATCTATTTCAATACCTCTGTTTGATACAATGAAGCCCAATATATTTCCATCTATGACACCAAATACACACTTTTTAGGATTGAGCCTTACCTTGTACTGTTCTATTCTATCAAAGATTTTAGAAAGAACTTCCAAGTGATTTTCTCTTGTTCGCGACTTGGCTAACATATCATCAACATAGTCCTCCATGACATCATGTATCATGTCATGGAATAGTATTGCCATAGCCCATTGATATGTTGCACCCGCATTCTTCAAGCCAAATGGCATGACGTTCCAATGGTATGTTCCCCAAGGACATGTGAATACTATCTTTGCTTGGTTTTCTTGTGTAATCCTAATTTGATTATAACCATAAAAGCCATCCATAAGTAAAAGTATTTCATTTCTCGTTATAAGATATACAATCATATTAATATTAGGAAACAGAAAATAATCCTTTGGAAAAGCCTTGTTTAGATCTTTGAAGTTAGTGTAGATTCTGATGCCCCCAGTGTGTTTGGTTACTGGGACTAGATTAGAGATCTACTCTGCATAGTTTATGGGTCTTATGAAACCCACATATAACAATTTGTGTAACTCAATTTTGACTAGTAAGGCTATCTATGTATGAGTATTTCTTAACTTTTGCTTATAAGGCTTTTGTTCCTAGTAATAGTGGTAGATGGTGTAAAACCAATTCACGATCCAGCCCTGACATATCTTCATAGGACCATGCAAAGTTGATAGGTCTTTGTTTGAAAAATTCAATGAATTTCTCCTTCTCTAGAGGGTTTAGAGATTGTGCCAAGTGAATTTTATGTAAATTCTCGACATCTCCTATGTTAATCTCTTCAGTTTCTTCCATTAGGAGTATCAATTTCTCTTCATCTATTGGGAGATCATCAAGTCTGCTTCTAGTCATGCTCTCTGCTTCTTCTGAGTAATCTAGATTAGAGGAAGAGCTTGCCTCTCCAAAATTTGTTGTTCTATCCAAATCAATGGCAAATACTGCCTTGTGATCATTATAGGGAAGTCCATCCCTTGCACCTAAGAATTCTAAAATAGCCTCGTTGTTTCCGAACCAATCTAGCTTTGGTTCATCTTTTTGCCTCTAGTCTATTAAATGTGGGTACATAAGGCAAAGATCCCTTTCATCATCAAAATTTGGGCTTGTTGTTATCATGCAAACCTGATTATCAAATTGACTTGAAAAGGTATTTGGTTCCATTCCTATATCCTCATAAACAATGCCCTCCTCTACAGGTGGCAGGTGATCATAATATCTATCTATATGGTCTATTTTGCTGCTATGAAGAGATAGAAACTCATAGTCATGTGAATCAGTGATTATCTCAACATAGGTGTATATGTCGGATCTATCATCATATGGTTCCTCTTAAATTGGGGTTAGAGGGAACTCTATAGTGTTGATGATGCATGGAATACTTTCATGACTTGATAATGTATCTTCATTTATGAACAAATTGTTCATTCCTTGAATGACTAATTCTGATGCTATATATGTATCTGTTGATGTATTTGAAGATGAAGATGAGGCCAACCAGGTGTTGATCTCATTTGGTGGCCCTCTGATTAGGCATGGAGAAGTAATCTTTGCATTGTAGTCACTAGTAGGTGCTATGCCTGTCTCTGTTACTATATTGGCATTTGAAGAGGGTGGACACACAGTTGTTTATAAGTTTCCCAGTGTGACATTGTTAGAAATTTTAATTTTGTTGGTTGACTGTTGTGGTATTGTTGATGGCATGTCTATATTCATTGGGGTAGCTAATTTTTTAGACTTTTTTGTTGTATGGCTATATCCCAAACCTTGGTATTTTGGGTTGTCTATAGGTAAGATGGGTTCTATGATGCCTTGAGAATTTAATCCCAATCCTTTTGTTCCATCATAGCCATGTCTTTGTAACATTGTGAATCCATTCCCATATAAATCTAAGGGAAATTTGATTACATGGTAGTTTTCTTCATCCTTGTATAGCCAAGCATTCATGTCTTCTTCTAGGGCTTCTTCTTGTATGTCTCTCCATCTAACAAATGAGCAAGAGTTTGAATATTTGACAATATCTTTTCCTTTATCTTGCTTGGTGATAGTAGATGAGGGTCTCTCAAAAGTTCTAGTAGATAGAGATACAAGCCTTGTTGATGATGATCCAGCAATAGAGTATTGCCCACACCCTTCATCCTTGATTTGTAGTGGAGGTGCATTAGGTGTGTATGGTGCTGAATTATCTAATTGTGTTAGGGATCCCAACTATGGAGTAAGCATGGATTCTTGATTAGTTGGGACTTGGTTATCCGTACTTGCTCTTAAGTAATTGTAGTTTTGGAAAGGATCTAGATCTCCTTGTATGGTTATTTCAATCCCATTGAATGGGAACTTGATGAATTGATGGAATGTGGAGGGTACTCTTTTCATGACATGTATCCATGGGTGACCCAATAACATATTGTATCCTAATTCTTTATCTAACACTTGGAAAGTGAGATTAGTGGTGACAGGTCCAACTTGTACTGGAAACACAACCACCCCTTTTGAAGGACATTCCTAATCATCATATGCTCTTATTTTGATTCTCTTTGTAGGGTCTATGTGAAGATGAGAGTAGCCTAGTGCTTGAAGTAATTTGAGGGTGCATATGTTCAGCCCTGCTCCTCCATCAACCAACACTCTTCTGATCCTTTTCTTATGAATGCATGCTACCAGATGTAAAGGATCATTATGCAATATCCTATATGTGGGGATATCTCGTTATGTGAAAGCAACTCGGGATGAAGCAGCTAAATTTCCCACCATTCCTTGAAATGTAGATTCATCCATATTTCTTGGAACAACTAAATCTTGGACTACCTTATCTAAGATTTGCTTATGACTTGGTGATATGCGAAGCAATTCAAAGAGCGAGATTTTTGTTGGAGTCTTCTTCAATTGATCAACAACATTAAAGTTGCTTGCTTGAGACGGTGCATGAGAAGGTACTCCTTGCAATGTCACATTTGATGTGCGAGTTACAACAACACAATCCCTATTCCTAGGATTGACAATGATAGTAGCTACTACTGCATTCCCTACACTGAGTGTATTGATCGTGTAATCATAGTAGCTACTACTACATTGGTAGTGTATCAAGGCAATATGGCTAGCCTAGGTGGTGGAGGTGGTGAGGGAGGTGGTAATAATCCACCCCCACCTCTTGAACTTACCTTCAAGTTTCCTATTGGATTTTGTTGAGTTACACAAATTTGACACCGCACTTATCATACCCCCCAAAAAATAAAAAAACTCAATTTGTTTTTTACTTTGCACTTCCAAAGTTAACGTAATAAAAACATAGAATACTTATACACACATTCAAATTTCAAACGGACTGACACTGTAGAATACTTAACTTTTCCTTATGCAAATTCACATTTCCTATTCTTTTTCTGGTCCCTCCAATAATTACACAAATTCCACATCGCACTTATCATACCCCACAAAAAAAATTAAAACATGATTTATTTTCTACTTTGCACTTCAAAAGTTAACTTAATAAAAGCATAGAATAATTATACACACGCTCAAATTTCAATCGAACTGACAACGTAGAACACTTTACTTTCCCTTGTACAAATTTACATTTCCTATCCTTTTGCCTGGTCCCTCCAATAATTTCAAATAATTGATACAAATTTACAATGTCCTTTGCCTATTACATATAATGTGTTTAGTACTACAACGTTATTAATTGAATCTTCACATGATATTCTATCATTTACTACAATACAATAAATACTTCTCTCTCCTAATAAAAAAATCAACAACAATTAAATAATAAAATCAAATAAAAAAACAAATGAACATAAAATATATTGATTGCTTGTGGTTCCTTCAAATATTTTTCCCATTGCAACATCATGCAAAATACAACAAGTACCACATAGTGGCGAGTACTTGCCTTCATAGTAATATAATAAAAATATTTGTTATAATTCTTAATTATAATTTTGTATTATTGTTAATTTAAAATTATGTTATTTCAATTATATTTTTATAATATTAACCATAACTCTCACTTTAATAAAATAATATTAAAAATTATAATATAACATAAGCATTATAGTAAATATATGAATATAATATAACCCATTAATGGCCCTAAATGAGTTAATCCAAAATTTGAGAAACTTGTTAACAGAGACCAACTGGTGTCGAGGAGGGTTGAGGGTCCCATTTGACAACAGTTTAGCCCCACGAGCCGAGAAGTTCATATTGGACACAGTCAACCACGAGGTGAGTAAGTTGTCAACAGTGGGAGTTGAACCCTCCCCGACAGAGTCGCTAGTTTTGTTAACACATACTAGCTGCCACTACACCAAAAGTTTGAACTGTTAGTGAGAGCACTACTGATGAGCCTTAGTTTTATGCCTTTATTTGTAGACATTTTGCTACACTCAAGGATTTTATATTTGTTGATGGGACTTTATATTATGCTTTAACTGACTTTGTGGACCTATTTGATGATCATGTTACCTATAGTTTGGAAACTTTATTTTGACAAAACGATGAACCTTATGAATGTAAATATAAGTATAAATTGTCTTTATATGATAGATGAATGTGTTGCAATAAGTGCATGAAATGTGGATAGGAATGCTTGTTCTAATGTTGGTGTTGCAGTTGCGTGGAAGACTCTTTGTGGTGAAACAAGGCTTCATTTGTAGCAGCATGGCAACATGGACAGGACTGGACAATAAGGTGTGGAAAAGGTCAAGGGTTGATACAACTAGAGCACTAGTTGTTCAAGCTCATTAAGAAATCTTTAGAAGAAGTTATGATTCATTAATAGTTTTATTAATTGTCATGTTGGATGTTAGAGCATATCTAGGGAAGATTTATAGATGTTCAAGGATGGAACAGAGTCCTAATTTTCTTAGTTCTCTTAGATTTCATATTCCAAATAAAAGCCTCCACCTAGATATTAGGAAGTGGAGCGACTCTTGTGGAAACTGTTGCAAGGATGAATGTTATAAATCCTTCTCGTGTTTCCTAGTTAGTTAGTTGTTGTTTTGATAAAATAATGTTATGTTGTTAAACTGATTTTAAATAGAAAATTTGATTTACTTGTTGGAATAGTTAAGTATTTGATGTTTTAACATGGTGATGGGATCTCAATAGTTAGTTTTTGTTGTAACTTTTACTCCATAAGACTCACCCAAGGGGGCCCACTTGGTGAGGATTCTATCTGGTTATCTTTTATGCACTTTATCTATCAAGTTATCTAATTTTGTTCTGTTAAAGTTACTTGTTGTCTGCTCTTGCAGCCACAAACAGTTACTTTGCATATGTTCCTACAGCCACGACAGGGCAGAATAGTCATTTATGTAAAAGTTAGAGGAATTTACATTTCGTTAGTAGAAGTTAGCATAGTCTTTACGAGTTATAATTTTGGAGCAAGTTCCTTTCCTATGGAGATTTATTTAGTATTCCCATTTTCTTAAAATATGATAGATTTGTTCCTTGACACTCTTGGTGTATATATTTTGTTGTCCCATTTCAAGTTGAATGGCCTCAAATTGATAAGAAAAATAAGCTCGGATAGTGGGGTTTTGGATAGTTGCTCGATTAGAAACTTGTCACTCTAAGCTGAGTATTGTGTTGTATTTAACATCCATTATTTTGTGCCAACATCTTTGGCACCATTGTCGGGGTGAAAAATGGAGTTTATGGGAACATAGGATTTCATTTCTTAAAGTCATTATTATAGCACTACATTAATTCTTAGAATAGATTAAGTTATTCATGTCATTCATGCAGGTCTAATGTTAGCTTTTCAATATCTGTATGCATAGAAGAAGAGATCCCCTTGCGAGATTCCTTCCTAACTTGAGTCACTCAGAAGAATATCTACCTGAAAACTAAAATATTGAGCCAAAAATTAATCCTTTTGCACAATTTTTTGTAGACCTAGATCATAATGGCTTAGATAACCTCATACCTCCACCTAAGCCACCTTTTGAAGAAAATCCTTTTGTAGCATTGGTAGTATATCAGGGCAATATGGTCAGCCAAGGTGGTGAAGGTGGTGGAGGTGGTGGGGGAGGTGGTAATAATCCACCCCCACCTCCTGGACTTACCTTCGAGTTTCCTATTCCAACACAGAGAGCCAATGCTAATCTAAAGAATATCCCTCCTATTGTCCTTCCTCGTTTTTATGTCCTTATCACTGAAGATCCAAATACCTTCCTTTTTGAGTTTGATGTGTTATGCCAAATTTATGATTATATTATAGATTCATACAAACTTAAAAGTTCTTTCCCTCCACTTTGAAATATTCTTCCCTTCATTGGTTTATGTCTTTAGAAGAAGATTCTATAGCTGATTGGGACACTATAAAAGAAAAGTTCCTTAACAAGTACAAGGAATATTGTAGAGGAAGTGATATGAGGGGAGATGATATATTCCACATGCAACAAAAAGATGAGGAACCTTTGGAAGATTACATAGAGAGGTTCCACATGCAACAAAAAGATGAGGAACCTTTGGAAGATTACATAGAGAGGTTCCTCTTTAGCTTGAAGGAATCAAAACATAACCAGTTAAGTGCAAATTCTTAAGAACTGGTCTTCTTGAGGGGAATCAATGAGGAATGTATTGAAGTACTAAATCTCATTACAGGAGGAGATATTACACAAGCAACTTGGAATGATATACAACAACTCTGCCAAAACTATTATAGAGTTGCATTAAAGAAACCAAGAGGATATCAATATACACCTAGTAAATCTAACTTTGGTGTGTCAAGAAAAAGCTAACTAATTTGCTCAAAGATTTTTTAGCAAGATATAATTGTAACGTTGTAAATTGTATGCACTTGCTAAAGCAGTACAATTTCACACCTAGTTTAGCACCCGCCTTGGCACATTTGGCATTTTGCATTGCATTTCCCCTTTAGCACTTAATTAATCAAATTAATTAGGTCTAAGGTTCTATTTCATCATCTTCCACATCATAAAGTCGAGCCCTTTTCATTAAAGTGTGCCCCTTTCATTTTATTCCTCCAATACATCATTTAATCAAAAACCCTAATTAGGTCCTATTCTGAGCTTGGGGGCTTGATTTTGGGGGTCAAAACATCTCGAAATCACCTATAACTTTGGGATTCGCTCTAAAATCATCATATCCGACGGCCCTGAAAATTTGGTGAAAAGTTGTCGGGACCGTGGCGCCCGGAGTGCACACAGTCCCGGACATTTTTCTTGAAATTTTAGGAGCGCGATCCAATCATAAAATAAAGCTTAACCCCAAGAAATTGGCGGGAGATTCAATCTCTAGGTCGGCCAAAAGTTGGAATTAAGACCTAGGGTTTCATACATAAGAGCTCTCTTTCTTCATTTGAAAGGATCCGAATTTTGGTTTCAGGAACCTCATATGCAGTAAAAGAGCAGATCTTTAAGGACTCCAGCAACATTCAACATTCATCCATCAAGCATTCATCAATTTGATTCATCCACTTAGGGCTTGGAAGACATTGAAGAGCAATAGGGGATCACCGACTGAAGATTGGCTTGTACCCCTCCCTTGGGGTTGGGTATGATTTCATATTGTTTTCATGTCTTTGCATAAGCTTCATTATATCACTTGCGTACATGCTTTAGATCACTTTGCATCTTGATTTGGAGCATTTACATTATCATTTACAAGCAATTAGGGTTTACTTTCTAGGTTGCTCTAGTTTGCTTACTTGCATTTTAGGATCTTGCACACACACAAGATCTGCACACACATTACTTTTACAATACAACTTGGCTATTCATGGAGGTGGAAATCACCAAAGCGGGGGTTTGACTAAGGCAAAACACTATATAGCCACCCAAAACACCTTTTCAGATATAAGTGCAGATTTCGGGATTTAGACGACGCCGCAAGTCGCAGATTCGAGAGAAGCAGACGGAGACCGAACCATACACCAAGTTTCAGAGCAGAAGACTAGGACAGGGGCATGGGGCACCCTGGTCTTGCCAGGACAGGGGCACTGGGTGCCCTGGTCCCTGGGACAAAGGCACTGGGCGCCCTGGTCCCTGGGACAAAGGCACTGGGCGCCCTGGTCCCCCTGTCAGACAGCAAGTTTTCGGCAGTTCGGATAGTTTTCCAGGTTGCAAAACAGCAGTTTCAGGAGCAGTTTCAGGGGCAGAATCAGGACAGTGGCGCCCGCGCCCCCATCCCGAACATTCTCACTCAGATTTTGACTCCAGGTATGCATTTGCATCCTTGTCTTGTCCCTGTGTTTACAACTTTCCATAGTTTAAGTTCAATTCTGCAATCTTGTTATTAGTTCATACTTGCACTTTGGGGTTAGGGATTGAACTTGCATCATTTTATCTTTCAATTACAACAAAGGAATAGAAATCCTAATAGGTAGCCCATGGCTCTCTCTTTCACAAAAAGAAGTAGCCAATTGTGTGATACCTCTAGGCTCTTTCGTATTCCACAATGTGTGTCAAAAGGTAGGATTAGGACATGTTAGCCTAGTCTCGCTTTTTCCCCTACACATTTTGGTGAACCCGACGTGAACCTTATTATTGCTTTCTCTTGCATTGCATTTGTTAGATCTAGATCTAGATTTAGTGTGTTTCATTTAAGTTTCATTTTCAAAAAAAAAAAAAAAAAAAAGGAAAGGTGTGTTTCTTTATTTCTTTGCATTGTATGTTTAAGTTTTATCCATTCGTTATTTCAAAATGTCAAATTTCTATTTACAAGATATTCATATCCATGATGATGTATGCAATTATGTTGATTATGAGTATAGCCAAGATGAATTAGATGAAGCTTTAGATGAGTTTTTGAACCCTAATGATACCAAACCTTCATTTTACCAAAAACTCATAAACCTTGTTACTATGCCATTTCGTTGTGATGAGAAAGATAAGTTGAATGATTCCTCTCAAGGGTACATTCCTATCAACTCTTCCACTGAATCTAGTAACATGGTTGTTTTCAATGAACCCCTCTATGAAGAGATGTCTCCTTTTGAATCGAAAGATAAACCTTTTAATCGATATGATCATGTTTTGTTGGATAATGTTCTTGATGACTTTGTGGCTTTATTGAAATCTTTAAACAAGAACAAAACTTCTAAATTAGTTAACATGATAAACCTGAATGTGCATAATAAGCCTCTCCTTGAAGTCCAAGGTGCTTATCCTTCTCCTAAATCACCTCTCCTTACTGTCCAAGGAGGGTATGGTTATGATTCCTTTCTTACTCCGAATAAACCTATCATCACTGTGCAAGGAAGGAAACCTATAAGTCCTTATAGTTATGCCAAGCAATTAACTAGAGAGAGTTATCATGCGGTTGCCCATACTTATCATACTAGAAATAATAGGCAGCCTAATCCTCCTCCTATAACTCCGATTTCTCTTCCTAATCCTCAACCAACCGTTCCGCAAGCTCCACGTATTTCACAAGTTCTTGGCAAGGAATATGATCTCATAGAACAACTTAAAGCTACCCCTACTAAGATTTCCCTTTGGGATTTGATCCAAACTTCCTCTGCTTATCATGGAATGTTACAAGATGCCTTGAAAGATTTGAATGTTCCTCCACCTAATGCATCTAGTAATATAGTATCTTTAGTTAACTTTGTGATGAATCCTAAAGCTCAAATTGTGTTTACTCAAGACGAGTTGCCTACTAGTGAAATTCAACATCAATATGATCCCTTGATGATTGTGGTTATCATAAAAGACACTGCTATAAGACGAGCACTGGTAGATAATGGCTCTAGCCTTAATGTGTGTAGCATTAATCTATTGCATAAGATGAATGTGGATACATCCCTTATTGAGACTGACTCTCGTCCCATTCAAGGCTTTGATAATGTGGCTAAGTCTTTATTAGGTATTATCACCTTACCCATCATGATGGGACCTGTTACTTTGCCTACTCCTATCCATGTTATGTCGGGAAATCTAACATATAACTTGTTATTAGGGAGACGTTGGATTCACAGTATGCAAGTTGTCCCCTCTACATTGCATAGACAAGTTAAATTTATCTATAACAATAAGACATATACCTTGATAGGTGATACTAGGTTTCAAGCTTGTTTGCAAACATCTACTTCCAAAGGGAGTTCTTCTAAGCCTTCCTCTTCTAGTGGTGACTCTTTACCTATGGATGAATCATCACCCTCTGATAATCAAAGTTCTTTGGATGAGCCTGAAGTTCCTGAAAAAGATTCTTCTCAACTTGAATCGACACATGAAAAGGCTCTTGATCCTGAAAAGGTTCTCATAGAAGACGACTGGGGATCTCTTGATTTTAATCCCACCTTTGTAGGTGAGTATAGGGTCCCTTCTAGAGAGCTTAAAGTTGAAAAGAAGGAAGAGGCTAAAAATCAATCCATCTTACCCGAACCTATGAGCAATAATTTTGTGGCCGCCTCTCAAACTTCTTCTCCTCACACCTCTAATTCTGAAGGATTTGATTCTTTGTCTTATGAAAAACCACCTTCTCTTTCTGAAATGGCTGATCGTTATGGTCGTGGTTTTCATATTCTAGCTAAGCATGGGTATCATGGAAATGGTTGTGGTGCTCACGAACAAGGGATAAAGGTTCCTCTAGAGAATAATCTTTATGACGTGACCTTTGGACTTGGTTTTAATCCTTACAAGCGCACTAAAGCTTCTAAGAGACCATGTATTAGTGTTAATACTATTTCTACATCTCTACCAATGAGACACCCTGAGTATATTGATGGGGATCCTTTGTGTGCCTATGCTTTGGATGTCTTTCCTATCGACGATGCTTTAGTTGAGTTTTTAGGAGCATATGATACTCTCCCTCGTTATCATCACAATAGGGGACTTCCTTATTGTTTGAACACTGAAGCTTATTTTGGAAAAGAGATTGATAATGATGAGATTGTGAAAGAATTCCCTTAGTTAAAGGATACTCCTCAACAAAGTAATCTTCTTATAAGTGACACCATTGATGTTAAGATGGATCCTTGCAATGAAGAAAAAGTTATTAGAATTGGGAAGTGTTTGGATGAAGAAGAACAAAAACAATATGCAGATTTATTGCATGAATTCCTTGAGATCTTTGCTTGGACATATTCTGACATGCCTGGTATAGATCCTAAGATTGTTACTCATAATATTGTCTTAGTTCCCGATGCTAAGCCTATGAAACAAAATATTCGAAAAATGAATCCTAAGGTAGCTTTGCTTGTTAAGGCTGAGATTGAAAAATTATTGGAGGTTGGATTTGTCCGCCCTATTGATTATTCCCCATGGATTTTGAATATTGTCGCTTTGGCTAAATCAGATAATAAGATAAGAATGTGTACTGACTTTCGAGATTTAAATAAGGCTTCTTTAAAAGATGATTTCCCTCTCCCAAACATTGACATGATAGTTGATTCTACAGCAGGACATGCTTTGTTATCCTTCATGGACGGTTTTTCAGGATACAATCAAATCTTTATTAATCCTCAAGATCAATTCAAAACTGCTTTCACCACTCCTTGGGGTACGTTTTGTTGGGTGATGATGCCTTTTGGACTTAAAAACGCAGGTGCAACTTATCAACGAGCGATGACCCTTATCTTTCATGATTATATGCATAAGATTTTAGAAGATTATGTCGATGATGTTTTAGCCAAATCCATTCTCTATATAGATCATATTAAGATCCTTCATCAAATCTTTGAAAGGATTCATAAATATCACATGCGCTTGAATCCCCGAAAATGTGTTTTTGGTGTGGATAGTGGAAAACTATTAGGATTCATAGTTTCGCATCGTGGGATTGAGGTGGACACTAAGAAAATAGATGCTATTGTTAACATGCCACCTCCTAGAAATGTGTCTCAACTCAAAAGCTTACAAGGAAAGATTCAGGCTATTCGTAGGTTCATATCTCAACTGGCGGACCGTACTTTTCCTTTTACTCAACTTCTCAAAAAGAATATCACTTTTCAATGGAATGAAGATTGTCAGCAAGCATTTGAAGATTTAAAAGTATATTTGGCTAATCCCCCTATCCTTCAACCTGCCGAACCTTCTAAACCCTTCCTTCTTTATACAGCTGCTTCCTCTCATGCTCTCGCAGCATTATTGGCACAACATGATAAAGATGGTAAAGAGTGTCTGGTTTATTATATAAGTCGAACCTTACTTGATTATGAGACCCGATATTCTGCGATAGAAAGACAATGCTTGGCCTTGGTGTTTGCGACTCAGAAATTGAGACATTATCTTTTAAATTTAGAAGTCCACGTCATGGTAAAGTTTGATCCTTTGAAGCATTTTTTCTCTAAAACTGATTTATCAGGATGCCTAGCTAAATGGGTTATGATGTTAACTGAATTTGACCTTAAATTTATTTCACAAAAAGCAATTAAAGGGCAAGCGTTGACCGACCACTTAGTTGAGGCCCCTTCACCTTTCTCCTTCCCTAACCCTGAGTCTTTTCCCGATGACTTCATTCTTTGTACAGAGAAAGATGAAACTTGGGAGCTATACTTTGATGGCTCTAAGTGTCGTACGGGATCGGGGGCAGGTGTTGTTCTGATTTCTCCTACAAAGAAATCCATTCCCTTATCTTATCGTCTCAATTTCCTATGTACCAATAACATTGTCGAGTATGAGGCTCTTATAGCAGGAATAAAGGCAGCCTTGGCTCTGAATGTAAAGCACATACATATTTATGGAGATTCTCAATTAATTATAAGACAAGTAACAGGACTGTATCAAGCAAGACAAGACAAACTATCACAATATAAAGACCTTGCTATCTCTTTGTTACAAAAATTCGATTCTTATACCATGGAACCTATTCCTCGAAAAGATAATCGACATGCGGACGCAATGGCATGTGTGGCTTCTCTTGTATCTTTAGAGGACCCTGTGGTTGATCTTAAATTCGTTATTCACAACCTTATTTCACCAGCTATTGTAGATGATTCTAGCCTGGTGACATGTTGCGACTTTATAGACTCAGATGAATGGTATTCGCATATCGTAAGATACTTGACCAATGGTACCTTTCCTGATTCCGCCAATAGAAACACTAGGGCTAGAATCCGCAAGTTGTCTGCTAGATATATCATTCTTTCTAATGTTCTTTACCGAAGGGGTTATAACGATCTTCTCCTTCGTTGTCTTAACAAATCGGAAATCCCTGTTGCTCTTGAAGAGGCACATTCAGGTGCCTGTGGGGGGCATTTTGGAGGCAAATCCTTGGTTCAAAGATTGCTTCGTATGGGATATTATTGGCAAACTATGCAGAAGGATTCTTTTTCATTTGTTAAGAAATGTCATCAATGTCAACAACACAATAATCTGATTCATGCTCCTGCCCAAGAACTCCGTTCTCAGGTAGCCTCTTGGCCTTTCTCTGCATGGGGGCTAGATCTCATCGGTAAAATCTCTCCTCCTTCATCTCAAGGACATACTTTCATTATAACCGCAACAGATTACTTTACAAAGTAGGTAGAAGCTATTCCTCTTAGCTCTACTACTGTTGACGTGATTTGTCGATTTCTTCTAGAAAACATTATTTCTCGATTCGGGATACCTTCCACTATAATCTCAGATAATGGGACATCATTTAAGAACAAAGACGTGAAGAAATTCCTTGAGAAATATCATATCAAACATTGATTTTCTACACCATACTATCCTTAATCAAATGGTCAAGCCGAATCATCCAATAAGATAATTGAACAAATTCTTTGCAAAACCGTGAATAAGCATGGTAAGGACTAGAGTACTCAGCTAATTTATGCTCTTTGGGCTTACCGAACGAGTGTACGAATTGCTACAGGAACTACCCCTTATAACCTTGTTTATGGTGCTGATGCTATTATGCCTTTAGAATTAGAGATTCCATCACTTAGAGTTTCTCTCAAAGGTATAGTAGATGATGACTCTTATAGAGAGCAAAGACTTCAACAGCTTGAGATGCTTGATGAACAGCGTATAAATGCTCTTGAGCATATTCAAGCGTATCACAAAACTCTACAACGAAGCTATAATGATAAGGTTATTCAACGTTCCTTCTCAGTAGGTGACTTAGTTCTCTATGAGAATCAGCGCAATGTGAATGCCTTACCTGAAGAAAAGAGAAAATTTAGTCCTAATTGGCTCGGACCATATATTGTTATTGAAGATTATGGATCAGGTGCTTACAAAATAGCGGATGTAGACGGTACGCCTCTTAAAGAACCTATAAACGCTATGCACTTACGTAGATACTATGCTTAATTCCTCATTCCTTATCATTCATCTATTTTCTTTTCACTTCTTCAAAATTGGATAATATGTTAGCATATCTTTGTTAGAGCAATTAGAATTAGATGATATGTTGTTTAATCTATATTGCTTTGTTCCTGACAAGTTGTTTCTTTACTCTCTAGTTTGTCTTGAATTTATTCATGTAAATTGCAAAAGATTTACATTTTCATTATGTTGGCATATTATACAATGTCTTTATGTGTTAAGTAGAATTGTATCATGTTGTGTATAATTTAAATCACATTACTTATATGATTCTTAGGCTTAACACATATTTCTTCCCTATCATCAATGTAGTACTTGATCAAATATTGTAATTAAGTCACACATGTATCAATTTAATCATGGAGCATTGAAAAATCAATCACATGGAAATTAAATTCAGAACATACATGTAAATCTACCAAATGTGTTAGCTTTAATCAAAGCAAAACATACAATTGTTTTAGGCATTAAAGATAACACGTTTGAGACAAAGAGAAGCATGTGTGTATATATATATATATATATGTGACTCGTATAATACAAAAGTAGGTCACTATACAAAATGTGACCTATCCTACAATATGAAATCATCTCCTATCCCTAGGGCTAGTGGCTGGAGAGTGACGACTAGACACTCCCTCCTGATCCGGCCGTGAAGGTGGGCCCATAGGTGTATAGCGTGATATAGACCGTGAATGACTCCGAGAGGAACTCCTACGATCCCTATCCATAAGGATCGCGCGATACGAGGTAGCCTCGACCTGAGCTGTTGCTAGGTCACGCTGCGCCTGCTGAAGGTTCTCTGATAGAACTCTCTCTCTCTCCCTCCATATTTCCACCTGTACTCGAAATGGGGAAAATAAGTCCTCATGTCGACCCGCGTTCCCCTGAGGCCTATAGGCAACCTGTGAGGAACTAGGGATCTGTGCCCTCGTGGAAATATCTGTCACTGCTTGCTGGATCAAGGAGCGTCACTCCTGCACATTAGCTGTAGCAGTAGAAAAGATTTTGTATTAGTACCATTCTATATCATCAAAACATTAATCAATCAATATAAACCTACTATACCTAGATCTCCCTTGCGCCAGTAGGGATCGTGATATGGTAGCATCTGTGACTGGGAACTGCTAGGCTCCCCACGCTCGAATGATCTGTGCACGATGGGTGCAGGTCTCCGTATCGCCTCGTGTTCCCCCTTTTGAGGAATATGAGGAGGATCCAAGGCTATGGTATCATCCCCTGAATGGTGGGGAGCTGCATCTGATTCCTACTCATCCTCGTCATCCTCCTCCTCCTCATTTGCATCCTCGCCCGCACCCTCGTTCTCCTCATCATCATCTCTATCTGTGTCATCCTCCTCTCCTTCCTCCTCCTCCTCGGCACTAGGCTGATCTCCTATGGGTGGATCAGGATCTCCTGCCTCCTCATGACCCTCTCCCTCCTCTGGCTCCGCCGATCTGGATCCCAAATCCTCATCTCGGTCCCCATGTCTGCATGGACCTGGATGGCCTGTCAGGTGATCCGGTGGAAAGATAGGCCCTGGATATGTCCTCATAAACCATGACAGATACCTGCGCTGAGCTTCGGGATCTACGGCATAATCAGTAACCACATCCTGATCGGACCCCTCCATATCTGTGATCTCGATATCATCTATCGTAGGTCTCGCTACTGCTCTAGGTCTGGGAAGGACTCGTGAGTGTTGAGTGTAGATGGGTACATCGGCTGGAACACACTGCTCTAGCACAAACTGCCTCCGTACTCGGTCAAAGTAGAATGGGACTATGATATGTGGGTATCGTCCTCTTAGTAGGCAGTTCCTCTGTAAGCATGCTAGCTGCCTCTCCATCCCATCCCATCTATGCATCCGCAGATATGGTCTCCATACTATCACCTCAGCTATCAATCTGTCAAATGTCACTCTCCAATATAATAGATCCCCAAATCTCCACTCGCTGGTAAGTGGATAGGCAAACACCCTGGGTCGCTCGCTAGCCGCACTCATCGGATAGCCAACAAGCCTGGTGCATGTGAAGTGCTCAAATATCCACACCTGAAGAAGTGTGCATGTCATCAAGCTGCAACCCTGTCCAAAAGCATACTCCTCGAGGTCGTGATAGAGATGTGCAAGCATACTCTGACCCCAGGCGTATACTCTCCTATGTCTCTCCATAGCCCTAATGCACCATGTGAGACCCCCATGCATGTGCGTACCTCGCCCATTAGGGCAGACAGCTAGTGCAATGATGGCAATCATAAGGCGTCTCATGAGGGGCACCTCTCTGGTAGGATGTAAGAGCCAGCTGACCATGATGCGACCTCTCGTCTCACTCGGCATGACTCTCCCTATGCAGTATACCTGCTCCCTCTGATGGTCCTCTGCTGACCGGTCGATCACGTATGTCACGGTAGCTCCTCTGATAGGTAGGCGAAGTATGCGGTACACATCCTCAAGTGTCACTGTCATCTCCCCTACTGGAAGCTGGAATGTACATGTGTCAGGATCCCATCGCTCCATAAGTGCCATCAGCATCACAGGATGGAATCGAATGGCCGACATGAGAATCATAGACCACAAACCTACTATAGACAATGTATCTCTCTCTGCTTGAGTCAGCCGGGGAATCTGATCTCGCAGACTGTGAAGAATCTGCCCCGCAGTGTGCTCTCATGTACGGGAGACCCTGCGATACAAAAACATCAGTGTAATCAGTAGTCAATCATCACAATCATCTATGCCAAAAACGAAAGCTGTTGAACATCGAAAGCTAACCCTAGCATCCCTCGTCAAGTCCTGATTGGGACCATGGCGCCCTGAGAGGACCATGGCGCCCTTCAGGGACCATGGCGCCCCACAGGGACCATGGCGCCCTGATAGGACCATGGTGCCCTGGGTGGGACCCAGGGTCGGAATCTGGGGCCCGCATTCGATCACAGAAACTCCATGTCAACAGAAATGCAGAAAGTCAAAGTCAAAGTTCAGTCAACTCACCTCGTCCAGTGGCTCGTCACTGATCACGGCCTCTCGCATGATCTCCATCCTCGTGGGACACTTCGGTCGTCATGAAGGCATGATGATGGCTATGTGGGCTCCATTGCAATGAACAATACTCAGAAATCAACAAAGTGACAAATGCAATAGTCACTTTCAAGGTATATACTTTCATTCCTTTACCTTTACTTTCAAAACCCTAATTCTCCTCTATCACTCGTTTCATCATAACTTGAGTTTGGGAAATGCGATTTTCGAGCCATTTTTTGCGTAGGAATCATATTTTCGTTCCCTTACTCCCTTGATGTTCCAAATTGTGCTCTGATTAAGCCTCTTTAGTGAACATCTATCATCAATAATCTCTCACACAATTTGTCGTCAGTAAACATGCTACCCTATTTCACCTCCCTAATAAGCAAGTCGAAATAGGGGGGGGCATATAGCTACTCGCAAATTTCATCACTTTCCTTAGTAAGCATTAGGTGATTTTGTGATCTAACGTGTGTTTTGTAGGGTGCGGTTCCTAACTGTGTACTGCAGATACCGCTGGGGGCTTCGTTCGACGGACTTATGGATATATCCTTTTTTCAAATAATGTTTACTTTCCTGTACTTTAGCTTGCATATGCACGTAGTACTCATATGACCGCTAAAGTGGGGGCTAAATGTAACATCGTAAATTGTACGCACTTGCTAAAGCAGTACAATTTCACACCTAGTTTAGCACCTACCTTGGCCCATTGGGCATTTTGCATTGCATTTCCCCTTTAGCACTTAATTAATCAAATTAATTAGGTCTAAGGTTCTATTTCATCATCTTCCACATCATAAAGTTGGGCCCTTTTCATTAAAGTGTGCCCCTTTCATTTTATTCCTCCAATACATCATTTAATCAAAAACCCTAATTAGGTCCTATTCTGAGCTTGGGGGCTTGATTTCGGGGGTCAAAACATCTCGAAATCACCTGTAACTTCAGGATTCGCTCTAAAATCATCATATCCGACGGCCCTAAAAATTTGGTGAAAAGTTGTCGGGACCGTGGCGCCCGGAGTGCACACGGTCCCGGACATTTTTCCCGAAATTTTAGGAGCGCGATCCAATCATAAAATAAAGCTTAACCCCAAGAAATTGGCGGGAGATTCAATCTCTAGGTCGGCCAAAAGTTGGAATTAAGACCTAGGGTTTCATACATAAGAGCTCTCTTTCTTCATTTGAAAGGATCTGAATTTTGGTTTCATGAACCTCATATGCAGTAAAAGAGCAGATCTTTAAGGACTCCAGCAACATTCAACATTCATCCATCAAGCATTCATCAATTTCATTCATCCACTTAGGGCTTGGAAGACATTGAAGAGCAATAGGGGATCACCGACTGAAGATTGGCTTGTACCCCTCCCTTGGGGTTGGGTATGATTTCATATTGTTTTCATGTCTTTGCATAAGCTTCATTATATCACTTGCGTACATGCTTTAGATCACTTTGCATCTTGATTTGGAGCATTTACATTATCATTTACAAGCAATTAGGGTTTACTTTCTAGGTTGCTCTAGTTTGCTTACTTGCATTTTAGGATCTTGCACACACACAAGATCTGCACACACATTACTTTTACAATACAACTTGGCTATTCATGGAGGTGGAAATCACCAAAGCGGGGGTTTGACTAAGGCAAAACCCTATATAGCCACCCAAAACACCTTTTCAGATATAAGTGTAGATTTCGGGATTTAGACGACGCCGCAAGTCGCAGATCAGAGAGAAGCAGACGAAGACCGAACCATACACCAAGTTTCAGAGCAGAAGACCAGGACAGGGGCGTGGGGCGCCCTGGTCCTGCCAGGACAGGGGCGCTGGGTGCCCTGGTCCCTGGGACAAAGGCGCTAGGCGCCCTGGTCCCCCTGTCAGACAGCAAGTTTTTGGCAGTTCGGACAGTTTTCCAGGTTGCAAAACAGCAGTTTCAGGGGCAGAATCAGGACAGTGGCGCCTGCGCCCCCGTCCCAAACATTCTCAATCAGATTTTGACTCCAGGTACGCATTTGTATCCTTGTCTTGTCCCCGTGTTTACAGCTTTCCATAGTTTAAGTTCAATTCTGCAATCTTGTTATTAGTTCATACTTGCACTTTGGGGTTAGGGATTGAACTTGCATCATTTTATCTTTCAATTACAACAAAGGAATAGAAATCCTAATAGGTAGCCCGTGGCTCTCTCTTTCACAAAAAGAAGTAGCCAATTGTGTGATACCTCTAGGCTCTTTCGTATTCCACAATGTGTGTCAAAAGGTAGGATTAGGACATGTTAGCCTAGTCTCGCTTTTTCCCCTACACAATAATCAACAATATGGCCACACAAATAGATACTCTTTAGGAAAAACAAAAGTAGGAGGCAACAGAGGCATTGTTGGCTGAATTTTATCCCCTTTGTAGATAGAAGAAGAGGAATTGTAGATACAAGAAGTTGGCAAGCATCAACAACAAATTTCATCAACTAGAATTTCATCCAGTAGAAGATGATGAAGGCCAAATTTTATTTGTATCCCAAAGGAAACCATGGGTTCCAAGACAAGGTATGCCACCTGATCCCTTATCTTTCAATGGTCCATATTCTTATGCACCTAGTAATCAGTGGCAAAATCAATATCCTCCAAACTTTGGCAATTATAGAAACCCAGAATGGAATTATCAGCCAAACTCTTGGTCAAGCCCTCAACCTCAATAGCAACCACCCTAAGGGAACAGGCAGCCACAACAAACCAATTGGCACCAATCTCAACCATGGAGAGGCCAACAATGGCCCAATCAACCAGCTGGATATCTCCAACCAAATCAGTCTGCTAGATAACAAGCCATTATGCTCTCTGAATCCACTAATGTATCACCAAGGCCTACTCAATTACCAGCCCAACCTGCTCCTAATCCCAATAATAAAACACAACAACGACAACAACCAATATATTCAACATAATTCAATCAGTACCCTGCATATTCAGTCAGTATTAGTGATGTACATCTTCAGTCAAGAAAAACTTTACCACCGCTTGTTACTCCTGTTATCACAGAATTATCCAGTGAAAAAGAGGAACATGTAGGTTCTACTCCTATCTTACCAACTGAAGATCCTAAGGACCTAGATCCTCCATTTCCTCAAAGATTAGATCAACCTAAGCCCACCTGTGAGCCAACCTTTGATTTCTTGGATCGGCTCAAACATGTCTGTGTTAAAATACCTCTCTTTCAAGCCATTAAAGATGTCCCCATATGTAGTAAAGCTATTATAGAAGCATGCTTGAAGAAACCTAGGAGGAAGAAGAAGGATCCTACAATAGTACATGTAATGGGTAAGTTAGCTAATATCATGCTAGGGAAAGTGTTCATGACTAAGTATTCAAACCTTGGTAGCCCAGTGGTTGCAATAATGATAAATGGATTTATGATTCAAAATTCTCTCATAGATTTAGGAGTTGCTATCAATGTCATGACCAAAGGAATCATGCAAAATCTAAATTTGGCAACTATAAGACCTACTCATGCAGTTCTTGAATTGGTAGATAATTCCATTATTAAGCCAGATGGTATGCTAGAAGACATTGTAGTAACTCTTGATTCTTGGGAATTTCCAGTTGATTTTATGATTTAATCTCCCAAAGCTACCTTGGGAGGGTATCTAGTAATTTTGGGAAGACCCTGGTTGGCTACTATAAATGCTTACATTGGATGTAGGTAAGGAGGTATGACTATTTCCAATGGAAATAGTACAAAGAAGTTGACACTTCTTCTACCCACTCAACCACATGAATAATCAAAACAATTCATTTGCCCTGACTTAGGGGATGAGCCTAAGGAAGATAATAAGTCTGTGGTAAAATTGATGTTGCTTGACATAATTCCTCTCATACAATTATATGATGAAGACCAAGTCTTGGCACATGTGTTAAATAACACATGTGCAGAAGATGCTACAGGAGAATGTACTTCAGACAATTCTAGATGTCCATCACAAAGACTACTGTCTAATTTAAAATTGATCACTCCTACACTACTTCATACTCTGCTACCCCATGAAATAAACCTACCCAGTATGAATGAATCTTCCATGAAGGAGATGACTAAACAAATTGAAGTAGCCCCTGGGAAGCAACTCATTGTAAACTGTAATCTCTCCGCACAACAAGAGCATTCATTGAAACAATTGTTACAGAAGAAGAAGAATGTATATACTTAAGACTACACTGACATGGTAGGGTTGGATCCTAAACTATGTACTCGTAGAATATATATTCAAGAGCACACTAAACCAATCAAACAACCACAGAGAAGAGTTAACCCAACTCTTAGGGAAATTATCAAGACTGAATTATAGAAGCTATTGGATGTGGGTTTTATTTACCCCATCTCAGACAATGAATGGGTTTGACCTCTGGTGATTGATCCAAAGAATCATGGCAAATTGAGGGTATGCATGGATTATAAAGAATCTAACAAAGCTACAAAAAAGGATCATTTTCCACTTCCCTTTATTGACTAAGTTTTGGATTCTTTGGCAGGGAAGAAGTACTTTTCATTCCTTGACAGGTTTAGTGGCTATAATCAGATTTAGATAGAACTAGAGGATCAGGATAAGACAACCTTCACTTGTCCCTGAAGAACCTATGCCTTCTCTGTTCTACCATTTGGATTATGTAATTCTCCAGCAACCTTTCAGAGGGCAGTCTTAAGCATCTTTGTTGATATTTCCCACAATTGTGTGGAAATCTACATGGATGATTTTACCACCTATGGAGATGAGTTTCAAGAAGTACTTGATAATTCAGCCAAAGTGCTACAAAGATGTCATGATCATAATCTTTCACTAAACAATGAGAAATGCTTTCTCATGATGTAGGAAGGAGTGGTCTTAGGTCACTACATCTCAACTAGGGGAATTCAAGTAGATCCTACCAAGATTGAGGTGATTGAAACTCTTCCAATTCCCATCAAGCAAAAAGATGTACGTAGTTTTTAAGGAATGGTGGTTACTATAGGAATTTTGTCAAAAATTTCAGCACCATAGCAAGTTCCTTGTATGGACTACTGTTGAAAGATGTAGATTTTCAGTGGACACCAACATGTGATAAAGCCTTCCAAGAGCTCAAACCTGTACTTACTCAATCGCAATCCTTCAAGGACCGAAATTGAATCTACCATTTTATATTTACACTGATGCCTCTAACTATGCAGTTAGAGCAGTTTTGGCCCAGAAAGATGGAGGCATCAAAAATGCAGTCTACAACATTAGCAAAAATTTGCAAGGAGCTAAATTGAATTACATTGTAACAGAAAAAGAAATGTTAGCATTAATATATGCCCTCAACAAATTTAGACATTATATAACAGGGTACCAAGTATATGTTTACTCTGACCATACAACAATCAGATACCTCATGAACAAACCGGTTGTTTCTGGCAGACTTGCAAGATGGCTACTTCTAATGTAGGAGTTTGATATTACTATCATAGATAAGCCAGGTAAAGCAAATGTAGTGGTTGACTTCTTGTCCAATCTTACACATCAGCCTCAAGAACCTATCATTGATGATTCTTTTCTAGATTAGCATCTCTTTGCTATCAATATTCATGTTCCCTGGTATGTTGATATAGCCAACTATATGGTTACGGGTAAAGTACCTTCCTATTTCTCTGCAAAGGATAGAAGGATTTGTTGGACATTGTTGCTGCTAGGATATATTGTTGTCATTGATGTCAACATATTCCTGCTCTGGTGCTTGCAAATTGGTTTATTGGGATTATGGTTTGGTGTATGGAGTATTTATAGTATCACTATATTCTTTTGTATTTGTTTTGGTATTCTGAGGAGCTTAATTGATCATAGCATATGATACGGTTTGCAGTTTGTTTTTCTGATCAGTGCTTTGTAGAGTTCGGTATTTCCTCTGGTATGTTCTGGTGTGATCAGATCTTGAGTTGAGTCTTTGGGAGACTGTTTGGGATGGTCTTTTGTATCTTCCTTTTAGATGGTTAGTGATTTGGTGCTCTGCAAGTTATCTTTCTTCATGACAATTGATGATGTTTGAGTGTTCTTGAGTTTCAGATGTTGATCGATGAAGATTTGATAAGTAGTGTTGGTGCAGTTGTTTTTTATGATTCTAACATTCTTTTTGGTGTTTCCCAATTGTGTCCTATTTGTTTCGATGATCCATATTGATTGTTATGCGAGCTCTTGGTGATTTTGTTGAGCCGGTGATGTTCTTCATGTTATGTGGTTTTCTTGGTGGTGTAGCGTGTTGCGGTTGATCTTGGCATGATTTCCAGTGTTGTTGCGTGTTTGGAGATTTGAATTAGGTCTATATGTTATGTCATATATATCATTATATTGGTCCAGTGTTCGATATTTGTATCGTGTGATGTAATTTTTTAATTGTGAGTTGAGGGTTTAGCCGACCTTGTTGTCAAGGTTGATGAATTGTATAAATAGGTGGTATTGTCATGCAATTTAGGTATTAAGGTTGTGTCTGGATTATCAAAGAGTGGTGTATGTGCGAACAAGTGATTCATCCTTCAGCATTGTGATTGAGAAGATATTGGTGTTGCAGAGCAGACAATTGTGCTTAACTGGAACTGTCATCAAACATTTGCAGATGCTATTATTGTAGTTCATTTCTTCCGGATTGAAGTCTAAATCTTATTGTAAGTCAATGAGACTTCCTTGAGGGTTGTAGCCTTTTGGGTCATTATCTTTTGAGCAGTGAGCTATAGGCAGTATGCCTGAATGTATGTGCATTCCCCATTGTAATATTTTCACATAGTACTAAGCATCATCTTATTATGGGTAAGTTCCCACAGTGGTTTTTCCCTTAACCATGTTTTCCACGTCAAAATATTGGTGTTGTATGTTGTGTTATCAACTTGCTTATCTTTATTATTGCTACAGTTTATTAGATCTGTATTTTTGATTAAGTTGGCTGATCCAGTGAAAACTGATTCACTCCCCATCCCCCTTCTCAGTTTTCCTTCATTGTTGTTGCCAGCAATTGGTATTAGAGATAGATCCTCCAGAAGAAACTTAACCACTTGGGGAGATCCAGGATGGAAACTGGAACTGGAGGTGTTATCTTTAAGAAGGAGAGTTCAAGATTTGATGGAAGTAACTATGCTATATGGAAGTGCACTTGAGATGTCTTGGAGAAGATTACTTGAAGATTACAAAGAATGCATATTTTGCTGCTCTGAATGGATCGGTTACTGCTAATGAGATCAAGGAAGTTGAACATAACATTAGAGAAAAGGAAGCATTGTTGAGTACCCCGTCTGATTCAGAGATGACAAATGTAACGGGACTTCAAACTGCACATGTGATATGGGAGAAGATTGAGACTTTGTATGAACAAGATAAACAAGTAAAAGTTGATAAGTTGTAGATCTTGAAAGGGAAATACGAGATGCTGAAGATGGGAGAAGATGAGAACATAAATACCTTTATGGCTAAGGTGAATGATCTTGTCGTAAGTATCATATGTGTCGGTGGAACCCTTGAAGAAGATAAAATTGTTGCTAAGGTGATAAGATCTTTGCCTCCTGCTTATAAAAACAAGGTAGTTGCTATTGATGAGATTCAGAGTGTGACTGCAGTAACAAGAGATATGTTGGTTGGAAAGATTGATACATTTGAGTTGAAAAAATTTGGTGAATCACATGGAAATTCTGAGATAACATTTAGAGAATTTGTTTATGGAAAGCATAAGTATGATCCTAAAGAATGCAGAATATCCAGATATGAAAGAGAAAGGAGAGAGATGAAAGAGCAAGAAAGAGAACTGGATGAGCTTGAAGCATTGATTGCCCAGAGATTACCTAAAGGAGCCGGTAGTATGATGGAAATTTGCCCTTGAAATGTTTCTCTTGCAATAAGGTAGGACATTTTTCTTCTAGGTTCCCAGAGAGAATGGCTAAGTATGATAGGCATGATAAATTTGATAAGCCTGATAGAAATGATAGATATGAGAAGCATGAGAAGTATGATAAGCCTTACAAGTCTAACCTGAAGTATAAGCATCAGAAGAACTGCTATTATGTTTCTAATGAAGGTGTTATAGATGGAGAATCAAAAAGAGATGAAGTTGTGTTTCTTTCCATTAAAGAAGATGGACTGGTACCTATTGATTCCACTAACTGCACTATTGAGGAGAAAGCTTTAGCTACTAAAGTTGAGGAAAAAGATGATGGGTGATTGACAATGGTTGTTCTCATCATTATGATCGGGGATAAAAGAAAATTTGTGAGTATGGAAAGGTATGATGGTGGAATAGTGAGATTTGGAGATGACAAAGCCTGTGTGATCCATGGTAGAGGTTCTATTTCCTTTGATGGTAAGCATAATACTGATGATGTTTTGTATGTTGAAGGTTTGAAGCATAATCTTTTGAGTGTTGGATAGATGGTTGACAAAGGTTGTGATTTACAATTCAAGAATGGTAAATACAAAATCCTAAATGTCTTTGGTATAGAGATTGAATCTAGAACTAAGACTGAAGGTAATATTTTTCATTTGAATGCTGGTGAGAAAAGTTATTTGATTGCTCAGTTTGATGAAAGTTGGTTGTGGCATAGGAGAATGTGTCATGTTAACTTTGATTCAATGATTAAGATCAGTTCTACACAAGTTGTTAGAGATCTACCTAAAATTGTTAAGCCTGCTAATCTGGTATGTAAGGAATGTCAATTGGGTAAGAAAACAAGGATTTATTTCAAGAGCAAGCAGTATACATCTGATGGATTGCTAGATCTTGTGCATATTGACCTGTGTGAACCTACAAATTTTAGAAGTGTGCAGGTGACATATATTTTATGTTGTTAATTGATGATTATTCAGGATGATCTGGGTTGTCTTTTTTAAGGAGAAATCTAAAGCATTAGAAAAATTCAAGATATTCAAAGCAAAGGTTGAGACTAAGTTCAGATTGAAGATGAAATGTCTGAGATCTGATAGGGGAGGATAATTTTGTTCTGGTGAGTTTTATTCATTCTGTGAGAAGCATGGGATAAGAAGACAATTATCTGCTCCTATAACCCCTCAATAGAATGGAGTTGTTGAAAGGAAGAACATAATTGTTTTGGATGTTGCAAGGACTATGTTGATCGAAGGGAATGTTCTGAAGATATATTGGAGAGAAGCTATTAGCACTGTTGTTTACACATTCAACCGAGTTCATATTAAAGGTGATACTGGTAAGACTCATTATGAGATATGGTTTGGTCATGTTCCTACTGTGATATATTTCAGAGTATTTGGAAGCAAATGTTATATCAAGAGAGATGACGACATAGGAAAGTTTGATGCAAGAAGTGATGAAGGAATTTTCTTGGGATATTCAATAAAGAGCAAATCCTACCGATGTTACAATAAGAGATTGAGAAAGGCAGTGGAAAGTATAAAAGTAAAGGTAGATGAGAACCTTGGAAAAGAAATTAGAGCTTGCGGATATGATGATGGTCAGCACATTGTTTTGAATCCTATTTAGATTGAAGAATCAAAGCAGAATGATCTAGTAGAGACAATTAATCTAGATGTTGTCGTTGTCGATGGAGAGGTGCAGGAACTTGAAAATCAGAACAATCAGAAGACTCTGAGGAATAAATTGAATGAAGTTGGTGAAGTTTTCAGGAATAAAGAAAGACTAGTATGCAAAGGATATTCATAGAAAGATGGGATTGATTATGAGGATACTTTTCTTTGGTAGCCAGACTTGAAGCTATTAGGTTGTTACTTGCATATGCTGCCTATAAAGATTTCAAGGTGTATTAGATGGATGTCAAGTCAACTTTTCTGAATGGTGATCTTGAGGAATAAGTCTACATTGAGCAACCTAATGAATTTTTATTATCAGATGATGGAGACATGGTATGTAAACTGAAGAAAGCTCTTTATGAATTGAAACAAGCAACTAGAGCCTAGTATGATAGATTGGATAGGTATTTGCTGAAATTGGGATTTAATAAAGGGACTGTTGATAGTAATCTGTATTTAAAGATTGAGAATAATAACATTTTGATTGTCGAAGTCTTTTTTGATGATATTATCTTTGGAGGAAATGATGACTTGAGCATGAAGTTTGTCGGTGATATGCAAAAATAATTTGAGATGTCTATGATAGGAGAGATGAAATTTTTCTTAGGTTTGCAGATTTCACTGATTGGAAAAAGTATTTTATATCTCAAACTAAATATGTGAAGGAATTGTTGAAGAAGTTTGGGTTAGATGACTCCAAACCAGTTGGAACTCCTATGGTGACTGGCTACAAATTGTCTAAGAATGATGAATCTCTGAAACCTAATCAGAGTTTGTACATATCTATGGTTGGTGGACTGCTATATCTTACTCATACTAGGTTGAATATTATGCATGGTGTGTGCATGGCTACTATATATCAAGTTGATCCGAAAGAGAGTCATGTCACTATTATTAAAAAAATATTGAGATACTTGAAGGGAACTGTGGATTATGGTTTGTGGTATCTGAGGAATGATAGTTTCATGTTATGTGCTTACACTAATGTTGACTGGGCTGGTGATGTTGATGACCAGGAGAGTACCTCCAGTGGTGCATTCTTTTTAGGTAAGAAATTGGTTTCATGGGCTAGTAAGATACATGATTCAGTGTCCTTATCTACTACTGAAGCTGAGTACATTGTTGTTGCTGGTAGCTACACTCATGTAGTTTAGATGAAGCAAATGTTGAAGGATATCAGAGTTATCTATGATGATCCTATTGTCATATATTGTGATAATTCCAGTGCTATTAACATGTCAAAGAATATGGTGCAACATTCAAAAACTAAACATGTGTCAATCAAATATCATTACTTGAGAGAAAAATGCAGTGAAGAGGAAGTAAAATTGGAATGTGTGTCTACAAAGTAACATATTGCTGATATTTTCACTAGTAAGCCTTTGCCTGTAGATACATTTGTCTATTTGAGAGACAAGTTAGGGATATCCACGCCTCCTAATGAGAACTAGATGCATTGATTTGCATCAATCCGGTGGACTCTACAATCTTATTCCTTTTATGCGGATTGATGAGTTGGTGTTGTTCCTCTGGTGGAGTAGTCTGTTGGATTGGTTATCTATTTTAGGGGGAGAGTTTGGTTTTCTATTTTGAGATATTTGGCATTGTTGTCAAAGGGGGAGATAAGCATATGAAAAAATATTTTTATCTTCTTGATCTCAGGGGGACTTTGTTGGAGTTATTTTCTTTCTTTGCATTGATTGTTTTTCACATTCATATGTTTCCATCAATGCCAAAGGGGGAGATTGTTGGACATTACTGCTGCTAGGATATATTTTTGTCTTAGCTGTGAACATATTCCAGCTCTGGTGCTTGCATATTGCTTTATTAGGATTATGGTTTGGTTTATGGAGTATTTATAGTATTACTATATTCTTTTGTATTGGTTTTGGTATTCTGGGGAGTTTAATTGATCATAGCATATGATCCGGTGTGCAGTTTTTTTTTTTATCAGTGCTTTGCAGAGTTCAATATTTCCTCTGGTATATTCCAATGTGATTATATCTTCAGCTAAGTCTTTGGGAGACTATTTGGGATGGTCTTTTGTATCTTCATTTCAGATGGTTCATGATTTGGTGCTCCGCGGGTTATCTTTCTTCGTGACAGTTGTTGATGTTTGAGTGTTCTTGAGTTTCAGATGTTGATCCATGAAGATTTGATAAGTGGTGTTGGTGCAACTATTTCTACTGATTCTAACGTGCTTGCCGGTGTTTCCTAATTGTGTCCTATTTGTTTTGATGATCTGCATTGATCATTGTGCGAGCTCTCGATGATTTTGTTGAACTGGTGATGTTCTTCATGTTATGCGGTTTTCTTAGTGGTGTAGAGTGTTGCGGTTGATCTTGGCATGATTTTTGTTGGTGTTGCATGTTTGGAGATTTGAATTAGGTCCATGTTATGTCATGTATATCATTATATTGGTTTGGTGGTCGATATTTGTATCGTGTGATGTAATTTTATAATTGTGAGTTGAGGGTTTAGTCGATCTTGTTGTCAAGGTTGATGAATTGTATAAATAGGTGGTAGTGTCATGCAATTTAGGTATTAAGGTTGTGTCTGCATTATCAGAGAGTGGTGCATATGAGAACAAGTGATTTATCCTTCGACATTGTGATTGAGCAAAGATTGGTGTTGCAGAGCAGACAATTGTGCTTAATTGGAACTATCATTAAACATTTACAAATGCTATTATTGTAGTTCATTTCTTCCGGATTGTAGTATGAATCTTATTGTAAGTCAGTGAGACTTCCTTGAGGGTTGTAGCCTTCTGGGTCATTATCTTTTGAGCAGTGAGCTATAGGCAGTGTGCCTGAATACATGTGCATTCCCCATTGTAATATTTTCACATAGTACTGCAGAGCATCAACTTATTGTGGGTAGGTTCCCACTGTGGTTTTTTCCTTAACCGAGTTTTCCACATTAAAATCTTGGTGTTGTGTGTTGTGCTATCAATTTGCTTATCTTTGTTATTGTTGCAGTTTATTAGACCTATATTTGTGTTTAAGTTGGTTGATTTGGTGAAAACTGATTCACCCCCCCTCTCAGTTTTCCTTCATTATTGTTGCCAACAAGATCCTTATTGAGAAGAGTTTTCCATATACCTAGGTCAATGGATGCTTATTTTATATGGGCCATATAATGTCATGAGGCGGTGCATTAGGGAAAATGGAACATATGACATTCTACATGCTTGTCATGATGATCCCTATGGGGTTCATTTTGCAACCAAAAGGATAATAATGAAGATACTTGTGAGATTTTGTCAAGATCAAGGGTACAATGAAAATCACATAAAAGAGAGACAATAATATGACAAGAACAAACTATATTCTCATCGATATACAAATGATCAACTAGATTAACCAATAGAATGAATATAGGCCTGCATATATAGGCAAGGCCAAATGGATATGTGAGCACACAATCATGACACGTGGCTCAATGAAAAATAAGGGTAGGTAAGAAAAAGTAGGGGTAGGTAGGATAAATAATATAATATTCCACAAGAGGTGGATCACCCACCGAATGTGGAATGTAACAACAAGATAAGACCACAAAAGGTGGAATTTCTCCTACAAGCGTCATCCCTATGTGCAGACTTCCCTAAGTGTCTCATATCCAAACTATGATGAGATGCATTATCCTAAGTTAGCCTAAGTAAAGTGTAATTATATCCTATAAGAATAAATAATTACACCAACACCCCCCCTTAAGTGCAACTTAGGGGAATGAAGACTCAAGTCAACAATGCAAGATGGGTCTCGACTACTGGGCTATGAGAGGTACCCATGTACAATATACAAATTCAAGCAAACCTATGAAATGCAATCTCTCACAAATGGAGAAAGGGAGAAAAC
Source organism: Cryptomeria japonica (assembly GCF_030272615.1). Classification (NCBI taxonomy): domain Eukaryota; kingdom Viridiplantae; phylum Streptophyta; class Pinopsida; order Cupressales; family Cupressaceae; genus Cryptomeria; species Cryptomeria japonica. Next base: position 578,102,083 of record NC_081412.1, read on the forward strand.
CCAACGGGAAAAAACTCCCCCCCAAAAGAGAGATAAATGTACAAAGAGACTCTCAAAGGAGAAGGACAAAACCTCAAAGAGGAAAAAGTCCCCTCCATAAGAGAGGAAGGAGAAGTCAGCTGACCCCCCCCCCCCTAATTAAGCATCCCACACCCTTAAGAGAGCTCACAACTCCTGGAACTTACTCTCAATGAAGGGTTTGGTGAATATGTCTACAACCTGCTCCATTGTAGGACAATACTACAAATCAATGATCTGCTCCTGAATCATCTCTCAAATGTAATGCATATGAATCTCGATGTGTTTGGTTCGTTGATGTTGAATCGAGTTATTCGAGATTGTAATAGCACTCTGATTGTCATAATGCAAAACTGTTGGTCGTGGAGTGGAGAACCCAAACTATGCGAGAATATGTTGAAGCCAAATAGTCTCAGTCGTTGCTTAACAGCTCCGCAATACTCAACCTCAGTTGAAGAGATAGCAATAGCATGTTGCTTCTTGCTTTGCCAACAAATGAGGCCCAAGCCAAGGTGGAAGTTGTAACCAGAAGTAGACTTACAATCATCAAGATCATGGGCCCAATCGGATTCTATGTATCCAACCAAGTGAAGTCTTGTGCCTGCTGCATAGTGAGTCCCATAATGATGTGTACCCTGGATGTAGTGTAGGATGCATTTGGCGGCTTTCCAATGAAGCTCATGGGGTTCCTGCATGAAGTGGGAAACTATGCCAACCGCAAATGTAATGTCAGGGAGTGTGTGAGTCAAGTAGATGAGACTACCCACAAGTTGATGATACAATGTAGCATCAACTGGTGGAGAAGAGCATTGAGCCTCAAGCTTGACCCCTAAAAGAAAGGGAGTCGATGCAAGCTTAAAATAAGCCATATGAAAGCATGCAAGTAGATCAAGAGCATACTTGGGCTATGAAAGTGTAATCCCAGAAGATGACTGTAAAATCTATATCCCGAGAAAGTAGTGCAAAAGACCCAAGTTAGTCATAGCAAATTTGTCATGAAAAGAAGATTTGACACTGCTAATGATGGATGAGGTGCTCCCTGTAATGATCAAATTATCAACATAGAGCACAAGTATCAAGTGTGAATCATCCTGTCACAAAATGTAGACATTCAGATCGAAATGACACCTGGTGAACTCTGTTGAGAGAAGGAAGGAATCCATCTTGGTGTACCAAGCCCTAGGGGCCTGCTTAAGGCCATAAAGAGATTTCCTCAGTCTGCAAACCAATGAAGAATCCTGGATGAAACCCTGTGGCTACTCCATATATATCTCCTCATCAATAACCCCATGAAGAAAAGCACTCTTCACATCCATCTGATGTACAACCCAACCATGAGTTGCAACAATAGCAAGTGTCAAGTGAATGGAGTTCATCTTGGCTACCAGCGCAAAGGTCTCAGTATAGTCAACACTTAGAACCTGTGAGAAACCTTTCGCAATAAGTCGAGCCTTATACTTATCCACACTACCATCCACTGCAAACTTGGTTTGATAGGTCCACTTACATCAAACCATCTTTCTCTCCTTAGGGAGAGGGACTAACTCCCATGTGTTGTTCCTCATCAAGGAACTATACTCTTCCTCCATAGATTGGTCCTACTCGGGAACCCCTGATGCTTCCTGAAATGTCTGTGAATTGAAAGCGGTAGCAATGTATGCATGTGGAAGGTCCTGATGTTGCGATCGATTCCTCCGTGTATCTGAAGGATCCCCAACAAAAGAACCCACAGACTCAAGGGTTTGTCGAGCCCAACAAGGTCTAGGTGGAGGTGGAGAACGAGGCTCCTCAACTACAAGTGGAACTTGCAGAGGTGTAGCCCTACGAGTCAGAGTTGAAGGAGTCTCATCATCTGAATAAATCTCATCACTATCCACAATGGAGGAAGGTAGAGGAGGAAGGGAGACTAATATAGGAGATCTTTCCTCAAAATGAACACTCCTCTCAATAAACATCTCATGTGTCTCTGGTTCCATCAATCGATATGCCTTAACAACCTCGGGATATCCAACTAAAATACAAGGCCTACTTTGAGGTTCAAATGCCTTATGTTTCTGCGAAGGAATGCGAGCCCATGCTGGACACCCAAAGACTCTGAAATGTCTCACAATCAGTTTCCTACCAACCCAAGCCTCAAAAGGAGTAATACATGTCAAAGCTTTGTGAGGAACTCAATTTTGGATGTGTGTAGCACAACTGATAGCCTCTACCCAAAAGGAGGGATCAAGAGAACGTGCATGTATCATACAACTAGCCATTTCTTTGAGAGTTATATCCTTGTGTTTTGCAACTCCATTATGTTGTGGAGTGTAAGCAACTCAATGTTGAAGATCAATCCCCTCAAATGTACAAAAATCGTCAAGTCTTTTGTTCACATATTCCCTTCCATTATCTATGTGAAGAATCTGGATCACTTCCCCTAATTTCTTCTCCACATGAGCCTTGAAGTCTAGAAATTTGTCAAACACTTCACTCTTATAAACAAGAAAATAGACCCAAGTGAAGCGGGAGTAGTCATCAATGAAGGTGAGGACATAGTAGGCCCTACTAAATGATATTGGTAGTTGATACTCAATTGGTTGGTTTCACTATGTTGTCATTAATGGCAACATGGTATTGTGTTCTGGCTTCATGTTTTGGTTCTATGGTGTGCTAACAGATACTTCACAGCTACACCGACAAGACATAACGATTTCTTTGGTCACTGGCAATGCAAGCCGACATGGTTTAGTAAAGGTTATAGATATTGGAGGCCGACATATCTTAGATCCAACATCAACAATTAATTTTAATGTTTATACATTTATGTTATCTGGACGACATGTAATTTGATATTGTAAATATCTTTGTAAGCCGACATAAGGCATGTAAAGTTGTATAGGGTATATAGGATAGTTTGATAGATCATTTTTTTAAAAAGAGATAGAAGAGACATATGATAGGATATTATGGATATGTGAATGTAATATGATGTGAAATATATCAGAGAGATCATGTATGTGAGAAAATTCATGTAAGGGTTATTCCGCTAAAGGGTTTAGGGTTTAGGGTTTCAAACCGGAACAAACAGAGCTTAAACCGAAACTGTATACTGGAATAGAAGATGTTATCTTAGAAGTTCACACTTATCCGGATTGTAGTCTGGAATTTTATGTAGTTAGCAAGGCTCCTTTTGTGATTGAGCAGTGTACTCTAGGCTGTAAGCCTTCCTGCAAGTGCAGGCCCCTCATAATTTGTAATATCTCTTCATATGGCCAATGGATTGATATTGTGGGTCACAAATCCCATCGTGGTTTTTCCTCTTTGAGGTTTTCCATGTATAAATTTGTGTGTTATGGTTCTCATTTATGTGATTGGCTTATTGTTCGCTTTACTTCTTTCAATTCTGTATGTACAAGTATACCAGTTGGTGCATGCATATTTTAATAAGGCTAAAAATTATTATTCCAGTATAACACTAATTAACCCCCCCCCCCCTCTTAGTGTTATTGGTTTCCAACAATTGGTATCAGAGCCTTGTGCCTCAGAGGAAGTTTAACAACTTGAGGAAGATCCTAAAACCGGAATCCATGGATATGGCTTTGGAGAAGCAACTTGAGATGAGACTTGAAGATTATGATGCTGACAGGTTGAAGAACTTAAAGCTACGAGATGAATTGAATTCTGCTAAGGAATTCATTCTTGTCCTACAAGAGAGGCTATCATATGTTCAATCTAGGAGGAAGGAACTTTTGCAAATTCAGGATGCTGAAGAGAAAGATGCACTTAAGGAACAATGTCAAAAATTGAGTCAGGAGAACATGGTTATGAAAAATGAAATGCAAGTTATAAATATGAGGATACCTAAGGAGATTCAGGACAAAAAGAAGAAGGAAGAAAATCTTGTTTTATCTCTGAAGAGCAAATTTGAAGAATGAGGTAGGTTGGTTCACGAAAATGATATGTTGGGAACTAATTTGGTACAATCCCAAAGTAATGAACAAGATATTGAGAGACAAATGATAATTCTGAGAGAAGATTTAACTACTGCAAGTGAGTACAAAGAAAAATTCAAGATCAGCTCAACACAGCTTGATGAGTTATTGAAGAGATAAAGGCAGATTGGAGATTCCAGTGGACTTGGATTTGAGCAAGGACAGAGTTCCAGTTTTGCTAATGAAGATCAAAACCATAAGGCACCGGTAAGGCAATTTAATGCTTATAAATTCAATGGTAGATGTTTTGTTTGCAATAGATTTGATCACATGGCTAGGCAATGTAGAAATAGAGCAAATCAAAACCCTGATTCTGCTCCTGGTAAATGTTCTAAATGCAATAAGTTTGGTCATAAGACAAAAGATTGCAGAATGAATGTTAAATGATATGCATGTGGAAATTTTGGACATATGGCTAATTACAAAATTACCGGTTTTAGCAAAGCAATTCAAAAGAACAATGTTATGCATGCAATGAGGTTAGACATATTGCTAAGTTTTGTAGAAGCTTAAATCCACCGGTTAGTAATGGAGGATCAAATGAGAAAGGAAAAGAGAAGGTTAGTGAAATCTAACAAGATCATACTCGGAGATGGGTTACGAAGACTGAAGAACAATCATTAGATGGGAATCTCTCGGTTACTTATCTAGCAGAAGAGGCTACTCCTGCACCGACAGGGAGCTCATCCGGTAACTAAGGCAGATGCCTTAGGGGTAGGCAAAATTCATGAAGATGTTGCATATGCCCCGGTAAGAGGTTCTAGAAGATGTTCTAGATATTGGAGATGATTATCCAACATGGATATGTTCTGAGCGAGATCAGGTATCTTTCACCCGTAGTCATTTATGTCAATGGAAGATTAGGGTTTTTCTCGAAGGTTAAAAGGTCAAATACACTTCATTGTTAATTAGCTTGCATTCATAGTGATTAAGAGAGACTAAGTGTGATCAAGGCAATTCAAAGCAATCAGATTTCTTCTTGAGTGATCTCACCGGCGTTTGGAAGAATTTGTTGGAGGTTTTCACCGAGAGCAATCAAAAGGTATTTATCTTTAACATGGAAGTGGGATCATCATCTATTCATGTTTTTGTTGCAAACCCAACTGTAGTAGAGGTCAAGGACCGACCCAGGCCTATTTTCAAGCGGTATCCACATGTGGCTACCTTGGAAGATTCGGTTGGAGCATTTTCTCACGTTCCGAAGGGAGTTGTCTATGTAGAGGGTGTTATGGCATATATTCACTGTCACATCGAGGACTTGGGAACTTCAAAAATTAAGGGCATGTATATGAGTTAGCTGATGGGAGAACCTGGAAAGATCAAACTGACATTCAAGCATATTCAAGACCTAGGGTTTACCGACATTCAGGATATTCCAAAATTTAAGGATGAGATAATCAAATATGTTCTAAGCAGAGTAAAAAGGGAATTTATATGGTTAAACAGACCTTACAAAATCACCAAGGAAGCCATCTAGGCAATCACTGGTTTACCATCAGTTGGGCAACATCCAGACAAGAAGGTTTCAAATGATTTCGTTCAAGAAAGATCACCGACGCAACATCTGACAAAAGATCCATGAAAGTGAGCACTATCACTGACACAGACATCAAATTTGGTAGCATGTTCATCGGGTATAAGGTAACTCAGTCAAACCGACTGAATTCTTTTTCCAGTTCATGCATTTTGGCTGCATACAAAATGATGAGAGAGAATGTGAAATTAGATCTATGCGGTTGGATGCTAGATGAGTTGTTAATAAATATAGGGAAGATTAAGGGTGAAAAGAAGGGTACATTCTGGTATGGAAACTTGATAGCTTTCTTAATGTTATATTTCATGAATGATACACCCGATTCTGGTAAGAGGCAATGGACTTTTGACATCCCGGTAGGGAGACAATTGAAACAGTCAATTGTTTCTTTAGGAAGCCAGAAAGATGATAAGGTATGGGGGTATTTTAAAGCATTCCAAAAATCTATGAGGTCTAGGGTAAGGGTACCTGACCATATTGTAGAAAAATATTCTACCGACATATGCTTTATGGTAAAGAAGGATGAGACACTCATGGAAACAATTAAGCCCCAAAAGATTTGGATTGAAGAAATGGGCTATGAGGTGGATGCACAGATTCTTGATGCCTATGCAAAAATGTTGATTGATGTACCAACTGATGAGGCAGAGAATCCCTGTGGTACTACACAATAGAAAACTCAAGAGGTTGAAACAGAGTTCAACCAAAAGAAAGAGAGAAGCAGGAAGGAAAAGCAAGCAAATTTGTGCAAAAGGTCTCAAATGACATCAAAGAACTAATTGATGTTATCCCAGAGAAAGGCAGAAAGAGGAAGGATCCTGTAGTTCATACTAAGCATGTTACTGCAAAATTAGAATCTAAGGATGACACACCATTGGCATTTAAGAGGGTCGTTAGGAAGAAACCAAAGGAAACAAAGGTAGAAGCTAAGAAGCAAATGGTTAGGAAGGTTACAATCAAAATACCAGCACAAAAGCAAGCACCTAAAGCTACACCTACAGCTACATCCGGTACTGCAAAGAGGAACAAAAAGGATGACATTGATTCTGGTAAGGTTCCACCTAAAACTTGTGCATAATTAGTAGATGAAATCACTAAAGATGGCATGTTGAAGAATGTTCAATTTTACTATGATCACTTAGAGGAGGATGAACAAAGAGAGGTAGAGGAAGCAATCCTATTATACTTGGATATTTATAAGAAAGCCTTAATAGAAATAGAAAATCAAATACCAACTGAATTGTATAACATGTTAGATGCTAGAAGACTGTCAGCTATGCAAGAGGATAAACAAATTAAAATTCAAGAGCTTTTATCTATATGTGTTATTATTGCTCCTGATGAAATGGAAAAGACACTTGAGGTGGCAGACAGAAAAGTTTTCAATTGCAAACATAGGATAACTAGTCTGATGCTAGGAAGAGTAAATGAAATAATAAAGGAGACTTAAAAAGCATGGGTTAAATTTCTTGGAGAAAATAGGGGATTCTTTACTTCATCGGAAACCAAGACAGACACTATAGATACCCCGGTTGAAGGAAAAAGAAAGGGGATTATGGGTACTTCACCCTCAATTTTGAAAAATATTAAGATAGTGGAAATTGAGCCCCCGGTAAATATAGATGTACAGAAAAATATTGAGATACCGGTTAATATAGAGAGTGAACCAGCTAATATTGTACAGGATACTAATATTGAAGATAATAGTCCTCTGGATACAAATGTACAAAGGAACTGACAATTAAAAAAATTGCACCAAGTGGCAAAGCCACCGGTGCAAGTGAGGAGGTTATAAAGGATAAATCTTCAGAGGAGAGGGCAGGGGAATCCGACAGGGAACCGATTGTTGGTCAATCATTATTATCAATTGACACTTCATAGGTAGAAAAGAAAAACATCACAAAAACGAGTCCCACTAAACTAATGATGATGGCTGCACAAAAACTAATGAAGGAGGGATCCACAGATAAAGGGATTATTGATCAATCAATCACTGCTTTACACAAACTGGTCCCAAAGTGTAAGATTGAAAATGAAGCGAGCCCATCTGGAAAGCTTAAGGTGATCACTGAGCACATTTCAAAGGACTTTCAATTCTTACAGCAAATCTCAAACCGATAAGCACTAGAAAGGTTTACTTGGGCTAAGAGAGCTGCATTTGATCAGGTAATTGGAACTAAGAAGAAAAAGATTGAGGAGAAGTTAATCCTAATAGAAAACTCTTTGAAACAATGTACCAATATATATAGGGTATGTTGTAACACTAAAATACTTACAACTAATGTGGATAAAAAGATAAAAGAGATTCAGGAGAAAATTGGAAGCATAGCTAACTTTTTTGATAGACTGATTTCATCGACTACATCAATTGATGGTCAAAATTTGATTTTGGAGAACCAAATTTATGTTCTTGAGAAGGAAAGAGACAAAATAATAAGAAGAGACATAAGTTTGAGAGGCTTGGTGAGTCCCTGGTTGGATTCACTCAGTGTACACAAGAAATAATGCATGGATATTGTGGGAAAGTCCACACCGACAGAGGTAAATGAAAAAGAGCCTTTTGCACATTTATTGAGTGGACTTGTATCTATTTTCGGCACATTCAAAATCAGTTGGGATACTTATCTGGAGTTACTGGAGAAGGCTTATCTAGAAATTTTGAAGTGGATTAAGCTCCGATAAGACATTTTGGGATATTCATTGTATGGTTCTTATTCTTTGACATTCCTTTTTAAATTTTTGGATGGCATTGATGTCAAAGGGGGAGTAGTATGGATGTGAAAAAGAATAAAAAGAGTTCTATACAATAGGGGGAGTTATGGAGTATTTTGCATATTTGGCTCAGGGGGAGCAAGGCAGGATGAAACCAACAGATGAAACCTTAACCATTTTTTACATGAGTGTTGCCATCAATGCCAAAGGGGGAGATTGTTGGCAATTGACACTCAATTGGTTGGTTTCACTATGTTGTCATTGATGGAAACATGGTATTGTGTTCCAACTTCATGTTTTGGTTATATGGTGTACCGACATGCACTTCATAGCTACACTGGCACCGACAGTGGCAGGACAAAAGGATTTCTTTGGTCACCGACAATGCAGGCCGACATGGTTTAGTAAAGGTTATCGGTATTAGAGGCCGACATATCTTGGATCCAGAATCGACAATTGATTTTAATGTTTATGCATTTATGTTATTTGGCTGACATGTAATTTGATATTGTAAATATCTTTGTAAGCCAACATAAGGCATGTAAAGTTGTATAGGGTATCTAGAACAGTTTGATAGATCATTTTTGAAAAAGAGATAGAAGAGACATATGATAAGAGATTATGGATATGTGAATGTAATATGATGCAAAATATATCAGAGAGATCATGTATGTGAGGAAATTCATATAAGGGTTATTCCGGTAAAGGGTTTAGGGTTTCAGACCAGAACAAACATAGCTTAAACCAAAACTACATACTAGCATAGAAGATGCTATCTTAGAAGTTCACACTTATACAGATTGTAGTTTGGAATATTATGTAGTCAGTGAGGCTCCTTTTGTGATTGAGCGGTGTGCTCTAGGTTGCAAGCCTTCCTGCAAGTGTAGGCCCCTCTTATTTTGTAATATCTCTTCATATGGCCAATGGATTGATATTGTGGGTCACAAATCCCACCGTGGTTTTTCCTCTTTGAGGTTTTCCATGATAAATCTATGTTTTATGGTTCTCATTTATGTGATTGGCTTATTGGTCGCTTTACTTCTTTCAATTCTGTATGTACCGGTATACCGGTTGGTGTATGCATGTTTAATAAGGCTAAAAATTATTATTCGGGTACAACACTGATTCACCCCCCCTCTTAATGTTGTTGGTTTCCAACAAATGAAGGTGATGGAAATAGACCTACGATATCGTTGTGAACAAGTTGAAAAACTTCCAAAGCTCTCCAAGCTTTCCCTTTATCAAATTTCTCCTCTGGATGCTTGCCCATGGCACATCCTGAACATACACCCTCTGAAAAAATAATTCGAGGTAGACCGGTGACCATGTCTTTAGTGCTAAACTGATGAAGATAGCAATAGTTGAGGTGACCAAACCGCTTATGCCATAGCTTAATTTTTGAATTTGAATGAGTAAGCAAGGCCCTAGAAGGAAAACTTGGTGCAAAGTGGGAGAATGAATAAAGCCTTGAGTTGTCATTGACTTGTCCCACTGTTACCAAGGCATTATTATCAAGTTCCTTTACCACAACTAAATCAAGTGTAAACTAAACCTTTTTCCCATTCCCATAGTGAGTGATTTTGTAGATAGAGAGAATATTGGTAGACAAGTTAGGAACATAAAGAACATTCTCAAATGTTCCATCATCCATGGAAACCGAACCTTTCCCTTCAACCTCGACTTGTGTATCATCACCTATGTAAATGTGAGGTACCTTTGATGGCTCCAATGAAGAAAACTACTCCTTTGTAGAATCCATGTGATAAGAGGCACCCGAGTCAAGTATCCACTGTTGTGAAGAACCTGTTTTAGCCACAAATGCTTGCCCTTTTCCCTTAGACTGTGAGGAAGTGGAAGGAAATGAGTCCTTCTTGTGGTAGGCAGATGACAAATTGATGTCGTTCTTCTTAAGAAGATTTATCAACTCATAAACTTGTTTGGTGTGGCATCGATGCTCATCATGACCATACTTCTTGCAACAAGCACAAGTTGGTTTGTCCTTCTTAGGTGGAGTCTCCTTCTTGGAAGAGGATGAAGAATCACCTTGTGATGGAGAGGATGATTGTCCTTTTTCCTATTGTGGCTTTGCCTTAGATTGCTTCTTCTTCTTGTTGGAATCTTTGCCTTGACTCCCTTGACTCCCTTGATTAGCCACCAAAGCCTTGGACTTTGAAGACTTGAGAATCCACACATTCAACAAATTAGATTGTTCCAACATCAACATTTCTGTGAAAACATCAAATGTAGGCATAGTGTAGGAACTCCCCACTGTCAAACGATGAGTTTGGAAGCTAGAAACAAATGCTGCATATTTAGGTGAAAGCTTGTCCAACAAGTTGAATATCAACTAAGCATCCTTTTTGTCAATTCCACAATCCTTAAGCTTTGCTCTTAGCTCATTTGCTTTGGTGACATAATCTTGGATTGTATCAAGACCATTGGGATCCAAGTTGGTGAGCTCATTTTCAACCTTGTAGCCTTTGATTTCATCATTTTGACCATACAATTTCTGAAAGATATCCCAAGCCTCTTTGATTGTAGAACACTTCTCAATGTGAAAAATGAGGTCATCTGATACGTACTTACACAAATTTCCAAGAGCCATGCAATTATTAGTGAGCCATTCTAACTGAGCATTAGGATCAACCTTAGGATCAGCTAGTGCTGCTATTATTCCATCTATGTAATGCATGAGTCCTTTTTCCATTAGTTTGCTCCATGATTTAATTTTCCAAGATGCATAGTTATGTGGAGTTAAAGGTGAAAATTTATGAGGATTCATAGCAACAAAAATGAAAGAGTACAAGGAAAGAGAGGCACAATCACACAAGGCACCCCCCCAAATTCACTTAATCAAAGAACCCTCCCCCCAAATGATGATTTGGCACTTTATATTTAGTGCATGTACAATGGGCCACTTGCAAAAAATGGCAAAGTGGACTTTTGGTTTCAACTTTACAATTGCCTCGAAGAGGCCAAAGGATACTCAAACTGATAATGCAAGATATCTAAACTACGATCCAAGCAAATTACAAGTACCAAGTAGGCCAAAAAAGACCAATATTTGAAAGTACAATATCCACTCATAATCTCTGCAAATTGATGACAAATTATGAAAGTAGACAAAAAAATATGCACTTCAAAAAAAATGGCACCTGAAAAGGAGGTCGTATGAGCCCAAACGAAGCCTTTGAAGTTGCAAAAGTGAGGATTAGACATGTACTACTGAGAGAATCTGAAAATTCTGAAAACTTTGTTCACCAAAATCAAAAAATAACCACACCATTGGGGAGAGCATGAAAAATTAGCCCAAATAAAAAAAAATTGCACCAAAAAAAGAGCAAAATTGAGCAAGTTATGAGCCTCCAAAGTTGACCCAAAAAATCAAACTACTCAACAGAGAGGGGTCTAAAATTTTCAAAAAAGTGTCAACACAGGCTGACGTCAGCAATTCACTATGTTAATTTTGACGGTCGTATGACCGTCAAAATGGTTGTCGCACCCTTCTCCCTGGTTGTACAGATATGCTGACGTGGCAAATGATTGTGCTGCTAACGTGGCAGCCAACTGGGCAGGTGACGTGTCATTGTGTCTTACCCACGGGCCAGTATCCTCCTGCCACGTGGCAGACATGGGTCCCACCGAAAGGAGGTGACGTGTCTGGTGGTAGGTCAATGGGAAGTTCGCCGACAATGGTGCTCGGGAGTCAGGCAGGAGATTGTTGGTGATCGGTGTCAGCAGTAGAGGGTGGGGTTGGCGGTGTTGCGAAGTTGTTGGGTTGACGTCAGAGGACAGTGCTAGAGGACGGACGCTGAAGCCGACGGGGCGACAGGGGGCCGAAGCCAACAGAAAGTCACCAGAGCCAACAGTGCTGCGTGGTTGATGACAAGGCGAGCGGGAGGAAGAAGGTCACTGCAGAATACAATAGGTTCTTGCAGGCAAGTACAGTCTACATAATACGACAAGTTGTGCAGGGTACTAGGGGGTGGGGTCAACGTACCCCCCCGAATATAATATATATATATTTTTTAAAAAACTTCACAATTTAAAAAAAAAAATCTGCAAAATTTTTTTGTTTTAAAATAAATTAATTTTTTTTGTTTTAAAATAAATAATTTTTTTTTTTGCAGAATAAAAAAAATATTTTTTTGAAAATCCATACCGTACTACCCGAATTGGGTAAAAAATTCCTCCAACACCCAAAATTCGACTTGCGTCAAAGTAGATCGAGTTTATACTCGATTTTTATGAAAACAACCTCCTGGACGCAATGGTGAGGTCGAAAATGCTCTAGAATGCCTCCAAAATGCGCAATACCTCAGATCTGAAATTAAAAGCCTTCCAAGATGTCTCCCAAAACCAATCAATGAAGCCCCAATGGCTCTGATACCATGTGAGATTTTGCCAAGATCAAGGGCACAATGAAAAGCACATAAAAGAGAGACAATAATATGGCAAGAACAAACTGTATTCTCATCAATATACAAATGATCAACTGGATTAACTAATATAATGAATATAGGTCTGTATATATAGGCAAGGCCAAATGGATACGTGAGCACACAATCATGACATGTGGCTCAATGGGAAACAAGGGTAGGTAAAAAAAAGTAGGGGTAGTTAGGAGAAATAATATAATATTCCACAAGAGGTGGATCACCCACCGAATGTGGAATGTAACAACAAGATAAGACCACAAAAGGTGGAAATTTTTCTACAAGCATCATCCCTATGTGCACACTTCCCTAAGTGTCTCATATCCAAACTACGATGAGATGCATTATCCCTACTGAAATTCCTAGTGAAAGTTCTTCTAGTGAGGGTGAGGATGCCACTCCAAAGGTTGCAAGGAAAACTCTTGTGGAACGAGGGCTTGCGACTATAGGTAAAAAGAAGAAACGAGTACAAGAAACAATGGTTAAGAAAGGGAAGAAAATTAAGCCTCCTGGTATTACTATGAGAGAGCCACTGTGACACACGACCGTTGCTGAGAAACAAAAAGTGAAGAAATTTAAAACCCCTGCCACAACGCAGAAAGTGAAGGAACTGGTTGCTAAAGCAAGCCAATTCGACCAAAAGGAAGCAAATAGATAAACCCTCTGTAAGCAAATGACCTACTAGAACCAGTCATAGGTTGAAGAAGAAATTCAAGAGCAAAACAACTAAAGGGGAAAAGATTGATATTTAGAGCTTAGATATTGAAGAAGAAGAGGCTCCTGAAAGGGATTCTCCTAAAATTCCATCTCCATCTTCCTCTGCTAATGAGGAGGAAAACCAAGAGCAAGAAATGACCCACTCTGAAGAGTTATCTGAAGAAGAGAGGGAAAGAGAATCAGGAGATGTGGCATTCTATGAAGCAAGGAATGCAGCTCATGATATCACTCAGTTCATGTCAGAAAAAGAGCTACAGGATGATGCAACATAAGAAAAAGAATATGCAAAAGAGGAAGCATCAATCCATTTTGAAAAAAATGGAGTCCATTTAAACATAGAAGATCCCCTAGAACTGCAACAGCCACGCAGTACATAATCCCCAGCTGAGAAGGAGGCTACTACATCTGGGTTAGAGAACTTGGCCGAAGCTACAGAAAATGTGAATCTAGATGAGCAAAGGAAGAAGATTATGGTAAGAAAACACAATCCACCCTCATTTTCTTGGGCTTCAGTTGCTATTGAATTTTGGAAATTATTAGAAAGAGGGAAGAAGAATGGAAAAAGGAGAAGGAAATGTTAGAAAAAAAATTAAGGAAGAAAGATGTAGAAATAAATAAATTGAAGGATATAATAGACAATATTGCTACTCTACCACCTCAAGCAATGGAGTGTAGACCACCTCCTTGGGTATACTCCCTTTACTTGAAATAATTTCATCTTTCTTACAAGATAAGAAGTTGTCTGGATTAAACTCATCATTGATGACCCCTGAGGAATTTACTAATGCTTATAACACCTCATCTCCCCAACAAAAAAAAATGTTGTGTGAATTCTATCTCCATAATTATTTCATCCCGTATAATCCACATTGGAATCGACTACTCTCAATTGGAGACATTCACCTCAGGGCATTTATGTCCTACATTCAGAATGAGAATAACATAGGAGAGCAAGATAGAGAATACCTAGCCATGGAGCAGATTGTTCCTTTGCCATTGAGAGATAAAATAGGGGATCCAGATGAAATACATTATAGGTGGAACCAACTAACTGCTGAACCAAAAGTTAAGAAAATGATGCTATCATTGAGAGAAGTTTATGGTGAATATGAACACATGACAAAAACAACAACAAGAACAATATATGGACACCTAGCTTGTAGATGGAATTGGCTGCCTGAAGATCTGAAAAGAGTGAAGCCTCATTCCCTCGGGAATTATCATGCAACACTCAAAAGAGCAACCACTTACATTCACTTGGGCCGAACTCAACGAGAAAAGTGGATACCTCTGATCTTCCAGCCACCTATGTTATGGTGGCCTATTCCACATTGGGAAGAACTTCAATATTATCATGTGGAACAAGAGAGGGACATATGGGAAAGTTTCAAAAAGAATTAGGGATTCTATTGGAGCCCCATTTCTAAGACAAGAGGAGAAACTTCTGTTGCTGATTTCAGACTGCATACCTGGAAAGAGAATCATAAAAATTTTGCTAGTGGACCAACAAAACCTTCAGTTGGGGAGAGTGATGAGCCTTAGTTTTATGCCTTTATTTGCAAATATTTTGCTACACTTAGGACTTTTATATTTGCTAATGGGACTTTATATTATGCTTTATATGACTTTATGGACCTATTTGATGGTCATTTTACCTATAGTTTGGAACCTTTATTTTGACAAGACCATGAACTTTATGAATGCAAATATAAGTATTTATTGTCTTTATATGATTGATGAATGTGTTGCAATAAGTGATCATGAAATGTGGATAGGAATGCTTGTTCTAATCTTGGTGTTGTAGCTACGAAGAAGACCCTTTGTGGTGAAACAAGGCATCATTTGTAGTAGTATGACAACATGGACATGACTAGACAACAAGGTGTGGAAAAGGTCAAGGGTTGATACAACTTGGGCACTAGCTATTCGAGCTCATTAAGAAATCTTCAGAAGCAGCTGATTCATTAATAGTTCTATTAATTGTCATGTTGGATGTTATAACATATCTAGGGAAGATTTATAGATGTTTAAGGATGAAACAAAGTCCCAATTGTCTTAGTTCTCCTAGATTTCATATTCTAAATAAAACCCTCCACCTAGATATTAGGAAGTGGAGTGACTCTTATGGAAACTGTTGCAAGGATGAATGTTATAAATCCTTCCCGTGTTTCCTAGTTAGTTGTTGTTTTTATAAAACAATGTTATGTTGTTAAATTGATTTAAAATAAAGAAGCTGATTTACTTGCTGAAATAGTCGAGTCTATGATGTTTAGCATGGTGATGCGAGATCAAAAGTTAGTTTCTACTGTAACTTTTACTCTAGAAGACTCACCCAAGGGGGCCCACTTGGTGAGGATTATATTTGGTTATCTTTTATGCACTTTAACTTTCAAGTTGTCTAATTTTGTTCTGTCAAAGTTGCTCGTTGTCTGCTCCTACAACCACAGACTGTTACTCTGTGTCTGTTCCTGCAGCTATGACTGAACAAAATAATAATTTCTGTAAGTTATAGGAATTTACATTTCATTAATAGAAGTTAGCATAGTCTTTATGAGTTATAATTTTGGAGCAAGTTCCTTTCCTATGGAGATTTATAGCATTTCCATTTGCTTAGGATATGATAGATTTGTTCCTTGACACTCTTGGTGCATATATTTTGCTGTCCCATTTCAAGTTGAACGACCTTAGATTGATAAGAAAAATGAGCTTATATAGTGGGGTTTTAGATAGCTGCTCGGTTAGAAACTTGTGTCTCTAAGCTGAGTATTGTGTTGTGTTTAACATCCATTGTTTTGTGCCAACAACCACTAGAGAGGTTAGGTGTCAAGAAGGGTCGAGGGTCCCACACAACAACAAAAATGAAGGTGATGGAGTGGTCCAAGCCAAGGGTAGGATGGTTTAAAATAAATTTTGAGGGGGATTAAAAGGGCCATTTAGGGTTGTTGGGAGATGGATTTGTGGCGCAAGACTAGGAAGGTAATATTGTAGCAATTGGAGTGCAAAAAATAGAGGAGGGAATGAACAATGAAGGTAAGGCGCAAGTGGCTATTAAAGCTTTGAAAATGGGGGAAAAAATGGGTCTTCCAAAAATTCAAATTGAAGGAGATTCATTGATTATTATTGAATTAAAAATGGTGTAATACATGCATGAAATTTGAATAAATACATATTTTAAAAATTAGGCATGTGAGGAGATCAGTAAATGATGTGGTAGATAGGTTGTCCAAATGGGTAGTGCAACTTGATGATACATTGAGTAGTATGGTGGAAGATCTTTGCAATGTCAAGCTCGATCTCTAAGGAGTAATAGTATGTCGTCATTATCAAAAGCTGCTAATGGAAAGCCGTGGTGACGGGGTGATGTGACATGGGTTGTCTAGATGGTAATAAAACCTATAGTGAAAGTACTTGGTGCTCATAACAAAGGATGGGTGGCGACTGATTTGCAATATGGAGGCCACCTTTTCCTTGATGCAGCTAAGGAAACAATTAGCTTTTAGGGGTAAAATCATTACAAAAAGAATGAAAAATCTATTTAAATTTGATGATGATACTTTCATTCAGATCATGAAAGTTTTGCTTGGTGAAGAATTCTTGTAATTTGAGCATAGGTATAGAATGGAAATTGATATTGTATCAATGGTGGTAGCATGAGAGTTGGAAGTTGGGTAGAAAAAGGATGTTGAGTGGGTACCAATAGGTTGTGTGGAAAGTGATTGGATATATGTGCTCAAATTTGTGTTGGAAAGGGCAAGTGCCAGGGTTGAGTTCTTACCTATAGAGGAGACCAAGGGAATAGATGAGATCCCTTAACAACTGATGCCCTGCATCCATTGGATGAAGGTGACAAGCAAGTATGAGCATAGGGTCAAAGCTTATATCAATTGGGATTTGCTGGTCCATTACCTACAAGAGAAGGATTGTGAATGTACCAAAGAAAAGAGGAAGGCAAAGTTGGAGGAAGAGCCAGAAGAAAGCTTTGAGCTGAAAGACCAACGGGTCAATGGACCCTTGAAGGCAATGAGAAAGCATTGAAAAGAAATGGAAATTTGTGACTTTTGTTGTTTATAGTTCGTTTATGTAATTTCAGGTTAAATAGTTTCATTTATAAAACAATAATATGGTTTAATTGGGTATGAAGGGAAGAATTATGGTAGGCAAGGGGTAGGGCTTTGGTGGATGTTCTAAAATGGACATCATTTTTGAATTTACTGTTACCTCTTTAGCTGGTAGCACAATGATAACAAGGCGTAAGCGGGGGTAGGATTTGACTCTCTTTTACAAGTATTTGGATACTATTTTTAGAGATTTTTTGGAATTACCTTTTGTGATATGGATAGACAATACTAAATTTGATGTACTCTATTTTTGAATATTAATAAAATATATATAATTATCGATCAAGAAATGAATATAATTCTAATTTAATTTTTATATATATATATATATATCTTAAACTTAATTATTAGTTTAAGATTATATATATTTAATTATATTTATCTACTATTGATTATACTGATCTTAATAAAATAACCATTAATAATCTTAAAATTATATAATATAATCAATAGAATGAAATATATATATTTTTAATGACTAAATTAAAAATATTTAAATTTATGATTAAACGTTATAAAATTATATTGTATATATAGTAAAAATGCTTAAAAAGAAAATTATGATTTGAGTTTTTTTTTTTAATAGAAAAACCACTCTTTTACAAGATTATAAATAAATTTTTGAAAAAAGCTATTTTACATAAACATTTATATTTTAAATATAATAAAATCTATAAAAACCTTATTAAATTTATCCAATCTTAATCTAGATAAATAATTTTTAGTTTAAAAATATAAATTTTAATTCTATAAAAATAAAATTTAAAACAAAAAATACAAAACAATTAAAAAAAAACAAAAAAACCAAAACAAAAAAAACAAAAAACCAAAACAAACAAAACCAAAAACCTTCCTTTCCATTCGGCACATACAATTGCTTCAAAAAGATTAACCCACCAAAAAAAAAACCCCTCCCAAAAAAAACAACGCAAAAAAAAGGGTAGTCTGATTCTTCCTTCGGCGTGGGTTAATCTCCTTTTTGTATTTAAACAGTAACTCTTTGTGGGTATAATTGTGTGGAACAATTCCAGCTGCTTTTTTCATTGTATTTTCTCTAACATACATTCATGTTTTGAATTCATGCATCAGTCAACTACCCTCCGAAATTATCCTCCGAAAGTATAAATTTCCCGAGAAAAACATTCTGGAGCTTTTGATGTTATGAGCCGAAAATCTGTGGGTTTTCGCTTTTTGAGCAGTGTCAAGCTTATGAATTATCACTGCAATCAGTAATACGTATCTCGTGTCTTATTCTGTGGAATCTATATAACCATATACTGTTACCAATACAATCTCTGTATGGCTCAGTGTGCTTTTACGTTACATTCCTGTTGTTGTAAACCAGCTTACCCTTTGGTTGAAGGACCTCATTCTGGAACTACCAACAAAATTTCATGCTTTACAAATCCATACCCAATTTCCCTTGGTTTAAAAAACGTCAGAACGGGTTTCCGAGGAAGGAATTTAATGGTTTCTCACACAAGCTTATCAATGCCAAAGGCAGTAGTAGCAGATTTGGAAAACACTGAAAGCACAGCAAATTCTTTTGAGGTACTGTTCATTGTCTTCCTTTGTTAAGCCAAACCAGGCTTTGCTTTACTCTTTTCTGTACTAGTGCTGGTTCTTATTACTGGTTTTCACGAGTATGAGAATGCATTTATTACAGTTATTGTCATATCCATTCTTTACTGCATAAACTCTTTTTTTTTTTTTCTCTGAAGTTTTTTTTGGCTATAGAAAATAAGTTTTCACTTATCGAATACATAAATATTTAATTCTAAGTCTTACAACGCTTTGTTAACCCACCAAAGAAAAAACCGCAAAAAAAAAGTTTTCACTTATCGAATACATAAACAGAGAGTTCCAGAATGCTGAAGATTATCACAAGGGCCAGTGCCACAGCAAATCATTCAAGCCCAGAAAATGAAACCTCCGGCTGAATCCAGCTGCATTTCGAAAAAACCAGCATAACTGTATGTCTCCTTGTCTCCTTAACTTGACAACAAAGGTATTCTAACCATGCCATAGACAAACAACAGCTTCCCAATGCCTTCACAATAGCTCAGATTGGAAAAGCGTCAAAAGCAAGGCATTCCATAGGCTTTCAGCAGTGTAATACATTGCCAAAATGGTAAAAGCGGGGGATTAAAACAGAAACTGCAATACCCATAGCGAAGCAAAACATATTTAATATATTTTTTTTCCTGAAATTAGTAAATACAGGAGTGCCGCAAAGACATATGGCATCCTTCATTTCTCATCATTAATAAGAGCACTGATATTATAATGCCACGGAGTGCACTTCTGGCCCTTACCTCTGAATACAATAGATCCCATACAAGACTCTGTGGTGCAATATTGTCATATCATGGGGCAGGCAGTGAAAGCAGATAAAAAAATATGTAGAGTCTCACTCCCATTCCTTGAAGAGGCCTTTAAAATGATAATTTCATCATCAAAACTGGCGTTACTAATCATGCATAGTAACCATGTATACCTTAATATAGCTGATTTTAAGTTAAAAGCTAACAAAAGTACTGCCAATATTGCTGTGACATTCTTTATCTGTCAACATAGAAAAGGGATTTTAAACCTCCTTCTTAGAGCAGCTGATATCAACCACTGGATATAGGGCCTGCTCAGTCCAGCAGCTTCATTGTTGGCTATGACAGTGTTCAGTCCCAAAACTACTGCTCCAAAATACTAGAACACAATTTTACCATCAAGGCTAGGGCTTGTCATCGAGAAGGTAAAACCAAGGCTCATCTATAGATCATGGAGGGTTAAAGGCCAATGAATGAGAGTGGGTGAACTCTTCTGCACTTTGGGCTCAGCTAAACCCAGGAGAGTATTCTTAGAGGTGACATTGAATATGGTTTTTTGTTACAGTTGGAAAATAAACATGTAATAAACAAATTGCAATGATCATGTTAAACATTACAACTTCCTTGAGTTTCATGACCCGCTTGCTCAAAGTAGACTATTCTGCCGTGGTCTGAAATCCTAGATTTCTTTGGCACTTGTAGGCATTCGGAAGTAGCAACGACCAACACTTAGAATGAAGGCTGAATAGAAATTTGTAGTAGTGAGAAAGCCATGTCTTTACCGCCCATGAAAATTGGTCTTTTATGTTTCAAAAAAATCTGTTGCATTGATGGTGGCCCATGCAAGAGGACACCATTTGCCTTTTTCTTTTTAAAATGCATATTGAATCACATCAAGCGGAATGAATCACATTTCTAGGTAGGAAAGCAATTTTAGAATGTTGCAGAGGTCTAGTTAGGGTATTAATGGCAACCTGTAAGTTTTTGTGGTATGTGGATGAATGAATAGTGTGAAACATGGGATAGGTTGGAGTTTTAGGGGTTGTGGGTTGGGGATGACTCTTCATAGGTACATGGGGAAAGGGATGGTAGAAAGATGGAAAGGGTGTTGGGGACAGCAAGGAACAGGTACCCAAGGAGAGGGATGAAGCCAAGGAACGGGTGAGAGGTATGCTAGGATAGAGAAGTCCGAAAGTCCAATAGGAACCAAGGAAAGTTCAGACTTGGGAGATAAAGATGACCAGATGAAGAACATTGAAAATATGAATAGAAGAGAACATTGGAATTTGAGGATTGAGGATGACAAGGGAAAGGTAACCAGATAGAGGAAAGGCCACAACTTCAACAAGGAAAGGAAACTTAGCACAAAGGTTTAGGAGTTGGGACATCAGAGGGATTGGGGGAACGATGTGCTGGGTACCTAGATAAGGGTAAGCCCAATTCTTTGTTGTTGAAGGGGAAGTGGATGGAGTTGAGGTTTCTGATATCGGGGGAACACAGAGGTGCACTCGAGGAGGGGAAACTTTGAAATTATGGCGTTGAAAGAAAATTAAGGCAAGGATGGGGAAGTTGGAGTTTGGGGATTGGGGGTGTCAAGAAAATGATACTCGGGGAAGCAAAGGCTTGAAACTCCAATGCACATAGGACTTAGCACAAAGGATTGGGGTTTCGGGGGTTGGGGGTGATAGGGAAATGGTACCTATGGAATGGAAACTCCAGCAGCCCAAAACACATAGGCATTGAACACAAAACAGCTAACACTTTCGGTTTTCTTGGATTTTTACAACTTGGAATTTCTCAGATTGGTAATTAGTGGTGGGTAACATAGGGTAAGGGACTCAAGCAAAATTTGGCACTACAGGATTGAGTCCCAATGGGCAGAATGCAATTGAAGTTCTTTGCCTTTAGTTTTGCTCTGAATACCGAGTCTTTCGCAGATTAAATCTGCTTTTTATTTCTCAGCTACTTCATATACAAAGAAGTATTCATTGAACCTCAGAATTGGGAATGCTTAAAGTCAATGTAGCAGTATTTTAACCCTACAGCTTTTGCCATTTTTCAAAGAATTGAAACAAATTTACAATAAACAATTACATCTGTTGTTAAGATAATGCCATTGTATCGACCTACTGTAATATTCACATATAATCCCCTTCAAGATACAATACGAATCGAATCCTGTATATTCCACATGCTCTTTTAATTATGCCAACTCCTTTATGCAGTTTGTATATGATGTTCTTAGTACATTATGGTAGAGTTACATATCAATAAAATGTAAACTTTTGAGTGTTTTATATTGAGTCAATGAAGCTAATTTGGAAGGGACACCTATACATCTCATTGCAGATAAGAAAAAATTGTCTCTAAAATCTACACAAAAATGTCCTTTGTCGTACCGTGCAGTTTAACATTTATTAATGGCCATTGAATGTTGTTACCTGGATTGTTCATCAGCATTGTGTATGGCTGAGAATGATCTTGCAGGTTGATTCTAGTGATTGTCACCGCTGTTTGGATCTTTCTAGTTTTCATGATTTTCCTCCATATTTTGGCCAAATTCTATAGGTAGAAAGATGACATGACATTGAGTTTTGAATTTTGATTTGTTTTTTTCTGATATCCAGGAAACTACTCACATGAATACAGTGCTTGAAGAGCTTGAGCTCTCTGAGTTGACTGCAGTATCACCTTTAGATGGGCGATATGCCAGTAAAGTTAAGGAGCTACGATCCATTTTTAGTGAATATGGTCTTATTCGGTATCGTGTTTTTGTTGAGGTATACATTTTTCCCTTTACTTTTGTGAAGTCCCTTGACATTGTTACAGTGAAATCGTAGTTTTCAATTTTGTTTCTATTGTACCTGAATTGATCCAAGGTTTATTCTGATTTGTCATTACGTTTAAAAGTTGTATTGGAATTTTTAACTTCACTGAAGATGTCCATGGATCTTTCTATTTATCTGGTCCAGGTTAATTATTTAGAAGGGGGGTATGTGCTACCGGGAGCAACCAAATCATGGATACAAATTTGTAATCATACTTTTTGGCAAGTCTAAAATGCTAGATGCATATTTGCTTGAAAGTGGTCATAGATTTTTCTTTGCTGATTGAGGTTAACTAGTTAGATGGGGTGGTGTGCTATAGATAAGCAACCCAATCATGAACATAAACTGTAAATTATTCTTTGACAATCTTTAAAATTCTAGAAGAGTATTTGATTTTATTAAACAGTGACAAGCAAAAATGATCTAAAGCAGTAAAAGTATTTGATTTCACTAGTTGTATATCTATTTTTGGATTAGAATATTGCAAGAGGCACAATCATTTCATCCAGCTCAGTTTGCAAATGAATTACTTCTGATCTCATGAATAGAAAAATAAAGGAATAGAGAATATACTAAATTGAAAGACATATGTACATATCAAAAACTGCAAAAGCATTTTACATTGTTGGAATAGTTGTCATTGATGTCAAAGGCAAGATATCAAAGTACATTGTTGGAAATGTTGTCATTGATGTCAAGTGCTCATAGTGCAAAGACTGATAGGCATAACAGTTGCCATCTTTATTATTGATGTCAAAGGAAAGAGTCTCATCCATTCAAGAATTATCATTAATAGAAAATGTATTAAAAATGTATTATGACAAGAAGAGATTTCTATGTGAAGAGGAAGTCAGGAAGAGTCCACTTAATTATGGTTTTGTTGGCATTGTGTTGTCATTGATGTCAACAGGTATAGCATGGCAACCGGTATGAGAGATTGTTGGTATAGCTGTCATTGATGTCAACCAGTAATGGTGTCATTGATGTCAATTAGTATAGCAAGTTATCGGTATAGCTTGTCACCGGTAAGAAGTGAATGTCAACCAGATTGTGTGGTCATTGGAGTCATCGGTACACAAGTTAGTGTTGACTTGTGTTGAAGACAAAAGGATTGGAGACCGGTATGGAGTGACAACCGGTAAGTGATATGTTGGCAGTGTATGGTTGCCAACCGGTATGCATGGTGACCGGATGCAGGTTGAGCTAATGAAGAAGGACAAACAACTGGTATGCAGTTGGATGTCTTACTGCAAGACTCCCACTGGATAGAGATGCTATCACAGGATGAAGAGCAGACTGAGCACAATGTAATGACAACTGGCACCAGTCATTAGTCAGCAGGTGACTAGGATCCACTTCCACCGATAAGTGGTATTACTGAGCTTATCCCCCAACATGCATGAAATGCATTATAATTCTCCGGGATAGGTTTGTCAAGAAGTTAAAGGCAGGAGATTGAAGGCTCACACCGGATGAACCGGTGAAACACAAGGATGCCTCAGATGTGTGAAACCAAAGATGTGCATCTGATCAGCTAGAGTTGGCAAGTGGAGCCACCGGAACAGAGAAGGAAGAGTAAAGAAGTAATGGGTTTGTCACTTTGACAAACCGGTTAAGATGTTGTTTGGGCTGATGAAGAAGAAGGCAAGGTTGAGCAGCTGCAGACAAAGAGTGCAACCGGAATGCAGATGCAGTCAGATGGAAACAATTGGAGATTGATGACATGGTGTCATCAAGGTAGTTATCGGTAAGTATGTCCATCGGTAAAGTTGACAAAGTGATAAGAGAAGAGTTCCTGTTTGATGAAGATGAGCTGCTGTGTTTTGGCAAGTGAGAAGTGACCGAGCAAAGGTGTTCCACCGACAATAGAACAAAGTCCAGACATGAAGGTTAACCAGTTAGGGTAGAATCGGCAAGGTTAGAGAACCAGTAGTTGAACCCGGTTGTGTGTTGTGGTCGGTGACAGAGTCTAACTGACACGGTGACTGAGCTAAGGTGCATGCCGACAGATATGCTACGTGGAGTCCAAGTGTCAAACAAATGGACCGTGCTTTGTCGGTGAGGTAGTTGGTGATTAGTCGACATTAATGTCGATGGCATGAATCACAAATCACGGGTCGAGAGGAGCAGGATGTGGCTCGAGACTGATCAGAGGACAGAGATCTGATTTTTTGGCATCATGATCGATGTAGTGTGTCTAGGTGCTGATCAGGGTAGGTGAAGCTGATTGCGTGATCACTTCATCGTGGTTGACAAGTGCAGACTGACAAAGAGGCCGTGTTTGCTAAATATGGCAAACGTGTTTTCGACGCAATGGGATTGGCAGAGTTGATTGATCCGTTGTAGGTGATGAATCTCTGAGATAAGATCTAGTTGGATCTGGTATGTCTTGTGGTTGATGAAGGAACCCTAGTGCGCCAAAGGTTTGAATGTCGGTCATGGTGGGAAAACACACATATAAATATGCCGACTAAAGACCAAGATTGATTGATGCTGCCAGATGATTAGGTGCTGGATATTGAAGATTAGAGTGTGAAAGTGCAGCAAAGAGACAACCAATCAGAGACTCCATCGAAGATCATAGAGACTGAGTGTTGGAGGTGCAACCGGTGAGAGGGTTAAGCAGAGGTTTAACTGGTAAGGTTAGAGTGACCGGTAAACTGCAAAGTGAGTTGCAGTGGTGTAAACCGGTGGTGCTAGAACCTGTAGAAAGGTAGAGAAGGGAAGCAGTGCAGTGTGAGTAGTTGAGGAGATTTGGCAAGCCAAAGAACAATGCAAGGTTAAACCGACAAGTGGATTAACCGGTAAGCTGAGAACCGGTAGAAGTCAGAGTGATCAGAGAACTGTCAGAGAATAGAAGCTGCAGATTGAGAAGGGCTGAATCGGTAAGGTTACAACAGAGAGTGAAGGAAAGGAGGATGTGAATGAGTTGAGAACCGACAGAGAACAGAGTAGAGGAAGATCGGTTGAGAAGAGTAGAACTGACAGAGCAAGTTGATTGTGAGAGGTTACATAATTCATTTGTAACCAGGATATTACCTTTGTATTGATAGATGTTATTGTAATCATTGAGTTGGAGCTTGGTGCTCCTTGGGTTGGTGCCCTAAATTAGGGTTTGGTGCTCCTTGGGTTGGTACCCTAAAGCAGGGGTGGTGCTCCTTGGGTTGTGTTGATGTGTGTTTTATGCACATAACATTTTAGAATAAAATACCAAAGTAATTTACCCTCTCTTGAACAAAATCACCTCAGATGCTAAGGGTAAGATCAACTAAAATGATTCCAAGGTTTCTACATGTCAGGTCTTGACGAGTGGGTAGCTCAATGGTCGATGTGAATTGCTGTGTTCGCTTGGGGACTTACACAAATGTTCGGATTATCTTCTTTGATCATGAAATATGCGGAATAGGTATGCTGACAACTTAGGATTTAGCAATGTAGTTTTGGACTTAATTCTTACTAAAAAATGGGCAAAAGGAATAGGGTTCAGGAAATCTATTCTAGGCCAAGGAATGTAGGAAATGATGAACAAGTTTAGCGGAATCAAACTAGGCAGGGTCTCACAAACAGGTATTGACACAAGCTTAGTGCAATCGTCTAAGGTATACTCAAGGATTTTTCAGACTATTACCATCAAACATTGACACCATCCAAGTTGATGCTTGTCAAGGGACGCATAATAGTTGAAGTTAAGCTTACTCAAGTTTCCAGTCGACCACACAAGGCGCACTTACCAACGACAAGAGGTTAGTGGTATGGATTAAGGATTCCACACAAATATATTCAACAAATCTTTCACTTAATCTAATAAACATGAAAACAAATTCTAATCTAAAATTCTAATCTAACTTGGAGGAATTGAGAACCATGAATGCAAAGATAACATTTGAAGAGCAAAATCACCAACAATTGAACAATGATTTAGATTCAAATAGCTGCAACATATACCAACAATTCTACAAAAACTCCCTCTTACAAATGAGAGACAATGAGGTATCTATAGAGTCTCATACAAAATGGATGGCCAAGATTAAACTAAATCAAGGGCCAAGATCATGCCAGCAAAACCCTAGAATTGCCCTAATTAGGGTTTACATAAAAAATGGTGCCACCAACATATGGCCCAATAAAAAGATACCTAGTCATCAAATAGGGAATCTTCTAGAAGATTCCTCCCTCTCTCTCTCTCTCTCTCTCTCTCTCTCTCTCTCTCTCTCTCTCTCTCTCTCTCTCTCTCTCTCTCTCTCTCCTAGCATACTCCAAGAATCTAGCTAATACAGAATCTAACTCCTCCATGGAAATGCTAGGCAAGGTATCTTGTTGCAAATCAATCACGTCCAATGAATCCGAGCAAGCGTCCAAAGTGTTCTCCCAATTTGGCTTGAGCTTTTGCGAACCATGAACATGAATCAACAAAGAGACCAAATCATCGATTTGACTCTTCTTCAAAGAGTCCAACTGACAAAAATACATAAGTTTCATCTTGTCTCTTAATTCGGCTAAGTGTAAACCACTAGCATCACTAACATCAACACCCAATAATTCCTCAATTGAGGCAAGGATCTTCATCTGAATGTCCTGAATTGATCCTTCCATCTCTGTACAACTCAGCTGGGCGTTCTCATAAGTTGATTTCTTCACGGCCAATGAACAATACCAGCCATGGAAATCGTATTTGTCTCCATTGTGCACAATGTTCTCGTTGATCAACGTGGACTTGGGAAATTTCTTCAAAGCTTTGAGGCATGGAATAGTCTTCTCTTGGATAGGCCGGAATTCTTCCCAAACTCCCTCCAAATACTGGATTCTTAACATGAGCCCTGTTGTCCTATCATATGCCTGGACAAACTGAGTAAGGAAATCATTTGCCTTTTTTTTTGCACTTTCAATCCACTTCTCCACCTCCGAGAGTGTATCTCTCGCTGCCTCATAGTGTGAATGTAGTCCATGATCAACCGCAATAGGGGAAATAAGGGTGGGATTGTCACGCCTTATTTGCGCAATATACTCTCTAAGTCTGATATTCTCTTCTTCGTACTTCTCCTTCTCTTCAATTTCTCTATCAAACCTTGGGCTGATTGCCCTAAGGTTATCACCAACCTTTTGAAACTCTTGCTCTCTTGTAGTACGACCAAGGGCAACTGAAGTAATCTGGAAATCCATAGGAGTAGCAATGTCCGCCGTCACACCTCCAATAGGAACAACCACCAACACAATCCTCATTCCTGTCTCATCTCTAGCTATGTGCGACAAAATCTCAGCTCTCTTGGGTTCTTTCTCCTTATTGCTCCTAACTAGGTAGTCATCAATATTATCAATAGGCTGTACCTTTATCATCTTCTTACTCTTTTCCATACTTTTCATCAGCCAATCAAGAATAGTGGATATCTCCATACCATCATCGAGACACATATCTTGATCAAGTCCTCTCAATGCCGAGATAACATCATCATCATCATCAGGATTACTCTTGGTCAAATCATATATCTCATTTCCCAAACTAACCTCCAAAAGGACTGTAGGGGATCCCGGGTGATCATCATTCTCATTTGGTGGAGCAGATGTCGCTGTGGCATGTAAATCCTGAATATTCTCTAGTAGTATCATTGTGTTGGAACATTGCTGTGTCTCCTTATTCTGTAATGTTATTTCAACTTCCTTAATTGATGAGACACTGAGAGGGGGTGAAGGAATGATAGGTGAAGGAATGATAGTCTTTTGCTTCTTCTTCTTGACCTCCACAATCTTCTTCCCTTTGGCCTTGATTCCTCCTGGCGTGTTTTTCCTTCTCTTGGGAGCTTGACTCTCTTCATCTGCGTGAATCATGACATCACTGATAGTCCCCTGATCATCCTCGGAAGTAGATTCTTTCAGCTTCATCTTTTCATAAGTGAAGGAAACACCCATATCAACTAACTTATTCATTTGAATATCCACCCATGCACGGGAGAAACTCAAGACATCTCTCATCAATATCTTTAAATTTATCTCTTCTGATTCTGACCAATTAGGCAATAAGATCGCCTTCTTCATTTCATTTTCATATTGTCGATGTGTATGATCCTTGTCATCTTACACCTGATCAGGAATGAGGAAAAGTCCACACTTCCTCATGAAATCCATTGACAGTCTGGACCACATTCGTCTCTTCACTACCTGCTTGTCCATCAGGTTGGCCCAATAATCCTCTACGTCTGTCTTGTGGATGAACTTCTCTCCCTGATCCTTCCAACTTTCTTATCTGGATCAAATCTTTCTCTTTTCTTGAAGGTTGCAAATGGATAGAATGCAAGCTTCTCACTCGCAGTGCTGACGGCTAAGGCAGACTGGCAAACCTCCAACGTCGTTTGAATTGAAATAGGGAATGTCATGCATGTCCTATGCTTCTCTTTCTGAATGGAATCAAACTCTAGAAGCTGTCTCACCACTTCCAACAAGATTATTCTGTCAGAAGGATACCTAGGAAGCTTGTAGGGTTCGGATTGAAACCCATGAATCCTAAGGTACGTGAAAGTGGGAAATTGATTATACCACGATCCATATTTCTCTATTAGCTCTGTTGCCTCTTTGGACAATCTCCTGTGGATTCCGCCTTGCAGCATCTGTGTGATGTACATTGTGAATGCATCATTCACTTTCTTATAATCTTCAATTCTATACATGTCCAGTTGGGGATAGCTCTCATAACTCTTGAATTGTCCTTGCCCATTCCCGACTTCACCTCTGCATATCAATCCTTTGTATGTAACAAACCGTGCAAGCAAGTACACCAAATGGGAAGTCATGGCGAATGACTTGGACCACTCTACATTCCTCAGCTGAAAGTCCAGATTGTCACTTATGATTCTAGACCAATTTATCAACGTCCCTCTAAAACAATCCTGGATGAAATAGAACATCCATCCATCGTATATTGCACCCTGCGGCATCCCCATCACTCGGTTAAGTAGGAATACTAAGTCACTATATTCCTCTTTGAAGTCTGTGCACATGAGTGTCTTGGGAGCCTTGGAATGATGAAGCCTAGGCTCGATCATCCACTCTTTATTCACCACATTTTTACACACATCCATCTTCTTCATGTATCGATCTTCATATTCATCCTTAGTTACCTCCTAAATGTTTGCTCCACATGGAATTCCAAACACTTCAGCAATCGCATCCTTAGCAAGGTAGGCAATGACAACGCCCTTAGGAGTCTTGATCATTTGCGAGCGAGGATCATAACATCGTGCACACTCTAGGATAAGCTCATTGCACTGTATAGACTGTGGGAATCTAGCAGCTTGAAAAATACCACTCTTCATAATGTTTACATACGCTGGGGAAGGAATCTGATTTCCAACTCCGAACATCCGTTGTCGCATCAGGTTCAGGTTCAGGAAATGCATGTTCGTATCCGTAATCTCCTTCCATCTGGATGACATCTTGGATTTTGGATAGAATCCAGTCTCCACAATCCTCTGTTGTTCTCTCCTTTCCTTAAGTCCGGACTTCGACATTGCACCTATACGAAGCTTGAAGTTAGAACTTAGTAAAAAAAAATGCAATATTCTCAATAAAATTCCTGAATTCTTAATGGTTTAGACTAATTAGGGTATGGTAATCAGGAAAGTAGTCCACACTCCAGGTAGATTTTAACAATTTAAATTCGAAATGTGACAAGATTAGGGTATGAAACCCTCATGAAATCAACACCTCCTTATACTTAGAAATTTTGTGCAAATTATAGTGCAAAGGAGTATACTAGATCAAGAGTGACTAAGCAAAGGTGTGAAAGATGGTGTTTTCACACAAAATTATGTCTAAGGACACCTTCTGAAGTCAACAATGGAGGTCAACAAAGTCTGAAGACAACCTGCAACTGTACAAATTAACCTTTCAAAACAAGTTGCAATCACCTAAATGTGCATAAATTTGATGGAGAACAACCTAGACAATGAAAACAAATCAAATCTGGGAAAAACGGTATGGTTGGTAAGAGTTAGATTTTCTGAGGACAAGCAGCCATGGCAAAGTTGCAGACCTGTAACAGCCCTCAAACAGTCAAGTGATTGACTGAAACTAACTTGAAAATTCTCCCAAAGGTAAATCGTTAAGTTTAGAGTTGGCTGGCAATGAAAGTTTATGTCTGAAAATAGATGGACAGCCAACAATGGAGGTCACCCCTGCTGCAACAATGGCGTCAAAGTTCAGATCTGAGGAATGACAGCAAGTAAGGAGCAATGGGAGTATCAAGCATGCATGGAATCCATCAAAATATGCCCCCAAAATACATGCCAAATAAAAATTGTATTTTCCCAACTATGGCGTCACCTTCAAATCTGGAAAATGTCTTCAATCTGCATACAATCTGCCAACAATGGTCTGAGAACAGCAAGTGAGCAAGGCGATATCAAGGAAAATCATCAAAGTTTGGAGTCAAAACCCCATCACAACAAATCGCCCCTTCACCAAAATCGTGGATTTCACCCAAAAATGGCGGACTTCATCAAAATCGTGGCAAATGATCTCCAATATGCATCCCAATCAGTCTGAATCAGGTCTGATAACAGCAAGTAAAAATGGCAGCCCCCCAAGGGAAACTCGCCAAGGTTGAAGGGTGGAAATCCCAAACACAAGAAATTGCCTCTCACCAAAAATCGTGGATTTCACCCAAAATTGTGGCAAACACATAAAATCGTGGCATTAACCCATCACTGGCAGCCACCAAAGAAATCGCCAAGCTGGAAAAATGGAGGGAAAAAATAAGTCTTCAATCAACCTCTTCACCAAAACACTTCATCAAAAATCACCAATAAGAGAGAAAATCGTCCTTGCATGGAAACACCTGGCAAACTTAATAATAAAATAATGCTGGACTTCTCTCTTTAAACTTGCTTTCACCACCAACTTTCACCACACTAGCAATGTGGGATAAAACACTTGTTCTTATACTTGCTTTGGTGAAACCGATTTGCTTCTAGAAGGTTGAAAACATTAAATGCTTATTGCAAATCATTTAATTGTTTTTTAAATTTATTAAATAATCGCTGCTTTATTAAAAAACAATTAAAACAAGGCTCTCTTTATTAAAATATTGCAATTTAAATCAAAATTTGAGCCACTTAGGAAAATCAATCCAAGTAGGGATTAAAAAATCCCATCAAAATCATTTAAAATGTCAAAATATTGCCCATAAGGGAAAATCGATCTAAGTATGGACAAAATTTCCCAACAAAATTCATCAAAATGCACACAAAATGGGGCTAGGGGAAAATCAACCTTAGTTTGGATGAAAATCCGGACTCAAAATTCACTTCATTCACTCAAACTACCCCTTGGTGGAAAATCGACCTCAGTCTAGATGAAAATCCAGACTTAAAAATCATTAAAAATGCTCTTAGTGGAAAATCGCCTTGAGACTGGACTGAGAGTCTGCACAAAAATCCTCAAAACTCGTCACAAAAGACCTGGTGGAAAATTGGCCTAGGTGTGGAATCAAGACAAATGTCATCCGCAATCCTATCCATACTCACTGGTGGAATAACGTGGGTAGTCAAGATAAATCCTGACACTTAGTCAAAATTTAATGCTTCCAGGGGAAAAACGACCCTAGTATGGATTCTGTAATATCCCCTACTAGGTTTAAGCCTATTTTAACCATAATTAATCTATTTTTGACTTAAAACTGACTTGAGTAGGAGACAAATCTATCTTAACCTGAACAAAAATCAGTGTTAACATAATCTTTCTCCTGATATTGAATTGATGATTCAATCTGATTTATAATCTCAGTTTAATTTTGTTCATTTAAATTAATATTTCTATAAATATGTATATATTTATTTATTTGTTTTCACATAGTATTATACTATATGTTTAACTGCAGAATAATTCTTATAAAATATTATTTGTCTGATCAACCCTTGTTTATATATAGATCAAATTATATTCCCTGTAGAAATTATTAATACTGTCATTCTCTAAAACTCTAATCCTTAGTCTATCTAGTAGCTGTAATGGTAGACAAATCTGACATGCGTCAGATCTGGTCTGCCACAGTATGCGAAATTAAGTATGAATGGTCTTTATATTAGTATTACTATTATACATATTATAGTCTGTTGATATTATTATTATTAAATTCTGCATACTAACATAATCGGCTGCATATATTAAGTAGTCTTTATTAAACATATCCCTGTATGCATACCACCCAGAACAAGGATGTTACTGCCTGTAACTTAATAATAGTTCTGATCGATGCTGCCATATGATATATATTTTCTCCTAAAAATTGATAATCATTGCTGAACTGTTGGAGACTTCCTATATACTTTCATCTCTCAAAAGTCACACTTCTTTGATAAGTCCTTTCTTCTGATTATAGATGCACCTCTTCATAACCACCCGATAACTCTTCAATTAGGATTGCTATCTAATTAGTCATATGTCTAAATAGTTCTTAATAATGATCAATGATATTAATTTTAACGCTTCTTAACTTGGTGTTGACGTGTATTTTGTACACAATCATACACAGAATAAAATACCCAAGGGTACCTTATCCTCTCTTGAATAAAGCCTCTGATTGCTGAAGATATCGCAAAAAAGGATCAATCAGGGTGACTCCAATGTTCTTTTATGTAGGGTCTCTACGTGTGGATAAGCTCTTTGTGGTATGATGTGATTTGCTGGAATCACAAGGGGACTTACATTTGATGCCTGAACTTCTGATTTGCTTTGAATATTGCTGGAACACAGGATTTTCACTAACTTAGATTTGAAAAAAGAAAAAAAAATGAGGGCGAGGAAAGGATCTAATCCTAACACTAAGAATGTAAGAGCAATGAATGATCTTTGATGAAATTCTAACTAAGTCTTGTTTTGACATCGTAGGAACATCTCTACAAGGTTAGTGCGATCTTCGAAGGAAAGCTTTATGATGTTCAAATCATCACTGCAGGCATAGACACCATCAGGTTGATGCATATCAATGAAGAAGCGACAATTGAAGTTAAGCTTAAGCTGAATGATTCCAGTTGACTACGCAAGGCAAGTCTGCAATCAACAAACTGCTAGTAGTATGGATATACGAATTTCACCATCAATCAAGCACATTTCTTCCACTCATCTAATCATAAAATCAAACATGAGAAGTATAAAGACCATGCAAATTGTCGAATCGACCCATAAATTTCACCATTTCTTCAATGAAGTTACAAGTCTTTTACAACAACATCTTGGCAACAATCTTTGCCTTCTCTCTCTACTCTACTCTAATTGCTATTCTAATCACCTTCTAACTACTCTCTATTCACTAACTAACTCTAACTCTCTCTAAATAGCCTTTACAAAATGAAATGCTAGGGCTTATATAGTGCCCTCAATACAATTCGATGGCTTAGATCCATTCGAGATCAATGGCCAAGATTTTACAATGAAAACCCTAATTAGGGTTTGTTACAACCATTACATAACATTTAATGCTCAACCAATGATAAAATTGCATTGCTTGGACACATGTCCTCTCTGGAAAAATTGACCAATGGATAGCCGGGGTAGGTACATCGGAGTTTGTGCCACCTTCCATGAGTTAGGTACATTGAATCTGGAAATGCTGAGGTGGACCACACTGACTGGATGAGCGATGACTGGGATGCCACCTTGTCTGACACTTGTAATTTGGTAGATATTCAACTTAATGTTGTTGAGAAGCTAGCTTTAATTAATTCATCTGGAACTATTTGCTTCCTCAACGAACCCTTGTTCTAACTTCTTGTGTCCTTGATTTGCAGGATGATGATGTACCTCGCCTTGGAATGCTGGATTGGAAGAGGTCGCCCTTGATGACGTTAGTCCAAAGAAGGCCGTCCTTGTCGATGCTAGGCTGGATCGAAGAAGGTCGTCCTTGTCCTCGCTTGATCGTCCTTGTCCTTGCTTGATCGTCCTTGATGAGAGCCTTCCGACTTGTAGATCCTTCGAGTTTGGGAGTCGCCATCTTGATACCTCCACTTGGGAATTAATTCTAAAAAAAGATGCAAAAATAGGAGAATTCGCTAGGCAAAATGTAGATCAAGACCTCCCTTGGATAAAATGCACCTCCTTTAGCTTGGAAAAGAACTCCACCTTCCTCTTCAAAAATCTGGAAATTCGCCTTCAAATGTCTTCAAAAAATCTGGAAATTATCCTCCAAACTAGCAAGAAATTCTCCTCTCCAATAGCCTTCAAGATGAATTTCGCCCTCCTCAAATTGCTCTTCAAGTTCGCATGAGAGATAATGCAAGAATGATTTGAATTATGAAAAACACACCCCAAATAGATAGAGTGCTCACCATTTCACCTCCCATGAGGCCGACCTTGCAAGATAAGCCAAAAAAAATAAAATTTAATAAAAGGAGAGGCCGACCTTTATAAAATATTAAAATAATATCCCAAGCGCTCTCTTTTTAAATTTAATTTAATAATAATTAATTTAAAATGCCTTTACAATTAAAAAATTTCGATTTTTAAAAGGCTAAATTAATTAATTAAATGCCTTGTGCGCACCCCTTAAATGCCAATTTTAATTAAAAATATCAAGGCTCATCGAAATTTAGCATTTAATGCAATTTGAAAATGATGTTGGCGCCTAGACATGGGAAGAATAATGAATATTAACCTCATCGCTCTGGTCCCTGGCAGAGGGACAGGAGCGCCTAGGACAAAATAGGCTTCACTGGCGTCTTGCACTCTTCAAAATTATATTCAATAGACTCGTTATGCCTCCTTTTACTTGCCTCAAACTTAAAAAACTCATTTCACTTCGCCAAAACTTGTCTTATAAGAAAATCGCTCTGGTCCCTGAGAGAGGGACGGGAGCTATCACTGAAATTCGCCCTGGTCCCTGGCAGAGGGACAGGAGCGATTTTGCTTCTAGGGCCAATTTTCTCCTTCGAGGTGCAACCAAATTATATTCAATGAGTAAAATGTACCTCCCTCGTTCTTCTCAAATCGCGAAATCGTTCAAATCTTTCAAGGACAAGGCAATTTTGGATTTCAAGCTCCGGTCCTTCAGTGAGGGACAGGAGCGATTTTTGCTCTCAGGGCCAAATCTTTTTACTCTTCACTTCAAATTTCCTTCGCTGAGGAAAATATCACCTCTTTACACGCCATGAATAAAAGTTCGAGTCCAAACAAGGTCTAAAAATGTGCATATGAATAAAATCGCTCTGGTCCCTTGGTGAGGGACAGGAGCGATTCGCCTTGGACCCTTGGAGAGGGACATGAGCGCTTTTCGCTCTGGACCCTCAGTGAAGGTCAGGAGCGAAATTTGACTTTTCGAACTCTCTATCAGGACAATTTTAATGGAATATGTTTCCTTCTATGTTTCTTCTTTCTTATACTTTAAGTTATATTCCATATATACTTTCAGGATGTTTGAGAGTGGTTTCAGACCTCCAGGAGTTATATTGCAAAATCTAGTTTTTTGAGGTTTTTCAGTTTCCAGACTTAGTCAAATTTCAGGATCAGGACATTCCAGACTTAGCCAAATTTCAGGATCAGGACTTTCAGACTTAGCCAAATTTCAGGATCAGGACTTTCAGACTTAGCCAAATTTTCAGGACCTGCTATCCTATTGATCTCCCCGACAACACTCAAAATGCAAAGGCTAACTAACAAAACCCTAAAAGACCTAGAAAACAAACCCTAAAAAGCAAAAAACATGGGTCCCCATTTGCAATGGGGCGATGTGTGAAAACGTCACAACACTTGGTATTGTGGCTACTGATCACCACAACTCGTGCCTCTTTATTGTTTGGCATGCTGGTGATATTGTAATCGATACGATCAAGTTGATGCTGTTATTATGACCGATGGCTATTGCTTATAGGTAGAATAACAGTGATGTTAGTCTTTCAATAAGACAATGCTCTTAAAATTGCCGTTGGATGATAAATCGCTATCATTAGTGATGCTTAGCGTTAATCCTATCGTGCTCTCTCATGCTCTAATGATTGACCGATCAGATTATGTGTCTGAATGCTTGATAATAGCTAAGGAATGATTAGTTATTAATTACTCTTAATTATCTTAATGATTCTTATCGGTTCAATCTTCATCTACTAAATCGGTGTGTTATGTTTTAACTATCTTAATTTGTCAATGTTTGACCATAGTAAATCTATATGCTGATTGATTATTATCGACCCATAATGTACTATAATATTGATAATTTAATAATACAGTATTTATAATATTAATGTATTATAATAATATTTATATTGTTATTTTGTCAATAATATAATATTGTAAAATTTATATTTTTATTTGATAAATATAAAATTAATATTAATATTAAATGAATACAAATTATATATTAAATCTTGTTTATTATTATTTAAGATTTTATTCTATTCTTTTTATTTGGTTATATATATATATTCTATTATTTTTAGTTGTATTATTATTTATCATTAAATTCTATCATGTTATGACGGGGACATCACAGATTCATAGTGGTGGAAAAATGAGGCAAGTATGGATTTCAAGGGAAATCCATGTCCAGCTTGGATTTTGAGTGGGGAAAACCATGGGTAGTCAGGAATATGAGCGGAAAAGCACCTCTAGTATGGAATTTTGACCTTTTAACCCTTAGAATATGGATTTTCATCTGGAAAATGATGATTTTCCACTCAGAATCACTTAGAAACTTCGAAACTCTATGAAACTAAACTGGACTTAGGCAAATTCATCAAAAAATGGAGCGTAACACAAGGAAATCTATCGACATAAAGTGGAAAATCAACTCGAATAACTCCCTAGGAGCGAGAAAACAACTCCAAAAGGTCTGAAAACACCTTAGCACTTAAAATCACCGATGAGGACGTTTAAAAACACGTTAACGCTCCAAAGGGTCAACACTTGGACAAAACTAGGATCATTAAAATCTCAATTTTCACATGCTTGATCCTGTAACTTCAAAAACCCTAAACGACACTAGGCATGATCAAAACTCCGAGACTTGGGCACAAGAAACACAAAATTGCCCACTAAGCAGCCAAAACCCTAACTTAACAACGCAGAAAGCAGGAAAAGAGGGGTTCCCCGTTAGCAATGGGGCAATGTGTGAAAAGGTCACAACATCTGGCGACTCCACGGAGGAAATGTTCCAGAACATTTCAAGAACAAAGCTCAATCCGACTCTTAGAATCTTCAATTAATCCTTGCATAACATAGAAAAAGGTTAGAAAACACATTTGAAAAGATTGAATCCAAGAATTGTATCAATTTACTTAGTCAATGATTATCCACGTGTGTGCAATTGCGTTCATTACCTTCACGAGAATATTGTAAAGTCAAAGGATCTAGTGAAACTAGCTACGTAAGATGTCCATACTTCGCAAGCGGCCAACTGTAACCTCACGAATATTGTCCACTGCCGGCCAAGCGTCTATAGCCCCGGTGGAGTTACTCGCATATTCTCATTAGCCAATTTAGATTTTTTCATTTCTTTCTTTCTTTCTTTTTTGATGATATTTCCTTTCATGTACTTTCATATTCTGTCAATTCCTTTGGCTCGTAAGCAATGAACTTACTAGGGTTTGAGAATTACAATGGCACTGAAGCAGGATATAAGATTTTTCACTAGTCACAACTTCTCCTGAAAATCTACAATAACTCGGACAAAATCAATATGTGTAAAATATAATAATCAAATGATGTCAACGTCAAAATACAATAAAAGTTTTCCAATCCTGTCAAATGTAGATTCAACCTATGATACACTATACAAAAACAATCTCTAATTCAAAGAACTTCATGAGGTATCGTTCAAGAAATGGATTGAA
Source organism: Cryptomeria japonica (assembly GCF_030272615.1). Taxonomy (NCBI): domain Eukaryota; kingdom Viridiplantae; phylum Streptophyta; class Pinopsida; order Cupressales; family Cupressaceae; genus Cryptomeria; species Cryptomeria japonica. Next base: position 578,140,553 of record NC_081412.1, read on the forward strand.
CAAAACCTGGTGAAACGCAGAGTGTGTCTTAACAACAACTCCCACATCACAAGCGGATATCCCTCAGAACTAACACCTAAGTAAAGCCGACCTAAAACCTAAAGCATAACCGGGAGCAGACCTAAACTAAGGCAAACCAAAGCAGACCTATTCTAACTATGATACAAGGGGTGGGCTTCAGAAGAAGCCTAAGGTTGGAAGTAATGCTTGAGGAATTGTCCATTGACGAGCAACGAAACATTCTTACCAGTTAAGGTTCTCAGCTTGAATGCATTCTCTCCTAGTATCTCAACAATCTGATAGGGGCCTTTCCATAGTTTGCCAAATTTATCGTGATCTCCCCTTTTCTCATGGGCTTTATCCCAATATAGCACTAGGTCAGAAATCCTAAAGGCTTTTACCTGTGCTTGTCTATCAAACCATCTCTTAACTACGCCCTGATGTTTGGTGAAATTCTCTAATGCTTTATCTCTCTTTTCTTCTATGTTCATCAACTGTGTCAATCTTGGTTGCACTTTGTCTTCGCCCTCCATGTAATCTTGTATAAATCTTAATGTGGGAATCCTCAGTTGTACGGGGAAGACAGGCTCTTGGCCATATACCAGAAAATATGGGGAAGTCCCCAATGAATTCTTCACTCTCGTTCTATCTGCCCAAAGGGCGAATCTCAATTACGTGAGCCAGTCTTTTGGATTTTTCTCTAACAACTTTTTAATCACATTCAACAAATTCTTATTCGTTGATTCGGCTAACCCATTACCTTGAGGATAATAATTCGATGAAAACTTAAGGGTTATACCATATTCAAAAGCCCAATTCGAAAATTACAATGATGTAAAGGCAAAACCATTATCACAAACAATAGCATGTGGACAACCAAACTTGGTAATGATGTTCTCCTCTAAAAGTTTAATCACAACATTAGTTGTACATAACTTCAAAGCTTGAGCTTTTGACCACCGAGTACAATAATCAGTCGTGGTTAGAATGTACCTGTGTTGCGTAGAGGAAGGGGGATTGATCATACCAATGAAGTCGATACCCCACATAGTCATAGGTTTGGACTCGATCACGGGTAGTAGCGGCATAGCTGGATTCTTTTCTCGAACGACAACAACTTGGCATGTGTGACACATCTTCACATGTTCATGACTATCTCGGGACAAAGTAGGCCAGTAATAGCCTGCTCTCAAAAATTGGTGCGAAGTAGCCAAGCTTGCACCATGACTTGTCCCAAATCTGTTGTGAAAATGCTCCATAATCTGTTTTGCTTCATCCTTGCCAACACATCTCAAATGTATTCCTTAATGATTTCTTCGCTATAAAACCGAGCCTTGTAACATAAAATGTTGACACTTCAATCTTAATGCTCTCTTTTGAGCAGGGCTCATATGCGCGGGGCATTTCTGGTTTAATAAATAGCAAACAATATCCTTATACCATTCATCTGGAGTGACATCCTCAATTGCATAGACTTATTGGACTAATCCAGGTCCATCAACTGCTAAAGTTTGTGCTAAGGCTTGACCTCGAACAAGTCTCATTGGTTGGATCTCGATGTCATACTCCTGGATAGTGGCGACCCACTTTCCTCTCCTTTCTCCTAATTCATTGTGCATAAGGAGTGTCTTACCTGTTGCATCTGGGACAATGGCATAAACTTTTGCCCTCAAAATGTAATGTCTGAATTTCTTTATTGCTTTCACCAAAGCATAAGCTTGTTTGTCTACATTCGAATACCTTAGTTCCTCATCTTTCAATGGTGTGCTCATAAATGCTATGGGATGTTCATCTTTATCTTCATTCTTCTGTGTAAGGACTGCAACACAAGTATGTTATGAGGCGAATGAATACACATAAAAAGGTCTTGCATAATCAAGACTGACCAAAATAGGAGCTTCAATGATGGTGGACTTGATTTCTTCAAATGCTTTCTTTGCTTCTGTCGTCCATTCCATCTTGGCGTCTTTCTTCAACATTTCATTCAGTGGTTGTATTATCTCAGCAAATCCAGAGATAAATTCCCTCACAAAATTGATTTTACTGAAGAAAGACTTTAGTTCTTTCTTACTGCATGGGAGGCTTATCTTGGATATGGGTTCAACTCTTTCTAGATCAATGGAAATTCCTTTCTCTGAGATAATATGTCCTAACAATTTACCTTTTGTAACCCCGAATATGCATTTCTTGGGATTAAGAGATATCCGTACTTTCTGCATCTTTGAAACACCTTTCTTGATTAAGCCAAACGACATCCTTTTGTATGCAAATGTACCCCACTTTGTGGTGAAGGCTGTCTTTAATCTATCCTCATATTCTACCATCACCTGATTGTGTCCTGAATATCCGTCCAAAAAGGACATAATCTGCGATCCATTCACAATTTGTAAAACCTCATCCAATGACGGAAGTGGGTAGTTATCTTTCTCTGATGCTCTATTCAATTCTTTGAAATCAACACAAAACCTTATCTCTCCACTCTTTTTTCTAACTGGGACCAAATTGGCAACCCACGTTGAGTGTCGCACGGGAAAGATAATGCTTGCTGACAACAATTTTTTCACTTCTTGATATATGAGAGGTTCCAGGCTCCAGCAAAGGGTTCACTGGCCTCTGTCTCTACCTAAATGGCTTACTGTCTGGTTTTCATGTAATAGTATGTGTAATGATTGATGTATCATATGTCTTCAAATCATCATATCCCCATGCAATCACATCGGGAAAATCTATCATGTTCTTCATTATGCCTTCCCTTTCATTGGGCGTGCATGCTTTCCCTATGAATACATTCTTAACTTCTTTGTCATTTCCCAAATTCACCGTTTCACAGACACTTCCACTTGAGTCATGCGATCTTTCTACTTTCATTTTATCTCGATCAAATAATCTTTCTAGCTCTATCATTCCATTAGGAATGAAATTGGTCTTCAAATCTAGGATACCATCTGAATCATATTCTGCTTCTTCGGCTTCCTCTTCATCAATAACCTGACTCAAGAAAATATCTGTATTTGTTAGAAAATCCAATATATGTTTATCATCTTCAAAAACTTGGAAATTGGTGACATTATTTGGTACGGATGGAACTGATGCGAGCTCCATTGTAAACTTCTTCAATCCTTCCATGGCGATGGGTGCGAAGGAACTAGCAGCCTGCGCAAGTGCATTTGCCACTTGGTTCTGTGATCTGTATATTGACTTGATATTGAAAGCATCAAAGCTTTCGATGAGATCCCATACTCTATTGCGGTATTTTGTCAATCTTTTGTTGTGGCAGACATACTGCTTCCGCACTTGTCTCATTACAATCTCTGAATCTCCAAACACATGTAAAATCTTCACTTTCTTCTGAATGGCTAACAGTAACCCATGAACTAAGGATTCATACTCCGCAACATTGTTCGTACATGGAAACTGTAATCTATGGGAGGCCAAATAAGTTTCCTATGAGGGACTGATCAATTCAAATCCGGCTCCTGATCCTTTCTTTGACTTCGAACCATCAAATCTCAATGTCCAAACTTGATCTTCGTCATCTATTTCTTCTTCAGTTTTATCTGTAATTTCTTCATCTGGCTTAGGAGAGGCCTCTTTAATTTCTTCAATTGTCAAAATTTCAGGAATTCTCTTGTGTATCTGATTCAAAGCTACCTTGCACACCGCGCAAGAGAATTCAGAATGAGCAGCATTGTGAATTTGACACCAAATAGGCAACAATAAATCTTGAATGCGAGCACGATTGTCTAACTCAACTCCCTGCTGAATGTTCTTGAATACAAATCTTCTGACACTTTCAAACATATCAACTTCTTCATCTGTATCATGATCACTTTCTAATACAACTTCTATGGAATTCACAATCTCTTGATTTTCTTCTATCTTCTCAGTTGGGCTTTGAAGCATCAAAACCTCTGTAACTTTTGGTTTGTAATTTCCTAGATCGATTTGTAGGAAAAGAATTTCATTGTTTTCTCCATATTCTGTTATCATCAATCTTAATCTTGGGGTACTATCTAACTTGATCTGGTTTGGTACACCTCTCCATGGCAGCCACATATGAGAGAAATCGGTCGAAAAGTAACCATTTAATCTCCTTAACCAATCTCGACTCAGGAGCATGCCATATCCATATGGAATGTCTACAACTGATATATCTATGAAGTGTTGAACTCTTGGATCCGCAACCAACTGCATATGAATATTGTTTAACTCTCCAATCACAGGTACCTCTGTTTTATCCAATTGTGTAACTCTTTTGCTAGTCTGTATAGGAATAAGACCCAATTTTTCACATATAGCCTTTGGCATTACACTACTTGAAGCTCCAAAATCCACTAGACAATTATGCAAAAGCTTGCTGAAGATTCTTACTGAAAGCAAGAACGGGGCTGGCTCATCTTGATAGTTCACTGCTGGCTTATCCCTATGGACTTGCAAGTTCTCTTCTTTTTTCACACTTTCTTTGGAAACTTCATCATTTTTGACCGCATCTTCGACGAAAGCAATTTCACTCTTAGGAAGGACTTCACCCTTAGTGGAATTTTCAGTCATAACTAGTGAATCCTTAACTCTCTTTACATTATCTCTTGTGAGAAAAGCTTTGCCTTCTAACATATCTTCTTTCTTTGGCACATTTGCCGTCTTTACTAACTCTTCTTTGTTGGGCATATTAGATGAATCTTGAACTACACATGCCTCTTCTGATAATTGTTGAACATTTGGTTCATCCTGAACCACATTTATGCTTGCTTGAGGAACATTTGTACCTCTCTGAATGTTGGAACTGGTTTGAGCTGTAGCTCTCCCGACAGTATTCTCATTTAGTCCATTCATTAATGTATCTCTGATCTCAGGTACCTTCATTAGTTCGAATAATGGTAGGCTTACCTTGACTTTCTTGAATTCTTCTAACACACACAGACTCAGCCGCTTCAACTCCTCTCTTGGAGAGGGAATGTTCTTTTGTCTATACTCTGGTGAATCTTGTGGATAGCTTGGTGTATTGCTAGCACTTGCATTTGGTGGCGTAGCAAAATTGTTCAAAGGAATGGAAGTAGTTAAAGGCTCTTGATTCCTTTGATTCCTCTGATAAACTTTGGGTCCAGTGTTTCTTGATGACTGATGAAACACTTCCTTTATTCCTTCAACCAAAACACTGTTATTCAATGGTGGGAAATAGTAGTCTGGATCTTCAATAGGCCCATTGGTTGAAGCAGGTGGGAACTGAGAACTAGTCGGAACCATAGGTCCATTTGCCAATTCTGGAGGAAATCTCCCACTTTGTTCGCATACTAAACTTTCTTCATAAATTGGAGGAAACTTGAAATCCTCAATGATTAATGCTTGGTCATATCTCGTAATGGGAATAATTTCATATCCCGTTGTCAGAGTGCTTTCTGATGCTTCATTATTTCGCACTTCCTGCTGGAAAATATTAGCAACAACCTTGAATTCGGGACAATGCAATTTTGAATGCTGGCTAGTGTTGTGTAATCTGCACCAATTTGATAAAGCAGCCTCCGCAAGGAAGACTCTGTCAGCCGGTCGACCATTGTTTTATTGTGAGGCTGGATTGGAGTAGACTCCAACAGCATTTCTCACCGATGTTTTTCCCATGTTGGGTTTTCCTCTTACATTTGTTGTTATGTGATGTTCCTTTTGTGTGTGGTTGCATTTGTGTCATCCTCCTATCTCACCGGTATGTTTGCTTTGTGTTAGATCTGCTAACCGGTATACACACACTTAGGATTAAAAGGTTAAAGTTTGGAAACCACTGGTTCACCCCCCCTTTCAGTGGCATCTTGTGTTCAACAATTGGTATCAGAGCCTAGGTTGCCGGTTGATTAGCTCTCTCCAGCTTGGGTAGATTCTGGTTTTGTGAACACAATGGTCTGTTTTGTGTCAATCCCTACTCCGGTGTTTGATGGTTCAAACTATTCTATTTGGAGTTGTAGGATGGAAGTCTACCTATCCTCCTTAGGGTATGATGTCTGGATGTCGGTTGTAAATGGTCCCTCTAGACCGGTCAGTCCTCCCACCGGTCCTGATGCTGAAAGAAGATCTAAGTGCAATATAGAAGCCATGAATGCTATACTCAGTGGGCTTTCCGATGATCTTTCCTCACAGGTGGACATATGCAAATCGGCAAAAAGCCTATGGGACAGATTGAAGAAGCTTTATGGAAATGAGCCTACCATTGCAGAACCGGTTTGTGAAGACAAGAAGAGAAATGTGTCGCATGAGTCTGCAGATGAAGGTAGATCTGTTAGCAACAACATCAATGATGAAGAAGAAGCTCACCTCTTCATGGCTCAAGAATCAGAAAATGAGAAGCACACATCAGAAAGTGATCGTGCAGATCAATCCTACTGGCAAGATGTGTTTGGTAGTGATGATGAAGATGAAGAAGAAGATGAAGCAAAGGTAGATCTTGAAGGAGAATTGGTGAGTGCTCTTGATGAACTCAATAGAGTAAGAAAATAATATAAGATGTTCAAGAATGTTGCTGTTGTGGAACAAAACCGGTTGATCAAATGTCTTGAAGAATCTGAGGAATGTATCTTAGAGTTGAAGACTCAACTAGAAGACACCAAGAAATGCAGGTGCAAAGATCTAGAGTCAGAGCTAGAGGCCAAGGACAAAGAATGTCAGGGTCTAATAGGTCAAGTGGAGAATCTTCGGAAAGACCTTGAGAAGTTTCAAGATGAACTCAAGGTGAGGATCTGGTTTGATGGTAGTAGTGATGCCTTTGGAGAGGTCAAAGCAGATAAAATTCGAATGTCTTTCAAAGTACAAAACGCCTTTGTCATTTTGCCTCCAAAAGACCAATGAAAGTCCCGAAGGTACCCACGCGATGCTCAAGGTTCCAAAACAAATGATAGTCTGTGGGCATCAGGCTTTTTGGTATCGAAACACTTCTTCCAAACGCCTTTGTAAACCCCGATAATGGGCATAGTGCATAGGGAACGAAGTGCAGGTTTAAAAGAGAAAATAAGGTGGAGCTCGGACAGTTTTTTTGGTTGCCTCAGCAAACGTCGACCGAATTAGACAAAATAATCTTGAGATGCCCACCCAAGACAAAGGGGTCAAATCGAATGAAAATACAAATTGGGCTTTTCACAACGCAAAGGGAGGAGGATTGACTTTTAAAAAAAAAACTTAAGCCTTTTTTTTAAAAGGCATCACCCCTCGAATCTACCGAAAAATACACCGAGGCATGTATTGAGAGGCATTGAATGAGGGAAAGGATTCAATAAAGTAAAGGAACACATTTTGTTCCTATGTTTTAAAAGAAACATTTTGTGCCTTCAAATGCCGAAAAATTCGACATGTAGCAAGCAAAGAGATATAAAATAAAATATTATTTTATGATTTTCCCCATTCTGGCCAAAGTAATATCGAATCCACATTTTGAAGGTCCAACGATGAAAAGGTTGTAATATTTTAAAGGCCTTCGAGTTCAATATTATTGGGTGAGGGACATTTGTTTTAAATTGATCTCGCCTTTATTTATGCTCGGATGGGGTTTTAAGTGTGAAGAGAGGTGTTTTTCACCTTTGTTCAATCTAAAGTTTAAAAGCAAAACAAAGGCAAAGGCTTTCAGAACCTAGACTCTGTTCAAGGGGTGTTTCAAAGGAGAAGGCACAGGGAGAAAAACATGAATGGGTGAAAAGGCTTAAGTGTTTGTGTGCTAAATAGGATTTTATGATTCACATGGATGCGAGGAGTTAGTATGCCTAACTTTAATTATTTGAATAGCCCATAGGAATTGATTCAAACTGAACTTGCTTTTTGTAGATCAATCCCACTAGTAAGGAGACGAGGAGATCCAAACCATGGACAAGGATGTGATCATGATGAAGCTAGAAGGAGGTGTAGCACGCAAGATCAAAGTTGTGATCACAGCGCACTGCATAGCTAGGGACAAAGCATGGGGATAAGAACCACCACCAGCGACAAGTTGATGTCCGGGGCATGAAATTGAAGACAAGATTGAAGGTTGGTGAATACTCAAAATTCTACCCAAGAATGTGCAAAACCAAAAAATGAACAATTGAAACAACAAAAAATCAAGCTGTAAAAGTAAAATTACTTTATTGTAAAATGACTACCTATGGGCCCTATTTAATGCAATTTAAAGCAAAAGGGGGACATAGTTCAGTTATTTCTCAGCTACCTGATTTGCAAAATTGATGTCAAACAGTTGCAGGTAGTTGAGGAAGTGATTGAGAAGGCAGTTGGGAGTTACTAGGCATGGGCTAAAGCTGCCAGACTTCTAGAAGGCAAACTGCAGCCATTGGATGAATTAAATCCTGGCCACTGATTCAAATTGTAAAATCTATAAAAGGGCAATGCCACTGTTTTGTATAGGATTAGAAAGTTAGATCATTAGAGGTTAGATTTTTTAAAGTTAGGCAATAAGTAGATTAGAAGTAGAATAGAATAGGACTGCTAAGTAGAAATTGTTGTAATGGCAGTTGAAACATATAAATAAACATTGAAGTTTGGTGTTTGCCATTTTGTTTTCTTTTGTTTGCATGGTTTCTCTTCATTTGATTAGTTAGAGTTCAATGATTTTAATGGTGACGTGTGAGGGTATTTGATGTAATTTCAGGTTCATACCACTAGGGACTTGCTGATTGTATGTCTCTGTGTATGGTTAGTTTGAACCCTTTTATTGTGCTTAGTTCAACTATAGGTGTTTGTCTCGGGCTGCGCCAAAATTGGGTGTCTGAATGAGTACCTCCAGTTTGAAAATCCTTCATTCCCTTGGGGCTTGCACTATCCTTGTGGAATTGTGAGTATATCTCTGGCTAAGCATAGGTTAGTTTATGTGAAATTTGTCTACCTGCAGCATCAATCATTACTATCATTGTCCTTAGGCCCTCTAAACCCTATGTCTTTTGTTTTTATTTTCCCAGGTTGAGATTCAAAGCATCTTCAGATGTAGGCCAGCTTGTTGTACCTGTATGTCCCCTTGTGTTTACCAGCAAAACACATTACCGCTGAGTTATCTTGAGCAGCCAAGACCTGACAGTTGGAACCTTGAGGTTATCCCCTTTGATCATTTAGAACAACATTAGGGGTTTCCTTATTCAAGAGAGGATAGGATACTCAACATTCTATTATGTGTTGACTGAAAGAGTAGCAGTACAATTTCTCGCATCAACAAGTTGGTTAAATTATAGAAAACCATTATTTATATCCATTGTTGCCTTGTGAAAGTCACAGCAGGGAGATATAGTAAGTGTTAGGCATGATTAGTGGGGTCATTTGAAGGTATCGTAGAGAGTATCCGCAATAGAAGAAATTGTGGGACTTAGAAAAGTCAAGGAATTGCGTGGACATCATTTTATTGGATATCATTTCTGAGGTTCTGCCGCTTAGTTTGTGTTTTGTCTACCAGATAAGTCGCCTAGAATAAGAAATAGTAACCTTGGCATGATTACGTGCTGAGGCCAAGGATTCATTCAAAGTCTCTTGGTTAGAGCAGGTGCAATATTATCCTATGCTTCCTTCTTCTGTGAAACCATACCCCTGTTTGTATTTGCAAATCTGCAACATTATTAATCTGAAACTCTGCAAATAAAGTAATGATAGCATAAAGGTATGCTCATATATCTCTGCAGTCAGTAGCTTGGGATGTGCAGTCCAGAATTATTGGAATCGGAGCCAGAGGAGTTATTCACAGTTCAATAAATTCCTGGTCGCTGCTGTGCATTTGTTTGTGATGCTATATGTAAATTCTGATCTGATCCTGCGTGAGAAAGGTCAGGAATAACTCATCTTTTTTATCAGACTTTATCAATGAAAGAAATATGCTCTACTTCAGTCTATTTGCATTTGGAAAGGCTTTAACTGTTGATGTTGAATCATTGTAATATGATCAGCATGTAATGTTTGATTGCTGTTGCAATTTGCTATCTATTGAAATGATGCATTGAAAGTTGAAACTATGAAAGAGTAATACAAATCACCGCAGCCAAACTATTGCAAACCCCAAAACATTATTAACTTCTTAATCCCTTTGTGAGAAGTCTGCAAACTGTTTGACAAAATTCCTTACCAGCTGAGTGTTGAAAAGAAGTGCAACTTGTTTCAAAAAATGCACATGGCTGAAGCGTGATTGTTTTGTAGATTTTTCTCAAGCAGATTGGAAAACTAGGCAAGGTCTTTACATCAGTCACAGTCTACACATCTTTGGCAGAGCCTGGCCTTCTTTCTGTCTCCTCTTTACTTATTCCAGACACATCTTCCTTTCCATCCAACACTTGTAACTCTGATACCAATTAGGAACTCTTTATGACTTGTAATTCTAACTTGCAACTCTTGATTCTCCATCTCTAAGTTCTGCAACATTTTTCTCAACTCTTTGTATTGCATTTGGATTTGTTGGATTATCTCTTCAAAGCTGTGCCCACAATTGGACTATGCTACCCAAAATCTATACTTCATTGTCAACGATCAAATATGGAAGCAAATACACAGACATAACTGAAATGTGTTACTAAACCCTTTCAAAGAACAAGGAAAACCTGCTCTGATACGCACTGATCATTGATCAGCATAGCTATTCCATAGCATGATCCTCAACAACATTTATTTGTTTTTGTTATGTGTTCTCAAGTCCCATGCAAAAGCAATGGCTCTCATTGTTAGCTTGGGCAGAGTTTGCCTCCCAAAGTAGAATAAGTCTGGAGAAGATTTTTATGGTCAGGAGAGAGGAAAACCTGCTCTGATACCTACTGATCATTGATCAGCATAGCTATTCCCTACCGTGATCCTCAACAACATTTATTTGTTTTTGTTATGTGTTCTCAAGTTCTATGTGAAAGCAAAGACTCATTGTTGGCTTGGGTAGAGTTTGCCTCCCAAAGGATCTTGGAGGTTCTAGGCTTTGATAAATAAAGGATATGAACAAGGCTCTAATAGTCAAAATTGGGTGGAAACGTGTGAACTCCAAAAATGGGTGGAGCATAATTATGTAGGCTAAATACTTATGCAATCAGGAAAGTAATTTTCTCCTCTCTAGGTCTAGCCCCCCGATTGACTCAGCCATTTGGAACAACCTAATTAAATCTAAACAAATGCTAAGAAAAAGAATAAAATGAAGTGTGGGAGATGGGGAGAACATGCAATTTTGGGAGGATTCCTGGATTGCCTAGGTGCCTCTTGAGTCCTCAAAATGTTGTGCTAGGATCAAAGAGGAGTTGAGTGAAAGATTTGGAAGGTATGCTAAAGATTATCGGAACAATAACACACATAATATCTCTTGGAAGATCTCTATTGATATGCCAAAAATCATGGATTTGGCTCCTCTATAGGACCTAATCACCAAAATCAGTCTGCACAAATTCAGTCTTTTTCATAGACAAATTTTTTTTTGTCAACTGACCCTGTAGGTAACTATTCAGTCAAATTTGGGCTCAGTACCCTTCATGATTATTTGAGGCCTGATGTTGATTGGAGAATAATTTGGAACAACAGTCTCATTCCTAAGATCAAATTCTTATGGTGGGCGACTTGTTAGGAAAAAATTCTCACTGTTGATAACCTGAAAAATAGAATATTTTCCTTTCCAATAGGTATGTTTTATGCAAGTGTGCTAAGTAATTTATCAATCATTGGCTAATTGAATGTCTCTATGCTTGGAACATCAAACAATTTGCTTTGGATAGGCTTAAAAATCCAATGGGTCTGGCCAAAGGATATTGACATGTTGGTAGATGGTTGGATCTCCCCTTTTGGCCAACCTTAGAGAAATATGGACAAAAGATCTTCCTCACATTTGTTGGAGCATTTAGGAGAGAAATAACAAGATTTTAGGAATAAAAGTAGACCTTGGGAAGTGTTGCTTGGCAAAATTCGTCATGATATCCAAAAGAACGTAGATATAATCAAGGTCAAAAAACTGAAAAAGCCGCCTTATGCTATTGAGAAGGAAATTGCAGCTAGATGGAATATATAAAATCAAGCTTAGACATTGTGGGTAACATCAAAATTCTGAAAAGGAGAAACACAAAATGGTCCCCCTTGATCTAAATTGGGTCAGTTAAATTTCAATGGTTTCTCTGAATGGAACTCTAGGTAGGCGGGTGGGAGTGGAGTTATGAGAAACTACAAAGGTGAACTTATAGTTTCTTTCAAGATGAACTTAGGAGTCCAAATCAGTAATTGTTGAAGTTTTAGTTGTTAATTGTGGTTTTGGTTTGGAAAGAAACCCTTGGAATTACCAAGATTGTTTTGGAAGAGGACTCTAAAATCATAATTGACAGGCTTAACACTAAGGCTCTCCCTCATTGGTTCTATAAGAACTCTATAGACAACACCAAAGTTGATGAAGTCTTTCCAAAGTATTAAAATCGTGCATGTGTTTAGATAAGGTAATAAGTCTCCAGACCTTCTGGTTAACATGGGAGGCACAATAGTTGATTGCTTGCATTGGCACATGGAGGACTGGCGCAAGAGCACCTAGTTGGCCATATGCCTTCTTTTTGGCCATCATGAGTTGTTTTCAAGCTTTATGCTATTTCAAGTTGTAATAAGGTCCCTAAGGACCATTAGGAGTCATTTGTGATCATTTCCAATCATTTTGCAAAGTAATTGTAACCATTGAAATCATGTAGACCTACAAGGTCTTGATAGGTCAACTTTGGTCAAACTATGCAAAATGTGCCATAGTGGGTGCAAAAGATATAATATGTGTCGAAGCCATTTTTATCATTTTGTAAAGGTTTTAGGTGGTTTTGAAGTCATTTTCTCACTTTTGGTCAAGGTTCTCAAAAAGATGTAAAAGTTGCTTAACAACTTTTAAAAACTTGCCAAGCAACATTAGCAAATGTTGGTTCCAATGGCTAACCAATTCAAATTATGGCTAGGACAGTTGGAAATGCTCAAAAAATGTATAAATATGCCTCTTTGGATCGAGGCATGGGGTTGGCATGTAATTTTGGTGAAGATTTTCAATAGATACATAACTGTTTCTGCACTTTTCCTGAGAAATTCACTGTTGCAGCACTTAGTACTTTTCTATCTTTGTTTTTCTTGCAATAAAACACCCATGGTTGGATAGGGGAAGGAGTCTACTTCATTTTGGTTCTTGTCTGAGGCGTTTTCATCAAGTTTTGAGGGAGATACACTCATTTTACTAAAATCAGCCCGTGAACCCTCTTTACCTAGGGTTCTGACAGAGATTATTCAATAACTCCCATGCCCACCGTGGGCAAAATCTAATTCTTGGTGGAATGCTAGGTTTTCAGGTCCTCTTCAAGATAAATTTGGTTGCAGAGCAGTATGTGGTGTTTGGGAGAAGTTATGTGATGCCCTAGGCCTGACATCTCAATGTGACAGGCCTAGGAAATGAGATTGTGAATGCTATTCGAGTTGCTGGGTAAAAATTGAGGGGTTTGGGTGTTGGTAACCTCTGAAATTAGTGGTATGGGGTTGAATAAAAAGTGTTCCAACCATTTGTCAAGTTGGGAAGCAAGTTTTTGAGGCACTCCCTTTGAAAAAGTGACCTAATTGCCCTTTAAAAGAGTGAGGACAGCGATTTTTTACTTGTTTGATCCAAAGCAACCCTAGGCAAATTTAACATATGTTGTTAAACATCCAAATGGGTATCTGAAAAGGTTTTCCTTTTGTGTCTGTGATCAAGGGATTGTAAGTTATTGCCAAAATACCCTTAGCGTAGGACTAGTACAGTATAGGAGCCATTACAAGGCAACCCTCATAAGGAAGTGTTTTGGGACCGAACCCTTGCACATGGAGAGTGTATTTGATGTCCAAAAATGTTTGATAAGCCTGCCCCAAGGTTCCTTGGTCGTTTTGTGAATTTATGCTAAGTTTGGTGCAAACCGAGTTGAGGGAGTATTGCCTAATGAATGGATGAATGGGTGTATTTTGCCTTGAGCCTTTGAAACTTGCCTTGATATTTGGTTTGTGATTTGTTGATTCACCTAGGTCCTCTGCATGAAGGATTCTTCTCTCCTTAATATCAAACAAAGCCTTAATAATGAACCTATCAAAATTAGATAAATTTCTACTACTACTTGCTCTTTTAGCTCGGTTCAACACAAGGAGATTAAATGAAATGAACTATGCCAATCAAATTAACAAAAGAGCTCTTTGGTTTCTTAGACTCTGTTATCTTTTGCGAGCTCTTGATGGTTTTTCTCTAGTCCCTCTCCCAGCTACTCCTATTGAGGTGGGGAACCCTTGTGTGAGGGTGGCCAGGGTTTGGATTTCTTCTTGTTCCTCTTCTCTGCTAGCTGATCCTATTGAGGTGGATGGGTTTCCTATTGAGGTGGAGCTTGGTTTGGCGAGTGAAGTTGGTTGTTGCTTGATGGGGACCTTTGTTCCTCATGTTTTGGTGGATGAGCTTCCTATTGACATCTATGCTCTTTCTCTCTTTCCTTTTTCTTCTATGGAGGTGGAGATTAGGGTGGAGTTTGAATTTCAGGTGTCTGACGGGTTTGTGTTTTTGCCCTAGGTGAAGGTTTTGGGAGCCTTTTCAAAACCCAGTATTCTAGATTGGTTTGTTTGTTTCAATCTTATGTCCCCGAAGGTGGTGGTAATGAGAGCCATGTTAAAACCCATGTTCAAGGTAAGGGAGCCTGTTATATCCCTGTGCTTATGTTTGGCTTATCAGTCTCTCTTGTTTGAGGGATTTGGCCTTGTGGGTGTTTCAGCTAGTTCTTTGATGTCCTTTTGCTGGTGTTTGGTTGATGTTTGGCTGTTGTTAGGCTTGGTGGTATCATTGTGCAGCGTCTTGCTTTTGGGTTTTGGCTTCCTGCTAAGTCCAAAGGGTTTTAGGTCCCTTTAAAACCTGTTGTATGGGGTTTCAGGTCCCCTCAAAACCTATTTGATCCTTAATAAAAAACAAAAACTACTCAATGGAGAAAGAGAACCTAATCATGGCATGTATGTCATGTCCCCAATTTTTGCCCTTCCTTAGTGACAACATTTCTAGCCGGGTTGGTCTATTATCTGGTTCCCGTAGGCCAACAGAGCGTGGAGGGAACCAACTCAGGGGTTTAGAGAGTCATGCATGAGCCTTTCAGGCAGTTTGGAGCAGTTGACAACAGTTTCCTAAAATTTAGGAGGGATCCCTATTTTTTAGGGATTGACTGAAAGTGGTCTTGGGGGCATCCGAAGACCTCTGGGCGCTCCTATTTTTTTAGGAGGAACTCTCAGTTCACTGATAGACCTTCTAGAGGTACACACTGTTGGCGGCATTATTGTACACGGGAATAACATTAGTTAATTATGTGTAATTGTTTTGGTTAGTTGGCAACCGAGGGGTGGAAGTTGCGGTGCGACGGTTGGCGCTCGCACCCCCTCGGTACCCTTTTATACTTCGGAATGTAACTTGTAACATACACTTATGGAGGAATAGAACATCTGATACACTTTGTCTGATATTTACGGCATTATTCTGCGTTATGTCCTTTATGTCTTAAGTTATTCACCCGAGAGGGCAAACATTTGGCGCTGTTGCCTAGACGAACTCGGGAACGGAAGACACGGATGGCGCACAGACACAATGGGCCTACCCGTTGGTGAAGTAAACCCGGAGGCCGACGATGCCCGAACAGAATTGTACACAGGAGAAGACACGGCAACGCGAGAATTCTCGATTTTGCTCCAGGTAGCCATTCAGACATACGTTCGACGAGAAGCGGCGGAGGCAGAAATCCCACCAAGTGCCGTGTGGACAGCGCTGGAGGTTAGCCCGACAGTAAACCGGTTAATGAACCACCTCCCCCGGCTGCTTGCACAGGCATCGCTGGCACAGCAGGCCCACCTGGAGGAGATTGCCCAGGAGGAACGACGACAACAAATCCTGCAACGCTACGAGGAGAACAGCCGACGGGACACGGAGAGAGATGGCGCCAGGCCAGGAGGGAATTGAACTGTGAACTTCTTATTTTCCAATAAAAGTGTCATTGACACGAGTTGTACTTGAGCAGATGAATTAATAAAGATATGTTTTGATTTAAGAATTGAGAGTTATGGAGATGTGTGACAATTAATGCCAAACCTATTGAATAAAGATAGGAATAGAAAATCAAAAACGAACGAGTGGGAGGCCGCGCAGAGGGCTTTGATTCTGGAGCAGCAAGTAGAACGAAGACGGAGGCTGAGGCAACTTGCCGAAGGACGACCTGCCGAAGGGGGGCTCGAGGGGAACCAAGGAGGTGTCACAGAAGGTGCAGAGGCCGACGAAAATTTCTACGTGTCACCAGATCATCGTAGGACGCGGAAGCACGAAGAATTTTTAGAAGAAACAAGGTTACGGCGAAATCTAGTCGAGGAGACTTGGGATCAGTTTAGGAACTTATCCCTCACGCCACGGAGTGAAGATCACCAACGGGAAGCAGGAGTAGGAGCGTGTCAGAACGAAGGGGAGGACAACAGTACGGGTGTAGGTGCCACAAGCGACAGGCAAAACACCAGACCTCTAGGACACACCACCAACACTACCGGAGGTAGTAGCGCAGGACCATAGACACAACCGCCTCCAGGAAGACGACCAGGGATGGCGAGCAAACAAAAATTACCAAAGTTCACAGGGGACGGCAAGGAAGACCCCTTACGGCACTGCCGTACATGTGAAACCATTTGGTCTGCCAACGGCGTAACAGACCAGGACAACTGGGTACAGCAGTTCCCAGCCACGTTACGTGGAGTCGCCATAGATTGGTACTCCGATATAGATAAGCAAAAAGTGGCCACATGGGCTAACTTACAGAAGGAATTCATGGAGGAGTTTCGGTTGCTCCGTGACGACAACGAAATTGCAACAGAGATATATAGTACCAAGCAAGGTACTAAGGAGACAGTACGGGCATACAGTAGGAGACTGAAAGAACTCTTGGGTAAAATGGAGAGCCAGCTTGCTGAGGGCTTAAAAAAACGATGGTTTGTGGAAGGATTGAAATCCTCCCTACGGAAAAAAATGAAGATTGTACCCCCGACGTCATACGACGACACCTATAACAGGGCGATGGATCTAGAAAGCGAATACAAAACATCAAGGAAGAAGAAAAGTAATAGATATTCATCGGGCAATGACGAAGATTCTGACGGAGAGAGCAGTAGCAGTAGCGAATCGGGTAAAAAGGTACACGCGCTCCAGAAGGACATGGAGCGAATGCTGAGAGAATTCAAGGCCATGAAAGGGAGTACAAGTAAGACGGAAGAAAATGAAGTGTGGTGTACAGACTGTAGGAGTGATGGACACACAAAGGGTACTTGCCCGAAGAAGGCATTCTATGAGATTTGCCAAATGATGGGACACTCCACCAAGGAGTGCCCATACAATATGAAAACCCGAAGCTCGAACCAGGTGTTGTTCACAGAGCAGGCCACAACATCCGCACCAGCGGGTACGGGCCAGCAGACTAACACAACGGCATCATCCGGAGGATACCGGGACAATAGACGCGGCGGCGGAAGAAACAATAACAATAATAACAACAAAAACCGGATCCAGTACGATGCCAAGGGCCGGCCGATGATTCAATGTAGGGCCTGCAATCAATGGGGACACTTCGCCCGTGATTGTATGAAGGAAGCCAACACTCAGCACCTCTGCCGATGGTGCGGGCCAGGCGACCACGAGGACGCAAATTGCCCGAAACCTGGTGTACACCTTCTGAACATAGAACCTACGAAGGCAGAAGTATTGGCAATCACAAGGGCACAGGCTAAGAAGATTGCCTACTCAAATCCCCACACAGAGACCGAGAGAGTGCGGGAGGCCAGAGACGAGATCACAAAAGCAACGGCCGCACAAGGACAAAACAGTCACCAGACAGCAAGTCCACCACGGATGAAGGGAGAAGAGGAAATCTTACGGCAAATCTTGCAGGTAGAGGTACCGGTGAGAATTCAAGACCTCCTGGAGAGTATGCCGCAGCTAAAAACGGCTATTTTAAACTTTGTACCCCCACAAGTAAAAACGAAGGAGGTCGTGCGCCCCACAACCAACCCTGCGTTTAGGGAGGCCGCGAGCCCTGCGGTCGACCCCATGTTGTTGGTAGTCAACAGCGGACGTGTTGACGTGTATTTTGTACACCATCATACACAGAATAAAATACCAATAGGCATCTTATCCTCTCTTGAGAAAATAGTCTCTAACTGCTGAAGATTCGCGTAAAGGATCAGTTAGGTAGACTCCAAGGTTCTTTGATGTAGGGTCTCTACGTGTGGACAAGCTCCAGTGGTATGATGTGATTTGCTGGGATCACAAGGGGACTTACATTGAACTTCCGATCTGCTTTGCTGGACACAGGCTCTTACTAACTTAGATTAAAAAATGGAAAAAGGAAAGGGGAAAGAGAGGATCTAATCCTAATACTAAGAATGTAGGAGCAATGACTTGATTTTGGATGAAACTCTAACTAGGTCTTGTTTTGACATCAATGGAACATCTACACAAGGCTAGTGCGATCTTCTAGGGAAGCTTTATGATGTTCAAATTATCACCGCAGGCATAGATACCATCCAAGTTGATGCATATCAATGAAGAGGCGACAATTTGAAATTGAGCTTAGGCTGAATGATCCAGTCGACTACGCAAGGCAAGTCTGCAATCAACAAACTGCTAGTAGTATGGATGTACGAATTCCACCATCAATCAATAACATTTCCTCCATTCATCTAATCATCTACCATCTAAGATTGAAGACTCAACAAGGAACCATGCAAATTGCAAGAAAAACGACATATTTCACCATTACTTCAATGAAAATGGAGTTTGTTTACAATCAATGGCAACAATTTCTTGCCTTGTCCTCCTATTCTACTCTAATTGCTATTCTATCAACTATATTCTAACTCTTTACAACTCTCTCTAATCCTCCTTTACAAATGAAATGTTTGGGCTTATATAGTGCCCACAATACAATTTGATGGCTTAGATCAATTCAAGATCAATGGCCAAGATTCAACAATGAAAACCCTAATTAGGGTTTGTTACAACCATTACATAACATTTAATGTTTGACCAATGATAAAATTGTATTGCTTGGACACATGTCCCTTTTAGAAAAATTGACCAATGGATAGCCAGGGTAGGTACATCGGAGTTTGTGCCACCTTCCATGAGTTAAGTACATTGAATCTGGACATGCTGAGATGGACTTCACTGATTGGAGAAATGATGACTAGGACGCCACCTCATTTGACACTTGGAACTTGGTAGATATTCAACTTGATGTTGTTGAGAAGCTTGCTTTAATTAATTCATCTGGAACTATTTTGCTTCTTCAACGAGCCCTTGTTCTAACTCCTTGCGTCCTTGATGTGCAGGAAGATGATGTACCTCGCCTTGGAACACTGGATTGAAAGAGTTCGCCCTTGTCCTGGCTTGATCGTCCTGGCGAAGACCGTCCTTGATCCGGCTTGATTTTCCTTGAAGAGATCTCCATTTGATGCCTACACAACATTTCAAAGTTAGTAACATGATTTTGCAATACATAACATAAATTAGAGAGCAAATTTTAGGAAACTTAATGATAAGTCCTTTATTAATCATTTCCTAAAAAAGATTGAGCTAAGGAAAAACAAAATTTCAAAATTCAAAATTTAGGCTATGACGATCTACATTTGAAATCAAAACAATAAAACCAAATCGCCATACCTCAATAGAGAGCTAACTCTAAAATGCAAAATGAGGAATTTGCCTAGGCAAAATTTGAAATAAGATGGTCTTGATGTGATCTTCAAAAGAACGTTCCTCTTATCAACTTCGCCACCCTTGGAATCTTTGATGTGTTCTTCAATGTCCTTGGCAAGTTCGCCTAACTTGAAACTTCAAGTTCACCTCTCCTTTGGATAGCAATTTCGCACCACCTTTGATTGAATTCGCTCCTCCTCTTGAATGATAATTTCGCCCTTCCTTTGTATGAAATTCGCTCCTCTTTTGCCTTCTCCAAGTTGCATATGAGAGATGATAAATGACGATGTGAAAATGAAATAAACACCTTCCTTTATAGGCGCTCACCTTCATATTGACCTTAGGCCGACTTTTTGCAAAATATAGCAATTAAAACGATTTTTAAATAAATAATAAAGGCCGACCTTGACAAAATAAACCCAAGCGCTCCCTTTTGATTTTTATTAAATTAATAATTAATTATTAAATGCCTTTATTTTTAATTAATAAATTTCGATTTTTTACAAAGGCAAAAATAATTAATAAATACATACCATGCGCTTTTTAAATGCTTTTAATTAAATATCGATTTTTTCCAAGCATTTAAATAAATTTAAAAATGTGTTTTAAGCGCCAAAATGAAAAAGTGAGAAGATACGTACCTCATCGCCCTGGTCCCTGACTGAGGGACAGGAGCGATCTATCAATTTGGTCATGATTCTTGCAATTTTTACGTCCAAGGTCTTCATCCTTACGCCCAAATCGCCATTTTAGCTGGGTCCTTTGAGTTAGATTGACTTGCATGTGTGAATGAGTGCCTTTGGATGTAATATCGCCCTGGTCCCTTCCTGAGGGACAGGAGCGATCCTAGTGTCCTGGCTCAAATTTGCAAACTTTTGATCTTTGTTCTTCATTCATTGTCTTCCAAAGACGTCCTTGACCATGCCTATCTTTGCCTTGTCTTGGTTTTGACGGAACATGAGTGTTTTAGTAAAAATCGCTTTGGTCCTTGTCCAAAGGACAGGAGCGATATAGGCTCTTCGTGCAAATTGGTAGCATTTTAACGTTCAACACTTTGGTATATCACCTTCAAAAGACGCCTTAGACCTTTTACCATCTTGCAAAACCTTGGCTTGACGTAAATTTTGAGAGACTTGGCCAATATAATCAATATCGCTCTGGTCCCTTCCTGAGGGACAGGAGCGAACTTCAAGTTTTTAAGCTTGTCCTTGCGTTCTTCAACTTGCCATTACCTTCAATGCGTGAAATGACGTCCCTTGATTCCTCTTGGTGGCTTGATACTTGTTAAACTTTCAAAATCTTGGTCTTTATGGAAATTTCGCTCTGGTCCCTTCCTGAGGGACAGGAGCGAATTAGGATATTTTAGAGCAAATCCGTCAATGTGGCGATCCTTGTAACTTTGTGCTTGATGGAGATGCTTCGAAACGTCCTTGGTACCTTGTTCTTCGCCTTGGAGTGTCCTGATCTTGGAGGGACGGCAATATAATCCTCATATCGCCCTGGTCCCTTGGAGAGGGACAGGAGCGATCTTGGCTTTGTATGCTTCACTTCACTTTGCTAGCTTCCAGATTTATATTCAACGGGTTCATAATGCGTCCTTCCATTCATCCATGCCTTGGAATCGGTCGTAACTTGGCGAGAAAATCATCTATAACAAAAATCGCTCTGGTCCCTTCCTGAGGGACAGGAGCGAACTTAAGCATTTTATTGTTTTTTTGATCAAGTCTGGATGCTCTATCATGCTCATTTCGTCCTTCACCATGCCTTTGATGTCTCGATTCGTCCAAACAAGGTCAGGAATGGCTCAACTAAGCATTTTCGCTCTGGACCCTTGGTGAGGGACACGAGCGATTCGCCTTGGTCCCTTGGAGAGGGACAGGAGCGCTTTTCGCTCTGGACCCTTGGAGAAGGACACGAGCGAAATTTGACTTTTCGCACTCTCAATCAGGACAATTTTAATGGAATATAACATTTAAGTATAAGTCTTATACTTTAAGTTATATTCCATATATACTTTCAGGATGTTTGAGAGTGGTTTCAGACCTCCAGGAGTTATATTGCAAAATCTAGTTTTTGGAGGTTTTTTCAGTTTCCAGACTTAGTCAAATTCAGGATCAGGGCATTCCAGACTTAGCCAAAATTCAGGATCAGGACCTCACTCAAGCCGGACTTGCTATCCTATGTGATCCCCTGGGCGACGCTTCAAGTTATATTCATTTGATAAAATGCACCTCTCTGGACCTTTTCACATCGTCAAGACGTTAAAATCCTGCAAGGACAAAGCAAAATTGGATTTGTAGCTCCGGTCCTCCACTGAGGGACAGGAGCGATTTTTCTCCTGGAGGCATTTCTGTGCTCATGAAAATCTTCAATTTATATTCAATGGAAAGATCTCGCCTTTCTCCATCACTTCAAACGTAAACTTTGTCCGGACTCTGCAAGGATGATGAGATATTTGAAAATGAGCTCCCGTCCTTCACTGAGGGACAGGAGCGATTTTGCTCCTACAAGCCAAAATAACAAGATTTTTCACATTTTAACACTTCACGAGGCGAAAACAAATCAATTCCAATGCCCAGGATCAAAATTCAAAAAAGTCAAAATTTGGTCAAAATATTCAATCGGACAAAAATTCACATTGACGGCCAACACTTAGACAATTTAAGCTCTGCATGAACATTCCAATTGAAAATTAGACCATTTTGGCAAATTCATTGCATTTAAAATCTTGCATTCTAGAAAAGAAGCTCAAAAGCTCTCAAAAACGACTGGATTTTGGCTTGAAAAGGCAAAATTTAAAACCCTAAGGCTTGGCCCTAAATCCAGACAACTAACTGACTAACAAAACCCTAAAAACGAAAGCGAAAACGAGCGAAAACAAGCAAAAAAACATGGGTCCCCATTTGCAATGGGGCGATGTGTGAAAACGTCACAACATCTAGCGCCACCTTGAATAAATGTTGAAAAACATTTCAGAGATAAAGACTCAATCGACACCTAGAACCTCTGGAAAATTCAACCTAGCTCATCAAGAGATTAGAAAATGCACTCAAAGTAGAAGGAGAATCCTCGACCAGATCTAGACACTTCGTCTTTGATTACCCAGGTGTGTGCAAGTGTATTCATTCCTCTCGACAAGACAACTATGACTTTCAGGTTCCCCTGTGATTAGCTACGTAGTTTATCTAAACTTCAAAAGCATCCTGGATAGAGCCTCGCTGCCAGTCAGATGTCCATAGTCCCGACGAGGTTATCGCCGCAAGCTCACGAACATTGCTCCATTGCCAGCCAGGCGTCTATAGCCCCGATGGAGTTACTCGCATATTCCCTTTAGCCAAATTTGATATTTCTTTTTAGCTCATCTCTTTCTTTTGATTTTTCTCTTTCATTTTCTCTTTTTTTTTCCTCATTTTTTCCTTTAGATATTGCTTTTTCTCTTCGTCAATTCCTTTTGGCTCGTAAGCAGTGAAGCTTACTAGGGTTTGAGGATTGCGGTGGCGCTGAAGCCGGATTTTAGATTTTTCACCAATCACAACTTTGCCTGAAAACCATAATGACTCGGAGTCTATTAATGTGTGAAGATATAGTAATCAACAGATGTCGGCATCAAGACACAGAAAATGATTCCCTTCCAAGTCAAATACAGGTCCTAATCAGATGATAAAGCTGAAGAGGAACAACCTCGGATTCCAAGCACTTCATGAATAGATATCTAAGAAATGAGTCTAACATAAGATCCAGGATGTTGCCAGTGTGTGAGCAACAACACAAACACCTTTCTCACAAAATGGAGGCTCCCACTCAAGACACCTAAACTAAAGCAAACCGACCGACAGACCGACCCAAAGCAAACTAAACTAAAACGCACACCAAAAGCAAACAACTAAACTACTTGAGCCACACTAGATCATGAGCCAAATGACTCAAGGCAAATCAAGAACAAGGCTCAAAAGACCTCTAATCTAAAAACACAAAAAGAAAACCTACTCTAAACCTATATACAAGAGTCCTAGACTCGACACGACTCAAAGAAGCCAAATATACACACGACTTTACATGATTTCTCAGGTTGTGCAACAGGAGTATGGCAAACGTGACGGTTCTCAATCGGGCAAATTCATCCTTAAATACAGAAAAGCAAACTCTCACCATGCATTTCTCATACTCAAGCAAATTTTCACTCAAAATGATCAACTGAGGTAATTCGTTAGGACCATGATCAATCCAGATGCAAGTTCTTTTCCCAAAATCCCCATAATCAAAATCATAATAACTTTCAAAGCTAGGATTAAGGAAAGAGACAACCTGGCATATTTCAGGCTCAGACGGCACTGCATTGTTGCAAGTGAAGTCACCAGCTGTTTCAGGAGGTCGCCATTGGTGATGAACTATTCCACGAGCATCCACAACATGTTGATCTTGATTAGGAAATTCCTCTTGAAACAAGCTCAGCGCCCCCTCGAATAGCTCAAGATTCTTTGTTTTCACTGAGATATCTTGCATAAACCAGGCATCTTCATGAAATATTGTAAGCATATCTTCAAAAATGAGAGTCTCCTTAATGGATTGAGCTTCAAACATCTCCTCTAGTTGATCAAATGTAATCTCAGGTGATGTCCTTTCTTCTTCAAGTATAGTCTCGGGAGGTCGGAGCTGATGGTGGATCATATCACTCCCAGTAACTTGCTTATCTAGAAAAAATTTTGGCAGTAATTCCACTTGCGTTTCCTCTACAAGATCCTTCAATGCTTCCTCAAATATCATAATGGTGATGAAATCTTCAAGCGCCCCCTTGAATTGTTTTTCATATCTGGGCTCACTTATGATGATTTGTATCTCTTTGTTCAATATCTCAACTTGATTGTCCCTTTTAAGAATGCCATTTGAGACCTCTTGCAATTCAATCTCAAGGATTTCCTTTTGTAGCATAAGTGAGAATTCCTCAAGGAATGAGTCGTCCTCTCCTTTGATCGCTTGTTCAACTCCTAGATCTTCCTTTGTCACTGTTTGGGTATTCTCAACTGATTCTTCAACTTTTGTCTCATGGTATTCCTTTTCAGGTGCAAGGCATGGCGAGCTATCCATTGTAATACATTGATCATCAGGTGCACTAGTATCGTCAACGTACACTTGATCCTTCTCACATTCGGATGCTGGAGCAATGTCCTGTTCATAGGTTCTCCTAAATTCGGCTGCGAGATGTGCATCCCAAGATTTGTTCATAATGCATTCTTCCTCGGACAAAGTTGGCATTCCAAACTGGTTTCTGACTTGATTGATAGCCATTTCACATACTGAGCAAGTGAATTCAGAGTGAGGTGAGTTGTGAATTCTACACCACAATGGTAGCAATATGTTCTCCAAACGCATTTCACCATCCAAAATGAGTTGACTCTCGATCATCCACATGAAGCTTAGAAGAGGATCTTTGGTTTCTGGGACACTGAAATTGCCTTCTTCTGTTTCTGGCCTAGGGACATCCCAAAAGAAGATTTTTCCCTGCGCTGCCGATTCCATCCTTGATAAGTACTTCAAGCAATGCATTTCATCATGTTCCTCTGTCTCGTGAACTCGACACTGCCCTGGTCTTGCAAACTCGGACAATCTGCGTGGATAAAGTTGTGTATCTAATCTCCACCAAAGTTCAGGAAAATCAACTTGTTGCTCCTCGTGAAACTGTTGCCGCTCCATGAGAAATCTTTTCTTTTTTGATTTTTTGATTTTTCAATTTTTTTGGATTTTCTATTTTTCACTTTTTTTGGATTTTCTATTTTTCACTTTTTTTTGGATTTTCTGGAATAAGAGAGATCTTGAATATCTCGGATTCAACTTGAACGTTCAACTGGTTCCAGCTTGATTCCTTCTTGCGTAAGTCCAACTGACGACCCAACGATCACCTTCCTTCTTTGTTTGAGAAAAAGCTTTCCACTGATCTTCCTTGGATTCAAGAGTTCGTGTTCGCTATCAGGCACTCCTAATTCAATTCTGTCGAGCGTGGAGGAGGGGCAAAAGTTCTTGACAAGATCGGACCTTCAAATGCTCGGCCCTCCTTCTAGCGCCAATTCTGTTGACGCGGGAGGAGGGACAAACGTCCTGCACAACTCCTTGCGAATGTGATTATCTATGAACAGCTTGATAATGATCGAGGCATGATAGTACAAGCCCTCCTTCTAGCGCCAATTCTGTTGACGTGTATTTTGTACACCATCATACACAGAATAAAATACCAATAGGCATCTTATCCTCTCTTGAGAAAATAGTCTCTAACTGCTGAAGATTCGCGTAAAGGATCAGTTAGGTAGACTCCAAGGTTCTTTGATGTAGGGTCTCTACGTGTGGACAAGCTCCAGTGGTATGATGTGATTTGCTGGGATCACAAGGGGACTTACATTGAACTTCCGATCTGCTTTGCTGGACACAGGCTCTTACTAACTTAGATTAAAAAATGGAAAAAGGAAAGGGGAAAGAGAGGATCTAATCCTAATACTAAGAATGTAGGAGCAATGACTTGATTTTGGATGAAACTCTAACTAGGTCTTGTTTTGACATCAATGGAACATCTACACAAGGCTAGTGCGATCTTCTAGGGAAGCTTTATGATGTTCAAATTATCACCGCAGGCATAGATACCATCCAAGTTGATGCATATCAATGAAGAGGCGACAATTTGAAATTGAGCTTAGGCTGAATGATCCAGTCGACTACGCAAGGCAAGTCTGCAATCAACAAACTGCTAGTAGTATGGATGTACGAATTCCACCATCAATCAATAACATTTCCTCCATTCATCTAATCATCTACCATCTAAGATTGAAGACTCAACAAGGAACCATGCAAATTGCAAGAAAAACGACATATTTCACCATTACTTCAATGAAAATGGAGTTTGTTTACAATCAATGGCAACAATTTCTTGCCTTGTCCTCCTATTCTACTCTAATTGCTATTCTATCAACTATATTCTAACTCTTTACAACTCTCTCTAATCCTCCTTTACAAATGAAATGTTTGGGCTTATATAGTGCCCACAATACAATTTGATGGCTTAGATCAATTCAAGATCAATGGCCAAGATTCAACAATGAAAACCCTAATTAGGGTTTGTTACAACCATTACATAACATTTAATGTTTGACCAATGATAAAATTGTATTGCTTGGACACATGTCCCTTTTAGAAAAATTGACCAATGGATAGCCAGGGTAGGTACATCGGAGTTTGTGCCACCTTCCATGAGTTAAGTACATTGAATCTGGACATGCTGAGATGGACTTCACTGATTGGAGAAATGATGACTAGGACGCCACCTCATTTGACACTTGGAACTTGGTAGATATTCAACTTGATGTTGTTGAGAAGCTTGCTTTAATTAATTCATCTGGAACTATTTTGCTTCTTCAACGAGCCCTTGTTCTAACTCCTTGCGTCCTTGATGTGCAGGAAGATGATGTACCTCGCCTTGGAACACTGGATTGAAAGAGTTCGCCCTTGTCCTGGCTTGATCGTCCTGGCGAAGACCGTCCTTGATCCGGCTTGATTTTCCTTGAAGAGATCTCCATTTGATGCCTACACAACATTTCAAAGTTAGTAACATGATTTTGCAATACATAACATAAATTAGAGAGCAAATTTTAGGAAACTTAATGATAAGTCCTTTATTAATCATTTCCTAAAAAAGATTGAGCTAAGGAAAAACAAAATTTCAAAATTCAAAATTTAGGCTATGACGATCTACATTTGAAATCAAAACAATAAAACCAAATCGCCATACCTCAATAGAGAGCTAACTCTAAAATGCAAAATGAGGAATTTGCCTAGGCAAAATTTGAAATAAGATGGTCTTGATGTGATCTTCAAAAGAACGTTCCTCTTATCAACTTCGCCACCCTTGGAATCTTTGATGTGTTCTTCAATGTCCTTGGCAAGTTCGCCTAACTTGAAACTTCAAGTTCACCTCTCCTTTGGATAGCAATTTCGCACCACCTTTGATTGAATTCGCTCCTCCTCTTGAATGATAATTTCGCCCTTCCTTTGTATGAAATTCGCTCCTCTTTTGCCTTCTCCAAGTTGCATATGAGAGATGATAAATGACGATGTGAAAATGAAATAAACACCTTCCTTTATAGGCGCTCACCTTCATATTGACCTTAGGCCGACTTTTTGCAAAATATAGCAATTAAAACGATTTTTAAATAAATAATAAAGGCCGACCTTGACAAAATAAACCCAAGCGCTCCCTTTTGATTTTTATTAAATTAATAATTAATTATTAAATGCCTTTATTTTTAATTAATAAATTTCGATTTTTTACAAAGGCAAAAATAATTAATAAATACATACCATGCGCTTTTTAAATGCTTTTAATTAAATATCGATTTTTTCCAAGCATTTAAATAAATTTAAAAATGTGTTTTAAGCGCCAAAATGAAAAAGTGAGAAGATACGTACCTCATCGCCCTGGTCCC
This sequence comes from Cryptomeria japonica, assembly GCF_030272615.1. Classification (NCBI taxonomy): domain Eukaryota; kingdom Viridiplantae; phylum Streptophyta; class Pinopsida; order Cupressales; family Cupressaceae; genus Cryptomeria; species Cryptomeria japonica. The sequence goes on from NC_081412.1 coordinate 578,168,699, forward strand.
TGACTGAGGGACAGGAGCGATCTATCAATTTGGTCATGATTCTTGCAATTTTTACGTCCAAGGTCTTCATCCTTACGCCCAAATCGCCATTTTAGCTGGGTCCTTTGAGTTAGATTGACTTGCATGTGTGAATGAGTGCCTTTGGATGTAATATCGCCCTGGTCCCTTCCTGAGGGACAGGAGCGATCCTAGTGTCCTGGCTCAAATTTGCAAACTTTTGATCTTTGTTCTTCATTCATTGTCTTCCAAAGACGTCCTTGACCATGCCTATCTTTGCCTTGTCTTGGTTTTGACGGAACATGAGTGTTTTAGTAAAAATCGCTTTGGTCCTTGTCCAAAGGACAGGAGCGATATAGGCTCTTCGTGCAAATTGGTAGCATTTTAACGTTCAACACTTTGGTATATCACCTTCAAAAGACGCCTTAGACCTTTTACCATCTTGCAAAACCTTGGCTTGACGTAAATTTTGAGAGACTTGGCCAATATAATCAATATCGCTCTGGTCCCTTCCTGAGGGACAGGAGCGAACTTCAAGTTTTTAAGCTTGTCCTTGCGTTCTTCAACTTGCCATTACCTTCAATGCGTGAAATGACGTCCCTTGATTCCTCTTGGTGGCTTGATACTTGTTAAACTTTCAAAATCTTGGTCTTTATGGAAATTTCGCTCTGGTCCCTTCCTGAGGGACAGGAGCGAATTAGGATATTTTAGAGCAAATCCGTCAATGTGGCGATCCTTGTAACTTTGTGCTTGATGGAGATGCTTCGAAACGTCCTTGGTACCTTGTTCTTCGCCTTGGAGTGTCCTGATCTTGGAGGGACGGCAATATAATCCTCATATCGCCCTGGTCCCTTGGAGAGGGACAGGAGCGATCTTGGCTTTGTATGCTTCACTTCACTTTGCTAGCTTCCAGATTTATATTCAACGGGTTCATAATGCGTCCTTCCATTCATCCATGCCTTGGAATCGGTCGTAACTTGGCGAGAAAATCATCTATAACAAAAATCGCTCTGGTCCCTTCCTGAGGGACAGGAGCGAACTTAAGCATTTTATTGTTTTTTTGATCAAGTCTGGATGCTCTATCATGCTCATTTCGTCCTTCACCATGCCTTTGATGTCTCGATTCGTCCAAACAAGGTCAGGAATGGCTCAACTAAGCATTTTCGCTCTGGACCCTTGGTGAGGGACACGAGCGATTCGCCTTGGTCCCTTGGAGAGGGACAGGAGCGCTTTTCGCTCTGGACCCTTGGAGAAGGACACGAGCGAAATTTGACTTTTCGCACTCTCAATCAGGACAATTTTAATGGAATATAACATTTAAGTATAAGTCTTATACTTTAAGTTATATTCCATATATACTTTCAGGATGTTTGAGAGTGGTTTCAGACCTCCAGGAGTTATATTGCAAAATCTAGTTTTTGGAGGTTTTTTCAGTTTCCAGACTTAGTCAAATTCAGGATCAGGGCATTCCAGACTTAGCCAAAATTCAGGATCAGGACCTCACTCAAGCCGGACTTGCTATCCTATGTGATCCCCTGGGCGACGCTTCAAGTTATATTCATTTGATAAAATGCACCTCTCTGGACCTTTTCACATCGTCAAGACGTTAAAATCCTGCAAGGACAAAGCAAAATTGGATTTGTAGCTCCGGTCCTCCACTGAGGGACAGGAGCGATTTTTCTCCTGGAGGCATTTCTGTGCTCATGAAAATCTTCAATTTATATTCAATGGAAAGATCTCGCCTTTCTCCATCACTTCAAACGTAAACTTTGTCCGGACTCTGCAAGGATGATGAGATATTTGAAAATGAGCTCCCGTCCTTCACTGAGGGACAGGAGCGATTTTGCTCCTACAAGCCAAAATAACAAGATTTTTCACATTTTAACACTTCACGAGGCGAAAACAAATCAATTCCAATGCCCAGGATCAAAATTCAAAAAAGTCAAAATTTGGTCAAAATATTCAATCGGACAAAAATTCACATTGACGGCCAACACTTAGACAATTTAAGCTCTGCATGAACATTCCAATTGAAAATTAGACCATTTTGGCAAATTCATTGCATTTAAAATCTTGCATTCTAGAAAAGAAGCTCAAAAGCTCTCAAAAACGACTGGATTTTGGCTTGAAAAGGCAAAATTTAAAACCCTAAGGCTTGGCCCTAAATCCAGACAACTAACTGACTAACAAAACCCTAAAAACGAAAGCGAAAACGAGCGAAAACAAGCAAAAAAACATGGGTCCCCATTTGCAATGGGGCGATGTGTGAAAACGTCACAACAGGACGCCACCCGGCGGTGGTAGAAATGGGTATACTAGGGACCACCTTAACAGACACTATTGTGGACGGAGGCTCAGGAGTAAATGTACTCCCAGAAGTGACATGGAAAAAATTGGGAAAGCCTACGTTGTGGCCCCCTACGTTCAACCTACTAGGGGCAGACCAACATGGGATTAAACCCCTTGGTACCCTCATGGGCCAGCAGGTGATGGTCGGCACGCAGCCGTTCGTGCTGGATTTTGTGGTAATTCCCTTAAAGCAGAAAGGATATGACGCCATCCTGGGGCGGGGGTGGCTCATTGCAGCAAAAGCGAACCATAATTGGAAGCAGAATACCCTTTCTTTGGAAAACGTCGGGAGGAAGTACGTAATCGACCTCCGTACGCAGATGGTGAGCGAGGAGTTAGCCTCTTCCTCCGACTCGGAGTCCGAGGGACACCAGTTAGCGGAGGGTGGAAATAGATGCCGCATGGAGCCTAGTGATGAAGGGGTGTTAGAACTGGAGGCATGCTCAGGAGACGATGGGGACTCCTTGAATGGCCTCTTCCATTGGCAAATGGGAGATTATGAACTATTTACACCCTCGTGCAACGTATTGAGCATCGAAGAAGAACCAGATATATTTCCCCCAGAATATGGCGAGTATAAGGAAGGGGAGGCAGCAGTGAATGAGGCGCCGACACACCAATTCCTGAAGGGGGAGCCTATTAAGTATCAGGAAGCCAAGTTAAAGGAAATGAATCTCGGGGAGACAAGTGACCCCAAGATCATCCTGGTCGGAGATGATTGGAATCCAGTGTTGAAGGCCGCAGCCTTCAAAATTTTCCTGGAATACAAGGATGTCTTTGCATGGACATACAAGGACTTGAAGGGTGTGCCCCCAGAACTATGTGTGCACCGAATAACGTTGGTACCGGGAGCCCAGCCAGTGAGGAAGCGGCCGTACCGAATGAACAAAAATTATGCTGTACGAGTGAACGATGAAATTGAGCGGATGTTGGAAGCGGGCATAATCTTCAGAGTGCAGACAAGCGAATGGGTGTCCCCCATTGTGATTTCCCTCAAGAAAGAGGCCAATCAGATCCGGATCTGTGTAGATTTCCGGTGCCTAAACGCTGTCACCGTTAAAGACCCGTTTCCCATACCCTTCACAGACAGCATCTTGGAGGAAGTAGCTGGACACGAAATCTATTCCTTCATGGATGGGTTCTCTGGTTACAACCAGATATCCATCGCGGAGGAAGACAAGCTGAAAACAACCTTCGTGGTGGAGGACGGTGTGTACGCATACAACCGAATGCCCTTCGGTCTATGCAATGCGCCTGCCACCTTTCAGCGCATCATCTTGCACATATTTGACAAGATGTCGGTGGGGAACTTCAAAGCATTCCTGGATGATTGGTCGATTTACAGCGAACAGGGCACCCACTTAAAAACTCTCGGAGAATGCCTGGAGAGGTGTCGGAGGGCACGGTTGGCCCTCAACCCGAAGAAATGTAGATTCATGGTACCACAGGGAAGATTGCTGGGACACATTGTGTGTAAAGAAGGATTGAAAACGGACCCGGACAAGATTCGGGTAATAGTAGAAATGGAACCTCCGACGGACGTCACGGGGGTAAAGTCCTTCCTTGGTCATGTAGGGTACTACAGGAGGTTCATCAAGAACTTCGCTGAGATATCCCACCCGTTGGATAAGTTGACAAGGAAAGGGGAACCATACATTTGGGCAGAGCCACAGAGCAAGGCCTTCGAAGAGCTGAAGACAAGGTTGATGGGAGCGCCCATACTGGCATACCCGAATTGGGATAAGGAATTCCACGTTCACGTGGATGCCTCGAACTATGCCATCGGGGCTACATTAGCCCAAGTAGGAGGACACGGGCTGGACCACCCCGTTTATTTTGCCAGCAGGTTGCTCTCGAAGGCAGAAAAGAACTACAGTACCACAGAATGTGAAGCACTCGGTATGGTCTATGCCGTACAGAAATTCCGTCATTACCCCCTGGCCACACCATTCACATTTTACGTAGACCACCAGGCACTCATGTATTTAGTGAACAAGCCCATTATCCAAGGGAGGATAAGTCGTTGGCTATTGCTACTACAGGAGTTCACATTTTTAATTGTGGTAAGACCAGGGCGAAGCCATGTCATAGCTGACCAGCTGTCGCGGATTAAGTCAGGGGAACCTCCAGAGGGAGTAAATGACGATTTTCCGGATGCACACTTATTCCAAATAGCCGTACTTCCGTCATGGTACAGAAAGATTGGTGAGTACCTATCGACGTCCCGATTTCCAGAGGGTATGCCTCCAGGGGAACGAAGAAAGCTCGCATTAAGGAGCAGGACTTTTTCGCTCATCAACGGGTTACTTTACAAGATGGGGCCGGACCAGATATTAAGGCGTTGTGTCATGGAAGAGGAAGTCTCGAGTGTACTAAGGGAGGCACACGAAGGGCCCGCAGGTGGACACATGGGTCCAGACACCACAGCCTGAAAGGTGCTTCTCGCAGGACTATGGTGGCCAACGGTATATCACGATGCCAGAGAGTGGGTCGTGAGATGCGACACTTGCCAACGGGCGGGCAAACCTTTGAAGCGGGACTTCATGCCCCTTAACCCGTCGCACGCACAAGAACTCTTTGAGCGATGGGAACTCGACTTTGTGGGTCCTCTTAAGGCCAGCCGCACACGACGGTGGCGGTACATTATAGTTGCGACAGAATACTTGACCAAGTGGGTAGAGGCAAGGGCCCTCCAGGATAATTCGGCAGTAAGCACAACGAAGTTTATTTATGAACAAATCATTACGCGTTATGGTATACCTATTCAGTTGACCAGTGACCGGGGAGGCCACTTCGTGAACCATGTCATACACCGGTTGACATCAGACTTCAATATTTTTCACTCATTCTCAAGTCCGTACTACCCACGTGCCAATGGCCAGGCGGAGGCCACAAATAAAATAATAATGTCGGTGATATATAAGTCTTGCGGAGTAGAGAAGGATGATTGGGAGGAACGCCTACCGTCAGTACTTTGGGCATACCGGACGACCTACAAAGTAACTACTGGACAGACTCCTTTCTAGCTAATGTATGGACAAGAAGCCGTGGTGCCAGTTGAATTCATGGTACCGAGCCTGCGGATTGCCATGGATAATTGCCTTGGCGACATGGAAAGCCTGAGGGAGAGGCTGTACGCGTTGAACAAATTGGACGAGCGAAGGATGATGGCTCAGTGGGCAACAGAAACAGCCCAGCAAAGACGGAAGGTGTGGCACGACAAGCATCTCCGGCGAATGAATTTTACTCCCGGACAGCTCGTGCTAAAATTCAACGGGAAGAACGAAATTAAGCCTGGGAAATTCAAAGTCCGATGGTTAGGGCCCTTCCGGATACGTGAGGTCAATACGAACGGGGTGATAAAGTTATGGACGTTGGACGGGAATGAGATACCAGACGCAGTCAACGGGTCGAAACTAAAGATCTATCACGAACGGAGGGAACCGGGATCCCCCAGTCAGTCAGCCGCTGCTAAAAATTGAAAAACTTGAAAAAAATATATAAAAGAAAATTTGAAAAAAAAAAAAATATATATATATATATATATATATATATATATATATATAAAAGAAAATTTGGAAAAAATATATATGTATTAAAAAGAAAAAAAAAAGAGAGAAAAAAGGGGTCACCGTACGGTGGGGAAGAGAAAGTGGCCACCGTACGGTGGGCCCACCGAAGGTGGCATCACCGTACGATGGAACCACCGTGCGGTGAAACCACCGACGGTGGAACCATCGTGCGGTGGGACCACCGACGGTGGAGCCACCGTGCGGTGCAACCACCGACGGTGGCACCATCGTGCGGTGGGACCACCGACGGTGGAGCCACCGTGCGGTGGAACCACCGACGGTGGCACCATCGTGCGGTGGAACCATCGACGGTGGCATCACCGTGCGGTGGGAGCCACCGAAGGCTGCGTAAAAAGGATAAACGCCGCGCAAGGGAAAAAAGGAACGCCGCACGAAGACATCGCCGCAAGTATAAAAACGCCGCAAGGAAGAGACACCACCAAGGGAAGAAGGAAGCCACCACGCCGCGCAAGGAAAAAACCACGCCGCACACCGCACAGCACCGGACACCGCGAGGCGCGAAGGGTAAAGGAGAAGACCCCGCACACAGTCGAAGGCACATCACCACCAGGGAAAGGGACGCACCGCACGGCCAGACCAATTTCGCACAATCCCACGCAGCCACAGGTAGACCAAATAAGGGTTACGCGCAGCAGCCGAGGGAAGAATAAGAGCCACAGGTAGACCAAGCAGCCGCACGGCGGCAGCCAAAAAGAGAGGGCCGTTACGAAGGGTGGATTTTTTCTAAGCAAATCAGTTACGGGGAGATCGATGGATTCAGCCGGGAAGAGGAGTTGGAAGAAACAACTGCATGCTTCTTCCAGTAGCAGCCAGAAGGATAGAGGTAGCAATATTAGGATATTAGCTTCAGGAGTGCGTGTTGCAGGTGGCACCATGGATGTCAACGCTCGGCAAAAACAAAAACAGAAAACACCACAGGTTGCCGCAAGTGCGAAAAACACAGTGACGCCACAGAATATTACTTTCGAGGGCCTGAATGGATTGGAATGCCGCAAATGGTGGCAGGATACCCTCGATAATGACCTGGTAAAGCAAAACCTTCGGAAGGCACAGGTAGAGTGGGCTATTCGGATGCCTGTGTTCCCTATCCGGGAGTACGAGGGTGCCCTACGCTTCATGGTGGACACCTTCGACAGGCATACATGCACCAGCACGTTTGAATACCTCCGGAGGGAGGTCACCATATCCTTCAAAGCAAGGGATTTCACGAGGGTATTCGGCATTCCGGGCAGCCAGGGCAAGAAAATAGACTTGAAGGCCAAGAAGATGACACAGGAGGAGAAGGAGCGGTGGATTAAATTAGTCTCCCGGAATTTGACCACAGCAGAGTTGGACAGCGTGGCTAGAGCCACGAAGAGTCGCGGAATCCGTAAGACTTTTGTTGCGGAGGGCCACTGGAGGTGCATCATGGATGTCATCAAGAGCAGATTGACAGGGTCGGGTAGGGCGTCGGACATTGCCCTCCCTCAGATTATGCTGATGAATGGACTGATGAATGGCATCGTGTATGACTGGGCAGCGCTACTGGCAGAGCGTATGTATGAGTTTCTGACGCTCTAGCATCGCACATTCTATATGCCTCATTACGCTATAGGGTTATTCCTGGAGGCCACGCGGGAAGTAGTGCCAGAGGACGAGTTGGAGGTACGGCCACAGGGACCGTTGACAGCGGGAGAGCCTCCAATAATGTATTGGAGGCACTTGGACATTGGGCACTCTTCCGCGAAGCGGAAACGAGCGATGGATAGGGCCTCGGCCTCAGGGGAGCCTGACAGAGGGAGGGAGTCTAGCAGCACGGAGGATTCCGAGGAGGAAGATGAGGAGGACGATAGCAGCCAGGCAACGGAGGAGCCTGTACGAGTCCAGTTTGCCCCACCTCTGTTACCGATGGGCACGACTGTGCCAGCATCTGGAGTAGGCGGCACTTGTATTCCGGTCTTCGGGCAGAGCCATATGCCTGTTACACTTGGTCCCCTCCAGCACGAGCAACAGGGAGCACCGTCGGGCCCAACCACAGCGGCACTTACCAAGGACATGGCAGAGTCAGGGACGGAGGAGTCACCGCATCAGGTAGTGGGCGTTGAGGAGCAGGGGCCGACGGATGTAGAGGATACCGAGCCTCACGTACGGTTGGAGGTCGTGGGTAGTGACGCTGTGGTGACTGTTTCGGCTTCGTTGTTGGAGGAGCCGACGACAGCGAACCATCCACAGGTCACGGAGATGCGTGCTGACCTCGAGGCTATGCAGAGCTGGCTCACACAGTGGTTTCAGATGACACTGGCACAGCCGGAGGGAGCTGTTGTATTTTCACCATGTCGCGAGACTGGAGCGGAGGTAGTCCACTTGGACGACTCGTCAGGGGAGGCACATGGACTCACAGTTGGGCACGAGGTAGGGGAGGTCGCCTCTGGGCAGGCACCAGGAGATGGTGCACCTTCGGTGGCGGAGGCGGTACCTTCACCGCAGGATACAGTAGTGACCGTTCCATTAGGGATTTCCCAGTCTTCGGCACAGACGGGGGAGGATGTTGAGACTTATCTGGCTGACATGGCTGATATGGTAACGAGGGGTAGGCGGGTGGTGGCCGCCGCCCAGACGCAAGCATTGCAGCAGGTGGTGGTGGAGCTAGAGCAGGTCCTACAGTTTATGCGGGTGGGCTGCCCGACAGCCTTTGCTACCTGTTTTGAGTCTCAGGGGTGGCCGACTACGGAGACAGAGGAGATGCTCCAGGCTTGGAGGCTGCGTCAGCCCGTTGTGGAGAGTTGGGTGATGGCAGTTGTCCGCGAGATCGAGCAGGTCTACAGGGATGCCTATTATACATTGAGGCGTACACAACAGGAGTCTGTAGTCAGGGAGGCTTCCCGAGTAGCGTTGGAGAGAGAGGTGGCCAGTCAGCAGGCATCATGGGCAGCCGAGAGGGCGCAGTTGTTGGCACAGCTAGAGGTGGCCCGCACAGAGACGGCTGAGATCCGGACAGCGAAGGCCGAGGTAGAGACCCGCCTGGCAGCCGAGCAGACACGGTTGGCCTCCGCGACGGAGGCAGTGGATACAAAAGAGGAGGAGTTACTGGAGGCATCACACATGGTGAAGACAGCTCTAGAGAAGGTCCTCGTAGCGGAACGGGATGTAGCTGCACGCACTCAGCAGGTGTATGAGCTTCGTGCCCGCTTGGCGACCCAGACACCGCCATCTCACACTTCTACTTCAGGGACGCTTTCTCAGCCCCCTCCCTAGTCTTTCAGATATCTTGTATAGGTTGCATTATCTCCATTTTTGTAAGTCGCCTGGAGACGACTTTTCTTTTTGGGGGGGATGATGTTGGCGGCATTATTGTACACGGGAATAACATTAGTTAATTATGTGTAATTGTTTTGGTTAGTTGGCAACTGAGGGGTGGAAGTTGCGGTGCGACGGTTGGCGCTTGCACCCCCTCGGTACCCTTTTATACTTCGGAATGTAACTTGTAACATACACTTATGGAGGAATAGAACATCTGATACACTTTGTCTGATATTTACGGCATTATTCTGCGTTATGTCCTTTATGTCTTAAGTTATTCACCCGAGAGGGCAAACACACACAACAAAGGATCATTGGGGTTCAGTTTCAGGTTGACAGGGTCAATCTCCTACTTTTTAGGAGCATCCCTAGATTTTAGGGGAGAACTACCAGTTAGCCTATGAGGTTCAGGTCATCCTTCATTGTCAGGTGGCTACAAGCAGTTTTTAGTTTTGAGCTCATTTGAGCATTTTATGAATAAATTGGGAAATATTTAAATATTTCCTAAGTTCGGTTAAATAAATAATTATAAAGTGAATTATTATAATCACTTTATATTACAATAAAGTATAATAAAGTACCCATGGGGCACATTTACCTAGAAGTTATAACTTAAAATGGGGCCATTTTATATTATGATAAAATAGACCCTTGGCTTAATTGGAACCGAGAGAAGGCATTATAATATGAAATAAAAAATTGTTAATACATGAAATGAGAACCCTAATTCGAAATTAGGGTTAGGGCTGGGAAAAAAAGTGAATAAAAGAAGGAAAAGGTGGCCATTTGAGACATATTCAAGTTCATTTTTGACATCAGCAACAGGTGGGAGCTCTAGAAAGGAGTATTCTACAACAGATTGGCTTCCAAGAACGAAAACTCTTGGGAGAAGTGAGAGTTGGACGTAGCCCCAGTCGTCAAGAAGGCAAGAGCATCATATTTTCAGTTTGTTATCAGCTGGGTATCGATTTATTGAGGAGGAATTGCAGATCAATCAGTTGTAAGGGCAGAAATGTACCATCAGATTGCAGATCGAGAGTTTACATCAGCATTGGAGTCATATTTTGACCCAGCTGTACCATATTCTTGCTGGCAGTACCATTTGGAGCAGCAGCAAGGGTTATATCAGCATTTAAAATCAGATCTGCTTTGCATGTATGCATTTTCATGTCATTGGTTGCACCAGTAAACTTGCTTCCTTTTGGCTTGGACCTCCGGGTATGAGAATTTTTGTTATTCAATATTCTAATATTTAGATCTGGAAAATTAATTGAAGCTGTCAATAAAGTCAGAGTTCTAAGTTTTAGATCAGTGCGTACTAATTTGTAAATTATGCTCAGAAAGTGTTATTCTTATGCATGTGATGAATGTTAAACCCTTTGCATTAATATTTGGTATCACACTCCTAAGTAAAAACCAAAAATAAAAAATTGCAAACTTTCAAAAACTCAGAAACTCAGTGAAAATCAGAAAACCAGAATTGTTAGAGGGTAAAGTCAGAATTCTTAGTGAACAACTAGCTGGGGATCTTTCAATGTACAAATTGTTGGCAACTTCTGACTTGCCATTTGAATGATTCCACTCATCAAGCTTCTAAGTAAAGGAAGAGAACAGTGTTCAAATTTGCAGGTTGGGGATAATTGGGCCATGGGTGGTGATTTGCTAAGAATTGAGCCTTCATCTTGTAAAAAGGTTCGTAGCAACACCACCATTTGGAATATCCTTAGGTGGGGTGGCTGTACTCCTTTCCTTGAAGTTGTTGGCATATATGACCTTGTTTTATCTTATGGTTTTTCTAATTCCCAGAATAACAGGGGGTGGATGTTCTTGGTACTCTTTCAAGGTTGCAGAGGAACTTATTTCTTTGGCTAATGGGTTGAGCATGGAAGGGATGAATCTTCAAAAGTATCAAAACTGGGATCACCTACGCATGGATGCGTTCCTTAGGTAAGGAGAGAAATTCTCAATATTTTATAATGGCTTTGAAAACGAGGATCTACCTGTTTTGACGTTTTCACACATCGTCCCATTGCAAATGGGGACCACCACTTTTCACTTTCTAGGTTAGCTGTCTTAGCTGGTAGTTGTAGTCTTTGCCTTCATTTGTAAGAGGTATAGTTGGTTAAAAGCTAATGTAGTCAAGGCTCTCTCTTTAGGATGAAGTGAGGTCAGTCAGTTTTCAAGGCTTACGAAATGAACGATTCATGAGGATCATTGCATTTAATAATCATCTTCTGCTTACAAAATCAGAATGGAAGTGCTGAAATTTGAGTAAGGCATGAAAATTTCCTTTGATTGCCTAGATCAGCACCTTAGGCATTGCTAGCCCTTCCTTTGCCCAGCCAAGGCATTGACATCACTTCCATTGACCCCTCCAATGTGTGACCTAAGAAATCCCGGTACCCAAGCAAGAGCATGATCTTTCATTCCACTTACTTTTTCACTTCCACTTCTCCCAACATTGCCCGTAGGTGCTCAAGCCCGATCACTCCATCCAGCCCTTCCATTTTCTCTTCCTTCCTTCCACCCCCCCATGCCTTCATCACATTCTTCACCTCTCCATCTCCCTTTAACCCTTCCATCTTTCCATCTCACTCCTTCATCTGGCAGCCCTTCCATCTTCTCTTCCTTCCACTTCACAATCTCCCATCCTCCATCTACCCTTCCTTTCACTTCCCTCTTCCTTTCATCAGCTCTTGCTTCCATCTCCCCTTCCATCTTTCCTTCCTATCCTTCTCCTTCAATCCTCTACCTTCCACCCCTTATCCCTCTATCTTCTTTCATCCTTCTTCCTTTATCATCCCAACTACCATTTTCATCCTCCCACATCCTAACATCCAATCCGTATACCCTTCCTTCCATCACCCCCACTTCCTACCTTTCTTCCATCCCTTATACTTCCCAACTACTATTTCCTACAACCTCTAACGCACATCTCATACCCTTTCCCCCCCTTTTACTTACCTTTGCCTACCCTTCCACTACCCACCTTCAACTCCTCTACTACCTCCTACCCCAAACCTATCCTAGCCTACACCCCTAGACCCCTCCTTGCCACGGCCTCCCTTTATCCCTTGTGCCTCCCTATTTCCCAACACCTTCTTCATCACTCTTTTACTAACTCCTACCCTACCGCAGCACTTAGCCTACCCCTGCAACGCGTAGCCTACCCTTGTTGCCTCTCCTTACCACTCCCTTCTTCCTGTGGCACCCTTCCACCTCATTGCCTTTGACTCCCCTTTACTACCGAGCCTTTGCTTGGGCCCCACCAACTTTACAATGGATAGCGAAAATGTTTCTAAATTCTAAGGCATTGATAATGCCACTTCTTTGGCCAGATCACCACTTTCTTTGGTCACCAAAGGAACAAATTATACCTAGTGATTTCTTTGACTGTTCAAAAGCACTGACTAAGCCTTGTGTCATTTACTTTGCCTAGCCAAATTAGCGACTTTAGCCTTGACCGGAATCTGTCCTTAGGCAAAGGACAAGTGCGACTTAAGAGATGAAGGCGCCTCTAGGCAATGTCAAAGAGTGACATAAGGATATCGACCTGTCCTTGGGAAATGTCAAAGACCGACATAAGGATATCAATCTGTCCTTGGGCAATTACAAAGAGCAACATAAGGAATTCATCTGTCCTTAGGCAAGGACAATCAGCGATTTATGAATTTAGACTTCCTAGGCAATGACAAGGTGTGATTTGAGGAAGTGCAATTTGCATCTAAGGCAAGGAAGAGAGACATTTAAACATCAGCACCAGTTTGTGAGAAAGGGGGCCCACATAGAAAGAGGACATGTTTCATGTCAAATTTAAAGAAAAAAACAAAGTCGACCTAGGTATTGAAAAGCAAACGAATGTTAAATCATTTATTGAAGGGCACAAGTCGGCCTTGTTTGTCAAAATACGTATCCTTGCAAACAGATATAAATGATGGGTTGATCATTGCATTTGATCAACCATCATTTACCAGTAACAACAGTGATTCACTCAGCAATCAGTGAATTTGTTATAGAAAACAATCAATCAGCATCAAGGACATCAAAATTGTCATTATCAAACAATCAGCAACCTTCAACATCAGAATCTTGGTGATTTAATCAAGCAAGTGCAAGTGAAAAATCAGCAAATTTTGTCATTCAACTGATAAGCCTTTACCAACTCACAGAAAATTAAGGATGATTTTGCCAAATTGAGGGCAATTTTGGGATAACCAATCAGTTGGAAGTCCATTTACAGGTCTGGACTAAGTTATAATGATTATTTTATTAAGGATCAGACCTAAATTTGGTCCTAATACGGCCACAGATTAAATTTTTCGGGATCTTAAGTCATAAAAAGTCTTTCACATATGTTTCCAAGCCTGAGCTTTCGTTTTAGATAACAAGGCTTTGAGTGGTGGGAGTTGTGAAGGGGGATGGATGGGATTTTCATTCATTTTCATGGGTTTAATACTGTTTTGTTTGTTTTGCAGATGAGAGAAGACTCAAAGCAAGTTTCAATACAAGAGAAAGGCAACACTCATACAAAGGATGATGAGATCAAGGATCCCACTACATGGGGAGGAGAGGTTCAATAAGGTGATGCACTTCATTTCACCTAGTTCCACAAGTTTGAGGATCAATGTCAAAGACATCAGCACCAAGGGATACAAGAAAAATCAACAAGGACTCAAGCATCATAACAAGAAAGATCAAATCGCGATAGCAAGGAAGTGTTCTTAGATCAAGGAAGCACAAGATTCACAAGAGTAAGCACTCAGGAAGAAATGTTACAATCAAGAATTTCCTTTGAAAATCCAAGAATCATTGCCAGTATTGTTTAGATGAATGGAAGAACTTTGTGTATGATCATTGGTGGAATTTGTACATCCATATTACTAACACCTCGCTGATGGTAAAGTGCCTTGTGTAGTCAACTAGATCGATCTTAGCCAAGCTTAACTTCAATTATTACTCCTTCATTGATGTGCATCAACTTGATGGTGCCTATGCTTGTGGTGGTGATTTGAAAATTATAAAACTATCCTTAGAAGATCGCACTAGTCTTATGGAGATGTTCGTTGCATGTCAAAGCAAAGCTTTTTTGATTTCCACCAAGGATTGTCCATTGCTCTTGCATTCCTAGGATTAGATAAGCTTCCTCAAACCCTTATCCTTTTTCCTTTTTTTTCCAAATCAAGTGAAATCCCACATTCCAACGACATTCAGAGCATTCAACATAAGTCCACCTTGTGATTCTAGCAGTATTACATTAAGCAACTGAGTCTATCCAAGAGCACATCAAGACCTGACATTCGAGAACCTTGGAGTCATCCCATTTGATCAAGCAGCTTAGCATTTGGGGAGTCTTTGTTCAAGAGAGGATAGAATACTTAGTATTTTATTTTGTGTTGCATAGTGCATAAAAACACCACCAACACTACCCATGCCATTGTAGGTGGATGAAGTGTTAATGAGATAATTTACACTTGTAGGTAGGTATTAATGCATCTACTCTTATCACATTCCTATGTTGAACCACCTAAGGTATAATAAGAAAATGAGTTTCCCTTTCTTTTTGTTTTACTCTTTGGAGAAATTGGTTTCAATCGTGATTTCACCAAGGCCTCATATACTGTATCTATAGCTATGAGAAAGCTAATATGCTCACCCTTTGTTCCTCCCTAGGATTGTCAACCTTGCATTGGTTCAGCCCAAAGAGAAGAATAGTTTTGGCTCACACTTGCCTCTTGTTCCTAAGGGTGGTATTGCAGGCGCCTGTCCCCCTAGCAACCCAAGGCTATGATCATCAACAAACTCTACCCTAATCCTATGGTTAAAATCTATGCTGCAAGGTTCTCCCCTTGGCAGGTTGGGTACTGGTCTAGTTTGAACTTGGTTTTGGTCCTGGTTCGGTTCTGGTTCTGGTTCTGGTTCAATATTATTATTTAGATATTGAACTTGAAGTATATGATGCTATGTGATACTCTAATCTTAATTCATGCTTCTAGGCTACACACGCGTGCATGCACACACACATGCACACGCACGCGCGCACACACACACACACAAACACATTGTTTTTGTACTAACAAATGTAAACAAACCCAAAAATCATTTTCAAAAAAATTGACTTGGACCGACACCCTAGTTTAAAATCCTTGTGCCCTTGCACACATACACACATAAAATTTGAACCTAGACCGACACCTTAGTTTAGAATTCTTGTGCCCTTGGCTAAGCCATATCCAATTCTGGTCTCCACTCCCATTCCTCTTGGGGTACTGGACAAACTCCTTCCGATTGATAAAGGAATAGCTATCTTGGAGGAAGACCCTCTACCAATCCCCCTCATAGCCTTAGCCCCCTTGCCAAGATCAATGTGACCAAGCACTTGATATAGGCCAAAGAGAGATTGACCTACCCTCCAACCCAAATGGCAATCTGAAGATGGGATTTTGTTTGAAGACTCTAGGGCTTCTCTATCCCACCCTTCTGTTCTGAGAGATGTGGACTGTCCCAACTATTAAAACCTGAAAGTGCACGTGGATAAAGTTTAGGAAAGTCTTCACAATAATGTAATGAAATAGCTTGCTCAGCTCCGAAACACTAGGTTGGGAATGCAAGAGATATAAATGAAGGTGTTCAAACAGACCAAGGAACAAGTTAAAACCCAAGTGGATGAAGGCATGGTAGGAAGTGAAATATCTCTTTCCTCCCACCTTCAAAAACTGGGAGAACTTGGAGTTGATGTTACACCCTGCAGAATAACTAGGAGGATTTGAACAGGAACCTGTCCTAGATTGTCAATTTCAAGAAGTAGACCATAAAAAAATTAGCTTCTAGCCTTTATGTTCTACAAGATGACAAAGGGACACTATACAGGAGGGCCTGGATAGGACAACCAGGGCCAAGTCCACAACTCGGAAGGTAAAATTAGTGCTGGTGATGAGGACCCCCTGGGAATTTCTTTGATGGATCAGGTTAAATTCCTCACCAAATAATGGCAGGCTGCTAGTGGACTCCAAAAATTTGCTCCCCCTGGGAATTTCTTTGATGGATCAGGTAAAATTCCTCACCAAATAATGGCAGGCTGCTAGTTGGCTCCAAAAATTTGCTCCCTCTGGGAATTTCTTTGATGGATCAGGTTAAATTCCTCACCAAATAATGGCAGGTTGCTAGTGGGCTGCAAAAATTCGCTGATAACAAATAGGTGCTTCTTCTGTTGTGTTGTTGCTGCTACTTTGCTTTCTTTCTGTTACTGCTGTTTTGTGTTTTAATAGTCCCATATCTCACGGTACTCATTCTATTTGCCGAATGTCTGCTATGCCTTTGTAAATGGGTCCAGGCCCTTTCAAAACCCATTTTTTATCTTTATCAAAAACAAGAGTGTGCTGATTATAAAATTAATGTGAGAATGAATTTTACATGCAGTGTCTTCTAAACAAGGACTATGTTTATAATCAACCGAAGTGTCAACTAGATGATTCCATAAGTGCTTGAGTTATAGTCAAAGTTGCATGGAACGTAAATAAGCAAGCAATGAGTTAAATACAACATTAAATGAGAGATAGTCACAAGGCTTTAGCCCTGGAGAGACCAAATATGGGAAAACTGTTATAAGTTCGAAGCTATGCTTCCTCATCTCTTCTATCAGCTTGCTCCCCTTTGAGGGCCATAAGGATGCCAACATCATATCAATAGGATCCTAACAGTTACGAATATTGTGTATTACTTCTATGACATTCTTGACTACTGGCCTTAGCCATTCATAATTGTGCAGCATCTTCTAACTTAAGAACTACATTTGCCTATGGTTGAATCTTACCAAATTGCGTACAATGCTTCTAGAATGCTTTCACTTAATCCAGGAGGGTGTGTTTATAATAAGGGATTAGCAATGAGTCAAATAGATGATATTAAAACCATCTTATACGAAGAGATTAATTTAACTTCCCTTCTGCAGTTTGGCTTTGCTATTTTGTCCCTTATGTAATGGTTTCTGCTGCAATTGAACTTCTTTGATCAACCCTGTTCTATGCTAATGTTTTCTCTTGGTTGAAACTGTCATTTAAACGTGGTTGAAACTGTCATTTAAATGTGGTCAAAACAGTCTTCTTAGGATATTTCTTCTAATTGTGTGGCTATAAGATGTTTGGATTACATCTGGAGCTTAATGCAAATGTTTTCACTGTTTTGCAACTGATTCTGTGTCTTTGTCTTGCCCAAATCTGTCTTAGTTAAAGCATGTTTTGACTACTACTTTACTCTCATGAACTAAGAAGTGCAATTGATCAATCAACAACTTGGATTTTGAACATTCACCAAGCTCCATTTCGAATCAATTTGAGAATTTAAAAATATTAATATTATCAGGAGATAAAATAAAATTAGCTTTGTATATTCTTGACTTTTAAAAAGTTTTCTTGTATAAAGGATGACAAACGGAGGATAGAATAAAATGAAAAATGAAATTGCTGATTATTTTTCCTGTGAGTTAAACGGGTGAGGAAGAGAAGTTCATTTTACAAAGCGAAATTAAAATTCGTAGATTATATAAGAAATGTTGCAATAGGCACTTAAGCAGTGTAAAAAGCTGTTCATGGTAGCATTGAAACATCAACATTAATTATTGTGAACAGTTTAATCAATTGCATTTGTAGTAGTGGCAGCAAGTGCTGTGAAACTCATGGTATGGAATTAAAAAAAACCATCTTTAGTTCTATTCAGATGTATTTATAAAGTCATTTCATATTACAGGAAGGAAAGAGTTTCGAATTGTGCATACAGTAGTTTATCTTTCAAACAGCAAGGTTTTGTTCCCATATCTCCTGTGATGGCTTTTGTTGTAAGCTGTGTATTTGCTCTTTTTAAAAATCTTTAAACAGTTAGCACTCTTCATTGTTAGATGGTTGACATATAATGACGTTTTGCTTTTCTATTTGACAGGTTCAGTGGTTGCTGAAACTAATGCAGATTCCTGGAATCACTGAAGTTCCAAACTTCAGCAAAGAAACCAGATCATATTTGGAAGATATTGTGAAGAATTTCAACATTGAGGATGCCCTTGAAGTGAAAAGAGTGGAGAATGTGACAAACCATGATGTCAAGGCAGTTGAGTATGTTTTGAAAAAGAGATGTCAGACTCATCCAGATCTAGCCAAGGTCAATATCTTATGCCCTTCCTGCATTGGGACCTTCTTGCAATGTTTCTTATTGCTATGTTTATACGAGTGTGCTGATTATTTCAATTGAACTGTCAAACATTGCCAAAAATTTCCATGATTACCACTGTTGTATCTGTCTTTCTTTCCCCTTCTTATGCCTGATTAATTCAGTGCATCAAAAAGGGTACTTAACTGAAGATTCTGGGTATGGAAATTATTCTACTACGTTGTATGTGAAAGTTGCAGGGTACAAAAGACACTTTGAGTTAAAGGAATAGTTTCCACCGTTTGAATCTTATTTTAATGTTATTTGTCTGATGTCTTTTTTCATTAGGTTAGCTTGAATGTTTTCCAAGGGGACATTGCTTATTTAGTTCCCATTCGCATATTGGATAAGAGCTTGTATCAGAGCTTTCCCCACCTTTCCACTGAAGAACACTTGTTTGTGATAAGCCTCATCTCTATAACATGCATATAATTCAGGACTAGCAGGAAATGCAGGGGAATGTTTGTTTGTGATAAGCCTCATTTATATGCCATGTACAAAAATCAGGATATTGTCAGGAAATGCAGGAGATTAAATAGATTTTGAAGTACTTAAGCTAATCACAGAGGGATTGAAAGTGTATTATGTGATATTAGAGAAAACATTTATAACTTTAAATTCCCATGGTCCTGGTGTTTAGAAATTTGTGGTTCTAGTTATAACATGGATCTTTGTCCTTTGTAGTCTGTTGCATATCTGATTTTATTGGTTTCTTCAGGTACTGGAATTTATCCACTTCTCTTGCACGTCGGAGGATATAAATAATTTAGCTCATGCCTTGATGTTGCGGGATGGTCTTGATCTAGTAATACTTCCTAAAATGGATGAGTTAATTCAAGCTATGCACAATTTGGCAAACAAATATGCACACAAGCCAATGTTATCTCGGACACATGGCCAGGTTCAGTCTTTTTTTCTTTTAAGTTGAAAGTGAAACTGATTGGTCTAATATATCTATATATTTTACCTTTTTGTGATCAGTTGATAAATGGTATCTTGTGTTCATGTTTGTGAAGATAGCTTGAATTTTTGAAATGTTAACCTATCTTTAAAACATGGCCCTTTCTGCTTCGTATCACGAAGAGTTTAATATGATAAAATGAAACATATTTATCTTATATGTATGGATTATTAGGGGTACTCATGATACTAGCAAGTACATTATGATTAAGAACACCATGCATAGCACATAAAGTGTTGTTGAATTTTTATCAATGTCTAGCTTTACACTATCAAATTAGAGTAAGTCGAAATATAAAATTGAATTATTTGAAAGTGGAGTGAGGAAGATCAAAGCAAGGTGGGATTCCTCCAAATTATTGGGAGTGGGTGAGCCAGTAGGAAAAAATGGCTGTATTGTGGCAACTTGTGTTTCCCATCCGTAATCAACATTTAGGATGTTATTCATCGAATAATCAATTTTAAGGAGTTAAGGTTGAATGCATGTGGTTGTGGCTCTTGAATGATTTTCTTCTAAGGTGTCACCTTTAATGAATCTTCTCATTCAAGGTTGAATAATTCTTCAAATTTGTCTAGTGATAGGTTAGTTTTTGTAAATTGGGTGTTGTTTTCCAAATTTCCAAATTTATGTAGAATGGTAAAGTTTAATGGTATTGAATGGACCATCCTAGAAGGAAGCAAAGGCCCCACCCCTGCCCGCTCTTGACCCCCCTTGAACCCCTCCTAAAACCCAAGGTCAAGGAATGTGCAGTGGTGGAGAGTAGAACATTATAGAATAATGATGGCACAACAATAAAGATTGAATATGGTGTATGAACCAATAAACCTATTAGGGATTGGCTTTGTTTAATGATCATCTTTAGGATCATATAGGGCACTAAGCTCACCATATGGCTTTGGCCAACTTGCCAACCAAACTTTTCAATATTGTGTAGAGCATGTTTGATGTGAGAATAGTCCAATCATGAACTGCAGGGGTCATAGCAGACTGGCACCATCATAAATGATAAAGGCAATAATGTACCAGCCCAAATCATAAATAATGGAGGTCACAAGAGAAGAGCTCAATTCATCAATAGTGGGGGTTGTAGGAGGCCTGATCAAATCATCAGGAGTGAGGGGCACAAAAAGGCAACTAAATAATGAACAATTTGGTTATAAAGACAGCATCTTAAATCATAAATAGTGGGGTGTGACAAGAGTCCATCCTGATTATCAATAGTGGGAGTGAAAATTGACAAAACCCAAAACCTAAATAATAGGGTGTTCAATTCATCATACCAGGTATTTGTTAAGGAATAGACATTCAACCACTGGGTCTTCCTCTGGCGAATAATATCTCATGACAGTAGCAATACACAGGGTGTATGCTGAGTCTCTTCTTTGCTATAGATTTCTCACCTGATCATTCTTCATAGGTGTTGGAAGTCATACTTAGAGTTGTTCACATGAAAACAAATAAGATACAAGTATTCAAGGGATCTTGTTGCAATCATTCCACTGTAAAACTGCCACTTTTTTGCTTGTTCAAGAGAGGACTTATTAATTTTATAAAAAATGGTAGATTGTCCATTGCTTTAGTTATGAGATTTAATTGATTGAAATGAGAAGAAAAATACTTATCTGTATGAGCAAGTTGTTTATCTTTCTGGTTATTTGTGGTTAAGTGGGCCCTGTTTTTTAATGTCACTCTTCTAGTACAATCTGAGGCTGTTCTCAAATGTTTTTCACATCCTCTTGTTCTTCTATGTTGTCAATGTTCTTAGGCCACAACAGCGAATTATCTTGGAAATGCTAAGAAATAAATATTGGGAAATGGCATTTTGAAAAATCCATGCGGGCATGAGCTTACATTATGATCGAGATATTTACTAATCAGAGAATAATTAGGGCTGTTGGGTATAGAGTGATTGATGAAATTGGGAAAGAGGTCTAGAGCCCCTTGGAAATTTTGATATTCAAGTGCAATGGAGTATAGTGAGTGTAGCATGGGATGGAATCTGCTAACCCATCTATAGAATCCTTTAACCCATCTACGGAATCCTTTAGGCATGTAAGAGTTATAAAAGGCCATGAAGTCTTAAGTGAAAGGGTTAATTTTTCACTGGGAAATTATTGAATTGGACTGCCCATAGCCAACAGTGGGCATTCATGCTTCTCTTGGATTACGCCTGAGATGGCAGAAAGTGTTGTCATACTGTGTGCTACCTTGAAATGCTCTTTGGAATTGTAATCCGGTACTATTTGAGTTTTTTCAGTTTTGATGTGTAATTTTCGAAATTTTAGAGTTCAACTTAAAAAACCAAGATGAACAAATTTGAAATTTATATTTTATAATTTTCAGTTTCTCCTGCAGTTTCTAATTAGTCTAAGAGTTGGTATAGAATGCTCTAGACCATGTAAGATTTGGCTATGGAGAATGCCACCCGAGATCAAGAGCTTCAATGAAAGCACAAGAGAGGCTTGACATGAGAGAATATTTGTATTCTATTAAATGATGTAAATGTACAATATTATTATATGATACATTACAATGAGAAACCCTTGTACATATAGGAAAGGGTGGGACATAAAACAACATAAGAATGACATGTGTCTTAATATTATGACTTGAGGCATAAAAAGTAAATGCCCTACCCTAAGTAAATTAAGTACACAAGTGTGAAAAATGCTAAGAGGGAAGGTAGTTAGGTAATATATCCCATTCATACCGACATAAAATATGCAAAGATGGGTTTTGACAACAATGCGTGATAGGGTACTATAATGTCTTCTTCTCGAGCCTAATCAGCAGGGGTGATTGTTAGCCTATTCTCGAGTTCTCGTAGGCTAATTGGTAATGGTAAGGGGACTCCATAGATCTTGTAGTGCATCGGTTTAGTCTTTCTTGGTTTTCGTCAATGGATTCAATCTCAGTTGGTTTATGGATTGTGATTATGCTTTTTGAAGCTTTTTAGACTCTTGGGGTATTCCCCAAACTTCTTGGAGATCACACCTATTTTTAGTTAGTCTCTAAGTTGGCACCAATCTTTATCCCATTGCATCAGTTTCATCTTGGCTTGCTCGGTTGGGGTTTTCGATGCCTCAACAACGTTTTCCACAACTTCGATGGCAGTATTTAAATTATACACTAAAGTTCTAATGTTAATGTTATATTATTTCACTTTATTATTAATAATTTTATAAAGTCACGTCATGTCCCCCTAAAGTGGACGTATAGGGGAAGGGGACTAGCACATGAGATATTTTATATTTCGAAGTGTGTTTTGGTTGGGAAATGTATTAATTAAAATTTCAAATTGGATTATTTTCTCTCCAAAAGCTATAAAAGGAGGTCTTGGGCTGTCATTTGGATTATGTAGAGGAGTACAAACAAAATGTTGTCGGATTGAACTTGCATGTTTTTTCTCGGATCTTGTAAGGACAAAACTGTTGATTTTAACACTTTCAGATTAATGTAAACTCAGAAAATCAGAATTTAATTACTAACTAAATTGTTTAAATGAATAGTTTATAGTTTTTCCAGATTTAAGCATAACCAAGAAAAGAACAAAATAAGTACAAGACACGATTACCCTGGGAAAACCTCCGAGGAGGAAAAACCCAGCCAGAAAAGATCCTCAGATCTGATTATGGATTGAATTCATATGAAGGTTACAACACTTATCTCAAGTACTTGAAGGTGATTGCACTTAGTACTGATAATGTCTTCCTCAAGACTGCACTTTCACAAGCATCAATTGTCACACCTGCCCCCTTTGACAATAATCAGGTCCAAACCCTAGGTCTGCAATATTTGCATCTGAAATCTGCACTTTGATGGACAGCAACTTTAGCCCTCAGTTCGCTCTTCTCATTGATGAATTTCACACCTCAACTAGCAGATGTAATTCGCTGACATATCAGAAGTAATTCGTTGTAATTGCAGATGTAGTATTGCTCCTTTAAGTTCGCATTAGGCAGGCACATGTATTTCGCATGAATGATAAAACTGAATGAGTGAATGGTGATGTGAAGTTAATGGTTATTTATATGTGGAGCAATACTCCTAAACATGTCGGCTTGCCTTATAAATTAAAAACCTTTTAATTTATTTAATCCGAAATGTATTGGGATAGGGTTGGCCCTATCATGTTGGCGTGTTGGCTTGAATGTAGTGTGGAGTCTTTAGGAGATGCCGTGAGGTATAGGGCCCAGCCCTACACGTTGGAGAAGGGGCTGGCCCCCTTGGGCAGATTCCAATGTTGCCCAAGGCAATTGGAATCCGCCATCCCTAATTACTGTAAATGTAAAATAGACTTTTATTGTTTATGTGCAATCAGATTTACTGTAGCTTCAAATTTCTGGTATATTAGAGTCAGATCGAAGAAATGAAGAACCGATTAAATCTCTTATCGATTTGCCTCTGTAGGTATGAAGGCAAATGCATATATATGTCACCGATCTTTATCTATTTTGTTATGTACTATGAACACCAAGTAACAATATGGAGGATGGCGTATATATACGATTGTCTTCATGGAATCGTGCCCCCACAAGGGGTCGTGATCCTATGTGGAACCACGTGGTTACACATAGGGTCGTGACCCCTGTGTGGAGCCACGATCCTCTACACGGCGTTCATAACTTTAACCAACTTAAATGTTTGCAAGGTTAATCTTTTAGTTAAACACTAACTAAATTCCAATCTTATTTAAATCGTAAATAATAGAATTAGTATTCTATGCGCTTAATACAATTTAGTTACTACTGAGACTATAATTTAACAATTACAATCAACAAAAACTCTCATTAGATAACTGGTTTTGGATTTGGAATACAGTTCCTAGCTGGAGTCGCTATTGTTTACACAATGTTTGCAAATTTGGGGTTTTAGAAAATGAAATTTTCAAAGTTTTTCATTGTAGATTTTGGGGTCTATTTTGGGAGATTATTTCAAAGAATTTGTGTGTTTTGAAGGTGTTTTCAGATTTCCCTTTGCTGGCCGTATTGTTGTGATTCCAAGTGATGTCCTAGCAAGGTTGTACCATTGTTTCATTCTAAGTCACAGAGTTTGCTGAATTTTGGCCATCAAGTTTGGAATTCGGCAAACTCAAAGAAAGCCTAAAAATTGGTTGTTGTTCTACAAAAAAATTGTATGAATACGGCTTAGGTTTTTTATTAAAATATTATTTTTAAAAGAGAGCCTTTTTGTTTTTAACTCGTGCTGGCTATGTTGAATTCTTTGGCCAACATGTTGATTGTTGCTTGGGAGTTGTAGTTTCAGACGATTCAGGTGAGTTTTGGATCTCAACGCTAGCTAGACATGTTCAACTCCCTCTTCTAGGACTTCAATGGTAGTCGATAGTTAGTCGAAGACCCCTCTATCGTAGAATACTTCCCCTTTCTCTATCGTAGAATACTTCCCCAACCAACTTGCCGTTGTCAATGAGAAATTTAGGTTTTGTTTTTACTTGAAGTTTTTTGTTTATTAAATAAAATTTAATTTATCTATAGTTTGTTTTATAAATGATTTGTTCTTTAATTTTATTATGTAGTCAATATTAAAATTTTAATATTTAAATATTTAAATTAGACTTTAAATTATAATACATATATTTTTCTTTATATATTAATAATATTTAAATTTAAAGGATGAAGAGAAATTAAAAATGACGCACTTTCAGAGTAGAGCAAGGCAGAATAGGTGACAACATGCGAAATTTAGAAATCCTAGCATTGAGCAAGAATCAATTGCAGATATCTTTGGAGGCTTTGCAATTCGTGTCCCACCGTGCTTCGTCAATGTCTCATTGAAAATTGATGGAGTTGCAAACTTTGGAAAAGATGATCGTTATTGAAATTATTATTGGAAGAGAGACATGTAGAAAAGAACTTTGTTATTAGCTAATTGAAAAAGAAATAAATGCCACTATCAATTTCCTTCCTAAATATTTCTTTACACTTGATTTCGATTCAGAAGAGGAAAGAGATGAGTTTTTGAATGCTAGCTCCTAGTGGTATGGCGATGCATTGATTTACACCCAAAAATGGGTAAAGAATTTTAACCCTGGGATTAGAGCCTCGTGCGAACGAGCCTTTTGGATCAGGATGTACAACTTCTGCTTGAATATTGGTTGAATGTCTGTAACAACAAAATTGGATCATGTTTAGGGCATGTATTGGGTTTTGACATGAGTAAGGATGGCCTTACTAATCCATGTAAAACTGATCTGTATAATGCCAATATTGAAAATGATAAGACTATCAACCTCAGTTGGGATATGGGAACAACTTGTTGAAATTGAGGAGAAAAGATGGTACTATCTAAGATGCGAAAGTATATTGCATGATGAAGGTGGATGTTCTAAACCTCGACCAAAAAATGGGTAAGGAAAGATAACTCTAACTCCACCCTTTTGGTGGCAGACTTCAAGAAGAATCTCGTGAATTCTCCTCTTAAGGACGCCATTGTAGATCAAGCCTGTTCTTCTTGTCCTAAGAGAGATAACATCATAGATCATAACAAATTGGAGGTCATAGGTGAGTCTACAAAGGAAGACACTCAGTTGAGGAATATACAGATAACAATGGAGAATGAAAGGAAAGAAACATGAGACAAATAATATTGAATCTGAGACTGGATTTGGAGCGAAGGAGGATGCCTTAGATGGTTGGAGTGACTCTGATTATGAGGGCTTGGGTATTATAGATCAAAGATATATTAGCCAGTTTGTGTCAATAGCAATAACACATTAATCATTGTTACGTGGAAAACCCAAACATGGAAAAACCACAGTGAGAATCAAACTCACAAAATGATTAACAATGATTACAACGTTTTAGGCTTACTACCTGTTGGTGTGGTTTTAATGCATGTTCAACATAGAATAAAATACCCAAAGATATCGTATTCTCTCTTGATCAAAATCTTCTATGTGCTAAATAGCTGAACTATGTGATCACAAAGATGACTCCAAGGTTCCAAATTCATACGCATAGTCTTAATTGGTTTGTTGTGATTTGGTGGTAATCTCAAGGGGGACTTACATGATTGTTCTAGGAGTAAACCAATCTAAAGATTTTGTTGATTCTTGACTTCCTTTTTTTCTGGAATGATTTTGCAATAAGTTCTATTCAATCCTACTTCTATTAAGACTTTAAAAAAAAGGGCAAAAGGGTGAGCGTTTAGGAAGATAATTCTAATCCTAATCTAATCCTATGAACTTCGGAGACAGAAATTGCAAAAGTGGAATTTAAAACCAACCCTTGTTTTGCCAAATTCAACAACTACACAAGAACGGTGCTATCTTCTAAGGAATTCAAAAGATTTCCATATTACTTATATTCACCAACATATTGAACAATGAATATAGCAATAAAAGTTAAGTTTTCATTTACTGGTTCGGGCTAACTTTGCAAAATAATTGAAAATCATTCAATTTTAAAAAATATGAACACATCAACTCCACATTAATCAATTTTATCAAATCCTTCATTCAATCTATCAACTTGGAAATGAAATCTATTCTAATGAGAGCCAAGAAACCATGCTAACTTGCAAAAGTAGAGATAGATTCACCAACATTTTGAACAATGAATTATGTCTATTATTGAAGAAGTATTACTACAACAATTTCTCGGAAATCTCTCCTTTTACAAATGAGAGGAGGGTTTGTATAGACGCGCCATTACAAAGCAACGACCCAAATTGACCCAAGATCAACGACCAAGATTAAAACATGAAAGCTCTAATTAGAGTTTGTTACAACAGTTACCCAAAATGGACAAATGAGAAATAAACAATTAATAAATCCAACTTTCTTCTAGAAGTGGGTGCCCCTTATCCTTTTCCTTGGAAGCAAATTCAATGAACCTGGTCACTATGGGGCCAAGCTCTTCCATTGGGACACTTGGCAAAATGTCAATCTTGTATTCCATCAGGGCCATCTCATCTTCACATGTGGCAAAAGCAGTTATCCAATCCATTTCCAGTTTTCAAAAACCATCCTCAATGGATGGAAATGAGGATGCCTTGCTAAAATGTTGCTTCCAGATTGGATTTGTAGAAGTGAAGAAGTTGTTCTTTGGGCTTAAGGTTCTCTACATCCATGTCCTTGCCTCAAACTATTTCCTTCTTCTTTTCTTGAAGTCTTCGAGGTCCACATGGACAAGGTCGGTATCTCCAACCTTCTTCAACTTTGTCACAATCTTGGACTCTAGCTGTGGTCTCGTTATTGAACTTCATTTGTGTCTTTCTAGAAATCCCTCCTTGAGCTGACATCTACCACCTGAAAAACATGAAAAATTCCTAAGTTAAAAAAAGGGGGTTTGATGTTTGTTCCCAACTTGGAGTGCAAAGTTTGATGGAATTTCAAAGGATAATTCTGATTTAACTTATGAAATTCTAGAAATTGTAAAAAAACAGACTTAATGAAATTTTGGAAATTTGAAATTAAGTTTGACTGTGAAATTTTTGCCTCCAATTTTGCATAAAAGCGTAAAAAGAGCAAGATAGTCTTGAGTAAAATTTGAAGAATCCAAAGTGAAAGTTCTCTTGCAAGTCTGGAAAATAGAAATCCTGATTGAAAGTTGTCTTGAAGTCTGAAAGGAATTGGAATTTCGAATGAAAATCTGCCTTCAATCCTTAGTAAACCTGAGAATTTTGATGAAATTCCTTAAATTGCTTTAAGGAATCACTTCAACTTTGTCTCCAAGTGCGGAAATTGATCTGAAACTTTCCTAGAAATTGCCTTGTATCTGCAATTTACTTCAAAATTTGCCTTGAGGTTTTAAAGAAATTATTTTCCGAGCTTCAACTTCCAGCCTTGAAACGTGACTTGTGAAAAAATGAAATGCCGATGCTCATGCTTATAAAGAAGGTCAACTCTTGTGTTTTCTTCAAGAAGTTTTTCTTATTGGTGAACTTCATCTTGATTTGAATTTTTTCTCCAATCCATCAACACTTAGCCAAATTTTTTAATTTTTTTCCAATCTATCAACACTTAGCCAAATATTTGAAGTTTTCTCCAATCCATCAACACTTAGCCAAATTTTTTATTTTTTTCCAATCCATCAACACTTAGCCAAATTTTCTCATTTTTACCTTGGGCAGACTTCATAGTTGGACAATGATTCCCATGCCTATGGCAGACTTTACATCCAACCAAGGAATTTTCATGTTGCTAGGGCAGACTTCATGTGAACTTGTGGATTTTCCTCAATAGGGAGAGGGGACTTCGTGCTTCGTTGAGGAATTTCCTTGATTCCTAGTTGGACTTCATGATTGGTTGATGAATTTCCTTGATTCCTAGGCGGACTTCATGCTTGGTTGAGGAATTTCTTTCATTCCTAGGCAGACTTCATGTGCAACAAGGAATTTTCCATGGAAACAAGGAATTTTTCCAAGGAATTTAGGAACTTTTCCATGGGATTTAGGAAATATTCCAAGGAATTTTTCATTCCTAAACTTCATACGTAGCCATTTTTCCTATGATCTTCCATTAGCATTCCTGGCAATGAATTGGCCCGACATTTCCTATGACTTAGAAACTACCTACAGTCCCAAAAAAGCAAAAAATCAACTTTCTATTTTTACAAAAAAGTAGGCTCCCGGATTGGCCCCAAAATGCCAAAACCAAAACTTTCTATTTAAAAAAAAAAACAAAAAAGCAAATTTCCTTAAAAATAGGAAGTTGTCAAAATTGATATTGGAAAAGTGCATTTTTACTCCTTCGACTTGTCTAAGCGCATCCGTAGCATCAGGACGCTCTTTTGATCATTCTTTCTCCTTATTGATATGATGACTCCTTCGAATTTGAAGAACTACTCATTTGTGAGGGCGAGAGACCAGAGACAAAACCCAAGACGTCGAAACGCTACCCTAAAAAGCGAAAACAGGGGTCCCCATTTGCAATGGGGCGATGTGTGATTACGTCACAACACTGCCAAGGAGCACCAACACCTAAAGGACTTGTAGAGCTAAGGCACACAACCTTAGGCAAGATACAAAGAAGACTTGCTCAACAGAAGATCACTTCTTTAGGACAAGATACAAACTGCTGCTAAAGGACTCACTGTCAGTCAGCAATGAATTAAATAGCTGAATTGAAATTGATAAGGATTCTCCTAAACATTAAATTGTCCTTGAACAGCTAGATCAAGCGACCGACATCATGGCAAACATCTCTGATAATCTTCACTGTTACAACACACTATATCTTGCAGAATATATCACTTTCAAAGCTCTTCTCAAATTGACTTTCACACAACGACAAACTCAAATCTGCTTGCATATCACTCACATACACTTCTCACACAATCCACTTTTGATCACACATCAATTCATCCATCTGCATACCTTAAATATGAGATACAACATTGAATTCCTAATTAAGGGTTGGCCAAAACAAAATAAGCAATATTACACAAAATAAGCCACCCGGACCTAAAATACTCAAATTAGTCCACTGTAAGAGAAAGAGGGAACCAAAACAAAATGCAATACATCCTTCCATTATTGATACAACGATTTGCACATGTTAACACATTCTCCAAAGCTGTTACCAAATTTAACGTTTAGAAATAACAACTAGTTGGCCAAATAACCTCTTCCGATGCAAAATACTCAATGTGGATCTCCACACGCCATGGTGAGATCCAAAACAACATCTCAACACAACTGCCAACGCATATCTGGACCAAAAGAATATGATCCACAAAATCGCAACACAATCAACAACATATCCGAAGGGTACCAAAAGCTTTGCGGATGGTTATGAATACAAGATGCCACAACCAACACCAAATACATTAACTGCAACACAAAACACAATCTGCAACAACCAAGAGCATATCCGGACCAACATCCATTTGGATAACTAGCTTTGACATTAGTGACAACCATACAAGCTCATGCTTCCAACAAAGAGTGCTGGAATCAATAAGTTAAATAGAACAATTCAAGATTTCAAGAACTTTGTTAATGAGTTAGGATGATAGATTGTGCAACAATGAACTAGATGTTTACATGGACAAAATAAGCGAATTGGTTTCACTAATATTTCAGAAAGGTTAGACAGGGTTTTTGATCTTGTTGGATTGGTTAAGTGGCACTATTTATGTTGAGGCAAAGATCCTCCCTCTTTTGGTTTTGGATCATTTCCCAATTAACCTTGAAGTCAAAATGGAAGGAAAGCCAATGAATTGTACTTTCAAATTTGAAAGAATGTTGTGGAGAGATGAGAATTCGGTAAGTAACCTTGAGGGTTGGTGGAAAGAATGCTAGGTGGCTGGCACGATCAACTATAGATTCACAAAAAAATGCAATACCTATAAGACAAATTGAAGAAATGGAACAAACAGGTTTTTAAAAATATCTTTGAAGAGAAGGATAGGATTGAACAAGAGTTACAAACATTAAATAATAAGTCCATTTTGCATGGAATGTATAAGGACAATTTCGAACTAGAACAAAAATTGAAATGGGATCATAAAGAAATTCTGGCATGCGAAGAGCTTTATTGGCATGACAAGGTGAGGGAAGTTTTGCTAAGGTTTGGCAATGCTAATACAAAGTTATTTCATTTGTTTACCAAAGCCAGGAGAGCTCGAAACAAGATCAAGGAAATTAAAATAGCATACGACAACATTAGTTTGTAGGTCAGAAATAGAGGAGGTCGTAGAGTTCTTTAGGGCGCTGTTGGGAAACAATCCTATGGTGGAAGATGGGGCACCTGACCCAAACATAGATTGCATCTCAAAACTCATCTTAGAGGTGGATAATAAAATGTTGACTGCATTGATTACGATCGAGGTCAAAAGTGCCACATTTCAGTTGTATCTTGATAAGTCACTAGGACTAGATGGATTTCCTGCAAAATTCTATCAAAATTTTGGGTTATTCATTGGTACATAGGTGTGGAAGTTTGTGGAGGATTTCAGAACCAAGAAGAAATTTGTGTAAGATATAAACAATATAGCCATTTCCCTCGTTCCAAAGAAGCCGGTTTGCTCGTCTTTTAGTGAATACAAACTGATTTCACTCTATAGTACAATACACAAAATTATAATTGAAAGTCTTGGCTAATTGGTTTAAGAGAATATTCAGTTCATTTATCTCAAAGGAGCAAAATGGATTCACCCAAGGCAAAGAAACAATTGATAGCATAATTGTAACCAGTGAGGCTATTCACATAATGATAATGGAAAGAATAAGAGGAATGATGCTAAAGTTAGATGTAAGCAAGGCCTATGACAGGGTTAAATGGAGACTCTTGAGAATTGTAATGTAGAGGTTTGGGTTCAACAATCAATGGCTGGAAATGATTAGTTACTGTATCTCTACTATTAGATATTTAGCACTATTAAATGGGCCTCTTTGTGGCTTCTTCAAAGCCACAACTGGATTACAGCAAGGAGACCCAATTTCCCCTTTTCTATTTGTGATTATGGCAGACGCTATGGTAGATCTTTTAGAAAACAAAGAGAGGGTGGTTTGTGGAAAGGAATAAAGGTTGCTGTAAATGTGGATCCAATCACACATGCTCGGTTTGCAGACAACATAGTTTTGTTTGGCAAAACCTGTTCGATTTTGTGCCTCGAATTCACTTGACTTGATCAACTTTGTTTTGGTCTTGACATTTCTATTTGAATTGTTTTTCATTTTGTTCGGGTCGGAGAGAGTCAGGCCGATGATGATCATGTTGGTGCGGCCTCGATGGTCAAAGAGAGTTATGTCGATGTAAGGATCATGTCGGTGTGACTTGATTGGTCGGAGAGTGTTATGCCAATGCCAGGAGTCAGGGCGATGGAGATCATGTTGGTGTGACTTGGTTGATTAGAGAGAGTTATGTCGATGCAAGGATCATGTCGGTGTGACTTGACTGGTCGGAGAGTGTTATGCCGATGCCAAGAGTCAGGCTGATGGAGATCATGTCGGTGTCACTTGGCTGATCGGAAAGAGTTATGCCGATGCAAGGATCATGTCGGTAAGTGTAATATCCCTTGGCTAATCTGACCCTGTTTCGCTTATTTGAACCCCAAGGAATATTGTCAAACACTTGGCATACAATGTTTGAAGCCGCTGTAGTGAATTCTTTATTTGTCTTCTTTGGGTTTGTAGGCTGCAAATGAAGTTATGGAAAGCTTCTAACAATGCAAAGTTATTATAGAAATGATATGCTAGCTGTTTTAGACCTTACACACACATGGAATGACTGAAATTAACTAGTACAGCTAGTTGACATTAAGACAAACACTTGTCATGCATCCCAATGTATACCTACAGCCATTAGGCATTTAAGCAGACAATTGGCATTAAAGTTAAGTGGCTGATCAATGTTGAATGTTACCATGAATGTGGAATATGCAACTTATATCTCCATTAAACATATGCAACCTCCAAGTGTTTCATGATATAATCATAATAGAAAATGATGCAATGAAGTAATGATTTTCTAATACAATGACCATAGATAGAAAACTTGGAATTTCAATGGCTGCCTTGATATATTGGTTTGATTCTCCTCATATGCAAATCCCTTGTCAAATATATATAGCTGTTCAACCTTTCTAAATCCCCTTCTATAGAACTCAAACTACTGTAGCGCACTGTTCATGCGCACTGTTCACGACAGTGTAGCGCACTGTAGTCTCTTTCAATCTGCAAACAAACTCTGAAATAAACCCTCCAATCAGCTCAATATTGACTTCTGAATGAAGCCAACTCTCACAAGCATAATCAGATGATATTGCACACCCTCTATATGCTGTTACAATGAAGAAGCCACGCTCTCCAATGTCAACAAGCCTTGAATCCTGCAGAAACCCTTGGTATTCTACACTTCAATGCTCCAGAGAAACTTCAATCAAAAACTCCAATCACATAATCAATCCCCCTTCTCTTCTTTTCAAAAGCCTTATATATATTTCCCATGAAGGTTTGATTTTCTCCAATAAGGCATTAAATCAATTAATGATATTGTTGGTGTAAATAATTATTCATCATGGATATTATTACACTTACTTAAGTTTACTTAGGATAATGCATTTTCATAGTAGTTTGGGTATGAGACACTTGGGTGTTTGTGCCACATTGGGATAGTGTGTGTAGGAGAAATTCCACCTTTTATGGTGTTGATCTTGTTATTACACTATCATATCCACTTATTGTGGAGTGATAATTCCACCTTCGGTGGGTGATCCACTTCATGTGGAATATTATATTATTTCTCCTACCTACCCACACCTATTTCCTACCTACCCTTGTTTCTTATTGAGCCACATGTCATATTTGTGTGCTCATACATATCCCTAGCCTTGCCTATATAAGCAGGCTCATCTACATTGTATGTAACTATTGAATTCAGTTGATTATTGTTGATCATTTCTATTGATGAGAATACAGTTTATTCTTGTCCTATATTGTGTCTCTATTTTGTACATTTCATTTAGCTCTTGATCTTGGCAAAATCCAACATGGTATCAGAGCCATTGGGGCTTCATTGATTCGTCTTGAAGAGGCATTATTGCGACGTCAAGAGGCAGATTTGAGGAGCAGCATCTTTTGGAGGCGTCCTAGACCAGATCCGACCCCGCCATTGCGTCCAGAAGGCCGTTTCCATGAATTTTGGTTATAAAGTTGGCCTATTTTGGTGAGAAATTTTTTTTCTCCAATTTTGCTTGTATCGTACGGATTTTCAATTTTTTTATTCGTTTTTCAAAAAAAAAAATTTAATTTTCGGAAAAATTTTCAGAAAAATCGAAAAAAATTTTTAAAAAAAAAAATTCCGAAAGCAAAAAATTGAAAAATCAATCAAAAAAAAAAAAAGGAAAAATCAAATTTTGGGGGTCCACAGACCCCCCCGTACCTGCAGTCTTTTTGCAGGTCTGCACGCAGCGTCGTACCCAGCGTCGGTTGTACCCGCAGGTTCCTGCCGGCTCGGATCCCGGCACCACTGCCGGCGCCCAAGTCAGCCGGCTTCCTCTCGGCCTCCGCCAGCGCTCCCTCCGCTCCGGACCACTGCATCTCCGCTCCCGGCAGCAGCTACCTCCTGCCGCCTCCCGCAGGTTCCTCGGCCTCCCGCGACACCGACCGCCGCCCACCTGCTACCGCTGCCGCAGCGCCCAGTGCCGCGTCCTCCCTGCTCCTCCCGACTCCGACACCTGCTGCGGCCTCCGGCGCCGCCGCCCACGAAAACCGTCGCCGGTACCTACGCGGCCCACCTGCAGGCGCCAGCTCCTCCGCCACGCGGACACTAGTCACCAGACCGGAGAAATCCGCGCCTACCACGTGGCAGGCAGCCACTGGCCCGCGGTACAAACTTTACCCAGTCAGCTCTTCCGTACGGTCGCCACACGTACACAGTTAGATTTCCGTACAGAGACACGCAGGCCCTCCGTACACACAATCAGCCTGCCATGTCATCATCCGTACTGCACAGTAACCTGTACATGTAATCTGTCCGTACGGTACGGATGCCCAGTCAGCAGACAGGCGAAGTTTTGCGACGGTCATACGGCCGTCAAATTTAACCTCGTGACTTGCTGACGTCAGCGCCACATCAGCAGGGTTTGAAAATTTTGGACCCCCCTCTCATTGAGCTTTTTGATTTTGCAGTTCAACTTCAAATGGCCATAACTTGCTCATTTTTGCTCCTTTTTGGGTGCAATTTTTTTTGAAATGGGCTAGACTTTCGTGCTCTTCGCAGTGGTGAAGAAATTTTTTGATTTTGATGCACGGATTTTTCAGAAAATTCAGTTTTTGGTGACTGTACCTGAGTAATCCCAGTTTTTGCAACTTCAGAGGCTTCGTTTGGGGTCATCCGACCTCCTTTTCAGGTGCCGTTTTTTTTGAAAGTGCGTATTTTTTCGTCTACTTTCACATGATGCTATCAGATTGATGCCATTGTAAGTAGAAATTGTACTTTCAGATCTTGGCCATTTTTGGCTCTCTTGGTACTTGTATATTTGCTTGAATCTCAGTTAGATTCATTGCACTATTGATAGAAGTCTCTTGTATCTCATTTGAGAAGTTTTAAAATTTGCATCATGAGTCCACTTTGCCTTGTTTTGCAAGTGGCTCATTGTAATCGCACTAAGTATAAAGAGCCAAAATCATCATAACTATGCTACTTGGAAAATTGATGCAAGGAGTAAACTTATGGAAAAAGGACTCACTCATTACATTGATGGAACTATTGTTGCTCCAGCTGATCCTAAGGCTGATCCAGTTGGTCACTTAGATTGGCTCACTAAAAATATCATGGCAATTGGTACCTTAAGAAAGTATGTATCAAAGGATCTCATTTTTCATATTGAGAAATGTACTCTAATCAAGGATGCTTGGCAACAGTTTCAAGACTTGTATGGTCAAGTTGATGAGATTAGGGGATATCAAATTGATAGTGATCTCACCATGTTAGATCCCAAGAACTTTGATACTATACAAGACTATGTCACTAAGGCAAATGAGTTGAGGGCACAACTCAAAGATTGTGGCATTGATAAAAAGTATACTCAATTGATATTCAACTTGATAGGCAAGCTTCCACAAGAATATGCAGCATTTGTTTCTAGTTTCCAAACCCATAGGATGACAATGGGTTCAAGCTACACAATGCCTACATTTGATACTTTCAATGAAATGTTGATGATGGAACAAACTAAGTTGATAAGCATGGGCATTCTTAAGGCTTCTAAGTCTCAAGCATTAGTGGCAAATCAAGGGAACAAAGGAAATCAAGGAAAGGACAACTCAAACAAGAAGAAATGGCAATCAAAGCCTAAAGAAAAAGCACCATCTTCTCCAAAACAAGGAGATTCATCCTCTTCCAAGAAAGATAATTCACCAAAGAGGGAGAGACCTACTTGTGCTTATTGTAAAAAGATTGGTCATGAGGAGCATCGTTGCCATTCTAAGAAGATTGATGAGCTTACACATATCATCAAAAAGCATAACATTGATTTGCCTAAAGTCTACAAGAAGGATGATTCATCAACTTCCACTTCCTCACATTCAAAAGGAAAAGGGCAAGCATTCATGGCTTCTACAAGTGGAAAGACTCACTCTTTTGGAACAAGAAAAGGAAAAACTCTATGTGCTACTATCAGTCATGATTCAGAGAGATGGCTTCTAGATTCAGGGGCTTCTCATCATATGGCATCTTCACAGTCCATGTTCTCTACATTTGAGCCTTGCACCATGCCACAAATTTTGATGGGCAATCATACATACATGGATGTGATTGGGAAAGGATCTATTGACATTGGGGATAACTCCTTCAATGATGTGTTGTGTGTACCCCACTTGACAAACAATCTCCTTTCTATCTATCAAATCACA
The DNA here is from genome assembly GCF_030272615.1 of Cryptomeria japonica. Taxonomy (NCBI): domain Eukaryota; kingdom Viridiplantae; phylum Streptophyta; class Pinopsida; order Cupressales; family Cupressaceae; genus Cryptomeria; species Cryptomeria japonica. Next base: position 578,205,395 of record NC_081412.1, read on the forward strand.
CATGGCGCAACTAAGAGAGTTGTGGAGTTCACACCTGACTCGGTTTTTATTAGAGACATGGAGACTAGAGCTATCATTGCTACTGGGGTGGTTGATCATGCATCTCGGTTATACTCCTTTTCAGATTTTGTTGATGATGATGATTTCACATTTGATGATTCTATACATGATGATCACACTTATTGTGATGGTTCAGATTTTGAGGAGAACTTTGGACACTTGAACATGGGGATTCTCACATGTGACCCCATTCTTGAGTCTTGTATTTCATCTCCTCATATTGATATCACATCACCTATTGCACCTGATGATGCAGTTAGTGCGACAGTTTTGCCTTCATGTGATTCAGTGCAGCAGGATATTCATTGTCTTCCAGCTTCAGATTCATGGGATGATTACTTGACAGACATTGCAGGTTTGTTTGTGGAATCCTACATTGCAGATTTGGGAGACATCATTGATGACATTCATCTTCACTTTGATGAAGGTGATCCTTCTTCGATTGTTGCGAGGGCACACTCTGACCCTCTTGTTCATTCTCTACATGATCATTCTTTCGAGGTTGACATGATTGTGGATACTTATGTACAGCAGTTGGAGGAGGTCTCTTTATGTTTTGAGGAGACATGTGAGTCTTTGGGACATGTTCTACATTCATCTTCACTAGATGTTGGAGTGCCTTTTTCAACAGTGTGGCACAGTTTACCAGCTTTGGAGGGGGTATCTTTCAGCATCGACATGGGGACACTTGAGCAGTTTTCAGAGATTCCATTCATCATGAGTTTTCTTCATACATCTTCCCTTCATGATTGGGGAGACTTCATGGATACACCTTTGGTTTTGTTTCTTCCTAAGGGGAGGAATATTGTTCGACGTTCGTGGAGCAGTTTCTTCATATATCGAGCTTCTATCATTGGTGCAGATTCTCCATTGAGGGGGGGTCACAGTTTGACTTCTCTTCTTCTCTCATATGGGGGGGACTTTTTCCTCACATGGGGTTTTGTCCTTCACATTCTTCTATGAGAGTTCTCTTCTATGTTTTTCATCTCTCTTTTGGGGGAGGGTTTTTTCCCATTGGGTTTTTCTCTCTTTCCCCACTTTGTGAGAGATTTCATTGCATTGGTTTGCATGCATTTGCATTTGTACATGGGTACCTAACATGGCCTCGTAGCCAGGACCCATCTTGCATTGTTTAGTTGCATTGTAGACTTAAGAGCATTCCCCTAAGTTGCACTTAAGGGGGGGTGTTGGTGTAAATAATTATTCATCATGGATATTATTACACTTAAGTTTACTTAGGATAATGCATTTTCATAGTAGTTTGGGTATGAGACACTTGGGTGTTTGTGCCACATTGGGATAGTGTGTGTAGGAGAAATTCCACCTTTTATGGTGTTGATCTTGTTATTACACTATCATATCCACTTATTGTGGAGTGATAATTCCACCTTCGGTGGGTGATCCACCTCATGTGGAATATTATATTATTTCTCCTACCTACCCACACCTATTTCCTACCTACCCTTGTTTCTTATTGAGCCACATGTCATATTTGTGTGCTCATACATATCCCTAGCCTTGCCTATATAAGCAGGCTCATCTACATTGTATGTAACTATTGAATTCAGTTGATTATTGTTGATCATTTCTATTGATGAGAATACAGTTTATTCTTGTCCTATATTGTGTCTCTATTTTGTACATTTCATTGAGCTCTTGATCTTGGCAAAATCCAACAGATATTAAATGACATTTAATGATATAATATTTTCACTTTGTCATTTAATATTTCACCTTGGTAAAAGAGCCACAATTAATTAATTAAATGGTCCCCTTTAATGATACTTGGACCCTTACTTAACTTAATAATATAAGCTCAAAACATTAATGTTTATTTAAACTAAATAAACATTAATATCTGCATTAATATTCAACATTTTTAAACGCCGTCTGAACTGGGAGCTGACATGATGGAGCTGCATATGACCATACCCCCTTTACTAAAAATAGCAGGGGTCCGTCTCTAACATCCCAAGACTTACTAAAAATAGGAAGTAGAGCAAATGATGTCCGAATGATGCCAAACGAAGACCAAACTGAAGCACTCTGAACACTGGAGATGATACCAATCCTCAAAAGACCCTCTATCCAACACATTAGCCTACGAGGGTCAGGATAATAGGCTAATCTCACAAAATCCAAGTCTGCTAAAATGGGGACATTACAGTAAGACTTGCCTGGTCAGAGAGTGTTAGGTCGATGCACGAAGTCAGGCCAATGATGATCATGTTGGTGCGATTTGGCTGGTCAACAAGAGTCTGGCCGATGATGATCATATTGGTGCGACTTGGCTAGTCGACAGGAGTCAGGCCGATGATGGCTTGTCGGAGTGTGCTATGCCAATGCGAGGGGTCAGGCGGATGGTTTCCTGTCGGTTTATGTTCATGGGAGTTATGTCGGTGGGTGTTTGGAGGTCACGGGTGTTCAAATGGGTCAGCAGTCAAAAGGTTGCCTCGTGGACGGTTAAAAGAGTTGAGCTTTTGTATTTTAATGACTAACGACTCGTGATCCAGATGAATGTGGGATAATGTAATCCCATGAACATAGAGTGATTGACAGTTAGGTTCCCCGACGGTTGAACAGACGGTTGATCTCGTGAACATAGAGTGGTCGATGGTTGAGCTCCCAGACAGTTGAACGGTACTTGTTGATCGATACGAACTCAATGTGTATCGTGATGTAGAATGATCTCGTTGATCGAATGACTGTACTGTTCTGTTTTGTGAGGTTGATCTGAAATTCTGAGAACGAATACCTGTGAAGGAAGAATCAGCAACTTTTTTGTAATCTATTGTTTACTGTGAATAAAGTGATCTTTCTTTAGTGGTGGGTTTTTCTCCCGTAAGGGTTTTCCCACGTAAATCTGGTGTCTCTTCTCTGTTACAATTGTGTGTTTATTCTGTTAATCCATTAGTGCACATCTTGATGATTTATGATTTGAATTTAATGACACATTTGGTTAATTCCCCTCTGAATTGACGTTAGGAGAGCGATTTTTGCACTGAGCTTTCCTTACAAGTTGTATCAGAGCCTGGCCAGTTGTGTTGTCCTTGTTGGGTCGGGTTGGTTTTTTGTGTCAATTTGGTTCTGTGGAAGTCTTGCAGAGAGTTTATCTTTCTTGATTGTAGATTGAGATGGAAAGTGCTTCTGGGCGAATGGACATTGAAAAGTTCAATGGCTCAAACTTTAAGTTGTGGAAACTTAAAGTTGAAGATTTGCTGGTTGATTGAGATCTTTGGGTTGCTGTGTCTAGAAATAAACCTTCAGGCATGAAGCAAGAAGATTGTGACTTAGGAGACCGAAAGGCCAGAGGACTGATAAGATTGAGCCTTGCAGATTTTGTTCTATTGAACGTTCATGAGGAGAAGACTGCACATCTCTGTGGAATAAATTGGGAGATATTTATCAGGGCAAATCCTTGGTGAATAAACTCTTCTTGAGGAAAAAGCTATACTCTTTGAAGATGGATGGAGGAACGTCTATAGCAGATCATTTGAATGCGTTTAATATGGTTGTTGCACAATTGGCATCTGTTGGTGTAACCATTAGTGAAGAAGAACATTGTATACTGTTGTTGTGCTCCTTGCCTGACACATGGGACCACTTGGTGATGGCCATTGGGAGTATGTAATGTCCCTAGTGGGGAAGTTGTCTATTTGAAGTTTAGGACCTGCAAACAAACGTTAGTACTCCAAAATGTGCAAGATAAATAAATATGTGTGCCATTTATACAAGTAGTAAAACTGTGTTAATCTGCATATTTAACAATTAAATGCTCATTGATTGGTTACTTACTATACAAGATGAAAGCATCCCTTAGGTTGATCTTACCTGGATTGACCCAACCCTCTATTGAGAACTCTTTCTCAGTTAAGACAACCTAGGTAATATCTGCCTAAGGTCTCTATGGGATCTCTATTACTGAGTAATCTCATTAATGTTTCCACAACCTGGCAGAGATCCCACCCTTGTCCAAGCTTCTCTATCTCTGACATATGCATATGATTATCCTCTACAATATATATATTATCTCTAGGAGATTCATTACGAATCTCCCTCTAGATTCCTATGAACTGTTTAACGTAGCTCTGGTAAATAGACTCTTCACATTTAATATTTTACGTTACCTGTGGCTCCTAGAGAGTTGCATATACCCTCTGCTCTGGGACGTCTGCACTGGGGTCTTCTTCCTCTACCGTTTACTAGCAGTGGTAAGGTGCCACAACGGTGGTGTCCTTCTTACGTGCCTGCCTGTACGCGGGAGCTATAGGGTATACGAACCCGAACCTGTAGCGTGTGACTGTTTTTGGGCAATGTTTAGCGCACTCTTGGTATTCGCACTTCCACACCCTCTGCCTCCTTCCCTTCCTTCCCTCATGTTTGCCAAACGTTATTCATATATTTCCTTTGCGGCCATGACCCGTGGACGTGACTTTTGGATGTCACGATTTGGGTTTTCTTTGCCATGTTCGTTTAATCTATCATTTATTTGCTATGTTTGTTTAATCTATCTTTTATTTGCTATGTTCGTTTAATCTATCTTTATTCATTTTAATAATTTGATGTATGATTGTTTATTTGTTAATGTTTTTTTATTATTATTCACTACCTTTATCATTTATCCATTTAACTTAATTTTATATTTTAATGATTTTTCTATTTATTATTTATTACTAGTTACTCTTTATTTAAGATAATCATGATTTATTATTTATTATTGATTTGATTTATAATAATAATTATGATTTACCATTTATTTTATTTACAAATATTTTATGATTAATGATTTAGTATTTATTATTTACATGATTTGTAATAATAATTATTCTTTATCATTTATTATTTACTTGATTTTAAATAATACTTATTATTTATCATTTATTAATATTTATAAATAACAATTCATGTTTAATGATTTATTATTTTAATTGGCAATGATCAATGTGTCTTTGACACATTTAAGTACCGGAGTATATTTATTAATCGGGGGGTCATTGCAGTCCTTCCCTTCTGACTTTGCTTGTCCTCAAGCATTTTAAGAGCCTCTTCTTTCTCCCAAGTAGCATCTTCATTGGGTAGTCCCTTCCATTTGATTAGGATCTCTTTCACGGTTCAGTTCCTCAACTTTTTCTCTCTAGTATCAATGATGACTTCTGGCTCTAGGATAAGTTGTCCCTCATCGTCAAGTGGGGCCAATGTTTCACATGGCACCACTTGTTGTCCCAAAACTCTTTTTAATCTAGATACATGAAACACATTGTGAATTCGGCTATCTTTGGGAAGCTTTAATTCATAGTCCACTTCTCCTACCTTCCGTGTTACACGGTACGGACCATAGAATCGGGGTTTGAGTTTCTCTGTCCCATTCTTTTTGATGGATGTCTGTTTATATGGCTGCAACCGCAAGAAGACTAGATCCCCTATTTCAAATGATCTCTCCACTCGTTTCTTGTCTGCATAGAATTTTTGCTGATTTTGGGCATGATGTAGATTGTCTCTGAGTGCCTTCATGAGGTCAATATTCTTTTGGATAAACTCTTGAGAACTAGGTACTTTGCTATCTTGGGTGTTCAATCCCCCAAATAATGGAGCTTCATAACTGTATAGTGCTTTGAATGGACTCATCCCTATAGACAAATGGTGGGTGGTATTATAACAATATTCTCCCAAATGCAACCATCTAATCCAACTTGTTTGTTGGCCCGTGACATAGTTCCTTAAGTACCCTTCTATCCATTTATTTACTATCTCTGTTTGCCCATCAGTTTGGGGGTGATAACTGGTGCTTGGTGTTAATGTTGTTCCTGCTAACCTGAAAAGTTCTTGCCAGAACTTGCTGAGGAATTTACTATCTCTATCACTTACAATGTTCTGGGGAAGCCCGTGGAGGCGGAAAACTTCTCTCAAGAATAGTTTTGATATTTGCTGTGCTTTAAACTCTGAGGAGGTAGGGAAAAAATGAGCGTACTTTGTGAGCCTGTCCACCACTACATAAATGCTGTCTTTCCCCTGAACTTTGGGTAATCCTGTTATAAAATCCATAGATATACTTTCCCATTTCTGGCTTGGGATAGGGAGTGGTTGTAATAGTCCTGCCGGATGTGATAATTCTGTTTTATTCTGTTGACATGTCATGCATTCCCGTACATATTTGTAAACGTCCTTCTTTAGTCCCTTCCATGAGTATTTTTCTCTTATATGTTTGTATGTTTTATAGTACCCTTGGTGTCCAGCTAGAGGGCTATCATGATACTCCCTCAGAATGGTGTCTTTTATTTTAGATTGAGGGGTTAGATATACCCTACCTTTGTAGAGGATAACACCATCCCAAACTCTGAATTCTTCACTAGGCATCTTCCCTTCCATGATCTCGGCGGTCAGGGGGTCTTTGGCGTATTCTGCTATTATATCTTTTTTCCAATCCTTTTTAATTTTAGTGATAATGTTGATGTGAGGTCGTCGGGATAAGGCATTTGCGGTTCCGTTATTCACCCCTTTGACATACTCTATATCAAAATCATATGCTTGGACCCTACTCACCCATTTTTGTTGTCTATCATTTAGGTCCCTCTGGCTCAAGAAGAAGCGCAAGCTGTTATGGTCTGTTTTCACCAGGAACTTTCCACATACCAGGTATTGCTGAAATTTTGCTAAGGCGTGCATTATGGCTAGCATTTCTTTATCATAGATGGAATAATGTTTCTCTGTTTCTGTGAGCTTGCGGCTTTCGAAGTCTATCAAGTGTTTCCTTTGCATAAGAACAGCCCCTATACCTTCCCCTGATGCGTCACACTGTAGTTCAAATGGTATGGAGAAGTCAGGAATGGCCAATACTGGGCATGAACTCATGGCTTCCTGGAGTTGTTCAAAGGCTTGTTGGGCTCTGTCACCCCATGAAAAAGCTCCCTTTTTGGTCAAGTCTGTGAGTGGGGCTGCTATCTTGGAGAATCCCTTTACGAATCGTCGGTAATAACTGCATAACCCCACAAAACCTCTAAGTTGTGTGAGAGTTTTGGGTCTGGGCCATTCTTGGATGGCTCTGATTTTTTCTTCATCCACACTCACCCCTTCTGCATTAATTTTATGCCCTAGGTAGAGTATTTCTTTAAGGCCAAACTCACATTTTGAGATTTTGGCATATAGTGACTTTGTCTCTAGTATATTCAGCACTTCCTCAATATGTTTGAGATGTTCCTCCCATGTTTTGCTGTAAATGAGAATGTCATCAAAAAATATGAGAAGAAACTTTCTTAATTGTTGCCTGAAGGTGTGATTCATACAAGATTGAAAGGTGGCTAGAGCGTTCGTAAGTCCAAATGGAAGCGCTAAAAATTCGAAATGCCCATAATGACATCTAAAGGCTGTTTTTTGCACATCTTCCTCTCTCATTCTGATTTGATGGTATCCTGACCTTAAATCAATATTGGAAAAATAACAAGCTCCATGTAGTTCATCCATCAACTCGTCGATCCTAGTAATAGGATATCTACTTTTTATGGTTTTCTTATTTAAGGCTCTATAATCAATACACATCCTCATGGTTCCATCTTTCTTTTTGACTAACACCACTGATGAGGCAAAAGGATTGCTGTTGGGCTGAATGTGACCCATTTCCAATAGCTCCTTAATGGTTTTCTCAATTTCCTCTTTAAACTTGTGGGGGTGTCTATACGGTGTGGTAATCACTGGTTTTGCTCATAATTCAATAGAATGTTCAAAACCTCCTTTTGGGGGAAGGCCGGGTGGAATGTCTCCAAAAACCTTTTTGTATCTTTCACGGATGGGTTGGACGTCTATATGAATTCTCTGTTCATCTGAAGGAGTTTTTCCTAGTATCATGCATTGGGCTACCCATTCACCTTGATCATGTCTAAGGATTTGTTCAATTTTATTACAAGACACTAGCTTGGGACACCCATCTGGCATGCCCTTTAAGATTACTTGTTTCCCTTCATGCTCAAAACATATCTCTAAATTAGAGCAATCCATAACGAACCGCCCCAAGCAATTTATCCATGGCATTCCAAGGATAACATCATTTTGTATGTTTGCTAGATAAAAATCTCTTTTGATTGTATGTTTCCCAAAAGTGATTTCTACCTGAGGGACTCTTTTTGTACATTGATTTATGGATCCATCTGCAAGGGTGACCTTAAATCCTGGAAAGTTTTGGGTTTTTAGCCTTCTTTTTGTCACCAAGTGTTGGCTAATGAAATCATGCGAAGCGCCTGTGTCTACTAAGGCAACCACCTTCTGTCCTTTAAGAGTTCCCTTAATTCAAAAAGGTCTATTCATGTTCTGAGTGATGATTGCCAGTGATCCCTCTGTTTCGTCGGTCTTAGCCCTCTTGCCAAATTCTTCTATTTGGTTTACTCTGCCTCTCTTACATTGATGCCCTTTTTCCCAAGGCTCTCTACATTTGAAACATAAATTTTTCTTCATTAATTCATCCCTCTTTTGGCACCTATGTCCTACACTCCAGGGCTCCATACATAAATAACATGGTTTCTCTAAATTGTTTTTCCTTGAATCATCTCTTCGGTAGGATGGTTTGGAGGGGTAGACCTTTGTCTTTTCTTTGGATTGGTTAGACTCAACCCTTCTTGCTTTCCTGATAGCCTCGGCTAAATTTTGGGGTTTGAATGGTTTCACTACATTTTTGGTTAGGTCTTTGAGCCCCTCTATAAACATATGAGTTAGCCGCTTCTGGGATAGGTCAGGAATCATAACAGATAATTCTTGGAATTTGCTAATAAATTCATCCACTGTGCCAGTTTGTTTGAGGAGCACTAATTCTTGAAAATACCATTCGGAGTCTTTTTCGTCAAATATGCTGGTAAGTTTTTGAGAGAATTCCCTGTAGGAGTTAATACTTTGATGACCTAGGGAAATAAGTCCATTATGTCACCATTCGTGAGCTGCTCCTTCTAGATGGAGAATCGCAAATTGGAGGGCGTTCTCTTCTGTCATGGGGCTTAGAGTGAAATAGGTATTTAGTTTTTGTAACCATGCATGGGCTGTGAGTTTCCCCGATCCGTCAAAATTGGGAAGGGATACTTTATTCACTTTGTGTTGGAGTCCTTTATTCTTATGCTTCCGGGGTGCTTCCCCGCGCTTGTCCTCACAGAAATCTCTAAAGGATACCACTTCCCTGATATGAGGGTCTAGATCGGCATACGCTCTGGCAATGTCCTCAGTGCTAATTCTGTGTTGTTCTATTCCCTCCTCTTCCTGAGATGGTTCATTGTGAGGTAAGAATTGGGGTTGAGGCACCCTGGATGTTGAGCATTCATTATTATTCTCTGAATGATTAGAGCTAGTATCCCTTTTATCGGTAGTATGCCCTTTATTAGTTGAGTTTCCCATAGATTTCAAAGCTTGTAGGATGGCCTGATTGGATTCTTTCATCTCCTTAATCAGGGTGTGATTTGTTTGTTCCAAATAAGATCTCATCTCATTGGCGAATTCGTTCATGTTGGGTTTCTTCTTCCTCTGGTAGACTAACATTAACTCCACAGGATGGCAGGATTATGCTCTGATACCACTGTAATGTCCCTAGTGGGGAAGTTGTCTATTTGAAGTTTAGGACCTGCAAACAAACGTTAGTACTCCAAAATGTGCAAGATAAATAAATATGTGTGCCATTTATACAAGTAGTAAAACTGTGTTATTCTGCATATTTAACAATTAAATGCTCATTGATTGGTTACTAACTATACAAGATGAAAGCATCCCTTAGGTTGATCTTACCTGGATTGACCCAACCCTCTATTGAGAACTCTTTCTCAGTTAAGACAACCCAGGTAATATCTGCCTAAGGTCTCTATGGGATCTCTATTACTGAGTAATCTCATTAATGTTTCCACAACCTAGCAGAGATCCCACCCCTGTCCAAGCTTCTCTATCTTTGACATATGCATATGATTATCCTCTACAATATATATATTGTCTCTAGGAGATTCATTACGAATCTCCCTCTAGTTTCCTATGAACTGTTTAACGTAGCTCTGGTAAATAGACTCTTCACATTTAATATTTTACGTTACCTGTGGCTCCTAGAGAGTTGCGTATACCCTCTGCTCTGGGACGTCTGCACTGGGGTCTTCTTCCTCTACCGTTTACTAGCAGTGGTAAGGCGCCACAACGATGGTGTCCTTCTTACGTGCCTGCCTGTACACGGGAGCTACAGGGTATAGGAACCCGAACCTGTAGCGTGTGACTGTTTTTGGGCAATGTTTAGCGCACTCCTGGTATTCGCACTTCCACACCCTCCGCCTCCTTCCCTTCCTTCCCTCGTGTTTGCCAGACGTTATTCATATATTTCCTCTGCGGCCATGACCCGTGGACGTGACTTTTGGATGTCACGATTTGGGTTTTATTTGCCATGTTCGTTTAATCTATCTTTTATTTGTTATGTTCATTTAATCTATCTTTATTCATTTTAATAATTCGATGTATGATTGTTTATTTGTTAATGTTTTTTTATTATTATTCACTACCTTTATCATTTATCCATTTATCTTAATTTTATATTTTAATGATTTTTCTATTTATTATTTATTACTAGTTACTCTTTATTTAAGATAATCATGATTTATTATTTATTATTGATTTGATTTATAATAATAATTATGATTTACCATTTATTTTATTTACAAATATTTTATGATTAATGATTTAGTATTTATTATTTACATGATTTGTAATAATAATTATTCTTTATCATTTATTATTTACTTGATTTATAATAATACTTATTATTTATCATTTATTAATATTTACAAATAACAATTCATGTTTAATGATTTATTATTTTAATTGGCAATGATCAATGTGTCTTTGACAAATTTAAGTACCAGGGTATATTTATTAATTGGGGGTCATTGCAGAGTACGACAACTACTTTCAAAATGGATGAGGTGGTTGTAGTCTTCTGAGATGGCTAAAGAGGCTCTCGCTGTTCGAGACAGATCAAAGGAAAAAGACAAAAAGAAAGACAAGAAGTCCAAATCCAAGTCACAAGAGAGGTTAAAGTCTTTGGGAAAGAAGTCCTAGGTGAAATGTTGGAACTGTGGGTAGAAAGGCCATATCCGAAAGGATTGCAAAGAGGAGAAGAAGAAGAGGAAGAATACTTTTGATACTGAGTCTTCTCAGAGCGATGCGGATGCCTTTGTAGGAGCTTTGGCAGTGCCTGCATCTAATGATGTATGGTTGGTTGATTCAGGGGCATCATTCCATATGACATCTCACAAAGAGTGGTTCCCAAAGTATGAATTGTATGCTGGTGGAAAGGTGTTCCTGGCGAGTGATTCAACACTGGAAATTGTAGGGAGAGGTAGAGTGAGATGGAAGAATAAAGGGAATCGATGGAGTTCTTCATATACTAGGTCTGGCTAGAAATCTACTCTCTGTCAGTAAACTAAATGATGTTGGAGTTCACGTTACTTTTGTGTTTGGTGGTTGTAAGATGACTAGAGGGTCTATTGTATTGACTAAGGGTCAACGCATTGGGATTCTGTATAAGTTAGATGCTAAACCTGTAAGCTGTAATAATGTCTTTGTAAAATCTGGAAACACTACTGTGTTAACACTTGATGTAAACTCTATGGAAGTTAAACTTCCAGCAGAGAAAACGATGCTGGCATTATAGACTTGGCCATATTGGTGAGAAAGGTTTAAAAATCTTGAAGAATAAAAACCAGGTAGATGGGCTGATAGACTGTAATCTTGAATTTGATTTCTGCGAATATTGCATATAACCGTGTTTCATTTTATTCGAGTTCTCAAAAATCTTCTGGTGTATTGGACTATGTCCACTCTGATGTTTTTGGTCTTGTGGATGTTCCTTCTTTGTCTAAGTCAAGGTATTATGTATCGTTTATTGATGATTACTCAAGAAGGGCATTTGTTTATTTTTTGAAAAGTAAATCAGATGTGTTCAGTCGATTTAAAGAGTTTAAAAATCATGTTGAAAATCAGACTGGGAGAAAAATAAAATGTTTAAGAACAGACAACGGTGGTGAGTATTGCAATGCAGATTTTGACAAATATTGTGTAGAACATGGAATTAAAAGGCATAAGACTACGCCTTATACTCCACAACAAAATGGAGTTGCTGAAAGGTTGAATCGGTCTTTGATGGAGAAAGCAAGGAGCATGTTGAGTGGTGCTGGTCTGGAACAAAAATTCTGGGTTGAGGCAGTTGCTACAGCGTGTTACTTGCTGAATCGTTCTCTCACTTCAGCATTGGTTGACAAAACGCCTATGGAGGAATGGTCAGGTAAAGAGCACTCTTTAAGATATCTTCGCGTCTTTGGTTGTGAGGCATACACTCGTGTGCCTGAAATGAAAGGATCAAAATTGGATAACAAAGCTGAAAAATGTATCTTCATTGGCTATGGCATTGGTGTGAAAGGATACAAGCTTTGGAATCCAGTTACTGAGAAGGTGTTGTACATCAGAAATGTTATCTTTTGCGAGTTGAAACCTGTCTCAGTAGATCTACAACTAGGAAAGACAAAAAATAGAAAAGTAGTTGAAATTCCTCTAGCTCCAAAAAAAGAGGAACTACAAACTTCTTTTGTGTGAGGAGAGCTCAAGCAGCTTTGAAAGTTCAGAAGAAGAACAAGAACAAGAACCTCTACCTCAGCAACTGAGGAGGTCTACACGGGAGAGAAGACAACCTCATAGGTATGGTTTCTCAATGTTGGATGTAAATTGTGCCTATGCTTTGCTTACTGATACAGATGAGCCTAGGATTGTGAAAGAGGCTATCAACATGTCTGATTCAGATTCTTGGTTGGAAGCCATGAATGATGAAATGTCGTCATTAAAGAAGAATGGGACCTGGGATTTAGTACCCTTGCCTAAAGGTAGAAAGCCTGTGGGTGTTTAAAAAGAAATATGTTCCTGATGGTAGTATTGAAAAGTACAAGGCGAGACTGGTTGCAAAGGGGTATTCTCAAAAGGAAGGTATTGATTATGGAGAAATATTCTCCCCTGTAGCTAAGCTGACATCCATTAGATATCTTTTCTCACTTGCAGGAGCATATGATTTTGAAGTTGAGCAGATGGCTGTGAAGACAACTTTTCTTCATAGTGATTGTAGATGACAATTATGTCGTCATTAAATAAAAACTTAGTTGTTAGCATAATCTGGCATGTAATGGGTATTTTTCCGAAGGTAGTTGGTGGTTTCGGCAGTTGGCATTCCCGCCAACTGACCAAGTAGTATATAGTTTGGCATTGTATCAGGAAGAAGTGTTGTTGACTGTGTATCTATTACTGAGTGCAATAAAGACATCTTTCTGGCCTATATGATTGTGTGATGTTTTGTTACTTATGAATATTATTTGTGTATAATTTTTGTATTGTGCAATTCAAACTGACACGTGAAGGACCAAACATTTTGTCGCCGTTGCCGATTCGAATTCCGGAGATCAATATGGCAGTCGGCGATAACCACTAATGGGCCAACCATTCGAACAACAGTTGATAGTCACTGAAGGTGATACACACAAAGAGGCCACATAAGCAGAAGTACGAGAGGATCAACCGATGGAGGATTTGGTGGAATTGTGGGACTTTCCCGTCACTCAGTACGTGCAAAGGAAAGCTCGGGAGAGAGTGGTCCTTGAGGGCACGGTACGTGAGGAACTCACAGTAAATTCTGTCGTGCTTGATCTTCTTGGGAGCCTTCCTAGATTGCTGGCACGAAACCTCATTGAACGGCAAGAGCAGAGGGAAGAAATCAATCGTGAACGTCGTCAACAGGGAATCCTGAAGCAGTACGAAGAACGAAGCCGTAGGGAAGAGGAAGAGAGGGATACGAGCAAATGCTGTACCCTTGGCAATTAATGCCCCTACGTCCCAACAAAGACCGACGGCGTACTGGTACCAACAAAGAGGTAGGCGAGGGGTTGGTACGGAGATCCCTACGTATTAGAGAACAAAACGAACGAAGACGTTGGCTAAGGGAGATTGCTGAAGGCCTAGAGAGTCCGGAAAGGCAGAGCAAGAGTTAGAGTGTGAGTCAGAGCCGTAGTCGGGAGAGGTAGAAACTGTGTACGTGGGACCAGTTGGTAGAGGTTGCGAACAACCTACCACTGTCGGACGTAGCAGAGGAAGATCTCGCCAACCAGGCCGCTCACTCGACGTCGAGTGAAGAAATTGGAACTCAGTCTAAGAGCAATCCGTTGGAGCAATCCGACCGCGATGAAGAGGTCATACAGGACCTGCAGGGTGAGGTCGTCGAACTCTTTGAAAATAATTTGTATAGAATTGGGAATTTGTCTCTCGCGGAACAGTAAAAAATAGGAGGGCCAGAGCCAAAAACCCCAGGAAGGATGGACTATAGGAGTGAGGGTGACCAAGGTTTAGAGGACGAAGGGGGACATGTAGAAAGCTTGCGTACGGAGCCGAACAATCCAATTTGGTCGAACGCATACGGTACCTTCCAGGCGGCACATAACACTTCCCAAGCAGGACAAAGTACCTTCCAAGTAAAAGCAATGGCACACAACCAAAACACTCTGGAGAGACATAAACTTCCAAGATTCATGGGCGACGGGTTAGAGGACCCCATAGGACACTACAAAACATGTGTAACCATATGGGAAGCGAATGGCCAAGATGACCAAGATTACTGGTTGAAAGCGTTCCCAACGACTCTCCGAGGGATCGTGATTGATTGGTATAGAGACCTTGATGCCCAACACAAAATAAGTTGGAATGCTTTGAAGAGGGCCTTCCAGGAGGAATTCAAGCTCGTGAGGGATGATAATGAGAGTGTGGCATAAATCTATAGTACTAAGCAAGGGAAAAGTTAAAGTGTTTGGGCCTATAACCGCAGGCTGAAGGAGTTGCCAAACAAGATGGAGAATCAACCGACTTATGGGTTGAAGAAAAGATGGTTTGTGGAGGGATTCGTACCGTCCCTTAGGAGGAAGATGAGGGTGGTCCCTCCGCCGTCATATGAGGAGGCCTACAATAGAGCAATGGATATTGAAAGTGAGAGCAAAACATCAAAAGGGAAGAGGAGGGCGAGCGACGACGACGGTATGGATGAAGATGGTGATGGCGAGTCCAAGACTGTACAGGCCCTCCGTAGGGATATGATGCGGATGATGAGGGAATTGAAGGCCGACAAGGAGAAAGGCAAAGAGGGTAAAGAACTCTAGTGTACCGATTGCAAGGCAGAAGGTCACACTAAGGGAACATGCCCACGGAAGTCTTTTTGCGACATCTGTCAAGTGCTGGGGCGTTCCATCAAGGAATGCCCGTACAATCTAAAAATGTGGAGCACACAAGTGCTTCTCACCGAACCAGAGAAAATCACTCCGCCAACCACACCACCCAAGCCAGCAAACTCCGATGCTTCACCTGGGGGATATCGCAACAATTGGCGAGGGAATAATCGGTCCAATACCAACACGCCAAGGAGTAAAATTCAATACGACGCAAGAGGGCGACCTATGATTCAATGCCGCAAATGTAATGAATGGGGCCACTTTGCTTGGGAGTGTCAAAACGGAAACAACAATGGAAGTTTGTTGTGTAAGAGGTGCGGTCTTGGGAACCATGAGGACATTGACTGCCCAAAATAGAAGGAGGTAAATATGTTGGATGTCAAAGAGCTAGGCGAGGAGGTATTGCCAATTACAAGATTGCAGAGCAAAAAGGCTGTGTACCCCGATCCCTGTACAAAGAAAGAAAGGCTTCGGGAAGCAAAGGCTGATGTTGAATGGGCGATGGCAGAGGAACGACGGGCCTCACATAACGCTGCCAGTACCCCACTTCGGTCAAAGTCTGAAAGAACTATAATCAAACAAATGTTGCAAGCCACCGTACATGTACGGGTATCTGACCTTCTACATACAATGCCTCAATTGAAGATGCCTCTCACAAATGTAGTCGGTAATAACATTATCGGCCAGGAACGTAACCAGCCGATGAAAAAATCACCTGGCAAGTCTGTCTGGACCCGTTGGCAGGAGAACTACCTGGCACGTCTTCCGCATATCCCATGCTACTTGCTGTAAGTATTGGTCGGAAGCCAACGATAGTTGTAATGGAGATCATGGGATGAAAACTAATGAATACCATTGTCGACGGCACCCCCGGAGTGAACGTACTACCAGAAAAGACATGGAGGGATCTCGACAAACCAACCCTCTGGCTGCCAACATTCCACCTTGTCGGTGCCAACCAACACGACATCAAACCCCTGGGAACGCTCATGGCACAAAAGGTTGTGGTTGGCACACAACATTTCTTGATTTTCTGGTCATTCCATTGGAGAGAAAGGCCTATTATGCCCTCCTCGGAAGAGGTTGGTTGATCATGGCGAAGGCAAATCATAACTGGAAGAAGAACATGCTCTCCATTGAGAGTGAAGGACGTTAATATGTGATTGACTTGAAGAACCAGGCGGTAAGCGAGGAACTGACATCATCTGATTCTGACTCGGATGACTCGCATAATTGGGAATGGGGTTCACAAGATGGCAGGGAAAAGATGGAACCCAATGACGAAGGGGTATTAGAACTAGAGGGATGCTCAGAGGACGAAACTAGCTCTTTAGTCGGACTCTTCCACTGGCAGATGGAAGACTACAAAGTGTTTCACCCTGATTGCCACATGCTATAGATATGTGAGATTGAGGAGTCAGGTGATAGTACGGAAGACACAACCTTCCCTCTAGAGTACAAGGAGTACGGTGGGGGTGTTGCACGGGTGGATGATACACCTGCGCACCGGTTTGAATGGGATAAAGCCATCAAGTACGAAGAATCCAACGTGAAGAAAGTCAACTTGGGGGATGATGACAACCCAAAGGTGATCTTGGTCGGGGATGATTGGAACCCCGTACTGAAAGCAGTAGCGTTTGAAATTTTTTTGGAATACAAGGATGTGCTTGCATGGACGTACAAAGACTTGAAGGGAATACGCCCAAAACTGTGCATACTCAGAATACCCCTAGTACCTAGTGCCCAACTCGTACGGAGGAGGCCTTACAGAATAAATAAGAATTATGCAGCAAAGGTGAATGAAGAAATTGAGTAGATGTTGGAGGTTGGCATCATCTTTAAGGTGGAAACCAGTGATTGGGTCTCGCCAATCGTTATCTCCCTGAAGAAAGAAGCAAATCGGATTAGGTTATGTGTTGATTTTCGCTGCCTAAATGCCGGAACAATTAAAGATCCATTCCCAATTCCGTTCACTGACAGTGTTTTGGAGGTGGCTGGCCATGAGATATACTCATTTCTGGACGGGTTTTCTGGATATAATCAGATCAGCATTGTGGAGGAAGACAAGTTGAAAACAACATTGTAGTGGAGGATGGAGTAATATGCGTACAATCGGATGCCCTTCGGCCTATGTAATGCTCCAACCACCTTCCAACGGATCATATTGCACATTTTTGACGGGATGTCTGTTGGAAGTTTCAAGGCATTCCTTGACAATTGGTCTATCTATAGTAAACAGGAAACCCATTTGAATGCACTCAGGGAGTGCATGGAGAGATTTCGGCAGGCCTGATTGGCCCTGAACCCCAAGAAGTGTCGATTCATGGTACCACGAGGTAAGCTACTAGGACACATTGTGTGCAAGGAAGGGTTGAAGACGGACCTCGATAAGGTAGGAGTTATTGTGAACATGGAGAGTCTGGTGGATGTCGCGGGAGTAAAATCCTTCCTTGGACATGTCGGGTACTATAGAAGATTTATTAAGAGTTTTGCACAAGTTTCCTATCCATTGGACAAGCTCACGAGAAAAGGAGAACCGTTCGAGTGGGGAATGGAGCAAGAAGAAGCCTTCAAGGAGTTAAAATCCCAATTGGTGAGTGCACCAATCCTAGCGTACCCTGATTGGGACAACGAGTTCCACGTCCACGTTGATGCCTCCAACTATGCCATCGGTGCCACTTAGGCCCAGGTGGGCATATAGGGATTGGATCCCCCCATTTTTTTTGCTAGTCAACTGCTTTCCAAGGCTGAACAGAACTATAGCATGACGGAGAAGGAGGCACTTGGAATGGTGTACTCTGTACAGAAGTTCCGCCATTATCTCCTTGCAACACCATTCACCTTTTATGTGGATCATCAGGCCTTGATGTATTTGGTGAATAAGCCAATAATCTAGGGAAGGGTAAGCCGCTGGCTGTTATTACTTCAGGAGTTCACCTTCACCATCATAGTATGGCCCAGAAAGAGTCATGTAATTGCTGACCAACTGTCAAGGATCAAATCTGGAGAACCCGCGGAAGGAGTAAATGAGGACTTTCCAAACACTCACTTGTTCCAAATAGCCGTACT
This sequence comes from Cryptomeria japonica, assembly GCF_030272615.1. Lineage (NCBI taxonomy): Eukaryota > Viridiplantae > Streptophyta > Pinopsida > Cupressales > Cupressaceae > Cryptomeria > Cryptomeria japonica. Next base: position 578,223,772 of record NC_081412.1, read on the forward strand.
ACCTCCCTGGTACGAGAGCATTGGCGAGTACCCGTCCACCTGGACATTCCCATGAGACATGCCAACGGGGGAACGACGTAAGCTGGCATTAAAGAGCAAAACTTTCCAGCTGATCAATGGCCTATTGTACAAGATGGGACTTGACCAGATCCTGTGTAGATGCGTGGAGGAAATTCCGAGTGTAATAAAAGAAGCTCATGATAGACTTGCGGGAGGCCACATGGGACCTGATGCTACCGCACAGAAGGTACTATTGGCAGGGTTGTGTTGGCCAACCTTGCATAATGATGCATGAGAATGGGTTGTGGGATGTGATACATGTCAGCATACGAGGAAACCACTGAAGCGGGATTTTATGCCTCTGTTCCCTTCTCAGCTGTTGGAACTATTCGGAAGGTGGGGGTTGGATTTTGTGGGACCCCTGAAGGTAAGCAACATGCATCGATGTTGATACATTGTCGTGGTCACGAAATATCTCACCAAGTGGGCTGAAGCAAGATCTCTCCCAAACAACACTGCCATGAGTACGACAAGGTTCCTGTACGAGCAAATTGTGACTAGGTTCGAGATTCCAATTCAGATTACAAGTGATCAAGGAGTTCACTTTGTTAACCAGGTCATTCAGATGATGACGACAGAGTTTAAAATCTTCCACAATCTATCCAGTCTGTACTATCCTCGGGCAAATGGTCAGGTAGAAGCTACAAACAAGATACTTGTATCCATCATTTATAAGTAACGTGGAGTGGAACAAGAGGATTGGGAGGAGCGTCTTCCCGCGGTACTTTGGGCGTATCGTACAACATACAAGGTGACGATGGGTCACACCCCGTTCCAACTTATGTACAACCAGGAAGTCTTGGTGCCGGCAGAGTACACCGTACCAAGCCTATGAATTGTTGTAGACAACCGGTTGGGAGACGAGGAGAGTCTGAATGCCCGTCTTATGAACCTCACTAAGTTAGATGAACGTCGGATGATGGCGCAGTGGGCGACGAAAGTATTGGCTTGACAAACATCTCCGGCGGACGAACTTCCGTCTCGGCCAATTGGTTCTAAAGTATAACGGCCGCAACGAACTTCGACCTGGTAAGTTCAAAGTTCGTTGGCTGGGGCCTTATAAAATTAGGGAAGTCGGGAAGAATGGAGTAGTACGACTATCCACCTTGGACGACAATCCTATACGTGACCTTGTAAATGGCTCCAAATTGAAGCTTTATCAGGAACATGATAAACCAGTGGTAGCCATCAACATGTTGGGCTATGCAACAGAGGGGGATTGGACCATTGGAAGGAGTAAGGGAATAGAAAAAGATCCCGTGGTCATCGCAAAGCCTTACAAACCCGAGAAAGATTGGGCCAAACCACTCACTTTCCTAGAAGAAAGGTTGGTACCAAAGCAAGTGGAAGGCATTGCAGTGCCTCGAATTCATAAGCACCTTACGAATGTCTATTTTGGTGACCCAGTTGTGTGGATACAACTCACCAAACACTGGAGAAAAAGGGCCTTGTATGAAGGACCTCACGAGGGTTAATTGCATATGACATTGACAAGGAAGCAAAAGCAAGAAGGAAAGAGGAACTCGCTGGGAAGGAGGAAGAGCTAGTCGACTTTGAATAAGAAATAGACCTGGAGGAGTACGACGCGACTCTAGGACCATGTTTGAAGATGTTACTAAAGTCCGAAGATTTATTTGTGATAGCATCACACCCCGACGACAGGAAGCGAGCCCCAATTCACTCTACCGAGTAATTCCCAATCCCGCGGGGCCACCCTAGGTTGATGGAGAAAAGGTAACATGGTACCAGTAGTACGAGGGACAATATGTAGACAGATGCTACAAGGGAGTGGGACCGACACCACTGCTTGATAAGATCTGGGACATGGAATATGTGGGTACGTGTTGCTCGAAAGAATGCTACAGAAGGCCACTGTACGTGTGCACGTGGCTACATGACTTTGAAATCAAAGTGAGACCTGAGGGAGATCCCATTGGGGTAAAAAGGAAAATGCAAGATTTGGAAAATGAGAATGATGCTGAAGAAGGACTGAGGAAAAAGATAAGGGAAGAAGGAATTGGCAATAGAATAACACTGAGGAAAGGGGTGAAACGTTGCGTACAAAAAGCCAAGTTGCTTAACAGAAGAAGACAACACGAGCTTCAAAAGAAAAGGTGGTACAGGGAGGCGACAAAAAAAGCACCCGGAGGCAGCAAATTAACAAGTACCACGGTAAATTAAAGGTACGACGGTTAAAATTGAAAACTTCTTGCCAAGTAAAAATATTAAAAGAGTATTTTAAAAGAAGAATACTAAAAATGGAAAAAGGTAGGCAATTAATAAGAATTAAAGAGGAAGGGTCAAGAGTCATTAGGAAATTAAAAGAAAGGGGAGAAATATTAAAATTGAGCAAAGAAAGATTGACTAAGGAAAAAAAGAATTTATTTTATAAAAAATTACTAAAGTATGTTTTAAGAACCCTAAACCTGAAGGTGAAAAAAGTGTATAAATCATCCTTGCCGCCTAGATCAAACCAATTGAGTAGTTAGTTGAGAAACGAAAAAGACAAAGTCAGAATTCTAGGAATCCGAAGGCAGCCGTACAATATCGTACCATCATCAAAGGAATTGTCGTACGATACTGTACAGATGGTGCAGATCGAACAATATTGTCAACGAAAGTGGTTGTACGACCTAGTATGAAGTACATTGGAGTGTAAGCATTTATCGTACGGGGCCGTACGAAGGAGGCCATAGGAGGAGGAAACACCCATACAGACATCACCAAAGGCAGCGTACAAACATCACAAAAGGTAGTGTATGGGCCCGTACAAGCAATTCGTACAACGTCGTATGGTTGGAGGAAAGTCGCAGAGGAACACCGTACGAGCATGTGGGTCCAACATCGTGCGGGTCAGAAGAGACCACATATGGACAAGGTGCCCAGTTTGGTAGGGAAGAATCTCGTACGGTTGTGACAAGATTTCGCACATGGCGTGAAGACATCAGAATTTTATTTTTTTTGTATTCGTGCGGAGTTCGAAGGAGTCCGTACTGCATTGGCTAAGGGAATAGGGGAAGAACTTGTTAGTATTTGTGTAGTTCGTACCAAAATGGAAGTCACAAAGGGTTTGGAACCCACGACCTTCCTAAAAGTGGAAATTCGTACGGTGAGGGACCCACGACATTGCACGGCAGGAAGGATTCAGGAGAAATCACCCCAGTTGAAGGTATGGTGAGGACATGTTGGGGAGACCCTAGTCGTGCTCGAAATTCAGACTGTTATAATAACAATCAAGGGTAGGCAAAAGTAGCAAAAAAGTTAGCGGATTCTACACGAGTAGCGAGGGGAATCCAGCATGGGGGAAGCAAGCACTAGTAAAAAGTTCAAAGTAAGGCCAAGGGTGCAACAAGACCAGGAGAAAGTGACTGCTGACACCCTAACATTCGAAAGTGTGATAGGATGTGAGTGCCGCAGTTGGTGGGATGAAACATCGATAGATTATGAGTTAAAGAACTCGCTCAGGAAGGCAGAAGTGGCCCATGCAATCCAAATACCCATATTCAACATTAAGGAATTTGAGCAAGTCCTGCAAACTATGGTGGTAGGGTATGATTCCTGTAGTCAGAAGTCGATTGTGCAGTATGAGGGATGTACCATCACCGTCTCATTCAAGCCGTCTGACTTCAGGCGAGTCTTTGGCATTCCAGACCGAGGAGAATCAGCCACCAAGCCGACTAGCAAGCTCACAAGGGAAAGAAAAGAGTTTTTGCTAAAGTTGGTTTGCCGCAACAACTTGACCCTTGTAGAATGGAACAATTTGTGGAGTAGCAGCAACAACAAGGGACTGAAGCATTCCTTTATTGCCAATGCAGACTGGCGGTGCCTGATGGATCTCGTCAAAAACAGGCTTACAGGAGCAAGTCGGGCTTCTGACATTGCAATTTCGATGATAGCCCTCATGATCGACATCAGCATGGGTAAGGTGTGCAATTGTTTGCAGTTACTTTCTGACAAAATTCATGACTTCCTGTCACTGGAACATAAAACATTCTATATGTGCCACCATGCAATTGCCCTTTTCTTGGAGGTTGTACGTATACAAGTACTTTCAAAGAAGTGGGGTAAATTTCAGCCACAAAATAGGGTTGAGCCGAACAAGCCAACAATGTGTTATTGGGTCCATTGAGACACCCTCAGAAGAGAGACCAACCAGCCGACCAGGAAGAAAAGGAGACAAGAGGTGGAGGAAGAAGAAACTTCAGATGAGGATACAGACGCCGAAGAAGAGGAAATTGAGGATTTGGAAAGCAGAAGTGGTGATGAAGGGTTCAGGATGGCTCCTCACAGCGGTGACTCAAAGGAGGTTAAAGGCATCGAAGCCCACGCACGAGGAGGTGAGGACGAGGAAGGGGCCACGACAAAAGGGGAAGTACACACACGACAACAGGTGACACCAGAGAAAGTGGTAGCACAGGTCAAATTTGCGGCCCCGAAATTGCCCCCTTCAGCTCACCTGGTATCCCCACAGTCACTTACAGTTGCCACGCCCCATGGGGAAGCCATGCTTGTGGGCATACTATTCAAGAAGGTATCTGAAGGGACACCACCGACACAAGTACGTGTATCCCTTCCGCAAGTTGCATTGGCAATTGGAGGGGTGGTTCACTCGGCTGAAGGAGTCGTACACCTGTAGGCACCTACGACCACGACCCCTTCAGCTGATGGGGTAGTATAGGAAGATGTTGCCGAAGGTGCGGTATGTGGGAAGACTCTTACAATTGGCAGGGTAGTAAAGGAAGATGTTGCCGAAGGTACCGTACAGGGGAAGACCCCTACAGATGGCGGGCTAGTACAGGAGCCAGGTGTACTGGACGTCTTGCTGATGGAGGAGATAGGCCACGGGTCGGATGTGGACGCATTTTTGGATAACTGGCTGGACCAGTTTGCCCTGGCACCACACGTACCTCCACCCCCTTCACCATGCACAATGGTAGTTGGTCAGATCATGGAGGAAGTAGTCGGGAGCATTGGGCAGGCTCCCAGTACAGGGGGACGGGAAAAGGACATACACACTATGATTCATCTGGAGGATGAGAGCACCGAATCTGGGACCGCAGGCTGCTCGATACAGAGCCACCACCAGTGGGGAATGATGTAGACATGGACCTTCATATTTCATGGTCCGATCCGCAAGATCCTATAGGGTCCATTCGACGGTTCATGACTGAGCTGGAAGGGTTTACCCAAGTAGCACGAGGTATTGCCGACATGGCTCTATGAGTAGATGCAGGAGCAGTTCTGGAGGCTGGGAAGCTATTGGAGTTTATGAGGAGAGGGTGCCAGGAGGAGTTTAAGCGACACTTCACCCAACAAGGCTGGCCGGGGGCGGAGACTGAGTAGATGGTCACCACTTGGCAACAGGGGCACATCATGCAGGATCAGGGGGTGTTGGGCCTTATCTTCTAAGGTATGGAAAGTTCCTATCGAGAACTATTTTTTCAGATGAGGCAGGCCTAGGCAAAACAGGTTGCTGCGAAGGAAGTGGTTGTTGGACTCCAGCAAGAGTTAGACAAACGTGCAAAACTTGCTATCATGGAGAAACAAATCCGAGATAAGCTGGAGGAGACAATCGCCTCCCAGGCGACCTGTGTGTCAGAGTAGAGTGTTCAGATAACAACACCGGAGGATAAGGTGGCAGCCTTGACAGGCTAAGTGGAACAAAAAGGCAAGGATCTACTGGAGGTAGCACACATGGCGAAGAAAGACCGCGAGCGTCAGCTGGTGGCAGAGCGTGATCTACGACTTCGCACGACACAACTTCAACGTTAGGCTCTAGATTCCACCACCGCTCCAGGGACGTCCTCTCATACCACCTCTTAGCAGTAGTTTTTTGTTTAGCCCATTTTTTGAAGTCGTCTTCTTGGGGGGGGGGGTGCTGATGTAGACGACAATTATGTCATCATTAAATAAAAGCTTAGTTGTTAGCATAATCTGGCATGTAATGGGTATTTTTCAGAAGGTAATTGGTAGTTTCGACAGTTGGCATTCCCACTAACTGATCGAGTAGTATATAGTTTGGCCTTGTATCGGGAAGAAGTGTTGTTGATTGTGTATCCATTACTGAGTGCAATAAAGATATATCTTTTTGGCCTATATGATTGTGTGATGTTTTGTTCTTTATGAATATTATCTGTGTATAATTTCTGTATTGTGCAATTCAAACTGACACGTGAAGGAACAAACAGTGATCTTGAAGAAGAGATTTATATGTCCCAGCCAAAGCACTTTGTGGAGAAACGTAAAGAACATCTGGTATGTAAACTTAAAAAGTTTCTTTATGGTTTGAAACAATCTCCCAGAATGTGGTATCTGAAATATGATACATATGTTTTATCTTTGGGATTTGTGAGGTCTAAATCTGATCATTGTGTGTACTATAAAGTTGTAGGGGATCGGATACTTATTATTGCTTTGTATGTAGACGATATGTTGTTTATTGGCAATGATAAGGGTATGATCTCAGATTTAAAATCTCAGTTGTCTTTGAAGTTTGAAATGAAAGATTTGGGGGCAGCGAAATACATTCTGGGAATGGAAATCAAAAGGGACAGATCTAGTAGAAAGCTTTGGCTCAGCCAAAGCAAATATATTACTAATGTTCTTGATAGATTTAATATGTCTAATTGCAAGCAGCAAGTAGTTCCAGTCGTGCAGGGATCGAAACTATCTGTTAATGACAATCCAAATCTCTAGATGAGATTGATGATATGAAGAATCTACCTTATGCAAGTGTTGTTGGCAGTCTTATGTACGCAATGGTCTGTACCAGATCAAAAATTTCCCAAGCAGTGGGAGTACTTAGTAGATTTATGGCAAATCCAAGTAGGCCTCATTGGGATGCTATGAAGAGAGTTTTCAGATATCTGAGGGGAACTTCAGACTTTGCTTTGTGTTATCATGGTAAATCAGTTGATTCACAAAGGACTCTCAATATTCGTGGGTATGTGGATTCTGATTGGGCAGGGGACATTGATAGGAGAAGGTCCACTAGTGGATATATATTCACGTTGAATGGTGGTGCTATCAGCTGGATGAGCAAGCAACTCGTGCCTGTCAAGAGGTCATTTGGCTTAAGCAGTTGTGTTCGGATGTTGGATTTAATACAGGTAAAATTACAATTTGTTGTGACAGTCAAAGTGTGATTTGTTTGGCAAAAAATCCTACTTTCCATGCCAGGACAAAACACATTGATGTGCAATATCATTTTGTTCATGACATGGTGGAAGATGGAAAGGTAAATCTGAACAAGGCAAACACTCTAGAAAATGTTGCAAATGCATTGACAAAACCTGTGAGCACAACTAATTTCAAATGGAGCCAGATTCAATGGGTCTTGGCACCCATAGTTCTCAGTGACGTCTGAAAGTGATTGGCAGTCCAGTGAATTCCTCGTCAAGTGGGAGTTTGTTGGATTTACTGCCTCGAATTCACTTGACTTTATCAACTTTGTTCTAGTCTTGACATTTCTCTTCGAACTGTTTTTCATTTTGTCCTGGTCGGAGAGAGTCAGGCCGATGATGATCATGTTGGTGCAACCTGGATGGTCGGAGAGAGTTATGCCGATGCAAGGATCATGTCAGTGTGACTTGACTGGTCGGAGAGTGTTATGCCGATGCCAAGAGTTAGGCCGATGGAGATCATGTCGATGTCACTTGGCTGATCGGAGAGAGTTATGTCGATGCAAGGATCATGTTGGTGTGACTTGAGTGGTCGGAGTATGTTATGCCGATGCCAAGAATCAGGCCGATGGAGATCATGTTGGTGTCACTTGGCTGATCGGAGAGAGTTATGCCGATGCAAGGATCATGTCAGTAAGACTTGGCTGGTTGGAGAGTGTTAGGTCGATGCACGAAGTTAGGTCGGTGATGATCATGTTGGTGGCCGATGGAGGTCATGTCGGTGTGACTTGGGTTGTCGGAGTGTACTATGCCGATGCGAGGGGTCATAGGCTGATGGTTTCCTGTTAGTCTAAGTTCATGGGAGTTATGCTGATGGGTGTTTGGAGGTCACGGGTGTTCAAACGGGTCAGCAGTCAAAAGGTTGCCTCGTGGACGGTTAAAAGAGTTGAGCTTTTGTATTTTAATGACTAACGATTCGTGATCTGAATGAATGTGGGATAATGTAATCCCATGAACACAGAGTGATCAACAGTTGGGTTCCCCGGTAGTTGAACAAACGGTTGATCCCGTGACCCGTGAACACAGAATGGTTGACTGTTGAGCTCCCAGACAGTTGAATAGATAGTTGAACTGTACTTGTTGATCGATATGAACTCAATGTGTATTGTGATGTAGGATGATCTCGTTGATCGAATGACTGTACTATTCTGTTTTGTGAGGTTGATCTGAAATTCTGAGAACGAATACCTATGAAGGAAGAATCAGAAACTTTATTGTAATCCATTGTTTACTGTGAATAAAGTAATCTTTCTTTGGTGGTGGGTTTTTCTACCGTAAGGGTTTTCCCACGTAAATCTAGTGTCTCTTCTCTATTATAATTGTGTGTTTATTCTGTTAATCCATTAGTGCACATCTTGATGATTTATGATTTGAATTTAAAGACACATTTGCTTAATTACCCTTTGAATTGACGTTAGGAGAGCGATTTCCGCACTGAGCTTTCCTTACAAAATCAACATGAAGGAGGCTGAAATAATTAAGGACACTTTGGAAGAATATTTAAACTTATCAAGGCAAACTATAAACAAGGATAAATTTGAAATCTTCTTTTTTAACACAAAAAAGAGTGTCCAAAGTAGAATCACCAACTATCCTGGCTTCCTTATTGCTTCTCTCTTAGCCAAGCATCTAGGAGCACCGCTCTTTGTAGGGACATGCCGATCAAGTCATTGGGAGGAGGTCATGGAAAACGATAGAAATAAAGTTATAGCTTGGAGGAGTAAGTGGCTCTCCTTAGTAGGAAGTATAACAACGACTAGGTCTGTTCTTTGAGCTGTCCCTATTTATGTAATGTCATGCTATCATATAACTCACAAAACTGAATCCAATCTGGAAAGTTTCTTAAAGAAATTTTAATGGGAGGGATCGAAAGAGGAGAAAAAATACAATTAATCCATTGGGAGAAAGCTTGTCTACCAAGAGTTGTTGAGGGTGCTGGTTTGAGAAAAATGAAAGGCACAAAATTTGGCTCTGGGAACAAAAATATCGTGGAAAATGTATAGAGAACCTCATCAACTTTGGTGCAAAATTTTCCAAAACAAGTATATGGATTGTAATGATCCTAGGCTGATCTTAACAATTGACAATTCCATTGGTGGGTCAGCAATATGGAGATTCTTGTGGGTGAGTCAGAGACTAATTACTGAACATCTGATGTGGAGATTAATAATGGAAGATGAGCAAACTTCTGGACAGATTCTTGGAACGGTCATAAACCATTTTGAGATAGAAGGGATGGCATGTCACGTTTGTAGCATACAATCACTATTTGGTAAAAGGGTGGCGGACTATGTCATTGTGGTTTTGAGTGAGATGAGTGGATAGTTTGATTGGATCAATGTAGATGCTCTCCCAATCCCAGACAATCTCAGGCAAGTGCTGCAAATAGAACTAAGACAGAGGAAGATTCTCATTAATAATCAATATGATGAGATAATTTGGTGTGGGTCAAAGACGAGAGAATATTTAGTAAGAACTTAGTATGCAATACAGAATGCTGTCCAAGTGGATCAGAATTGGCCTTCGATTTTATGTTGGCCCACTTCATTTTTGCCTAAAGCCGGGGCCTTCTTATGGGCAATGCTTCATTAACAGATACTAACTATTGAGAGACTTGCCTCGATAGGAATCTGTGGTCTGTCAAGATGTTCACCATGTTGTGAAAACAGTGAAACAATCAATCACCTACTATTGTGATGCCCATTTGCTGTCTCGTGTTTGGATTGGCTGCAAACGTCATTAAATTGGAATGGACCATGCCAAGAGGATATACTAGAGGTTATGATTAGCGGGCCAAAGATAAAACGAAATGCTCGGTGGTCAGATTTATGTATTATTGTGGCATCGCTTCTCATCTGCCATATTTGGAAAGAGAGAAACATAAGGATTTTCAATGACTCACATATGTGTGTTGATGAGGTAATTAGATTAATTAGAGAAGGTATATGTGAAGTGGCAAACACAAAATCTAGGGTGAAGGCTGAGACGTCCTTCACCAGATGGGATGAGGAAGTGTTTAGAATTTTATTGGCAATTTTTTTTTTTTTTAAAATAGGGGTGGTTATTACATTTCCATATCACAAAGATGTAATAAATTGTTTGCTCTCTCTCCATGCATATCCAATCTGTTGTTATTTTATACTAAACAATGATTGTAGAATGGATTTATTGATCTTCTTCCAACACAGAATTGATGTACAATGTATTTTAGCATCACAATAATGCGTATTATTGGTTCCAACTGTCCTATCTATATAGCATGTCTTTGTGCATCAATGTTTGTGGTATGCAAAAAGAAGTTGTAGAAGACTTGGCATGCTTTGTAGCATGCATTTTCAATCATGGTAATCACATAATGCATAGTTGAATGAGACTTCGAAACTTATTTTGGTATGATAGCAGCACATTGTCGAGCATCAACAAGTATTCTCATAAGCTTCAAAGTTTCATCCGTGATGAAAGAGAAGTGGCACAAGTATTCATCATTGTGGGCAAGTTGTGAAGAGACTCATGGTGAGTAAACCTTAAAGCTACACAAATAGTTGACTTCTGATTTCACGGATGTGTGGTTTGGCATCCATATTTCCTTTGTATGTGGAATTTTGGTGGATTTTTATTGGTCTATGCCAAATTTGAACCATGAGACCCATGAATAGGATTATGCAATTTCATACTTTATTATTTGCATTTGTTGTTTATCAAAGATTGTGTTGTAAGACCTAGGATGTGAGTAGTCTATAGAGATGATGCAATTTCCATTTTTCACATGATCAGAATGTTTCATCACTTCTTGTAAGCATTAGAATGATGAAGAAAGCATGGTGACTCTAGCCTAGAAACATTTGTGTTACAGAAAAATGGCTCAAGAGAATCAACCAAATCTCCAAACGGAGCAAGAGGAAAGATAGACACAAAGGATTGTAGGAAAGTCTTTAGGGATATATCATATATGTGGAGTTGTTGACTTCACAACCAATTTAGTTTTTACACAATCATAGGTGGGAACAATAGACCCCAAGAGAGATAAGGTTTCATGTTTCAAAAGTCGGATCGTAAACCGTGATATTTTACAGTGTAAAGCATTTTTGGGATCAAAGGCCTTCTGATTTTGGAGATTTGATTGAAAATGGAACTCGGAAAATGTTCAAATTTCAGTTGGTTGATTAAATCAATTGCAGCTCTTAGATAATGAAACTAATGAGACTAAAGCATGCCTTTAAGCTCAGTGCTTACACCAAAAAATAGAACAAAACAAAACAAAACAATGCATAAGCAAAGTTCCTATTCTATACCTAGTTACATTTGTGATTGAGTTAACTTAAGCCAACAAATTGTTAAATAAGGACAAACTTCTCACCAAAACAAACCTTGTTGACCATGTGATGTGTTCATGATGCTTGATTGTGGTTGAGAGGTAATGTGGTTGCTTATTCGTATAACTATAAACCACTATCACTTGTTGGCTAAATGAGCTATTGACCTAAAATAGAGGGTGGTTTTATGAGGGAGTTTTTCTCATATGTAATGCCCCCTTTTTTGATCCATTCCCACATTTTTGGAAATTCCAACTTTCTTGGAGAGCATAAATGTTTTTGGAAAGAAATTCTAATAGTGGCAACAAGTTCCCAGAGCCAAGTGTGCACAACAATACTTTTTGTATGTGAATCCAACATTCTGGGAGCACTCCAAATTTCTTTAGCATCGACATTGTGCTGAATAAATTCTTATGCACTTAAGGAGTTGGTGGAAACTAGGAATTATCAAAACAATATATTTGGCTTATTTTAATATTTTCTGTAAAACCTTGGGATGGTTTAAAAAAGAAACGTTACTTAAATTGTCTACAAAAAGTAAAATTAAATGACAACTTATATTTAATTATTTAAAAAGGTGTTTAAGTATGTACATAAAGTTTTACAAGGTTCTAGGTGCTGAAAAGCGGTCATAAGGACACCTTATATTTTTTAAGGAAAATTGTTTTTTCAAAAAAAGCAATGAAGAAGCAAAAAACACTTTTTGAAAAACTAATGGAAAACAAAAAAATTGCCTTTTCAAAAAGCAATAGAAAACAAAATAGCTGTCTTTTTTGGAAAAGCAAAAAAAACAAACTTTTTTCCAAAAGTTTATAAAAGGAGGTTTGTTCTAAAAAAGAAAGGTTATTGCTTATTCATTTCATTTGGTTTGGTGAAAGAACGTGAGTTCTCCCTATTTGCCCAAGGACGAAAACCCTTTGCTGAATCTAGTTTAGGGGACAAAAGCCCTCCTGGCTGGCTGAGTGATTTCATTTAGAAATCAAATTTTGTTTTTATTCTTCAAGTTGTCATTCCATGCAAGAAAAGATCATAATCATCTTTTCAAAAAAATCCAAGATCTGCCATCGTGATCTCTCAAAGGACTAACATGAAGCAATCTTCCAAGCTATGATACCATGTAAGAGCTGGTATAGAATGCTTTATATCATGTAAGATTTGGCTATGGAGATACGCACCAAGGTCAAGGAACTTCAATGAAAGTACAAGAGGCCCAACATGACAAAATAATTCTATTCTATTAAAGGATGCAAATATACAATATTACTGCATGATATATTACAATGAGAAACCCTTGTATATACAGGCAAGGGTGAGACATAGGACAACTTAAAATTATGGGATGTCTCTTAATCTTATGACTTGAAACATAAAAGGAAAATTCCTAAGAATGCCCTAAGCAAATTTAAGTAGACAAGTGTGAAAAGGACCTTAGAGGGAAACTTGCTAGGCAGTGCAGCCTGTGCTCACCAACAATTAGTATCAGTCTCCAGCTTTAGGATCATAGCATATAGTTAAAAATGACATGAAGATGGTAAGATTACACTTTTATTTATTGATTTCCAATATAACATTTGTGATATTCAATTATTAAAATTTTGTATGGCAGTTATCTCTAATGTAATGCTATCATAAGATTTATTTGACAAAACAGACCTTTAGGCCTGCGGGAGTTATAAAAGACCTTCAAGTCTCATGTGAAAGGGTTGATCTTGTGCTGGAAGCATATTGAATGGGAACCTATGAAAGGATTGCTTGTAGCCAAGTGCAGCATCTACACTACTCTTGGATTGGGCCTAAGATGTCACCTATACCTTTTTTGGGAAGTGTTTTCATCTTATATATTGCTTACAAATGTTATTTCGAACTGTAATACAGCTCCATTTGAATTCTTTCAGATTTGGTGTGTGTTTCAAGAAATTGAGTTAAAACTAAAAAACAAGACAAACAGATTTCAAATTTTATTTTATATTTTTTGATTTCTCCTGCAGTTTTCTAATTAGTACCAGTCTCAAGAGTTAGCATCAAAAGAAATAATTAAAAATTTCATGGAGATGGTGACAATAACAGTGTGCTTTTATTGATTTTCAATATTAAACTTGTAATATTTAATTATTATAAATTCTATATGTCAGTTATCTCTAATGTAATGTTATCTCTGATTTACTTGGCTTAGTGGACAGGTGAAAGGAAACGTTGAACATGTGAAGATGAATAAGTCACCCTTGGAACAAAGGGAAAAACTAGATTGCTATATTTCATACTATAATAAATTGTAATTTACAACACTGTGTCATTCCAAGGTACTTCTGAATCCATTGTTCTTCTACCTGGATTAGAAAAAATGTAATATTATTGTTGCGCTAAAGTATATTCCCTGAAGAGAATGTGAGAGTGAACATCCCTTGTTGAATGCAATTAATTTAAGCATTTGACATATCTTTCACTATGAGGATATTCCAACCACTATGTCACAATGGAGGCACATGTGATTTTTGCACAAGAACGAAACGAGTGCCACTTTTTGGCTATGGTATCTTGGATATCAATATCAATGCTCCCTTCCAATAGACACAGTTTATGGATTGTTTTGATGTAAACATCTTGCATCAACTTTAATGAGCCCAAGGTTTTATATGCTTAATTTGAACACAAACTGTACTTTTAGTCACAATCATTTTCTATAATGACATAGGATGAATAAGATCAAATAAGGATAAAATACGATAATGATAGACAGAGGGAAAAAAGAGTAAAGATATTGGAACATTTACTTGTAAATAATATTTGGAATGCTGACTAGAATTCTCTTGCATGTATACCCCCAATTGGTTTTCAAGTTTCGTTTGAAGTCAAGTCCAGGTTATGACAAGAGGGAACATCTACAGATATACAAGTCAGCAATTATTTGATTGATGTGTGCTCAAGTCCCAAATACCATTGGAGTCAATATACAATGTCTTCCAAAATTAGTTATCTCTCTGCCACTAATTGCACAGTCGTGTTATTCATGCCTGAACACCTTCATAAATTACTTCATCTCACCTGTGAATTTGGTGCTATATACATAACAGTGCATCTTAAACCTAAGATGAACAAAAGAACTATTTGTTCCCAGAGCTTGGGTGAGAAAGCTATTGGTTGAATTGGTGTAAGTAGTTACAGTATAATTGAGTGACCATTTATCAAGGCATTTTCAAACACAGGAAAGGAGGTTACATTAAACATTTTCAACTTATTGCTACTACGTCTACAAGCGACTTAGTGGTTTGTGAAAAATGTTATGGGTCCATAATAAGGGGAATGCAGTCATAAAAAGTTAAAGGCAGAAGTCATTAACGTGAACTTACAAAAACTTATTGATAGGTGCACATGACATTCCAGTAAATGTTATCAATTGTGTGTTTGAGAAAAGGGGTTTTTGCTTAGTTAGTTTGTCATGTTCTATAGTTCTATGATTCAAGCTTGTATAATCCTTTTTAAAAGGCAAGGATACTTCACCGAGGGCTGTGACCATGATGTAGCCTAATATACTTTCAACATTTTTTCCTTGTTAAGGTGCAATTCAAAAAGCAACTTGATAAAGTTCCACGTAATAAATATAGAATGGGACCAATATGCTAAGGAACGATGTAATCTTGGTATATTATTCCATGTTAAAGAATCAAATCAGACAAGTTGGGATGAATCGGCTCGGTCTCTGCATTTTTATTTTAAATGAGGAAAAGAGATATGCGAGGATTGGTAGCATTTTCATTTTTAGCTTTTTGAAATAACAACACTGATTTATTCCCAGCCCAGGCTTTAGAATAGCAAGTGAATTGCACATAAATTTCTTAATCTGTCCATGAAATTTCTGCCTTATGATAGCATATCATTGGAATCAATGGTTGATTGCTTTTCCCATAAATTTAACTTTTTGTTTTGTCTAAATGCCATAAATGAACATTATCAATGCAATCTGGCCTGATTCTTTGTTTTTTCTGAGCTCATACAGACAGCTTCACCAACTACTCTAGGAAAGGAGATGGCAGTCTTTTGCTTCAGATTACGTGAGCAGCGGCAAGAAGTCTCTAGAGTGAGATTACTAGGAAAAATGGCTGGTGCTGTTGGGAACTACAATGCTCATCTTGTAGCATACCCAGACATTAATTGGCACAATGTTGCTGAGGATTTTGTGACTTCTCTTGGAATAAGCTTCAATCCATTGGTAACACAGGTGACTTTGAGTAATCCGTTACCATAATTATTCTAAAGAAATTTATCTCACAGTTAAATAATTTTTTATGTCAATTTTGTTCAGTAAGTCTGTCTTTAGGGCCTCCGTGTAGAGTATGTAATTGCATTCTGGATGTCTGTAGCGGAAAGCACATTATAGATCAGCTACATATAGGGATGGATCTCCCTTCAAACAGTACTTTAGTGATTGAGATTCTATTTTCATAATAATTGTTAATGCTTTGCAGTGACTTTTCCCAGAGTAAACATATGAAATTTTCTCTAAAATTATTTTGTTCAAATTTTTAAGTGTGTAAGTGTCTTGAACTTAAATGATCAACATGCATGGGGTAAGTTGAGGATGTATTGAAGCAGTTGGAATGCATTTATATTGATGTATGCTTTGTACTGCATAACAGGCATATGCATTTGATTCTTACTTTTAAAATTCTTCCATTGTGTGAACAGTCAAGTCTTTTCTTTTCCAGAAATAGTTGATATGTCACTCTTCACTGATAGCAGAATGCATTTTAATTGGCTTGGACCTAGTTCTGTACCTTTACATAATATTTGGGTTGGAGCTGTGACTCTCTGACTAAATGAGTTATACAGGGGCTAGCACTTTGTTAGTTATACTTTTAGATGCTGCTTTGTGTTATTAATAGATCTTTCCCCACTTTGTCATTATACCAGTATGGTCAACATCCATCAATTGCATATTGATAATATCAAACTGTGGGCATTTATAAATACCTAAGTTGCTAGTTTGGGTATGGGGTTGGGTATAGGGTTCTAGTTTTTTGGTATGGTGATTTTTTTCCCTTGGTTTGGTATGGCTGGTCTGATGTACTTGGTTGACTTTTTAATAAAGTTTTTGATCTCCTTTTTAAACCTTGCTTGTTAAAAAATTTGCCCCCTTCTTAAAACGTACTATGCAAAGACAATTTTTTATTTATTGTAGACCTGCGAATTTTGATGCCACTTGTGAAAAGGAGATGCCGCTGGTATGGGATCCGTATGGTCGTACGGACCCTCGTGTCAAATAAAAAATATTTTCAAAAATTTTCATTTACTCCATTTCTATGATTTGATAGGTGATTTTAGGGTTCTTTGGCCTTCTAAGCGGGATGGTGACCTCTGTTTTGCATCAAAGTGCCCAGATTTTTTGGCTACCTCTAGATTTTGCCTCGATTTTTGTGCCCTCAATCAATTTGACCCAATTTTTCAACTGCTCCAATTTTGATGAAACGATAGTTGATCTTAAGGTTTTTCAACGCTATGGACGCGATGGCAACCTCCGTTTGAGCCCTATGTGCACAAAAAGTTCACCTCAGGTTGGATCCCTCAAGCATGTAAACATGAACTTGACAGATCTGAAGCTATGATAACATGTAGAAGTTGATAATAAACCACAAGAGCCAAGAATCATATGCAAGCAAAACACCTATCACACAAAAGAGTCAAGCAAAGATTGTCTGCTCTATAACAACCAGAGAATTCTGTATTATTGCACAAAAGAATTGGAGATACAATTACAATGAATGAATGAATCCTTAGAAAGGATGAATGAAACCTAGTTGCAAACCCTAACGCTAAATTAAGAGAACTAAAGCAATGCAAAGTAGGAGCTAAATTAAGCTCAAAAACATCTAGAACTAAAGATAGAAAAGCAAACTCTAGATAATAAAAGCACCTAAGTTTAGCTTAAATGAAAAAGTAATAAAAGGACCTAATTAATAAATAATTAGATAATTGTCCTAAAATTAATCCAACAGTCTTTGGATCTCATCTGATATAAATTATTTGTCTTCTTTCTTGCTGTTGAAAAACCCATGCTTTTTCTTATTTTTGAAAGATCAATGTTATTGGTATATATTATAGTTATTTAATGTTATTAGTAATTTATAAGGTTTCATTGTCTGATGTTATATTGTCTCATTTTACAGATTGAACCTCATGATTATATTGCAAGGCTTTGCAATGCAATTGTGCTGTTTAACAACATTTTAATTGATTTTGATAGAGATGTATGGGGTTACATATCCTTGGGTTACTTCAGACAGGTACAGTCAGCAATTCAAACTTCAGTTTCAAACTGTTGCTGGTTGAACCCTAAATTTTCATTATTAAATCATTTCCATATTGAAAAATATCTTCATGTGAAAGCCAACTTTTGAATTTTGTTGGTGATTTTATGTTTTTTTGTAGCAAGTGAAAGCTGGTGAGATAGGATCTTCAACCATGCCTCATAAGGTCAATCCAATTGACTTTGAGAACAGTGAGGGTAATCTTGGACTAGCTAATGAAATCTCAGGTCACCTCAGCTCAAAGCTTCCTATTTCACGCTGGCAGGTATAGTTTGGTTTTGTAGTTCTGATTTGTTTTATGCTAAAATGTTCGTAATTACAGAAAGTTGGGAAGTAAAATTTTATTAGTGCAAATATGTTCCAAGATTTCTTCCAATGTTCTAATTATGTTATTTATTTTAAGCTTGCATGTAAGATTGTAGAAGGTTCTTTGTCTTGCTTTCATTTACATTTGAGTCTTTAGTGCATGTCAGTTAGAATCACATATTTTGCTTAAACTCACACTTCTTTACTAATTTTATATGTTGTAGCGTGACTTGACTGACTCAACCGTTCTCCGCAATCTTGGTGTAGCGTTGGGATATTCTCTTCTTGCATACAAAAGCACACTGAAAGGGATTAGTAAACTAGAGGCAAGTATCTACATGAGGAATATATAAATTCAGACCATTTACTTTATGCATGATGTAGCTGCTTTGGCAAAACCAATTTTGTGTTCGATTCTGCATGGATATTCAATCTCTGATAATATGAACTTTATCATGTCTATTTTGGTCCAAATTCTCAAATGTGTGATGCACAAGGCTTACAATTTGATAGGTAATTTTTTGAGTTATTGTTGGACATGCAACATATCAAGCTAATGGGAACTGCTAAGAAACAAAACAGAAGAAAATGTCTGAATACAGAGAGTAGCTAAGCATTTGTGAATAGATATTAACAAAATTCTTTTACTGATAATAAGACTTTTGCAGTCACTAAGAGCATAAGAGGCAGACTGGTGCTTCTGGTCAAACTTTTTACATGGATTGTTGGGTGAGGAATATATAAATTCAGACCTTTTACTTTATGCATGATTTAGCTGCTTTGGCAAAACCAATTTTGTGTTTGATTCTGCATGGATATTCAATCTCTGATAATATGAACTTTATCATGTCTATTTTGGTCCAAATTCTCAAATGTGTGATGCACAAGGCTTACAATATTTGATAGGTAGTTTTTTAAATTATTGTTGCACATGCAACATATCAAGCTAATGGGAACTACTAAGAAAGAAAACAGAAGAAAATGTCTGAATGCAGAGAGTAGATAAGCATTTGTGAATAGATATTAACAAAATTCATTTACTGATAATAAGACTTTTGCAGTCAGAAAGAGCCATATGAGGCAGACTGGTGCTTCTGGTCAAACTTTTTTTGTAAAATTTCTGTTTGTAACTTTGCACTCAAGGTCCATACCATTTTGACTGAAACATGGGGAAGAACATCACATTGAATTGGAGGCATTTGAAGGCTTCATCAACCACACCTGGACAAAGGTTGAGAAGTTCCCATCAACATTGCAGTAACTACAAAAAGTTGGAGAAAGTCGAAGGAGCTCAATGAAAATAGCTGACTGTGAAAGAAATCGGTCGGAGCTGAGTTGCCGAGTTAGCAACTTTGTATTACTTAGTAGATCTTGGGATTGTGTTTAAGAGTGTATTGTTATTTCCCTGACATGTTTCACAAGGTCGTGCAGATTAAATTCCTTTTTCATTGCCATCATAAGGGTTTCCACAAACTTGTTATAGGATCAGATGTATGTATATTTTTCTGGTAAATTGTTGACATGTGTAAGGAAGTTCAACAGAGACTCATTTGTAAGAGAGTACAGCGAATTGGATTATTAATGTATGTGGCTGTTTGTTTTCTTTCCTCCAGCATGCTTGACAGATTATACTTTTGTTTTTGACATTTTAATAATCAGTATACAAATCTGCTGTTCCAGTATGCATGACAGATTCTTAGTTTTTGTTAGTCAATGTACAAATATGTGGGGTTTTAATTGCTAGGAATTTTCATTCTGTCAACTCCCCATTCTAGTAGTTCTACTGTCTCTGATGTTTTTTAATTCAATTAGAATTTCATCTTTTTCGTCTGATGCATAATTGCAGGTTAACGAACTCATTATAAATAGAGATTTGGATCAAGCTTGGGAGGTTCTTGCAGAGCCTATTCAAACAGTGAGTTTTTTTGCACTATTTTATCTGCATGTTGCTTTTATTTTTAAATAACTTCTCAATATTTATATGAAACAATAGGTAAATTAATTCTTGGAAAAGGATCTTTTGGACATTGTCCAGCAGATCAAGGCTCAACTTCAAATTCCTGCGGGATTCCCCTAAATTGTTTGCCATTTGAATTTAGTTTTAAATAGTGCATAGAATCTTATTATTGGAACATAGTTTTCCTTATATCAAGATACTTTGTGTGAGCTCATAATTATATAATCATCACAGCTTGGTTTCTTTTAGCTGGGGCAAGAACACACTTGCATCCTACGTGAAGCATTTTCAAATTATTATATTTCAACAGATGTCAAACATTAGATTATAGAAGAATTCAGGTTCATTGCCAATAGGTGATTATGTTTTTACATTGGCTGAGCTGGGCACAAGTAGCTTTAAAGATTTATGACTAGGTTTGTTAAAGGAAAAAATGGAAAGAGCTGCCACTAAATGTTAAGTTTATTCAAATTCTGTGATCAAGAGGATAGAAGAGATGGGGATATAATCTGAAATTAAATTTGAACTGTTGTAGTGTGAATGGAAGGATGCACAACACTTATCGATTTCCGGTATTGTCTTCCTACTCATTGTATGCATGTTATATATGTGAATGAGAGGATACGTAGTGAAGAGATATGTCTTCCCATGTGGGAAGACACATCTCTTCCCTACGTACCACTCATGATAACACAACACGTTAACAAACATTAAGATCATCGCTTGCTTGACTGATCGTGAGGAACGCGATTAATTATGAATCGCTTAATCATAGCCCGTTAACATGAAAGGGTGTGACCGGTGGCAAACACCATAATTCGATTTTGATTTTATTTATTATTTATTGTTAACGTATATACTAATAGTTTATCTATTATTATATATGTTAACATGTAATCAATTCATGCATCAGAATTATGAAATTGTATGACCGACGTTACAAGAATTAACACTACCTCTTAGCTAGGGAGGACACATTTTATGTTAGAGATAACATCACAATTCATCCATTGATTGTGAAGAGAAGAGTTATCACACCATAGTGATATTCAGAGATACGGTTCAAGAATGAATATCAAGTCTCATGATACTCACCATAACTCATAGTTATCAAGTAAGGTATGTGCACTGGCATCAAGTCACATGATGCCTACCATACTGATAATGATTCATGGCATGTCCACGAATATTATGTCCATAATATTCACCATGGAGATCTCTATCATAATTATGGTTTATTTAATGATATCAACCAATTGATATCTATCATAATGTCTCAGAGATATATACTATCATGACATGTCCACAGATATCAAGTCACATGATATCCATCAAGATAGAAAAATTGATAATTGTAAAATTGTCACCTTACAATATCAATTTGAAACAAGTGTTCATTATTGAAAAGTCGTCACCCTTCAATAATGTTCACAGGGGGCCCATGAAGTCATGGAGTCACACACATGACAAATAAAAGAGTTTACACATTAAACATCTTAAATATATTAGTATATCAGAATAAATGAGACTCTATCTCAAAATAACATTTTCAACCATACCAAGTTTATCTCTAAAGTGTTCAATCCTGATCCTGGAGAGAGGCTTGGTAAGAATGTCTGCAATCTGATCACCTGTACTAATATAATTCAGTCGGATCACATTCCTTTCCACCATATCTCGAACATAATGATAAGGAATCTCAATGTGTTTAGACCTATCATGAAATACTGGATTCATTGAAAGCTTGATGGAACTCTGATTGTCATAATAGATGACAATAGGATTTAAGGGCTGACCAAACAGTCCTACAAGCAATTTCCGGAGCCATACTGCTTCTTTTGCTCCCATGGAGGCTGCAATGTATTCAGCTTCTGTAGAACTCTGAGCAACTGAAGACTGTTTTCTACATATCCATGAGATCATTCCTGATCCTAAACTGAAGCAACATCCTGATGTGCTTTTCCTGTCAACTACGCTTCCAACCCAATCAAAATCAGTGAATCCATGTAGGCCAAGGTCTACATGTTTATATTTCAGACCAAAACCAATAGTTCCTCGAAGATATCTCAGAATATGCTTTGCAACAACAAGATGTATTTCCCTAGGTTCACACATGAACTGACTTAGTGTATTAACAGCATAACATATATCAGGTCTTGTGTTTACCAAATACATCAGAGATCCAATAATCTATTTGTAGAGGGTAGGATCTGCAAACTCTGATTCTATAGTTGCTTCCTTTAGCTTGTGCAGATTTGTCTCCATAGGTGTGGTCATAGATCTGCAATCCATCATTCCAAATCTCTTGAGTATATCAATGGTGTATTTTCCTTGATTAAGGATCATACCATCTGCCTGCTACCAAACTTCCAATCCAAGGAAGTAGTGAAGAATTCCTAAATCCTTCATATCAAACTTAGAGGCTAATTCTTTCTTACACTGAGAAATACGATTATCCTCTCTTGTGATTAGTAGATCATCAACATAAAGAATAAGAATTAATAATTCACCATTGATTACCTTGTAGTAGAGATTTGGATCTACTTCATTCTTGGAAAACCCTAATTCCAAGAGATAATGATCAATTCTTTCATACCATGCTCTGGGGGCCTGTTTCAGTCCATATAGGGCTTTCTTTAATCTGCAGACATGTGATTCAGCCTTATGAATCACAAAACCTTCAGGTTGCTCCAAATGAACTTCTTCAATCTTACCATTCAAAAAAATAGTCTTAACATCCATTTGATGGACTTTACATCCTTTAGATGCTGCAATAGCCAAAAGTGCTCAGACAAAAGTGTATTTGGCAACGGGAGTAAATGTCTCTTCATAGTCAATACCTTCTTTCTGTGAGAAACCTCTGGCAACAAACCTTGCTTTGTGCTTCTCAATGTTGCCATCTGCTGCATGTTTGATTTTGAAGAGCCATTTAGAGGATACCACTGATTTGCCTTTAGGCCTAGGCACAATATCCCAGACATCATTTTTCAGAATTGACTGATACTCTTCTGACATAGCATCTCTCCAAACTTGATGCTTGAGAGCATCTCCAACACAGAAAGGTTCTGCATCAATTGTCTCACTCATCAAGGCAGCAGAAGTGGAAAATAGGTTAGGTCTCTTATTTTCTCTGAAGGTCCCCTTTGGTGCCGCATAATTTTCAGCTTCTTGAAGCATCTTTTTAGCCCAAAGTGGTCTCTTCCTAGTTTCAGGATAATGTTCTTCTAAAGGTAAGTCTTGAACTTCATGCTCAGCGTTTTCAGGGGTCTCCCTCTGAATCTCAAGGGTGGGATTCTCATCCATGCTTGTAGGAGGATCTTGGTGTTCTAATTCATTAGAGCTTTTGGACCTCCTGAATGCTATGTCTTCTTCAAAGATGACATCTCTGCTTAGTTCAATTTGCCTTTGTCCAAGTATTTATACTTTGTAAGCCTTAGAGGTTTCACTGTATCCAACAAATACCCCTTTCTTTCCAGAAGGTTCTAACTTTGATCTCTTTTCTTTGGGAACATGAATATAGACTGGACACCCAAAGATCCGGAGATGACTTATGTCAGGTTTGTTACCAGTAAAGGCTTCTTCAAGGGTTTTATTATCAAGAAGAGAATGAGGACATCTATTTTGAATGTACACAACTGTCTTAGATGCTTCAACCCAAAATGAGGTTTCTATATTTTGGTCAACCCAAAATGAGGTTTCTATATTTTGGTCAAACCAAAATGAGGTTTCTATATTTTGGTCAAACAACATAGCCCTAGCAGCTTCTACTATAGTCCTATTCTTTCTTTCAGCTACCCCATTTTGTTGTGGGTTATAAGGTACAATTAACTCCCTCTTAATCCCAGCATTTATACAATAATCTTTAAACATATCAGAAGTGTATTCCCCCCCATTGTTTGTTCTTAAGGTTATGATTTTCTTACCTGTCATGTTTTCTGCAAGAGCTTTGAATTCCTTAAATTTAGAAAGGATTTCTTTAGACTCTTTGTACCTTAGAAAATATATCCAGGTATTCCTAGAATAATCATCTACAAATAATACATAATATAAAAATCCCCCTAAGGGTACAGACATGGGTCCACATAAATCAGAATGAACTAATTCTAATACATTTTTGGATTTACTGTTGCTAGAATTGAAAGACCCTTTAGTATTCTTTCACAAGGCACACCCCTTGCAGGCTCCTTCAGAACTGTGACTTAGCTTGGGTAAGCCAATCACCATTTTCTCTATCTTAGGTAGGGCATGGAAATGAAGGTGCCCTAATCTTCTGTGCCAAAGTTCATTCGAATCTGGAGTCTCATGAATCAAGGCTTGAGGTGGAGTGGTGCAAAGTTTGTAGAGGCTCCCTTGTCTTATTCCAATGGTGTGGGCTTTCTTGATGGTGGAGTTCTTTGGCCAAGCAAGTACCTTTCCTTCCATAAAGGTTAATCTGTAACCCTTATCTTCAAGTGCAGAAACTGAGACAAGGTTTCTCTTTATACCAGGTACAAATAGAACTCCAGTCAACTTTAGGGATATGCCTAACTTTAGGTTGATATTGCAGGTTCCTATTCCCATAACTGGATAATTTGAGTCATCACCAATTGTCACTTCTTCATTTGAATTTTCCACAAGTGTATCTAGGTGCTCACGGAATCCAGTGATGTGTTGAGATGCTCCGTTGTCAATCACCCATGTGTTGGAACTGGAGGTGACTTGACTAGAGAGGGTTGAGTAGAAGACTAGTTTATCGGAATCACTCCCTTTCTTAACTTCTACTATTGAAGCCTATTGCTTGATCCCGTCTGGGCACTTCATTGCATAGTGCCCATATTGGTCACATCTGAAACACTGTACTTCAGAAATGTTTCTCTTCTTCTTTGAAGACCCCTTTCCATTTGAGTCGTTGTCCCTCTTTCTCTTAAAGTTCTTCTTTCCTTGTTTGTGGGAATTAGAGTTTAGAACTTGAATGTCCTCATTACCATTGTTTTTTTTTATTCCTCTTGTGACAAGCCGAGATTCCTATTGAATGCAATCGGTTTTCAATCTATCAAACTTAGTGTTGGTTGAAAATTTTGTACACTTGGGGAAATATACAAAATTGTGGTTTCAACCACAGCACACGAGTAAAAACTCTCCTAATTAAGGGAAGGCTCCCCCTATCTAACTACAACTTGGAAAGTAAAATGGGATGGGACAGCAATCTTTCCTCTTTTTTCAAGAAAGACAATATCCTTTTCTCTTCACAGAAAAGGATAGCGATTGAATAACAATAGTAACCACTTTAAAGTGAAATAAGAGAAAGGAAATGAAGTTTCCTGAAAGCGCAAAGACTTCCGTCACTTCCTTCGGGACGGGACAGCAATATCAAGCTCAAAGACTTGACTATTGGAAGTCCTATCTACCCTTTTCTATACTAAATTTTACAATGAATAAACAACAACAGCTCAAAGACTGGAATAACTTATTCTTTTAACACAAAGACAAGAACTAATGCAAGCTCAAAGACTTGCTGATATTTCTTATCAAACAGTAACTTTTCCTCAAGAATAGACGCAAGCTCAAAGACTTGCTGCTCCTTCTAGAGATTTTCCTATTTTAATTAATCTTCTCTACTTGCAGCTCAAAGACTTCAAATCAGATTGGACTAAGCTCCTTTAAGAACACTTGGCATAGAAGAAATAAAAGATTCAAACTCAAACATGTAGCTCAAAGACTCAAAACTTGAGTAATCCTTCTTTCTTATTCTTCAAAACCTTCAATTCACATACATAAGTTCAAAGACTTCTTGCTGTAAATTTGGCAGAGTTTTTGCTTGCTTTTCCAAAAGATAAAAATTACAAAGGACCCTCTCTTCTATTTATAGGAGAGGAGCCTTCAGAAAAAGATGGGAGGATCCTAACTAACTTGAGAAATTCCCTCAACCACCAAGACCTATTCAACAGCTAATTATGACTTCATTAACTAACTAAGACTTATTCCAACTACAGTCCTAATTGGACACAACTTGTAGTTGCCTTACAAGTAATTACAAAAATGCAAGTGATGACAACTTGCCGAAAGGGAAACTACAATTCTGAAATTACAATTATTTAAAAATTTACAACTGTTAAAAACACTTAAGTTGCAACTCTTGAAGATACGAATAAATCGAACTTCTGAATAACTTTCTGCAATTCATCAGGATCTAGTTCATGAGTGTTCATAGCCACCACCCTAGTTTTTACGATGACATCATGGCATTGGCATAGCGTGGAATTCCCTTTTTCCAATGCTGACTGAATTTCCTGCAACTTAGTTTGATACTTGATCAATATTTGAATGGAAGCGACTGAGAATTGATCACTTCTCCATTCATCATGAATCTTGAGTTGCAGGTCTGCAAGAACTTCTTCCTCGGGCAGCAGCTCATCATTCTGATTGAAAATGTCGCAGGATGCCTTTTTGCAATGGGAGGTTACATCTTGAAAGACTGCTTCACGCAACTTTAAGGTTTCATCAATTTCTTCAATGAGTGATTTGAGAACAAGAGATTTGTTCTCCAGGAGTTCCTCATATTCAATGTACATGACTCTGGAAGGAATCACATCATGCACTTGAAGAACGCTCAACTGATATTGAGGCATCTTTCGCCAAGAAACTAAATTTCCCTCAACCTTCTCCAAATTTAGCTTGAAAGCAGTCAAGATTTGATTCAACTTATCTTCAATGATCTCCAATTTAACCATCATTTCAAATACCTGTCTTATGACTTGTGAGCATAAGTCATGCAGTTGATCAACCCAGGTGTCTAAGGTTTGAACCTTTTGGGCGGCTCTCTCGATACCTTGGATTGGTTCACTGACCCTGGAAGAAATAGGTACTTGGCCTTCTCCACTTGAAGGTTGAGTAATACTTTGGATAGCTGCCATGAGTCTTTGATTCTCTACTTCTAGCTGATCTTTCTTGGTCAACACCTCATCATATCGTTGCACCAATGTAGCCACTGTTTGTTGAGCATCGTGCTTGACAACCTCATGAGTCTGTTTACCCAGTTGAACTTTGGTGATCCGATAATCAGCTGCTTGCATTTCTTCAACTGGTTTATCTGATATTGGTTCAGCAATCTCTGCCACTCTCATCTGGTTCTCATCAACGATCACCCTTGAAACTATTTTTGCCTTCTTCACAGCTTTAGGTTTTGATTGTTTCAAATGTTGATAGTCGAAGGGATCAGGTGAGATCACTTGCTTCTTCCTCTTTGCAGTGAAGGAACTGAGCCATGGAGGTAAAGCCATTAACTCTGATTGTGGGATGGAGGGAGAAGCAGTTTCTGTTTGAATAACAGTGGTGACCTTGGGAGAAGTGTCCGTCTGGATAGCCACCATACTTTGCTGAGTGACGACAGGATATGATGAAGATGTTATGAACTCATCAAAACAGGTCATAGAAGTATCAATATCAGACACAGGTACATATGAAGGATCTTCCGAAAAGATATTCAATAAACTTTCCTGAGGATGGCCTTGAGATGGTTCTGCTGCTGAAAGCGGGAGGACTTTCTGTGGAGATTCCGAAACTGAAGGGGCAGATTGAGAGCTCACATCTATCACAGGAGGAAACATGGGTACCTCAATAGGAAATGAAGAAAGAGAATTATGTGGAGACTCTGTAGAAAGTGACTGAGGAGCATTATCAGATTGAGTTTCCTCTTCTGAAGCTTCAGGATCAATCACATGAATTTTCAACTGTGGCTTCTCCTTGCCTTGAACTGTTATTTCCTGAGGAGGAAGCACCATCGCACGGCTGACCCGCAATTTAATCCTCGTACTAGAAGAGGATGCACCTTCTTTGTTGTCTAGTTGAATTTCAGACTTCCGCCCAAGAGGACCTGTAGAATCATCTTCTTTCCCCACCTTAATCTTAATGAGCTTGACACCATTATTCTTAAGCCAGATATTGGTATTGGCAAGAACTGACTGAAATCTATCCAAGATAGAAGTGCTTTCCTTGTGGGACCAGTGGATAGAAGGAAGCGGGGCCTCATCAACATTCTGATTGACAAACTCAAGATCAAGAACGTTACCATCATCAATCATACCTTGTGGCATGTTTGCGAGGTTTAGATCCACAATCTGTTCTGCAGTGAGTCGGCAGTAATCCATCTTGCGAATCTCCTTTTCGGTACGAAGATCAGCCCAAATATCTTCTATCCGGTGTACATGGATGAAGGTCTTCTTGATCTTCTCTTTCATGCCTCGGTAATCGAAATCAGCTCTAGGTTTGAATCTTTTGAGTCTGATTTCCTGCAACTCAGTTTCCATAGCCCTGGCCTTGATTGAAGTCATTAGAGAATATTGCCCAATCTTCAATGGGTTGTTGGAAGAAATACCCATGCCAACCTTGTGCTTAACTGACTGGTGTGTATGTACAGCCATGATCTGCCTTCCCAATTCCATGAGGATAATCTTATCTGTTGGGTACCGTGGGAGCATGTAAGGCTGCCCGCCATAACATCCAACTCTCATGTAGGTAAAAGTTGGAAATTGGAGAAACAAACAACCATATTCTTTCACCTTTTCCCATGCTTCATCTGAGACTCTTTTGTCCTTCAGGTTCTTGTCAAATTGACACAAATAATGACCAAAGAAAGCGTCCTGAACCCTTCTGAAATGAGACCTACTTGATCTTAGAGGCAACTGATCATAGTATTCCCAAACTGGTACAAGCATGCGGTCACCCTTGGTGGAAAGACCTGGGAAATGTCTAAGTGACGCAGCAATATACACGAGATATGAATTCATGTAGAAGGTGAAGGTAGTAGGGACGACTGCAAGTTGCTTACACAAAGCATCACTGATGATTTCACCCCAACAGATGTGCTGAGACTGCCTTACTAACATAATAAATTGGTACATCCAAGGTTCAAAAACATTGGAATGTTCCAATCCCATCATACGGCTAAGAAGAGTAATAGTATCACCGATCTCATTCTTGAAATCAGATCGATATAACTTTGCCCATCTGGTAAGTGCAGTGCGAGGTTCATGAATCCATTTGTTGATATGACGCTTACAGTCTTTCTCCTTTTTGGCAAATTATTCAGCTGCACTTTGCTTGGAGATCTCTATATAAATGGTTTCGGAAGGTATTTTAAAAACCCTCTCTATAGCTTCTGCATCCAAGCGAATGATCACTTCCCTATCATCATTTCTAATGACTCGTGACTCTTTGTCAAAATGATGAGCACATGCTAGAATAAATTTTGGTTCTAGGGCAGCAACTGGAAAGGATGCGGCATGATGGATATGGCTGTCCAGCAATCGTTGCATATCCCCCTCCTTCGGATCTTCAATCCTTTGTATGAATTCGGACATGTCAACATGCCCTATCTCAGTATCCTTGATATGATCAAGGGAGGAGGAGATCTGTGACTGCGGAACTTCATTCTGGTATTTATCATACCTGTATTTCATCTTTTTTGGAGTGGGAGATGATGATACATCTGTCATCTGGGCACAACTGGGAATGCTGCAATGTAAATCCATGAGTATCAAGGCAACATCAAAGTCAGTATCTTTAGACATTTTCACTCCTCCAAATGAGAAAGTTCAACTTTCATATTTTGGCTTTGTGAGAGGAGATATAAGGGGTGGAAAAATAAGCTTTTGACTTATTTCGGGTTTTGAAAAATGTTTCGCAAGTACACAAGAGGGAAGTACAAACGTGCAATCGGATTTTAAATTCCGAATGCAATTATACTTGCGAAACACGAAGCATGATTAAATGGAAGGAGAATGAATTTTCAGTTTGAAAATTGGGAAGAACGCATTTGCAATGGGTTTTTAAATCCAAATGCAAACTTATTTTCAAACTGAAAATCGAAGGAATGGACGGAAAAAGGTATTTAGGCATGCGAGAAATGACGAAGATGATAAGTACGGATGAGGGAATTGGAAGCGGATAAGTAAAAATGAATTTCGGGAAGATCACTTGGAACTTTGTCGTGCCAAAAATGGGAAGGACTTTCGACTTGCAATCCGGATTTCAAAACCCGAAATTGGGAAGAACTTGATTTTTCCATCATTGAAACTTGATTTTTGGACTAAGAAGGTTAAGTCTTTGTCCAAAAAGGAAAGAACACATCTTGAGGTAGAACTTTTCACACTTGCAAATTTCTTTGCAAATTGGGAAGAACATATTTGGAAGAACACATCTTTCTTGTTTTGAAACTTGATTTTTGGACTAAAGAAGGTTAAGCCTTTGTCCAAAGAGGGAAGAACACATATTTTCCTTTTACTTGCAATCGGGTTTTAAAACCCGAATGCAAGTAAAGAAGGAGAATTTTCAATGGGGAAGAACAACTTTTTCTTTACAAATTCCTTTGTAAAATGGGGAATTTCCTCTCATAAACCCAATACGAACATGAACAAAAACCAAAACTTAAACAATGAAATTGCAAGGAAAGAAACAAAAGAGAAATATAAAAATAAAAATTACCTTGCAAAGATGAGGAGAGATCCAAGCTTGTGGAGTCAACCAAACATAGAAGATGAAACCCTTTAAATAGAAATTAAACAAAGGAAGAAACTTAGCCACGCATGGTGACCAAAGAAAAACCGATTCGCTATAAAAACGCCATGAAAAATGCCGAGGAAGTAATTCAAAAATGATTCGATTCATCATTACATACAAGAGAAAGCAAAAATGATTTAGAATTGAAAGCATACCTTGAACGAAAAAGGTGCGAAACTTGCAAAAAACGTGACTGGTTTTTAGGGCGTTTTTGCAAATCGATTCCCCAAAATGCGCACAAAACGGTTTGAATGCAGCTTGAAATCCAACGCATTAATGATTAAATCAAAAACGCCTTAGGTAAGAGCAGATTCGAACTTCCAAACCGTGGCAAATGGCACAAATGCATGATTCAGAAAAAAAAACGTTGAAGAAGACAAATGGCGAAAATCAGTTTGATAGATGCGTAGAACAAGGGTTTGAATTCTTCAAAGTTGCAGCAAATCCGCCTTTGGAAGGAATCCCTATCTTTCTTCCAAAAAATTCGAACCCAAATCAATTTGCAAAGGCATGGGAGAAATTTCGGGTTTTAGAAATGGAAATACAAGTTTTAAAAATGTTCATATTTTTGCCTCTAAGGCAAATTTCGGGTTTTAGAAAAGGAAATACAAGTAAAATTACTTGTAATAGGGAAATAGAATTCCCTTTACAAGTGATTTTACTTAAAACATGTAAAGGGAATTTAAAATCCCATTTACAAGTTCTATTTAAAAATAAAAAATAACTTTAAGTCATAAAAACATGTAAAGGGGTTTTAAAAACCCATTTACAAGTTTTACAAAACACTTTAAGTCATTCTACTAGTAAAGGGGGTTTTAAAACCCTTTTTACCAGTTTCCAAAAACTTGCAATTGGAGAAAAATTCCCCTACAAGACCAAAAGCTTCAAGGGGGTTTTGAAAAACAAATTACCAGTTACTGGTAATTATCGAAAAATTCCCCTACATTGAAGCAAAAACATAGCAAACGGACTCGAAACGCGACGAAATTCGAAAAGTAGCTTGGAGATGGATCAACAATCGATCCAGTCCAAGGATGGGACGAATTTCTACCTCGGGAAGCGTTCCATAGAGTAAATTTTTTCATTTTTTAATAAAAATTTCCTTGTGATAGTCCAATTTTTGAAATCAAAAATTGAGGACAACACTTAGGAAATTTAGAACGAGCATTGATTCCTTGAATGAACGATTCCCATGAGGTAGGAAGTCCATTTAGGGCCATCATAGCAAGTTCTTTGTTGTCTACTAGATGTCCAATAGTGGATAGTTGATCCCTAAGCTCAGTGATTCTCAAGAAATAGGATGTAACTGTCTCTCCTTTATTCATCTTTATATGGTGTAGTTGATTCTTCAAGGTGAGAGCCCTACTAGTGTTGTTGATTTCATAAATGTCAGCTAGGGCTTTGAACATCTGAAAAGCCGTCTCATATTTAGAAATAACTGGCACAATGTGGTCTCTCACTGAATCCACAATTATCTTAAGAGCCTTCTCACTGTCCTTGCTCCACTGAATTTTCTCTGTATCATTAGAGGGTTCAGGAATTTCACTTTTGACATGGGAGTCAATTTTATTTTATTTCAAAACAAGCATGATCCTGAATTTCCAAGATACAAAATTTGATGCTCCATCTAGTCGATCTTCAAACCTAACTCTGGTTGCCATTAGGATTATAGGAACGTGATCTACTAAGAGTCGGGTGAAAGTCCATTTGATCATTACAGAATTTAATTTGATCTTCCTTAACTTAGCTTTAATACCATGTTAAGTTTATTCAAATTCTGTGATCAAGAGGATAGAAGAGATGAGGATATAATCTGAAATTAAATTTAAATTGTTGCAGTGTGAATGGAAGGATGCACAACACATTGATTTCCAGTATTGTCTTCCTCCTCATTGTATGCATGTTATATATATGTGAATGAGAGGGTACGTAGTGAAGAGATATGTCTTCCCACGTGGGAAGACACATCTCTTCCCTACGTACCACTCATGATAACGCAACACGTTAACAAACATTAAGATCATCGCTTGCTTGACTGATCACAAGGAACGCGATTTATTATGAATTGCTTAATCACAACCCGTTAACATGAAAGGGTGCGACCGGTGGCAAACACCATAATTTGATTTTGATTTTATTTATTATTTATTGTTAACGTATATACTAATAGTTTATCTATTATTATATATGTTAACATGTAATCAATTCATGCATTGGAATTATGAAATTGTACGACTGACGTTACAAGAATTAACACTAAACATCTGCATGATTCAATGCCTGTATATTTGTATTGTCCCCTTTTCCGCTCTAATTTGTTTTGGGGATTATTGGCCAATTCCGAGACCCGTTGGTCAGTCAAAGGCAAAATTAGGGTTTACTATTTTCTAAGAGGATGCTTTGGCATTTTTGGTGGCTTGCATGTTGGAATTTTACAATTCTGATTTTGGACCCCTTTTGGGTTTTTAGAGAGCTTCACGATGGTGTGACATGCAACTGAATCTGAGGACTTTTCCGAACATACTATTTTTAGTAAGTGGGGGCAATGACAACTTACTTTTTTGGGTTTTCAGAGAGCCTCGCGATGGTGTGACATGCAAATAAATCTAAAGACTTTTCCGAACATACTATTTTTTGTAAGTTCTGACGGCTGCTCAATATGTGGTTAAATTGTATTTGGATACACTTACTATTTTTAGCAGTATGCTATTTTTAGTAAGTGACAGTTGCTTCCCGGTTTGTGCCCTAACAAACATTTATTATTTTTAGAGTTTTGGGTTGAGCCAATGCAGTACAAGCTATTTATGCCAGTCCAGCTTGGCATGATGATCAAGAGATTCAGTTCTATTTTTGGCAGGCAAATTGAATTCAGCTTCTTCAGCTTGATTATATGATCAAATGGACCTAGTCATTTATTAATTAGATGACTTAAGTTATTTCTCCTTTTTTGGGGGCGTCCATCTTACAAATATTTTTATTAAAGATTTTAATCTTTAAAAATGTGCAAACAAGTGCTTATGTTGGGTGATTCCTTATTGAGAAAAATGTTTTATTAAGTGAAATATTAGCTTAAGGCATAATGGATGCCTAAGGGAGAAATAAGTTAATTTTGCAATATATTTCACTTATTCATTTTGGATGCCTAATAAGTTGATTTTATAATATAATGCACTTTATCACCTTTGGACGCCACATCATGCTTTATTGATATTTTTATAAAGTATATTTGCCTCTTAGTAAAGGTCGATTTGGGGAAAAGGAGAAATGAAATGTAAATTTCAAAATAATATGAAGTGAATGTGCATTTGGGTTTGGTGTCCATTTGGAGGGAATGTGAATTTGAATTTGGAGACACAAAAAGCTATAAATAAGAGTGTTGGGCTTCTTTTGGTATCCATTATTGCTTTGATAATGAAGTGCTGCCAAAATGCTATTAGACTCTTACTTCAAGGAATGCATACCTCCTAGTGCCTCAGTTTCGTGCTTGAGAGATAGCGCCTAGCTGAATGTATAACTGTTTCTCATCCAGAGGAGAAGATTGGACTCAATGTGGTGAAGATTTTGTGGATTTCTGATTGTTCTTGTTGCTGGTCGCAGAGTGTGCTGAAGTAGATTCTTGGTTGCAGGTCTTAGTGTCACTTTTCTCGTTCTGGGTATTTTTCCTATCTCTTTTCGTGGTTTGGTCGATTCATTTTGTGAGTTTGTAGAGTCTAAAATGGTGGTTGGGATTTTATATTTGCGAAATTGTACCATGTGCTTGAGTGCTTTGGGATGCGTGCATAAATTATTGTGGTCAGTTTGCCATGTTTTGTTGTCCTAGGATTGATTGCCTACCTCCTAGTGATCATATGCTTTTAGTTTCATGTCATTTGGTTAAGAATTGGATGAGTTGTGAGTGTTTTAGTGGGATTTGGTGTTGCTGGTTTGTGTGTTTTCAACATGCTGGGAGTATATCAGATTTAGCGATTTTCCGTTTTGGAGTGTCTTCTTGTGTGGAGTTGGTTTAGGGGTGCGTGGGTTCTTTGGTGTGGAGAGAAAGATCTTGGTAATTGTTTGCAGGTGTTGGTTCTTCATTCTTATTTTCTATGAGTCATATTTTAATGATAGTAGTAGTACTAACAACAATTTCTATTGATCTTTCCTAGACACACTGCAAAGTGGAAGAGCCTAGCCTTGCCACCTATCTTTGGAATAGTGATTTCTCTTAATCTGTAATCCATATTGTGCATCGTAAAGTTGGTTAGCAGTACTAACAACTATCTAATTGAATTATTGGTCTTAGTCCCGCTGTATAAGTGGAAGTGGTTGGCTTTGCCGCCTACTTTGAATATTGTAATACTATCCTCCCGCTACATAAGCGGTAGAGTTGATTTGTAATTTTATTTCTAGTCCTCCCACTGGATAAGCGGTTGAGTGAATTGCTATTTCAGCTTCTAGCTTGTCCTTGGCTGGTTAACCGCCAAATGATTTTTCAGTATTCTCATTATCCCGCTGAAAAGTGGAAGGGGTTGGCTTGCCGCCCAAGTATTTTAATCAATTTCAGTTTCTTGCATCTAACGATCCCCTCAACACTGTATGCTCTCACCCTCCCAAGTTGGGCTCTCAGTGATCAAAAGGTGAAAAGGGTTACTTTCAATAGTATTGGGATTTCATTTTCTAACTCTAACGGGTGTTTGTGTTGATTGTAAACTGAAATAATTGAAAAAAGGGGGGGGGGGATATTACAGTGGTATCAGAGCTGGTTTTCCTGCCAGCCTGTGTGTTCAGTTGATCAGAGCACAAGTTCTCCCTGCCATTCTGTTGGGTTGTGGTTTTTTTTTGGTTGCATATTAGAGTTTGGAAGAATGTCTACCATAGATAAGTCTATGTGTGAGTTAATGCAAGAATTGATTAATTTGATGAAGGATCCAAATATTAGAAGGGGGGTGGTAAAGATTGTTGCAAAATCCAAACATAAGGAAGAGTCTGAAAATAATATCCTTAATACAAAGACAAATGATGGAGTTGGTGCTTTGACACATAACTTTGAGACAGTGCTTCATGAAGACTCTTTGGTGATGCATGCACCTCCCATTGATGAGGTTTTCATTCAAGAAGAAGAAAAAACAATATTCGAGGTTGTGCATGATGAACCCCTTAATGTTTCTTATGGAGCTAGTGATGGTGTTGAATGCACTCATGTGCTTCCAAAGGAAGAGCAACTGAAGATTGAAGAAGATACTGTCATTGAGATTATCGAACCAGCTATATGATAGATCAGCCACAAGAAGATATGAATTCTTTTGGTTCCCCACTAAATGAGTCTAGCATTGTTTCATCACTGTCACCTTATCTTGGCAAGGAGTCAAGCCATAGTTTGGGATCTGTTGAGTATGATGATGTTCACCAATTAGCTAAAAATGATGATGAGACAAGTTTTGAAGAGGAGGTACATGAGACTTGGGGCAGCCATGGAATCACTGCTGAAAGGTATGACAAAGATTTTTATTTTGTTATTCATCATAGCAGCAGTTCACTTTCTTTGGAAAATCAGTTTGTGGTTTCTAATGATAACCCGTTGTTTGAGATGGGTCTAGTGAAAACATATGACAATCCACTATTTGATTGGGAAGATGGAACATCACTTGGTTCTAGCATTGCATTTGGTGAAAATAACAATGTGTGGAAACCAAGAGAAGATTCAAGATCTAAGTTGGATGATACTTGGAGCTATGGTGAGCACTTTTTAACTGAGCAAAGTAATCAACCTTTTAGTATTTGGGATCTAGGTGTGAAAGTAGATAAGGACGACAAGGAGACCATGTGGGATGAATTTCCCTTTGATCCGGATGATGAAATGGAACTTGATGAGGATTCTATATCAGCAAAAAATGGTGACGTTACACTTGATCTTGGGGCTGCCTTCTCGTTTGATCAAAGTGACAATGAGGTGGAAGTAGATTTAAAAGCCTGTAAGGCTCTTGATATTGAAGGGTTTGATGGTGTTCTTGACCATAAATCAGATTTATTAGTGCATAGAGCTCATCATCATCTTGGTGTTGAGCAATGTCATCACGTGGATGATGTAGGGTGTGAGACTAGGGACAACAAAGGAGTCGTTGAAGACAAGAATGGAAATTTTGATTGTAATCAAAGGCTCGAAGAATTAGTGTAGTCTAATCCTATTTATGATATTCAGCATTTTCAGCTAGTTGGTGGAGTTAGACAAGAGTCTTTGAGTAGCTATGGGAGCAGTGATTGCAAGAAACAAAGTTTTGAGTTTTTCTTGCAGCCTATCAGCAGTACACCATCTCTGTATTCTTGTGAGTGGGATGGCTTCCAAGTTCTTGATAACCATTTCTTTGAAGTGGGTATTGAGAAAAGTTATGATAACCCTCTCTTCGTGATGGATGATAATACATGTGGTGAAGTGATCGAACATGAGACTGAGTATGGTTTCCAGTGTATGGATGACGTGATGTTAAACCATGAGGATGTGCCACGTTTTGTGATTAGTAATCTTCCGAGGCTGCTTGATACTGAATGCATGAGTGGGGTTAAGGATGAAGACTCCACTTGGGAAGTGTTGAATCAGAATGATTTCAACATCTTTGGCATCAAGGTGTTCTCTAAACACGGTTTAGTAACCATGAAAGGTTTCATTGCAGCAGCAAGGAGTGAAGGTTTCAGTCTTGTTACTCATGAAGTAGGGGAGAAAGAAGGACTAGAATATGGTGATTGCATGCTTGATAACCTATTCCTTGGGTTGAATAATAATAAGGCTCATACTAGTCTATTTTGGGGGTTGGATTTGAGGACAACATTTGTTCCATACTGCAATGTTGTTGAAGCTTTCATGGTCAGGCTTCAAGGGTTTACTAAAGGAGACATCAATTTCTTAAGTATGCACTTGGTCCTTACTAGCACTTGGGGATGTGTTGAGTTTTCTTCTCAGTATGTTGAAAATCACTTTCGGTTGGGAATCCAAGCTCGAGATCGTCAACATGGTCTGATGGAGCTTATTACATGTGGAAAGAAGGATCTTTGGAGGGATTAGGAACAAATTTTCAGTCTTGATGGTGTTGTTCCTTTGTTTACAAGCCATTTGATGGTTCCTTTTGCTCATCAACTAGTGGATTGGGAAGATATTTTGAGCAAAGGATGGCTCTATGTGGAGTTGGAGTCATTAGAGAGGATATTTCTAGCCTTGAACGTGAGCATATGTGTTGTTTTGGATGATGATTTCCTGTGTTGCAGCAGCTCTTCATCTTCTTGGATGCTGATTTTCCTGAAATCAAATCTCAAGTCAATCATTTCAGACTTGGTGGGCTGCTGGTGTACTTTTTTTCAAACTTCACAGTCTCCTAGCAGGATGGGTTTATGGTATCAAATGAGAGGTATGGCGAGCTGGACAAATCAGTATCCGTGTATGGGAAGTGTTCAAGCTCTAACTAGTGGTTATCCTTATGCCCTCTTTTTTTCTTATGGTTGGGACAACGAACCTTTGCTTTCTTTGGTTCACCATTCTGAGGTGCTTGGAGTGGGAATTGTAAGAGTTTTTAGAAGTCTTCATGGTTGTATTAGAATAATTCCATTGAGGCCTAGTAGATTCATGTGGAGTTATGAGAATGAGTTTGTTGAGCTCCTGTAAAGAATTGTTTTCCTCTTTGTAGGGAGATTTGGAGAAGTCACATTTACAGTCATGGCTCTACTTGACACCTTGGGGAGATATGTCGTGGAGTTTGATTGTGAGTTAAGAAGACCTTATTTCCTATTGCCCAGGCTTGTGATAGACAATGGCATTGTCGATATAGATTACTAAGAGCTTTATGGGCATGAGATGCTGCATGATATTGATTCCAATCCTTCAAGATTTTTCAATTTGAGTATCATGAATGGTAACATTTTGGAGTTACAAGGGAGGTTAGTGCAATTTTGGCATGATGTTTTCACTGATGTGATCAGAGTGGCACAACATCGACATGGTGGTTCTTTCTGAGATGGACATGGGACCTTGCGATCATACTTGCTTTGGTGTGGATCAGTTTAAAATTTTTTGGAGTTGTGGTGGCATTGCTCGAGGACAAGCAATTTTGGGAAGGGCGGACTGTAATGTACCCTTTTCCGCTCTAGTATGTTTTGGGGACTATTGGCCAATTCCAAGACCCGTTGGTCAATCAAAAGCAAAATTAAGGTTTCCTATTTTCTAAGAGGATGTTTTGACATTTTTGGTAGGTTGCTTGTTGGAATTTTATAGTTTTGATTCTGGATCCCTTCTGGGTTTTTAGAGAGCTTCACGATGGTGTGACATGCAACTGAATCTGAAGACTTTTCCGAACTTACTATTTTTAGTAAGTGGGGGCAAGGACAACTTACTCTTTTGGCTTTTCAGAGAGCCTCACGATGGTGACATGCAAACGAATCTAAAGATTTTTCCGGACTTACTATTTTTAGTTTGTTTTGACGGCTGCTCAATATGTGGTTAAATTGCATTTGGACACATTTACTATTTTTAGGGTTTTGGGTTGAGCCAGTTGTTAGCCGCATTATTGTATACGGGAATAAGAATAGTTAATTAAGTCGTAATTGGGTTTGTTAGTTGGCAACCGAGGGGTGGCAGTTGCGGTGCGACGGTTGGCGCTCGCACCCCCTTGGTATCTTTATATACTCCTGATTGTAACTTGTGAAGGACGAATTATGAATGGATTAACATATCTGATACTTGTCTGATATCTATGGCATTGTTCTGCATTACGTACTTTATGCTTTAAGTATTCACCCGAGAGCGCAAACATTTGGCGTCATTGCCTAGACGTACTCGGGAACGGAAGACACGAATGGCGCACAGACACAATGGGCCTACCCGTTGGTGAAATAAACCCAAAGGTCGACGATGCGCAAACAGAACTTTACACAGGAGAAGACACGGCAACAAGAGAATTTTCAATTCTACTCCAGGTAGCCATCCAGACCTACGTCCGACGAGAGGCGGCAGAGGCGGAAATCCCACCAAGTGCCGTGTGGACAGCTCTGGAGGTTAGCCCGGTAGTAAACTGGTTGATGAACCACCTCCCCCAGTTGCTTGCACAGGCATCGCTGGCACAACAGGCTCACTTGGAGGAGATTGCCCAGGAAGAGCGACGCCAACAGATCCTTCGACACTACGAAGAAAACAGCCAACGGGAAATCAGGAGGGAATTGAACCTTGAACTTTTTATTTTCAAATAAAAGTGTCATTGACACGAGTTGTATTTGAGCAGATGAATTAATAAAGACATGTTTTGATTTATGTATTGTGAGTTATGGAAATGTGCACCAATTAATGCCAAACCTATTGAATAAAGATAGAAATAAAAAAGCAGAAACGGACGAGTGGGAGGCCGCGCAAAGGGCCTTGATTCTAGAGCAGCAAGTAGAACATAGACGGAGGCTGAGGCAACTTGCCGAAGGACGACCTATCGAAGGGTGGCCCGAGGGGAACCAAGGAGGTGTCACGGAGGGTGCAGAGGCCGACGGAAATTTCTACGCGTCGCCAGATCATCGTAGGACGCGGAGCCACGAAGAGTTTCTGGAAGAAACAAGGTTACGGCGAAATCGAGTCGTGGAGACTCGGGATCAGTTTAGAAACTTATCCCTTACGCCACGGAGTGAAGATCACCAACGGGAAGCAGGAGTGGGCGCATGTGAGAGCGAAGGGGAGGGCAACCGTACGGGTGTAGGTGCCACACACGACAGGCAAAACACCGTACCTCCAATCGCCCACGCAAGACACACCACCAACGCCACCGGAGGAAGCAGCACAGGGCCACAGACACAGACACAACCGCCCCCAAGAAGACGACCCGGGATGGCGAGTAAACAAAAATTGCCAAAGTTCACAGGGGACGGCGGCACTGCCGTACATGTGAAACCATTTGGTCTGCCAACGGAGTGACAAACCAGAATGACTAGGTACAGCAATTCCCAATCACGTTACGTGGAGTTGCCATAGATTGGTACTCCGATGTAGATAAGCAAAAAGTGGCCACGTGGGCCAACCTACAGAAGGAATTCACGGAAGAGTTTCAGTTGCTCCATGATGACAACGAAATTGTAACAGAGATATACAGTACCAAACAAGGTACCAAGGAGACAGTACAGGCATACAGCAGGAGACTGAAGGAATTGTTGGGTAAAATGGAAAGCCAACCGGCTGAGGGCTTGAAAAAACGATGGTTCGTGGAAGGATTGAAATCCTCCCTACGGAAAAAAATGAAAATTGTACCCCCGACGTCATATGACGACACCTATAATAGGGCGATGGACCTAGAGAGCGAATACAAAACATCAAGGAAGAAGAAAAGTAATAAATATTCATCTGACGATGATGAAGATTCTGACGCGGAAAGCAGCAGTGGTGGCGAATCGAGTAAAAAGGTGCACGCTCTCCAAAAGGACATGGAACGAATGCTG
Source organism: Cryptomeria japonica (assembly GCF_030272615.1). Lineage (NCBI taxonomy): Eukaryota > Viridiplantae > Streptophyta > Pinopsida > Cupressales > Cupressaceae > Cryptomeria > Cryptomeria japonica. The sequence goes on from NC_081412.1 coordinate 578,264,858, forward strand.
AAAGAATTCAAAGCCATGAAAGGGAGTACAAGTAAGACGGAAGAAAATGACGTGTGGTGTACCGACTGTAGGAGTGATGGACACACCAAAGGGTCCTGCCCCAAGAAGGCTTTCTATGACATTTGTCAGATTGCGGGACATTTGACAAAGGAATGTCCCTACAATATGAAAACCAGGAACCAACAAGTTCTCTTCACGCAAGAGCAGCCGGCCATCGAAACTTCGCAAACCGCCAACAATAATGCATCACCTGGCAGATACCGGAACAATCGGCGAGGGGGGAGGACCAATAATAATAATAGGAGCCGAATCCAATATGATGCAAAGGGACGGCCAATGATCTAGTGCCGAGCCTGCAATCAATGGGGCCACTTTGCGAGAGAATGCACCTCAGAAGAAACTCCACAAAAACTATGCAAATGGTGTGGGCCTGGAGACCACGATGATGGAACTTGCCCAAAGTCTGGAGTGAACCTGCTCAACATCGACAGGACGGAGGAACGGGTATTGGCAATCACACGGTCACAGGCAAAGAAGGCCACATACCCGGACCCTCGCACGGAGAAGCAGCGGGCGCTGGAGGCCAAGGCTGAAGTGGCGAAGGAAATGTTGGCACAAAGGAGCACCCAGGAAGCGGTAAGTACTTCCCAATCTGAGGCAAAGGAAAATATCCTAAAGCAAATGTTGCAGATTGAAGTGCCGGTGAAAATGAAGGACCTCCTGGAAACGATGCCGCAATTACGTACGGTCCAAGTAACCCCGCACAATCAGGCAACCCGGAATACGGATGGTTTCGGCAGAACACCTACAGACCCATTGGTCCTAACACTATACAGTGGCCGGCACCCGGCGGTGGTAGAAATGGGAATACTGGGCACCATTTTGACTGACACAATCATCGACGGCAGGTCCGGAGTGAATGTGCTTCCAGAAGAAACCTGGAAGCAGCTTGGCAAGCCGACACTATGGCCGTCAACCTTCAACTTACTGGGAGCGGATCAACATGGTATCAAACCCCTTGGAACGCTCATGGCGCAACAAGTGACCATCGGGACACAACCATTTGTCCTCGACTTCGTGGTGATTCCGCTAGCCAAGAAAGGATACGACGCCATTCTGGGCAGAGGGTGGTTGGTGGCAGCCAGAGGGAATCACAACTGGAAGCGTAACAGGTTGTCAATGGAGAAAGCCGGGAGAAAATTTATTATCGACCTGAAAACACAACTTGTGAGTGAAGAACTCGCGTCAGAGTCGGAATCAGACGGCGAAGGTGGAGTTGACGGAGGAAAGTACGGAAGGGAACCGAACGAGGAAGGTGTTCTCGGAATCCAAGGATGTTCTGAGGACGAGACCGATTCCCTTAATGGGCTCTTCCACTGGCAAATGGAGGACTACGAGTTGCTGTATGGGTGTAACATGTTGCAGGTTGACGAGGATCGGGACGAGAACGAATTTCCACCAACGTACGGGGAATACACCAAAGGGGATGCCCCGGTCAACGAAGTACCAGCACACAGGTTTGACATGACAAAACCAATCCGGTACGAAGAGTCTGTAAAACCTACAAACCTCAACACGGAAGCAGAGCCAAGGAACGTCCTGGTTGGCGACGACTGGAATCCAGTCCTGAAAGCCGCCGCGTTTAAAATATTCATGGAATACAAGGATGTATTCACTTGGACGTATAAGGACCTCAAAGGGGTGCCGCCAGAACTGTGCGTACACCAAATTTCACTCGTACCTGTACGGAAGATGCCGTACAGAATGAATAAAAACTATGCTGCGAGAGTGAATGATGAAATTGAACGTATGCTCGAAGCCGGGATTATTTTTAAAGTACAGACCAACGAGTGGGTGTCGCCCATAATGATATCCCTTAAAAAGGAGGCAAACCAGATCTAAATCTGCGTGGATTTCAGATGCCTTAACGCGGTCACCATAAAAGACCCGTTTCCAATACCATTTATGGATAGCATCTTGGAAGAAGTGGCCAGTCATGAAATTTATTCATTCATGGATGGATTTTCTGGGTATAACCAGATATCCATCGCTGAAGAAGACAAATTAAAAACCACCTTCATAGTGGAGGATGGCGTGTACGCGTATAATCGAATGTCGTTCGGATTATGCAACGCACCAGCGCCTTTCAACGGATAATCCTTAACATATTTGAAAAGATGTCAATAGGGAACTTCAGGGTGTTCCTTGACGACTGGTCCATCTACAGTAACCAAGATACACATTTGGCCGCACTTGGCGAATGCATGGAGAGATGCAGGCGAGCTCGCCTAGCACTCAACCCCAAAAAATGCAGATTCATGGTGCCTCAAGGGAAGCTGTTAGGACACATAGTGTGTAAGGTTGGACTCAAGACTGACCCAGACAAGATTCGGGTGATAGTGGAAATGGAGGCACCCACAGATGTCACGGGAGTCAAATCCTTCCTAGGACACATAGGGTATTACAGGCGATTTATCAAAAATTTTGCTCGAGTATCCTGCCCTCTGGACAAGCTGACAAGGAAAGGTGAACGGTATACATGGGGGACGGCTCAGGAGGAGGCCTTCCAAGAACTGAAGTCATGGTTGGTGGGTGCTCCAATCCTAACATATCCTAACTGGGACAAAGAGTTCCACGTACACATTGACGCATCCAACTTTGCCATAGGGGCCACACTGGCGCAGGTTGGCGACCACAGGCTAGATCACCCGGTCTACTTTGCAAGCAGACTCCTGTCGAAGGCAGAGAAAAATTATAGCACCACAAAAAGGGAAGCCCTCGGGATGGTGTACTCCGTCCAGAAATTTCGACATTACTTGCTCGCCACCCCGTTCACATTTTATGTGGACCACCAGGCTTTGATGTATCTGGTAAACAAGCCAATTATCCAAGGACGAATCAGCCGATAGTTGCTATTGCTGCAGGAATTTACATTCAACATTATCGTAAGACATGGGAAGAGCCATGTGATAGCTGACCAACTGTTGAGAATCCAGTCAGGAGAACCAGCCGAAGGAGTGAATGAAGATTTTCCAGACGCTCACTTATTTCGCATCGCAGTTCTCCCCGCCCGGTACGCAAGCATGGGGGAATATTTGTCGACATCACGGTTCCCAAGGGAGATGCCACCAGGAGAAAGAAGGAAACTGGTACTGAGGAGCAGGACATTCCAACTCATTAATGGCCTATTGTATAAAATGGGGCCTGATCAGATCCTACGGCGATGCGTCCTAGAAGAGGAAATTCTGGGCGTCCTAAGGGAAGCACATGAAGGGCCCGCAGGTGGACACATGGGGCCCGACACCACGGTGAGGAAAGTTCTGTTGGCAGGACTGTGGTGGCTGACACTACATAATGACGCCAAGGAGTGGGTAACAAGCTGTGATACATGCCAACAGGCCGGACGACCATTAAAAAAGGATTTTATGCCCCTCAACCCATCGAATGCCCAGGAACTGTTTGAGAGATGGGGATTGGATTTCGTCGGACCATTAAAACCAAGTAGAGCCCGACGATGCAGATACATTGTAGTGGCAACAGAATACTTGACCAAGTGGGTGGAGGCACGGGCCTTACCCGACAATTCGGCAGTCAATACAGCAAAATTCATCTATGAACACATCATTACGCGGTATGGGATTCCAATCCAACTGACGACTGACAGAGGAGGCCATTTTGTAAATCACATAATCCGATTGCTAACAACGGAGTTTAAAATCTTCCACTCCTTATCAAGCCCCTACTATCCACAGGCGAACGGGCAGGCCAAGGCGACCAATAAAATAATAATGTCAGTGATATATAAGTCTTGCGGAGTGGAGAAGGATGACTGGGAGGAGCGCCTACCGTCAGTACTTTGGGCATACCGAACAATTTACAAGGTAACTACTGGACAGACTCCCTTCCAGCTAATGTATGGACAAGAAGCCATGGTGCTAGTTGAATTCATGGTGCCGAGTCTCCGGATCGCCATCGATAATCGACTTGGCCACATGGAAAGCCTGAGGGAGAGACTGTACGCTTTGAACAAATTGGACGAACAAAGAATGATGGCTCAATGGGCGACAGAGACAGCCCAGCAAAGACGGAAGGTTTGGCACGACAAGCATCTCCGGCGAATGAAGTTTACTCCTGGGCAGTTGGTGTTGAAATTCAACGGAAGGAACGAAATCAAACCTGGGAAATTCAAAGTGCGTTGGCTAGGACCCTTCAAGGTACGCGAGGTCAATACCAACGGGGCAATTAAGTTGTGGACGCTGGACGGGGAAGAGATACCAGATGTCGTCAACGGGTCGAAATTAAAAATTTACCACGAACGGAGGGAGCCCGGACCATGACGGATGCTTAAAAGACATAAAATAAATAAATAGAAAAAAAAAAAGTGGGCCCACCGTACGGTGGAACCACCGTGCGGTGGTCACCGCACACCACACATAAAAGCCCGCACAGCCCCACGGAAACAAATAAAAGTCCACACAGCCGAGGGGGAAAGAAGAAAAAAAACGACAGCCGCGGGGGGAAGAACGACGCCACGCCGCACAGCCCACACGCACAACCGCACGCACCAAGCCACACAAGTCTGTGCCGCTACGGCAGACGGGTTTTAGTTTTGAAAAAAAAAGGGTTATAAAAGCATAATTGAAGAAGTAATCTGGTACTAATGGACATAAACAGGAACAAGGCAGATTGGCGGAAACAGTTGCAGCCGTTAGAAGACAAGTTGCAGGGAAGGCAAAAAGAAACCAGTGCAGACACAGGCAAACGGATTTTACCATCTAGGGTGCACATTGCAAGTAGTCTCGGTATGAGTACCAGTCAAAAAAGCAAGAAGCATTGTCCCAAACCCTTGGTGACAAAGGACAAAGATGAAATAACGGCAGATAATATTATGTTCGAGGGTTTGAATGGAATCGACTGTCGGAACTGGTGGGCAAAGACACCTCAGGATGATTTAATAAAGAAAAGCCTTCGCCAGGCACAGGTACACTGGGCCGTCCAGATGCCAGTTTTTTCGATAAAGGACTTTGAGGTGGTTTTGCGTGCCATGATTGGCAGCTATGACAGACATCGCCACCAGTCGGTATTTGATTATCAACATCAGAGGATAACAGTGTCATTCACAGCAGGCGAGTTCACTAGGGTATTTGGCATACCGGGGATAAAAGGAAAGAAAATAAACACTTCACAGAAAATATCCCCAGAGAATCGTGCCACACTGCTCCAGTTGATGTTGCGCGATAACCTTACCCAAGGCGAGAAAGATAGCCTCAAGAGTGCAGGCAAGAGTCGGGGAGTGAAGAAACAATTTTTTGCCAAGGGAGTATGGCGATGCCTGTTGTCGGTGGTGAAGAGTCGCCTCACAGGTGCCACCCGCGCGTCGGACATAGCCATTGCACAGATAGTGTTGATGAATGGGCTGCACAATGGAGTGGTATACGATTGGGCGTCACTATTGGCGGATAGGATGGACGAGTTCATGACACTGCAATACAAGAAGTTCTACATGCCGCATCACGCCATTGGATTATTCCTGGACGCAGTCCGCACGCAGATCACCCCGGGCTCACAACCATTGGAGCCACAGGGCCGTGTTGCACCAGATCAACCGCCCATATTCTGTTGGTCACACTTAGACGTCTTGGCACATGGCACGGAGGCACGTTTGGGCACAAAAAGAAAGAAGGCCACCATGTCCGATACGGAGTCCGACACGAAAGAGTCTGAGGCTGAGGATGCAGAAAGTGGCAAGGAGGAATCCGCAGACACCTCCCAGGTAAGGGGAGGGAGTTTTTGACTGGCAGGGAGAAGGGGCGACCAGTTGCTTGAAGAAGGGGTAGTGGAGTCTGCAGGTACAGTAGGGTCTACTGTAGCATCACAGGTGCAGGTCCACTTTACACCAACCTGCTTACTAGAGACTTGTCAGTTGGCGGTGTCGCGGTCCTTCGAGACAGTGAGTGTAGTCACCATGGTACCAGTTCCTAGTTTCGGGCAGCCTCGGGGGACGATAGCCATGACACCACCACAGGTGGAGACCTTGGCGAGTGCAAAGGCTTCCATGGTGCACGAGGTGCCGGATGTGACAAGACAGGATGTGCCAGGGTTGCCCGGATATATGCAGGAGGCAATGACGGCAGCAAGCACTCTTCATGATGACCTCACTAGCTGGTTGAGCCGTTACCAGATGGCGCCCGTGGCACCGGGAGAGGCCACTCCATCCCTAGGGCGGACTACGTATTCCTTGGATGTCATTGATCTCGAGGAAGGGAGTTCCCCGAGCAGCAGGGCAGTTCAGAGGGTTGCTTCACCCCCTACGGTGGTAGTAACCAGTCCGTACAGAGCAGAGGAGGTGCCCGTGGGAAGTCAGCAGGGTGGAGAGTTGGAGCAGTTTATTACTGAGATGACTCTAGGAGCATAGCGGCTTGTGTCATCTGCCACGCTCCAGGCCGATGCGACCATGGTTGAGCGGATGGAAGGGTTGTTGACCTTTACCCGCACGGGATGCCGAGCTAAGTTTGAGAGGTGTTTTGAGTGTGCCAGGTGGCCGGATACGGAGAGCCTGGCGATGCTGGAGGCCTGGCACCTCACTGAGGGGGTTGGCGAGACCCAGATGCAGTCGTTGGTGAGAGAGGTAGAGCAGACCTTCCGTGAAGGTTATCTGGAGCTTCGGAGGTCACAACAGACGGCAACTACAGTTGAGGCTTTGAGGGTGGCAGCAGTAACAGCTCGGGAGGAGCTGGCTACCAGGTTTCGCGAGCTAGAGGCTACCATGGCACAGAACCAGGCAGCGGTGGACATTTTAGTAGCAGAGAAGTCTGCCTTGCTGATACAGTTGGAAGAGGAGAGGGCCTCGAGGGAGCTGTTGGAGACTCGGTTGGTCAGTGCCCTGGAAAATGTGGACAAGAAGGATAAGGAGGTGCTCGAGGCAGCCTATATGGCAAAGACTGCTATGGAGCAGCAAATGGTCGCGGAACGGGATCTTAAGAGGAGGACGGAGCAGGTGTATGAGCTCCGTGGGCGCTTGGCGTCCACTGCTACACCACCACCAGCGCCTTCTTCATCAGGGACGTCTTCTGCACTTAGTTTTTTTTCTTCTTCTGGATTTTTGCGAGCTCCATGTATTCTCCATTTTGTTGTAAGTCGCCTGGAGACGACTTTTCTTTTTGGGGGGGATGATGTTAGTTGCATTATTGTATACGGGAATAAGAATAGTTAATTAAGTCGTAATTGGGTTTGTTAGTTGGCAACCGAGGGGTGGTAGTTGCGGTGCGACGGTTGGCACTCGCACCCCCTCAATATCTTTATATACTCCTGATTGTAACTTGTGAAGGACAAATTATGAATGGAATAACACATCTGATACTTGTCTGATATCTATGGCATTGTTCTGCATTACGTACTTTATGCTTTAAGTATTCACCCGAGAGGGCAAACACCAATGCAGCATAGGCTATTTATGGCAATCCAACTTGGTATGATGATCCAGAGATTCAGTTCTATTTTTGGCAGGCAAATTTAATTCAGCTTCTTCAGCTTGATTATATGATCAAATGGACCTAGGCATTTATTAATTAAATGACTTGAGTTATTTCTTCTTTTTTGGGGTGTCCATCTTAAAAATATTTTTATTAAAGATTTTAATCTTTAAAAATGTGCAAACAAGTGCTTATGTTGGGCGATTCCTTATTGAGAAAAATATTTTATTAAGTGAAATATTAGCTAAGGCATAATGGATGCCTAAGGGAGAAATAAGTTAATTTTGCAATATATTTCACTTATTCATTTTGGACGCCTGAGGAGGAATAAGTTGATTTTATAATATAATGCACTTTATCACCTTTGGACACCACATTATGCTTTATTGATATTTTTATAAAGTATATTTACCTCTTAGTAAAGGTCGATTTGGGGAAAAGGAGAAATTAAATGTAAATTTCAAAATAATATGAAGTGAATGTGCAATTGGGTTTGGCGTCCATTTGGAGGGAATGTGAATTTGAATTTGGAGACACAAAAAGCTATAAATAAGAGTGTTGGGCTCTTTGGTATCCATTATTACTTTGATAATGAAGTTTTGTCAAAATGTTGTCAGACTCTTACTTTGAGGAATGCATACCTCCTAATGCCTCAGTTTCGTGCTTGAGAGATAGCGCCTAACTGAATGTATGATTGTTTCTCATCCAGAGGAGCAAATTGGACTCAATGTGGTGAAGATTTGTGTGGATTTCTGATTGTTCTTGTTGTTGGTCGCGGAGTGTGTTGAAGTAGATTCTTGGTTGCAGGTCTCTAGTGTGTCACTTTTCTTGTTCTGGGTATTTCTCCTATCTCTTTTTGTGGTTTGGGCGATTCATTTTGTGAGTATGTAGAGTCTAAAATGGTGTTTGGGATTTTATATTTGCAAAATCATACCGTAGCTATCCGTACCATGTGGTTGAGTGCTTTGGGATGCGTGCATAAATTATTGTGGTCAGTTTGCCATGTTTTGTTGTCCTAGGATTGATCTCCTACCTCCTAGTGATCATGTGCTTTCAGTTTCATGTCATTTGGTTAAGAATTGAGTGAGTTGTGAGTGTTTTAGTGGGATTTGGTGTTGTTGTTTTGTGTGTTTTCAGCATGCTGGGAGTATATCAGATTTAGAGATTTTCCGTTTTGGAGTGTCTTCTTGTATGGAGTTGGTTTAGGGGTGTGTGGGTTCTTTGGTGTGGAGAGAGATCTTAGTAATTATTTGCAGCTGTTGGTTCTTCATTCTTATCTTCTATGAGTCATATTTTAATGCTGGTAGTAGTACTAACAACAATTTCTATTGATTTTTCCTAGACCCACTGCAAAGTGGAAGAGGCTGGCCTTGCCACCTATCTTTGGAATAGTGATTTCTCTTAATTTGTAATCCATATTATGCATTGTAAAGCTGGTTAGTAGTACTAACAACTATTTAATTGGATTATTGGTCTTAGTCCCACTGCATAAGTGGAAGACGCTGGCTTTGCTGCCTACTTTGAATATTGTAATGCTGTCCTCCCACTGCATAAGCGATAGAGTTGATTTTTAATTTTATTTTTAGTCCTCCCCCGGGATAAGCGATTGAATGATTGCTATTTCAGTTTCTAGCTTGTCCTTGGCTGGTTTACTGCCAAGTTATTTTTCAGTATTCTCATTATCTCGCTGAAAAGTGGAAGGGGTAGGCTTGCCACCCAAGTATTGTAATCAATTTCAGTTTCTGGCATCTAACGATCCCTTCAACACTGTATGCTCTCACCCTCCCAGACTGGGCTCTCGGTGATCAAAAGGCGGAAAGGGTTACTTTCAGCAGTATTGGGAATTCATTTTCTAACTCTAATTGGTGTTTGTGTTGATTGTAAACTGAAATAATTGAAAAAAAAAGGGGGGGATATTACAATATTTGCAGATCATGGGTGACTTGGTCATCTCCGCCAATGAGAATTAACTTGGCCCCTCTAAGTTGGATTTCTTATTAGAACAATAGGCCAACCACTTTTGGGTTATTTTTTGGATTTCAGTTTGATGTTGAAAAATTATTTTCTAGAAAGTGACCCTTACTAGATAGGAAAAGCAAATTTTAATTTGATTTTTTAAAAGTTGAATAGTGCTTTCATTTCCCAATGCATCAAATGTTTGAGATGGCACCCTGTCTTTTATTTTCAACCTTAAGGTTAAGCAGCAGAGTTTATTAATGCTCGATGGGGCAAGCACAGTTGTTTTTAATAATTTTGTCATGCTCCTGAAGAGAATCCAAGAATCGTGCAATCTTGTAAGTGATTTAATGTTATTTTAAGTTTTTTGTTACTGTTTATAACTGTACTGTAATTGTCTTGGAAAGTAAGAAAAGACAGCTGACTTTAGGATTATTATTCTCCTGCTATTTATATCCTCATATCCACCTCTTAGTTTATTAATTTTGAAATTTATGGAATTTTCCCTATTGATTGAAACAGGGATAATATGTCCAAAATAAGTAGGAGATATTTTCCACAGCAAGTCAAATTATGACATTGCTATCAGGATTCAACTGTGTAGTTTTTGAGTCAAACTTATTTATTAATTTTTTTCCATGAGTGCTTAGTGGGTCATTCATTCTTATGAGAGAATGGGTTCTTGTAAACTACTCATGAAACATGGGTCAATGAGTTGGACCAAAAAACTACACAGTTGAATCCTGATAGCAATATCATAACGTCCAAAATAACCTTCATGAGATTATTTACCACAAATGTCCTCATAATGTAATTTCATCTATGCATCATGGTGGACAATATATAAATTTACTTAGCATGCACATTGAGCGAGCCAATTGTGTTATCTTTGGGCACATAGCCATCTTTCCAACCAACCAGTACTTTTATGTTGTTCAACCACCTCATTAATCAAACACCACTTTTATGTAGGTATTGTTTTTTATATGCAAGCAAACTAAACCAGATAGCTGTCGTTGCTATTTCTCTGTTTGTGATGTTCTGATCATACTTGTTTAATTCTATACAGCAGTTATTCAAACCAGTCTGCTTTACTTTAGTGCGTATGCCTTGTAATGTGCATCCATGTTTGGAGTCTCTGTGTGGCCGTATTTTGTTCTTTGATTTTTAAATGCTAGGATTTTGTTTGCCTCAAGTTATCTAAATGCTTTCTAGCATATGTAGTTTTAATTGTTTACAGTCTCTTATTGAACATGTAATGTAGCCTTTTTTAGACCTAACATATATATTTGGACTTGTTTTACTTTTTAGGTTATGCGCAAACATGGAATTCCGGAGCCTTATGAAAAATTGAAGGAATTTACTCGTGGACGTGCAGTAACAAGGGAAAGCATCCAGGAGTTTGTGCAAAGTTTAGAGTTGCCAAAAGAAATCAAAGGCAGGCTCTTACAATTGACTCCACAAAGCTACATTGGAGATGCAGAGTCACTAGCAAAATTTGTTTGAGAGTTGCATACATCAAGTACCTAATCTTTAAGGAAGTAGATGATTTGTTTGTGATGTCTCCTACTAGGTTTAGGCCTGTTTTAACCATAATTAATCGATCTCAACATACTTATGATTTAAATAAGTTGATTAGGAGACAAAACTATCTTAACATGAATTTATTTTATATTCTTATGTCTTTTATTGAATTTAGATTTTATTGTTGATGACTGTTGCTTCAGTTGTATAATTAGTTTTAATTGTATTCATAATATTGATTGCATTATTGCAAAAAAATAAAAAATATTGATTGCATTACCAATGTTAAATTATATTAACATCGAATAATATTATTAGCAGCTCTTTAACCGTCTCCATTTATACCTTCCAAAGAGATGATTCTCTTAGAGACTTTTTCATGAATGAGCGTCTCTCTCAATATAATCACACCTCTTCAATGATTTAATCGCCGACTTAGAGATTAGTGTTTTTAAACAATGGTTTAGTATAACTTGCACCTTATCTTTTATAGAAGTCTCCTTAATGTTAAAGTAAATTAATTATACTATGGTCTGCACAGACCTACAGCCGACTTTCACAGACCAACGAGATGTTCTAGAATTTCATAAACTTCACATGTTGTTGACCAGACAACCATCTTACCACCGACTGCCATAAATATCTCAGCGAACTTGATGATCTACACTGTTTGTAAATTAAATGTTCATTTGCCTATAAATACAATGGCTGAGCCTGGGATATCAAGCGCTCAGTTTGGAAAAGTGCTCTGTTTCTATTTGTGTGCTCTGTTTTGTTTATCTACTGTGCTTTTTTTTCTCACTTAATACAATCTCCTTAAAGCGCTTGCTCATTGTTTTAACTAATCGCCGCCTTTGTGTTTTATTATTAAACATATTAGCCATATTTCTCTGTCTTAATGAATCGCTGCTGATGATGATTGTTTACATTCACGTCTTAGCAATTTGTTAATGATCTTGATTGCCATTAGTGAAGTTGCACCCTCTCTTGGCAGATTGTCCGTAATTACTCTTGTTCCCTGAGTAAATCAGTTCCTTCGTCTTCAATCTATGAATCATTGTTGTCTCAAAAACTATTGTAATTGCTTTATTAGGAATCGCTATCATATAGAACTTTCTCCTCTGTTTATCCACGGCTGCTCTATTGCTAATAGCTATTTTTATTAAACATTGTCAATGCTGGTCGCTGCTTCCATGCTTTCATTTCTGTGCACTACCACTTGAATCGGCCTCTTGCTTATAAAATCAGGTATATTTCTTTAATGTACTTCAAGTAGTTTTTATAATGATATAATTTATAATATATTAGTATATCTTTATTTAAAAAATATAGGTAAATTATGCAGAGAGATATCTTATAATAGAAGGGAATCTGGGGATTGATTGTTCTCTTTTAAATATTATGGCACTCTTTCACTATCATTTGAATGTCACCGTTTCATATAATTGGAGAGAAGTGGTACCCATCATTTAAATGTCAAATTGTTTTAAAATTGAATTTTCGTTTACGGACATTTTGATGTCATTGTAGATGCCTCTCGGCATAATAAATTGTGTTTACAATATAATATGAATTTATTTCTATTTGAATATTTTAAAAATATTATTAGTGATAAATAATAATTAAATAATAATATTTAATAAATAAATAAATTTCAAATAATCATTTGTTGATAATTAATATATTAATTAATAATAATTATTATTTCATTTAGGATATATATAACGATCAAGGAGGGGACATGACATTATTATGAAGGTAATGTAGAGAAGACAACAAATGAAATAATCTTAGAGTCTAGTGTTGAGAATTGTATATTTTCTTTTTCATATAAAAATATTGTAGCAATTATTTTACTCATAAAGGTATTTATCTACACCATGCAATAAATACCAAAATACACACATCAATAATCATTATGATGAATAGGATAAACTTTTGCGAGCATGTAAATGTTTTAAAGAGGCATTTGGTGAGAGCACCATGACTCAAATTTCTTTGTTGGTCAATGGTTAAAACTTCCAATTTTTGGCATTTGTAGTTGCAAGTTTCGTAACAAACCTTTCCCTTTGTATGTTTATGCTCCAAAACTTCTACTGGGAAGACATGTTTGCTTGAAAGGTCTAAATACTAATTATGTTTGTTGAAAGGAAGAGTTATACCATATTAATAATCATATCCCCCAAAGGCACCCCTTTTTAATTTTTTGTGGATAGATGCACTGTTTAATTTATTCATGGCAAGGCGCAAAATGATTGAAGTCTTGCAGTTTGTGTGGGGAGTGTCACTTTGCTAGTTCAATCCAATATTGGTCTTGAGTGATCCAATGTATAGGCTACCAATTGTTAATGGCCTCCTTGTCAACAACTCTGTAATCTATGCACATGCACACACTCATGTCCTCCTTCATCAACACAACAAAAGATGCAAATGGGCTTTCTCTTGGACAGATATGCCCCATCTCCAGAAGCTCCTTGATAGCTTTTTCAATTTCATCTTTGTGTCTCTTGGAGCACCGATAGGAAGTGGTGATAATTGGCTTGGCTCCCTCTTCCACTTCAATCACATGCTCAATTCCTCTTTTCAAGAGGCCATCTAGGTGGTATGCCACTAAAAAATTTACTTTGCTTATTCAACAAAGCTTGCACATTTTGATGTTAAACTCTTTTTTCTTCTTGAGAAATGGTAGGCATGATGACACTTATGCTGCTCACTCAACTTGATCATGACGATGCAATCTCTCCATCCTCTTGAAAGTGACAACATAAGGAACTCCATTTGACATTCCTCACAACACATCCTTCTTTCGATCAACTTGGAATTTCAGCTCCATAGTTTGTAAGTTCAAAGTAATTTGTCCTAAAGATTGCAGCCATTGGATGCCAAGAACAACATCTGTATCACCCCTAGCGGCATAAATCTTTTGGTGAAAAATAGCAAATTAAAAGTATTAAGATTTTTAGGAAAAAAAAGAGTTTTGAATGGGAAAAAATCAGATTTTAAAAAAATGTTGAAAAAGGGACAAAAATTACTTGTTTTTTTAATTTAAAGGCATTTCCATAGCATGGAGATATAAAGACACATAAAATATTGTTTTACCATGAATTGTCCAAATAGAAAAATATAGTGCAGCATGTAAGCTTCGCTAGAAAATGATTATTTGGTAAGTTCTATATGAAGCTTATAAAGTTATTGCTAAGTTAACAAGAAAACATTTCATTGAATGATACATGCTTAATCTTCTAGTCTTTTTGTATGATGTGAGTGAATGGTGAAATTCTACTAACAACATGGCATCCCAAACTATTATTAATATCAAAAGAATGTTTAATCATAGAGATTGCACCATCATGATTCATAACAAACTTTGAAACTTGAACTTATTTTCTCAAGACTCCATTATATGAATTAAATTATGTCTTCATCGATAAAAACCTTAATGGCCACAAGCGATGGGAATCTATAGGCAATGACAATAGTGAGGGTAGGGGGGAGGAAGATGAGGACGATGGGGAGGCTATTGAGTTAGATTCCCTTCCCCTTGAGCTAGTTTCTTAGGCATGCGATAATCGCGTGGACATTGGGAATGGCTTCGACCCTCTTGGTTTGGATGGTAGTATGGTGTGTAGTTCTAATCCTTGGGTTGAGGATGGTGACAATTGGGAGATGATGACCTAAAGGAGTTGCGTGTAGATGATGAAGAGCTTCTTCTCGACATTTTTCTTTGGGTAAGATTGTTGAACGAATTTTTTGATCATGTTGTTTGTAGGGAGCCTTTGTCCAACTTTGATGTGGGTTTGTGTAAGAGCTTCCTCTCCCAACCTCCTGTAAATATGTGTGTCAAGTGTGTTCTTGACCCTATGCTTTCTCCTAATCTTTCTGAGGTTTCTCTTCTTGAAGGGTGTGTTGGAGAGGGTTCTGACATTGAGAGTGTGCCCTCTTTCATTGAATTCCTTGCTATTTTTTTAGCCTCTTAAAGGGGCTTTCGAGGTTTCTTTTAAATCGATGATTGGGTATTTGGTGGTATTTGTTCCTTTGGGTGTTGCCTAGAGATGATGATGACCCGTTTGTTGCAGATTTTGTTGCTATCTTTGTTTGTTCCAATGTTGGTCTGGATTCGAGGTCCCCCTTGCAAGTACCTCACTCTAGAGTATGTAGGCTGAAACCTTTATTGGGTTTCTCATGTTCCTACTCTTGTTTCTCTAAGTATTCCTAATGGGTATATAGATAGAGCCATCGTTGGTCTGCATTTTGCACTCATCAAGAGATTTTTCGGTTCTGGATCAAATATTGACATTTGTAGTTGCGTTTCTAATAGTTGGAGAGCCCCAACTCTCAGTATTGTGGCTTTGATGAGTGATTATCTGCTATTCTCTTTTCATTCCAAAGAAAATAAGAAAGCATACGAAAAACTGATAAGGGGTAAAAAAGAAAAATAGGTGAACACTAGAAGAATGGAGTTGATAGCTCTTGGAAAGTAGAATCCAAAGAGATTTTGGAAAGAATTACAGCAAAAGAGAGGACAAGTAGAAAACAACATCACAAATTGTCAGTGGCTTGAGTATGCAAAGTTGTTATATGAGCATAATCAGAATAAACATAGGCCCCCAATAGTCAAAGAAGATACTGAACTTTTTACCATTAAGGATATCAATCAAGGAATAAAAAGGTTGACAGGAGGAAAAGCTCGGGATATTGATGGGCTGCAAGCTGAGTACCTAAAATGGGGTGGAGTTGGTCTTACATCTCATATTAAAAACATCTTTAATAAGGTCACTCAAGAAGGCTTCCCAGAAAACTGGATAACCAGTGTGGTGATTCCTCTTCATAAGAGCGGTGATATCAATAACCCATCAAATTACCACACCATAATGGTTAATCCCCTTATGGGGAAACTCTTTGGAAGCATGGTTGAACGCAAGATTAGTAGTTGGGCAGAAAGAAAAGGAAAGAGAGCTAAAGGGCAAGCGAGTTTCAGACCAAAACACTCCACTATTGACCACGGTGTTACTCTTAGATTTTTAGTTGAAAAAATATGGAACAACCAGGGTGGTGAAGCCTTTTGCTGTTTTGTAGACTTCAGAAAAGATTTTGACACAGTACCTGCTGGATTGTTGGGGAGATTGTTGGATTTGGTTGTTGTTGTTGGTGTTGGAAATAAGCCACACCCGGACCAATGATGGATTGGCCCGAGAGGGGCCAATAGCTCAGTGGTAGAGCACTCTAGCAGCGTATGGAAGATCATAGGTTAGAGTCCTAGCTGGTCCATGTCTCAACATGGTATCAAAACCAAGTCCAGGCTAGGAGCCCCAAGCACACGAGAGGTGTGGCTTAAGGAGGGGTGTTGGTGTTGGAAATAAGCCACACTCGGACCGATGATGGACTGGTCCAAGAGGGGCCAGTAGCTCAGTGGTAGAGCACTCCAACAGCGTATGGAAGGTCCTAGGTTCGAGTCCTAGTTGGTCCACGTCTCAATAGTTGTCATTGTTGCTGCTAGGATATATGTTGTTGTCATTGATGTCAACATATTCCTGTGATTTATTCCAGTGAGTTTGGAAGAGTTTTTGATCCGGTTTTGAAGTTTGGTTTTGCTGATCACTATTTTGCAGAATCTGGTATTTCCTCTGGTATATTCCGGTGTGATCAGATCTTGTGCTAAGACTTTGGGATATTGTTTGGGATGATCTTGTGTATCTTCATTTCTGATGGTTCATGATTTGGTGCTCCACAAGTTATCTTTCTTCGTGACAGTTGTCGATTGGTTGTGTTCTTGAGCTTTCTAGATGTTGATTGATGAAGATTTGAAAAGTGGTGTTGGTGCAACTGTTCTGGATGGTTCTAACGCTCTTGTCTGTGTTTCCTAGTTGTGTCCTATTTGTTTTGATGATCCACATTGATCGTTGTGCGAATTTTTGGTGATTTCTGTGAACCGATGATGATTTTCGTGTTATGCGGTATTTCTGATGATGTAGTGTGTTGCGGTTGATCTTGGCATCATTTCCGATGGATGTGATCATTTGGGAATTTGAATTAGGTCCATGTTATGTAATGTAAATCATTATACTGGTCCGGTGATTGATCTTTGTATCGTGTAATATAATTTTTATAATTATGAGTGGAGGGTTTAGCCGACCTTGTTATCAAGGTTGATGATTTGTATTTATAGGTGAGATAGTTATGTAATTTAGGTGTCGGTATTGCATTATCAGAGAGAGGTGATTGTGCGAACAAGAGACTTATCATTCAGTGTAGTGTTGAGGTGAGATTGGTGTTACAGAGGAGACAATTGTGCTTAACCAGAACTTTCATCAGGCATTTGTAGATGCTATCATTGTAGTTCATTTCTTTTGGATTGTAGTCTGAATCATATTGTAATTCAGTGAGACTTCCCTGAGGATTGTAGCCTTCCAAGCATATATCTTTTGAGCAGTGAGCTCTAGGCAGTGTGCCTAAATGCATGTGCATTCCCCATTGTAATATTTTCACATACTACTGCAGAGTATCATCTTACAGTGGGTAGGTTCTCACCATGGTTTTTCCCTTAACCAAGTTTTCCACATCAAAATCTTGGTGTTGTGTGTTGTGTTGTTAATTTGCTTATCTTATTCATTGTTGCAGTTTATCAGTTTATGTTTTGAAGTTTAATTTGCTTTGATTCGGTGAAGACTGATTCACCCCCCTTCTCAGTCTTCCTTCTTTATTGCTGCTAACAGTACCTCATGACAAATTATGAAATAGAATGAAAGAATTGGGAGTACTTAATGTGCTTAGAGCTGCAGTGCATAAGCTATATGAGCAGGTAAATTCTAAAATCAGAATTGCAAAGGGAATGTCAGAATGCTTTAGTAGAGATATAGGCATCAAACAAGGCTGCCCACTCTCTCCAACCCTATTTGGGTTATACATTGATAAGTTAGAAGAATGGTTAAATAAGACCAACAGAGAAGGAATTCAGTTGGCTAGCTATGCAATAAAGTTATACTTTATGTTGTGGATCTCATCCTAATTGCTAATATTGCCCATGGCTTAAGGGAACACTTGAGGGCACTTGAAACCTTTAGTCAAGACGTTGGGATGCAAGTAAACACTTCCAAGACTAAAGTGATAATCTTTTCTTTATGAAGAAATAAAATGAAACAAAATCAATTTCTTTTTGAAGGCAATCCGAGGTTGTGAATGAATACAAATATCTTGGGCTTGATTTCCACAACAAGTTTAATTGGGAAACATGTAGAGCCAAAAGAATCCAAGAGGGATGGAAAACATTGTATTCACTACAAAATAGATGTAGGAATGCTGAACTATGGGATTGGAGAACCAAGAAAATGCTTTTTGGTTTGTTGATCACCCCAATGATCTTATATGGGTGTGAAATATGGGGCAGTAGCATGTCAAATCAGAAATGGAGGCAAGTAGAAAGAATTCAAAAACATCTTATCATAAGCAGTCTCAAATTTAAAATTGTAGTTCCATATGAAATCTTATTAGCATAAACTGACTTCTTCCCTTTGGAAGCATCAACAATGATTCGATTAGTAAGTTAACTACGGAAAGTTCAAAATATGGAAACACACTACTGGCCCAAGATGGTAGTAGAAGAAAATCTAACCAGAAGGAAGAAGACATGGATGAAACAAAATGACAAATGGATGAAGAAATGGGACATTAGCATGATAGAATGCCCAATCACTAATAAGGAAATAAAAAAATATGTGAGAGAAAAATTCAGACATGGTATATGGAATAAAGAAAATGGGTGAAAAAAAGATCATTATATCAAAGAATTCAACCCAACGGGAGATCACCAAGAAAAAAGCTACATAGGAGCCAATATTAAATGGAAAGCAAAAATGTTGATAGTACAACTAAGGACAAGTTCTCACCACTTGAGATGTAAAACAAGCAGATGGATGATACCTAAAGAGGAGTGGGAAAAAAAAAAGTTCTCTTTTGCAATGCAGAAGTAGTTGAGACAAAATGGCATTTTATCATTGGAATGCTCAACATATACTGACATCTCCATGAATTATAAAGACACCTGAAAACTAACAAATTAAGCACATTATTTGAAGATGCTAGGTGTTAAATTTGTGCCCTAGATCAGTAATCAGATTTGTAACATTTAATTATGCCCTAGTTTATTAATCAGATTTCTAACATTTGATTAGTTTTTTGTAATTTAGTAAACTATAATCAAGTAAACTCAAGAATGAAACAAGGAAACAAGAGACAAACACAAATACCCTGGGAAAACCTCCAAGGAGGAAAAACCCAGCATTAAAGACCCACAGGTCAGATTATGTATTCACTCTTAATGCACAAATACAATATTTAGCTTGCTTCTCCGGATCTGATCTTTATATATCAGATCTACCCTTTTAGATGCTTCAAGACTGCACCAAAATGCCCTATATCCTCTTGGATAAGTTCGCACAATCCTTGGATAAGTTGGCACAATCCTCTTTAATGATTTCGCACCTTTAGTTGCAGAGCTAATTCGTTGATTGCATAAAATGAATCAATTGTATTTGTGTTTACAATTTAACCTTTATTTATATGGGTCTTTAACCCATATATCCTAGGTCGGCTTTAGTCCCTTTTGGCGCCAATTTACTTTATTGTGGCGTGTTTAGTGTGGCGTGGAGGATGGGGTCGGACTTGTCTTGGGGGCACGCTACCCCTTTAAGATAGGACCCAGTCCTAAATGGGTTCGGATGTTGCCTTAAGGCAATCCAAACTCATCTTCCCTAGTTATAAACAACACTACCTCTTAACTAGGGAAGAAGAGAATACATAATCTGAACCTTTAGAGTTCCATCTAGCACACAAGCATAGAATGGATCTAGCACACAATCATAGAATTACATCTCCCACCTAGCACACAAGCATAGGATGGTTCTAGCACACAAGCATAGAAAGTGTAATACACAAGTGGGTCTTTACATAATTACAATTTTCCATCTAGCACACAAGCATAGATTGGATACTTTTCATTCTTGCACACAAGCAAAGAATGATCAAAGTGCAGCAGATAGAGTCACTGAGATTGGAGCTCCCTCTCAATCAGGGTTTCATTTTCCACAATACCAAGTTTGTCTCTGAAGTATTCGAACTTCACCCTAGATAAGGGTTTGGTAAGGATGTCTGCAACTTGTTCATCTGTGCTAATCTACTTTAGTTGAATGGTGCCTAATTGCACCATATCCCGAATGAAGTGATAGTGCGTTTCCACATGTTTGGACCGGTCATGGAACACGGGATTTACTGACCTCTTTATACAACTTTGATTATCACAATGAATGGTGGTAGGAACACTAGCTTGACCAAATAATCCAACAAGGAGTTTGCAAAGCCACACTACTTCTCTGGATGCAACAGATGCTGCAAAGTACTCAGCTTCTGCAGTGCTCAATGCTACGGAAGATTGCTTTCTACATGCCCAAGAGATCACTGCAAAGCCCAAGTTGAAGCAGATACCCGAAGTACTTTTCCTGTCCTTGACACTTCCTGCCTAATCTGAGTTTGAAGAGCCTTCCAAGAAGATTGAAGTATAAAGTGAATATTTCAGCCCATAACCAATAGTGCCACACAGGTGTCTTAGAATGTGCTTGGTAGCCACCAGGTGAACAAGTTTAGGCAAGCTCATGAACTGACTGAGGGCATTCACAACATAACAAATATTTGGCCTTGTATTGACTAGATACATCAAGGATCCAATTTACTGCATGTACTCAGATGGATCTGCAAAATCAGAGTTAGTTGTAGAAACACTTAACTTCTTTAAGTTAGATTCCATGGGAGTATGCATGGGTTTACAATCCATCGTTCTAAATCTTTTCAGAATATCAATAGTATATTTTCCTTGACTTAGAAAAATTTCATTGGATTTTTGCCATACTTCTAACCCTAGGAAGTAATGCATTAGTCCTAAATCCTTCATTTCAAATTATGAGGCTAATTCTTTCTTACATCTTATGATTAGTTTATTTTCACCAGTGAGAAATAAATCATCCACATACAAAACCAAAATAAGCATATCATCATTATAAATCTTTAAGTAAATGTTAGCGTCAACATCATTCTTACGAAATCCTAAGCTTAGTAAGTACTTATCAGTTCTTTCATACCAAGCACGAGGAGCCTGTTTAAGCCCATATAAGGCTTTCTTCAACCTGCAAACATGAGAATCTCTTTTATGGATTACATAACCTTCTGGTTGCTCAATATAGACTTCCTCCTCAATAACACCATTGAGGAAGGTAGTCTTAACGTCTATTTGATGCAGTTCCCAACCTTTGGCTGCAGCAATAGCTATTATAGATCTAATAGAAGTATATCTAGCAATAGGAGCAAAAGTTTCTTCATAATCTATTCCTTCCTTTTGAGAAAAACCACGAGCTACAAACCTAGCTTTGTATTTTTCAATACTACCATCAGCATTATGCTGAATTTTAAACAACCATTTAGAAGAAACAACAGACTTACCTTTGGGTCTAGGTACAATGTCCCAGACATCATTCTTGATGATAGACCCATACTCTTCATCCATGGCTAGTTTCTAAGCATGATGGGACATAGCTTCTTCGACACTGTGAGGTTCAGACTCAATGATATTGCACATCATAGAAATGTAGTTGGCGTGATTTTAGAATCTCTTGTTATCTCTAAAGGTTTCTCTGGGAGCAGCAAATCCTTCAGCATCTTGAATCGTGTTTCTAACCCAAAGTGGTCTCTTCTTGCAGACCACAATATCCTAAGGTATATCAGTAGAGTCCATGGGTTCTATTGGGTCATTTTGAACTTCCTGATCCAGAAGGTCAGTGGACTCCTCTTGTATCTTAGGGTTAGCATCAACTATTGAATCTTGATTTTCAATCACCATATCATTATTGTCAGATAATGAACCTTTAGATCTTTTGAAAGCAATATCTTCTTCAAAAGTTACATCTCTACTTACCTCAACATACCTTTGACCTGAAATATAGATCCTGAAGGCTTTGGAAGATTCACTGTATCCCACTAAGATGCCTTTCTTTCCAAAGGGATCCAACTTGGTTCATTTTTCTTTAGACACATGAACATACACCGGGCTCCCGAATATCCTTAGGTAGCTGATGTTAGGTTTCATTCCTATAAAGGCTTCTTCAGGAGTTACATCCTTTAGAGCACGATGAGGACATCTATTCTGAATGTAAACTGTTATTTTGGATGCTTTCGCCCATAGAAAAGGTTGCAGGTCTTGATCATGGATCATGGCTCTTGCAGCTTCAACAATGGTCATGTTCTTTCTTTCAGCAACTCCATTTTGCTGAGGATTGTAGGGAACATAGAACTCCCTCTTAATTCCTGCCTTAACACAAAAGTCATAGAAACTACCTGAGGTGTATTCACCTCCATTGTCAGACCTTAAACATTTAATTCGATTTCCTGTAGTGTTTTCAACCAAGGCTTTGAATTCTTTAAATCTGTTTAGGACTTCTTCAAACTCTTTAGATTTAAGAAAGTAAATCCATGTTTTCCTAGAGAAATCATCTATGAAGATAACATAATACAGGAAACCGCTAGGAGATGCTACAGACATAGGACCACATAAATCTGAATGAATGAGTTCTAACTTTTCTTTAGCCCTACTATTGCTTTTATGAAAAGGATTCTTTACATTCTTACCCATTGCACAACCTTTACAAGCATCATCATGAGATAAACTAAGTTTAGGCATACCTTTAACCATTTACCGAGAGTGGGAAGAGCTTGAAAGTGTAGATGTCCAAGTCTTCTATGCCATAGCTCGCATGATTCAGGGGCCTCATGGATGAGAGCTTGAATTGGATTAGCTACAAGCTTATATAAACAATCACATCTATTTCCAATAACATGAGCAGTTTTGAAATTAGATTTCTTAGACCAAGCGAGTACTTTCCCTTTAGAAAATGCTATTTGCAAACCCTTATCTTCTAAGGCAGAAATGGAAATAAGATTTCTTTTAATACTAGGTACAAAAAGAATATCACAGAGTTGTAAGGAAATACAAGAATCTAGTTTTAAAGAGGTAGTACCAGAACCTTTTACCGAGTATCGAGCATCATCACTGATTACCACATGAAGGTTGGTGTCTTTTTCAATCAGATCTGAAAGATGCTCACGAAAACTTGAGATGTGTCTGGAGGCACCACTGTCAAGTATCCAAGTATTACTGTCTGTAGGAACATTGTTGGATAGTGCAGAGATAAGAAGATAATCCTCACTTTGTTCGGCAACTTCATTTAAGTTGACTTCCCTTTCCTTGGGATCATTTTAACAATCTCTGGCATAGTGACCATACTTATCGCATCTGAAGCAATGAATGTGAGAGGAATCTCTTGACTTCTTCCTTGGATCATAGGAGGAGGATCTAAAATCTTTGCTTCTCTTTTCTTTCTTCCAATGTCCACCTTTCCTAGATTTAGCTAAGAGAACATGATTATCTTTGTGAGAGTTCTTGAGTTTTCCTCTTACCTCAATTCGAGATTCCTCTTCAATGCAATCAGATTGAAGACGCTCAAAGTTGGGACAATCGGCTCTTCCACCAATGCTACGAATGAATGGTTCCCATTCATTAGGTAGACCATTTAATGCAATCATAATAAGATCTTTATCTGAAATTTGGCAATCAAGAGTACTTAGCTTGTCCTTTAGTTCTTTGATCTTCATGAAGTAGGCTATGATTGAGTCTTCCTCTTTCATTTTCATGTGAAGAAGTCGCTGCCTTAGAGAAAGAGCCCTACTGAGGTTGTTGACTTCATACATCCCTTCCAAGTGTTTGATCATTTCCTTGGCAGACGCAAATTTTGATATGACGGTGACAAGATGATTCATAATGGATTCAATTATAGTCTTCCTAGCCTTGAGGGAGTCTTTCTTTAAATGCTTCAGCTCTTCAGCATCTTTTGGAGGGGACAGCCTTTCTTCTTCTACGAACTTCAACATATCATTCTCTTCAAGGATCAATAGAATACGGACTTTCCAAGCAGCAAAATCAAGAGCTCCATCAAGTCTATCTTCAGCCCTCAAACCTGACATTTTAATCTGAAAACAAACAACAACTATATGCAATAAATGATTTACTAAAATCTGAAGTTAATGACACCTTAGCTCTAATACCATGTTAAATTTGTGCCCTAGATCAGTAATCAGATTTGTAACATTTAATTATGCCCTAGTTTATTAATCAGATTTGTAACATTTTATTAGTTTGTTGTAATTTAGTAAACTATAATCAAGTAAACTCAAGAATGAAACAAGGAAACAAGAGACAAACACAAATACCCTGGGAAAACCTCCAAGGAGGAAAAACCCAGCATTAAAGACCCACAAGTCAAATTATGTATTCACTCTTATTGCACAAATACAATACTTAGCTTACTTCTCCAAATCTGATCTTTATATATCAGATCTGCCCTTTTAGATGCTTCAAGACTGCACCAAAATTCCCTATATCCTCTTGGATAAGTTCACACAATCCTTGGATAAGTTTGCACAATCCTCTTTAATGATTTCTCACCTTTAGTTGCAGAGCTAATTCGCTGATTACATAAAATGAATGAATTGTATTTGTGTTTGCAATTTAACCTTTATTTATATGGGTCTTTAACCCATATATCCTAGGTTGGCTTTAGTCCCTTTTGGCGCCAATTTAACTTTATTGTGGTGTGTTTAGTGTGGCGTGGAGGATGGGGTCGGACTTGTCTTGGGGGCACGCTACCCCTTTAAGATAGGAACCAGTCCTAAATGGGTTCGGATGTTGCCTTAAGGCAATCCGAACCCATCTTCCCTAGTTATAAACAACACTAGGTTGGAAAAAACTATAAATTTTATGAATAAGATCCACCATCGAAGAACTAATTTGGAAAAGAAGCTACAACTGCTTAACAGCACTATGCCCTAGTGTTGGAGTTTTTGTCTTTGTGCTATTCGTGGGTCCCATGGGCTGCTTGGGCCCCATGGACAT
The DNA here is from genome assembly GCF_030272615.1 of Cryptomeria japonica. NCBI lineage: Eukaryota > Viridiplantae > Streptophyta > Pinopsida > Cupressales > Cupressaceae > Cryptomeria > Cryptomeria japonica. Next base: position 578,289,797 of record NC_081412.1, read on the forward strand.
TATTAAAATCATTCATTCATTCCTTCGAGGACAATACTTGTGTTTGTTAAGGAGGTCCTTGGTTCCTTTGTAAGGTCATCCTTCATTTACAAAAATTGTTTGTTGGTTTTGACGTTACCAAGGTTAGCATGCTTCCCATTTGGGTTTGTCTCCTAGAGCTCCCTTTGGAAATCTGCGATGATAGTATTATTAGGGGCATTGTTGATGCTATTAGTGAGTTTACTATGACAATATTACTAACTCTAGAGCTAACTTTCTTTTTGCCAAATTTTAGGTCATGGTTGAGTCTAGTTCAAAATTGCCCAAATGTGTGAAACTTTGCTCCAAATTTGAGGTTTGGAAGTAGAAAACACATTATGGAACCTCTCATCTATACCACATCCACAGTGTTGGGAACTTCATAATTTGCAAAGATAGTCATGATATTCTCTTCCAAAGTGGGTTATTCGTAGCCTCATATTTATATAACGGTTTTAGATTCTATAGTGTATGAACACATTGAGAAGATTCCTAATTCCTCATTTAAGGAACAAATTGTTATCGAGAGCCCATCTCTAGAGAACTTCATTGACAATGACATTGACTTGTGCAAGATTAAAAGGAAAATTGATGAAGTGCTTGGGGATCCTTTAATTGCGTTCTCTAAGAAGAATGGAGGTCTTTCCATTCCTATCCTACCGACATTTGAAGCCTCGGGTGAAATTTGGTTTCAGACTGCCATTATAGTCTTTTTTGGTGGTTTTGGGTCCTTAACAAACAAGTTTTTGATTCCTTATGTTCACCTTCTTCAATGGTTCAATAACTAAGCCCTTAAAGCTATAACTTAGAGATTACATATCTATACTAATTCGCTATCAGACTCATTATGAAGGTTCATTTAACTTATCAACCCAGGGACGTGAAGTTGAAATGGGTAAGCACTGTATGTGCACTGAGACTCTATTATGGCCATCATAACTTAAACAAAGAACAATGCTGGAATTTGAAATGTTGTAAATAACTAATGAAAGAAACTAAACTTCGATTAACAACTAATATAAACATGCAAATCTTGAATTCACACAAATCACAGGAATGAAATTCCAAACAAATAGACTAGAAAACTACTCTGCCCACTTTGGCTGTAGGAACAGACACAGAACAAAGTTTAGTGGTTGTACGAACAATCAACTACTAGAACAATACTAGCTATTGAATGAAGAATAACTACTACGCTAACTGAACAAAGTTATCACCAAGTGGGTCCTCTTGAGTGAGACTTCCCAGATTAACACAAGTGTTGGAAACTTAGAATATCACTTTATTCATCAAAACAGAAGTACACAAGATATAACAACATGCTCTTAAACTCTTAAACTGTATTCCAAAACTAAAAGTAAACTTACAACATTAGAATATTCAACCTCCTCAAGAGATCATCTGAATCATTATTTATAAAAGAAAAACTACCAACTAATCCTAACTAAATGGGCGACCAACTCCACAACATAAGGAGGGTGTCATTTATTGAAAGAATGAAAAGAGGAAAGGAAATCTCATGCATGTTCTTAGACAAGTCATATAGGACTTCCTCAATGGAGATATAGCACAACGTGCCCCTAAATAGACTCAACTTTTGTACATGATTAGTTAAACGATAGTTGCAGCATTAAATAGAAAAAACTCCTCTACATTGGTTACTCCTTGACTTCTTCAACAACCGACCAGCTGGTAAGAGTCTTGCTCCTTGTTGTAAGCTTCATTATAACACCACTTTCTTAGTGTAGACCTGCAAAACACGTTAGCACATACAAACAACCACATTTCTCAAATCATCTTGAAACAATATTCTTTTCAACATATGCATATTTAATAGATAATTGCATAGCATATGCATTAGTATCATGAATTGTTTCAAGGTTAAACTTAAACCCAAAAGGTAATAGTTTTTAAGGAAATAGTATAGTAAATAGTGTCATCATAGTATCAAAGTCTAAAGTATTATCATAAACAACATAATAAACCCTTAGAAAACATGACTATAAATTTGTCTCATCACCTTGCTCCATTTAAAAGCATTTCCTAGTCTTTGTTGTTTCTCTATTTATTTTTATTCTCAATCTCCATTCTTGTGAGACTTGCTTCTTTTGCCTTTATGACTTATTTGTAATGGATTTGGGTCATTTTTTATTTATCTAATAAAAACAAACTTTGAAACCTTCAAAACCTTAAAAAGACCTTAAAACAACTACAATAAAGATGTTTTCATCTGAGAAAGATTAAAAGAAATCATTTTATCACTAAGAAATTTCCAACAAACTAATGAAAATAGGGTAGACAATTGAGAGGGGGGGAGGGGCGTGAATCAGTTGTCACCAAAACTTGCAGCAACCTACTTCAAACTTAGATCTCATGTTAACCAATGAAGGCATGAAACATCAACAAAACATGAACATATATAACTCCAAGATTTCTGACGTGGAAAACTCGGTCAAGGGAAAAACCACAATGGGAACCTACCCACAATATGATATACCCTATTAGAAGTATATGAAATATTACAATGTGGAATGCACATCCATTCATGCACACTGCCTAGAGCTCACTACCCAAAACACATAACAAGAAGGGCTACAACCCTTGGGAAGACTCACTATCTTACAAACAAATTCGGATTACATCTGGAAGATCATGAGCTGAGAAAATAATATCTCCAAATGCCTGGTTACAATTCCAGTTAAGCACAAATCATCTTCTACTCACTTCTTCACACTTTTGCTATTTTACCGAATGATTAATACATTATTCACACACACACACCTCTCACAATGATTATTACATTTATTTATATATGACATTGAAACCTTAAATAAGGATTATCAAGGTCAACTCAACACTCATCACCTAGTTACAAAATATAACCATACATGCTACAATATCATATGCGGACCAAAAAAATGGCTAAATCACCACCATGAACATGAAACACCTCCAATAATTATGACTTGAACATCCGCAACATGCTACAATCATCATGTTGACCAAGAACATGAAGAATACCACTGGACCAAGAAAATCATCCATAACGTGCTAACCAATCAATGCTGACCACCAACATGAATAGTACACGATCTAGAAACATCCATAAGTAACGTGAATTACCACAACAACATCCGCACCAACTCGAATTACTAGAATCAATGGATCATCATACTAGACCTCAAGAACACCAACCGAACTGACTATCAAACTAAAAGATTCACTTGCAGACCTCCAAATCACGAACCACTCGAACTGAAGACACACATCAACATCCAAAACATATTCCACATATTAAGATATTGCAATGGGGAGCAATGTAGATCAAAATACCAAACACTGGCATTGCTGAACAACATAAAAACTAGCCACAACATCGATACTCAAATCATCATGCAAACCTCTGAAACTCATATTGAATCAACTAGAGATAATTATATGAAAAACTCTTTAATTTGCAATAGTTGAACATCAATATAAAACATAAACCAACAATCTGAACTTCACTGCATCACTGTCCTAAACAAAGAAAATATGTTGGCATCAATGACAACACATTCTCAATCACTCTCAAATATCTCACAGACACATATTTGCAACACTCATCCAACAATCTCCCTATACATCCAACACAAACTTCAAATAACATATCATCCAAATAAAAAATCAATCAATCAATAAAAGAGAAGTCATTTCTCATAGCATGTAGAGTCAAATGGGCATGACTTATGTATTTTTGAAGATTCAAGATACAAAAACAAGTCACATTCAAAATTCTTGCTATTAAACCAAGCCTTCCAATTTAGTCAAAGTGCTAACTCATCTATAGTAGAAGTAGAAGATAGACACAAAACACATTTTAGGATGGATATGCATAATATCAAAATAAGCATACAAAATCAGAATGTCCAAGATTTTGTTGTCACAAAGATTGGACATCTTGGTGCAATATTAGGTTATATATAAACATCAAGTTGATGTTTTTATGCAGTTAGGGGTTTTTGTACTACAACTTGGGAAACAAATAAAATTTTATGAAGATAAGGATGACCTACACATAACATTACCTCTTCACTTATAGTAATGAGACTAGGTAAAAAAATGAAACTATGGTATTGTCATTAAATAAAAGCCATTTAGCTAGGAATACAAATTATTTCTTTCTAGAGAACTAATTTGCAAGGCTACCACTGTAGAAAAAGATAGACCATCAATGTTGCTAGACCAAATAACCAAGCAATCTTCACAATGACAATTTAGTTGTGCAGAAAATCAAGATAATTAGACACAAAATCAAACTAGGATAAAGTAGACATAAAATATGAAGTATAGAATACTATCTCTTTGGATGGAAGCTCCGCCAAAATAAAATATATTATTTTTTTTATCTTGTTAATTTAAATTCAAAGATCCTTGTGATGCGCACATTAAAAATTTTAATCAACATTTTTTGTAGATAAGAAGAGTACACAAATTTAAACAATTTGTGACAACGTATAGATGGTATTGACAAAATTCTAGTATCTCATTATAGATACAGTTAGACCATGATAAAATAGACACAAAATATGAAGTGTGAACAATGAGCTAAAATATAATCTTTGAATATAGAACATTCATCTGTTAAAACAATAAACTATTCTCTTCGGACAAAAGCCCAACCAAAATAAAATAGATTTAACATTTTTTATCTTGTTAATTTGAATTGAAAAATATTTGTGCACATTTAAAAATTCATTTAACAAATTATTTATGTAGTTGTATATGCTGGTTGAATTTTGTGTAAATACTATTAATATGGTGTGAAATTATAAAATCTATTTTTTGTAGTGTTATAGCAAAATAATTACCTACCTTTTACTCAAATACAAGGCTTCTTGACTCCCTACAAGTTTGCAACTAGTTGCTCCTTCCATGCAGGGGTTGACAAGCCCTCATTTGTAGTCAAGCCCTAAAAGACATTGCACAACTACATTATTCATAAAATATTTTGCCAATTTGCAAGTTTTGAGGGTTTCAAAGGTTGGTGGAATGACTAAGGTTTCAAATGTGATTTAAACATGAAAAAATTGTTGAAAATCACAATCAATGATTTTTTATAAAGATGATATTTTTTGGGGGGGGAATCATTTGTGGGACCGATTTGCAAAAATGGGGTATAATTGAGAATTTTTCAAGATTTTTTCTTCATGGTCTCACCAATATTGACCACATAAAAGTCATCTTTGACTTCACAATTATCCAATTGGAAACTCATTTGAGGGGTTTTTCTTGTGCATGAAATGGTAAAACCATCAACAACAATAATTGAGAAAATTAAAAATCCTTCAGTCTTGAGACCTCTTCATGCTACAACGCCATCAATGAAGTTGTGTGTAGCACCAGTATCAATAAAAGCAACAGTTCGCTGCCCACATAAGACTCCACAAGCTTTGAAGGATTCATTTTTTTTGAAAATGAAGAGTCGGTGAGAGTGCCTTAACTTTCTTTATCTTCCTTAGACTCTTCTAATGTCTCTTTCTCCTCATTTTCCTTCAAATCGGTTTGTTTTGATGGTTTTGATTTATATTCATCAATTGAATACTCCAAGTAACGAACATGAGATTTCTTGGAGCAATTATGACTTGGGGTCCATAGCTTCTTGCATACACGAAATACAATTTCGTTTTGAAGGTCGTCATCCATTTTTTGTAGGATCCCTTTGCAATGATTTGTTTCCTTGTGAAAATGCCTCTTAACCTTCGTGTTCCAAAGGGTCCTTGGATGGAATTTTCTCTTAGGAACAACAAACTTGAAGAGCTTTCTTAATGGCTTCTTGAAGACTTGGTGGGTCAAAATATTTTATCCACCCTCTGAGTGGCTCACTTAGCTCTTCATTGAATTGGACAACAAGTCTTCCTTTTGTAATATTGGGTACCATCACTAAAATTCTTTGGAAATCATCAATGAAAGCATTTGTTGTCCAATGTTGTCTCAACTCTACTAGTTCTCAAAACTACAATTCAAGGTCTGTATGAAACCTTTGAATAATCTTATCAATGAACTCATCATAGGTGGTAATGAGGTTATGATCTTGGCTTTTCAAGAAGTGATACCACCATTCATGGGTTGCTCCATCTAAGTGCAATGTGGAAAATTTGATTGCCCTCTCTTCTAACATTGGCCTCAAGGACAAAAAGTTGTCTAATTTTTCGACCCTAGCACAAGTTGTACACTTATCACTCCCATCGAAGTATGTGAGTGTCACCTTCCTTAGAGATTATTGCTATGCACCATTGGACCTTTGTTATCTTGTCTTTCGTCACCTCTCTTCTTTTGATTCATGAATTGATAGAGACAAAATGTCTTGAATCTCCAATGGAAGTGTCACATATTTTGCATAACTTTCCCTCACTTTTGTTGCAAATGTGATGTTGATGGTTGTCATTGATATCAACATATTGTTTTGTGAGTGGTTCCTTATGTTTGGTGGTCCGGAAGATGCGATCCCGAAATCTTTGGAACTCTGAAAGATATGTTATAGTTGATATTCAGTGTTGATTGATTGAGTTGATGGTGTTCCAAATTTCTCTATTTATCGGATATGGTATTAATCAATTGTATTCATTAGTATTTTGGTTCAACTCTTATTCTTGCTAAGTTGGGTAGTGTCATTTTGGGTCTAGTTCGATCCTGAATTCAAGAATGAGTAACTGTTGGCAACAACAATGAGGGAAAACTGAGAGGGGGGGGTGAATCAATTTTCACCAAACTTAACCAAATTATGCACAACTTCAGATCTGATCATCAACATCAGGAATAAAGATAAGCACCATAAGAGCAACATGCATAACACATAGATTCTGATGTGGAAAACTCGGTTAAGGGAAAAACCATGGCGGGAACCTACCCACATTAAGATGATACTCTGCAGTAGTATGTGAAAATATTACGATGGGAAATGCACATGAATTCAGGAATACTGCCTAGAGCTCACTGCTCAAAACAACAAAGGGCAATAACCCAGGGAAGGCCCACTTCCTTACAAAGATCAAACACCAATCCAGTTTACATGAACTGAAAGAATAGCATCTCCAAATGTCTGATCATAGTTTTGGTTAAGCACACTTGTCTGCTTTGCAACATTTCTCTGCTCTTCACTTCACACTACCTAAAGATCAATTTGCTTGTTTGCACATACAATACTCTCTGATATCACAGACGCATCACATACATCCAACTTAGATGGATATTACACTTATTTATACAAATCATCAACCTTGACCTCAAGGTCAGCTCAACACATAAGACCTAATTCTAAAATTACATCATAAGATACATTAATCAATAATCAAACCAATACAATGTGATGCAAGAGCATCCTTGGTTCTTGGCAATCGTGCATCAACCAAAAACATTTATTTTCAGTTTGTTTTCTGTTTTTACAGTTTTAGCATTCCTTTCTGCATTTTTCTTGCATTTTCTCACCGGATCTTACGAAGATGGATTTTACTTATGAACATGACCATCTTCCTTATTCCTAAACTGTTGAGCATTTGGATCATTTTCCAACAAGTTATAGATTTCGGGTTTAGAGACAGTTTTCTGGCTTAGAACCCTGGAACCGCCTGGACCTATTTTGCTATTGATGAATCTTCCAGATCCTTTACGTAGCTTGCAGAGCCCCAATTCATTGATTCCAATGTTCTTTGGTGTGTGGCTGATATTCCCTTTGATCCACACTTCTTCCTTTGGATTTTTTGAAGGATTTTCATTAGCGGAGGCCGACCTAGTGGTTTTACATGTTTGATCAAGTTCATCATTGTTTGATTCTTCTTAGGATGACTAGATCCCTCTAGACCATATAAATTAATGTAATTTAGAATCATAATAGAATCAGGAGAACATAAAAGACATAACTTAAGAATTAGAAGTATGGAGTTGACCAATTATGTAATTGAGCATGTATGCAATAGGCTAGTGAGTCGAATCTTGTAACCCGAATGTTACCGGTTATCTATAATCAATTTTCATGATCTAATTCATTCAGTTCTACATTGCCTCCATCATATCCTCTTGTTTACGTTGTGTTTACTCTTGTTGCTCAATCCAGATTGATCTCTTTGAGGTTCCTCCTAACCAGTGACTGCACCAAGTGGTATCGGAGTGATATTTTATTCTGGTGATTGCATTCTCCTGAAGAATTTATTATGGGGTGGCAGATTGTGGATCTGACCTATAGCTATAGAGGACTGATGTGAAGATGGTCCAAAGAGGGAATAGGAATGATGGAGCACGTGGGAATGCAGATCCTATTGTGATGGAAATGTTGAGAGGAATTTCAGCCCGGTTAGAAGTTGTTGAGATAGCCCAAAGAAGAGGTAGACATATTGAAGATGTAAGTGAAGATGAAGAAGAAGAAGCACCGATGGAACAAGTAGCAAACCCACCGATGATCGATCCAGATGAATAGAGGTTCTTGAGGGTTTTGAGTAGGGATAATACTAACTACATGTTACCCCACCGGAGTATGATAGAAAGTTGGATTTGAATGAGTTAATGGATTGGATTTGAGAGATAGAGAAGTATTTGGATTTTGAGAACACCGCAGAAGAAAGAAAGGTGAGATATGCCTGTACCGGTTGATGCATCTCTTTGGTGGGAAAATTTATAGGTTGATAGATAGAGAAGAGGTAAAGAAAAGATCAAATCATAGGAGCAGATGGTTACCAAGTTAAAATCAAAGTTTATGCCATCTAATTATCAAGTAAATATATTTTGAAAGTTGCATAACTTGAAGCAGAAAGAATCTTGTGTGAAGGAGTATACCAAAGCATTCTACAAGTTGAATATCAGATGCGAACATGTCGATGATGAGATTGAACAAGTTGCAAGATACTTTAATGGATTGTGGATGTTTATACAAGATGAACTCAGTTTGATCAAGTTGCAAAGTATTGAAGAAACTTACCAATATGTCTTGAAAGCAAAAGAGAAGTTGAAAAAAAGACATGAGTAGAGACATAGAGGTAGAGGTGGAAGATTTTTCGGATGAAGATTTCAAGGAGGAAGAGGATATTTCAGAGGAAGAGGATATTCTGGAGGAAGAGGAACTATAAAGATCAAAAAAAGGACAAGGAAGTAAGCAAAGATGGTAATTCATACTGGAAGGATGACATAAATTTATATCGAAGGAGAGAACCTGATAGTTACCGAAATGAAAATTTTGGAAAAGATGACAAAAGACAAGATAAGAAAGTGTTTAGAGAAACTTGCTATAAGTGTGGAGGAGAAGGACATCGTGCTTTTGAATGTAAGAAGACAAAGAACATTGGGAGAATAACATTGGTGGAAGAAAGCCCCATCGGATCAACTAACAAACTAGAAGATGGAGAACTATTAATGATGAGGAGAGCCTTGTGTCATACCGAAGAAGATGAAGAACCCTTGCAAAGGAGAAATTTGTTCAAGACTAGATGTAAGGTATCTGGTAAGTTCTGTAAAGTAGTTATTGATAGTGGTAGTTCAGATAATCTTGTTTTAGAAGAGATGGTGAATAAATTGAAGCTGGAAGGATTGAAACACCCTAAGCCTTATCAAATAGAATAGATTTAGGATGATCATAAGTTATTAGTAAGTGAGCAGTACTTGATGAAACTGAAAAATTGGAAATTATCATGATGAAGTTTTGTGTGATATTATGCCTATGGATATTTGTCACCTTTTGTTGGGTAGACCTTAGCAGTTTGATAGACAGACAATACATGATGGAAGAAAGAATATATACACTATTGTAGCGAATGGGATGAAACAAACCTTGTTGCCATTGGAGGAACCCCTGAAGATTGAATTCTGTACGAATGCTAGAATCTGTTTGGTGGATGGAAGAAAATTCCTGGATGGAATGAGACATGAGAATGTTTGTTTTGCCTTAATCCTAAGAAGAATGAGAGCCTGGAGCATGAAGAACAAATGGAGGAGATAAAGGAGTTGCTGACAGGATATAGAGACTGGTCATTTCAGATAATGTGCTTGATGGATTACCACCTGTGAGGAGTATCATTCATTGCATGGACCTAATTCTGAGAGCTAGTTTGTCTAACAAAGTTGCACACTGGATTACACCGACAAAGAATGAAGAGTTGAATAGAAAAGTGCAGGAATTGTTGAAGAAAGGTTTGATCAGAGAAAGTTTGAGTCCTTGTGCAGTACCAGCAATGTTAGCAACTAAGAAGAATGGATAATGGAGAATGTGTACCGATTCTAGAACAATAAACAAGATAACAGTGAAATACCGGTTTTCCTTGCCTAAGATGGATGACATAATGGATTGCTTGAGTGGAGCTAAATACTACACAAAGATAGATTTGAAGGGTGGATATCATCGTATCAATATCAGAAAAGGAGATGAGTGGAAGACAACATTCAAGACAAATTAAGGATTGTATGAATGGTTGGTGATGTGTTTTGGGTTGATTTATGCACCAAGTACTTTCATGAGATTGATGAATGAGGTATTGAATAAATTATTGGGTAAGTTTTTTATTGTAGATTTGGATGACATTCTGATTTTTCAGTAAGACAAAAGAGGAGCATCTGCTCTATTTAAGACAAGGTTTACAGCTATTGAGAGAGGATAAGTTGTTGATAAATCTAAAGAAGTGTACTTTCATGAAGGAAGAGTTAGTCTATTTGGGATTTGTGATATCTGTGGATGGATTGAAGATGGAACCTAAGAAGATAAGAGCAATTGTTGAATGGCCTACACTGGAAAGCATTGGAGAGGTAAGATCATTTCATGGATTGGCTAGTTTTTACCAGAAGTTTATCAGGAATTTCAGTTCAGTTTGTAGCCCTATGACTGAGACAATGAGAGGAGATAGGAAAGAATTCAAGTGGACAACCAAAGCAAATAAGATTTTTGAGTTTTTGAAGCATAAGGTAACTGAGCAGCCTGTGTTAACTATACTGAAATTTAACAAAGTATTTCAAGTAGATTGTGATGAAAGTGGAAATGCAATTGGAGTCGTGTTAAGTCAGGAAGAGAGAACAATATCTCATTTCAGTGAGAAGTTGAATGATGCAAGAAGGAGATATTCAATCTATGATCAAGAACTTAATGCCATAGTTCAATCCTTGAAGAAGTGGAGACATTAGATGTTGCCTAAGGAATTTGTGTTGTATACTGATCATCAAGCCTTACAGTATTTGAACAATCAGAGTAAGTTGAATCAGAGACATATGAGATGGGTGGAATTTTCACAGAGTTGCACCTTTGTGTTAAAGCATGGAAGTGGAAATTCAAACAAAGTTGATGATGCATTAAGTAGAAGGAGGAATCTGCTGACAAAGATGAAAGTGACAGTATTAGTATTTGAGGAGTTGACGACCTTGTATGATGATGACCTGGATTTTGCAAAACCTTGGAAAGCATGTAGAGAACCAATTATGGTAGATAGAAGTCAGTGGCTAGATTATTTCATTTAGAATGGGATGTTATTCAGAGGAGTTCGGTTGTGCATACCTAAGAGTTATATGGGGGAGAATCTGATAAAGGATAAGCATAGTGGAGGACTAGCGGGATACTTTCGTGTTGACAAAATAGTAGCATTAGTGAGTGAACATTACTTTTGGCCTCAGATTCATAAGGATGTCAGGAAATTTGTGCAAAGCTATAGGGTTTGTCAAGTTGCAAAAGGTAGTAGTCAGAATGTGGGATTGTATAAACCTTTGACAGTACCAGAGAGACCTTGGGAAGACATAAGCATGGATTTCATACTTGGATTTCCTAAGACACAGAGAGAAAATAATTCTATATTTGTGGTGTTGAATAGATTCTCGAAGATGGCTCATTTCATACCTTGTAAGAAAACATCAGACTTAGTGCATATAGCTGACTGATTTTTTAAGGAGGTAGTGAGATTACATGGATTGCCTAAAAGCGTAGTTTCAAACAGAGACACTAAGTTTTTTGGTTATTTTTGGAGAACAATTTGCAAGAAGATAAAGACAGATTTGAAATTCAATTCTACTTTTCACCCATAGACTAATGGACAACCAGAGGTAGTAAACAAGAATTTGGAAAACTTATTGAGATGCTTAGTTGGAGAGAAAACTAGAAGTTGGGATATGGTTCTTGCACAAGTAGAGTTTGCCTACAATAATTTAGTGAACAGGAGTTTTAGAAGAACACCTTTTGAGATTGTTACTGGAGCACACCCGAGAGGTATATCAGAATTGAGGGATATCAGTAATGCAAAAAAGTGGAGTGCAAAAGAAGAAGAATTTCCAGATCACATGAAGGCCTTGCATATTCAAGTTAAGCAGCATTGAGAGGATATGAACAACAAGTATAAGGAGAAAGAATATGAGAAGAGAAGACATAAGGAATTTGAAGTTGGTGATGAAGTGATGGTGCATTTGAGAAATGAAAGATGTCCAGTTGGAACCTATAACAAGTTGCAAATGAGGAAGTTTGGACCTTGTAAGATCTTGAGGAAGTTCAATTCTAGAAATTCATATGAAGTGGAGCTACCGGATAGTTTGATCATTTCACCTATATTCAACATTGCAGATCTACATCAGTATCATGAATCAGAATTCAGTGAGGAGAGTATTACAAACTTGGAGAAACAGTTGCCCTAGAAGGAACCAGATCAGATTGAAGATATTTTGGATAGTCGGATTGGACGTAGCACTAGGAGCAACCAGTAGAAGGAGTATCTTGTGAAATGGAAGGACATATCAGTTAAAGATTCATCTTGGATTTCTCAAGCAGTGGTAGACCGCCTTGGTTTTCCTCTGACCCCAGCAAACTAAGGGACTCACTTTTTTAACAACCCCAGATTTATGATGCAGGAGCATCCCAAGTTCTTGGCAATCTTGCATCAACCAAAAACATTTATTTTCATTATGTTTTCTATTTTGCAATTTCAGCATTTTTCTTGCATTTTCTCACTAGATTTTGTGAAGCTGGATTTTTCTTATGAACGTGATAATATTCCTTATTCCTAAACCGCAGAGCATTTGGATCATTTTCCGACAAGTTATCAATTTTGGGTTCCGAGATAGTTTTCTGGCTTAGAACCCTAGAACCGCCTGGACCTATTTTGCTATTGATGAATATTGTGGATCCTTTCCATAGCTTGCGGAGCCCCAGTTCATTGATTCCAATGTTCCTTGGCGTGTGGCCGACCTTCCCTTTGATCCGCACTTCTTCCTTTGGATTTTTCAGAGGATTTTCATTGGTGGAGGCCGACCTGGTGGTTTTACACGTTTGATCAGGTTCATCATTGTTTGATTCTTCTTGGACCGATCAGATCTGTCTAGACCATATAAATCAATGTAATTTAGCATCATAATGGAATTAGGAGAATATAGAAGAGCTATCTTAAGAATTAGAGGTCTGGAGTTGACCAATTCTATAATTAAGCATGTATGCAGTAGGCCAATGAGCCGAATCCTATAACCTGGATGTTACCAGTTATTTGTAACCAGTTTTCATGATCTAATTTATTCAGTTCTGCATTTCCTCCATCGTATCCTCTTGTTTTCATTGTGTTTACTCTTGCTGTCCGGTTTAAATTGATCTCTTTGAGGTCCCTCCTCACCGGTGACTGCACCACAATGTCGACAAGGACATAGGATGGACCTAACTCAAATCCTCGAACATGCAACACCACCAAATAACTCACCAAGATCATATGCAAAACGCTACTCCACCAAATATGTCACATAACATGAAGAACACCACTAGACCAATAAAATATTCAATAATGCATACAATAATCAATGTGGACTAGCAATACAAATAGGACATGATCTGTAAACACCCACAAGCACATTAAATCCATTAGCAATAACCACACCAATAAAATCTCCATCGATCAACACACTGATACTCAAGAACACTCAACAACAACTAAAACTTAGAAATATAACTTGCGGAGCACAAAATAACGAACCATTTGAATTGAGGACACACAAGAACATCCCAAAAACTCTCCCAAATCTGCAACTCAAGATATAATCATTCCAGAGCAATATAGATCAAATACCACAACTCTGTAATCACTGAACACTGAAAAACTAACCGCAATACCAGAATCCATAACTCGATCAAATCACCTCATAGCACCATGAAACTTATACCGAATCAACTAGAGATAAGTATCTCTAAACCCATTAAACCGCATCAGCATATCGACAATGAACTAACCAAACCAACTATCTACAACACTAGAGCATAAGAACACAGGAATATATTGACATTAATGACAACAACACATCCCAACAATAACAATATCCAACATTAACGACATTTGTGTAGTGTATGAGTCATGATTTCAGTATGATATTTGTAATAGATGTAATGTGTTGATCTGACTGATGGTGTGCGTTGTGGTATGGTCTACTTCTCATTCCTTCCCACCATCAAAATTTTTTACTGATAACCTATTTTTGAATCTTTGTTTGGCCGACTTAGAAGATTATGTTGTTTGGAGATAATATAAGTAAGAGGATGATATAAATGAATAATGTGTTGAAAAATAACATATGGAAGATGTGTGAGAATGAAAAGGATAAATCCGATTGATGTTGATATGTGAAGTGTGTTGTTTCTAAGCGGCACTGGAAGCAGTTCCGGTATTGCATATTATGTTACAGTCGTGGATTATCTTCTCTTTTTTTGGTCATTTGGTAGTGAGCCTTGCTGGGTAGTGAGCCCTTTGACATTGTGCCTTTTTGGTAATTGAGCCCTCCAACAGTGAGTCTTTCTGGCAGTGAGCCACCTTTTGTAAAAATCACCTTGTAAAGTGGAAAATTGGACCCTAGTGACTCCCCACCTAGGAGAGAGAAAGGAAGTCACTAGGATGATTTTCACTTGGAGGGACTTTACATTCAAAAGAGGGGCTTGAATCCACTAGATCCAAATCCAAGGGAAACAAGGATGTGAATTCCAAGTGGATTGCAAGGGTTGAAGTGTGATTTACCCTCTTTTGTAAATGAGAAAGTTGACTTGTTGACTATGCGGAAAAGAGAGGGGAAATGAGTGAAATGAGGGGCTACCAATTCAGGATCGCTCTGTAACTTTGGATCTGAGCTAATTAGACTGATACGGATCTACCCTACAATTTTGGAGAAAAGTTGTCAGGAATGTGGCAGGAATGTACATGGTCCTCCATAAAATCCCCAAAATGAAATGGGCTCTTCTGTCTCTGCAAACGAATCCCAAACCTGCAATTACAGTTGCGCACCTGCAACCTACACATAGAAAAGAGAGGAAAGGGGGGTTGTGGATAGGGGTTTTCCTCAATCAAACCCCAGTTGAGGAATCAAAATTGAAAGAAAGTAATTGCAAATGCTTGAATGTAAACAATGGAAATGTATACCTTGTAGATCTGCAACTTGTTGATGATGATTTCTTTGCTTCTTGAACGTAATCACAAGTATCATATGAAATGGCATGTAACATGACAAAACGCTAATACACACACATGCTTGGAAATGAATGTTGTAATGTTGCTCCAATGGATGAATGAAGAAGACTTGAATGCTTTAATGCTTGATGACGACCTTGAAATCTCATATCTTATCGTTATGTCTCTCATCCTCCTCTAAATGAGGGAATTGAATCCACTTTTATACATGCCTCAAGGATTAATTTTCAACAATCAAGGCCGACAAAGAGGAATTAAAAACCCCGAAGGAAAATTATGCATAGGAGACTGGGTGGACCTAACTTAGGGCCACCCTAAGGGGTGGGGATAGGGGCGCCATGCCCCTATCCTGCCCTATTTTGGGGCCCAGACAGGGTCTAAAGCAGCCATAAGTCTTGAAGGAGGAAGGGTGAAGGGGTGAGAATACATAAATAGGTCTTGGTTGGGGAAGAAGATGTCATGGCCGAGGTGAGGACCTCAAATATGGTTAAAATTGTAGGGGTCACAATTTTATGAAACTACATTTAGCCCCCACTTTAGCGGGAGTATGACCTACGTCGATACTTTCGGTAAAGTAGAAGAAAAGGAAAGATGAAGACGAGGGACGTGAAGCAATACCAAAAGGAGTATAAGACATCACTAATATTGAGAAGCAAAAAGCCCCCAATCTTAGGGTCTCAACTCACACCAACATACGCAAGACACACGAAACAAAGACAAAGTGCAAAAGACACACGACAAGAAAAAGACACAAGATGAAAAACCAACTAGCCGAAGAGACCTCGATACTCGAATGTCTCAACAACTAATTGAGGACACAAAGACCAATGCTACCACATAAACATGAGAGATCAGATAAAAGAGCAAAGTTGACATCATCCATGAACCATCAATAATAAAACTATAAGTTCATGAGAGGAAGAAGAGAGAGAACATGAATACACACTTTGGTGATCCATGAGAAGAAAGGTGATGAAGAAAGAAACCATGGATGTCTCGCCCCTAAAACTAGGTGATCCATGGAGAGAAGGACATGGAAAATATTTCCCCTAGAGCCTATCTAGGTGATCCATGTAAAGAGAGAGAGTAATAACACCGTTAGTTCCACCCAACCTCATGTGCGTGTGTGCAAGTGAGGTTCAAAGCGCCTCATAGGAGTCTGTGCCCGAGTACACTAAAACTTGTATAGAATTTATAGTACAAGTGTCAAGAAAGGCGTGATATCTCACTCTAAGAGTCTGTGCCCGAGTACACTACAACTTGTATAGAATTTATAGTACAAGTGTCAAGAAAGGCGTGATATCTCACTCTAAGAGTCTGTGCTCTAGTTCCAAGAATAATCACCCTGCATAGGAGAAAATTGGCGTCATCTCACTCTAAGATTTCGTGCTCTGGATCTTAGAACGAACCATTGTACAAGAGAAAAGTGATGACATCTTTCTCTAAGAGGCTTCCCTTTGGTTCCAATAATGTCTCATTGTAAAATGCATGAGAGAAGTATAGTACAAAGGAGCATTATGGGTGCCCCCCCTCCTTAAGATGTCAACATAGGTTGATGTTGATATCTTAAGGAAATAAGAACAAGGATACCTACCTTCATCATAAAGAAGATATACGTTATGCAGCAATGTCATGTAAATCCAAGCAAGAGAGGGAATACTCTTCAATCAAGGATAAGATAGTTGAAAAGAGATATCTTGTTGTAAGTGTAAAGGTGATCCTTGGAGGAGAAGAGATCTTTGTTCAAAAGACATCTACCCCCAAGAGGAGTTATCTTATACAAATATAACATCTTCTAGAACAAATCAAAGGAGAGAACAAGAATGCAATCCTTCCTCCTATTCCTAGATGAAAGGGATTCTTGATGAGGGATGACTCACTTTTAGCCCTCAGAGGGATGGGTGAATTTATCATAGATGTACATTACCAAGTGTAAAAGAGGTTGTAGTCAAGGATTAACACCTATTGTATAAGAGAGAATCCTTGAGCCAATAACCAACAACTATGCACAAGGAATGACATCAAGTAATATAGCTCACACCATCCACTTAATAGGGCAAAGTGGATCCCTAGAGAAAGATAGAGAGAAGGATCATTTCCCCCCAAGCTAAGGGACAATGAGAAGAGATTACACAATCTACTAGAGAGAGATTAAACATAAGCAAATATGCAATGAACTTACATAAACATATGCAAGAAAAGATATTAGTAAATGTAAAATACATGTCTCAAGAAGTGGTAATCTTTGAAAGAAAGAGAGAAAAAGCATCATATATTCCCCAAGGGGGATTAATCATAAAAGAATACCATTGTAAGAAATGATAATCACATATGAAAAATGAAGCCCCTAAAGGAAATAATGATAAATGAGAAAGAAAGAAAGGGAAAAGAGTGAAAATCCTTGCCCCCCAAGTGACGAGAACTAGGAGAAACATTACACATTTTCTGATGGTGATTAGTTTCATGTGATATGTCATCCTAGTGGAACAAATCATTTCAAGGAAGGGATACATACTTCTCAAGAGATCATTCCCTGCTAAGGGGCATATCATACTTGTGAATAATCAAAACCATAGAAGAGGTAAGATTTCCAAGAGAATGAAGGAAAGAGAAGAAGTGCAGTATGCATTAAAGATGCCCCTCTCCAAGCAAAGAGGGAAACCAAAGAACAATTATATGCTCACATAAGAATAACCCTATGCAAGAAAAGAGATCTAATAATGAATAATGCACAAAGATAGAGATAAATGTATAGAAAGAAGAAGATAAATGGACTTCATGTTGCTGCCCCAAAGTATGTTAAAGTGAAATGATACCACCAGTAATGATAAAGAGCCCCCATTAAATGGGCTAATTATGCCATAGGGTGAAAAGCAACATGAAGGGAAAAGAGGTGCTAAGGCACTATGTTTTTACTAAAAAATATAGCTAGATCGTCTGTGAGACAAATTTGTGCAAGATCATATTGCAGTTGAACAAATTTCTTAAATGCATAACATTTTCCAAGAGAATGTGAATATGAATCATGAAAAAATAAATATCCAATACCTTTCACTTGCTTAAGATGTTTGTTTTTATTTTGAGGAGGAAAGGAAATGTTCTTGTCTGTTGGTGAACAGATTGTCCTCTTACCTAATTTCTCTTAATTTACTCTATGCCCAATGTTATGAAGAACAGAATCGTTCACTACAGTTGAGAAAGTATTAGTTTTACTTTAACTTCCTCTCTGAATTTTCCTAAAGGTACAGCTCCCTTATCTGATTTATAATGAATTCAACTTTTATAGTGACACTTTTTTCCGAAAGTGCATAAGGTTCTCTCAACTACTCCCAGGTAGTGAGGTGATTACAAAATACAGATCGCAAATAGAAAAATTCACATACATCTAACCAACAAAATCTATTTCAAAGAATGGATTTTCTGCTAGATTTTCCACGTATATCAAAACAGGAAATAGATGAACTTACAACTAACCAACAGTAATAAGGAAATTTCGAATCGCTGAATTATCTCCACAAAGTGATAATAATTCAACACTCAGAACACAAAGTTTCAAAGCATAACTCGAAATATTTCATATATGTGTATCCAACTTCAATGCACAAAGTCTTTGGAAGCTAAAACATGCATATACTATCCTTCATCACTGTCCTTCGGAAAAATCTATATTAAAACTATCTTTAACTTGCTATTCTTTTCTAATCTATTGCTAATCCCCTTCATCAGTTTAATGCCCCAGCATTTATAGTTATTTTTGAAATCCCGAAGGGCCTCCCTTAAAACTCAGCCCTATCGGGTTAATACAAGAAACCGTTATAAAACTAAAAAGCAGTTATCAAAAAGATAGAACGCCAGCAGGTGACGATTCACCTTCCGCTATATTCACCGGTTTCTTCTTCATTTCCAACGGTCTGACGCACCAGCTTCCAGCTCTGGAAAGAAGACATGAATTCTTGCGTGGCCTGTGAGTGCGGATTCTTTAAACTCATCAGCCGGGCTCTACATGCATCCTTCTGTCACCTGTATTCCTTCATCTTTAGGCTCTGACATGGCATCAGCTTCTCATTGAGGCGCAGCATGGATTCTATACCTGCCAATGAAGTGAAATCATCGACCTTGGGCGTTTCTTTGTCCCTAATCCGCTCGACTGCTTCGGTGAAACTTTTAGTTAACACTTCAATGTACATGTTGCCTTCATCCAATTGTAGGATGCCTGTGGGGTTGACAATCTTCATGTCCTTAACCAGTTCCTTATGCATGTCTGTGATTTGATTCTTGACGCCCTGGACCTCTTTGATAGCTTCTTGGTAGATGGACTCCTTCCAGCTCATATTACTTTTCAGGATAAATAAGGTGCACGGGTCCACGGCCTTCATGGATTTTTCACCTAAGAATTTGAGAACTCCATGCTTTTCAACTTCAATTACCCGGGAAACTATGGTTTGACACCGTGACAATTCTGTCTCCCATACTGGTATCAAAGTTTGAATCTCTTCAAGTAATGCTTCACCCTCGGAATAGATACTAGTAACTTCTGAAATAAACTTATTCCCTTGCTCTAATATGTTATTTACCCAACTAACCACAGCATCAGACAGCAATTTTCCCCTCTGCGTCTGTTTCATCAATTGCTGGCTTTCGGCAGAATTTGGGTCGAATGGCTGAGGCAACTGGATTATTGAGTTAGGCCCTAAATTAGTCAGCGAATTGATGTATGTGGCCATCATCACCACCATTGCTTTCAATTCTTTCTTCTCCTTAGAATCCTTTTCTGATTGAGTGAGCATGTGGTCAGCAAAAAACTTAAAGAAATTATTGCCAGTATTCCTGTTAAGGGTACCTAGTTCAATAGAAGTGACTTTGAATCCTTCCTCATCAACTTCCCCTGACTCCCTTTTCTGCTTATAAGTAGCCACTGCCGCTATGATTTTCCCGGTCACTGGATCCTTAGTGAGACAAGCATCCGTTTTCATTTTCTTTGCTTTAGACCCTCTAGCCGCATACCTAGTGACAATGTCCTTTACTGGCGAGGCCACTGGTTGTAAACTCCGTTTCTTATTGATTGAATTTGACAACCATAAAGGAACAGTGGGAGTGGTTGATACCATCTGAGTATCTCTAGTCGGAGTCAAGAACTTGGGTTGATCTACCTTTGGTGTTTCAATGAATTGGACTTCATCGTCTGCTTCATCTCGAAAAGGGGACTTGTCACTTGAATCCTGCTCTGGTGATGTCATTTTCTGCTTCTGGGAACTAGGCTGCTTCAAAGTTTTGTTCCTGGAATGGGATCTCGTTCTAGGAGCCGTGACTTGGGAAGGGAACTTTATTTTCTTATCTGAGGCCAATGTATCACCTGCAACATGAGAAAGTGGAATGTCAGATTGAAGCGGTTCCGAGAGAGAAATCACCTTAGTAGAAGACTCATTGATGTTTCCAGTCCTTTTCCTCTGCAACCAATCATCCGTATAAGTTAATATGGATCTGGCTCTCCAATTAATATCATCATCTTCCTCCTTGCTCCAATCAACTGTCAAGAATTTTGTTTCATTTGATTCTTCCCATTCGGGTTCAACTAGACATGAACCATCCTCAACGATCCCTTGTGTTTTGAACTTCAATTTGAAAGAATTAATTTGCTGCAGGGTGAGTCTAGAATGGTCCTTTTTCAAGACTTCTTCTTCATTTTCACAATCTTCCCATAAATCTTCTAGCTGCGGAGGAACTGTTGAGTTGATTTCAAGGCCGAGGGTTAGAGCTGCATATCCTTTATTATCGAAGTTTCTCCTGCTGCGGTAGAAACCAAGATTGAACCCCAGCAAATTGCTTCCGATGATGGAAGCGTCATTCATGTTATTACACACCAAAGAGTGCAGCTTAATAGGAAAGACCGTTTCCCATTTACCTGAGGGAGATTATCCTTAATAACAGCAGAAAGTTGCCTGCACAATTCAGCTAAAATGAAACAATCAAGGGCATATCGAGGCAACCTCACAGGTTCTTCCTCAAACCCTCCGACTCTCAAATATGTGAACCTGGGGAACTGAATAAAAGAACTTCCATAATGTTGAACCAGCCTCAGCGATTCAGAAGAGAGTCGTGGCATCTGAACACCTTCTAGAGCCGAATAAATGTTTTCAAACAATATATCATGCACCTTACGGAAACCCTCCAGGACTCTGTCTTTTTGCAACAACGGGCAGTATTGGAAAATAGTCATTTCCTCATTCCATACCTCATGTGGAAGAGCAGCGAGATCACAGGTGCAGGCAATACAATAAGTCAAATATGAGGCCATACGGAAATCTTCTCTAGATTCTTTGGCGCGTTTGAGCTGGTTTCTCAGGGAAGTGGCAATAATCTCCGCCCAATCCATCCATTGTTCACCCTTTAAGATAATTTCAATGTACCTATACATCCATTCTTCGAACAAACATACATCAGCCGAACCTTTCACCCTATGTAATAATACCACCAGGTCGTGAATGTTTGGTTTCATGTGGCTTCTAGTAATGACCTTGGGAAGTCTAGACCCACCTCCATAGTTAACCTTGGTCCATTTCCTGGCAAGAGTGTTTCGGTACACACTAGGGTTTTCCCGATACTCAGCTTCAGCTTGAATGGGTGAGAAAGCGGCAAAGGTACTTGTTGTTAATTTCAGAACAGAAGAAATGGTTTCTCTGGAGACAGAAAGTATGACATTACCATTTTTGCTCACTATGCTCTTGCTTCTTACATCATAATGGTCAATGCAGAGTTGTAAGAGTTCAGGGTGTACGAAGGCAGGGGGAAATGCAGCAGCTTCAATTAACCCGCTCGTTAATATTTCCATACATCCCTTAACCTCTCCCGTATTCGCAAGAAAACTTGCTTGAAGATTTTCCACATTTACCCCTTCTAAATTGATATCACAAATCACTGGTCTTTTACATTCAAGGCTGGAAACATTACCGAGAAAATGCATAACCGACTTCATTCTTAACTTAAACAAGCAAGACCTCTTTCAGACAAACCTTTGAAAATAACAATTTTGCAGAACAGAACAAGGGTTACCAAACTCTCACCTGTTTTCCATTGAAAAGTAAATAATCTCCTCTAGCTTCCCTAACTACTCCTTCTCTCCGAAATCAGACCTCCTCTCCTTTATCCTTTTTCTTTGTTTTCGGATAACTTACCAGGCAATCTGAATGAAAATTTACCACAGGGGAATTTTATACATGGGAAGACCGGATAATGCTAGTTTATCACCTCACATCGGGATTGACATGCTCGAGGCGTTGATGCATAAATGCCTTGATTAATGATTTTACCCTTTCGCATGAGTTAATAATAATTTATTTCGTGCGATATCCAGTCATGCATGAAACGAAGGTCTACTCACACTCATAACAATGATGCCCTTTTCCTTGAAAAAGAAATAAAATCTTTTGATTTGACATGCCGACGGGACCATTGATTGTTTTGAGAGAAAGGCGGTGCAACGTACTCCAAAAATAAACTTCTGACATCGGTACTTGCCAAAAACTACTTTGAATAGGTTTGAACCAAGCTTCAAAACGGTTCAAAGTACTTCGAAAGGACTGCCGCGATAAGGATACTTCCTGCCAAAGAAAGAGTGTTAGTGTGAAAAATTTGGTTGAATCACTTTGAACTACTTCGAACCGAGGTTCGAAATGATTCGAAGCGATTCAAAGGGAGGGGAGCAATGACCGTGGAAACTTGCGACCTTAACCAACTTATTCAAAAAATGATAGATACTTAGATGATAAAGGGGAGACCTCGAATAAGATAGGTGGGGTTTTTATAAAGGGGGAACCTTGAAATAATATGGCGACTCTAAACACAACTAACAGGGGCTCTGACTGGGGGCTGTGTATGCGGAATACACAGAGAACTCAGAAACAGGAGATAGAACTCAAAACAGCGGACAGGAAAGAAAACAACAAGAACGAGAAAACTAGACACAACAAAATACTATGTACACAGCAGGGGACATCAAAACTTAGAATTTGACCAGCTTCAAATCCTGCCCGTTATATGTAAAAGGCAGAATTGTTCCATCTGGGTATTTCAAACGGAAAGTATTAGGACCAACCACTTCTGAAATAAAGAACAGACCTTTCCAAAGAGATTCAAATTTTCCGTGTGTTCCTTTCGGTTCTTTCCTCTTATCCCACAGGAGCACTTCATCATTCTTAAGGAAGTTTCTTGGTCGAGCTTTCCTGTCAAAAATGCGCTTTACATTCATCTGGTGTTCCGTGATGTGATCAACTAATCTGTCCCTCTCATTTTCCAGCTTGTGCAGGTACATGACTCTCTTCTCCAATGAATTTTTAAAGAATTGATCTTCAATGACCGATTGCAATTTAGCCGCCGATAACTCCAGGGGTAAAGATACCTGAGCTCCAATCCCATATACTAATTCAAACGGAGCCATCCCAATAGGCCTTTTTGGTGTGATCCGGTCTGCCCATAATGCTTCGTAGAGCCTTTTGTGCCAATCTCGGGAATTGTCAGATACCAATTTTTTTATGATGGCCACTAGATTCTTATTGCTAGACTCTGCCTGTCCATTTCCCTGTGGGAAATAATCGGATGAATGTGCTAATGATACCCCATGCTCATAACAGAAAAGTGATATTTCCTCTGATGAGAAATAAGTGGCATTATCTGAAACCACTTTCTGAGGTACACCAAATCTAACAAAAATTTGCTCCATCAGAAATTCACATACCACTTGAGAGTTGGATTTCTTCGTTGGAATCGCCTCCACCCATTTAGTGAAATAATCTGTCGCTGTTAGAATGTAGATATGTCCAGCGCTTGATGGAGGATTTATAGGCCCAATAAAGTCAATGCCCCATTGTTGAAAAGGTTCATCAATTACTACAGGTCTGAGAGGTAATGCTGCCAATTGAGGGCGTCCAGTAAAAAGTTGACATTTCTCACAGTTTTTCACAAACTTATAAGCATCTTTGAACATACCTGGCCAGTAAAAACAATTCCTGAGAATTTTAAAGGCAGTAACAGTGGATGAAAAGTGCCCTCCGCAAGCCTCAGAATGGTACGCCTTTAACAATTTTCCTTGTTGCTCTGTGTCCACGCACCTTAAGAATGTTCCATCAATTCCCCTCTTATATAGAACACCATCTGAAATTACATATTTGGCGACTTTCAGTCTAAGATTTCGTCTTTCTTTATAATCCATATTTGATGGGCATTCACCGTATGAAAGAAAATATGCAATGTCAGAGAACCAAGGATCTGTTAGACTGACCAGTAAAACCGTATGAGCTTCCTCGGATTTACCAGGACATACATCTCTATTCTCAGCTATCATTTTGCACAAACCACGCCCCCTTACCAGAGAAGTAGGTTTGATTGTTAAATCATATTCTTGCACTTTAGCTACCCAAGTCGCTCATTTATTCATTCCTACTTCTTGCTGAGTCAAGATACTTTTGACTGCGGTCTCGGACACATATACAACAGAATGAGAGTGCAGTATGTAATACCTGAATTGTTTCAATGCCCTTACTACAACAAAGGCATGTTTTTCTGTTGGACTATAATTTAATTCATGCTTCTTCAATGGAACACTCATGAAGGCGATTGGAGCTTCTTTTCCTTCATCATTGGGTTGGGTTAAAATACTAGATAGAGAATGCTCAGAAGCGTAACAATAAATAATGAAGTCCCTCTCAAAATGATTGCTTACCAGCATTGGAGCACTTGCAATAGCTGTTTTGATGTCTTCAAAAGCTTTCTTACCCTCTTCTTGCCATCTGAAAGGACGTTTCTCGCTCATCATGTCTAACATGTATCTCACTTTTTCAGAAAATTCGGGTACAAAACTTCTCAGGAAATTGATCTGACCAAAGAAAGATTTTAAATCACTTCTATTTGTAGGCAGAACCAGCTTTTGTATTGCTTTTACCCTCTCTGGATCGATTTTTACACCTTCTTTAGAAACAATATGCCCGAGCAATTTGCCTTCTTCAACGAAGAAAATAGACTTCTTTGGATTCAAAGATATACCATGCTGTCTACATCTTTCCAGCACTCTCTCTAAGTCCTTCAAATGATGTTTCCTTCTTTTAGAATAGACAGTTAAATCATCAAGATATATAACAATTATCTTATCTCGCAGGTCTTTGAAAGAGGAATTCATCGCTCGCTGAAAAGTAGCTCCAGCATTAATTAGACCGAAAGGCATCCGATTGTAAGCAAAAGTACCCCAGGGAGTGATGAAGGCTGTTTTATGCTGATCTTCTGGGGCGACACTAATCTGATTATATCTTGAGTAACCATCCAGCATCGACATTACTTCAGATCCAGCTACTGACTGCAAGACATGATCCATAGTAGGAAGTGCGTAGTTATCTTTAAGGCTTGCTTGATTCAGATTCCTAAAATCTACACAAATCCTTATTTCGCCGTTCTTTTTCCTCACCGGAACGATATTTGCCACCCATGTTGAATGATGTATTGGGTAAATTATACGAGCCTTCAACATCTTTTCCACCTCTCTAAAAATGGCTTCTGAGACTTTAGGGTTATAATTTCTAAGTTTTTGTCTGAAGATGGTGGCCCCTGGTTTCAATGGTATGTGATGCACGAATTCACCATTTCTGAAGTTTTTTAAGTCGCCATAACCCCATGCAAAAACATCTCGATATTGGATTAAAAGCTCGGATAAGTTTTTCTTTTCCCTTGCAGAACAAGTTTTGCCTATAGAGATCAGCTTAGGATCCTCTTCGCTTCCAATGTTGATCTTCTCATGTTCCTCTTTATTTTCATTAGAACCAACATCTTTCCTTAAAGTACTGTCATCTTTTCTACCAAAAAGATGTTCCAAAGAAACCAGGCCTTTGGGAATCCTGTTTCCTTGAAGTTGGATCACTTCCCCTGTTTCCGTTGATTCTTCACCGACTGATTTTCCCCCATGTTCAGATCCTTCAAAAAGGATTTCAGCAAAATCTCCCGCGCAAGCCATGAATTCTTTTAATTGTTCATCATCATTAAAGACCTGCCAATGATTAATATTATCTGGGACTCTTGGTCTGTATAACACCTCAATCCTGTAAGCATTGTTTTTGAATTCGGGATGGGGCAATAATAAAGATGCAGAAATAGCTAAAGAATCAGCTTTGGTATTTTGAGCACGAGGGATGAATTCAATGGAAAAGGCTTCGAATGACTCAATTTCATCCCAAACCAGATTTCTATAATGCCTCAGTCGATCATTTTTTACAGAGAATTGTTTTCTTACCTGCTTAACAATGAGTTCAGCATCCCCCTTTGCTTTTAGCTGCCTTATCCCTTTTTCCTTTGCTTCTTGTAAACCTAGAAGTAACGCCTCGTATTCTGCTGTATTATTTGTATTATGGAAATCCAGCTTGAAAGAGAAAGGGAAAATTTCTCCAGAAGGTGATATGAGTACTACACCAGCACCTGAGCCTGAGTTCGAGCAGCTTCCATCAAATTCTAAAGTCCACAAGGTTTCTTCAGCACTTACCGTGTTCTCTTCACATGACTTCTCAGGTAAGATGATATAATTCCCGAATTGACACTCCTCATATAATATCTGTGCTTTGGGATTGTCAGAAGGTACCACAGTATATTTGTTTTTCAGCTCAGGTTCTAACTTTATTTTCTTCTTTCTCACAGGAATATATGCTTCGGACCAGTCCATTTTAATTTCTCCACCTATATCCTTGCAAAAAGTTCTGCTAAGTAGCATCCCATAGCTAGCTGGAATATCAGCTACCAGAATAGTAAGCTTGACTCTTTTTTTAGGGCAAGCGTAAAGGACAGCTTGTACATCTTTCACTTGGCCAACCAGGGGTACCTGTTTCCCATCCATAGCATAGCAACACCCAAAAGTTTTTGTGAGCTCCAAACCAAGGGCTTTTGCAACTGGCTGAGGCATAATATTATCTGATGCTCCAGAATCAATAATACAATTACTAAGCCTTTGACCGTTTAACAACAAAGATATATAAAATGGATTGGGCTTTTTCTCCTCCGTTTCTTTTTGAACCGAATTAGCAGTGGCTTCAATGTTCTTTGAGCATCTCTCGGATACAAAAGTGGGTTCATCAGCAGCTCCTACATCCTCAGAAACATTATCTGTGACATGTGCACTAGTGACTGAACTTCCCTTCACGTATTGAACCAACTTATCTAACTCCTTAGGATTAAGCTTTAAATATTCAGCTGGTGAAATGGATATGGAAGAAGTTTTACAGAATTCTACAATATCAAAAGCTGAGGCACTAGCTTTCATTTCAGCCCTGAACAAAATCTTAGGTTCCGTGGTATCAGCCTGAACATGCTCCTTACCTTTAGAATTTGATACGTTTGGGGTGTTTCCAGGATAGAATTTTTGATTCCTTTGGCCTCTAGTCATGACTGTGCAGGCATGTTCTTGAAGTGTTGTAAAAACATCACCTCCTCTCTCTGAATCAGATTCATATTCTAGGAAGTAACTACTGGACTCATCTTTTTCTATATCTTTTTTTTCAATTATCGCTTCTGCCATAAGAGCGTTCTTTGCTAGCTGAACACAATTTAGCCAGTCAGGACACTCTCGTTTATCATGGTCTGAAGTCACGTGGAAAGAACACATTGTTTCTTTAGGGGCTTCTTCGACTTGTAGTCTTGGCTGAGGAGCAGTTAATAGGGGAGTTCTCCCAAAATTTAGAGACTGTTGTCGTCTTTGAATGTCTTGATAAGGGGGAGGATACTGATTATGTGTTTTATTCTGCTGCCTCTTCATCATTGCTATGTCATTCATCAGTTTTTGTAAAACTGGGTCTGTGGGTGTAGCAGATGAAACGGTCCCGGGAGTATGTACCTCTCTTTTCCATTTACCGACATTAATGAATGCATCCTCCAGTTGAATGGCCAACCTCTGAGCAGCGCCTAAATCAGCACAAGCATCTTTAATAAGATGAAAACTTATATCTGCTGGAACGGCATTAATAAAAAATGATTTCTGATTTTCTTCACTAGGTCTTGACGTTGTGGGAATTCTTTGAAACAATCTATTGAACTTGGCCACGAACTCTCTCATAGGTTCATGCATATCTTTCTTCATTTGACTGAGTTGGGAGAATAGAGAACATTCATTTTCAGGGGTTTTAAATCTATTTTCAAAGACATTTTTCATATCATCCCAACTAGTAATAGAAAGATGGGGCAAATGATTGAACCAATCAGCAGCAGCATCAGTCAAGGTTCGCACAAACAATCTCACAGCAACTTCCTGTGTAGGGAAGCTTATAACAGCACAGGTAGAATGAAAAGCGCTTAAGTGGTCATCTGTCGAGACTTTGCCATCTCCACTAAACTTGGGTAAAAATTCAGTAGCTCCTTTAGGAAGTGGTGCAGGATTCACGCCTAAATTCAGTGGACCTATGTTCTGTCCCCAAGGTTGATTAGCAGCCATGTTGGGTGGTACAACTTGCAAGGGTGGAACTGATATACAGGCTGGAACAAGGGCACTCAATGGAAGCAAGGATTGAACCAGAGGTGAGAAGGGAGAAGGCTTTGGTGGTGAGTTTGGCCTGCTTTGGGATTTGATGTGCTTCTTTTTAGGGTTGCTGAAATCTGGCAAAAGTTTTAGGTTGTTTAACAACTCAAAGTTTTCATCAAGTATCCCCTTTTTTCTTTCCCCTCTTGTGTATCTACGAGTAGCCAGTTTCTAAACTACTAATGTGTTCAAGGTCTTACAGGTGCCTGGGCTAGTCTATTCACAACAGCCGCCTCCTGAACTTCCGGCACTCCTCTCAAAAACTCGGCTCTTTCTTCCTCTATTTCCAGGACCACTAATATTTGCTGATAGTGTTGACCACTTCTACGTTCTCGCCAAGCAGTTGCCGCTAGGTCTGAAATTATGTCTTCTTGAGTATCTTCAAATCGAAGATTGGGTTGTAATACAGGAAAGATCTCGTTATGTTGAAGGACCATGGTTATACATTACATTAAAGATTAAGTTTCCTTTAAAGGACTCGATTTCCCCAGCGGAGTCGCCAAAAATCTGTTGGTGAACAGATTGTCCTCTTACCTAATTTCTCTTAATTTACTCTATGCCCAATGTTATGAAGAACAGAATCGTTCACTACAGTTGAGAAAGTATTAGTTTTACTTTAACTTCCTCTCTGAATTTTCCTAAAGGTACAGCTCCCTTATCTGATTTATAATGAATTCAACTTTTATAGTGACACTTTTTCCCGAAAGTGCATAAGGTTCTCTCAACTACTCCCACGTAGTGAGGTGATTACAAAATACAGATCGCAAATAGAAAAATTCACATACATCTAATCAACAAAATCTATTTCAAAGAATGGATTTTCTGCTAGATTTTCCACGTATATCAAAACAGGAAATAGATGAACTTACAACTAACCAACAGTAATAAGGAAATTTCGAATCGCTGAATTATCTCCACAAAGTGATAATAATTCAACACTCAGAACACAAAGTTTCAAAGCATAACTCGAAATCTTTCATATATGTGTATCCAACTTCAATGCACAAAGTCTTTGGAAGCTAAAACATGCATATACTATCCTTCATCACTGTCCTTCGGAAAAATCTATATTAAAACTATCTTTAACTTGCTATTCTTTTCTAATCTATTGCTAATCCCCTTCATCAGTTTAATGCCCCAGCATTTATAGTTATTTTTGAAATCCCGAAGGGCCTCCCTTAAAACTCAGCCCTATCGGATTAATACAAGAAACCGTTATAAAACTAAAAAGCAGTTATCAAAAAGATAGAACGCCAGCAGGTGACGATTCAGCTTCCGCTATATTTTCCGGTTTCTTCTTCATTTCCAATGATCTGACGCACCAGCTTTCAGCTCTGGAAAGAAGACATGAATTCTTGCGTGGCCTGTGAGTGCGGATTCTTTAAACTCATCAGCCGGACTCTACATGCATCCTTCTGCCACCTGTATTCCTTCATCTTTAGGCTCTGACATGGCATCAGCTTCTCATTGAGGCGCAACATGGATTCTATACCTGCCAATGAAGTGAAATCATCGACCTTGGACGTTTCTTTGTCCCTAATCCGCTCGACTGCTTCGGTGAAACTTTTAGTTAACACTTCAATGTCCATGCTGCCTTCATCCAATTGTAGGATGCCTGTGGGGTTGACAATCTTCATGTCCTTAACCAGTTCCTTATGCATGTCTGTGATTTGATTCTTGACGCCCTGGACCTCTTTGATAGCTTCTTGGTAGATGGACTCCTTCCAGCTCATATTACTTTTCAGGATAAATAAGGTGCACGGGTCCACGGCCTTCATGGAGTTTTCACCTAAGAATTTGAGAACTCCATGCTTTTCAACTTCAATTACCCGGGAAACTATGGTTTGACACCGTGACAATTCTGTCTCCCATACTGGTATCAAAGTTTGAATCTCTTCAAGTAATGCTTCACCCTCGGAATAGATACTAGTAACTTCTGAAATAAACTTATTCCCTTGCTCTAATATGTTATTTACCCAACTAACCACAGCATCAGACAGCAATTTTCCCCTCTGCGTCTGTTTCATCAATTGCTGGCTTTTGGCAGAATTTGGGTCGAATGGCTGAGGCAGCTGGATTATTGAGTTAGGCCCTAAATTAGTCAGCGAATTGATGTATGTGGCTATCATCACCACCATTGCTTTCAATTCTTTCTTCTCCTTAGAATCCTTTTCTGATTGAGTGAGCATGTGGTCAGCAAAAAACTTAAAGAAATTATTGCCAGTATTCCTGTTAAGGGTACCTAGTTCAATAGAAGTGACTTTGAATCCTTCCTCATCAACTTCCCCTGACTCCCTTTTCTGCTTATAAGTAGCCACTTCCGCTATGATTTTCCCGGTCACTGGATCCTTAGTGAGACAAGCATCCGTTTTCATTTTCTTTGCTTTAGACCCTCTAGCCGCATACCTAGTGACAATGTCCTTTACTGGCGAGGCCACTGGTTGTAAA
Source organism: Cryptomeria japonica (assembly GCF_030272615.1). NCBI lineage: Eukaryota > Viridiplantae > Streptophyta > Pinopsida > Cupressales > Cupressaceae > Cryptomeria > Cryptomeria japonica. Next base: position 578,321,216 of record NC_081412.1, read on the forward strand.
CTCTGTTTCTTATTGATTGAATTTGACAACCATAAAGGAACAGTGGGAGTGGTTGATACCATCTGAGTATCTCTAGTCGGAGTCAAGAACTTGGGTTGATCTGCCTTTGGTGTTTCAATGAATTGGACTTCATCGTCTGCTTCATCTCGAAAAGGGGACTTGTCACTTGAATCCCGCTCTGGTGATGTCATTTTCTGCTTCTGGGAACTAGGCTGCTTCAAAGTTTTGTTCCTGGAATGGGATCTCATTCTAGGAGCCGTGACTTGGGAAGGGAACTTTATTTTCTTATCTGAGACCAATGTATCACCTGCAACATGAGAAAGTGGAATGTCAGATTGAAGCGGTTCCGAGAGAGAAATCACCTTAGTAGAAGACTCATTGATGTTTCCAGTCCTTTTCCTCTGCAACCAATCATCCGTATAAGTTAATATGGATCTGGCTCTCCAATTAATATCATCATCTTCCTCCTTGCTCCAATCAACTGTCAAGAATTTTGTTTCATTTGATTCTTCCCATTCGAGTTCAACTAGACATGAACCATCCTCAACGATCCCTTGTGTTTTGAACTTCAATTTGAAAGAATTAATTTGCTGCAGGGTGAGTCTAGAATGGTCCTTTTTCAAGACTTCTTCTTCATTTTCACAATCTTCCCATAAATCTTCTAGCTGCGGAGGAACTGTTGAGTTGATTTCAAGGCCGAGGGTTAGAGTTGCATATCCTTTATTATCGAAGTTTCTCCTGCTGCGGTAGAAACCAAGATTGAACCCCAACAAATTGCTTCCGATGATGGAAGCGTCATTCATGTTATTACACACCAAAGAGTGCAGCTTAATAGGAAAGACCGTTTCCCATTTATCCTGAGGGAGATTATCCTTAATAACAGCAGAAAGTTGCCTGCACAATTCAGCTAAAATGAAACAATCAAGGGCATATCGAGGCAACCTCACAGGTTCTTCCTCAAACCCTCCGACTCTCAAATATGTGAACCTAGGGAACTGAATAAAAGAACTTCCATAATGTTGAACCAGCCTCAGCGATTCAGAAGAGAGTCGTGGCATCTGAACACCTTCTAGAGTCGAATAAATGTTTTCAAACAATATATCATGCACCTTACGGAAACCCTCCAGGACTCTGTCTTTTTGCAACAACGGGCAGTATTGGAAAATGGTCATTTCCTCATTCCATACCTCATGTGGAAGAGCAGCGAGATCACAGGTGTAGGCAATACAATAAGTCAAATATGAGGCCATACGGAAATCTTCTCTAGATTCTTTGGCGCGTTTGAGCTGGTTTCTCAGGGAAGTGGCAATAATCTCCGCCCAATCCATCCATTGTTCACCCTTTAAGATAATTTCAATGTACCTATACATCCATTCTTCGAACAAACATACATCAGCCGAACCTTTCACCCTATGTAATAATACCACCAGGTCGTGAATGTTTGGTTTCATGTGGCTTCTAGTAATGACCTTGGGAAGTCTAGACCCACCTCCATAGTTAACCTTGGTCCATTTCCTGGCAAGAGTGTTTCGGTACACACTAGGGTTTTCCCGATACTCAGCTTCAGCTTGAATGGGTGAGAAAGCGGCAAAGGTACTTGTTGTTAATTTCAGAACAGAAGAAATGGTTTCTCTGGAGACAGAAAGTATGACATTACCATTTTTGCTCACTATGCTCTTGCTTCTTACATCATAATGGTCAATGCAGAGTTGTAAGAGTTCAGGGTGTACGAAGGCAGGGGGAAATGCAGCAGCTTCAATTAACCCGCTCGTTAATATTTCCATACATCCCTTAACCTCTCCCGTATTCGCAAGAAAACTTGCTTGAAGATTTTCCACATTTACCCCTTCTAAATTGATATCACAAATCACTGGTCTTTTACATTCAAGGCTAGAAACATTACCGAGAAAATGCATAACCGACTTCATTCTTAACTTAAACAAGCAAGACCTCTTTCAGACAAACCTTTGAAAATAACAGTTTTGCAGAACAGAACAAGGGTTACCAAACTCTCACCTGTTTTCCATTGAAAAGTAAATAATCTCCTCTAGCTTCCCTAACTGCTCCTTCTCTCCGAAATCAGACCTCCTCTCCTTTATCCTTTTTCTTTGTTTTCGGATAACTTACCAGGCAATCTGAATGAAAATTTACCACAGGGGAAATTTATACATGGGAAGACCGGATAATGCTAGTTTATCACCTCACATCGGGATTGACATGCTCGAGGCGTTGATGCATAAATGCCTTGATTAATGATTTTACCCTTTCGCATGAGTTAATAATAATTTATTTCGTGCGATATCCAGTCATGCATGAAATGAAGGTCTACTCACACTCATAACAATGATGCCCTTTTCCTTGAAAAAGAAATAAAATCTTTTGATTTGACATGCCGACGGGACCATTGATTGTTTTGAGAGAAAGGCGGCGCAACGTACTCCAAAAATAAACTTCTGACGTCGGTACTTGCCAAAAACTACTTTGAATAGGTTTGAACCAAGCTTCAAAACGGTTCAAAGTACTTCGAAAGGACCGCCGCGATAAGGATACTTCCTGCCAAAGAAACAGTGTTAGTGTGAAAAATTTGGTTGAATCACTTTGAACTACTTCGAACCGAGGTTCGAAATGATTCGAAGCGATTCAAAGGGAGGGGAGCAATGACCGTGGAAACTTGCGACCTTAACCAACTTATTCAAAAAATGATAGATACTTAGATGATAAAGGGGAGACCTCGAATAAGATAGGTGGGGTTTTTATAAAGGGGGAACCTTGAAATAATATGGCGACTCTAAACACAACTAACATTGTCATATTTCAATCTCCAATAAATTCTTGTAGCTAATCTGTTAGGATGATAAATATCGTCTTGACATAAAGAAGAGGGTTTGTTAGAAGAAGAAGTTTCCTTATCCACAATTCTAATTTTGCTACTATCTATGCCATCTTGAATAGATTTGTGAAAATCGGGGCAATCATCAGCATTATGGTCATGGGTTTGATGAAATGAACAAAAAGGACGCTTTGAAGAAGAAGCATTCTTGCGAGCTCTCTTGATTTTTTTTTTTTGAGGTAATCTTTAAATTTTTGAAGCCTAAGGAATTCATCCATAGGAAGAGGGGTACTACTTCCTAAGCCTCTTGTAGTAGTTTGTGTAGAAGGATTTATAGGTACACGAATTCCATGCTCAAATTTCTGAGTTCCTTGTCCTTTAAAACCTTGTTTTGCAATTATATGAAAGCCATGACTATAAGAATGTTTCAATTGACTAGATGGAGGAACAAGATCATGAATTCCTTTGAAATCTGATGTGTAAGTAGGCAGAAAAGGATTTGTGGATGAAGGAGGAATATCATGTCAAATGACAATCTCTTTTCCTTTATCAAGCTTATCTTTTTCGAAATATTGGGGAGGATCATCTTCATCATCTAAAAGCTCATTTTTGGTTATTTCTATGCGAGGGGAAAGGTCATGAATAAAATGCATGACATCATCCTCCCTACATAAAATTTGATGTTGAAGATAGGTCTTAGGAGAATAAGGAGGATCTAAAGATGTAAGAATGTTGATGTTTTTGATTTTTCCCCCGTTGCTCAAGGGTATGTGTAGAAGAAGATGGGTCCTTGTCACTTTCCAATGCTTGCACTTGTGTAAAGAGAGCATTGGTTAAATCATTAGGTCTCATCTCGTCCACACAAGATACCCTAGGAGATGCACAAGGGTTAGGATCTTTAGGTTTAGGATCTACAAAAGCTTTAAGGTGATTAACATAGGAAATGCATTTTGTTAACAACATCACCATAATACAACATAAATGATACATGAAAGCTTTGAGATCTAATTGAAAAGGAAATAATTTGGAAATCCTAACAACACAATATGACCAAGTGCTATGAATAAAGAGAAGCAACAGGAAATGAAAGAAACTCTTATCCGACACATGATTGTAGTAAATATATGCATAAAGCAATGTAATCACATGCAGAAGAGAAAGTAAATCCAATTTATTAATTGCCATTAAAAGTCTCTTAAGTGAAATTTGAATTTGTTGGAAAAGCAGATCTAAAATTAGGACCTTTCTATGAAAATTAATTTTAAGGTTTGAATTTGAAAAAAAATGAATTTGTGTTTGACCTTAGAGAGTGTTAAAATTGATAAAGTACGCTGATTTTCTGGATTTGACCAGAAAAATATAGTCAATTTCATCTCCCAAAATTTTGGGGAAAAAGTTGAGGACTATGGCGGGAGCGCACATGGTCTGACCAACTTTTTTCAAAATTTTCAGGGATGATAGAAATTATGAATTTAATGCTGATCCAAAAAAATAGCCGATTTGGAGATGTCTAGATCGATCAAACTTACACTCAAAGGTCGAAAATAGAAGAATCTTAAAAATTAGGGTTTTATGATGTAACCACTGAATTTTCAAAATAAAGAGACAAATTTGAATTTGAATTTTGAAATACAAATTAGATCTGAAACAAGCAATTAAAATTTTACACCGCACAAGCTTAATTTTCTCAAAATGAAAAATTAGGGTTTTTATGCAATTAACCTCTAAAATTTGCAAATAGATCAAACTTGAAAATGAAAATTTGAAATTCAAATTGCAATTATTCAGATCTAATAATGAGAAATCAGAATTAATGTGTAAGACGTCGGGTTCACCAAAATGTAAAGTGGAAAATTGGACCCCAATGACTCCCCACCTAGGAGAGAGAAAGGAAGTCACTAGGAAGATTTTCACTTGGAGGGACTTTACATTCAAAAGAGGGGCTTGAATCCACTAGATCCAAATCCAAGTGGATTGCAAGGGTTGAAGTGTGATTTACCCTTTTTTGTAAATGAGAAAGTTGACTTGTTGACTATGCAGAAAAGAGAGGGGAAATGAGTGAAATGAGGGTCTACCAATTTGGGATTGTTTTGTAACTTCAGATCTGAGCTAATTAGACTAACACGGATTTGCCCTACAAATTTGGAGAAAACTCGTTGGGACCATGGCAGGAATGTACATGGTCCTCCACAAAATATGTGAAACAAAAAGGGTTCTTTGGTCTCTGCAAATGAAGCCAAAACTTGCAATTACAGTTGCGCACCTGCAACCTACACACAGAAAAGAAAGGAAAGGGGGGTTGTGGATAGGGGTTTTCCTTAGTCAAACCCCGATTGAGGAATCAACCTTGAAAGAAAGTAATTGCAAATGCTTGAATTTAAACAATGGAAATGTATACCTTGTAGATCTGCAACTTGTTGATTATGTGTGCTTTGCTTCTTGAATGTAATAACAAGTGACATATGAAATGGCATGTAACATGACAAAACCCTAACACACACACATGCTTGCAAATTAATGTTGTAATGTTGCTCCAATGGATGAATGAAGAAGACTTGAATGCTTGATGATGATCTTGAAATCTTGTATCTTATCCTTATGTCTCTCATCCTCCTCTAAATGAGGGAATTGAATTCCCTTTTATACATGCCTCAATGATTAATTTTCAACCATTGAAGGCCGACAAAGAGGAATTACAAACCCCAAAGGCAAATTATGCATAGAAGACCAAGCAGACCTAACTTAGGGCCACCCTAAGGGGTGGGGACAGGGGTGCCATGCCCTTGTCCTAGGGGGACAGGGGTGCCACACCCCTGTTCTACCTTATTTTGGGGCCAAACAGGGTCTAAAGAAGCCACGGATCTTGAAGGAGGAAGGGTGAAAGGGTGAGAATGCAGATATAGGTCTTGGTTGGGGAAGAAGATGTCGTCGCCAAGGTGAGGACCTAAAATATGGTTAAAATTACAGGGGTCGCAATTTTATGACACTACACACCTTAACCGGTGTTATCTATTGAGAACTAACATTCTCTGTGGTTTTTCCCTTCTTAGGTTTTCCACGTCATATCTGGAGTTCATTGTGTGATATGTTTTGTATGGGCTTTCATGTTATATCTGCATTAATTAATTTTGTTGGTTATTTCAAATATGTAAAAGAATTGAAGAAAAACTTTAGTTGTCAATTGATTCACCCCCCTCTCAGTTGCAAGGATATTTAACAATTGGTGTCAGAGCTTTGGTTCCTTGGAAAAGAGCTTAACCACTTGAGGTATATCCTGATCCGATGGCATATAAATTATCTATTCCCATCTTTGAAGGATCTGACTATAGCTTCTGGAAAGTGAAGATAAGAGGTTAATGGATCTCCTTGGGCTACGACACTTGGAAAGTAGTGGAAACTAAGTATGTACAACTGACAAATGGTCTTACCACTTCATATGAGATTCAAGCCTATGAAGAAAATGAAAAGGCGAGGTATGCTATCTTTAGTGCTTTATCAAAGACTGAATTAACAAAGGTTATTTCATTGAATACTACTCATGAGGTTTGGAAACATTTGAGGGATATCTATGAAGAAAATGACATAGTTAAGTTATCAAAGAAGTTGATAGCTAAGCACATATATGAGAACTTGAAAATGGAAGAAGGAGAAGATGTAACAAGCTATTTTCAAAAGGTTGACAGTGCAGTAAATGAAATCAAAGATCTTGGTGGCACCTTGATAGATTGAGACATAATTGAGAAGATTCTGATGCCTCTACCGAAAAGCTATAGAGATAAGGTCTTTGCTATTGAAGAAACTTATGATCCAAAGAAGTTTACTAGGGAACAACTATAAGGCATCTTGTTTGCATTTTAGATAAGGAAGTTTGAAAAAGATAACACTAAATTGAGAATGCCTTTAAAGTCTCTGAGGAAGATCCAAAAGATGAAGGCTTGGATGAGATGGAAGCGAACTTTGTAAGAAGATTGAAGAAAGGCACCAACAAATATAAAGGTATGTTACCTCTTAAATTCTTTAGATGTGGAAAGATTGGTCATATAGCTACTAGATGTTCAAAAAAAGGATCAAGACAAAAATTCAAGGAGAACAAAGTGAAGTTTAATAACAAATCCTATTATGTTAGAGATGCTAGTATTTCAGATGACGAATTAGACTATGAAGATGGTGAAGTTGTTTGTTTTTGGTAGAAAATGATGTACCTAAGATTGATGTTTCTAAGGTTGTTTCTACTGCCTTACATGCTAGAAGAGATAGAAATGAATGGTTGATTGATAGTGGATGATCAAATCATATGACTAATGATAAGAGTAAGTTCATAAAACTTCAGAAATATGATGGAGGTTCTGTTAGGTTCGGAGATGATCAAACAACACAAATTGTAGGAATTGGCTCTATTACTTTTGATGGAAAACATAATACTGATAGTGTTTACTATGTGAAGGGTTTGCATCATAATCTCTTGAGAGTTGGGCAAATATGTGAAAAATGGTTACAATGTTGATTTTCATGATGATGGTTGTGAGATCCAAAAGGGATCTGGAACTATTATTGCAGCAAGGAAAAAGACTAGTGGAAACATGTATCAGCTAGAAGGAGCTACAAGGCATTGTTTGTTATCTTAGATCAATGATAACTGGCTCTTGCATTGGAGGATGTGTCATATCAACTTTGATAATTTCGTTAAGATTATTTCATTAATTATGGTGAGATATTTATCAAGGCTAACCAAACCGGATAACAATATTTGCAAGGAATGTCAAGTAGGAAAGAAGATGAAAGGAACATTTAAAGGAAAGGAACAATCATCCACCAAATTGTTGGACTTGGTGCACACAGACTTATGTGGTCTTACCAGAACAAGGAGTACATAAGGAGAGAGATATTCCATGTTGTTAATCGAAGATCATCCTAGAATGTCATGGGTTCCATTTTCAAGAGAAAAGCCTAAAGTATTAGAAAAAAAATCAAGATACTCAAAGCAAGAGTTGAGAATGAAGTTGATAGAAAGATTAAGTCTTTGAGGTCTGACAGAGGAGGAGAAATTATTTATGATGAATTTAACAATTTCTATGAGGAACATGGTATTAGAAGGCAACTATTTGCCCCTAGGACACCACAACGGAATGGTGTAGTGGAAAGGATGAATCAAACTATACAAGAGGCAGCTAGAACAATGATCAAAGGAGCAAAAATACTAGAAGTCTAGTGGAGAGAAGCAATTCACACAACAATCTACACTCTTAACAGAATTCTATACCGAAAGAGATACGGAAATACATCATATGAAATATGGCATGGTAGAACTCTGATAATGAAATATTTCAAGGTGTAGACACATAAATCTGTCCAGTTAATTAAATAAATATTTACTATTTATTTGATTATTTAACCATCAATAACCAATTAATTAAATTAAATATTTAATTAATTCATCCTCAACCTCTTCTTCTATTAATTAAATAAATTATTCAATTTATTTAAATTAATTCACTAAGTCGCACTCTAAATCAATTAAATGAATAAAGCACATTTATTTAATTTAACCTCCTTTCCTCACTTAAATAAATAATAAAATAATTATTTAAATCCCTAAACTACCGCCCCCCCCCCCCCCCAACTTCATTCTCATACAAATGCAAGCTGCACCTATTTTGTTGAAATAAAGTAATTTTATTTTAATTAAAATCCTATTTTCCCTCACCCACCAAACCCACTAGACTCTTCTAACCCATTCTAGACTCTCCTAAACCCATTCTAGATTCTTCTAAATCATTCCTAATTAGCCTAATCATCCTCCCTAATTATTGTCACATTCCTAAGTAATTTGGAGTCACTTATCAAAGCCTCCAAAGTCTTTGAAAAGCATTAAATGCTTTATGTATCCAACAAGCTAACCCCTAAAGTCTTCCAAACCATTAATGGCTCTTACATAACCATTTATGGTTCTTACATAACCATTAATGGTTAAACTCAACTCACCCACATGGTTAGAGACTTTCCCTCTAACTCAACCTCCATTTAACTCATTGGTCTCTTCAAGCATTCATTGCTTTGACCATGGTTATCCCCACTAACTCTTGCACAAGAGTTTGTCCATTGGATAAAAGCAGTATTCATTGGATAAAGGCTTTATTCATTCAACTCAAGCCTAATCTTACCTCCCAAGCTAATCTTCATGTCATCTCAAGAATTTAATGCTTCTTCCCTCTCCTCTCAAGCTATCTCATGATGACATTTGTCATCCTGAGATTGGGTTGAAAACCCTCACATGGATCATAAACCCATCAATCCTGATCATTGTTGAGATTACTCAATCTCAACCATCCATTTCTCTATTTTTCCTATAAATAGAGCCCATTTCCTTCATATCCAAATCCATAAATCTTGTATGCATCTAATTTATACTAAAATTGAGAGAGCATTTTAGGAGCAAAATCATATCTAAATTGTTATTTTGGCTAAATCAATGTAGATTAATTAGGTATTTTCTCATATTTAGCTTGTATTTGCATAATTTAATCATTCTCATAATCTTGAATCTCCATAAGATATCCATAGTAGTGAAAAAAGCTAAGGGCTACACTCATGTGGAACTTGGAGAGGAGAGGAACAAGGGAGGAGCATCTATGAGCATGTTGGCAAGGATTTGGGAGTGTTTTGTGTCTTTTCTTCATTTTTGTATGCTTTCCATAATATGTTTTATATCTCTCTTGATATGCATGCTTAGGATTGTAGTTTCTTTCATATTTCATTTTTTATTGATACTACTAACACTAACATTTTTGAATCTTGTGTGTTCCTAACATCCTTTTTGCAGTACATCATTTGGTGAACATGACGTGAATTGAACATGCAACCTTCTGATTTGAAACTAGTAACTTTTTTTAAAATTCTCAAAATTGCCACACAGGTTGCGCTTTAGCACCATTGAACATGTTTTAGCGCTTTCGACAACTGAAGAGTTAGTGCTTTTGTCAGAGTTATGGTGCTTCTGTCAGAGAAGTAGTGCCTTTGTCTGAGTTATAGTGCTATTGTTGTTTAAATAGCGTTGTTGTCATTATTTAAGCGCATTTGTTCTCTCTATCTGACAAAAAATTCATTTTGTTTAAAAGTTTTAATTAGTGCGTTTGTTCGTATAGTAGCATTGTTGGTGTTCTGATAGCGCTTTTGTCAGTCTTTCAACATGTCTGTATTAAGGTAGCGCTGTTGTGTTTACACAGAGTAGCGCTTTTGTAACAGAGAGTAGAAAAAAATTATATTGTAACCAAAAAATCCAAATTTTAGGCTTGTAGAAGTCCACCAAAAACTTTACTTTTCACTAACTATTTTCATTTTTCTTTTGCGGGTTTTCTAACTTATTGTTGCAAGATTCGCGGAGTTAGGGACTTAGAAAGTTTATTTTTGTTTTAAATATTGGATTAAAAAGAATTCACTTTCCATTTTGGATTAAAAATCAACTTCATTGTTCCTTTTGGACTAAAATAAACAAAATTTTCAATTTGGGGCTTAAAATGAATTTCATTTTGCAAAGTTAAAAAGAACCACAAAACAAACAAACAAAGTTTGTTTTCTTTTGCAAGTTAGGAACAAATATTTCATTTTGGTGCTTAAAACAAAGAAAACAAATTTCATTTCTTGCAAGGTTAAAACTTCAAAATCAACTTTTTATTTTGCAAGTTAAAAAGAACAAACAACTTGTCCCTTTTTGTTACAAACTCGCTTTTACTTTGAGAAACGTGTTTTCAATTTAGTTGACCAGGATTTTTCAATTTCCTAGTTAGCAAACAAATTGTCTTGAAGTTAAAAAGAAAACCATGGTTGTTGGAGCAAAATCTCCAAATAGCATATAGATCACATTGCAATAAACCAGTTAAAAAGAATAAGTGTTTTCAGTGTTTGGCACACTTGTACAAAAATATGTAGAGTTCTCCCACTTCTAACACACACTATCCTCTCCCTTGGCTCTCATGGTCCTAGGTGCAAGAGAAAAGTGTTAGTAACGCTCAAAAAAATTATTTTTAAGAGAGGCCTGCCAAGAGACACATCACTCTTGGGAATGACCTTGCACGGTAAATCCTTCAAACGGCTATAGAAATCAAGCTAGAGCAAAAGTTATAGCCTTGGTTGTACCTGTTACTACAGTGTAACTTGTCGAAAGGACATATGGGCCCCACCACAAGTTACAAGGCTCTTAAGTGAGTCACTGCAGAGTGAACTTACATCCAAAGACATCGAACATTACTAAACACCTTTTATTATAGAAGCCCACCTGTTCTATTGATTGAGGATATTTGTGAAAAGTTCAGTGCAAGAGCATAGATGGTTTTTTCTCCCAAGATACTCACCATACATATTTCCTTGAGTAGAAAAAAGGATTTTTGAAAGGATACTTGTAGCTTGATAAAAGTGGTGACTCTCCCATCATACGGATCTGTAGACACCTAAAATTGTCATGTCTAATTAAATAAATATTTTATTTATTTAATTATCTAAGCCTAATTCTTCTATTAATTAAATAAATCTTTATTTATTTAATTAATTCATTTATCCTCTTCTAGCCTTATTTCTCATTTAAATAAATACATTTATTTATTTAAATTATCCCTTTCCTAAATTAAATAAATATTTTATTTATTTAATTGTCCTACTTCTTCTATTAATTAAATAAATCTTTATTTATTTAATCAAATTCATTAGCTTTTTCTACCCATGACACATGTCATTCATCTCTTAATTCATACACTACCTACCTCTTTCATTATTTTGGTATTTCTTATACCTACCCTCTAATCCTAGTCGACCTCTCTTTTTACACCTCTCAATCTTAACCCTCCATTTCCTATTGTGTCTTCTATTTAAGGAGATGCTTTCTTCATTGTCAAACCCTAATGATTGATTTTGGAGTACTTGGCTACACTACGATCCTACTTGCAACCACATTCCGTTCTTTGTTGAGCTCTTGTGCATATAAAAATCTGAGAGCAAATATATCAAGCAAGATCAATGGAGATAGGAAGAATGGAGATCAAAACCCTATTGGACATGTGATGGTATAATCTTTGTGATTTTGAGTTATTTTGCATTGTCTTAGGTTATCTTCATATGTTATGGTGGATCTTTGTTCATTGTTAGGCTAGGGTTTAGTGGTTGGATTCATTTTAACCTTTCAATATTGTTATTATTGTTATCCATTTTCACCATAAACATTTTGGCACGCCCGGTGGGATTCTTGTCCCTTTGCATTTAACAATTTTGTTGTAGATTTTGCATTTTTGAAGTTGCAGATCGGACAATTTCGACGATATTTTAGGTTTTTTTCGCGTCTGCAAGTGTTCGGATTGCGTTTTTGTGTTTCAGAAGCGTCTGCGATAGAGGGAATCGCGTTTGTGTTTCTGTCAATTTTTATTTTTGCAGGTTTCCGAAAGGTGCGTCTGTGACTCCTAACCGCGTCTGCGATGCATCTGATCGCGTCTGCGTCATTTAACAACGTCTGTGATCTCTGAGCGCATCTGTGCATAACAAAACCGCGTCTGTGTATGGTATAGCAGCGTCTGTGCTTTCTATTTTGCAATTTCAATTTTTCTGAGATTCGGGTTTTCGGATTTTGTAATTAGGGTTTCAGATCTGGTTTATTTTCGGCTAACCCTTGCAGATCTAGCTAACCTAGTTTGTGCAGCTTGCTTTGGAGGCAAAAACGTTTTTGTTGAAGGCCCCTTTTCACAAAGTCTTTTGGGTTTTCTAAAAATTTACCTAACTTGTGTGCTTGCAGGAAGGGGTAATCATTTGAAACAACCCAAACTACTAACAATTTTGTTGCAGGGCCTTGGCTAGGGTTTCATAATTTTGTTGTGTGCCTTGTTTTCATAGATTAGCAAACACTTCCATTGGTGCACTAAAATTGAATCATTGTCTTTTGTGTCTTGAGCAATAGGCTCTTTTTGTTTATTCTTTAGAGGGCCTGTCTTCCCGTGTGGTCATTAGGACTACTAGTGAGAAGAGAACGACCCAAGTGGTAGCAAGGAAAACCCACCTCATCCGAACCACTATAATCAAATGTATTCATGGTGAAAACTATGGATAACGTGTGCTGATTAGTTCATACCGACACTATGTCTCCCCATAAACCCGTTTGATCAAATTTATTTGATCATTTGTAGGGCGTAACCCCTACCGGCTGGGAGCCTTCTGTATTTACAGAGCTAAAAGTGCCGCATGTATGGCCACACGAGCGGATGCCCTTACTAGCACCTCTTTGTTTTAGATGCCCAAATCCTTCTAGTTGTTGAGGCAGGAGGTCGGACCTCTGGTAGCGGCCCACACACATACGGTTCTTAGTAGAGATACAAAGTTCGCCATGGGGAGTTTTCATGGGGACCGATGCTTGGCTGACCCGAGAAGTGAGTGCCGAGGGTGGAGCCAGTGAGGTCAAGCATCTAAGTATCCGCTCTTAATAGCGTAGCCTCGGGGGTAAAACCCTATGTGGGATCAACAACTATTGTCTTGGCCAGCCCTAAGATTTGTGCTTGTCTTATGCTAAACACTCAAACATTCAAGACCAAACAACAAAACATTGTGTCTTTTGTGTCTTCAAGTGTATGCAAAAACTTTTTACATCAAACAACACACTTTTGGAGTCTAAACAGTTTGCAAACATTGAGTCATCAACATTGTGTCCTCTTGTCATGAAAAACAGTCGAAAAATCAGATTTGGTCACAACAAAACAACTTCACAGATAGGAAAAATTGCACTAAGGTTACAGAAACGCGTCTGTGTCTGTTCAAACTGCGTCTGCATCGGATAAGTGCGTCTGTGAAGTACAGAATAGCGTCTGTGTTTTTATCAGCGTCTGTGTCAAACAGAGAGGCGTCTGTGTTAGAGAATCGCGTCTGTGAAGTATACAGAGGCGTCTGTGTCAGGATTTGAAAACTTTAACAGTCAAGCAAAAAAAAAAAAAAATCAGTTTCGGTATACTTGAGCTTCTTAGGTTGTCTCTTCAGGTTTCATCTAGCACTCAGCCTGTTCTAAGGTTTCACACAGTCCATCATTGCTTCATACCTCATCTTACATTCATACTTGTCTAAACTTGAGTCAAAAGGTCACTTGCTTGTCCTCATCATACTTTGTCAACACACTACATACAACTACACTTTGCTAAGTTGTCCCTCATCAAGGTTTCTTACCTTTGGGTCTCATTTGGTCTTACTTAGAGTCAAGGTCAGCTTACCTCATCAAGAGAAACTATCCTCTCTTTGGAAGTCACACCTACTCTACTACTTACATACTTGGTCTTACACTTTGGACATTGCAAGTACACCTCAAGATTCACTTACACTCCATACAACTCTTGGTCTTCCATACTCTTTTCATTTTTCATCTAGTCTCTCACATCTTGGTCTAACACCTAGTTCATGGTTGAAACCCGCCTTCAAAAATCTAGGAGAATAGCTAAAGAAGCTCAAGAATCTGCAAACATGAGTTCTTATGAGTATGACAATGATCTATTCTACAATCCTGAGCACACTACATTACCAGACATGAATGTTTATAGACACAATCCAAATGTGGAAAGCACAAACACTATAAACAATAATGCTATACACAATGACACAGTGGACAACTCTTCAATACTATCAGCAAACATACAAGAATCCATAATGGACCCTCAATTCAATAGATTGGTTGAAGAGATAATGAGGAGAGATCGTCAATACTTTCTAAACATGATGGCACAAAGTGGAGCTAAAATACCACATGATTTTGACTTATCTCAACTTATGGAAAGTCGACCCTCACAACAAACTCAACCTAACATGGATCAAAGGAGACCAAATAGTGGAGGAAATAGAGGACCGAATAATATGATGCCTGAGTCACCATCAGCTTTGCTTCAAAAGCCAGCAATCCCACATACACAAGCTCAAACATATGATACTTACACTCAAGGACCATCATGGAGGCCTTATGCTCAATCACATGCTCAAGGTATGAATCAATCAAAACAAGTGGATACTCAAGGACATCCTCAAAATTTTGACACAAGGAGACCTCATGTCAAAATTGGGGGCAACACAATGGAAAATGAAAGGCCTATTGAATATGGTTTATATACACAAAACAGATATGGAGTCCCTCAACAAGAAGTTATGCCAAGTGCTCCATATATGACGCAACAATATAGACCTCCATATGGACATGTCTACGATCAGTATCATCCATACATGCAACAAGCTCCTCCTCAAATGGGCATTTCAAACATGGGGTATGCTACAAGAAATCCATCTCCTCCCAAGAATAATTTGGAGCAACAAATTAGAGATCTACAAAAGAAAATGGAGGACATGAGTACACCAAAACCTACATACACTATGAGAGATATATGTCCTTATCCCTTCGATAAGAGCATTCCAATGCCTCCATTTCCTCCACACTTTGTAACGCCTAAATTTGATAAGTATAGAGGGAGAGGAGACCCCAAGGCACACATAAGACAATTCTTCACAGCCTGCATTGAGGTAGCGGCAGAAGAAACATACTTGATGAGGTTATTCCCACAGAGCTTAGGAGATCAAGCTATGGAATGGTTTTCTCAATTACCTCCCGGTATTAAGTCATGGGGTGACTTGGCAGAGGCATTCATTCAGCATTTCTCCTACAACATAGAAACAGATGTCTCAGTTACTACCTTGTGCAATACGAAACAAAAGGAAGGAGAATCTTTCGCAACATTTTTACAAAGATGGAGAAATTTAGCTAGCAGATGCTCTTATGAAATCCCACAGAAACAAATGGTAGAAATGTTCACACAAAATGTTAATAAGGCTATTGGCTATGATCTCAGAAAAGCTTGTTTGTCTACATTCAAGGATGTCATTGAAAAGGGCCTAGCAACAGAAAAGGTCTTAATTGAACAAGGAGTTATCAAACTATTCAAAGAAAACAAAGAGGACTTCAAAGGAAAGGACAAACCAAAATTTTGGAACAAGAACAAGAACACAGTTAATGATGGTGTTGTTGATGCCAACACAGTGAGACCCAAGTTCATCTTTTCTGGATCAAGTTCTACCAACAATCAGGTGAACACTCAAACAACTTCTAGACCACGAAGGAAGTACACTCCATTGGGGGAACCACTTGAATCAGTATTCAAAAAGCTTGTAGCAAACAAAGTAATTACAGTTCCAGATTTTCCTCCTTATGAACCAAAGGTAAAACCAAATTGGTGGAATGATGATGAGTATTGTGAGTTTCATAAGAGCAAGGGTCACAAGACAGGTAATTGCCATCGATTGAAAAACATTGTGCAAGATCTCATTGACAGAGGAGATATTGAGATTGAGGGACATTCATCTAATCAAGAGCATGAGATGTTTAAGGAACCATTCCCAAAACATGACAAAGGAAAAGGCAAAGTCACAGATGATCAAGCCAATTATACTAGAGCACCTTACAATTATGATTCTACTATCAATCACATCTCAATGGACAATCATATCTCTACTATTACTATCAAGAACAAAAACCCTGAGAATCCTTCTCAGAGACCCAAAATTGTCCTAAAGGGTGTGGGATCTTCGTCCAAATCTACCTCTGAATGTCATGTTACAACTCGTCGAGGTAAGATCACGTTGCCAGGTGCCTCCACTAAGAATACCAATCTTTCATCAATCAAGCCTGAGTACGACCTTGTAGAACAACTAGGGAAGACACCTGCACTTATCTTTATTCTTGAGCTCTTACGTATATCTCCTGCACATAAAGCTATCCTTGACAAAATCTTGAGAGATACTACCGTCCCTACTGATCTGAACGTGGACCAGTTTCAAGCCATGGTGGGATACCTATCCGTTCCACACTCCCTCACATTTACAGAAGCCGATGATGCCTCCATAAGTCAGCCACATAATGCACCTCTACATGTTGAAGCCTTCATACATAAACATAGAATAAAGCAAGTCCTGATAGATGGAGGAGCAGGTCTTAATATTTGTACCTTGAGTACCATAAGACAATTGGGATATTTTGACAAAGCTGTGAATTCTACAAACCAAATCACCATCAAGGCTTATGATGATGAAGAGCGCTCGTCCAAGGGCACAGTCACCTTACCGCTAAGAATAGGGCCAGTCACAAAAGATGTGGTTTGTCAAGTCCTAGATCTAGATCTCACATACAACATATTGCTAGGACGTCCTTGGATTCATGAAATGAGTGCAGTCCCATCAACATACCATCAGTGCATTAAGTTTCCTCACAATGGAGTTGAAGTGACCGTCAATGGTGATCCAAATCCATTCATATATTGTAATAACTTGAGATCACATACTAAGACTATCATCCCCAGCAATCGTGAGGCTACTCCTTCTTCGGCATACATTGATCCTGAGTCATTAAAGCCCTCGACATCCAAACAAGGTGAACTTAGAGCCAAGTTTCAAGACAAAGGCATGGGAGAATACACTTTGAATCAAACAATGTTTTATACGACAAGTCATGACCTCTCCCAAGGAATATGGGAGGCCACATCCTAACAAGCAAATCTCCATCATGATACTTAAATGGGATCCTACCATCTTTCAAAAATGGGGTGAACTAGAAGAAGAAAACTTATATAAAATGCTCTATAAGGACGTTGAAGAGGACACACATGATCAGATTATTATACCCTGTGAAAACTATGGCAAAGGCTTCAAAATTTTGCAAAGATTCGGGTATGATGGAAAAAGCCCTCTCGGACTACGCAAAGAAGGTGTCATGGAGCCCTTACAACCTGAGATAACTACAAGAAGGGAACGCTCCAAGGGGCTTGGTTTTCTGAATCCCAGACTACATAATAAAAGAACAAAAGAGGTATGGCGAATTAAAGTTGCCGAAGTTCAACAAGAGGATTACTATTCCACAGACTCCAATGAGTGGGAATGGGGTTCAGACAAATCCTCCAGTGATTATGAGCTCACCGAAACATTCAGAGAGCCAGATGAACCCACAGAGGAGGAGGAATTTTACAAAAAGTTCAGAGTTGGTCAAGAACCAACCCATAAGGATCCCGCACAAGCTTCGTTTCAAGGTCCTAGGTCAAAATCACATAGGATGAGGACACCTGTCCCAGAAGGCTCTACTAGTGATGACAATTTGGATTCGCTCACGATTGAAACTGATGAGGAGAGTGCCATCGATGACCTCGATGATTACCTTGACATACCTGAATATAACCACATCTTCACTCTTCGTCCAGCAAACTCTGAAAACACTAATGACCTTCCCCTTGTTCATCCCCAACTCATTGACTGGGATCATCAAGGACCAGCACAATTTGATACATTTTAAAATGACGAAGCTATTATCGACTACCTTGGCATTCGAGATGATCTTCCCCCTGGAGACCACAAAGTAGGATACGCCATAGAGCTCAACAACATAGCATACTTTGGTGAGGGTGTCGGGCCTTCTAGTCGCAAAAATGTGAAAATAAAAACAAAACAAGGGTCTTATGGCGAAAACCACACTGTGGCGCTATCCGACTCCAAAAAAGTAAAAAGAAAGGACGTATCTGAGGGTGAAAACCTCTCTGAGGCGCCCGAAGATGGAAGGCTCGACATTCTCCTAGCATCATACGAGGAAAAATCATCCATGTTGGTAGAGGAGACTATAAAGACAAACATTGGTACAGCAGAGGTTCCACACAACATATTTTTGGCTCAATCATTGACAGAGGCCGAGAGAGCAAAATTCATAAGCTTCTTTAAGGGACAACAAATCAACTTCGCATGGTCTTACGCGGATATGCCTGGGCTAGACCCGGATTTGGTTATGCATCATTTGACAGTCAAACCGGGGGCAAAACCAGTAAAGCAGAAATTAAGGAAAATGCATCCACAAGTGGCATTGCTAGTCAAGACAGAGCTAGAGAAATTATTGGATGTCGGATTCATACGCCCAATTGATTATCCCGAATGGATTTCCAATTTAGTACCTGTCAGCAAACTGGATCACAGCATCCGAATATGTACAGACTTCAGAGATATCAACAAGGCTTGTCCAAAGGACGATTTCCCATTACCAAACATTGACTTGATCGTTGACCTCACAGCAGGCCATGAAATGCTATCTTTAATGGACGGATTTTCTGGATATAATCAAATCAGGATTGCACCTAAAGATCAACATAAAACATCATTCACTTGTCCATGGGGAACCTTCTGTTGGAACGTCATGCCCTTTGGGCTGAAAAATGCAGGTGCCACATATCAAAGAGCTATGACTACTATCTTTCATGATCTCATGCATGTAACCGTGGAAGATTATGTTGATGATCTTTTGGGAAAATCAATAGACAGAGACACACACTTGGACATCCTTTCAGTTGTCTTTGATAGGCTGGAAAAATACAAGGTGAGATTAAACCCAAAGAAATGTGTCTTTGGAGTAACCTCCGGGAAGCTCCTAGGATTCATTGTGTCTAAAAGAGGAATTGAAGCGGATCCAGCAAAGGTCAAGGCTATCTTGGACATGCCGCCACCCAAGAATATTAGTCAACTTTGATCTTTACAAGGGAGACTCCAGTCCATACGAAGATTCATAGCACAACTTGCAGATAAGTGTAACCCTTTCCAGCACCTGCTACACAAAAACATCAAGTTCAAATGGGATGAGAACTGTCAACAAGCTTTTCAGACGCTCAAAGATTATCTGTTGAACCCGCCAGTTTTGATGCCATCAATTCCAAATCAACCATTGCTACTTTACATATCAGCTACTCCAACGGCATTGGGGGCACTCCTAGCACAGCAAATACCTGACGGCAAGGAAAAAATAGTCTACTATATCAGTCGCACATTGGTGGGATATGAGCTAAACTACACACCAATCGAGCGTGCATGTCTCGTTGTGGTCTTTGCTTCACAAAAATTACGACATTATATGCTCACTCACAAGACTAAGTTGATTGCCAGAATTGATCCACTAAAATATCTTCTCAACAAAGCTACACTTACTGGGCGGCTGGCCAAGTGGGTAATGATTTTGAGTGAATTCGACATTGAATACGTGGATAGAAAAGCAATCAAAGGACAAGCAATTGCAGATCAACTGGCAGATGCTCCGATGATAGATGATGCTCCTCTACAGTTAGAATTTCCAGATGAGTCCATTCTAACAATATCACCTGCAAAGCCATGGCAATTATATTTTGACAGCTCATATACACAGCATGGGGCAGGAGCGGGTATACTCTTTATAACTCCTCAAGGCGATTCTATACCAAAATCATACCGCTTGTCATTTCCTTGCACCAACAATATAGCGGAATACGAGGCATTAACAACTGGGTTAAGAATTGCAGTTCAATGGAAGATCCAAGAACTTTGTGTTTTTGGGGATTCTCAACTTGTCATCCGTCAAGCAACTGATGATTATCAAACAAAAGATGAAAAACTAATGCCTTACAAACAACTGGTAGATGATCTGAAACAGCACTTTGCAAAGATAGAGTTTGAGCAGATACCAAGAGAACAGAATCGCGCTGCTGATGCCATGGCTACAATTGCTTCGCTCATTGATCTACCGCAAAATGAGACCTGCTATGAGTTCCTGGTAGATAACTTGTTGGTTCCCTCATATGAGATCACTCCTACGGAAATGATATGTGTTGTTGGTCCTGAATCCTAGTTATATGGTTTTGTATTCACATACCTTCGCGACAATATCTTACCTCCCGATCTATCGAACAATCAACGCCGTACTTTCATTCGCCAATCCCCTCGATACGTCATTTTAGCAGATATCCTATACCGACGAGGTCTAGATGGCACCCTTCTTAGATGTTTAGAGAGTGACGAAGCTCAGATTGCATTACGAGAAGTGCATGAAGGGATATGTGGTCCGCATACTAGTGGTCCTACCTTGGCCAAGAAACTCATCAGGACGGGATACTACTGGCCTACTATGGAAAAAGATGCATACCAGTTTGTCAAGAAGTGTAAGCAGTGTCAAATTCATGGAGACCTCATACATGCACCAGCACAAGAACTACAACCACTTGCATCTCCTTGGCCCTTTTGTCAGTGGGGACTTGATCTCATAGGCAAGATTCACCCTCCTTCTTCCAATGGACATAAATTCATTATCACAGCCACAGAGTATTTTACAAAGTGGATTGAAGCCGTGTCTCTCACACAAGTTACTGGGAAACAAATCCCTACCTTCATCCTGAACTACATCATTTGTCGATATGGGATTCCTACTTCCATTATTACTGATAACGGGCGTCCTTTCAAAAATCAGGATGTTCGTGAACTTTGTGACCGCTTACATATCTCTCATCGTTTCTCCACACCATATTACCCCCAAGGTAATGGCCAAGCTGAGGCGTCTAACAAAACAATTCTTAAAATCCTCAAAAAGACAGTCGATGACGCTGGCCGTAACTGGCATATCCAACTTAATCCTGCACTTTGGGCCTACCGCACAAGTGTCCGCACACCTACAGGAGCTACACCCTACTCACTTGTCTATGGCGCTGAAGCCATCTTGCCTATTGAGGTCGAGTTGCCTTCTCTACGGGTCTCCTTGAGAAACATAATCAACGATGAAGATTACAGGGTCTCTCGCTTACAAGAACTAGAACTGCTGGAGGAACGAAGACATACTGCTTTTAATCATCTCAAGGCTTACCAACAACGAATGAGTCGCAGCTACAATCACAAGGTCAAACCTCGCACATTCGAGGTAGGTGACTTAGTCCTCAGAGAGAACCCCAAGAATCAGCAAGACAGAGATAAGAAGGGCAAGTTTGAACCAAACTGGCTTGGTCCTTACATCATTACAGCGGTATATGGATCTGGGGCATATCAGCTCTCAACTACAGAAGGTGAACCCTTAGAGGATCCTATCAATAGTGTGCACCTTCGCAGGTTTTACACATAAGCTCTTCGGAACATCCTAATTCAAAAATACAAAAAAATCAAATAAATTCAAAAATACAAAAAAAAAATAAAAAATAAAAAATCGTCACTTGGTGAAAACCTGGCAAACAGGCGCCTTGTGACACAAAAAAAAATTGAAAAATCAAAAAAGTAAAGAGAAATAATTTCGTCCAACGGTGAAAACCACTTCGGTGGCGCCCTGGGCAAGTACCATGGTGAAAACTGGGTCACCAGCGCCATGCGTAGAGACATTGCTCCTCCCTCCTTCAGGATTCTCTTTCATCATTTCACTTTGCACACACTCACAACCTATTCGTTCACAATAAACTTACCCATTCCCATCATGGCTTGTTATTGATCTACCTAAGAATTGGTTAGCCATCCATAACCCTCCCTTTTCACTCCCTTGCCATCCATAATAAAATCAGATCCTATCTGTGACTACGGCCAATCCTACGTCTAGTAATGGGTGTGGAACTGAGAACATCACGTGTTTCAAGGAGTACAGTTTCTTCCAGCTTCCTTCAGTCTATCCGCGCACAATCCGCAATAAAGCAACATTTGCATCACAGATCCACAATAAAGTACCAGTTTCATGGATTCAGTCAGTTTAAGATGAGACACAGCGGCAACAATGGGCTTCAACAAAATCAAATCTTTCAATAGACTCAGACAACATATGGTTCAGTGCTATCGATCCTTTTTGTGAAAGTGAACATTGTGACCACAATCAAATAAGACTTATACAAGTGACAAGAGACACTAAACTTGAGGACTACAGTGGATGTTGGTGTCGAGTCTTGGTTTTCTTTTGATTTTATCTTTTTGGTGACATGTCTTTTAGCTTTTCCAGGATGTCTTTGACTAGAGATTCTATCTCCAGGATGTCTTTGACTAGAAAAGCGAGGATGGGGTATCGTCACCTATCTGCATTTGCTATCTGTGGATTGTCTCTTAGTAATGCTATGACTTGTCCAAGGATATGAGGACATTGTGAGTCTAGTATGAACTGGGGCATTCCTTGTTTGTGACTGTCTTATCTCCATGCAAACGGGTACAATGACTTTCTGGGTCGAACATATGCCTCGATTGTCATAACCTATTCTGCCATAATAAAGCTCAATGATGATAATGCACAAGAAGCTCTTTCACGTTCATATTTTCTGTCTTCCATCCCCCTTTCTTGATTGACTTCCATCGTCCTTCTCAAGTCCGCATAGCCTGCTATCACATGACTGAGTATAATGACACACCAAAAACACTTGCATTTCATATAGCTGCACCTACATTACCACATATAAGCATTTCATACATACATATAGATACACAATTGTATCACATCCTGCATACAACACATGTTAGCACATCTCACATTTCATTATGTAAATAATCATTTGCATTATCATATTCATCTGCATTACATACATTCACATTTGCATCATGCATCACATATACAACATAAAAGAACAAAAAAATATATTGCATTGCATCATATAAGCATCCATATCATAAAACATGCATCACATAAGAACATCTCATCACATAGGTACACATGCATATAGCTGCCACAAAAATGGATCATCTCTCATATATAATCAAAATGTGTCATGATACAATGATGTCAAAAGAATCATATGGCTACAAAATCACCCGCGGGTGTCTACAATACAAAAATGGTACATATACTGATACAAAGGGGAGCCCTCTATGGCTATGATGAACTCCCTCCCTCAGAGTCGCCTGGCGTCGACGGAGTCTGAGCTCTAGATGGTCTCGCTCCAAGATCCCCCTGCCTATCTGGTGGTGGTGGAGGACCCATGACCCCACCGCTGGATGCCTGCCTCCTACGACTCCCTCTCGTAGCCGTCGCTGTGCGCGACGATCTATGGAAGCTCCTCGCCCGCTGATCCCCTGGCACGACACCATAGTACAGATCCCTCCAGTAGGCGATCTCCTCTCCGGCTCGCAGCACATATGCGTAGCCTGCCCCTGCATCCTCTGCTGCCCGCCTCCCTGCCCTCAAAGCTGTCTCGGCCTCAGTATATCTCTGGATGGCCTGGTCTCTCTCCCGCTCTGTGTCCCTGAGCCTGATCCTGAGGCGATCCCTCTCCCGCTCCAAATCTGCAATCTCGTCTGCCTGGCCCTGGCAGATCTCTCTCAGCCCTAGCAGCTCATCCTCCTCAGGATCACCACCCTCAGCCTCTGCCTGTGGCTCCTCCTCTGCAGGTGCCTGCACCTGTGCCTCCCCCTGTACCTGTCTGGGTGCCTGAATAGGTACCTGTCCCTGTGCCTGTCCCTGTCCCTGCACCTGTCTCGGTCCCTGTGCTCTAGGACCCTGTGCTGCTGGTACATGTAGGGGCAATCCACCTCGACCCCTCACCACCTGGGCTGCTCTCTCCTGTCCTCCCTCCCTCCGAGGTGCTACCCGCCTCTCCCCCACTACTCCCCTCCGCCTCCGTCGACCCCTACCTCCATCTCCTCCACCATCATCATCATCATCCCCTCCCACCTCTCCCTCCAGCAGCTCTCCTAGATCTGTCAACCTAGGAAATGGATGCTCTGCCCAATACGCAGAGTACTCTGCGTCCATCCCTGCATCCTCTACCTCCGGCCACATGTCCCATGGTACTGGCATCATCTCTGCCAGCTGTGTCACGGCCTGATCATATGATAACAGCGGCCCGAACTGTACCTGATCTCTGACTGTACGGGCATACATGCCTGAGCCTCGTGGCATCCGCTGAATCCTGTCGAACTGTCTGCATACCCTGTCAACAAGCTGCCTCTCCAGAATATAGGGCGTCCGCCCAATCAGATACCTGCTCCTGAATGCATAGGGTAGCTCCACTGCGTCGTCATCCCACTCCTCGCACCCCAGGTACGGCCTCCAGATAACCATATCAATATCATCTATGACGCGTCTCCAATGCTCCAGTCGACCAATCCGAGGCTGTGACGTAATCATATCGTACAGGTGCACAAAACTCCGTCCCTGCCCTCTGCCTCTGAAGTGGATAGGCCGTGTGATCAGAAGGTGCTCATATGCCCACACCTGTAGGAGAGTCACTCCGCAGCCCAAGCCCACTGATCCGTGGTAAACAAACTGATGCAGCTCATAGTACAAATGGGCCAGGACACATGGCCCCCATGCATATCTGGTGTGCTCAGTCACCAGTGTCTCCAATGCCCCTCCCCAGCCAACTGCCAATCCTCGTGTAGCTCTGTCCAGACACAAGTACCCATTGATGACTCCTCCGATAACAGCTGGTAAAGCTAAACCTGTAACGGTCATGGTATCCCATGCCACGTGACCTGCTCGCATCTCCAACCCGGGATCCTGGAATACCCGTCTCAGTGCCTCCCTGTCACCATCTCGATCATATGGAATCAACTCTCTATCGATCGGAATATGCAGAATCCTGTAGACGTCCTCAAGCGTCACTTTCATCTCACCCATAGGCAAGTGAAACGTGCAAGTCTCGGAGTGCCATCTCTCCGCCAGTGCAGTCAGCAAACCCATGTTTGCCTGAAACTCAGGCACATATAGCACATGTGTGAGACCCATCTCCTCAATAGAAATCATGTCCTGAATCGACAACTCTGGTCGCAACCTCTGAGTAGACGGGAATCTCTCCCGTGACTCCAACATAGGCAAATACTCCTGCAGTCAACCAATCAATCATGTTAGTTATCGTGGCATTCACTGTTTATCACAAAATGCTACTTGCTATCTAAATGCATATGCTTACCTATCCTAGTGACACTCACTGTTCATCACAAAGTGTTGCTATCTATCCTAGTAGTGCTCCCTGTTCATCACAAAGTACTACGTGTGTGACATTCCCTGTTCATCACAAAGTGTTACTCACATTCGCACTCCCTGTTCATCACAAAGTGCTGCCTATCTTGGTGCTCCCTGTTCATCACAAAGTGCCTTGATCTATCCTAGTCTTCCTAGAGGACCTGCTTGAGTGTATCCTCTCAGCAGCTTATCCAATCGACAGCATATGTTCATCACAGAACTGCCGATTTGACCTCGAAGACCAAAACCATGCATTTTGCAACACAAACGCGCTTTAAACTCATAAACGTGCTTATAGACTGCACAAATGCGCTTCTGCAACACAGACGCGCTTTCTGAACACAAACGTGCCTATACCATGCACAAACGCGGCCAGGGAACACAGACGTCCCTACATGACACAGACGCCTCTACATTTCACAAACGCATCCGTATTCAGCACAAACGCGGTTCCAGGCATAGACGCGCCTGGATCCGACACAGACGCGCCTGGCACTGACACAGACGCGGTTCCGCGTTTTTGCATATTTCAACTACCCTATTCCTAGCGCATTTATTGCTACCTAGCATGCATTAATGACAAAACTTGAAATGCGTGAAAGTACGAGGAGATTTTGCGGTACTTACCGGCTCTCCTGCCTCTGCTGGTCGCTGGAATCGGCAAACACGGTCAAATCTATGAACCAAAGCCATCGCTGCTGACTGCTGCTGCTCTTTTCTTGCTCTGCACTGTGATCTTGTAAGGGTGTGGATGACAATGAGGATGTCTTTTGCCCGTGGTCTATCTTATAGCCTACCCTAGCCCTCGCCTTCATTTCCCGAGTCAGTATTCTTCATCCTGTGATTTTGTCACTTTATACGGTCAGTCCATTCTAGCCTTTCTTTCTTATCGAGAGATTGTCTGCAATCTTTTCAGACATTTTCATCCAATCTCTCGAGGGGGCATATCATTCCCATACTGGGGCAACTCTGTATCAGTTCATCTTATCTTCTTTGAAACAACGCGACAAGCCGCATTGTCTCAAAGAGGGGCAAAATGTAGACACCTAAAATTGTCATGTCTAATTAAATAAATATTTTATTTATTTAATTATCTAAGCCTAATTCTTCTATTAATTAAATAAATCTTTATTTATTTAATTAATTCATTTATCCTCTTCTAGCCTTATTTCTCATTTAAATAAATACATTTATTTATTTAAATTATCCCTTTCCTAAATTAAATAAATATTTTATTTATTTAATTGTCCTACTTCTTCTATTAATTAAATAAATCTTTATTTATTTAATCAAATTCATTAGCTTTTTCTACCCATGACACATGTCATTCATCTCTTAATTCATACACTACCTACCTCTTTCATTATTTTGGTATTTCTTATACCTACCCTCTAATCCTAGCCGACCTCTCTTTTTACACCTCTCAATCTTAACCCTCCATTTCCTATTGTGTCTTCTATTTAAGGAGATGCTTTCTTCATTGTCAAACCCTAATGATTGATTTTGGAGTACTTGGCTACACTACGATCCTACTTGCAACCACATTCCGTTCTTTGTTGAGCTCTTGTGCATATAAAAATCTGAGAGCAAATATATCAAGCAAGATCAATGGAGATAGGAAGAATGGAGATCAAAACCCTATTGGACATGTGATGGTATAATCTTTGTGATTTTGAGTTATTTTGCATTGTCTTAGGTTATCTTCATATGTTATGGTGGATCTTTGTTCATTGTTAGGCTAGGGTTTAGTGGTTGGATTCATTTTAGCCTTTCAATATTGTTATTATTGTTATCCATTTTCACCATAAACAGGATCATCTATATGTTATGCTCACACAAGACTTAGTATATCACATCCTTACCTGCCACGATGGGATTCATAAGGTATGTAGTACCAAAGGCGAAAAAATATCAAGATGTGGGCTGAAAATATCGCAACTGGCCATTTGACCTTAGGGATAAAGTATGTTTGAGTTGTACTCATCTTGTGTCAGACCATTAATAATTTGAGCCGAATTTAGGCTTTGGGAAACATAAAATTCATTTGTAAAAAGGGTCAACAAAGTTCGTGATTGGGTTGATTTAGACCCACACCTATTTTTGCCTTTTGTTGAAAAGGGGCAAGGTTATTGTGCTTGTGTGCTTGTGTGCTTGCTGTGTTTTCTTGTCAAAGAAATTCAAAACAATTTTAAACCAAGTATTCATCCAACAAATTTACCTCAAACATTGGTAAACAAAACAACATCAACAAGTGAAACAAGTATCAAGTTTGTATGACCATCACTCACATCTTGAGAAAAAAGAGTCTTCATCAAAAGACCACATTGAAAAAGAGACAATTGAGTTCAAAAGCTCTTATCAAAAGAAGGAAGTTTTTCTATATCAATAGACAATTTTTTCTCTCATACAGAGCCTTCTTGCACCATATGCACTTGTGACTTCAAGGCAAATCCAATGAAATTGACAAGGAAGCTTTGAAAAATAGAGCTTTTACTCAGTATAGAGCCTTGGATTATCACAAAAACAAAGGGGGCAAGATCAACCCTGCTTTCTTTCCAAAAATCTGTATCACCTACAACGTAGCTCAAGGGGAACCACCAACCCCTGAGAGAGAGGAAGTAGAAACCCCCTTCTTGACTGAAAGTTTTTATTGAGGTCCATATTCTATCCACTTTCACCTTCACACATCACAAATCCATTCAAATCTCAAAACACAAAAAGGTCTTGTCCTAAGTTATTTTAAATATTGCTTAAATCAAACCAACAAATCATTTTTAGAGTGTTTCTACATCTAAGATCCATCATCCTAAGAGGCATTTCTGCACAGGTTAAAACTAATTTATGAGTGTATCATCTTATTGCTAGGTAGCTTAGTTTGTAACACATCTCAAACCTTGCTATACCTTATCACATCAAAATTGTTGAAAACACAAGAGCGATTCACAAAGAACTTTGGCAACATCCAACCTTTAGTTTTACAGATCCATCTTCTAAACATTTCACAAAACACTTATCTTCCATCAAAAATTTCATCACCAACTCATAATCACTTTCACCAACCTCAAAACTTTCAAACAAGATCAATGAGAAACCAACAACCAGAGATCAAAGACGAGGAAGGAAACCTCAATGATTTCCATGAGGTCGTTGGAGGAGGCGCAAATGATGAACATCCTAGCACTCAAACTCCCAAAGATATAGAAAGAGCACAACACAATCCCAAGTTCAATAGACTCTTTGACGAAATCCTTAGAAACAACGCAGATGCTCATTTTCCAAGACTTGCTCAAGAGGGTGCCAAACTACCCTCTGACTTTGATACCGCACAGATACGACAGACATCTGAACAACATAGTCGTAACGATGGTGGAAGAGGTAGGGATTACTTCCGCTATGACCTTAATCATCGAGGGAATCCCTCGCCTCCTCCTCCTTCAGAAATAGACACGTTGAGACAACAAGTAGAAAATCTCGCTCAACAACTCAACAGTGGTGTGAAGACTACTCGGTTTTCACTTAACGATATTTGTCCCTATCCTTTTGATAGGAACATTCATATGCCACCTTTTCCACGAGTTTTCAAAACACCTAAGTTTGAAAAGTATAGGGGCAAAGGAGACCCTAGAGATCATGTAAAAGAGTTTCACTCAGCTTGTTTAGAGGTGGCCTGTGAGGACACCTATCTAATGCGCCTCTTTCCTCAGAGTTTGGGAGGCACAACCACGCAATGGTTTTCCCGATTACCAAGTGGCATTAGAACATTTGAGGAACTAGTTCAAAAATTCATCGCTCATTATGCACATAACATAGAACGAGATGTTACCATGGCAGATTTAGGAAACACCAAACAAAAACCAGGGGAGTTGTTCTCAGCTTTCCTGCAATGGTGGAGGCAACTATCTAGCAGATGTTCTCTTCATTTACCTGAACAAGAACTAGTGAAAATATTTATTTCCAACTTGAATGATGAGATGGAATTCCATTCAGACATGAAGGGTATAGAGTCCTTCGAGGAGATGATCACTCAAGGACTAAAATGTGAACGAGCCCTTATAAAAAAGGGACAAGTATCAAAATCTACAATGAACCCAAAGATGGCCCTCATCCACGTTATAATAGTGGTAAACCCAATTTCTGGAACAAGAATAAGAACATTGTCAATGACAAGATAGTTGATGCACGAACAATAAAAATTGCACAACCTGTGGTCAGGTTTGAAGGACAAAATCCCCCTCCTAAAAACAACACCATCACTCATCCACAAAATCAAGGTCGCAATGCGCCACAAGAGGAACCAAAACAAAGGCAACAAAACTACAAACCAAAATGCATGTACACACCCTTAGGGGAACCCATCGAAATAATATTGTGTTAATTGGTCTCTTCTTATCTTGTGACCTTACCAAAAACATCTAACTATGAACCTCGGGTCAAACCTCCATGGTGGAGAGATAATGAACATTGTGAATTCCACCAGGGAAAAGGGCATCAGATGAGCAATTGCCATCAACTGAAAGATCTAGTTCAAGATCTTATTGATAGAGGAGAAATTGAAATAGAAGGACATGACCCTAAAATATCCAATGATTATCATCTAATGTTCAAGAATCCACTTCCATCACATGATCAAAAAGGTCCTTCCATCTTTGGGTGAAACACGGATACTACAACTAATCATACACAAGCTACCTATAATTATATTGTGAATCACCTCTATGACGTTGATGAACAAGTTGCAACTCTCACAATCAAAGATCTAAATCATGCATGCAACGTTGTTACACGTCGTAGCAAGATTACCATTCGAGCAACACCACAAGGAACGACACCCTTGCCCAAGCAATATAATCTTGTGGAACAATTGGATGAATCACCCACACTTATTTCCATATTAGAGATTTTGTGCTTATCCCCCTCACACAAAACAATCTTGGATCAAACTCTCCAAGAAGCGTCAGTCCCCGCCAACCTCAACACAAATCAATTTCAAGCTATGGTTGGTAGTCTCAGGTCATCACCATGCCTCACTTTTTCTGAAAGTGATAACGCTTCATTTCAATAACCACATAATGCATCCCTTCACATTGAAGGATTTGTAAACCAACACAGAATCAAGCGAGTCTTGATTGACAATGGAGCCAACTTGAATATATGTACCTTGCAGTTGGTTGCAATGTTGGGGTATGTGATAGAATCAGTGGATGCCAGTAAAAAAAATAACCATTAAGGCCTATGACGATGCAAAGCGTTCTTCCAAAGGAGTTGTTGTATTACCTATCAGAGTGGGGCCAGTGGTGAAGCATATAGTCTGCCAAGTTATAGACCTTCATTTTCCATATAATCTTTTGTTAGGAAGACCTTGGATACATGCCATGCAAGTCGTTCCATTTACCTATCATCAGTGTATCAAGTTTCCCCATACCGGTGTAGAAATAACAATCCTTGGTGATGCAAATCCATTCGCATATTGTAACAATATTAACCATCAGCTAGAGATTATTGTAGCTAACAACAGAGAATTTATCGCTTCCACATCATATGTTAATACAACCTCTCTTTCCATTTCGATCACCCATATACCAAAGCAAGAGAAGTTGAAAATGAAAATGACTGAGGAAGGTTCCGAGGAATATAATCTTAGCCAACTCTTTTGTGTTGGGCAATTACCCACCTCCCCTAGAACTCATGGCAAGCCTCAAAAGTTTCTTCAACCACCACTGGCCAAGCAAGCATGCACTTTGGCGCAGTTCATCCCTGGTAAAAGTCAAGAAGAGGAAACCAGAGATGAGGACCTGGTAGAATGGAACTACAAAGACCCTATCAAAATAGAAATCCCATAGGCTAAGCTTCCCACTGATAAATATGGCAAAGGCCTCACTATAATGCAAATAATGGGCTATGGTGGCTAGAGTGCTTTGGGACATTGCAAATAAGGATGACACAAGCCCTTACAACCTGATTCAAAACCCAAAGATAAAACTGGAGTAGATTTTCAAAAGGACTCTCTTTCTAAGCTCAGATTCAAAGGTAAACCCAGCAAACCCATGTATCAAATAGTTGCTCCAAGGAGGCCATCCTTGATTATCTCTGCGACACCAACAAAACCCACTGCACCAACAAAACTAATAATCTCATCAGTAGCATCACCAACAACACCACTAATCCCATTAGTAGTAGTAGTAGCACCAACTGTACCAGCAACACCGATACTCCTAGTATTAGCATCAACAACATTGATAATCCTGCCAGCAGCCCCAACAATCCCACCTCCAAAAGAGCACAAACCCATAACCAATAAACTCTTTAATTCAAAAGACATCCTAGCCTGGTACAGTAATCAGATGTTAGAGAGTGATTTAGAGATCAACTCGCATGAATGGGAATTTGATTAAGTGAATCTAAATACTTCAAATGAGGAAGACACATCGCCTCCACCACCTCGTAAAGATATCCTAGTTTATGGAGAGGCATGGATCAAAACCTTTTGGGTTCATGAGCAAGAATCAACTCCCACAGGCCCTACATCAAATCCTACACCGGAATCTGACAAGGGAAGTACTGTAGACGAACTTCACTCCTCGATATTAACCCTCACTAACGCCTCCTCTGAACTCAACCTAATCGATGAGGTCATGCCTATCATCCACCCCGAACTCATCGACTAGAACTAGCCAAATCCCCCATGTCTTGATCACTTCCAAAATGATGAGGTGCTCATCGACTTTTTAGAAATATGGGATAACATATTAAGCAGGGATCATAAAGCTGGCTTTGCCATCAAACTTAATAGCACAACGTACTTTGGGGCATATGCCTAACCTTTCAGCTGCAAAAACATCACAATAAAACATGGATCTTCTAGTAAAAACCACATAGTGGCACTTGTTGATCCCAAAAAAGTAAAAATAAAGAGCGTATCCAAAGGTGAAAACCTCTCTGAGGTGCCTGTGGATGAAAGGTTTAACATCCTCCCCTCTAGTACAAATCATAAAAGATCAACGATCCTAATCATAGAAACAAAATAATTCACTGTGGGGATCCCGAGACTCCTCACCAAATACATTTGGCATCTCTACTAACTCCAAAGGAACAACCAAAGTTTGTGGAATTCTTCCAGAAGTGTCAAATCAACTTCGCATGGTCTTATGCAGACATGCCTGGCTTAGATCCTAATTTGGTCATGCATCACCTAACCGTGGCAGAAGGAGATAAACCTGTAAAACAAAAGCTCATAAATATGCACCCACAGATTGTTGTTCTTGTCAAGGCAGAACTCAAAAATCTCTTAGATGTTGATTTCAATTGACCAATCGATTATGCAGATTGGATCTCTAACATTGTACCTGTCAGCAAGCCTAATGGGAGCATCTGTATCTATACAGACTTCAGAGATTTGAACAAGGTATGCCCTAAAGATGACGTCCCCTTACCAAACATCGACATGATTTTCGATCTAACAATGGGTCATGCAATGCTGTCTCTTATGGCTGGCTTTTCAGGGTACAACTAGATCAAGATTGCTCCAAAGGATCAACATAAAACTACTTTCACATTCCCATGGGGAACCTACTATTGGAATGTGATGCCATTTGGTCTGAAGAATGCAAGGGCAACCTATCAAAGAGCTATGACTATCATCTTTCATGATATGATGCACACCATAATGGAAGATTATGTCGATGATTTACTAGCTAAATCATTAACAAGAGAAGGTCATCTGGAAATACTGGGTAGAATCTTCGACAAATTAGAGCAATATCATGTTCATCTTAACCCAAAGAAATATGTCTTTGAAGTAACCTCCGGGAAGCTCCTAGGATACACTGTCTCAAGCAAGGGCATTGAAGTATATTCATTGAAAGTCAAAGCAATCATACCTCCAAAGAACATCAATCAGTTAAGGACACTACAAGGGCGGCTACAATCAATTCGGAGATTCATTGCACAATTGGTTGATAAGTTTCATCCCTTCACGCATATGTTACACAAGAATATCCACTTTCAATGGGATATAAAGTGCCAACAAGCATTCCAAATGCTTAAAGACTACCTGATGAATACACCGTTATTGATCCCACTAGATCCAAATAGACCTCTATTGCTATATATTTTAGCTACAAATACGACATTAGGAGTATTGCTAGCACAACACGATGCAGAAGGAAAATAATATGTTGTATTATATCCCTCGCACATTGGTAGGCTATAAACTCAATTACACACCTATTGAGTAAGCTTGCCTAGAAATTATCTTAGCAGCCACCAAATTGAGGCATTACATCTTAACACACAAGGTACAACTCATCACCAAAATCGATCCACTCAAATACCTACTTGGCAAGGCAACATTAACAAGTCACTTGGCCAAATGGGTTATGATCTTGAGTAAATTTGATATCGAGTATGTGGACCGCAAGGCTATCAAGGGGAAAGCTATTGCAGATCAATTGGCTAATGCACCCCTTGTTGGTGACCATCCTCTTGTTTCCAACTTTCCAAACGAAGAGATCTTCATGATCACAGCTACCCAACCATGGAAGCTCTATTTTGATGGCTCATATACCAGACATAGCTTGGGGGCAAGTATTATTTTCATCACACCTCAAGGTGACAGCATCCTGAAGTCATATAGGCTCACTTTCTCATGCACCAATAATATAGCAGAATATGAGGCCTTGATCACAAGACTCAGATTGGCTATACAATGGAATCTAAAAGAGCTACAGGTATATGGAGATTCTCAACTAGTCATCCGACAAGTCACCAATGAGTACCAAACTAAGGATGATAAGCTCATGCCATATAAAAGGATGGTGGATAGGTACAAAGAATCATTTACAACTATCACATTTGAGCAACTACCTAGAGATCAAAATCGAGTTGGTGACGCAATGGCTAAAATTGCATCTCTCTTGGATCTTCCGCAAAATTCAACACGCTATGAGTTCTTGGTAGAACAACTTTGGATCCCCGCGTATGATATCCCCAAAATTGAAATGATATGTCGCCTTATCAGTTTCAAATCCCCATGGTACTGTGAGTTCTTCACTTACCTCCACGATCACACACTTCCTCCTAACCAATCCAATAACCAATGAAAAACCTTCATCTGCCAAACCGCTCAATACACCATCATTGTCAAAACCCTATACAAGCGAAGTCTTGATGGTACTCTCCTTCGATGTCTAGAACAAGATGAGATAACAAAGGCCTTGGAAGAGGTACATGAAGGAATTTGTGGGGCTCACTCAAGCGGTCCTTCACTCGCAAAGAAGATCATGTGCGCTGGATACTATTGGCCATCCATGGAAAAAGACTCCTACTATTTTATCAGAAAATGCAAGAAGTTCCAAGTTCACGGAGACCTGATACATGCACCAACACAGGAATTGCAACCAATCACAACACCATGGCCCTTTTGTGAATGGGGACTTGACCTTGTGGGTAAAATTCATCCATCTTCATCCAACGGTCATTAATTTATCATTATCACCACAAAATACTTCACAAAGTGGATTGAAGGCGTTCCACTTACCCAAGTCACTGGCAAGAAGATCGCCTCATTCATCCTTAACTAAATCATCTGCTGGTATGGTGCACCCATGTCTATCATCACAGATAATAGGCTTCCTTTCAAAAATCAGGATGTCCATGAGCTTTGTGAGAAGTTTCACATCCAACACCATTTTTCCACCCCCTATTACCCACAAGGAAATGGTCAAGCCAAAGAATCAAACAAAAACATCTCGAGGATTCTTAAAAAGACAGTCAATGATGTTGGTCTTGATTCGCACATTTGATTACATCCAGTACTATGGGCATATCGAACTAACATTTTAACCCCTACAAGCGCAACTCCATACTCACTGGTCTATGGAGCAGAAACCATCCTACCTATTGAGGTTGAAATTCCATCTCTATGAGTCTCTTTGCATAATCTAATAGATGATGAAGCATACCGGGTCTTCCATCTTCAGGACTTGGAACTGCTTGATGAAAGACGACAAGCTACATACAACCACCTTAAAGCCTATCAGCAATGCATGAACATAAGCTACAATCATCGGGTTAAACCTCGTACATTTGAGGTAGGTGATCTTGTTCTTAGGGAGAACCCTCGTGACCAACCAAACAGAGAACATCAGGGCAAGTTTGAATCCAACTGGTTGGGTCCATATGTTATCACTGTTGTATTTGGGTCTGGGGCATATCAGTTGGCCACTTTAGAAGGAGAACCGCTAGCAAATCTGATCAACAACATGTACCTCAAACGGTTTCATACATAAGTTGTACAGAGCACCAGGATCCTCCACTATATCAGAAAATACCAAAAACATTCAGAACATATCCTGAAGAAAATACAAAAAAATCAAGAAAATCGTAAAGAAAAAATCATTCATCCAAACGGTGAAAACCACTACGGTGGCACCTTGGGTAAGTACGATGGTGAAAACCTGACACAGAGGCACCACTTGTAAATGCTATGGCTCCATTGTCTTTCAGACTTGTTGCGATCACATCCATTGCATCCATTCATCTATCATTCAAACCATGGCTTGTTATTGATCTACAATCAAGGTTAGTACTTCATGTGTCTTGCATCCCGCTTTCATAGTGACGTCTAAACTGGGGGCAATACTCTTAACCTATTGATGGAAGTAGATTCTACATTACTTATGATTCATTGAGTTCCTTATTCAAAATTGGCTGGAAATAATACCAAAAACATTCGTAAAAACTCTGAAAATACCAAAAACATTAAAAAACACTCACAAGATCCAAAAACATGATAAAACATCAAAAATCAATCAAAACCATTGCAACGTATATTATTCTTTGTACATACACATCGCACCAGACACCAAACAAACATTTTGAGCTACTCAAACAATGATCACTTATCAAATCAACCAACCAATCAAAACATCTACACACAATTGTCTTCACAAGGACGCATCTTTCCTCACAGATAAGACATGGTAACATTTTCTTTGACAAGAAAATTTTGTTTAAGCTAATAAGTACTTGGTCGGTTTGTTATTTATTCATATCAATTTCCTACGCTACTCCAGGATATCCATAAGTGATTAGAGTAGCCAGGATGGCTCTTGATATATTTTTCTTTGTTTGTTGTCTACAAATTGTTCCAATGAAACTTTGGGGCATGTACTAATGGTGTCTACGTGGAAAGTTCACTAAGCTACATGATCATATGCAAAAATATAGTCGTGGATCACTATGGCTTACTGACTACAGCGTATACCTTGACCATTTGCGCATGAACCAGAATGGAGGGTAACTTTTCCTTGTCTATAAATGCTTGCTTATAGGTGAAATGCTCAAACTTGGTTCCTGCTACCTCGGCCAAGAACAGTACTACCATGCCCGATGATGAAAAATAGAGCACTAAAAATAATCTATGGATCGTTATTTCATCTCATCTGTTTATATTGCATTTTGTTGCATTCCATCCATCCATACATCCATATAGTTGCATATCATTCATACATAGTCATCACAATGGATACTCTATTTTGCTCCTCTTACATAGGAATGAGTCCTAGGTCCTCCATACCTTCTATCTAACATTGAATCATCCCCCTCAACCTCCCTCTCTAGGTCATTATCATTAATGCATACCATGCATCATTTCCCATCCTAGGTCCTCCATACCTTCTATCTAACATTGAATCATCCCCCTCAACCTCCCTCTCTAGGTCATCATCATAAATGCATACCATACATCATTTCCCATCCTAGGTCCTCCATACCTTCTATCTAACATTGAATCCCCCCCTCAACCTCCCTCTCTAGGTCATCATCGTAATCCCTTCATTGTTTCCTAAGTCAACCCAATCAAGCAAGTTACTTTGTCTACACAAGTACATCGACTCACGCACACCTAGACTATCAACAGATACTTTTTGATCAAGTATCTTCGGGTCTCAACAAGTAATTGATCATGGAAAACCTAGACTACAACAGGCATTTATCACAATGACCTAGTCTCAACGGGGTTGCTATGATTCACCACAAACAACCTACAATGCAAACACTATCAATTGATCAACCAATCACACACAATCACAATGAACAATTACATCAATTGTCTAAGTTTCAACGAGTATTTTGCTTCATATACCTTGACTTCATCGGGTAATTACATCAATTGTCTACATCACAACATGTCACTTTGATTCACTTACTCAAACTTTATCCTGTCCAAGTGAACAACTGACATCAACTGTCATGCTTTGACTCAACCCGGGCAATTCAATCGATTGTACCAAATTATCCAACCAATTTTGATCAATTGTACAACATCAATCAAAAACACACACTACCTTTGCACTATATCTCTTGCATGACCTAAGGGTACTTGTTGGCTTTCCGTTTCTCCGTATTCACTCCATTTTCTCCCATTCTTTCACCATTATTTCTAAATTCTTCTATTTTTTACCTCCCCTCAATTTCTTTCTCTTTTTCAAGAGATAGCCCGATTTTTTGAAATTTTTCGGCCCATCTCTCGAGGGGGCATACCACCCACTAAATTAATATGGGGCATAATTCTTCACACCTATTTTTATTTCTTTGAAACGACGTGATAAACCGCACCGTCTCAAATAGGGGCAAATGTAGACACATAAATTTGTCCACTTAATTAAATGAATATTTACTATTTATTTGATTATTTAACCATCAATAACCAGTTAATTAAATTAAATATTTAATTAATTCATCCTCAACCTCTTCTTCTATTAATTAAACAAATTATTCAATTTATTTAAATTAATTCGGTAAGCCACACTCTAAATCAATTAAATGAATAAAACACATTTATTTAATTTAACCTCCTTT
Source organism: Cryptomeria japonica (assembly GCF_030272615.1). Taxonomy (NCBI): domain Eukaryota; kingdom Viridiplantae; phylum Streptophyta; class Pinopsida; order Cupressales; family Cupressaceae; genus Cryptomeria; species Cryptomeria japonica. The sequence goes on from NC_081412.1 coordinate 578,359,630, forward strand.
CCTCACTTAAATAAATAATAAAATATTTATTTAAATTGCTAAACTACCCCCTCCCCCCCCACTTGCATTCTCCTACAAATGCAAGTTGTGCCTATTTTGTTGAAATAAGGTGATTTTATTTTAATTAAAATCCAATTTTCCCTCACCCACCAAACCCACTAGACTCTTCTAACCCATTCTAGACTCTCCTAAACCCATTCTAGATTCTTCTAAACCATTCCTAATTAGCCCAATTACCCTCCCTAATTATTGTCACATTCCTAAGCAACTTGGAGTCACTTCTCAAAGCCTCCAAAGCCTTTGAAAAGCATTAAATGCTTTATGTCTCCAACAAGCTAACCCCCAAAGTCTTCCAAACCATTAATGGCTCTTACATAACCATTTATGGTTCTTACATAGCCATTAATGGTTAAACTCAACTCACCCACATGGTTAGAGACTTTCCCTCTAACTCAACCTCCATTTAACTCATTGGCCTCTTCAAGAATTCATTGCGTTGACCATGGTTATCCCCACTAACTCTTGCACAAGAGTTTGTCCATTGGATAAAAACATTATTCATTGGATAAAGGCTTTATTCATTCAAATCAAGCCTAATCTTACCTCCCAAGCTAATCTTAATGTCATCTCAAGCATTTAATGCTTCTTCCCTCTCCTCTCAAGCCATCTCATGATGATATTTGTCGTCCTGGGATTGGGTTGAAAACCCTCACATGGATCATAAACCCATCAATCCTGACCATTGTTGAGATTACTCAATCTCAACCATCAATTTCTCTATTTTTCCTATAAATAGAGCCCATTTCCTTCATATCCAAATCCATAAATCTTGTATGCATCTAATTTATACAAAAATTGAGAGAGCATTTTAGGAGCAAAATCATATCTAAATTGTTATTTTGGCTAAAATCAATGTAGATTAATTAGGTGTTTTCTCATATTTAGTTTGTATTTGCATAATTTAATCAATCTCATAATCTTGAATCTCCATAAGATATCCATAGTAGTGCAAAAAGTTGAGGGCCACACTCATGTGGAACTTGGAGAGGAGAGGAACAAGGGAGAAGCATCTATGAGCATGTTGGCAAGAATTTGGGAGTGTTTTGTGTCTTTTCTTCATTTTTGTATGCTTTCCATAATGTGTTTTATATCTCTCTTGATATGCATGCTTAGGATTGTAGTTTCTTTCATATTTCATTTTTTATTGATACTACTAACACTGACATTTTTTAATCTCATGTGTTCCTAACATCCTTTTTGCAGTGCATCACAAGGTATTTGGAAGCAAATGTTACATTCAGATAGATGAGGATAATCTTGGAAAATTTGACAGTATAGCAAATGAAAGCATATTCCTAGGATATTCTAAACAGAGAAAGGCATACCAATGTTAAAACAAAAGACTGAACAAGATTGTTGAAAGTGCAAATGTGAAGGTTGATGAAGACATTTCTAAAGACTTTGACAAATTGGTAGGTTATGAATCTAATGAGTCCACTGACAGAAAAAGGGAAGAGGAAACCATAGAAGAAGAGAAAGAAAAGGAAACTCAGGATACTCCAGTACCTACATCTAAAACCCAAGATATGTGTAGAAAAATCATTTAGTGGATCAGATTATTGGAGATAAGAACTAAGGAATTATCACAAGAAGCAAAGCAGCTCAAGGACAAGTTCTTTTGTGTTTACTATCTAAGACTAAACCAAAAACTGTAGAAGAAGCCTGCAATGATCAAAGTTGGATAAAGACAATGAGAGAAGAGTCAGACAATATTCAGAAAAATCATATGTGGAAACTAGTTCACAAACCAGAAGACAAGAATGTAATTGGAACAAAATGGGTATTCCAGAACAAGCTGGATGAGGATGGAAAAATGGTGAGAAATAAAGCAAGGCTGATTTGCAAAGGTTACACATAGGTTGAAGGTATTGACTTTGAGGAGACACATGCCCCTATTTCCCAGATGGACGCAATCAAGATGTTTCTTGCTTTTGCAACTTTTAAGGATTTCAAGGTTTATCAGATGGATGTAAAGTCAACATTTTTGAATGGAGAGATGAAAGAAGTTTACATTGAACAAGTTCCAGAAGGAAATAAATTGAAATTTGATTTGAACATTGTTTGCAGATTGAAGAAGGCTTTGCATGGATTAAAACAAGCTCCTAGAGCTTGGTATGAAATGATAGACAAGTATTTGATCGATCAAAGTTTTCAAAAGAGATCTATTGATAGTAATCTTTATTTTAAAATTGACTCAGGCAAAATCTTGATTGTTGTTGTGTATGTTGATGACATAATATTTGGAGTAAATGTAGGCATGTGCCAAAAGTTTTATGATTTGAGATGCAGAAGGAATTTGAGATGTCCATGATCGGTGAGTTAAATTTCTTTCTTGGTTTGCAAGTGACTCAAAATAGTAAAGGAATTTTTCATTTCTTAGTCTAAATACATTAAAGAGTTATTGAAGAAGTTTGGGTTGGAGAATTCCAAACCGGTGTGTACACCTATGACCACCAGATGCAAGTTAACAAAAGATGATAAATCTCCTAAAGTCGAATGATTGGAGGATTGTTATATTTTTCTACTACTAGACCAGATATCATGTATGTAGTTTGCTTGGCGGCTAGATTTTAGCAAGAACTGAAAGAACCACATGTTGTGGTGGTAAAAATATTTTTTAGATATTTAAAAGAAACAAAGGAGTTTGGTTTGTGGTATCCCAGAAATTCATATTTCACCTTGACAACTTATGTAGATGCACTTGGGTCGGAAGTGTTGATGACAAGAAAAGTACAAGTGGTGGAGCATTCTTTCTTAGCTCTCAATTTCTTTCTTGCTCAAGTAAGAAGCAAGATTTTGTGTCTCTATCTACAACCAAGGCTAAATATATTGTGGCATCTTCATGTTGCACATAGATAATATGGATGAAGCAGACTTTGAAGGATATCAGTGTATTATTTAAAGAACCCATTTCAATTATGTGTGATAACACCAATGCAATAAATATCTCTAAAAATGTGGTACAACATTCCAGAACAAAACATATATCTATTCGTTATCACTTTCTGAGAGAAAAGGTGTTGGACAATGAAGTTAAACTTGAGTATGTACCTACAAAAGAGAAGATTGTGATATCTTCACAAAGTAATTGTGTTAGGATACTTTTGAGTATCTCCGACATAATTTAGGGGTATTACCCCTTCCTAATTTGAACTGATGTACAGTTGGATGTGCATTAGTCCAGTGAACTACTTGAATATTCTTATTTGGACTAGTTCTTAGGTGCTTCCTCTTAGTTGAAGCATAGTGAGTTTCATAGGGGGAGCTATGCTCGCCTTTGTCCTTGATGTGAAAGGGGGAGAGATGCAAAGATGTGTAGAGATGTTGATCTAATGATGCAAAGAGAGTTGTGAAGTTGTGTGTTTATCGTTGATATTGCCATCAATGACAAAGGGGGAGATTGTTGCAAATGTGATGTTGATGGTTGTCATTAATGGTTGTCATTGATGTCAACGTATTGTTTTGGGATTGGTTCCTTATGTTTGGTGGTCTGGAAGATGCATTCCCGAAATCTTTGGTGCTTCAGAAGATGTGTTATAGTTGATATTTAGTGTTGACTGATTGAGTTAATGGTGATTCAGATTTCTCTATTTACCAGATATGGTATTGATCGATTGTATTCATGGGTATTTTGGTTGCACTCTTATTCTTGTTGAGTTGGGTAGTGCTATTTTGGGTCCGATTCAATCTGAAAATCAAGAATAAGTAACGACATTTGTGTAGCATATGAGTCGTTATTTGGGTCCGATATTTGTAATGGATGTAACACGTTGATATGACTGGTGGTGTGCGTTGTGGTATGGTCTACTTCTCATTCCTTCCTACCACCAGAATGTTTAGTGTTGACCTATTTTTGAATCTTTGTTTGGTCGACTTAGAAGACTATGTTGTTTGGAGACATTATAAGTAAGAGGATGATCTGAATGAATAATGTGTGGAAAAATAATATATGGAAGATGTGTGAGACTAAAGAGGATAAATCCAATTGATGTTGATATGTAAAGTGTGTTGTTGTTGAGCGCCACCGGAAGCAGTTTCAGCATTGTAGATTATGTTACAGTGGTGGATTCTCTTTTCTTTCTTCTTCCTTCGACAGTGAGCTCTTCAACAACATGCCCTCTTGTAGTGAGCCACCTTTTGTAAAAATTACCTCAACCAGTGTTATATATTGAGAACTAACATTCTCCATGGTTTTTCCCTTCTTGGGTTTTCTATATCATATCTGGTGTTCATTGTGTGATCTATTTTGTATGTGCTTTCATGTTATATATGTGTTAACTATTTTTGTTGCTTGTTTCGGATACGTGAAAGAATTGAAGAGAAATTTTATTTGTCAACTGATTCACCCCCCCTCTCAATTCCTAGATATTTAACAACTTCATCCATGAAAGGAATTTGGACTACTTGGGCAACTTGAACCTCCTCCCTACGAGTGAATATAGGTTGGAGGGGTCTTGAAATTGACCCAATAACAGCCCCCATGGTGTGATTATTATTGTTGTGTAGATTACTGGTGTTATACATGCTTTCCCTATTTTGAAATATAGAGGGTTGAGACACATTTTGATTCATTTTGGCAAGCAATTGTGACATGCCAAGCATGACATCAAACTTTTGTTCTATTCTAGTGTCTGGACTATCTGATGGAGCGTACCCTTTTCAACCTCTGACATGTTTTTTGGTCAAACTTTAATATCAACAGGATTTTGTTGTACAACTAAGACCCCCAAAAAGGTGCCTTGTACTAGAGTCTTAGACAACAAACAATATAGTCTATGTTTTCTCTATTATAGTATCTCATATTTCTTCCATTAGTATTCATAGAGAGTAAGTTATATAACATGGTTAGAAGCGTAAGATGGCAAGATCACCAACTTTGATACAACTATAATAAAACACCCTTAATATTTTTTTCAAAGTATTGTCCAACTAAAAACAAGATGCAATATGCCCTTCCCAATTTAGGATAACCCAATTCCTGAGATGGGAAAGGTGAGAGCATAATGTGTTCAAGATGATACAACTAATTTGAATGCTGCAATTGCAAGGGAAAATCACTAGGTGGCAAGTTGGGCAATTCTCTCTTCTTCCGTGTGATCACAAGTGTTTCAGATACATGCATATTCTTCAAGTCCTCGCCTAATCCTTCCCATGTTGCACCCCATAAGTTAACATCAATAGTAAACATTGACATATCATTTATTTTCATAATTCTTCTCTTGACTTCACTTCAATCTTTTCTATGGACGGTTGACATTTCTCCAACAACGACTACAACACCAATAACATCAACTTTAAGGTATTGTTGTTGTAGTTTATAATTTCATTAATGGGTGTGATCTGAGAAGCATTTTCTTGGGTGAAGAATAACATGACCACAACACTTTAATATTAAAATTTGGTCCAAAGTGATCTCAAGATGGCTATTTAGCTTATTGAATTTTGTGTTGGCTTCTTTAACAGAGCCTTTTGACACACAATAAAATGCTCCTGCTTCAACCCTGTCATAATGCAACCCTGTTATATCATTTAAGCAAGTGATTCTAACTTTAGTTCCTTCATCATCTATGATGTCAAAGCTAAATACTTAGCCACCGCCTCTTTGTGTATTGTACTGGTGAATGAACATAATGGACCACTGGGAGGGGGGATGAATTAGTGGTAATAAAAAACTTTAACTTCTAAAAGATCTAAGATTTAATCATAGCAATCATAAAGTTATGAGTAGAGATATAAAACACATTAACACACAAAAAAAAAAACTCATAACACAAGAATATAAGAGAAAAACCCACGGTGGGGAAAAACCTCGGTGAGAAAAGTTGTTGGAGTCTACTGCTCCAATCCAAACTCACAAGTAAAATTGATTACCATGTTTAGGGCATCAAACCAAAGGAGCACCAACCCCTAGCTCTAAGCACCCACTTAGAGACTTTACAATGAACATGTAAACAAAATCAATTTATGCACCTCGTTACAATTAAAATATTGTAACTCACAATTGTTTTGCACTTGAGATTCACCCGACTCTCTTTTTCTCACAAGCTCAGATCTCTACTCTCAGATCTTTGTTATCAATCTCTATCCTCTACTCTTTTTCTTCTTCTCGTGTCTACAAACAAATCTCTATTTTCATCTCTAATCACTCCTCCTTGTCTGCCTCTCACAGTGTATATAACTCAGTGAGTTATTTGCCTCAGCTCTCCACTTTCAGGTTTGTGGTCTCTACTTCTCTTAGTTTCTGTTCACTATACTCTTTTTTTGTAGAGCTTCTCCACCACTTCACTAGCTGCAGCTTTCTCTGTACTCCCTCACTAGTTTGTACACACACTTCACTCTATTTTCCTTCAGCAACACCCACACTTTTCTGAATTACATCTTATGTTTTTTATTGAAATCCACTTATCTATCTCTGCCAACTCAGCTACCTCATCTACCACTATCAAATCTCATCACCTATCCTATGTATTCGGTCATGTTTGTACCTGTAGGATTTACCTCCAAGAATGGATTTAAAATTTGATCTTCTCGGTCTCTGAGAAATCATATCTGCAGACTGATTGGATTCTCTGTACATTCTTTTCCATCACATAGTCGTCATTCATAAGTGCATTCTCCTGGAAACCTTCTATATTTTGACCATACTTCTAATATTGGATTAAAACACTTAGTAATCTTTATTCTAGTATATTTCATCGAGCCTCTCAATTGAATGCAACATAGCCACTGTAAACACCTAAAAATGTCCCATTGATCATGTACTAATTATTCCTCTAATTGATTAAATAATTATTTAATTATTTAATTAAGTTATTTAATCATATTCTTCTAATTTCACATTTCCTTGTCATCTTACAAATTATTCTATTTCTTATTCTATCATCATTTAATCATTTTAACTATTTTCCAAATATTAATTAAATATTTATTATTTAATTAATTTTAATTAATTCCCCAATTTAAATAATCTTTATTATTTAAATAAATTAATTCTCAATTTCTATCTCTAATCATCTAATCATTCAACCCTTCTAAATATTAATTAAATATTTATTATTTAATTAATTGTGATTTAATCTTTTAATTTAAATAATCTTTATTATTTAATTAAATTCCATTTCTGCATAATTAAATAGTTTCTTTAAATTATTTAATTAACTAATTAATTCTTCAATTCCAAATCCCGAAAATCTAATTTCATTTAATTTCATATTCTTCTAAATTCTTCCAAATTCAATTACACCTGCATGATTTCAAAAACCAAATTGAAAATCAAAGTCAAGTTCTAAATATATTCAAATACTAAATTGAATTAAATAAATTCAATATTTGAATAAATATCATGCAAAGATTTAATTGAAAATCTAAGTCTAAATGCAAGCACATGCTAAAATAAATAATTAATTGAATCATTTACCTCTCCAATCTCTATTTTCATCTTTTAGTTAGTTTTTTCTAAATAAAGCTCTCTAATATCTTTCAATCAGTTAACTATTTCATCTTCTTTATTTCCTCCAATCATTCTTTTTCTTCCCTTAGTTAGCTTTTTCTCAATCAGTTGACTTCATTGTTCTATTCAATCTATTATGTTTCACCTCCAAGTCAACAGTTCAACTATCAATCAACATGTGAGCTCACCTAAGTTCCACTTCTTGATCAATTTGTTCCACCTTTCAATCAATCTTCTCCTAAAATCTATAAATTGAGCATTCAATCTCCATTTTCAAGAATCACGAACTTTGAATCTTTGTGTCACTTGCAGGTTACCAGCGCAATATCTGAGAGCCATCATACCACAAAGAAGAGAACAACAATAGAAGTTACACGCAATCATGAAATAGGGAGTCTTTAATTGATTTTCATTTATAGTTCCTATTTTGCTTGATTGCATTATTTCATTGTCTGTTTGTTAGAATTCTTTGATTAGATAGGGATTCGTGATTTCCCTTTTCTTCTAATTGATATTTTATAAGATAAATTTTACATGCACATAACCACCATTAAATATTGCTTCATTCTTTCACAACCTACTCAGATTGGATCGTAAACAACTTCATTCTGTGCATTAATAAGAACTGCTTTTGCAAGCAAGCACATCTGTTGTTAGAATTCATAAACATTTGTTTTGCATCCACCACATCTTCAATTTACTCATCCATGTCATTAGGTCATTGTTGCACAGCTACCCCACGTGGACAATTTGACTATTGGGCTACATCTGTGGCATCAACATTGTGCCATTTGGCCAAAATAAGCAGTTAGGATTGTATCACCGAGACATCACGTGGTCACAACTACCTAAAACCTTTCGCAGTTCCACTGCCGGTTTCCACAATCTTGGTGGTCAACTTCTGAAATGGCGAAAACCCTTATATCTCTAGCTACGTACTCACACCTTCTTTTACCCCACGGTCACCTTTTGTTGATGCGACAACTTTGGTGTCACATAGAAATCTTCATGTTGCTATAGCTTCCAAGGTTTGCAAAGGGCTATTTGAGTCACACTAAAATGTCATGTTACACCGAGAAGCAAGACGGTGTCAACAAGACATCGCTCTCATCATACTAAAAATAGATTGTTTTGATGTAACTCCAACGAGTCGGCAGGAGGAAAGTCGGGTTACACCGAAACCTAAGGTCATGCTGAAAAATCTTTTGCCACCACACAACCATGGGGCCCACATGAACACATCATTGCTAAGGTGGACAAATGAACGGTCACCAATCAAATATTTACAGACAACTGGATGAGGTGGGCTCGATAGAGGATGCACCAAAGGAACATATCGCTTCCCTTTGTTGATGTGACAACACCGATGTCACATCGAAACGTGGCATATCGGCACGATGCCATGAAAGTCTCCTCGAAAATGGTATATCAACAAGATGTGGGGCCTCTACACAGACCAATTTCAGTCTTGCGGAAACAAAGGGTCAGAACAAAAAGAGTTGCATGTTGCCAAGACCAAAGCCATATCACTCCAAAAAGAAGGATGTCATGAAAACAAAAACCTGTGATACCAAAGAGTTCATATCGGTGTAGCTTCCAAGGGTCGGTCCGAGAAATTAAAATATCTTTCCAAAAGGCAAGGTCTTGCTGATAAGACATTTGACCATGAGGCCCACACACTCGATGTGCAACCAATCTACACCTGCCACATGGCACCACTGAGCCCTCAGAGAAGGGGCCCTTTCAAGCCAGACACAACATGCACAGTCCAATGACAACTTCCGCTTGGAAAAATGTGTATACTCAAAAAAGTGGGCCCGGATATTGGAGATCGGCCAGAAGTCAGAATTGAGAACAAAATGACTTCAATTTTTTAGTTAGATGCAATCACATGACATAAGACATGAGATGGTTGGCGGAGTCCACATCGAAGATTGGAGGATTAGGAGAAACACGAACTTGCGAACTTAGCAAAATACTTCCACTTTTAGAGTTTGAAGCGATACTCCAATAAGAGTCTCTTTTACAACGGGATAGCAGGAGATTTCACTCTGCATTGTTTTCCTTACCCCGCACGTTGCATTTCTTCCATTCTACATGTTGCAAGCTAGCAGAGTGCACCATATGCTTTGTTTATTTTACCCCACGTGGTCACTTCTTTCGAGATCTCCATGGTGTGGGATATCGATGTATTTGAGCGTATTTCGCCCGATCATAGCACAAGTCACACCGAACCGAGGGTTTCAGTGAAGCACAAAACGATGTACATAGGAGGAAGTGGTCTTGTCGATAGATGAGGTCACACCGAAATGTACTGTGTCGCCCACACTATTTTTTGTGATATACCAAAATCTGTACAAAGAAGGATTTTTGACATTATTCAATTCTACAACTTGCACACATCAATGGTGATAGATCAAACACACTGTGGGACACTTTTAGAACATAAAACTGCCTTGTGTACACCTCTGCAACACATGAAATCACTTCTTTTGTTCCTACCAGTTCCTCTGCAACCTGCAACTACTTGATCTAGTTGACATCACTTTTGACACAACCTCTTATTGTCCATTTATTTTGATAAGGGTTCAAGCCTTTTATAGGGATGATATTATTAGAATTATTATGTTGTGTGGGGGGCAAGTGTATTCCAAATTTAAGAGAAAATTTAGATGAGGGAGGTGTGTCTTGTCACAACATTTGTTATTTTGGCTCTTTAACAAGGTATCTAGGTTTTCCAAGCAATGGACAATATGTAATTTTCACATCTAAGCTGAATATAGTTATAGTCCTATAACAGGAACAAAAGAAGATGTTCAATAATCTACATGTTGTACAAATAAACATCCAAAAAGTAATAGGAAAATTGGGAGAACGTATAAAGTATCCTAACTTGAGTTCCAAACATTTCTACAGGTATAACTTGTCAACAACAGTATAGAACCTATCTTTGATGTCTTTGAATGCAAGAGATCACTGTACTTAGGCTGTAGGATGACTAATTGCATGTGCGTGCCATCAGATAAAATAATCTTATATCACTTAGTGTCATTTTGATCAGTTGTCAATTTATCAAAAGACAAAAACTGAAGCAGTGGAGATGAGACATGATCCCCAATGTTGATAGATCAGATTGCATGTGGAGTTAGCTCTAGTTGTGGTTGTGCTTCCTACAAAGACAATAGAAGCCAACTGAATAGATATACAAGGATACCTAAATCTATATGCATCTACATGCCTATGCATACTTTTTTTTATTATTCACAAATTTGTGCATATGAACAATATACACATATATGTATCTATATATGAGCATGCATAAATATATGTATCTATATATGTACATGCATAACCACATAGAGGAATAGTTCAACATAGACATATGCACATATTTACTAGTTTGAAAATGTGTATGTATATGTCCATGCCTCTGTTTATGGACATTTTTGTATGCGTGTACACACTATATATACATCTATTCATATATGTAAATGTATAAGCATATTGTGGGAAACACATATGTCAATGTATTTATATATGCAAATGCATAAACACATTTTAAAATTGATTTAGAGACCCATATATAGAGCTACATATACTTGCATTGATGTAGAATTATGGTTACCAAAAGAAAAAAAATAGATACACATATGGTGACTCTAAATAAGTTGGAAATTCTAAGGCAAAGCAATATATGAGCTTACTAAAGTATCTACAAAAAGTTGTTTTGAGCCATCAACAAAGATTATTGCGGATGACACAGTGCTAACTATTCTCTAGAGCTGAGGAATGCAATTTTGTTTGGTAGAATAGGAAGTCTATGTCACAATAACAAAGATGATTAATTATATTTCAAAGGTGCACAAAAAAAATGGGACACATAAAATATAATAGGAAATGGTAAAGGGGAAAAGAAAATTTGTGCAATAGTTTCAACTCAACCAATACGGTTTATAGACACCTATATATATATATGAAGGATGAAAACCACTAATTTTGTGATTTAAGGACCATTACATTCAAAAGAGTGTCCAATCCAATAGATCTAGTCACAAACCAACAAGGATTAGGATTGAGAATTCTGATTGGATTGGGTGTTTTTTATGGATAAACCTCTTCTGTGAGTTGAATTGCTAAAATTTGGGAAAAAGTGTTGAAAATGAAGGTAAAAATGCAGAAACAGTAAGCTATAGTTGTCAAATTGAGCCACGAACCTGGATCTGAGAAATGCTAGCAAATCCGGTCCTGTCCCTAGAAAGAGCCCCTAAAATGTTGAGATGATTTCACCCATACCCTGGTCCTCCAAACTTTTCACACTCCAATGAGGGATTGATTCATCACTTAAACAATGTGTATTCCGAAGATCGCAACTTGGTACTTGTTTCTTGCACATAGAAAAAAAGGGAAATAGGTTGGGAATAGAGGTTTGCCTAAGTCAAACCCCAGTTTTGGAATTAACCATGAAATAGAAATGAAAGATAGTTGAATTGTAGTAATTGAAATGTTCTCCTTTTGAATGAAATGTTGAATAATGATTGAAAACACAAATGATATACCTCCTTGTGAAGTTTTGTTTGTCTCCACATGGAATTAGGGTTTTATGAAGTCTTCAACAACATGGAACGTGGATGTCAACTTCAATGCTTGAATCTTGACCTTATTGCTGCTCCTATGCTCGAAGGAAGACTGATTGCTTGCTCAATTAACTTGAATGCTTGATTTGCTTGAATTTATTGACCAATGTGATTGCTATATATGTGTATGATATGTGCAAATGGGATGGGAAAGCCTCCTTTTGTACTTTCCATTTGAAAAACACATTATTTTTTTGACACGAGCCAACACGGAGCTAGGTTTCCTACTCAAATTTTTAAATGACCAAGGGGCCCAAAGCAAGGCCCTATTTGGGAGGACCAAGGCATGACACCCTGGTCCTATTAGGGACCAAGGCATCACGCCCTGGTCCTACCCAATATTGGGGCCAGGACAAAGGGTTTGGACGATGCACAAGGTCAATATGAAGTCAAATTTTCTTGATATGAATAGAATCAGGTCCTCATCAGGCCTAGGGGTGCAAACGCTAAGGTGAGAACCCAAATATGATCAAAATTTTAAGGGAGTACAAATTTAGGATGTTAGATATATACACACGTGCACATGTACATGTATATATACATACATATTAATGCACATGAAAGGGGAACAAGCAAAAAACAAAGATCAAGGGTCAATAAGTTAGTCTTCAACCAAAACCAAAACAAATGAGAAGAGAATAAAAGAGATTAAAAAGCACACAAATGTAAGCCAAACAAATGAAAATAAGGGAGAAGAGACTCCCTAAGAAGCTCCCATGATGCTCTTGTTGCTTCTCCCTTGTTCTTCTTCTCACCAAGATCCAAAGCTTGCTTGAGTATAGCCCTCAGTTTTTAGCACGAAGCCATGAATGCCAAATGAAGGGTTGAATGTGGTTGAAAGTGTAGTTCTATTGATATGAAAATGCATAAAATATAATTTCTACGAGAAATCTTAGTAGAAATGCCTATGCAACTATAATAACAATGCTCAAAATGCTTCCTCTTTTTTGCTTGAGGATGAGGGTTCCTTTTATAGGCAAAATGGTTGATTGGAGGGTCATGATTGATCTGGCTTAGAAAGGGCTAGGACTGCATGAGAGAGGCATGATCCTCAATCCATGTTTCCAACTTCCACCAATGCAATGGTGACAAGTGGCATCATGAGATGGCTTGAGAGGAGAGAGAAGAAGCATTAAATGCTCGAGGGGACATGAGGGTAACCTCATGTGGTTGAGTTATTGGATAACGCTATTATCCAATGGGTAAACTCTTGTGCAAGGTTTACCCATGATTAGGCTTGGGTCAAGGCGACAAGACCCATGTGGGTTAACTTGTTGAAGAAGGGAAGCCTTTAAGACTTTGTAAGAGTTTTAAATGGGTGAGATGATGGGTTGAGGGTTAATTTGGGATTATGATTGTGCAAGTGATTAGAATGGGGTTTAGGCTAATTTTTTGAAGGGCTTAGAAGAATCTATAAGAATGGTTAGTGAGCGAGTGAGCTTGGTAGGAGAATGCAAATGAATGAGGATTTGGGATTTTTAAATAAATTATTTATTTATTTAAAATAGTAGTGCAACTTGCATTTGTAGGAGAATGCAAGTGGATAAGGGGATTTTTAAACAAATATTTGATTCATTTAAATGGGGATTTGATTAGGCCTTTTAAATAAATGTTTAATTTATTTAAATGCGAGGAAAGGAAAATTAAATAAATTTATTAATTTATTTAATATTTGAACTGTAGTTAGTAAATTTAATTTAAATAAATTTATGAAATTTATTTAATTAAATTAGTAGAAAAGGGTTGAAATGAATTACTTAAATGTAAATTGAATTAATAAAAGAACATTAGTGCATTAAACAAATATTTAACATTTATTTAATTTAATGGACATATTAATGTGTCTACACATATACATACACATACATACATATATGTATATATATACATGTATTATATATACACACACATGTATGTGTACATATACATGTATTATATATATACATACACATGTAGACATATACATTTATACATTTGTGTATCTTTGTATGAATCTATAACTAAATATGTGTGCATATGAGTTTGAGTAGATAGTTGCAAACTAGTTACAGAGTAGCAAACATTTCTGTTGCAGAGAACATAGTTTGTGATTTGGTAAACAACAAAAAATCCCGAAGGGGAGATAGAAAGTTAGTAAATGACTTCAAACTAAATTAACTATTGGCATTTAGTTTGCATTCATTTACTAAATTCTTTGTTAAAATGGTTGACAATATTGCAGTTAAAAAACCCCAAATAGAAAGCCTATCGACTTAATTATATTACAGTCTCGCAATAAAAAATTGTTCACCATAAGAAATCAAAAGTAGTGTAGGTAGAAAACACTGACATGTTCACATTTAAAATATATATATATTTTTAAATAAATTTATTTTTCACATAAATTGAAAACACAAAAGCTTGCAAACACATTTTCTAAAGAAATCGTAAGCAACCTTTTACCCTTTTAAACAACCACCATTTTGCAGACATAAATTAGAAAGCACGACTGCTAGCAGATTAATTGGAGGACATTTAAAATGTTTTCTGAAATAGTTCCTATAAACCAACAAGGGTTGACCATGCCATTTTTTTTCCGAACCCTAAGCACCTAAATAATTTTTTGAAAGAACTCCCATAAATTAACACCTATTTGCAAAAAACCTAATTGACAATTGTTTGCTCCCAAAGACCCTTTCGAACCCAATTAGTAAAATCATAAAACCCTTTCACACCCATGCTTATTTCAAAGTTTTGCCAAACTCTCATAAGGAATACAAGAAATAACAACAATGACAACACATTGCAAACAAAAAGTAAGATTTAGCTGACTTGTAGATATGCCAAACCTTCTATCTCTTCTTCAAGATATTTTTTCATTGACCAAATCACAAACCATGTTTTTTGCAATAGAAAAATCTACAAACCATAAGTAGTGAAACCCATTTTTCAAACAACTTGCATGAATCTAACCTGTGAAAACCCTAAGCTTGCATGCATCACAAACATTTAAAATCTGACATGCAAATGTGAAATGCAACAAAATGCAAAGAAACTCCTCTGCAACACAATCGTATGCAAATACCACAAAGGAAATAACTAAATGAATATACAAATACAAGGAAAAACCAAGTAGCACCAGTAGCCATAAGTCATTGTAAATTGAATTAAATTCTCCCAGGAATTACAAACACTTTCCTCTTCATTATTAATTTAAAATGAAGATTTTAAACTCATTGTATAGCTTATAAGCTTATAGAAACTTGGGTTTGCAGCGTCCCATATTTTTGTTCTCCTTCAACCGTCACTTACTTAGGCAAACCTAAAATAAATAAAAGGTCTAGAAGTGAATTTCTAAAAGCCCAAAATAGCATACGTTTGAATTTATGATTTTAAAACCTAAGTTAATTATTCTTACAATTGAGCATATTATAATCTAAAAGAGATGCTCACAACTGTGCTTATGAAACACAACTAATACTCAAAATTGTGGTTACGATTTTTTTCAAATAATGATGTTTTAAATTCTAGATTAAAACTATAGATGAAATATAATATTATATATCCTTATCAAGTTTGATTTGGAAAATGGTGGCGTTTGAAGGCAGCAGGAGTGACAGCGGCAGTAGGAGCAGGGATGCAATATGCGAGGTTTGGTCGTTCAGGCTGCGAAGATTCCACATCAAAACAAAGTCGCTCCAAAGGTCAGTTCATAGAGCGATGAAGCAGATATTGCCTTTCCCATTGAAGCAGGTAAGATTCAACCCTCTCAGAAACCGACTAATTCTGGAAGAAAAGACAATTTCCATGGAGACAGATATTCCAGACTGCGGATGAATTATGGAAATCCATATTCAAGTGGCAACTAGTGCCCTATTGACCTGCTAAAATGGAAGGAAAATGGTTTCATCTGGAATAACAAAGGTTGGTTTCGCAAGACCAAGTATCCTGCTTCCGATTTTCCCTGAAACTAGCAACCATTGCCTGAATCTAGAATCCCTGGTGCGGCAATCGAGTGAGGCAATCCACATTCTAAACCCAATCTGGTCCCTTAAAATATCATGGTAATTTCTAAAAGCGGAATGGGCGTTTCAAGCAAGACAACTCTAGGGCGGACCGTGCCAAGTTTTGGAGATCCAATTTTTATCCCAAAAATCAGAACCCTTGTTCAGGTCAAGTGGGAAATACTGATTTCTGAGGATGAACCTTTCCTCCCCATCATCCTCATCATCCTAATTCGATAAGAAAAACTTCAAGACCTACTATCTTTTTGGATGAAAATAAAATTAACTCTGCTAGGTCGAATTTGCTTGAGTTTTGCTTTTTCATCAAATGGGGAGGTGGTAAACGGGTTAAGGGTAACTTTAAATCCTGGTGTAGAGAACAATGGGGAAAGGATATTAACATCAATATTATCCCAAATGACTTCTATATGATCAAATTTACGAGTAATGAGGAGAAATGGCAAGCTAAAAAGAAAGGTACACATATCTTGGATGGTATTGAAGTTCACATCATTGAATGGCAGCCCGATTTCAATCCTTGGACTCATGTATTATCGGACAATAAGGTATGGATAAGACTTTATAATTGTCCCTCATATTACTGGTATATTGATGTCATTAAGGATATATGCAAAGATATTGGCACATTTGTATTGGTTGATGACATTTTGGAGGACAAAATATGGGGAAGCTTCCTTAGAATATGCATTGCACAGATCAAATCACCAAGATCCCCGAAGAAGTTAAAATTATTGGTACAGGGAAGTTTTGGGTCCAAAAGATTGATAGAGAAGATCAGTTGCATATTTGCCCTAAATGCTTCTCCTTGGATCATACCGGCTTAGGTTGTGATGTTTCGGCTACGATACAAAAAAGTTATTCCTATATGCAATTTCCTATCGAAGAAAATCTGCAATCAGAACCTCCTATCTCCACTGATACTGGGGAGGATTTTATAAAATAAATTCATGAAAATAAGAATATTCCCTTGACTGAGGCAACTCCTTTGAACATATCTCCTCCCTCCTTTGATCAAAGTGAGAGCCAACAAGATCTACTCATGCTTCTGGAAAAGACTAAAACCTTATAGGCGAATATTGAATCTAAATTAGTAGATTCACTTCCATCCTCTCCTCTTGAGACTGGGAGTCAACTGGTAATTGAAGACTGCAAAATTCACACTCAAGAAAATGACGCAACTAGAAATCTGAGGGAGATGGGAGATAAGAATTGGTTTTTGTTGGGTATTGAATTGGAAGATGGAGAAATTGAGTCTTCCTGTTCGAAGTGGGAAGAAGACTTTGAGCCTGACTCTGATCTTATATTGGAGGATTCCACAAAAGGTTTTGGGAAGTCAGATTCAATCATTGACAAACCAAACTTCAAGCCAAAAGGAATGCGAGGGCACAAGTCAAAAAAAATAATGCTAGCAATTGCTGGTGCAGCTAGTGGTCAAACCAAACTTAATTTAGGGAAGGGAAACACCCTTCCCCAGGAGCAATGAAACTCTTATCTTGGAATGTCGACAAATGGTGCTTGATTGAGTGTCAGATTGATGACACCAAAGGATATACGTGGCTACTACAAGAGACTAAATGGAGTAACTCCCCGAGATGCGTCGACAACCACTCTATATTATTATCTACGTAACATGAATGGGTCGTGAGATTGATGCAAAAATGAGAATTTGGAAACAATGGAATGGTTTGTTTAGGCAGTTGGATGGAGCCTCTGGTGGCTTGGGAATCATCTGGAATCCCATGTATGTTAGGGTCTCTCTTGTTGGGGAAGACAAGTATTGGCAACATTGTTTGGTAACTATCCTAGGACAGAATGAGAATTTCAATCTTTTTAATGTCTACAGACCATCTTCTACTGGTGATAAACGTGCTCTCTGGGATCTTTTAGCTATCAGACTTTGCAGTATTATTGAGGGCAGTTGTGTGGTTGTTGGGAACTTTAATGCGATCCTTTTTGGCAATGAAAAAAGTGGGGGCATCCAGAGGACTAGTACGTCCCAGAAGGATTTTTTGGAATTTTTTGAGAAGAATCACCTAATAGACATTGTTCCTAAAAAATGGAATTTTCACATGGACGAACATGAGATCGGGTTTTACTGATATTGTTGAACAGCTAGACCGGTTTCTTGTTACTAGTGATTGGTTATGACAAAATCTTGTATTAGAGTCATCGATTCTCCCACTTATTGGATCAAATCACTACCCGATCTGTCTGGAGGTTGCCAAGGGACAATCAGAGGGAGGTATCCCTTTTTGGTTTGAGAAAATGTGGTTCAGAGAACCTAAGCTATATGATCTTGTATTTGTTTGGTGGAATGAACCGGTTCTAGGGAATAATTCGAGATGATTCATTCTCAATAAGAAGCTCAAGTATATTAAGGTTAAGATTGGAATATGAGCTGTTTCAAGAATATTCATATGGAGAAATTAAGAATTAAGGTTGAGTTGGAAGAAATAACCAATTCTGTTATTACTTCAGGAATAAATGAGGATTTGTTTAACAAAGAAAAATCCCTCAAATTTGATCTAAATGAAATCCTTCGGTGTGAGGAAATCCATTGGCGACAAAAATCAAGGGAGTTATGGCTTAAGGAAGGTGACAGAAATACCAAATTCTTCCATAGATCGGCCATTTCCATTCGCAATAGGAATAGAATATCGGAGATTAAGAGACCAAATGGAAACATTGTTAGAAACTATGAGGATATTGCGCAGGAAGCTGTAAGATTCTTTGAATCTTTAATGAATGGTGGTTGCCAGAATGATCATGAAGCAAGAGTCAGACTTCTTAACTCAATCCCATCCATAATATCTGATAGTCAAAATGCAACTCTCTTTAATCCTATTACAATTGATGAAGTAAGGAAAATTACCTTCTAGTTGAATCGTCATAAGACTCTTGGACCTGATGGCTTCCCTGCGGCTTTCTTCCAACGATTCTGGGATATCATTGCTCAAGATCTACACCTAGCAGTGAAGAATCAAGAAAGAAAATGACTATGTTAGGTGCTATTAATCACACCTTTTTGGCTTTAATCCTGAAAAAGCAAAACCCTCGACAGATGAGTGATTTTAGGCCCATTGCTTTATGCAACATGGTCTATAAGATTGTAACAAAGATCATTGCCAACATATTGAAGCCAAGTGGATTTGCCCCTGGAAGATCCATTGTGGAAGGCATTATCATTGCCCATGAAACGCTTCACACGGATAGGAAAGCCAAGGATTCCTACATGATTTTAAAACTGGATATTCTGAAAGCTTATGATATGGTGGACAGGGGTTTCTTAATTGAAGTATTAAATAAATTTGGTTTTTGCAAGGAATGGATCACATGGGTCACGAGTTGTTTATCATCCCCCAAATTCTCCGTTTTGGTTAATGGCTCATCTCATGGCTTCTTTTCCATGTCTAGAGGAATATGACAAGGTGATCCAATGTCACCATTTTTGTTTATCATAATGGCTAAAGCCTTAGGTCAATCAATAAGAGCTCTTCAACAAGATGATCGATGGCTCGGAATCAATGTGGCAATAGGGGTTGAAAAAATGACTCACTTGCAGTTTGTCGATGATACCATTCTGTTTGGCTGGGCCTGTAGGAGAGAGGCAAGGACAATAAAATCATGCCTCGATGATTACTGTATGGCTTCCGGGCATAAAATCAATTGGAACAAATCTGAAGTGTTTTTTGTCAACACTCTGATTAACTTGCAAGGTGTCTTATCAAGGATTCTTAATCTCAGAGTTGCAAACTTCCCAGGGAAATTTATTGGAACCCCCCTCTTCATTGGCAACAATAGAACTTTCTATTGGAAGCATCTTATTGATAAGTGAAAATCCAAGCTTGCAAATTGGAAAGACAAGTGGTTATCTTCTATTGGGAAATTCACTATGACAAAATCAGTCCTCTCTGCGCTACCGGTTTTTTCCATGGCATGTTTGAGATTACTGATGGCAATTGAAGGCGAATTGATCTCTATAATGAGAAATTTCCTATGGAATGACTCGGATGACAAAGGGAAATTTCCTCTAATAGCTTGGAAAAAGATCTGCCAAACAAAAAAGGCAGGGGTTGCTGGCATTCGACAAATTTCAATTATGAATTTAGCTATGGGTGCTAAATTGGTTTGGGAAATTTGCAGTGGTGGTAAACAAAAATGGGCAAGGATTCTAAAACATAAATATTTGGACTCCTTGGAGCCAAAAAGGATTCTCACTATAAACAACCCCCCTAGAGGTTCGGCCATCTGGAATTTTATTGTGGAAAGCAGGGAAATCATTAGTGATCAAGTTACCTGGGATGTCAGGAATGGAAGGGATGCCTCCTTTTGGATTGATTCTTGGGTTGGTGAAGTTGCCTTATGTGTCAACCCTTCTCTGCAACCTATTATGGTAGAAACTTGTCGCCTCTGGGGTCACAATATCTGTGATTATGGTTACCTTATTCAAGAAAATGGCATTGCTAAGTGGAAATGGAACTCCTTGGATCCCTTGGACTTGGATCAACACCAAAAAGACTTGTTTGCCGACATTCTCAGCAAAAGGCTTATTTTCCCTTCCCCTAATAAGGACATTATGAGGTGGTACGGTTCCTTTGATGGTAAATACAAGGTATGTTTTGGTTACAAATTGAAAGAAGCGGCTATAGACAAAAAAGATTGGCCTGTTAATCTTTTTTGGCATCGACATCTCCTACCCAAAGCATGTTCATTTGCTTGGCTGGCTTGTCAAAGAAAGATTCTAACTAAAGAAAGACTCCATTTAATGGGCATCAATGGACCCAGTAGATGCATTTTATGTCAAGAGCAAGAAGAGATTGTGAATCATCTACTTCTCCACTGCAAGTTCTCCAGTCATTGTTGGTGGCATTTCATGGGAAAATTGAGAATCTTTGGCCCCTTCCCATCAAGGCTGGATGAGTGGTTTCTGCAATGGCCTAAACTGGAAGGAAAGGCTATATTTGCTGATTTACTTTATATTTTACCATCTCTTCTGATTTGGGAAATTTGGAAAGAAAGGAATCGCAAAATTTTTCAGGGTAAAGAGATGAGCTTAATGACTCTATGTGGGAAAATTGAGAACCATCTGACTAAGCTTCTGAATGAGGCTGCTCAATCCAAATCATTAAAGAAAAATATATACATGGACTAAGATTGGAAGATTAAGCTGGCACTTCCAAATCTGCTCATTCCACCGCTTTTTGGCAAGGGATCCCGAGTGGATCAGGTCAATCCAAGATTGGGTGTAAAATGGGAAGCATTAGAGCTTGGGTGGTTCAAGGTAAACTTCGATGGTGCTTCTGCTGGTAACCCGGGTCAAAGTGGTATTGGGTGTATATTGAGGAATTCTGATGGTATTTGTATAAAAAAAATCTCTGAAAATATTAGAGTTGCTACTAACAACAAAGTTGAATTTAGAGCGAATTTAAGAGGACTGTAGCTAGGGATGGAGCTTGGGGTGCAGAGAATTCATCTGGAGGGAGACTCACTAAATGTGGTTAATGTTGTCCGTTGTAACAACACCCTTAGTTGGCGCCTTAACCAATGGCTTCAACTGGTTTTGGTGTTGTTAGCCACCTTTGATGAATTTCAGATTAGCCATATTTATAGGGAAGGCAATGGAGAGGCTGACAAACTCTCTAAAATGGTGATTACCGATGGTGACCCCCCCTAGGTACTCTGATTGGGTCTTTCTGACTGGTTTGTTATTCCAGATGAGCTTCCATTGGTTGATATGGTCTGATTATCTTGCCAGTAATGGTGTTTTTCGGTTGAGTTTGTCGGTTGTGGTCGCAATTGATTGTCTTCTCCTTCCGACTAATATGTTTCTCCGATTGACCTACCGGTGATGGTGCTAATTGGTTGTACTATCTCCACCGGTTGATATGGACCCGACTATCTTACCGGTGGTGGTGCTCACCGGTTGAGTTACTTGCTAGTTGTGTTCTCCATTTCTCCTTCCGGTTGAGATGTTTCTCCAATTGACCTACCAGTTGTGGCGCAAACTGGTTGTATTGCCTCCCCTCTATATTTTTTACTTAACCTAATGATCATGGTCACCGGTGGATTGATCTACCTATTGATTTGGTTCATCAGTTAAGGTTTCTTCTTGCCACCAAGACGTGGCTCTCTACCGTCAATATTGGTCTGTGCCGGTATGCACCCCGTGGCAATTGGACATGTGTGAACTTTTAATTGATATCCAAGCCTGTCAGGATATGCATATAATTACTTGATGGATAAAGATGGTAGACATTAAGTTGACAAATTTTGTCTCAGAAGTTGATTGGACACTGTCAATTCACGCATGTGTATTCAATAGGCATGAACTACTTGCCAGGCTCTCGTATCCCCTGGTTTGATGTCTTGCTACTTAACAAAGGAATGCCCTCATTTCCCCATCAAACAATTGCATTCTTTGCTCGGTAACTTGCAATAGAATCCCCAATTCTCCTTGAAGCTACTTGTTGACAGATGGCCTTCCTGGGCGAAATCACTGACAAACGTTTGCAGGAGGTCCTCTACTCTCGACACCCTCTTATACTTCACAACCTTAAAATGATACTGGGGAAGGAATTCCTTATGGCTTATCACAGGTATAGAACCATTGCCGATAGCTCGATCTTTTTCCTTGCAATGGTGATATACATGGGGACTAGCAAGTAGAGAGCGAAGCTTTTAACTCAAATCGTGTTTAAACACCGCCTGCTGGGGGAAATTGATGCCGCGTTGGACAACATTGATGGTAGCCTAAGAATACCGCTTCTCCAAAATTACTATATGTCCTTGGGCAACAAGGTGAAGGTGAGAAAGTTTGTGATTGTGAACTCTTTGGACTATGATGCTCTTCAAGAAACCTGGCCTGCCATCACTAGGAATATTGAATTTCTATTTAAGGCGACAGGCATTCAAAATGGCTTCACTTCAAAATGGAGGGAAAAATATCTTGGAGATGAAGGGTTAGCGGGTGTAGAAGGATTTGGCATTATGGAGAATGGAGATTAGGCTGATGGCAATGTCTGGGGGTTTGGGCTTGGTGAGGAGTGGTTCCCAAATGACTATGAACTCCTTAGGGAAAAGGCTGAATTGATGGCTCACTCGACCTGTGGCACTAAATGCCCAATAATCCTGGATGCGGCTCGTGCTCCTGTGGACGATGACTTTGAAGACTCCCAATGATTCCGGTTGTGTCACCTTTCTCATGATTCTCAGTTTTCTCGTTATTGTTTTTTGTTTGAAGGCCTCTGGCCGATTATTGAAGAAGTTGAGGAAATACAACTTCAGAGATCCCAAGAACACCTGCATGCAAATACCTGTCACATGAGAAGAATGGAGGCACATAAAGCAAAAAAGCATAAATGCTCTGAAGAAGAAGATTATCATTCAGAAAGGGAATCAATTTTATGAACAAGTACAATACAATCCTTATAAAAGGATAATAACAACCCTAAAGAAACCTTAAAGGGATGATGTGTATTTAATAATTAGAATAATTATTAAATACCTACAATATTTATTAAATGCCTAAGTTTAGCTTAAGCGTAGATTTTAATAGACTAATAATTAAATAAATAATTACTAGCTAATACAAGATAACTCTAACAGTTATGTTATCTACTTCCAGCATTTGTCGACTGGTGTTTTGTACTTGTCCAACCTCCATTGCTGGTTTCTTCTTATATGTGGAATAGAGCTAGGGTAAGGGGTTTTATTCTTGGTTCTTTCCCCCTACCGCTCTCACTAAAGCAGGCCTTCTATTCTCCTATTTTGATTAATACAAGGGTGCTGCCCCTCTGCAACTATTTACTTATTAAAAATAAATAAATTCTGGATTAAAACCCTAAAGTAATGATGCTCATTATTGTATTCATGAAAATGAGTATGACGAAATGGATTGAACAACTAGGGTGTTATTAACAAACAATGATGCTCAAATTTCCAAACGCAAACCCAACTTTAATTGCAAGACATTTAAATAATTTTGTGAAAGAATTCCTATAAACCAATGATGATTCACGAGGTTGGACCTACCATTTTTTTCAAACCCTAAGCACCCAAACAATTTTTTGAAAGAACTTCGAAATAACAACAATGACAACACATTTAAATTAACACCCATTTGCCAAAAACCCAACTAACACTTTTTCTCCCAAAAACCCTTTTGAACCCAATTACTAAAATCGTAAAACCCTTTAGCAACCATGTTTGTTTCAAAGCTTTGATATATTCTCACAAGGAACACAAGAAATAACAACAATGGCAACACATTGCAAAGAAAAAATAAGATTTAGTTGACTTGTAGATACACCAAACCTTCTATGTTTGTTTCGAGATTTTTTTTCATTAACCAAATCACAAACAATGTTATCTGCAATAGAAAAATCCACAAATCGTAAGTAGCGAAACCCATTTTTCAAACAACTTGCATAAATCTAACTTCTGAAAAGCCTAAGCTTGCGTGCATCACAAATGTTTAAAATCCGACCTGCAGATGTGAGCCTTTGAAATCTCCAAACACAACAAAACACAAGCAACCATATGGAAATACCATAGAGGAAATAACTAAATGAACTTACAAAGACAAGGTAAAACCAAGTAGAAACCATAGCCATTAGTTGTAGTAAATTGAATTAAATGCTCCCAAGAACACCTGCATGCAAATACCTGTCACATGAGAAGAATGGAGGCACATAAAGCAAAAAAGCATAAATGCTCTGAAGAAGAAGATTATCATTCAGAAAGGGAATCAATTTTATGAACAAGTACAATACAATCCTTATAAAAGGATAATAACAACCCTAAAGGTGTGCAACCCTAAAGAAACCTTAAAGGGATGATGTGTATTTAATAATTAGAATAATTATTAAATACCTACAATATTTATTAAATGCCTAAGTTTAGCTTAAGCGTAGATTTTAATAGACTAATAATTAAATAAATAATTACTAGCTAATACAAGATAACTCTAACAGTTATGTTATCTACTTCCAGCATTTGTCGACTGGTGTTTTGTACTTGTCCAACCTCCATTGCTGGTTTCTTCTTATATGTGGAATAGAGCTAGGGTAAGGGGTTTTATTCTTGGTTCTTTCCCCCTACCGCTCTCACTAAAGCAGGCCTTCTATTCTCCTATTTTGATTAATACAAGGGCGCTGCCCCTCTGCAACTATTTACTTATTAAAAATAAATAAATTCTGGATTAAAACCCTAAAGTAATGATGCTCATTATTGTATTCATGAAAATGAGTATGACGAAATGGATTGAACAACTAGGGTGTTATTAACAAACAATGATGCTCAAATTTCCAAACGCAAACCCAACTTTAATTGCAAGACATTTAAATAATTTTGTGAAAGAATTCCTATAAACCAATGATGATTCACGAGGTTGGACCTACCATTTTTTTCAAACCCTAAGCACCCAAACAATTTTTTGAAAGAACTTCGAAATAACAACAATGACAACACATTTAAATTAACACCCATTTGCCAAAAACCCAACTAACACTTTTTCTCCCAAAAACCCTTTTGAACCCAATTACTAAAATCGTAAAACCCTTTAGCAACCATGTTTGTTTCAAAGCTTTGATATATTCTCACAAGGAACACAAGAAATAACAACAATGGCAACACATTGCAAAGAAAAAATAAGATTTAGTTGACTTGTAGATACACCAAACCTTCTATGTTTGTTTTGAGATTTTTTTTCATTAACCAAATCACAAACAATGTTATCTGCAATAGAAAAATCCACAAATCGTAAGTAGTGAAACCCATTTTTCAAACAACTTGCATAAATCTAACTTCTGAAAAGCCTAAGCTTGCGTGCATCACAAATGTTTAAAATCCGACCTGCAGATGTGAGCCTTTGAAATCTCCAAACACAACAAAACACAAGCAACCATATGGAAATACCATAGAGGAAATAACTAAATGAACTTACAAAGACAAGGTAAAACCAAGTAGAAACCATAGCCATTAGTTGTAGTAAATTGAATTAAATGCTCCCACGAATTACAATGCGAATCACACGGTCACCTTTCAAAATATATCAAAAAACAATTTGTAAACAACAAAAAGCATGCCAAATGGACACATCATGGGGACACATGAACCAAAAACCGTCAAAACATCTACCGACAAACCCCCATCGAGAAACCCTCACTGAAACCTATTTTCATGAGAAATTGACAATATTCCGATTAAAAAAGCCCAAACAAAAAGCCTATCAACTTAATAACTAAACAAACACATATACATGTATTCTCTTTTTAAAATTATATTCATCTAATTTAAAAAAATTCCACAACTCCATAAGGGCACTATTTCTTGTTAGAAGGGTGACACATAATTAATCTAATTCTATACTAATCTCTTAATCAGCACAGACGAACAGAATTAAAAGAAAGAACACTATGCGATGTGTCTTTTTTCAACAGCATAAAAGGGTTCCGATATTTGAGACACAACTATTACCGCCATAGGAAAATCATTCAAAATAACCAAATGGAAGAAGTGTCATAACGATATTGGCGGCAGCATTTCGGAATGGTATGCAGTTTTCCTAAATTTTGATTGAAAAATCTTGCTTCGCAGACTGAAAATTAGGAAGAGATCAATAAATTTATGTATGAAATGTATACTTCCACAGGATTACTTGAAATCAGTAGTGCCTTCTCAGCTGATTGCAGAAAGAGGATCCAACATCGTAGTCATTAATCCAGGTGTCTTTATTTATCAATGCACATTCTAAAGTTATTTAATCTTCAGCTTAATTTGGCTTTGAAGTGAGTTGAAAAGTGCCAGTAAACGCATACGTCTTTTTCGTTATGTAAATGATTTGACAAAATTGCTTGAAATAAATAAGTAAATGATGCCCTCTAACAAGTTTCTCTAACACCCATTTATTTTTGGACGCAATTCTACAATCTATACTTATGCACATTACATGGCGGCTTGATATTTTTGTTTTTAAGTTTAAGAAATACGCAAAGTTTCTTGGCCTTATTTTGTGGTGAATTTAAAAAAACTTGGTGACTATTTTTTTCCCTGCTGAACGATTTAATGGGATTGTTTGCAAATTGATATATAATTGGTGTTTTGTTAGAAGTTTCCGTAATACTGATTATGTTATGATCATGTTTTTGAAGGTTCTGAAAATATTAAAGTTGGTCTGGCATCATGGCAGACACCTGTGGTGATTCCCCATTGCATTGCACATCATATGAAGGGGCCCATGGACGAACAGACACAAATAAACAAGAAAAATTGGGAGCAAGTAAGTGATCCAGTTACGCTAGTTTTTGTTAGAGCAAATGTTTTGGCGGCTTAAATCTATTTTGTCAGAAACGGAATATTATAATTGATTCTACCGAGAAAAGAAGATCTTATGGGTTTGAGGATGATAAATTGATCAAGGTTTTTTAAACAAAATTGGCATCGGTCTTGCACCTATGCCACATGAAGTTCTTGGAAGAAGTACAGTAGTGGATGGGGGATGTGTTTTCGGAATAGGTTTTTTGGGAGGCTATTTTTTAGGGGATGACGGGACAAATATTAAAAAAAAGGGAAATTTAAAAATATAGAAAATTTCAAATTAAGGTATTCATCATTGATGCAAGAGCATTTGGGTTACCTACAATCTTTCTGTTCAGTTTGGGCTTTTTGTTCTAATTTTTGCTTGTGTGTTCAGGTTTTTTTGTTTTTGTTTTGCTGAGTCAATTTTGCTGTCATGTGTGGGTTTGCTGGGGCTCGCTTGGACTAGTGATCATTCTTGTGTACTGCATGTTCCTTTCTTATGTTAGGCCTTTTTGTAATAGGTCATGGCTGTATCACTTGTGCCTGACAGCACTTTCGTTCTGATATTTTCATGTAAGGCTGTGGGCATTTAACACTTGCAAGAAATTCTGACTAGGGTTATCTTGATATGCCTATCTTTGATCGTACCTATTATTGGATTTCAACAGTTTCTGTCAGGCATCTTTTCCTTCATGTGCCCATCCTAGATTGTGGGTGGAGCCTTTGTGGCTGGTGGCATGTTCAATCCGCACAATTGTCTCTTATAAAAAAAAACATACATGTGAGGATAAACAAATGTACATGCAACAAGGATCATTGGAAGTAAAAGAAAGTTGAAGTTTATTTGTTTGCTGTTTGCACACCAAGTACGACATCTGTCCTTCCACCAATACCAACAACATAATAATCATTTGTGAAAAATTAATTATCCAATGCAATAGATAATCGTGGTACCCTTCTTGTGCAACTCACTTTGGAACCATCCGCTAGCATGACATGGAATCCATCAAATTCCTCTACTTCCAGCCCTTTATTTATCATGAAACCCTAGTTGATGAAATTATGAGTGGCACTGCTATCTACCAAGCATAACACTCGTTGTTCCTTGACAATCCCTTCCAACACGAAAGGCTGATACCTAGGAACACTGAAAAGAGTAGCAAAAGCAATATCATGTGTGTCAGCAACTTCCTCATTATTGCCCTCTGAATCTGTATCCTGAATTTGCTCATCATCCACATATGAATGAACTTCAATGAGACGTGCCTTGCCTTTCCCAAGGCATCTATGTCCAGGCTCCCAAGGCCCCTTACACGAGAAGCATAGCTTCTTCCTCCTCAACTCATTACGAGTCTCCTGATCCATCTTGGGAGGAGGTGGTGCATTTTGATGCTGTGTAGAAGACCTTTGAAAAGGTTTGGGGCCATCAGAAGATTTCTTATTTTGTTGATGAGAAGTGGGTGGTGGTGTAGTCTCAAGGTCTAGGGTAATTTGAATAGCCTCATGTAGGATCCTAGGCTTAAGAGCCTTGACCAATCCTCGTAACCTGTCATGCAAACCCTCAATAAATAACATCACTACGTGTTTATCTGGCATCTCAGGAACCATAACAGCAATGTGTTGAAACTCATTAATGTAAGTTTCAACATGTCCAGTTTGTTGTAACAGTGCAAGATCTCTATAATATAACTCAACATCCTTATGGTCGAATCTAGCAATCAACCGCTCAGTAAACTCAGTGTAAGAATATATAAGTCCATGGTTTTGTTGACCTAACCATGGTGCCACCAATCATAAGCCACACCCTCCAAATGTAATACTGCAAACTATATGGCTTCGTCCTCCGGCATTGGCTTAAGTGACAGGTAGATATCGAGCTTGTGCACCTAGGCCCTTCACTGATCTTCCCACTGCCATCGGAGGAAGATAAAGTGATCTCACTGGTAGCCCACTTAAGATCACTATTGTGTTGTTGTCTAGGCAACCTATCATTATGGTTCCTCATATTGTCCTTGTGTTGCATACAGTACTGGTGTAAAGGAAAGGCATCTCTAACATGCTCTGGGAGACGAACCCACTCATCACTGGCTGCCATAACCATATCCTGAAACTCAACGCCCTCTTGTGGGTTTGTTGTTGGTGGCTCATCTCTAGGAGTGAAGTGAGGCTGCATAGGCTTGTCAGCTGTCCGTGTATGTGCCCTGTCACGCCTAGGAGAAATAGATGCACTACCTAATGATGAATGAGCCCTACTATTGCCACAACTCCCTGTAACTGAAACATACCTGACATGTCTGCACACCTATCCTTGTGACGAGTCAAGTCCAACCTGTCTAGTGTATCTTGAAGTCTATCTAGTGCCTGCACAATCCTAGGCTGAGAATTAGCCAGAGTTCTCATCACTTCATTTGGATTAGGTGGGTTTTGTCTCTCCTCTTTCCGAGGACTCCTATTTCCATCAGGTATATCACCCATATCAAAGTCCAAGTGTCCCTGTGCTCTTCTGCGTGTATAGTACCTGTAAGGTCCAGTTCTTCCCGGATGCATAGAATCAATCAAAGGACCCTCAGGTTGGCAGGATCATTGCTCTGATACCACTGAAAGATCCCTAGCCAGGTTATATTGAATTTTTTCTGATTCTTATGCTGCTGTATTGAGGTTTTAAGACTGATTTTTTGAGGGTTTTTGCTTGGATTTGTTATTAGTATTTTGCATAGGGTTTAATCATGAATAAATGCCAATAATGTTGAAATGGTTAGCTAGTTCAGATCATATTTTAATGTTGCCTTGTGGCAATTAAAATATTATCTTATTGTAATAAGGTTAAGCGATTTATGTTTATAGGGCTGGGCCCAAATGCAACGTATGGATTAAGCAATTTATGTTTATAGGGCTGGGCCCAAATGTAACGTGTGGTTAAGCATTTCATAGGGCTGGGCCCCAAACAGGAAACGTGTCACAAGTTGCAAGTTATGTAGGCCCCAAATTGGGTGCCAAAGTGCAAAGTGAAATATGTAAAATAAAGGAAATTAGTTAAGGCCGACTTAGAAGACTTGAACATGAATCTTGTATATAAACAAGATTCATTCTACACAACAAATATTGTTATCAAGTGCGATCAGCCTTATGCAAAAACAGTCAGCAAATCTGCATGTTAGAGAGCGAATCCATTGGACAACCTGCTGGGCAAGGTGGTGCGCTATACTTCAGTGATCTCCCTCTTCAATTGATGTTGATATTCTGCTCTCTCTGAAGACACACTACAGCTGCATATGCTAGGTTCAGTCTGCCCTAGATTGGCAACCAAATCAGATAAGTAATCTGATTCATGTAATCTGCTTATAATTAAGAATCTGATCTGAATCTTTCATGCTGGGTTTTTCCTCCAAGAGGGAGGTTTTCCCAGGGTACTTGTGTCTTGTGTTGTGTGTTTTTATTATTATTTCTGATTATTCTCAATCTGTTTACCTAAAATCAACAAATAAACCATCACTTTTGGAAGCAAAATGCAATAAGATAATTCATTGTTATTAATTGCAGATTTCTGATTTTTGAGACAGCAATATAACAACTTCCAAAATCAAGAAATCCATTTCACCAAAGCACAATGAGCATACCAGGAGTCCAATGCCTAGCCAGGAAAGGTGGGGTTTATTGAATAATCTTGAATAGAACACAATGGATGAGCGTCCAAGGATGTCCAATGACTCCAATGGAGTTTATTTGCATCAACTATAATTAACAAAAACAAATATCCTGAAACTGCAAAGATTTGTGCTAGGCCAAGCAAGATTATTGAATTTACTAAGTTTTATCAATGAATGACTGATTTGAACCCCATTTGTCATGTGTAGCCTGAATAATTCATTAGATCTCTACTGGAAAGTGATGACAATGAAGAACACTCCAATTTCAAACCCTCTACTGTGATGTATAGGCCAATTTGTGCACCCCGAGGCTTGCAAGTGGTACGGCTAGCAAGAAAAAGGTATGGCTTGCCCAAGGAATGGTACAACAGCCTTTGGGGGTTTCCAAACCACCTTCAATCTACAAGGTAAAGTCTGAATCTGCTGATATAGGTCTGAATCCGTTGATAGTACTCTCAATTGAAGCACATATAGGAATCTTGTATGAATTCCCCACAATTATGAATTGGGTTTGCATCCAATTCATTGATCACCAAGGACATTTTGTTCCTTGAAGGTTGGTTTGCTGCTGAAAACCATTTGCAGAGCTCAATTCCAAAATAGCTGATGTAAAAATGATTGAATGAATGCTGAAAGAAACCCAAACATGTCACTTTAATAACCTCTAACCCTAAACTTACCTTTTAGGGTTTCCATGCTTTATTTTAAAACACTTTATAATGTTTATTAAAACACTTGGCCTTCCTCTATGCTGATCATACCTTTTTCCTAGGCTCCCTTTTATTATTTGTTTTAGAAACAACTTATGTTATGTCTCCTAGACAACGTGGGCCAAGGTGGTCCCCTTTATTCTAATATTAAAAATACTTTATTAAGAAAGCACTTTATTCAATTAAGTGGAATTATTAAAGTTATTATTTTAATAATCCAAATTTATCCCTAAATTTACCACATGAACTCCCAAACTGAAAACTGAATGCTGTCACATGTCCAAGGATGATGACTGGATATGGTAGTGCAACTGACAGTCTCCTAAAATGTAGGTATGCTCCTAAAAATTAGGAGATTGTCTCAAATCAATGATAAACACTCCTAAGCCACTTTGCTATGCTCCTCGGCCTTGTGATGGTCAAACAGTCAATTGACAGTCTTCACCTATAAAATAGGAACCCTCCTAAAAAATAGAAAACTGTCCTAGAACGCCCAAAACGTCTCCAATACTCCTCAAAAGGCCACCAAACCCCCAAACGGGATCCCTATCCAACATGTTAGCCCACGGGAACCCTAATTATAGGCTAACCCATGCTGACAACTGAACCGTCTAAGGAAGGGACATTACAAAGTCAAGGTAATAGTTAGACTTCATGGATTGCCAAAAAGTATAGTTTTGGATGGAGACAATAAATTTGGGGGTCACTTTTGGCACACTTAGTGAAAAAAATTAGACAGCAAATTGAAAAGCTCAATCTATTGTTCCCAAACTGATGGGCAAACAAAAGTTGTCAACAAAACTCTAGGTAACCTATTGAGATGTTTTGTTGGAAAGAAGTCCACTTGGTGGTGTAGGTGATTTTTATGTGTCTACAGGTGGTATTTGATTTTGGCATAAACAAAATTATCTTTTAATAATTCAATTAAATGGAGTATAGCCAAAAATCCTTTTGAAGTCATGCATGGGTTGAGCCCAAGGGTAGTCAATAATTTGAGAGACACTATTGATTTGGCTACAAAAAGTTTTGTAGCAGAAGATTTTGTTGATTGTAAACATGAGTTGCACAAAAAACTTAAGAATTTGGAGAAAAATACAATTAAGTACAAGCAACATGCATATCTTAAGAGGAGGGAATAATAATTTCAAGTTGGAGACTTGGTGTTAGCTTATTTGTGGAAAGAAAGATTCCCCCACGGGTGTAATATGAGATAAACTGTAAGAAAACTCTGCCATGTAAGGTCTTAAGAAAGTTCACTGCCAATGCATATGAAATAGAGCTTCCTAAGGGTGTAGACATTTCACCTATTTTCAATGTTGCTAATTTGTATTGTTATCGTGAGGGGGCAAACTAGTGAATAAGAAGGTGCCAATCTTGATTGCCAAAAAGAACAATGGGTACAATAGTTGCCTAAAAAGGAATGAGATGAGGTTGAAATAATAATAGATTCTCATTAGTCAAAAAAGGAAAGGAATGCATGAAATACTTGGTGAAGAGGAAGATCAAGGCAATAAATGATGCAATTAGGGTGAATGCATCTGAGGTTGTCAAGCATAGAATTTTAGTTCTAGACTTTATAAAACATTTGAGTCTCTAAACTCATGGAACATTCTGCTTGACAATTCTAATAAAGGAGCATCTTAGTCACTTGCAGTCTTGTTCAA
The DNA here is from genome assembly GCF_030272615.1 of Cryptomeria japonica. Classification (NCBI taxonomy): domain Eukaryota; kingdom Viridiplantae; phylum Streptophyta; class Pinopsida; order Cupressales; family Cupressaceae; genus Cryptomeria; species Cryptomeria japonica. The sequence goes on from NC_081412.1 coordinate 578,393,097, forward strand.
TTTTGGCTTTTTGTTCTAGTTTCTCTGTTTGTTTAGTTTTTAAATTTTTTTTTTTCTCTAGAGATAATTTTGCTATCTTATGTGGGGTTCATTTTTAAAGATGTAGTCTTTTTGATGTTGAGCGTTTCACTTCAAACCTATTTGTTGGAGCTTGATGTATTGGGGCTCATCCTTATATATTGTGTATTCCTTTCTTATGTTGGGTGTTTTATGTAGGGGTTGTGGGTGTATCACTTGTGCCTGATAGCATCTAATGTCTAAGGTCTTTAAGTAAGACCATGGGTTTTTAACACCTGCAAGAAAATTTGATGGGAGGTTATCTTCATATGCTTCTCTTTGATAACACCTATTATTGGCTGGTGGTAGTGTTTATGGCATTTTCTCCTTCATGCGTTTGTCCCAGATTGTGGGTGGAGCCTTTATGGATGGTGGTTTGTCCATACTGGACGATTGGCCCATATAAAAAAATATTTGAGGATAAACATAGGGACAAATAACAAGGATTATTGGAAGCTACGGAAAGTTGAGGATTATTTGTTTGCTCCTTATGTGGGAGTATCCAAACAAAGACATTAAGGAGATATTGAATAAATTGTAAACTTACCTCAAATGATGTAGTTTTGATGCTCTCTTGCTCTTTTCTTGCTATTGTTCTTTCCTCTTCTCACAATTATTCTATTTTTTTGGCTTCTACTTTGCAAAATGGAAAATGACAAAATATTTTTTTTTAATCTTTTAGTTGTTAGTGTGGTTGTTTTAGGTTTAGGGTTGGTGTAAAGAGGTGTGGGGGCCCTTGTGGGTCCCCCAATCCCCCTTTTCTTTGCAATTTTGTGTTTTTTTTGAATGAGCTGTAGCTTTCCCCTGCTATTTCCTGGGAAAAAAGGGTGTCTTGGAGACATTTCCTAAAATTCGCTACCTGTCCCTGCATCCCTGAAATGTCGCCTATAAGGTCTGAAAATGTAGGGATGCATTTCTGTGGTACATAGACTTGAACACAACTCTGTTGGTGACTTTGGAGCCTTCATTATCGTGACCTTTTAAAACATGGAGCATGTTCAATGGTCACTTGACCTTGCCACTGGACAATGTTCCACTGGGTTTTAATTTGTCATTGATTTAATTTTAATTTTTTTTCCAATATATCTCGCCAACAGATTGTTATTCATTGGACCATATCTATATATAATCCAATGAATCACAATCTGTTGGGGAGATATATGCAAAAAAATAATAATAATATCATAGTACTTTAAGTAAAACAATCATAAATCTTTAATTTACCATTACTGTTTATTAGAATCATATAATACTGTTTGTATACAGAGACCATGTCTAGCAACGTTTCACTCTGCCTTCTTCCTAAATTGTAGGAAACTGGACTTTTGTGATCTTTTATACATTTGCAAGAAATATGGAATTTTAACTGTCACACCAAGACGAGTCACAAAACTCTAAATTTCTACAAGTACAGATACATATCATATTTAACTTCAGGAGATCTACTAAAAAATTGAACTGATGTAAAACAATTGTATATCAGAAAAGCAAAAGGAGATACTCCCATAGGAGACTGACTGAATACAAGTCAATCTTAAGTGAGTGGTCAATGTGACAATGGAAAAGACAAACCTTTTATGGACACATGCTGAAATGGTTATGGCCCATGGGATAATGGATAAGAATAGTTAATGTTTTCAATTTTTGAATTTAAAAAAATAAATTTCTATGTTGGCCTACCGTTTGTCACAGGCCAGAATATTCTAAGAAACATCAGTTTCTTGTGAAGTGGTTTTAGATTATGATGGCCCCTTGCAGTTCTGCTTCTGTTGATATGGGCTTAAAACTGCAATTTGAATTAAAGTCATCAGGAATCTAATTCACTGGATGAATTTAATTATTCCCCTTGGCACTATTTACATGTGCAGATTTATACATTTCCCGTATCACCTACTCGGCAAAGGGAGCGTGAAGAAGCCTACCAGATGGTAAGATGACCATTCTTTGGATCAGGCCTTGGGTTTGGTCAATTGTTGGTCATGTACATTTTATTGTCACAGAGCTTCTTTTTTGTCATTGTAATCTGGAATTTGCATTTTTTGGTAACTTTACTGGAATAGTGGTAATGTCTTTTTGAACTAATTTGCAATGTGCTGACTGAAAAGAAGATTGTGCCACAGATTACGTCACACTTGAAAGTGCAACCTCCAAACCATGAAAGAGGGAGAGAGTCCTGGTTTCGTAAGGTAATTTGTAGTGAATCATTTATATTTGATCAGTATGAAATGATTTTTTGAGTTTTTATAGGAAATGGTAATGTCTATTGTGTGGAAGATGAAATGAAGATTTTGGTATGTGTAATGTCTATTGCTAAGCATTCTTATTTCATTATTCCTTCCTTCATATGCATTACATCTTTAATTTCTTATGCTGGCTTGGGAGACTGTAAGTTTTTCGCCAATGATTCATGACCAGTTATACCAAATGGAGTATCTAGTTGTCCACCTGTGTTCTGTTGGTGCCTCTGCTACCTCAAAATGCAGAATGTGGTTATGTTTTCCAACTGCTATCCTGTAATTTGCTCAAAGAGCTTCTCTTATCTTGATACTGAGGTTCACTAATCTATAATTTTTGATCATTGATTTGCTTACCTTATATCCCGACCTGTTTGATGTTTTGGTGGTAAGGTCCAAGCTACTTGTTGGGTACGTCACGAGTTGTTAAGGATACTTGTTTGATGTTGTCTTATCCATTATATTGATCACTTGCTTTGCCAATGAATATACTTTGAATTTTTATTTTATTTTAATGAAAGGTTGGGTAATGATATTGGCAAAGGTTGCTTGGACCTTACCGCCATTGAACTTTGTGTAGCCTTCCAGGTTTATAGTGATATCCATTACCCAAAAGTCTTTACATCATTGTTTAAATAATTTATTCTATTGGCCTCGTGTATCAAATTCCCTGTGGCATTAGCACTTTGCTGGATGCTATCATCGCCAAATTTAGCATCCTTCAATTTCCATTTTTATTTTCTGATGTCACTCCTTATACTTCATCTGTCTTTCATCTTTGATAATCAAAAGAACCATACTAATGTTAATTGCAAATAAGACAATACAAAATACTAATAAGGGACAAAAAAGGATTCTTTGTGTGACTAGTATAAACAAAATTTAAGCTACAACAAATCAGTATATGTACAGATATGGTTCATAGTAATTTTCTGAAATGATGAAACCATTGGGTATTTAGGTGCTTCCAGACATGACCATTCTCAAAAGGGAGGTTTGAGCCAGTTGCTTGAACTGATCCACAGGTCTAGCTTTGTTCCAAATCCATAGTGGATAGTTTTAGAGTTTTAACACTTTGTAGAAATGGTGATTTTTGAGGAAAGTTTATGCTGGTCCTCCAATTCAGATTTTTATTAACAGGTATAAATGTTTGTTGTGCTAAATGAAGTGCCAGATGTTGCAGACAGCTTGGCTTCTTGAAATGCAATTCTCTTGATAGATTCCATTCCACACCAATGATGCTTGTCACCCTTTCCCTCTTGAGCAATTTGTTTTTCCAGAGATGATTCTTTTATACAGCCCTCCTAGATGTCCTCCGTGTTCTGTATGGGTACCCTTCACAATACCAAAATCATATTGAAAAGCCCGAATCTAAGCATATTGTTCCTTCAACAGTTAAAAAAATCTGAAGCTAAACAGGATCAGCAAATGAAGGGGGAAGAGGCAAATCATTTAGAAGATTTGGTTGTTTGTTAACAGGCTATAAGAAGACATATAGACTCTTGCCGTGGCATCCATTTCCTATTCTTACTTGGGATATGGTGATAAGAGGAATGTGGATGTTAACCTTAAAGTAATTTTCATACTGGTGGCAATGTCTATCAATCTAGATATATTGATCACTACAATCCTTTTGTCTCCCTCGACTCTTTAAAGTTGGGCTTCCACAGATTCAGGGGAGAAGATGCCCAACGGGGCGACATAGTGTTTCCTTTCTAAGAGCATGTGGAGTCACCTATTGCTATGCTTGCAATGTAGAGAATAAATGACTTTTCCCCGATGTTTTCTCTTGATGGATCTCTCGTAGCCATCAATCTCGGTTTGAGTCCAAAGGGTGGAGTTCATGTAGTGAAGGTAGATGGAGTGTCCAAGAGATGGAAATTGTTCAAGGGTCCTACATTTGCTAGTTCATGGAATGCCAAGCAAAGTGGGCTTTTATATGCATCGGTTGGTTGCATCTTTGCTTTGGATAAAACGATAGCTCATGTAATATCAATTCGCTTTAATCTAGGTGATTTGGGAGGAGAGGGCGATGTTAGGTCAGAGGTGAAATTTCTGATCAAAGATGGCACCACCAACAATGTCTTCCTGTTTCATCTCCAGATGGGAGAGAGTTCGTGTTCAGATCGGGGCGGTTGAGGCACAAGAGTTTGTACATACCTTGTAGGTTGAAGATCGTAGTACCCGTGACTGAATGGGAGCAACTTGTAAATGTCTTGTTTGATCAATATAGTAAGGAAGCTATAGTAAATGGGTTCAGCATTGATGTATTTCATGCTGTTACGAAAAAGTGGGAGTATCAATTGCTGTATGATTTCATCCTTGTCTATTCGATAAGTAATTCTTATGATGTGGACTACCACTCACACAATTCATGAGATAGCACTGTGTGTGCAAATGGTGGTGGTCATTATACCACAATGTTTGTAATGTCCCCTTCCTAACCAGTTGAGTTGGTGGACCTTTAGCCTATTCAATCGGTTCCTGTATGCTATTGAGTTTGGGTTAGGGAACCTTGGAGGTAGTTTATCCAACAATTTGACAGTAGTCGATGGTTAGTTGAGCTCCCATTGGAATTATGACCAGAATTCCCTTTTCTGGAGTGATGTTGGGTTAGTCTTCCAATACTTACTATTTTTAGTAAGTGTCATGCACCGACTGGGCCAATTGTTAGGGTTGCTATTTTTAGTATTGTAGGTGGGCTCAGTTTTGATGAGACTCTCAGCATTTTATATAATCCAGTGGTTTTAAATAAAATAATTATAAGTTATTAATCAATGAAGTTAAACAAAAGATTTAACTTTATTGTTATTTTAATTTATTTTATGAAGGGACTATAGAGGCCAATTATTAAATTAAAGGAGATTTATTTTAATGGATGTGCCTTTGTTATTTCATGCTACATAGGGAGACTAAAATGAAAGTGACTTTTATTAAATAAAAGGAAAAAACACATTTTCGAAAAAGTAGCGAAAAAGCAAAAAACACATTTTTGAAAAAGCAACAAAAAAGCAACAAAAAAGCAAGATTTTTTTTTTCAAAAAAGCAAAAAAGCAAAAAGTACTTTTCCAAAAAAGCAAAAAAGGAAGAATTGTTTTTGTTTTCAAAAAAGCAATTGAAAAGAACAAAAGTGCTTTTCCAAAAAATAGTGAAAAAACAAACAAAATCTTTTTTGAAAAAGCAACCCAAAAGCCAAAAGATATAAACGGAGGATTGGGGCTCTCATTTGAGGAGATGTTGAGTTTGGATATTGAATATTGCTTTCTTTTGGAGGAGATTGCTTCTCTTTGGTCTGTGAGGATGGAAACCCTTGTAGGTGACATTTTCCACATCATTGAAAGATATAATTTGGAGAATCTATTGGTGTTTTCACTCAGAGTACATACTAGGGCTTCATTGTGAATCAGTTTATGCAACCAATCAATCCATAGCTGTAGTTTATTTTGAAGATGAATTATCAGTTGCAAATTTGAGTTTTTGGTGAGGCTTTGGAGGCAAATATTTTTTGGTTCATGTCAACCATACACCCACAAGCCGTCCGTACACTTCTACATGCTGGCCCGACACTCTTTTGATGGGCGTCTAGGGTTTTGAGGAGGTTACACTTGCTGTTTTGGGGTGTTATGGACATGCTCTTCCTTGCATACCTTTAGTGTAGCCTTTGGAGCAAATTGTGAGGGTTGGTATCCACTTTGGAGTGATATGTTGGTGAATTTTGTGAGCAACTCCAGCTAAACTATTCTTGCATTTTTCAGGTTATGTTGGAGCTAGATATGTAATGTATTTTTATGTACTGGGTTGTTATTTTCTGAGAAAAAATGTATTTCCAGATCAGAAAATAAATCTGGAAATTTCAGCTGTGTTATTTCTGAATATTAGTCATTTTTTGGACTGAAATTGTTGCAAAATTATCTCTTTATCTGTACTATTATTGTCGTTGATTATATTGCAGAAAACAATTTAAAAACACATTCAAAAACCAAAAAAAGCAAAGCACAAACAGGGCTGCATGTTACAGGGGTATCAGAGCAATGTATCTTGCCATCTTGAAGGGTTAGTTAAAGAGATGAAGATTTTTGATGAGCAACTACTAGAAGGGATTATAGAATTGAAGCAAACTTGTCAAAGTTATTCAAAGAGTTGGGAAGATTATGGCAAGAATTTAAAACAATTGCATAAGGAAGTTTGTGATTATCTTGAATGGGTAAGGTCTCTCTTTTTTGTTAAAAAATAAATTAGAGACAAATGAAAGGGGTTCTTGTAGCAAGAACCAATTACGAAGGCAAAATCTTTGCTTCTCCTGCAAAAAGGATTGGGGGCCTCATCATAATGCATAGGTGAAAAAATGAAGGTACGAAAGGGGGAATTTTCTTCTAGTTTTAGAAACCTCTTGCTATCATTTCAAGAGGTCCACAAGAAAATACACGAGTCCAATACAATTTTGCTTCAAAACGATCATTTGTACAAGGAAGCTTGTCTTAAGGATGAAGTTGATTCTTCATGTGCATCTGCCGGTAAAGCTAAGTACATTAATGTTCTATGTGAAGTTAAGTGAGCCAACAATGAAGATGATAGGTCCTAGCAAAATGAGTCAATTTTTGCTTTAGGTAAAGGTTGCATGAATTTCTTTGTGGTTAATTTGGAGATTATGCTTGACAAATCTGGTGAAGTAATGGTTTCCTTTGATGATTCTATGTGTTATCGTAATGCTGTCCCTCTTTCTCGACATGAAAAGTGCATGACACCATCTAATGAGATGGTTGAATTGGATGAGCCTAGTTGTGTTTTGACAACAAATGATGATGATGATGATTCTATGTTTGGGCCCAACACTGCCTTAGTTCTAAATCAGCAAGTGTGCAAAGAAGGTATCAAAGAGGTAGTTGATTGTGAGAGTCAAGTTCTTCAAGTCTAATCAGATAATTCATCATTTGAAGCAGATGGAGTTCATAAGCCCAGTAAGTCACATAAATTGGAGAACAAATTGAAGGTCAATGACGATAAGATTGTTGCAGCATTAACATATTTTGATAATACATATAAGATGGTTGAAGATCACCTTTGGAAGGCTCAACTGGAAAGAATACAAAAATGATTTGAAGAAGAATCTTCTCATTTACAGGTAATCAAGGAAGCTTTGAAGACAATGCAATCAAATTATTTACATCTACTCTCAGATTGTGATCACCTCCTAAATCTTTCAGAAATTTATTCAGAAGCATCATATGGGAAAGAAGAAGTTGACAATCTGACCTTTGAGGTTATGAATACCAAGGATACCTTGGAGACTGCTCAAGTAGCTTTACAAGAAGTAGAAAATCAGATTGATGAGCTTTGCTGAGAGTTGAGTTTGGTACATTCTTCATCGTCCAAATCAGAAAATCAGTCTTTAATGGTAGCTTCAACCAGTGGACAACAATCTATTACAAAGATTACGGATGTCTATCAAATGCCTGAAGGGTTTGATGACCCCCATAAGGAAGAAATTTAGCATGAAGGTTCTAGAATTTTCCATACTCATGTGATCCCATATGTTGATAAGGATTGGGAAGAACATCAAGAGTATGAACTCTTGAGATTGGAGGAGGAAGTTTCACAAGAGGGTGTAGCTTGCAATCATGAGATTGCTGCTATAACAGGTAATGCAGGCAGATTTAAGAGGGGTATTCTTGATAGATCAACAACTGATGACGAGCAACTAAAACTAGAAGAAGAGATGCATGATATTTTTGATGTCACCATTGAAAGGTATGAAGCAAATGCTAATTTTATGATTGTGGACAGCAATCCTTTACCTACATATGATCTGATTTGTCATGAGATGAAGGATATAATCAATGCTGATAACTTTGCAAAAGAGCATGACCTAGTTCAATTTTGCATGGCTAAACGTTAGGATGTGTTCATGGACTCAATATACACACAAGTTGGAGTGCTGAATGGGCTTTGGAGACATCTTTATAAGGGATTGTCAAATGAGACTTTGATGTTAGCCAACTTTTAACTTGCTGTCCGTGGTTATTTAGTAACTAATAAACAGGTTCTTCATATTTCTAATTATTTGAGTTGGGATAATTCCACCAGTATGTAGCAAATTGGTGAACTTTCAGATTTGGTTCAAATCGATGTTTAATAGCGGTTCTTTAAAGTTGATCATGAAAAATTCAGGCTTAGCATTGATATTAGTAGCTGATGGCATAAGTTTGAGTGTTTTGGATTGTCACTCCAACTCTTGGAGTATGATTGTCGATACTAATGATATGGTGTGTGAGGCATATCCTTCCACTTCGAAGATTTATGAAGATCTAGCTATAGAATGCGGTAGTGAGGTCTATTCAGCTGAGTTGTCAATTTGGTCATGATGTGCTTTTTGCAGAGGACCATCAAGGATTAGATCATCTTGGATTGATAGCTGATCTCCATTTACACAGTGACAGAGTGGATACCAATGATGCTGATTCCGCAAGCATCCTCAGAATCACTTTTGGTAGTTGCAATATGGGAATCAGAGTAGTGCAGCGTCAGCATGGTGGAGTTATTCTTTGTGTTGGTACTTATACACAAGGTCTTTTTCAGGGGATGCTAATGATTAATGATGAGGGGAGAAATATTTTATGGGAGGTTAGGGACTCTAAAAGTAATATTGTTACCTCTTATTTCATAATTCATAGAAGTCCATTTCAGTTATTATAGGTGGATTGGAGGGAGATTATAAGTAGGACTTGGTCTCCTACCGCGTTGGTTACTTTTGGAAAGACACTTCTAGGCAGGGGTATAAGTAGATATTTAAACTTGGCTAAGATTTTTCAGTTCAGTAGTGACAGTTTTTCTTTTTAAGTGTTGTAACTTGAAAATTCAGACTTGCACAACTGCAGATTTGAGCACTTCTAGTTCAATCAGCTTCATGGCAGCGCTAATTTTGAGTCTCAGATGAGGATGATGACTGATTTGGCTAATCAGTTTGAGTGTTGGTTGGATGTTTGGGCGCTAGATCAATATTACTGCTTGAATTCAGATTGTACTCATATTTGGAACAATAGATTTTTATTCAATATCAGTTGTTTTGGGGGAGTGCAGGGTGTTGGGAATGAGATAGTTTATGATGACTTTCTTGATCTTCCTCCAATGGTGCCTCTAATTGGGATCTTTGAAGGGCAATTTTCTGAGGAGTTGATTGAATTTTTGCAGTTTTGGATTGCTTTTCTTTTTGGTGGGTTTTGGGAGGTCTCTTGTACAACTTTTCGATAGGATAGTGCTTGGAGTAGATGGTGCAACAAATCTCCCAAGTCGACTTGGGACGCTGGGATCATACTCAACTTTAGTTTGGTTCAACATAGTGATCTTGTGGCTACATTGAGATTGCTTGAGGACAAGCAATTTTGGGAATGGCGGACTGTAATGGACCCCTTCCTAACCAGTTGAATTGGTGGACCTTTAGCATATTTAGTTAGTTCCTGTAGGCTATTTTTGAGTTTGGGTTAGGGAACTGTTGTGACCTAATCACATATCACCCCATCCCAGATAGGGACCCCCTAGCTTTTAGGCCCTTTTTGGTCGTTTGGTCTTGGTTTTTTTTTGTGTGTTGGTAGCAATCTCTTCAATCTCTCCGCTTTGCAGATGTTCGGGGGTCAGTTAGGTTTAATTTGCTTCTTTGTCGAGCGAATTCTGTGAAGTCTAGGGCCCGTTTTGCCCCTTTTTATGGTTTCTACCTTTTGTCCTAGATTTTAGGGGTTCCTGTTAGGGTTTTTGAAAACTGAACATACGACTGGAATCAGGACCCTTCAAGGGACCTCCCATCAAAATTTGAGCCCAAACAGAGCAACTTTCTATTTTTAGAAAGTCCCTATTTTTTAGGGATTTTTTCGAGTCCCGGAATGTCGCCATTTTGCCAAAAAGCAAACTTACTATTTTTAGTAAGTTTCTATTTATAGTAAGTCATTCCTGCACCCTGTCTAATGATCTAACACTGACACCTTGAAAGTTTCTATTTTTGGAAAGTCAGTACTGGCAGGGTCAGTCAGACAAGGCGACAAGGATCAGGCGTTCGCAGACATTTCTAATTCCGGAAAGTCAGATAGCAGACAAAGAAAGCCAAAAATGGGCCAAGTGCTAGAAATCCATGCCTAAAATGGAAAGCTCAGGAAAACACTTCAAAATCACAGGTCGTCAAAATATTCTATGTCTGGGAGATTAAATGATGGAAAAATCCATGAATCCATGGCATAATGGAAATTGCGCCCAAATATGCAGTCAGGCGCCAAAATGGGATTCCCAAGGATAGAAGGAAAATCCATGAATCCATGGCATAATGGAAATTGCGCCCAAATATGCAGTCAGGCGCCAAAATGGGATTCCCAAGGACAGAAGGAAAATCCACGAATCCTTGGCACTGGCAAAATTCCGCCCAAGTTTGGAATTGGGCGCCAAAATGTGATTCCCAAGGAGAGGAGAAAAATCCACGAATCCTTTTCCCAGGCAAAATTGGGCCCAAGTCTGGATTGGGGCGCCAAAATGAAGAACCTAAGGAGAGGAGAAAAATCCATGAATCCTTCTCCCAGGCAAAATTGCGCCCAAGTTTGGACTGGGGCGCCAAAATGAAGAACCCAAGGAGAGGAGAAAAATCCATGAATCCTTCTCCCAGGCAAAAATGCGCCCAAGTCTGCAGTTGGGCGCCAAAATGGAGAAGCCAAGGAGAGGTGGAAAAATCCGCGAGTCCATGGACAGAGAGAAAATGCGCCCAAGTTTGGAGTCAGGTGCTGAAATGAGATTCCCAAGGAGAGAGGGAAAATCCATGAATCCTCGGCATGGTGAAAATTCCACCCAAGCTAAAAAATTGAAAATTTTCCTAAGGCATGGAATCCAAGGAGTCACGGAGGAATAAAAAGCAAAATTCCCCTCAAGCAAATTTTCGAATATGCTATTTTTAGACACCAAATCTTGACCAAGTGTGGAAAATTTTATAGATTCGGAATCGGGATGAAATTCCCCATCCAATGAACCTGATTCCTAAATTTTAGGAAGATCCCTAAAAAATAGGGATGTGGAGAAGAGGCATGAAAATTCCTTCGAAAGTAGGAGATGACAAGTTAGAATGGAATCGAGCAAATCTTGAGAAAATCCTTCGATTTCCCTCCAAAATTGGAAAGAATGAAATCAACGAGTTGGCAGAAGAAATCTTCCAAGTATGACGCATGATTGGGAGCATTTAAGGAAAATTCTAAATTTGAACTCATTCGCATGGGAAGTTGCCTTTGCATGGCACAGTGATTGGGGAAAGTATGACGCATCATGAATGCAATTGCTAAATTAATGCCTCTTGAGAAATCTATATAAGTTTGGAAAGGCATTTCATTTCTCACGTGCAAGATTCAGGAAAGAAGAATTTCTCACGTGCAAGATTCAGGAAAGAAGAATTGGAGAAGTGAAGAATATTCATACTTAGTCTCTATTTTCGTCATTTTGAGGTGCTTCCAAGATGGCGGAACCAAGCAAGGCAGCTACTATCTCCAGGCAGGCATTGATCAAGGCGGAGATGAAGAGTTTTCTTCCTCATTCCCGGTTGAATTCAAAATGGGATGAAGTCAGCGATACTAATCTAGACACGTTCAACTTGGCTGCATTCAAGATCCGAATGTTCGGAACAGCAGGGCACAATCCATCCCCGACAACTGTCAGAATTGTGAGAAGTGGAATAGTTGCAGCAATTGGTTTTCCTCCCGCTATTCAATGCCCAGATCTGGTCTTGGAATGTGCAGCACATTACAATCTGGAGCGGAAAACAATCTCAACGCCAGATGGCAAGTTACTGGCAACATTGACTCCAGAGTTAATTGGTGAAGCTTTCAGAATACCTTCACATTATTCCATGACGTACAGGACCAGCAGCGGAGCTCAGGCAGTATATGAAGCAGGCCCTGCCAGGTGCGCTGATTTGATCAACAAGTAGTGGTTGCTGAAGCCTAGAGTGCATGCTTCCAAGATGTCCAAAACTCTCACAATCTTCAAGTTCAAGCAAGAGTATGTGGACTTGATAAAGATGCTAAGCAGAGTAATGGGATGCCCACATTCGGTGAACTTTGAGGCTTGGATGTTCTTCTACATAAGCGAGATCATGAATTCAAATACGCTGATTGACTGGGCTAGATTGATCAATCACTACTTGCATGTACGATTGAAGAACCTAAAAGAGAAAAGGTCCCAGTCCTTTTTCATGAGCTCCTACCTGTTCTATATGCTTGCGCGAAGGGGAGGATTTGATGGGCTGCCAGCAAGAGGAATCATGGGTTGCGGACCAGCTCAGTTAAAAGTGCATGAGTGTTATCCCCAGCTACATCTCTCCAATGTTAGCTCTTACAGGTTGGCGAATGACACCTTCACCATGTACCTGACACGACTTATGCAAAATAAGTTACACATGAGGTTGTCTCCACAAGCAAGTGCCTTGGTCCAGAGGTATGGCGCTGCGTTCCTACAATTCCCCAAATTCACCTACATTAGGACGCAAGGGTTCTCCTTCCAGTCTTACAAATTGCCCAGATATCCGTCAGACAAGCTTATATTACTCGAGCTCATGAGGCAGTTAACTGCCTATGATCAGTTGCAGAAGAAGAAGAAGAAGCAATCTATTGAATTTCCAATTGTTTTGGGGGATTTCATGGAGATATGCCCAGGTTTGGAGGCCGCTGAGAGTGCAGCAGGGGAATTGGCATTCTATCGCCTACCATTTTACACATCCAGGGCCCAATATGATCCTTACAGCCAGATTAGGAAGGTTGCCGGTGTCAAATTCATACACAGATTTCACTTAGAGGATTACTGGGCAAGTGCCGAGGATGACCTTGAGGTCCGGAGAAGAATGCATTCCAGACTCCCCCTCGACACCATTAGAATAAGTGAAATTCATCAAGTATCGGATTAGGTGAAGGAAGATTCAGATTTGACGCAACCCGAATTCGAGAAAGTAAAGGATCAACCTATCTAGTTGCCAGATTGGTCAGAGCTTGAGGTAGATGATTTGACATCTTAGCTAGACCAGTGCTAAAATTCACTAAGCACTGGATTGACAGGCAGATAAGAAAGTTGGTGGAAGACAATGTCCATCTAACATACGAACTAATGGGAAGTCTGGATTCCCACAGTGAGGCAACTGAAAGCTCTTCACAGGTTCATGCAGGAAAGGAAGCTCGGATAGATAAAGGGAAAAATGCCCCAAAGAGACCAAGGACAACAAAGAAGAGGGATATCCAGCAGGAAATCCCATAGGAGGTTCAACAAGAAGCCCAGCAAGAAGAACCTCCACGAAAGAGAGCAAGAACAACAAGGGAGAATTCACCAATTAGTTCCTCGAGCGTGCGGGAAGTGGAGATGTTTCCACAGTCCACAGGTCCACTTCCAGGGAACGTTCCAGCACCCGATATACTTAACATTAGTGCCTCACAAGGCCACCATCGACCGAAAAGTCAGAGGCAAGAAATTCCCCGGCACGAAGAGGAGGTTCACCAGGATAGCTTCGTGGAGACTATCCCTGGTGAAATGGAGGAAGAATCTCAAGAACACGAGCATGTAGAAGATCATAGCCATTCCATCCCCGCTCCAGACTGGTTGATAGGTAGGCTGGGGAATGAAGCAGAAGGAGGAACCGATCCTGCTCAGGAGTTAGAAGAATTATTGAAGAGGATGGATCAGCCACCGGAAAGAAAGGCCCCCCGGAAGTTTTCCAAGGTGGTCAGGGAAGAATCTGGATCCCGGACCTTGCACATTGCTGAACCTGCAGTGGATAAGGATAGGAGTGAGATTAGACAAGAGGATTACGTCATCAGACAAGTTGATCTTGGCCATGCTTATACCGGTCAAGTTGTGGGAGACTTTGAAGATTTCTCCTTAGCCATGAAGGAGAAGTTGCTGAAATCAAAGGCAAAATGTAAGTGGCTGAGGGAGAAAAATAGATTCCTATGCAAATACGTCAGGAGTTTCAAAAGACCCCTTAGGGAAGCAGGTCCTTCATCTACTCCTCCCTTCCTTCCCAAGGAAGTAGTTGATGATGCAGAACTTATTAGAGCAATGGCACAAAATTCCCGGGAATGGGTAGAGGATGTCTATGCTGAGGCAGGAAAATTCGTTGAGGATCTAGCTCAGCTTCATTCGAAGTTCGTGGCCCTCCTAAGCAGATTAGAGACAATAGAACGACTATGGGAGGATGTAGATGTTTACCAAGACTTAACCATTTCCCGACTCAGGGCTTTGACGAAGACTCCAAGGCAAACTCTGGTGGACGGGAAAGTGATCCAAGAGAATGAAGCTTATGATTTCCCCCGATGGTTCTATGCTCTCTGTTCGGGAAAGAACACCCTTGACAAATTCAGCATTGACTTTGTCACCTTAAAGGAGTCTTTAAGGGGGATACAGGAAGAAATCCTTAGTGCCATGGGAGCTTTGTTTGCAAGGAAATTCAGTGATGGAGGAGTAACGGTGAACTCCCTGAAATCCCAGTTGCACGATTTCTTCTTCATCGGCTCGTTCCCTAAGGAACATTTTGCAAATGTTTCTTCATTCCCCAGTATGATGAAGAAAATGCAAGAAGTCATGATAGAGTGGGAAAGCTTCTTTTCGAGGAGCGAAGAAGAAATTGCCTTGATGGAGTTTAACATTGAAAACGTGCCAAGTGTCTCCATCGGAGAATTGGAAGCTGTCGTCGATAGATTCATTGCATACGTCGTAAATGAGCGAGATAATGGTCGTCCATTTTTGGATGAAAGTCTTTTGGTTGAACAGTAATAGCGTACTTATTGCTGAAGGAATATTGACTAGGCGTGGGTCCAGTCAATGCATGTCACCACCGGATAGGGAATCTTCTTGCATGTCGCCTTCTCATTATGGTTTTATGATGGATTCTTCGTGCATGTCACTGTCACATGGAGAATGATGGGCATTTATGATGGTGTCGGTTATATTTTGGTTCTGGGCATAGTCAACATCACGGGACACATTTAATGAGCTAGTGGGTGCTAATTTAGGCTCTTTTAAATTAATTGTACATGGGCATAATGGGTTATTAATTGCCGATTCCCACGTTGTTGGACCTTGAGTGGGGAATCTTTAGGGCAAACCCTAATTAGGGTTTTGCATGTAATCATGGCTTGAGGCCTATATAAGGGGGTGACCCCCTCATTTGTAAGGAGGAGAGACTATTGTCAGAGATTGTTGCTAAGAGTTTTTGAAGCAAACACTTAATACATTGTTCAATTGTTGGTGTGTTCTTGTGTTGTTTCGGAGCTCACGTGGTCTCATTCTCTTCATAGATTAGATTTGCTTTCATGCTGTTAGACGAACTGGATTTGATAGGATCGCTTGTTGCAAAATCGTGCTCATACTTTTGGTGTGCAGCTGATTGTTGCATACCGTGCAAAGTTAGCCTGAGCCTCCGTTATATGTGTATGTTTAACTTCGATTATCAGAAGAGATTGTTTGATTTGATGGTTTCTCTTGATGATTTGAAAATCTTTAACACACCCTCTGAAGATTGCACCGCCTTCATGTAGTTGTGCGTTGTTGGCAAAGCGAAGCGTGGTTGGATTTTGCGCAAGTTATCCCGTCTCCTTGTTCATAGGATTAGATTACTTTTAGTCTAGTTTTCCTTTGCCCTATTCCTATTTACTTTCCGCATATTTCAAAATCCAAAAGATCCAAAACTAGAGCTTTAATTGCAAATCATCCGTACAAAAAATCCTTGAGCTTGCATAAGTTTCTTCAACATACGTAAGGCCCCTTGGGTTATCAGCAAACCCATCAAACAACTGAGTCACATCCATGCACTGAAGGAACCTTGGGAATTAGCCGTTTGAACTTTAAGTAATCCTAGCATACAGACTAATCTTGATCAAGAGAGGATAAGGTGACCGTTGGTGACTTTATTCTGTGTTAGACGCGGTCATAAAAAACACGTCAACAGGAACCTTGGAGGTAGTTTATCCAGCAGTTTGATAGTATTTGATGGTTTGTTGCCCCATCAGAATTACGAGTGGAATGCCCTTTTTTAGAGTGATGTTGTGTTAGTCTTCCAATACTTACTATTTTTAGTAAGTTTTAAGCATTGACTAGGCTAGCTGTTAGGGTTACTATTTTTAGTATTGTCGATGGGTTCAATTTTGATGACACTCAACATTTTATATAATTCGGTGGTTTAAAATAAAATAATGATAAGTTATTTTAACTTTATTGTTATTTTAATTTATTTTATCAAGGGGCTATAGAGGCTAGTTATTAAATTAAAAGGGATTTATTTTAATGGATGTGCCTTTATTATTTAATGCTACATTGCGAGATTAAAAAGAAAGTGACTTTTATTAAATAAAAGGAAAAACCACATTTTCAAAAAAGTACAGAAAAAGAAAAAAAACACATTTCCAAAAAAGAAGTGACAAAACAGAAAGTGCTTTTTTGGAAAAGCAACAAAAAACTAGAAAAGTGTTTTTCCAAAAAAAATAGTGAAAAAGCAAAAAAGTTCTTTTTTGAAAAACCAGCCAAATTGCCAAAAAAAATATAAAAGAAGGATTGGGGCTCTCATTTGAGATGTTGAGTTTGGATATCGAATATTGCTGTTCTTTTGGAGGTGATTGCTTCTCTTTGGTTTGTGAGGACGGAAACCCTTGCAACTGACATTCTCCACATTATTGAAAGATATAATCCGGAGAATCTATTGGAGTTTTCACTCAGCGAACACACTAGAGCTTCATTGTGAATCAGTTTATGCTAACAATCAATCCATAGCTGTAGTTTATTTTGAACAGGAATTATTAGTTGTAGATTTGAGTTTGTGAAGGGGCTTTGGAGGCAAATATTTCTTGTTTCATGCCAGCCATACATCCACACGCTGGCCATACATTTCTATATGCTCACCATACACTTTTTTGATGGGCGTCTAGGGTTTTGAGGATGTTACACTTGCTGTTTTGGGGCATTTTGGACCTGCTCTTCCTTGCATACCTTCAGCGTAGCCTTTGGAGCAAATTGTGAGGATTGGCATCCACTTTGGAGTGATATTTTGAGCAGCTCAAGCAAAACTATTGCTGCATTTTCTGGCTATGTTGGATTTAGATATTTAATGTATTTTTGTGAACTGGGTTGTTGTTATATTTTGAGAAAAATTGTAATTCCAAATCAGAAATTAAATATGGAATTTTTCAGTTGTATTATCTCTGAATATTAGTCATTTTTTGGACTGAAAAGGTCTTGCAATATTATATCTTTATTTGCACTATTATTGTCATTGATTATATTGCAAAAAACAGTTTAAAAACACATTCGGAAACAAAAAAAACAAGGCACAATAATGGCTGCATATTGTTGTTGATTGTAGCAGTGGGACTATCCTTGACCGACTACAATCAAATATGCAATTAGCCTTTCGGCTTTGCATATTTTTATATGTTGATTTAAATAAAACGATTTGTTAACGAAAACATAATTATTTTGTTAAAGGGCCGACTTGGTAAAAGTCCGCTACCCTTGAGGAAAGACGCGTTGATTGGAATAGAGCCGACCCTTGGTGAAGAGGCACCCACGTATGGGTATAAATATAGATCGGTTCTCTCTTCATTGTATCGAATAGACATAGCAGATCGAATATTATCTATAGCAGTCCGTATTCATCTACAGCAGATCGAATATTATCTACAGTAGTCAGCATACATCTACAGCAGTTTGCACTTCTATGATAGATCGGGTATCATCTGAAATAATTCGTGTATTCTCAGCAGACCGATTCAAGGAGTGAAGCGATTTACATTGAAATTGTAAAGGCATCTTATTGTACCTATTTGTTGAATATAATAAGAGATCTTATTGCTGGGGTTTTCCCTTCATGTTGGAGGGTTTTCCCAAGGTATATGCTGTGCAAAATCTGATTGAATTGTCTTATATCTGCATTTTATTAATCTGATCATAAAATTAACACATATTACAATGTTTCCTTTATGTTTAAACCTTCAACCTACCTGTTGATGTGTTTTTAAGCACAATCGAACACAGAATAAAATACTAAGGTATCTTATCTTCTCTTGAATAAAGTCTCTTGAATGCTATGCTTCACGATCAAATGAGGCAACTCCAAGGTTTCTACTGTTAGGTCTTGACTTGTGGATAAGCTCAATGGTTGATGTGATTGCTGGTAATCCAAGGGGACTTACATCGGATACTTGAATGTTGAACTATTGGATGTTGCTGGAATTTAGATTCTAACTACTTGCTTGGAAAATAAAAGAGCAAAAGAAATAGGGTTCAAGAAGACTACACTACTCCTAAGAATGCAAGAGACAATGAATGATTGGATGAAATTCAACTAAGCTTCGCTTCGCCATCAACGAACAACTCTACAAAGCTAGTGCGATCTCCTAAGGTAGGCACGTGATGTTCAGATTACTATCAGCAACAAATACACCATCAAGGCAATGCATATTAAAGTGTGAATAGCAATTGAAGTTAAGCTCATTAAGAATTCTAGTTGACCACACAAGGCAAACTTACAATCAACAAATCGCTAGTGGTATGGATATATAAATTTCATCATTAATCATTCACAATTCCTTTCATTCATCTAATCAACATGAAAGCAAATGATAAGTAGAAACGGTGTAGTTTGTTGAAATAACACATTTCACCATATCTTAAATGAAAAGAGTATATCCATTTACAAGCCTTAGCAACATTTTTTCTTCTCCTACCCTATTCTAACTACTTGTTGCTATCTGCTACTAAACTATTTTTGAACTACTAACTATTAACTATTAGCTTGCTATTAACCACCTATTTCTAAACTATCAACCCTTACAAATGAGAGAGAGAAGCCTTTTATAGTGCTCCCTTTACAAATAAATGGCCCCGGTTGATTCACAATCAATGGCCAAGATTACAAGATGAAAACCCTAATTAGGGTTTGTTAATACAACTCCCTCTAGCCAGTGAGAAAATTAAATTCAGGTT
This sequence comes from Cryptomeria japonica, assembly GCF_030272615.1. Classification (NCBI taxonomy): domain Eukaryota; kingdom Viridiplantae; phylum Streptophyta; class Pinopsida; order Cupressales; family Cupressaceae; genus Cryptomeria; species Cryptomeria japonica. Next base: position 578,412,365 of record NC_081412.1, read on the forward strand.
CAATGCTGAATGTGAACCAATAGAAAACGGGGGTAGGCATTTTGGAGTTTGTGCTTCCATAAGATGAGTCAGGTGCATTGCATCTAGACATGCTGATGTGGAACCTTCTGATTGATAGAGTGGTGACTAGGATTTCCTCTCAGCTTGCTCATCTAAAACTTTCTTGATCATGTTCGCTCTTCTTCACTCTAACTTGGAAATTTTCCTCCTTGTGATGTATTCCTAATCTCAATCTTTGAATCTTGAAGTATTGCCTTCCTTAACCTTCTTTGATGACCTTTTGTATTCTTTTTGATGTGTGAATGCTTTCCTATCCTTTTATAGATGCCTATCATCCTCTTCCTTGAATTTGAGCGCAATCTTTGTTTTTTGTTGTAATATCCTTCTTTCATGCCTTGGATGTGCAACTCGAACTTCTTCATGTGAGTGATCTTCTTTGTATGACTTGTAGCTGTAGGCTATTCTTCCTCACATCAAACCTGAAAAAAAAAACGTTTTAAATCAAAAGATAATCATTAACACTTAGTAATTCTCAAATCTAAAAATAAGATTTTAGGTCTGATTTGTGAATTAAGCCCGCATCTCTGATTTTTAAGTTATTTCCAGGTCTGATGTTATGTGAATTTTCATTGAATTTTGCTCTGATTTCTGTCCTGGATGGACAAAAACTACCTTCAGCTTGATTCTAAAACCTTCCTCTTTGATCAAAATCACCATCTTTATGAGCATTTTGATCAGAAGCAATGATCAAAACAATTGTAAAATCACCATCTTAGATGGAATTCGCTGTTCTGCTCTTATTAGAGAAGGAATTAGCTTTGTTTAAGTGATCAAATGACTAAATACGACTTGGCATTTATAGTTATGCAAGAGAAAAGATGTGTCCTTTCAGTTCTTAGGCCGACTTGATTGCTTTAAATAAAATTAATACCATTTCCTAAGGGGGCCAACCTGATTGCATTTTAATATTTTCTACTAAATTTGAACTTTTTGGCGCCAATAATACTTATTCATACCGCTGTTTGGTGTGATCATTGATAGGAATTCGGACATTTTGATGAGCAAAGGAAGTGGGATTGCTCCTCCAAGAGGGCAATGGAAGTGGCATTGCTTCCCCAAGAGGGCAATGGAAGTGGATTAAACTCGCCATCTCTAGTTTGCTCTCATCAACTTCTTCATCAATTCGTCCCTTTTCACCAATTCATGCCATGTCAATGAGCAAAGGCAAGGTAGTATTTAAGGTGAAGCATAAGAAATGCTTAAGGTTTCTTCCTCCATTCGCCTAAGCTTATCAATTCTCCTTCAAAGAATGCCTTGCATATACATCAAATCTCTTAGGATGATGAGAAAAAAAATGTCTACTAGGCCTGATCGCTGGTTAGAAGATCAAAATTATTACTCAACAAAGGCACTAAACTGTAATTCATGAAGAGCAAAGATATTTCAGACCTCTTGGAAGGCAAAGGAAGTCATGTCACTCCTCTCAAGTAGCAAAGGAAGTGAGGTCGCTCCTCTAAGAGGACAAAGGAAGTGAGGTCGCTCCTCTAAGAGGGCAAAGGAGATTTTCCCGTACTTAGCCAAATTTTGCCCCCATGCGACTTACTTCTCCATAAAGTGCAATCAGACCTCTTGGATGGCAAAGAAAGTTTTTTATACTTAGTGAAATTTCACCCAAGAGATTCACCTATCAAACTTCCTTGCCTATCTTACTCAAATTGATTTTACTTGACACCTTCCATTCAATCTTTCGCCACCATAGGCTTTGATCAATTGGATTGATAGCCATACATTAACCCTAGTCACTCAAATGCAAGAGAAGGAATGCTACAAGACATCAAATGCTCATCCTTGATCAAAAGGTTTTCTATGTTGATCGTGCCTTCTATGAGGTCAAAGGAAGTGATTGTCAATGCCATTGAAGAGCAAAGGAAGTGACTGTCAGTGCCATTGAAGAGCAAAGTTAGTCATTGTCAATGCCATTGAAAAGAAAAGGAAGTCACAAAGGAAGTCACTGTCGATGCCATTGAAGAGCAAAGGAAGTTTTCCTATACTTAGTCAAATTTTGCCCAAGACACCTCATCTCACATCTCACAAGCCAATGATGATGATCAAATGGAATGATCATCATATAATCATTCATTTCCTAAGCTTTGCCAATTGACTAATTTCACTTAATCAGGAGAGAGAGACTTGACTAGATTTCCTCCTAGACACTTGAGAAACTACACCTCTTACAAATGAAAGGCCAATAGCAAAAGACTCTACCACTATCCTAGAAAGCAGAAAAAAGTGGGGGTCCCCATTTGCAATGGGGCGATGTGTGAATACATCACAACATCTAGCACCACCTCGAATAAATGCTCCTGAACATTTCAAGATAAAAATTCAATCGGCATTTAGATCCTCTAGAAAATTCAACCCAACATATTAAGAGACTAGAAATCATACTCAAAATGGAAGAAGAATCTCCAACTAGATCAGGACACTTAGTCTTTGATTATCTATGTGTGTGCAAATGTATTCATTCCAACTCACAAGAACATTGTGACCACTTAAAATCCACCATGACTAGTTATGTAGTTTATCCAAACTTCATAAGCATCTTGGATAGAGCCTCGCTGCCAGCAAGCGTTTATAGCCCTGACAAGGTTATTGTTGTAATCTCACGAATATTGCTCCATTGCCATTTGGGCATCCATAGCCCTGATGGAGTTACTCGCATGTTTCCATAGCCAATATTGATATTTCATTTTTATTCCTTTTTTCTTTTCTCTTGATTTTCTCTTTTCTTTTCTCATTTTTTTCTTCCATCTTTCTCTCATGATACTGCCTTTCTTTTCACATATTCTTCCACACTTTGGCTCATAAGCAATGAAGCTCACTAGGGTTTGAGAATTACAATGGCGCTGAAGTGGGATTTTAGATTTTTCACTAGCCACGACTTCACCTGAGAACCCACAATGACTTAGAACAATTAATTATGTGTATAAAATATAGTAATCAAAAGATGTTGGTATCAAGACACAAAAAGTGATTCCCTTCCGAGTTAAGTACAAGTCTTAGCCAAATGATAAAGTTGGAGAGGAACAACCTCGAATTCAAAAGCACTTCATAAATAGATATCTAAGAAATGGACCAAACATAAGATCCAAGATGCACCAGTGCGTGAGAAAATAACACAAATGCCTTTCTTACAAGTGAAGGCTCCCACTTAGGCTAAGCAAAACGATCGACTCTAAGGCAAACTAAACTAAAGCACACAAAAGCAAACTAAACTAAGGCAAACCAAAACCAAAACGAAGTAAAGAAAGAAAACAACTAAACTATTTGAGCCACCTAAGATTCTTGAATCAAATGACTCAAGGCAAATTAAGAACAAGGCTTTATAAAAGCAAAATAACCAAAACACATGAAAAGAAAACCTACTCTAAAGCTATATGCAAGATCCCTAGATTTGATACAACTCAAAGATGCGATGTAGCACATGACTTTACATGATTTCTCAAGGTATGCAACATGAGCATGGTAAAAGTGATAGTTCTCAATCGAGCAAATTCATCCTTAAACACGGAAAAAAAGCTCTCACAATGCAAATCTCATATTCAATCAACCCCTCACTCAAGGTAAGCAATTGAGGCAATTCATTAGTTTTGTGATCTATCCAAATGCAAATTGTTTTCCCATAACCCCCATAATCAAATTCATAGCATTCAAAATTGAGAGCAGGGAAAGAGACAACCTGGTGTAGTTCGCGCTCGAATGGAAGTGCTTGCTCGTCATCCATCAGTACATCGTTGAAATAGAGATCATCTGCTACTTTGGGAGGTCGCCATTAGTGATGTACCATTCCACAGGCATCCATGACATGTTTTTTGTTTGCAAGCTCTTCTTGAATTCTTTGGACTGAAAGTAGTGCAACCTCAAATTGCTTAACATTCTTTTCTTTCACAGTGACATCTTGCGTAAACCATGCATCCTTGTGAAAATCCATAAGCATATCTTCGAAAATGAGAGTTTCCTTGAGTGATTGATCTTCAAACATTTCCTCTAGTTGATCAAATACAATCTCTGGTGGTATTTCATCCTCAAGCAATGTCTCAGGAGGTTGGAGTTGATGATGAATCATATCACTCAGAATAGCTTGTTTGCCTGGAAATTTTTTTGACAGTGATTCCATTTGTATTTCTTCCATGAGATCTTTTAGCGCCCCTTTGAATAACATTGTAGTAATGATGTCTTTGAGCGCCCCCTCAAACTGTTCCTCATATTTGAGCTCTCTTGTGATAACTTGTATTTCTTCATTCACTCTCTCTATATAATTGTTTTTCTCTCCAAGAACGCCTGAAATCTCTTGCACTTCATTCTCAAGGATCTCCTTTTGTAGCATGATTGAAAATTCCTCAAGGAATTCTTCTTCTCACCATGGGTGTGAATCACTTTCTTCCTTCACTGCTAAACTAACACCTTGATCGTCACTTGCTACTACTTTTGTTTCAACCAGCTCACTTATACTATCTTCTTGTACTTCTTCCTTTTGGGGTGAAGTTGTAGCATACTCCTCTTTAGGTGCAAGGTATGGAAAGTCATCCATTGCAATACATTGATCATCAAGTTGATTTGTGTCTTCGGCTTGCAACTGGCTTCCTTCAATATAGAGTGATGTAGCAATGCTTTGTTGATATGTTCTTCTAAATTCAGCTGCAAGATGTGCACTCCAAGATCTATTCACAATACGCTCTTCCTTGGATAGGGCTGGCAATCCAAACTGATATCTGACTTGGTTGATAGCCATTTTGCACAATGAGCAAGTAAATTTGGAGTGGGGTGCATTATGAATTCTACACTAGAATGGTAGCAATATGCTTTCTAAGCACATTTCACCTTTCAAAACAAGTTGATTTTCAATCATCCCTAAGAATCCTGAAAGAGGATCATTGCTCTTTGGGACACTAAAATTGCCTTCTTCTTCTTCTGGCTTGGGGACATCCCAAAAGAAGATCTTTCCTTGTACTGCTGATTCCATCCTTGATAGGTATGTCAAGCAATGCATCTCATCATGTTCATTAGTCCCATGGATTCTACACTGCCCAAGCGATGCAACTCGGACAAGCGGCATGGGTATAGTTGTGCATTCAGTCTCCACCAAAGTCGAGGAATATCAACTTGTTGCTCATCTTAGCAATGCTGCTGCTACATTGAGAAATCCTTTTTTTTTTTTTTTTTTTCGAATTTTCTGATTTTTTGTTTTTTTTTGGATTCTTCTGGTTTTTCACTTTTTTTAGATTTTTTTAATTCTTAAATTTCAACAGGGATTTAGAATAACCAATATATTTTAATAATTTGGAAATTTGATTCTTAACTCGTATCTATGGCTTGTTTTTAAAAAAAAAATGGAAAACTTTGAAATGTTATATCTCACCTTTACTATTAATTTTTAGCTTACCCACTTTCAACACAGTTTATTTTATTTTCTAAAGCTTGAAATTGAATTAAACTGGATTGATGTCATTTACGAAGATACACCGTGATGATATTATAGGCATATCTGCATGTCTTCTGTCAATTTGTATTCTGTTGTCATTTTCTTTAAGTGCTACAATATACATGGCTAATGCTATTGGACTTGTTCATAATATTATATTTAATATGAAAAGTTTGGATCACAATATCGAGAATAGTATTTACTATGCTGGTAAATGGATGATGTGGTACACAGTTCAGTCATTGTATCACTAAGTGAAAAGAAATCATGCTATCTTGGGTGCATTAGGGTTTAAAATAGATTCATTTATCATATAAAATAGCATACAGCTATCATTTAATAATTTATATAAAATACGTTGAGCGATATTCTTTTCGAGGCGTCTGTTCAACTTTAATGTGAAAATTGATTGAAAAATAGGTGCCTTGAGAAGGATATATCTCAGCATATTTTATATATTATTAAATAATATATGTATGCTAGTTCTCATACAAGTTGAAGCTGCACCTCTTTCATCAGAAAAATATCAATTGCATAAAGTACTGGCGGGGAAGTGAGTCAGCTTTTGTAGGGAAGTTTACTCATCTAATTTAGAAGTTGTGCACAGTTTCCACTATGCAGGGATGAAATGATGAGAATATCTTCTAATAACTTATTCCTCCCTGTGAATCTATTTTAACATGTAGAAATCATTATGTTCATCTCACATTTAATCTGAGTGAGTTGTCCATGGTCATGCACAGTTCACTAGCTGCATCTCAATTAGACTGAATCATGTGTCTTTGCACATTTACTGCTTACTAACTACACATATGTAGATTGATTGAGGTATCTGTAATCTTAGTAAAAGGGAGAATTTCACATCCATTGAAGCTCAGTTTTGAACATTATATCTGGTATCTTTTGTAGATACAGCAAATGCATTATTTCTGAACATGGATGATGTTGTCTGTTATTTTTGATTATTCACTGTCGTTGATTGGGCCAGAGACATAAAATTATGCGGTAGTAGTTGAATCTTTTAATCTATGGTCATGAAAATAATATTGGGAAAAGACATTAGAGGGAGCCCAGTCAGAAGATCCACTTCTGTTTTTTTAAGGAATCAAAGCCAGAAAAGGCACATTGACTGTCATAATATTTTTTTTTTCCGTCTAGATTCTGTATGTATATTTCATTTCATCTATGCTATTCGCTTATGTTCTCCATTAACCCTCTCATCTTATTCAAAATTGCCAATGATAGAGTGGTGATTAAATTGTGTGCCTTTCTGAAATATCTAGGTGAATTGGGATAAAATTAGAAATACCTTAATGTTTAGCTGCAGCACTCTGCATATTGTTAAGAAAGTAAAATAAAGTGATATTGTATATTCTTGGTTGATTGAAAGGGGCCAATGACTTGGAAAATGCAATAGGTGAAGAAAACTTATCAATATACAAAACGGATAAGAGTGGTGATTAAATTGTGCGCCTTTCTGAAATATCTAGGTGAAATGGGATAAAATTATAAATACCTTAATGTTTAGCTGCAGCAATCTGCATATTGTTAAGAAAGTAAAATAAATTAATATTATATATTCTTGGATGATCGAAAGGGGCCAATGACTTGGAAAATGCAATAGGTGAAGAAAACTTATCAATGCACAAAACTGATGAAAAGAAGTCAATGGGATTTGAAAAGAGCATTCTCTCAAGAACATGAAAGAGTGTTAAGACATGTTTAGAATGGAAATTGTCACAAGAAGATATAACTGTTCTAGTGTGTGGTCTGAGTGTTAAACAGAAAGCATATTTACAAGAGTCAAAGAAATCCAATCTTCAGAAGAAAAGAAACGGCTTCAAGATTGTAATCGGAAGGGAATGATGAAACCAAAGCAGTTGTTTAGTCAAATACATCAGGGGTATATAATGCATCTTCAACCTGAATCTGATTTTAGAACTTAGAAGTGGCAATGCTAGTAGATGTGAAGTAAATATAAGAAAATTATGAAAATATAGTCTAGCATGAATTCACTGATCCAAGTTTTTATATTCTTTCCAAACAAGAAGTTATTTTTCTTTCATTGAGCATTTGTCAACAAAATTCTCGGTCTAGTCTCATTTCGTTCACTATTTCATTGAATAGTTAATAATTTAGGGAGTTGGGATGTTATATTACTGACCACTTTTGAGACTTTTGACAAATTCAAATTACTTTTTTTTGTCTTCATTCTAGAAGGATACAAATTGCATTTAGAGTTAGCTTGGATTGTTGGTTATTTATGTTCCAAAGAGGCAATATATTATTCATTGGAAAATGCTACATGTCTATTCTTATTATCATTGCACAGCCAGATTATTCCGAAGGTGGTTCTCTTCCATGGACTGAAGTGAAGGAGACTTTAAACTCCCCTAACATGGCAACCAATGCAGATCACCAAGGTAATTTCATTTCCAATTATTATTACCACCATGTTTATTTACTGGTTTGAAACTATTGTCTAATGACTGCAGACAATCATTATTGCAAAACCTCCAGTTTGGTGTATTAGCTTTTTCATTCATCTTTGATTCTTTGGCCCTTGATGTATTTTATAATGCAAAGAAAAAACCTGGGACCATAATTACATTAGCTTGTACCAATTTTCCAATTGTCAGTGTGAAAACTGAAACAAAGAAAAAACAGAAAACAGGGTGGTGAATAGCTAAGCTTTTCTTTATGCTTATACATTGCTTGTGCCAAAATTTTGTATGTTGTGCATGGACACACAATTAAGCGTGACAATGTGAATGGAGGATTATTGAAGACATAAATGCTTTTTATACTCTTTGTAATGTACCCTTGTTGAAATAGGATTTATTAATAAATTATTAAATAATAACAATAAAATTAAAATATAAAAGAACAAAAATAAAACATAATATGGAGATCATTTCATTTGAGAAGGGGATCCAAGGATCATCATCCAAACAATACTAAAGGAAGAAAGAATGGAGCTTAGGAATCAAGGAAGGATTAATAGAAGGGAATGAGAAGAAATTAGGAAGTTAATATTTTTTAAGGGCAGACATTATAAAAGGTTGTACTCTTTCAAAGGGAGGAAATCGTGAATGGAAGTGACTCTTGCAAAGGGCAGACATAATGAAGAGGTGTGATTTCTCCCTCACAATGGAAGATATAAAGGGAAGGTGGTCTCATTTGAGGGGGGGAAGAAAGGGAGTTATATCAGATCTATACATTCAGATCTGTACATAAAAGTAATAGAAGATCATCAAGAGGGATCCATCAATTAGAAATCTGAATAAATGAATAATATTCAACATACAATCCTGGTGTATTTTATAAGTGTTTGGATCTGATGCATAATCCATAGACCATGATATTATTGATTTTCTATTTTTGTCATCCATGTAGATATGTCTAATTAACATATTATTGTTAATATATATTTATATATTATTATCATTACTATATATATGCATAATTAATGATGACAAAGACTCCTTCAAAGCTTATAGCTAATTAGTCATCTCATTTTGGAGGGGAGACAGGGTACATACGAAGGATTGCAAGTAGCTAGGAAGCCACACTAATAGAGACACCCCAAGTGGGGCTGGGAGGCTGGACGAGTGCTGTCATCCCGTGCTCCTGGGTTGGGTGGAATGGCTCTATACGCCTTGTATGGTCTTCCAACTGGTGCTCTATAATGATGATGGGTTGTTGGGTAGAACCTTATAGGAATCGCACATGTATATTATAATGATTGAGATAATTTCCCTAACCCTAGTAGGAATGATCGATTTTATATCGAACACGATTGAGGGGTCTCAATGGAATCGAAGTGGTAAATATATCTCTATTTCATTCCTTATTTTACTTGGGATTGTGATTTTAGGGCAAAAACTAGGGCATTGGAAAAGTGGGACATTACAAATGGTATCACAGCGTGATCCTGCCATCCTTCAGGGTAAAGATGAATCAATGAATTATTCGAGTCAATGAGAAAGAATCTAACTATACGTGTATTCATGTGTATGCTCCGTGTTTGCATATATCTAAGTGTATGCCTCCTGTTTTCATGTGTATGCTTGGTGTTTGGTTCATACCTGATAAATTTCCATCATGTCTACTCCATGTGTGTCTATGATTACGTTATGCTTAACAATTATGAAAATGCTTACTATAAGATCTCTTGATGTTTATATTTTTAAATAGAAATAATAGCAAGGCACTAGTCATAGGACAATAGTCATGAAATCATGTAAGGACCAGTCTATAATGACAGTACAATCCCCTAGGGTACACCCATGGCATGAGGACATGAATGCTATATAAGAGTTATTGTATAAGTCAATGGTCCAATGGAACAACCGTCAACCACTAATCCAATCAGAGTTTAAAGTGGAATCAAAACATACATATGTTTAGAATGGAAACAATATCATTCTTTATTCACTCTCAAAAACAACAAAAATATAAAAAGAGAGAAAAATGATCACTGTGGAATCTGACAGTTCCCAACCCACAAGCTGAAATAGCAACAAAAACAAAATGGGTCAGCAAATTCATGGCATGCTTCCACAAACAACAATAAACGAGACAATTAGTGATGAAAACAAATAGAAACTATGTCTGAACCTGTATAACAACACTAATGAAAACAGGAAAATTAGTGAATCTTAAACAAATATCAATTGAGGGAGCACGAGAATACCCTTCTAAATGTCTGTGGCATCTAGATAGATCAGTTGTACTAAAGAAAGTTTACTGTAGAACATAATAATACAAACTATTCCTACTATATTCATGCCTTCATGAAAGGTAGAGTGATCAAAGCATAAACAGCATTTTTCCTTGAGCACCCAATGTTAGTCTTAGTAAATAAAGTGAAAAACAGAATGATCCTCACATTAATATCTCCTTAAAGTTTGCAACAACGTTACATGCTCTATCCTCACAACATCAAACTAGCACATAATCACATGAAAGGAACAATGTGTTGGCTTGATGATGATTGTAATGTATTCATCACTTGTTGTCATTGATGAAACACTCTCACACACACATATGATTACATTGACTACGGGTGTAACTTCAATTGGTTTACACTGTCAACCGGTATGTTTAAGGCTTATCTCTAACCGGTACTTTGTGTCAACCGGTATGTGCTTAAGAGATAACTTGTGGCTACACTAAGTCGGCATCAATATGAAGAATGAAGATGAAGATGGAGATCAAGCGGAAGATTCCAGGACAATGGTTCACATGTTTTGTTCCAACCGGTATTGACTGTTCTAATCGGTATCTGATTTTGTGATGAGTTACCAACACTGACTTCTTGACGATCATTTTTGTGATGAGTTTTGATCACTTGTCTAGATACATTGCACCTAGGAAATTGTGTTTTGATTTCCTTAGGCCGACATAAGATTTGAATGTCTATTTAAAGACATCTTAGTGAATCATTTAAAACTGATAGAGAATGATGGTATGCGAATATTGATATGCATCAAGAGTGAAAGCTTTTTTGAAGAGTGATAAGTGTTAAGATGAAGAGCAGTGTTGAATGTACTCAGAAGGATTTGATCAAGCAAATACTGTGCTACTCAAAACAGATCAAACCATTCTTGTTGTTTTCTAATCATTACAACAGAATCAAATCCCCTAACCGGGTAAGCTCTAGCAAGTTTCATTGTACAAATCCTCTAACAAGGTGATCCATTAGTTTGGATTCTCAAATCCTCCAACAAGGTTACTCTTAACAGGGTATAAGCTTCTAATCAAGCTTTGGGATCTCTAACAAGATTCGCTCGTAGCAGAGCACTTTGTAGACCTTAACCGGTCAGTTATCTATTACTGCAGATAGTTAACTTGTGAGTTCCATCTCACCGTGGTTTTTACTTGTTTGGGTTTTCCACGTATAAAACACTTGTGTTATGGTGGATGCTGTTTTATCATTTTGGATAGGATGTATTTTGTTTAAATGCTTGGTTAAGTTCATTTACCGGTTAGTGTTTGAAGTAGTGTTTTATTTGGTATCACTGATTCACCCCCCCCCCCCTCTCAGTGCTTTTCAAGTCCATCAATTGGTATCAGAGCCTAACTTCTTTGAAGCCTAACTGCTTAGAAGGGAGTCTTGAAACTACCATGGGGACAGGAGCTACTTCGAGATGGCTAGAGAGCTAGAAGCTAGCAGAAATGAAGTTGAATCCCTTACGGGCAAACTGAAAGCTTCTCAAGTCAAAAGGAGAGAGCTATCTGAAAAACTGTTAGAAATATCTGATAATAGTTCTTCAGATGAAGCCAATATTGAAGCTTTAGCAGATGAAGTTGAAGAGGTGAACTGTGAGAAACTGAATCTAAGGAGAGAGCTAGAAGGTCTCACTATCCGCATGAGTCAGGAATTGAAAGCTAGAAGAGCTGCTGAAGATCTTATCAAGGTAAGAGATCAAGAGATTATAAAGATCAAACGGGAAAAAGACACTATGCATGAGAACTTGATTGTTGAAATAGAAGAAAAGGAGAACCTAAAGCTAGATCTTGAGCTGACATCATCTCTGAAAGAGAACCTGTTTAAGCATAATGAAGATCTTGTCAAAAAGCTTACTAAAGCCAATGAGAAATTGGAAAAGTTCGCTAGAAGTTCTACCATGCTGGAAGAACAAATTCAATCACAGAGAATGAAGGGTGATATCTCTGGACTTGGTTTTCATACAACTGAAAAAGGTGAATCCTTCGGTACAAAGAGCAACTATCCAAAGAACAAAACTGCTCCTAAAGTCAATAAGACTACCGGTAAGAAGGTTTTTAAACCGGTCTGCTTTGTTTGCCATAAGCCTGGTCATACTAGAAATGTCTGTAGAGACAAACCTAACAGAAATGCAAATTACAATAATAATGCTAGGTATGTGTCAAGAAAGTTTGAAGGTCATTGCTTCACATGTGGAATGTATGGGCATAGACATGTTGCGTGCAGATATGGAGCAAACAATCCTGTACCACACATGCATCCCAGACCAAATGGTGACCGGATAAGGAACTTTGATAACCGGGTAAACATGAACTGGCAAAGATCCTACGACAACCGGTTTAGTCCATTCGAAATGGAAAAGGTAACAAATGTGATTTGCACCTTCTGTAATAACTTTGGTCATGTGGCTATGAACTGTAGAAGAAGAACAGGAAGAGGAAATGCAGGACCTTGGAGATCATTTGGTATGGTCTGTTATCACTGCAACAAACTGAGGCACTTAGCAAAATTTTGTAGATCAAGAAATAGCAAACCGGTCAACTCTTTCAAGGATCAGAAAGGCAAGCAAAAAGTTGATGTTGAGGAAACTAGAGAGGATATGAACCGGACTTGGAAGAAAAAAAGTGATGATTCGCCTAGAGAAGAAACTGTTCCTTCACCTAGTGAAGAGAACAGATCAAACCATTGTGAAGAGATCTGATCAAGCAAATATTGTGCTACTTAGAACAGATCAAACTATTCTTGTTGTTTTCTAATCATTACAACAGAATCAAATCCCCTAACCGGGTAAGCTCTAGCAAGCTTCATTGTACAAATCCTCTAACAAGGTGATCCATTAGTTTGGATTCTCAAATCCTCCAACGAGGTTACTCTTAATAGGGTAGTACTCTTAACAGGGTATAAGCTTCTAATCAAGCTTTGGGATCTCTAACAAGATTCGCTCCTAGTAGAGTTCTTTGTAGACTTTAACCGACCAGTTATCTATTACTGCAGATAGTTAACTTGTGAGTTCCATCTCACTGTGGTTTTTACCTATTTGGGTTTTCCACATATAAAACACTTGTGTTATGGTGGATGCTTTACTTTTTGTGGATGCTGTTTTATCATTTTGGATAGCATGTATTTTGTTTAAATGCTTGGTTAAGTTCATCTACCGGTTAGTGTTTGAACTAGTGGTTTATTTGGTGTCACTGATTCACCCCCCCCTCTCAGTGCTTTTCAAGTCCATCACAATGTACTCTTGAATGTGTGCAAACCTAATAAACACTAAGAATTTTTTGTCACAGAAAGTGCTTTCCTCTAAAAGATGACAAATACATTCTATACCGGAAAGTTTCAATCATCTCAGCAAGAATTGGAAGCTAAATAGTTTGGAATTTTAGGATCAATTCTACATTTTTTGGTCAAGAATTCAAATATTGTAAAGACACATGTAGTAGGCATGTCTTGTAGGAACCTGTTGGTGTCTGTTTTATCATCTACCAAACATTAGAATAAGATACCCAAAGGTATTCTATCCTCTCCTGAAAAATCACTACTGATTCCAAGGTCTATATGTGCGAACAAGCGATTTTAGTGGGATAGCTACTTGGGTAGTGTTTGCCGAAAATCTTAAGGGGGACTTACATTAACAATTGTCTTTGAAGCTGCTGGACTTAGATGGGTTCAGCAATTTTAGGCTCTCTCTTTTTTTTTTAAAGATTTTTCGGGATTTAGACTTTAAAAAAAAAAGGGAAAAAGGGAATAGGGTTAAGAAGGCTGATCTAATCCTACGATTTTCGGAGACGGTATCAACTGGGTGCTCTCGGGAAACCACACTTTGCTTCGCCACATTGAGGACAACTACACAAAGCGGGTGCAATCTTCAATGGGTTGTGCTTATGATTGAAATATTGGCATGCATAGAGGATAGGTTCATACTAACTTTGCACAGTGAAATGGAAATCATCCATTCACCAAAAGTATGAGCAGAGATACACCGTCAATTAACACTTATCAAATCCTTCATTCAATTCTAATAACATGAAAGCAAATCTAAATTAATTTTAACTAAAGTGTTGAGGAAATTGAAACCATGCTAATCATTCAAACAATAGAGATTACAAAGCCTTAAGAGAAAGCGCACATGCGATATATTATTCGAAAATGACCTTCACGCAACAATATGTCAAAAACCTCACTCTCTCCAAATGAGAGGAGGTAGCCTTATATAGTTTTAAAAAAATAAATGAACAACCGAGATCAAACAGTGATCAAGGGCCTAGATTGAAAGCTACAAACCCCAATTAGGGTTTCCCAAAACTCTATTAGTTTGAAAGAATGAGAAAGTGACACGTGGCACCGCTGCTATTGTCACCGAGGTGGGTGTCCAATTTCCCCTTTTGCAGATTCGATGTATCTGGACACGATGAGCCTGACCTCCTCCATAGTGACACTTGGCAAGTTGCTAATCTGGAAGTCGATGATGTCCACATCATCAGTACATGTGCAAGGATGCCTTCCCACTCAACTGCTTGAGCAAGAAAGTTCTCGTCAATGAAGAGAAAACTTGCAATCCTTGAAAGATCGCCTTTATCAATCATTCTTGAGTCTTTGAAAAAGCTCGATTGAATTCTGGCTCTCAGGTTCTTTGCCTACAAGTGTTTTTCGCGTATACTCTTTTTTTCCCAGATCTCTGATGCTACACGAAACACCTTACTCAAAATTTCTCTGACACTTTCCTATGTGTCAAAGCACTTAGTCTCAGATTTCTTCAGGACTTCAATCTTGGTGACCAAAGCATAATACCAGGTGTTAAAGTCATATCTATCCCCAACCTGTATGACACCTGCATCCACCAAATTTCGTTTTGACAGACCTCAGATAACCTTCAATTGCGGAAGTATTTCATTTTGAATCTCTTCAACATCTTCCCAATTTGCAACTAGGTCCTAAATTCGGTTGACTAATGGAGAGGCCGACTCATGTGCTGATACTAAATTTTCTACAAGTATGTCAGCACGTGCTGAAGCATCTGAAATCCATTCCTTAGCCTATGTGATTGTGCCCTTCATGTCCTCGTAATCCTTCATTGACTCTTGCTGAAGAGGCTGCGGAGGAGTGATCGGTATCTCATGGTTGAGTGGCCTTGAGGGCGTTGCAAGAGTCTTCAAAGTACTAGACTTCTTGGTCCTGAGTAGGCATACCCAGCTCTATAGTGGTAATCTTATAATCCTTTGGGGCAATATTGTCCCGAGTTTTTCCTTCCTTTGGCACAGCTATTTGAACTGTCTGAAACCCTGCACTATCCCTCTGAATCAAAGAGAATTTTCTAGCTGGCTTAGGTGGCTTGACTATGACTGGTTCGTTCACCTTTTCCAGAAATGCTGCTATATTCTCTTCAAAATGGGTTTCCTTAGGAACCTTAGCCCTTATCCATTCCCTCAACCAATTAGGAATGGTTGACTGCTCCACAGTATTTTGTTCAAACCCATCATCTGTCCTTCCTGGTCCAGTAACTATACCATTGAGGAAAACTACTGGGGGCTCAGGCTCTTCAACTTCTGTGGCTGCATTTGAAACTTGTACCCTGTCTGGACTTTGGACAACTTCTTTCATTATTTCCTCAATTGAAGGAGAAGGCACTCTCACTTCATTATTTACCATATATGTGTCCATCTCTTGCTCTTCAACTGCATTTTGATTAGGCACAACAGACGCGACACTTAGGATGGAATGACCTTTGTTGGACTCTCGTCTCTCCCCTACAATTTTCTTTCCCCTGGCCTTTCCAGAGCTTCCAACTAATTCCTTCCTCTTCCGGGACCCAACACTCTCTGGATTCCGAGCATTGCCTGCAGAGATACAAGGGTTGGAGGACAGAGAGTCATCTACTCCCATTAAATCATAGGTCAGGGCCACACCTTTAGACTTCAATTGTTTCGTCCTCTCAGATGTCCACCACTTAGAGTATTCGACCACCGACCTCATGAGGTCTGCCAGATCTAACTTCTCTCCCTCTGACCAATCGATCAAGGCTAGTGGTTCATTCCTCATCTTCTCAAAGCTTGGTTGCTGAAGCTCAAGACTGTCTTCTACTTGATCAACAACTCTAAATACTTTCGTTGCTCTTACCATGCTCAAGGGAATCCTTGACCAAAATCTCCTCCTAATTTCGAAACTCTCGATTGCGTTAGCCCAATAATCTTCCAAATTAGCTCTATGCTCAAATGCCATCCCTTCGACCCTTTTCATCCTATGGAACGGATCAAAATTCTTTCTTGCTTTGTATTGGTAAAAAGGGTACCAAGCCAACTCTTTCTCAGTAGTGGCAGTGGCTTGTGATGATGGGCACGTTTCTAGTCCATTTCCAATCGTGAGAGAGTAGGTTCTTGCCTTCTTCTGCTTATCTCTTTGAACTGTCATATTTCCCTCCAATTGCGTCACAACCTCTAGTAGCACGACTCGGTTGGTAGGGTAAGTTGAGAGCTTATAAGGAGATCCAGAAAACCCTTGAATTCTGATGTAAGTGAAACTTTTCTTCCATGTGAAGCTGGGGATAACAGTCATAGACGGGAAACTGTTTTTCTTTGTTTCCCACTTCCCCTTTGCAGGTGAGGCCTCTGTATCTGTAGGTTCTAGCCAGGGAATAGAACAAGTACGAGCTCATGAAGAAGGTCCTATTTGCTTCCAGATTCTTCAACTGGCTGTCCAAGTTATCACTTATCATTCGAGCCCAGTCTATCATCTTAACTCCGTTCATTATTTCATTCATAAAATAATACGTCTAGGGCTCAAATGAAGCGCCTTGAGGATTCCCCATTATCTTGTTTAGCAGGACAATCATATCTCCAATATCTTCTTTGCAGTACGCCCTCACCAAGCTCTTCCTCTGTAGTTTGGAGGCACCTTTCCTTGGCTTGTCCAGCCAGGAATGATTGACGATGGCGTGATACTCCTCCAAATGATCCTGATACATGCGATCAACTTCATCCTAGGTTACGTACACAACATTATGATATTTTGGAATTCTGAAGGCTTCCCTGATAGCCTCATCGCTGATGTTTGCCAACACTCTTCCATCTGGGGCGACAATATCCCTACTGACAAGGTTGTAGTGCCTAGCGCACTTAGCTTCCAACTCAGTGCACTGCATGGTAGGGAGAAAACTGGTAGCATGCACGATGCCACTTTTCATCATCTTTCGCACGATCATGATAGACATGAGGTTATCTAAACCAAACATCCGCTTCTTGAACTCCCTTAGATTGATATGCCCGAGGTTAGTGTCGCTAACATTCTTCCATTTCGAGGTCATTCTTGACTCAGGAGGAGCATCCTTGTCTACTTGGAACTTCATCGTGCCTAAAATCTGCAAATAAACATGAAGCTTAAGTTAGAAATCAGATCTTGGATTAAAGAAAATCGAGGCTGTGAATGGCTAAGTGCTTGGAGTTTTTTTACTTCTCTTTCATACTTAGCCACAAAAATGGGTTTTCACATGTAAACTCTTCAACCTAAGGACATTTATGATTGTAATCCAAAAAGGCCAAGTACTATAACTTCAAAATTCTCATTCCATTTAGTCAACAAAATGATTTTTCTCACGAAAACTTTGAATAAGTCCACAAAAATTACTTCCAACGAATCTGGAAAATTCAGAAAAATGCAATAAATCTGCAACCAACTTCACCTTCGAATGAATGAGAATAAGGCTAGAAGATAGAAGGAATCTTAATAAATCAGAATTCCTCAAGAAGCTCCCCCAACCTGCAAGAGATATCCTTGCAACACCAAGATTTTCTTCCAAATGACCTTCAATCTGCGAAATACTTCTGGATGGTTTTCCTTAGCTTGCTCAGAAAGTTCGAACTTCTTGTGTGAGAATGAAGAAATGAAGAATGTATTTGTAATGAAGTTGGTTTTCATAATTAGAAACACGCAAATACCATCCAATTCATGTTTCTAAATTCGACTTCAACCTTGAGAAAGTTTCTAATTCAATTTCGAGTTGTGCTGTCATCTCTTTGAGTTCGAAAATCTTATTCTACAACTTTCTAATTTGTTTTCCCACTTCATATTCGAACGAGGCCTATAGATTGGCATCTTCCAAAAGGTTTCTAATTTGGAACTCACTCTAAAGATCGCCTCAATCTGCAAATATCCTCTTTCTAATTTTGATTCATAGTTCAAACTCGAGTTTCCATTTTGTTTTCCCAACTCATTGATCTTCGAATATCTCTTTTTTCAACTTTCTAAATTAGTTAGCAGTTCGAATTTTGGGAAGATTTGATGACATCACTGGCATTTGAACTTGCTGTTGACTTTGTTTGACTTCCAAGAGTAGGGCGGAATTTTGAGATTTCAACTTGATGCTTGGGCGGAGTTTGGAGGTGCCTCTATCATCGTGTTAGAGTTTTGTTTGCCTTAAACTTCTTTCATTCCATCCATAGGGCGGACTTTGAAGGCTTCCCACTTTATGGCGAACTTTCTCATGTTCATTCTTTTAGGCTCTCACCAAGGTGGACTTTTGAAGCATCCCCAAGGTGGAGTTTTAGCCTCTCCAATCATTATGGCTTGGGCGGAGTTTTGGACTCTCTCCATGGCAGACTTTTCTCATGTTTACTTCCTATGTCTTCGTGCTAGGGCGGATATTTGGAAGGACACCAAGGAGGGCGAAGTTTTGGAAGGTCACCATGGCGGACTTTGGAAACCACTCCTAGGGCGGACTTTTGAGACCACTCTACAACTTCATGGAGGGCAGACTTTTGGATGACCTCTTCAAGGCGGACTTTGAAGACACCTCTTCAAGGCGGACTTTGGAAGGTTGGCCACTTCAAGCATGGCAGACTTTTATGACATCTCCACCATAGGGCAGAGTTTCAAGGCATGACTACCAAGGTGGACTTTGGAGACACCTCTACCAATGCGGAGTTTTAGTCTACCTCCTCAAGCATGGCGGACTTTTAGGCTTCCACCAAGGATGGCGGAGTTTGATGACTTCTCAACTTGACCTTGCTTGGAGGGCGGGGTTTGAAGGCTTCTCAAGCAAGCGGACTTTTGGATAACCTCTTCAAGGCGGACTTAGGATGACCTCTAGGCAAGGCGGAGTTTTAGGAAGACTTCTGCAAGCATAGGGCGGAGTTTTGGAAGGCCTCATGCATGGCGGACTTTCATGAGACATCAAGGAGGGTGGAGTTTTGTGCTCCCTCTTCAAGCATGGTGGAGTTTTAGTCAACCTCCAAGGCGGAGTTTTATGAGACATCTTCTCAAGCATGGTGGACTTTTCTTCTATCTCCCTCATAGCTTGGGTGGAGTTTTCATCACCTGCCATAACACTCAACATCATTCATTAGCCAGGCTTAGAAAAATATATGGAAAATTTCAAAATTTCACAATTTCACAATTTTATCAATTTTAACCAGATTAACTTGAAATTTGAAATCCATACTTAGGCAAAACATCTGAAGCATCATGACCCCTAAAATGTAGGACCCTAGCTTTTTAGGTCAAAACTTGGAAATTCTTGATCGCGATCGAAGCAGGTCAGTGGTATCAATGCAAACCCTAGGTCCCCACTCCGAAAAAGCAAAAAGCAAGCATCCCTAAAAAATAGCCATACCGAGCATTGGGCTAAAAATGCCAAAAACGAAACTTCCTAAAAAATAGGAAAAAGCAAAAAAGCAAACTTTCTAAAAATAGAAAGTTGTTCAAATTCGTCCAAATCAATTGCGTTCTTCGTCCTTTGGCCTTTCTAGGCACTTTGACAGTATTCGGACTCTGTTATCACTCGGCTTGCAACAACTAACTTTCAATATCTAGGACTCGAACCGCTCAAAACCGAGCAAGGCTAGGCAAAATTGTAGCGGAAGGCCATGGGCACTAACAAAAACCCTAGAAAGCAAGAAAGAAGAGGGTCCCCATTTGCAATGGGGCGATGTGTGAAAAAGGTCACAACATCTGGTGACTCAACGAGGGGAATGTTCTTGAATATTCCTAGGATAAAACCCATTTCAAACTTAGAATAAAAAATTAATTATAGCTAACTTACCCGTCGGCTCAGAAGGGCATTCGAAAAGGAAAGAGGAATCCTAAATTGTATCAAGATCTTTCATCCTTCAATTATAAGTGTGTAAATGCATTCATTCCCGTCTCAAAAACCCATTATGACTCTTTGGTTCCATCATGGCAAGTCGCATAATTTAAGTGCTTTGTCTTAACTCCAAAAGCATCCTTAGGTAGAGCCTCGTTGGCAACGAGCGTCCATAGCCCTGACGAGGTTATCTCTATAATCTCACGGAGATTGCTCTACTTCCGGTGATTTATACTTTGATTTGAGGGGTACGCCTATAGAGATTTCCGCACACCCAAAAGCCAAGTATTTTGATTTTCTTTCTTTTATTCTCCCTCAATATTCTTTCTTTTTTCACATATTTCCACACTTTGGCTTGTAAGCAATGAAGCTTACCATGGGCTTGAGCATTATAGTAGCGCTGAAGTAAGACTTTTGACTAATTTCTTTATGTTTTCTTGCCATGACTTCACTTCGGCAGACAGAATGACTCAGAGAATTCTTTAAGTGTATAAGATATAATGACTGAAAGACTCAGTGTCGAGATACAATTGATGATTCCCTTTCTAGTCAAATGCTCATCCTAGCTTTAAGATACTTTAGAATCAATTAATCTAAAATCCAAAAGCTCTCCATAAATATTTACCAAAGGAATACCCAAAACATAACTTAGTGAGGTCAACCCAATGTGTGCGCTTAAGCAATATCACCCTTTTGCTAGTGAGAATCCTCTTTTATTACTAAACTAAAGCATGCGGAAGCAGGCGAAAGAAAAAACAACTAAGCTAACGAAAGCAAACTAAACTAAGGAAACAAAACCACACCTAAACTAAACACACAACCAAAGCAAAACTACTCTAATTATGTACAAACGAATTCCACCATGGAACTCAGGCATGAAGTAGTGTTTCAAAAATTGCCCGTTAACGGGCAGAGGAATGCCTTCACCTGTCAGGGTCTTCAACTTGAAAGCGTTTTCTCCTAGTATCTTAGCAATCTGGTACGGTCCTTTCCATAGACAATCAAACTTATCGTGATCTCCTTTTCGTTCGTGGGCTTTATCCCAATAAAGGACCAGATCTGAGATTCTAAATGCTTTCGTGGTGGCTCGTCTATCAAACCATCGTTTGACTTTCCCTTGATACTTGACAAATTTCTCCAGGGCTTGATCTCTTTGCTCCTCCAGTAACAGTAGTTGAGAAAGTCGAATTTGGACTCTCTCTTCTAGATCCAAAAATTCTTGCATGAACTTCAAAGTCGGGATCCTCAGTTGGATAGGGAAAACTGGATCTTGTCCGTAGACCAGATTATATGGGGAAGTGCCCAAGGATTTCTTGGCTCTTGTTCTGTCTGCCCATAGAGCAAATCTCAATTGAGTATGCCAATCATTCGGGTTTTTCTCGAGCAGCTTCTTGATTACACTGAGCAAAGTTTTGTTGGTTGACTTCGCCAATCCATTGCCCTGGGGGTAATAGTTTGAGGAGAACTTTAAAGTGATGCCATAATCGAATGCCTATTTAGAAAACTTTAGGGAAGTGAAGACGAAACCATTATCACATTCTAGAGCATGAGGGCATCCAAATCTAGTGATAATGTGCTCTTCAAGGAACTTAATTACTGCATCCATTGTACAATTCTTTAATGCCTGAGCTTCAGACCATCTGGTGCAATAATCGGTTGCTGTTAGAATGTATTTGTGTTGTGCTGACGATAGTGGGTTTATTGCTCCCATAAAATCTAGTCCCCACATAGCAAATGGTTTTACCTTTGTGTTTGGTTGCAATGGCATTGCAGGGTTCTTTTCTCTAATGGTGGCAACCTGACAAATGTGGCATGTCTTTACATGTTCATAGGCATCCTTGAAAAAAGTAGGCCAATAGTATCTTGCCCTTAGAATCTGAAAAGCAGTTGCTTGACTCCCTCCGTGGCTTGTTCCAAACTTAGAGTGGAAATGTTCTATTATCCTCTTAGCTTCGTCATATCCCACACATCGAAGGTATGTACCTTCATGATTCTTTCTGTAGAGTACTGATCCTTGAAGCATGTAGCGTTGGCATTTGAGTCTGAAGGCTTGTTTCTGTGCCGAGTTCATGGAAGTGGGGTATTTGTGATCTGTTAAATATGACACGATATCATAGTACCATTCCTTCTTGGAAACATCGGTCAAAACATATGCTTGTTGTATTAGTCCAGGTCCTTCAACTGCTGTAGTTTGTGTTAGGGCTTGCCCTTAGACTAGTTTCATTGGTTGCAACTCAATATCATATTATTGGATAGTGGCGACCCACTTTCCTCACCTTTCCCCCAACTCATTCTGCATCAGGAGTGTCTTAACAACAACGTCAGGCACAATGGTGAAGATTTTGCTCCTTAAGATATAGTGCCTAAACTTCTTAATAGCCTTCACTAATGCATAAGCTTGCTTTTCAACACTTGGATACCTTAGCTGTGCATCTTTAAGGGGTGAGCTCATAAAAGCTATAGGATGCTCTTCTTTTTCCTTTGTCCGTTGTGTGAGTATTGTGGCACATGAATGTTCGAATGCAAAGGAATACATGTAGAATGGTTTGGTGTAGTCCAGACTGACCAAAATAGGAGCATCAGCTATAGCTTGCTTGATTTCTTCAAATGCTCTCCTCGACGGTGGTGTCCATTCCATCTTTGCACCCTTTTTCAACATTTCATTTAAAGGTTTCACTATCTCGGCAAAACCGGTGATAAATTTTCTAACAAAATTAATCTTTTCGAAGAAAGACCTCAACTCCTTTTGACTAGATGGCAGATTGATTCTTGAAATAGCATCAATACGCTCAAGATCAATTAGTATACCCTTTTCTGTGATTAGGTGTCCTAACAACTTGCCTTCAGTGACCCCGAATATGCACTTCGGATTTAAGGAAATCCCATACCTTCGACACCTTTGGAATATCTTTCTTAGGTCTTTGACATGATTCTCCTTTTCTTTTGAGAACACAGTTGTGTCATCCATGTAAATGATTATACTCCTCCCAATCAACACTTTGAAGGCAATATCCATGGCCCTTTGAAATGTGGTTCCTGCGTTGATCAACCCAAAGGGCATCCTTTTGTAGGCAAATGTTTCCCATTTTGTCGTGAATGCAGTCTTCAGTCTGTCTTCATATTCAACAAGTACCTGATTATAGCCTGAGTATTCGTCCAAAAAGGACATCATTTGTGAACCATTCACAATTTGTAAAACTTCATCAAGGGATGGTAGGGGATAATTGTCCTTTTCCGAGGCTTTGTTCAAATTCCGAAAATCAACACATAGTTTGATTTCCCCACTCTTCTTTCTGACTGGGACCAAGTTGGCGACCCACGTTGAATGGTGCACTGGGAATATGATTCTGGTTGTTAACAATTTTTTTACTTCTTGGTATATGCGAGATTCTAATAATGGGTTAACTGGCCTCTGGCGTTGCTGGAAAGGTTTATTGTCCTGTTTGAGAGGGATTGTGTGTGTGATGATAGAGGTATCATAGGTTCTCAAGTCCTCATAGCTCAATGCTATGACATCAACATATTCTTCTAAAGCCTGAATTATCCCAGCCCTTTCTTCTCGTGTATAGACTTTGCCTTTGTATATGTTTTTAACATCGTCTCTGGTTCCCATGTTGACTTTGTCAAATTGGTCACTATCAGTCTTTTGACCTTTTATTTCATTGATTTGGTCATGATCAAACATTCTCTCTAACTGTATCATCCCTCTGGGGATGAAATTTGTTTTCAAGTTTAAAATTCCATCGTCATCTAATTCTGCTTCTTCTGTTTCCTCATCATCAATCACCTGGGTTGTAAATATGTCTAAGCTTGTCAAAAATTCATGAATTTGATCATCATCCTCAAATACCTGGAAATTCGTAATATTATCTGGGATCGAGGGGTTTAGCGACAACTCTATGGACATATGATCCATGTTTTCTATAGTGAGGGGCTCCAGTGAACTGGCTGCTTGAGCCAAGGTGTTGGCAATTTGGGTATCTGCTCGCCCTACTGACCGGATGTTGAAAGCATGAAAGCTTTCGAGGAGATCCCAAATCCTGTTACGGTAGTGAGATAGTCTCTTATCATGGCAAACATATTGCTTTCTCACTTGCTTTACTACTATCTCTGAATCACCGAAGGATTGTAGAATTTTAGCCCCTTTAATTATGGCGAACAACAGCTCGTGTACTAATGACTCATACTTGGCTACATTATTTGTGCAGGGAAATTGGAGTCGACGAACTATGAGAAATGTCTCCCCATCGGGACTAGTTAATTTAAACTCGACTCTTGCTCCTTTCTTGGAACAGGACCCGTCAAACCTTAGGATCCATGCTTGCTCTCCATGTTGAGACCATACTGAAACTTGTTCTTCCTTTTCCTGCGGAGGTGGCAAAGCTTGGACCTCTATGATATTTCCTATTAAGCTCTTCCAATACTTGGTTGATTTCACCTTCAATCTCTTGTTTGATCGTCCGGTAGGATGATGAGGCTTGTATTCCAATGGTGTGCTTACGACGATCTTGCAGTTGATCTTCTTTTGTATATTCATCTATATTTTGATTAGGTTCATGCTTTTGGGGAACTTGTCTACTCTTAGTATCACTTTCAGGATTTGCAAACTGTTGGAGCATCTGACGAACCTCCTTGATTTCTTTGTGGCATTCTTTACAGGTGAACTCTGAATGAGATGTGTTGTGAACCCGACACCAATTGGTCAGCAGTAATTCATGAATCTTACTCCTCATTTCTGCCCCTTGACATACAGTTGTCCAAATGAATTCTTTGAAACTCTTAAATAGTTTCTTCTCTTTTTCTGGACCGTCAAGTAATGCGAGGTCTGATCCATTTTCAATTGCTTCTCTTATGGAGGAGGCCTGTAGTGTCAAAACTTCATTTACTCTAGGTGTATAAGAACCTAGGTCTGCCTCGAGAAACAATATTTCATTGTTCTCTCCATATTCTGTAATCATCAACTTAAGCCTTGGGCTGCTATCAATTTTGATTTGATTTGGAACCCATGGCAACCACATATGAGAAAAGTCGGTGGAAATGTATCCATTTAGTCTTCTGGACCAATCTCTACTTAACAACATGCCATATCCATCTGGGATGTCTACGACAAAAATGTCGATACAACTTTGCACTCTTGGGTCTGCTGCTAATTGCATGTGGATATTGTTGAGCTCTCCCATCATGGGTACCTCAGTCTTATCTAGCTGTGTAACTTTCTTCTTAGTCCTCGCCGGGACAAGTCTTAACTTTTGACAAACGACTAGTGGCATTACATTCCTAGAAGCACCAAAGTCTACTAGGCAATTATGCAACATTTTGCCAAATATTCTTACTGACAACAGGAATGGAGCAGGTTCATCCTTACCTTGGTAGAAAACTGCTTGGTTCTTTTCTTGTTTCTCTTCCTGCTCTTGGAAGGGAAAATCTCCCTTTTGAGAGGTCTGTGGTAATTCATTTGCCAAAATTTCTTCTTGAAATATGTTTGCGTCCATAAGGACCTCTTCTGGTGTAATGTTCTCTTGGTTTTCAACTGATGTATGTATCATGCCTACAAAAGTTGGAGGTTGTTGTGGAACATTGGATGATACAACATTGGTATTAGCAGGAGTATTGACTACTCCTCTGTTGACTGTATTTGGCGGAGGCATTCTCGGTGCAACAACTTCAGTTACATTACCAAAAATTGTTTCTCTAACTTCATGAATTTTCATCAACTCAATCAAAGGCACACTGACTTTTATCTTCTTGAATTCCTCTAATAAAAATGAACTTAACCTCTTCAACTCATCTTTGGGACCATCTTTTGCTTGAGTTTGAACTAGCTCTGGTTGAGGAATTGTTGGTCACCTTTGGTCAACTTGAGGAGAGTTGACGGGTCTTGTTCCGTTGGGTTGGACATTCTGCTGGCGATATTCAGGAGAATCCCTAGGAAGAATTGGTGCATTGGTGGCATTGGGATTTGGTGGGGTTTGGAAGTTATTGGGAGGAATAGACGTAGTTAAAGGCTCATTATATCGAGTATTCCTTTGGTATACCTGGGGTTGGTTACCAGGTGTTTGCTGGAATGCTTGCACTTCTCTAGTCCCTTCTACCAAAACACTATCATATAATGGGGGAAAAATATAGCCATTAATTGTGGTTGGCTGGTTTGACGCCAATTGGACTTCAAGCTTGATTTGACCTTGTGGTGCTTCCACGGGGCTATTAGCAGACGCGGGTGAAAATCTTTGACTGGGCTGGTATGATGAGCCGTTCTGGGATGGGGATCTGGCATTTTCTATGACAAAAGCTTGGTCATACCTTGTTACGGGAACAATCTCATATTCAGTCGTTGGAGCCTCTTCTGCTTCTGAATTCCTTTTCTCGCTCTAGAAAATATCTGCTGCTACTTGAAATTCATGGCATTGTAACTCGGAATATTGATCAGTATTATGCAACATGCACCACCCTGATAATGCAGCTTCAGCGAGGAATACTTTGTCCGCAGGACGATTGTTTGCAGCAGGTTGGCTATCCAAGGGAGATGGCACAGTACCATTGTTAGGCCCAGTATTCCATGTTTTCTTCTGGGGAACTTGATTATTATTCCGGAAACTTTGGTTATTCCCTTGGTAGTTTTGGTTATCTCTTTGGAAATTTTGACTATCTCTTGTATATCCACAAGAACCTTGCCCTTGATGATTCCCCTGATAACTTCTCTGCATATTCTGCATTTGATTGTTCTGACCTTTCAAATAGGTCACTTCTGCTGACAGTTTCTTTACTTGATTGATTAATTCCCTCATTTCTTCTTTCTCCTCCTGGGTTCGACTTGAAGTTGTCGCATTTTGGAGATATATCGGTTGCGATGGAGGTACTTGCGAGACAGGATTTCCAGGATGGAGAACCAACTGATTACTAGCTATGGGAATCGGGTTCATGATTACTAGCTATGGGAATCAGGTTCATCATTGACGTATTTTGAGACAACGCTCTGTTGATATTCTGAATCTGTCCTTGCGCAACGGGATTTCCTAGATAGTTCAAGGGTCCTGTAGCAGTACCTATTTCCAGATCATTGCTAACTGAAATAGCCGAAGCATATGCTTCCTTTAAATTGGTTGGTGGGGTGCCTTTTGACTTTACAAACATGGAAGTGAGGCGATCTAATGCTGCATAGTAAACAGGCAGTGCTGCAACATTATTCAAATTGTAGGGATCTCTTAGCCTTGTATAAGCCTTGTGAAATCTATTGTTGAAAGTGCTAATAGGCTCATGTTTTTGCGTTCTTTACTCCACAAATTGTCGATATAATTCAGATGGAGAAATCGGTGATTTGAATTTTTCTAAGAAAATGTCTTTCATCTCTTGCCAATTATGGATAGAGTCGGCTGGCAAGTGGATATACCAATGAGAGGCTTCTTCATCAAAAGTGTAAGGAAACAACCTACAGGCCACGTCCTCATGTTGGATATCTCTATTATGCAGGAGATCTTCAAAAATCTTTATGTGTTCATCAGCCGAGCGACTTAGGTCACAACTGTGAAACTTGGAACAAAAGTGCTCAAGGCTCTTTGGCATTGCATTATAGGCTGTAAAAACCATAGGAGATGCATTGGTTGGGTGCCACGCCATTGGGACGTTTGTTTGGGAAACTCCTGGTTGAACTTGTTGGATAATTGGTGGGAAAGGCATTGGAGGCGAGGACCTTTGTAACAGAGTGCTTGGAACTGGAGAGGCGGGGGTTTGGAATAAATTGAAAATATCTTCCTCTTTTGGCCTATCTTCTTTTGCTTGACTCTCTCCTTTCTTTGGTGAAACTACCCTCTTCTGTCTGGATCTTGTGGGTCGTTCTAACTCTATAAACTCCTTAGATGAACTCTAGGCTGATCTGAGGATTCTTTGAAATTTATCTGGGGAGAAAGAACTTATGCGATCCAGTGTAGCGTCTATTCTTGTTGAGGCAATGCGGGAGCAGGTTCAGGAGCTGGATTAACTTCTTGTTGTTCCCTTTGATTTTGTGCGTCAATGCGGTCAACAATTTCTTCTTCTTCTTCGAGAATGAAGCACATTCGACGCCAGTCAGGATAATTTCTTTTCACAGACCAGGCCAAACTATATAACTCGGTGATGATGTTTTCTTGTTCGTTGTTGAAACTCAAGTCTGGCTGTAGCACTGGTTCGGGATCTCTTCCTGGTTGAGGAGGAATGATGGGCAAGCCCATCTCTTACCATGTTAGTGGACTGGAAAGAAAATTATTGGATTTCTTTAAGAACTTGCTTGTGAATGGCAGAAACATTTGTCTCTTTAGATTTTCCTTAATCACAGTCTCTATTTGCCGACTCTTTTCTTCCTTCTTAGCAATGATGTGACTCACTTGTCTGAATTGAGAATAATTTACTTTTGATTTCTAAGCAAGTATTCGTAACTGATCTGCAATATATGATTGATTCAGTTTTTGTTCAGGTTGTTCAAGAGGCAGATCTAATGGGAATTCATGCAACAATACCATGCTGCATCATATCTACTATCCAGAATAGGTGACTTCAGCTGTTCAAGATTTGATAGTGAAAAACCTATTAATTAAATTCTAGATGTTCAAACAAATCATCTTGATCATGCCCTCCTTCTAGTGCCATTTTATGTTGGTGTTTGTTTTATCATCTACCAAACATTAGAATAAGATACCCAAAGGTATTCTATCCTCTCCTGAAAAATCACTACTGATTCCAAGGTCTATATGTGCGAACAAGCGACTTTAGTGGGATAGCTACTCGGATAGTGTTTGCTGAAAATCTCAAGGGGGACTTACGTTAACAATTGTCTTTGAAGCTGCTGGACTTAGACTTTTCTAGCAATTTTAGGCTCTCTCTCTCTTTTTTTTTAGATTTTTTGGGATTTAAGCTTTCAAAAAAAAAGGGAAAAAGGGATTAGATCAGCCTTCTTAACCCTATTCCCTTTTTCTCTTTTTTTTTTGAAAGTCCCCCTTGAGATTTTCAGCAAACACTACCCGAGTAGCTATCCCACTAAAGTCGCTTGTTCGCACATATAGACCTTGGAATCAGTAGTGATTTTTAAGGAGAGGATAGAATACCTTTAGGTATCTTATACTAATGTTTGGTAGATGATAAAACAGACACCAACAAAACCTCAAAATAAAAATTAATACATGAGAAAGTGAGATGAAAATCAAGATAAAACAAATATTTCACACCATTGGGGTGTGTTTCAAGTAAACTAATTAGAATCTTGGTATCTCTAAGAAAGCAATGCTAGCTTGTGATTGCTCGAGGACAAGCAATCTTGGGCAGGGCGGACTGTAATGCCCCCTTGTTGAAATAGGATCTATTAATAAAATATTAAATAATAACAATAAAATTAAAATATAAAAGAACAAAAACAAAAAAATATAATTCAAATTTAATAAGTTTAATGAATGGTCATAGGGTATGAAATGAAGAGTTGTGACTCCCTCAAACATGAGGTATAAATAGGAGATCGTTTCATTGGAGAAGGGGATCCAAGGATCACTATACAAACAATACTAAAGGAAGAAAGAATGGAGCTTAGGAATCAAGGAAGTATTAATAGAAGGGAATGAGAAGAAATGAGGAAGTTAATATTTTTGAAGGGCAGAAATTATGAAAGGTTGTAGTCTTAAAAAGGGAGGAAATTGTGAATGGTAGTGACTCTTGCAAGGGGAAGACATAATGGACTTCTCCCTCACAATGGAAGATATATAGGGAAGGTCTCATTTGAGGGTGGGGAAGAAAGGGAGTTATATCAGATCTATACATTCAGATCTGTACATAAAAGTAATAGAGAATCATCAAGAAAGATCCATAAATTAGATGTCTGAATAAATGAATAATATTCAGGATACAATCCCGGTGCATTATAAAAGTGTTTGGGTCTGATGCATAATGCATAGATCATGATATTATTGATTTGCTATTTTGTCATCATGTAGAAATGGATGTAATTAACATATTATTGTTAATATATATTTATATATTATTATCATTACTATATATATGCATAACTAATGATGATGAAGACTCTTTTAAAGCTTATAGCCAATTAGTCATTTCATTTTGGAGGGGAGACATGGTACATATGAAGGATTGCAAGTAGCTAGGAAGCCATTCCGGTAGGGACACCCCAAGTAGGGTTGGGATGCCGAATGAAGGATATCATCCCATGCTCTTGGGCTGGGTGGAACAGCTCGAGTCGTCTTGTATAGTCTCCCAACTTGCTCTCCATAATGACGATGGGTTGTTGGGTAGAACCTTAAAGGTATCCCAAATGTATATTATAATGACTAAGGTAATGTCCTTAAGCCTAGTAGGAATGATCAATTTTATATTAAACATGATTGAAGGGTCACAATCGGGATCTAATTGCTAAATTATATCTCTATTTCATTCCTTATTTTACTTGGGATTGTGATTTTAGGGCAAAAACTAGGGCATTGAAAAAGGGGGACATTACATTGTTAGCATTTAATTTGCACCTCATGCCACAAAACAAAATAGATAGTAAGGTAAAAACTAACCTGAAGAGGGGAAAAGCCAACAAGGTGGATTAGTGGTGGTTAGCATACAAATCAAACACTAAAAGCATAAGAACATGAAGCATGCATAAAACCACATAAAAATATGAAAATAATGCTTTTTACCTTGCTATCTTTACCTCTCCCTTGGATTGAGCTTGATGAAGTGAAGGCGCCTTTTGATGATGCTCCACTTGATGTGCTCCTTTGATTGATTTGGATGTGGAATGCTCTCTTTTGTGCTCAACAAGATAGATTGATGGATTATTGGATTTGAGTAATGGATTATGAATTTGATAGATTTGAGAGAGGATTTAGAAAAGGATGAGAGGAGAATAGAGCAGCATGAGGATGCATGAGAAGTGGATCTTCTTGTGAGGATAATATGCTCCAATTTATAGATTGGAGGAGGCCAATGGAGGGCCAAGATTGATTTGATTATGAAGGGTTGAGATTGATTTTGGATAGAAGGCATGGATCAAGGGTGCCTTGGAAAAATAAACAAGAATATAAAATTTCTTTGGAAAAAGGGGGGAGAAATTTGAATTTCAAACTTGAGGAATTAAAAATTCCAAAATAAGGATGCATTGAGGGATTCAAAGAATTTTGAATTTCTTTGAGAGATTCAAAGTTTGATGTGACATGAGTGGGAATTAAAAATTGGAGAATAATGATAATCATGATTATGAGAGATTCAAGGAGGATAAATTAGGTTCAGTGGGATTAGGAAAAGTGATTTGTAGGAATCACATGACTAGGTTAATTAATTAGAATTAATTAACTGAGTGGGTTTTAGAGGAAATAATTATTGGAGGGGACTTTAAAAGAATAGGGGAAATTAATTTATTTGATAAATTAATTATTGGACTATAGTGACAGGATTAATTAAATTAGATTTAATTGATTCTGAGAGGAATAAGGATAGCACAATTAAGTTAATTAATTATGTTGATAGACTTAAATTAATTAAATATTAATTTTAGGTGTCTACATAACCAAAAATTGCAATTTACAAATTTTACAATGATTTTTGGGGTGGTTCATGTTTATAAGATGCTCCTTCAGTACTAGGGAAAAGATTTTATGTTTTTTGACTTAAAGCAAATCCCACATGTGCTTAAATTGCTTAATTAAAAATAAAGATTGAGAAAGGCAAGCACACGTAGATTGGATAGATTAACACATAAACATGAATGCTATGGTTAATTAAATGTAGGGCTTAGAATACAGCGATGAGCTACACCTTCAAGCTCATCTACAATGCGAAGATTGCAAATTCATTAAAGCAGTTTAACCTTTAGAACACATAACAAGATATCTCACTAAACATTCATTAGAAAGATAGGCATGATAAATGTCATTGACTAAATCACAAAATCACAATCAAATTGGATACTGGATGAATAGTAAATCTAATAATACGTATGAATGACAATCACCATTGATTGATGAAATTAAGTGCAAAAAGAAATTTATATTGTTTACAAGTGATTACATGAAAATAAATAAAAGAAATTAGTT
The DNA here is from genome assembly GCF_030272615.1 of Cryptomeria japonica. NCBI lineage: Eukaryota > Viridiplantae > Streptophyta > Pinopsida > Cupressales > Cupressaceae > Cryptomeria > Cryptomeria japonica. The sequence goes on from NC_081412.1 coordinate 578,444,704, forward strand.
GCATTTCTATACCAACTAAAGTTACAATCATGTGATTGCCAAATGGATTGAGAATCAAAATACTATAATTGTCCCATTAAAGCTCTCGTCTTTCACATGATAAGGTAGTTGGCTTAAAAATAGCGTACTCTATGCTATAAATAATAAGTTTTAAAAATAGCATGGGCATCTTATACTAAAAATAGATTGCTAAAAATAGCATGGGCTCTAAATAGCTCTTGCTAAAAATAGAAAATTCCTAAAGATGATTCTCTTTGAAAATGGCGACAGCTAAAAATAGACTTTTCCTTAGGCAACTCTAGATTATTTTGACGATTTGTAATTTTTCTTCCAATCATGGCTAAGTGATGAGGAGGCTACAGATCGGAAGGAGGTAACCTTGAACCAACCAACCTCTGAGGCTCACTAACTCAATCGGTAATCCCTAATTCCAAAGATCCTTACACAACACCAAGTCAAGCAATGGTTCAATGACACCAAACAACACCTTGGAAAAACCCCAAGTCTTCACTATGTCCACTTACAAACAACTAACACTTCTCAAGTTCTTGTGTGACTACCCACACCCTTGCATACATGAGTGGGCTACTACTAGGCTTTAGGGTTTGAATGGCCCACTTGACCAATTCAATACAACAATCCCTGGAGGGGTGTTCTCACAACACCTTAACACAAATGAAATAGGATTTCATGGTTTAGATCCACCGGAACATCAATTTTGACTCACTCGCCCACAAACTGAACCGGTTACAATTAGGCCTCCATTTGAAGAAATCGGGTGATAACTTTTGACACCCCGAGGATCTAGGAAAACAAATTATGTTTTCAGATACCCTTTTGGGAGTTCTCAACAATATCTCAGTTTTCGGTACTAGACCAACTTGCAGATATCCCAACCAATACTGCACTAACAGACCTAATAGGGCTATTAGACCTATTTGACTGAACGCCTTCCACAAGCCGGTTTGGTTCTCCTAATGGGTGACCATCACTGACCATGAAATGTTATGTGAACCTCCAAAATACTCTTCTACCACATTCAAATCCCTTTCCAGTGCTCTACCACTCAGTTCTCATGCACTGCACTCTTCAAACCGGTTTGTCAGATAGAGATGCCAAACCTAGGTTAGTTCTCCATCCTCTTCGCCCTGTTGTATCCTCTTAATGGGTTTTGGAACTGACATATAATACAGTCCTCTTCGCCCTGTTGTATCCTCTTAATGGGTTTTGGAACTGACATATAATACAGTGGCCTATCATCTCCTATAACGACAGAGTGTTCAGTTAAGGATTGATAGGCCAAAATCCATTATTGTAGTCAAACCCTAGGGGTTTAAGGGTTTTAGGCTATCCGGTAGAGATTTGCTTGTAGAATGGGGCAGCGATCACTTCAAGACTTCACACCGAACGCAAAACAAAGGTAAAACAATCTAGTTACAAGATCTATGTCATGAGCATTCTTACCAATCCACCTTCAGTATGCAATCAACAAAAATTAGACGGTTTTCCGAGTTTCCAACAGTTCTTGATGCTTCAAATTCCTTTCCAAATCGACCAACTTACATCCTTCGGTGTTTGGGGCCTTTAAAGGTGTTTCCCAAACGACCACAACCTCCTCCAACTGTTTTTCAAATTGACTGACCGTTGGAGAATCACGACTTACAAAAGTGCAAAATTGTCATGACAACAAATTGACAATATGACAACTTTTGCATAATTCAATCAACTTAGACTCCTGACTATCATAGTCCCCCAAAATGATTACATTTGATTCTAAAACATCAAAAATGACTGAAATAGACTTGTGGTCACTTGATCCCTCAATTTAAACCATTGTGACCCTTATTGACTCAATTTGCTCTACAAGACCTTAGATGACAATTTGACCCAAACATGGACAAACTTGTCACACTCCTAGGACATTGAATTACAAAAAGGACCCATAGGGTCTTATTACATTCTTTCTAGGCTAATAGAAAATCATCTTGTCCTCGGTTCATGTCTTCATAGGTAGGTGCTCCTCCACCACTAAGCCTCTATAAAAACTTGAAAATCTACTTATTCATCTCTCCATTGTATATGTGTGTACTTATCCAAGTTGGCTCCTATACACTAGACTAGAAATATTCAGAAATTCACCATCTTTATATTGCCGTACATTATTACATCAAATATACAAATATAGGCATGGGCATGCAATTTGAAAGTCATGCTAATGTCTTCTTATGTGCCCCTGGCTTCACATGCATGCCACTACATTGGGAATAAAAAAGAAATTGCTTAATATTGGTGCGCTCCAACCTCTTGGTGCATGCCACGACATTACTTGCAAGTTTCAATTTTTTTTTCCAACGCTTTTACATAAATGTGCCATTGCATTGGATTTTCCATTTGAGTTTTGAAGGCTATTCCTTATTAGCCTACCTTGACCTCCTTTGTTTGCCAATGTATTGTAATGTCTAGACTTGCAAGGTGTATTCCTTATCCCTGTTTGGCATGGCCATCCTTCACATGACCTTTTTAAGGCAGATTCTTGAGTCCACATGTACGCTATTGAAATCCTTCATAACAGTGTGTCCAGCTTGTTCATTGTGTGGGAATACTCATAATCGTTAATTTCTAGAAAATTCCATGCTTTAAGGTGTGTGCCAATTGCTAGGCCATTGCCAATAGTCATGGCAAAAGTCTTCTTAAACAAAAACTCTTTTGTTTGAGCATTTAAATTTTCCTCCTAATGCACTTCTTTATAGGACAAGAAACCTTAATTCTTAAAAACTTCTTTTCATCGGTGCACACAATTTGTCCAATGTTTGCCAATACATTGTTAATCACAACTTTTTAATTTTTTTCTTCTTTGGAATGGCATGCTTGCAATCCCTTCATGCACCTTTATACTACTTCTTTGTCATCCTTTGTTTTGGTGTGTGTCTTTCATTGTGTAAGTGTTTTGCATTCTTCTTTGCACCACACATCAACACGTCCTCTTACTTAAGCTAGACTTATTTTTTGCATTTTTAGAGATTTGTTGAGTATAAGGAACATCACAAGTTGGTGGCCCTTCATGGAGATAATACCCAAACCTTGAATGCACTATGCACTTACACAAACAAGGATGTAAGATCCTATGAAGGTGTGACTACAAGATGTATACATATGCATTGACACACCCCCTAATAGAGACTTGTAGGACCAGAACATCTCCCAAAGAGACCAACTCCTAAAGAAGACAAGAAAGAAAAGTCCACAATGATCCATGGCTGCCAATCACTTTCTCAAAGTCAGTACAACAACATCAAAGTCTTGGAATCAACTTGAATAGTGTTCAATCTCCTAGACAAGGGACGTGAATATTCCACAAGAATAACATTTAGAACAGACATATCCATCTCAATCTTTTAGAACTTGGACTTCAACACTGCAAGCAGAGTGATTGGAAATCGCAATGTCAAGGATAACACCTGCAAATTCATCACAATCAAAACCCTATGATAGTCGCTATGAGCTGTAAGAGTTCAACTCAGGGACTAGTTAAGATCTGAGCTGAACCAAAGAGGACCTTGCCTTGTGGGTCAGAAAAATATCGACAACCTCAGAACAATCATTTTCATACCAAATTTGAAACCAACTGGATCTGCTAATATTTTATGCAATAATGCAAATCAAAGTAATTCCATCAAGGCCACTTGTGCCACTAGAAAAATCATAGAATTCGGTGTTTGATGCTATAGAAATGCACATTGACCCATTGGTGGGTCTCAACCTCCAAGAGACATAATTAAGATGCTTGAGTCATCTATGTGCATGTTAGACAGCCTCAATCTATAGAAGTCAGAATTAATGTACAACGAAGAGTGCACATCAAAAAGTTGCAACCTCCTAGAGGTAGGAATGAAGTGCATCGAAGTAGCCTTGTGACTTCGTTGCTTCGTTAATATAATACTTGATCTCTCTACCAAAAAATTCTTTATGTGGACGTGAATCACAATTTTCCATCAGTATATATGATTGTATTTTTCTGACAAGGAATACTTTCTACAGGACATTAAATTATTAGCCTAGATGATTCATTAATTTTGTTGGAAAGAATAATCGTGTTTATGTGCATTTCCTTTCTAAGTTATGCAGTGGAAGCAAAATAAAAATTTCATGGTGTATATTACACTCTGCAGCTAATGAAAATGTTTTTACATTTTAATTGTGCAGCTAATGCAGACATCAGTGATGCAAATGCTGGCAGTATTGATGAATCTACTCGCTCTAGTATTACTGAATCAAGTAGTTCTGATTATACTTTCAAACATTTTATATGTGGTGATGAGGCTCTGAAGATTTCTCCCAATCAACCATATTTCTTAAGGCATCCCGTTCGACGAGGCCATCTTAATATTTCTCAAACTTATTCTATGCAGCAGGTACAATGTTATTAATATTTACATGGTTGTTTCTTTGCTGACAATGAAATGACTGCATGTTTCTTTTTCTATTTGGTATTCTACCATTCAAAGAGGTAAAATGAGAAATGGCAAAAAGAAGCTACTAAAATTAATCTCTCATGCATGCTATGATATGCAAGACTTCTGAGCACATAGTGCATGCATACATGATTGAGACTTTGACTTGGTTCATTGACCATTTTTTTGCTTTGATAGATATCTGAAGATCTTTACCACATCTGGGATTGGATTTTATGGGAAAAGTTGCACCTTTCTCCAAATAACCGTCATATGTTCTCTGCAGTTTTGATTGTTTCTGAGACATTTGACAATCGTGGTATGTCGCATTAATTTTTTGGATTTCTAAAGCTAGTTTCTTTTTCTTTTACAGAACTTGAATGCTTTCTCGTAGACCATTTTTGCAACAACATAATTTGCTTTTTGCTATTATAGTGGAGATGTCTTTTACTTGTAAATCAAAGGTTTCACTTTTCTTTAATAGTCACAGAGATGGGTTAATTCAGGCATGTTCTTCTTAATCTTTTATTTTATCATTTGATTTGAAACCACTCTCAGTGTATTGATATTCTCAATGCCAACTTATTAACAAAGATATTTAAGCCACATCAATCAGGTTTTCATGAAGGTTAATAGAGGAGGCTTTTTGTTTCTTCTGTTACTTCATTGGTGGAGCTTAAATGCTGACGGGGCCTTGACGAGTAACTCTGGGTTTGCTAGAGCAGTAAGGTGCATATAGATATTGGAAATTTTAGCTTCTACTTTGTGGAAGGGTTGGGACTCAATCTAATGTAACAACCACCCTGAATTTGGTAACCAAATTATTTTGCAATTGTTTGACAGTTTCACCGAACAGACATTTCGTCAAACAGTTTGCAGGAAGCTAAACTTTGGGTGTAGTTCACAATGTTTGATCAATGCTCCAATATATAATCCACACTATAATGATCTAAAGAAACATTTTTGTTATTGATCAGTAATATGCTTCAATACAGATATTCACCCATTGAAATTTTATAAGATTGAATTCCAGATCAAATGAAATGACAATGATTTTCATAGCTGTTTGAATTTCAGAAATATATTTTCAGAACTGGGACAATATATTTGACACAGATATTTCAGATCTGTCCTTCAATGGTCATTGCTAAAATCTGGAAATTACCTCTTTGCAGTGATTTAACTTCCCAAAGCTTAAATTTGACTGAGACATAATATGGCTGGGTAAATTGATATGTATGAACATCAACCTTTCACAGTACATTTTTAGCTCTCATCCATGAACACCTGGAAATACCCAAATCAGTTCCAGACATACTTCAATTGATTCATCAGTCTTTAATGGTGCAGCTTGTTAACATGATGCTTGAAATTGCTTCTAAATGAGGCAACCGAACTGCAGATATAATTTCTTAAACCTCCTTACCTCCACCGGACACTTTGGATGACAGATGGTCAACAATGAGTATGAACGGCTGAATTTCTTTAGTGCCTCCATCCCTTGCAAAGTTAGTGTATCCTTAGATGACCTCACATTCTCCTTGTTATCACACCCAGTGTACATAAACATGCTTCAAAAGGTGATTGATTAGTTGAAGACTGAATTAGTTTATTGGAAGAGTGTTGAATGCAGGGTAGAGATTCATCCCAAGAATCGGGACACCTTCAGCTTCAGCTTCTGTTATACCCCTTATGAGCTGCACCAAAGTTCTTTTTACCACTTTTGTTTAGGCATGTGTTTGTGAGTGCGAAGCTGTACTGTTTTGAGCACTGTATCCATCAAGCTCCACAAAGTAAACTAAACTTTGTCAACATTGTGTCTTTATCTGAACCAATGGACTTACGAAGCTCGTGTAATGTCCCCCTTTTTATTTTATTTATTTTCTGATGTTTGAAAGGAAATGAATCCAAACAAGTAGTATAAATTCTGACCACACTTTTCAAGACCCTTAAATTACTGATATCAATCCATCATTGCAATAAACAACATCAAACTTTGCTGTTTCATAAAATCCTCAAATGTTAGATGAGGCCAATTCTGAATTAGGGCAGCCAAATAATCTTCCAGTATGATTTATTTGAATAGTATAGCAACTGATAATAATGGATGAAGATGCTGGAAAGTACAAATCAGAATTTATAAGCTATTTTTGCCCTCGCAGAATGTTGTACCCAGCTGAAAAGATGCAAGTTCGATTCAGATGAGACTTTGTAATGTTTGTAAACAGCAAAAAGAGTTTGGTGACTGGTATGGCTGCTGTTTGGAAATGTATGGGTGGCTGTACAATGCTAGGAAAGACTGTAATCAGTCTGCAAATGATGCAGATCTGCTGGAAATAGCGTTGAAACAACAATATGTTGTCAAATGTATCCTCCCAATGGTGGTGCTTAGCTAGGGTTGACTGTCAGACTTGTATAATTTAGATCCAGCATATTTTGCTGCACAATGACTGACCCAAAATTCTGAAAAGGTCTGAAGATCTAGTAATTGCAATACAATAAACTTACTCCACAATTCCCATAGATCAGTAATTTGCTTTGATACTAAAATGTTCCTTAAGCTCCTGAATTTTCAATGTAGAATTTATTAGAACATAAAAACAAATTATTTTTTATACTTGTCTAAGCAAATAATAATACTTTAGATGAACAATGTTGCTTAAAATGAAGAATTACAAACTGAAAATAGAAGAACTTCACCATGAAACAATTAACAATTTATTTTGGAAAAACCCCCTAAAGGGGAACTAGCGGCAAATGCATGGCTACCTAAATCTTATCTCAATGAACAATTACAGAGAACAGATACAACTTAGATTGCTCATATCGTCACTGTCAATCTCACAGAATGACTACAATTAGCTGAATTCTTGTACTTTGATCACTACAGCTCTCACTCAAAGCCTTTAATGACCAAATCCGTGCTCTTCAACTCTTTATATAGCTGCTGGGACATCTCCTTCATGCATTAAAACTAAAAGTATCAATACGGGAATTGGAAGTGGAAGAGTTGGCTGTTTGTTACAAATTCTCAATTCTACTAGTCACGACAAAATTGCTGGTTATCATCAGGCAATGGTTTTGTTGAGAAGAGATGGAAGCCATGGGTCAAATAGACTCCTTTTCTTGTAAAATTCTTCCATTCCCTTTGAGTTCAAGCCCTATTGTCACCCCTAGAGTTCATAGATCAAGATCAGATTCCAATACCACTGTCCACACAATTCTCGAGGAGGTGTGGTTGCAAAAGAGACAAAATGTCAATTGGCAAGGAGCGTAGTTGGAGATTTCTGGTTTTCTTTCATCTGGCTGTGTAATTATTTCTCATATTTGTTTTAAAATATGATTATTTATTTATGTTTCTTGAATTTTAAAAGTGAGCGGTTTTTAAAATTCAAATCATAGTTGAAAGAGTTGGACCTAACAAAAAGGATGACTGACCCAAAGTTTTTAAAAACTTAGGACTTAGTAAGAATTCAGGGAAAAATGTTGGAATTGATTTTCTTGATGTCAAAAGGGTATGGGCAAGATTGTTGTCATTGATGTCAAAGGTGTATGAGCAAGATTGGTCGTTTGATTATCATTGATGTCAAGGAGTTCATATTAAAGTATTTATTATATTATTAATGGTCATTAGTTAGTTTAGTTTAGTTTGTTTAGATAGTATTTTGTTATCGATTGTTTCTTTTAGGAACAACATTCTGTAATTGCCTATATGTATTTGTTTCATTTCATTAATTTAATATGCAATAACCATTTCATGGTATCAGAGCCAATTTCTATTTTTTTGGCAGATTTTTTTGAAATAAAAATTTGTGGCTAGTTTTTTTGATTTTTTTAAACAAAAATCGCCAGTTTGAAATTGCAGATTTCACAGATTGAGGATTTCAAAAAATCGCAGAGGTTTTCGAGGGTTTCTTTTTGTGAAATCATGTGGGTTTCTTTTTTCTAAAAATCGCGGTGATATCTGCAATTTTGTGGGTTCATTTCAGGAAAATCATGTGAGGGTTGTTGCAGTTTGCGTGGAGCTTTTTTTGCCCTTGAAATCGCAGCTTCACGTTCTTTTTTTTCTGCTATTTCTTTGTGTTTTCTAAGCTCTATGACGAGGGTTTGCACGTTTCGTGCACCGCTTGAGTTTTTCTTCACATGATGGGAGTTTCTATATTTTTTTGTGACAGTATGAAGGATTTTTTTTGTGGGCCTGAGACAAAACGCGATGACTTTACTGCATTTTGTGTCGGGTGTCTTCTGATTTCTGTGATGGATGAAGGAAAAATTTTGCTTTTGTTTTTTTTGAATGCACTAGATTTCTTAAGCACGTATTTCTGCAACTGGTTTTTTTGCAGCCTCTCAGTCCATTTGGCATGATTAGGGTTTTTCTGCAAATTGAATTTCTAAAACAATGAGGGTTTCTGAATCTATTTTTGAGCTCTTGTTTTGTTCTGATATAGGGCTTCTTTTTTCTGTGAACTGGGTGTTTCTTTGCAGTGCCTAGGGTTTTCAAAGTATTTTTTTGACTATTTTTTGTGTAAAAATCAGGGTTTTTTTTAACAGTGCCTCAAAATATGTGCCTCATTCTTTGTGCATCGGATAGAGGGAGGGTGGTGTCGTTGACCCAACATCATTTTAGAAAATAATTAGTGATTCAACAGTAAAAATTACAACATGCGGAAACATTGAATGCTCACTATATTTGAAGACTGGTGTCTAGACCAAGTTGTTATGGGTACGACTCCTTGTCCATGCTTCCACAAGTGCTGTCTGGTAAGTCAACTTAAGAGATTTGGACGCATTTGAAGGATTGCCATGAAACGTCAGATAGGAGACCCACATTCTTTCTGAAGAACATGCTGTTTTCAATATTGATGGACAATAAGATGTCTTTGTAGGAGCATCTTATGAAGATCAAGGATATTTGCGATCAGCTGGAAGCTATTGGTCAGAAGATGGAGGAGGAAGACATGGTGGTGATGACTCTCAAAAGTTTACCATGCTCGTACAAACACTTTATAGAAATGCTTAGCATTACATCCACGAATGTTGACTGAAAGTTTCTTGAACTGTGGAACAAGCTTCTATAGCAGGGAAGGTGGAAACAATAGTTTGGGAGCAGCAACGAATCATCACCTATAGAACAAGCCTTCATTGCCAAAGACAAGAACAAAGGCAAAGGCAAGTCTTTCAGCCCAAAGGATAGAGCAAACCTGAGAGTAGCTCCAAGAAGGTTTTCACATGTCACTGCTATGGTAAGCTTGGCCACATGAAGAAGTAGTGCAGAAAACGGTTGGCTGACGAGCAATCCAACTAGGGAGGGTCTTAGCAGAAGGCGCATGTTGCAGAGCACACTGAGCAGAAGGAGTTTGTTTTTTATGCTTTTATGGCCAAAAGACCAACAGACTAGGTTAAATCATTTGCTTGGTACATTGATTTTGGAGCTTCTCGACATTTCACGCACAAAAGAGATTGGTTCATGAAGTATATGACTTGCTCCAATTTAGTGATCTTTGGAGGAGGTGAAGAGTATACAGTTGTTGGCAATGACAATGTTTAGATCATATCCGGTGGGAGGAATTGTTGCATATTTTGTCATTGATGTCAAATGATGACATTTAAGGTTGTACATTTTCTGGAGGATTACTCAATAATAAAAATTTGAAATGAGCTGCCTGGTTACCTGCTTGAAGTACTTGCCTACTTGGTTGAGCTACTTGCCTACTTGGTTGAGCTACTTGCCTACCTGGTTGAGCTACTTGCCTGCTTGCTTGAGCTACTTGCTTGAGCTACTTGCTTGTCTGGTTAAGCAATCTCGCTCTGTGTTTGAGCTACTTGGTTGTTAGTTGTCAAAGTCAACGGCTTACTTGTCCATTCTTTGTGCATGTCATTGACACATCACTAGTTGAATATTCAATACTTCGGGAGTCTGATCTTAATATTCTTTTCACAATTTTAGATGAGTATAGACTTTCATTAATTGGTGATTGTTACAAGTTGAGGTTGTGGCTTTAATTAAGACTCATTATATTCTAAATATGTGCGTGCATGGCATATCAAAGGTCTATGGTTTGTATTAATTCTCTTCGCATGATCTAAAAAAGGTAAACATGTAAATGAATCGTGGAACTAGTGCTAATATAGGGTGGTGTGCGTGGAGTAGATTGTGGGTAAATGTATTGGCTAAGTTTAGTCTTTTTTAACGGCTTTGCTCATGATATTTGACGGATGTCAGATCAAAAATTAAAAGGTTTTCATTCAAATGTTTCATTGCAACTTTTCAAGGCCAGCAACATATAGTGCGTAGGAGTTGCTACCAGTTGTAGAAGACTTTTGATGTAACGCAAGGAGCATAGAGAGTGTGACACAACATGCAGATGATAGTGCGTAGCAGCTCATCATGTCTTGCAACTAATGGATTATCTATTATTGGAGTTGTAAGCAACCTTCTATAATGGTCAGAGCTTGAAGGAGTGTAGAATACATATGTGAAGAGCAGCATACAATTGATATACATGGGTATGTAGTGTGTTTTTAATTATTATTGAGGGATACACATCAAATTTTTATAGTAGATTCAAGAACTACAAATGGTTAGCAAGCTGAGAGGAGTTTGTAGCAATTTCTAAGAGGAATGTGAAGTTCTGAGTGTATGATGTACAGTTCTTTTCCATATTTCTTTGCATTTGAGTTAGTGAAAACTGAAGTCGATGCTTCAGCTGATCAGAGTTGGTTCTCTCTATGAGTTGGTGCTCACTTTTGTAATTTTGGTTGGTGCCCATTTGTTAATGAAAGCTTTGTGTGCCGTGGTTTTTTAACTGAAAGGGTTTTCCACAAGAAAATTGGTGTTTGTATCTTGATGTCTGCTCTCTCTATGTTTTATGAATTTTCATGTTTTAAAAGTTTTTAAATTATTGATCTACCCCCCTACCCCCTCAGTATTTTCTGTGTGCTCTTCAAGTTTCTCATATTCCCAGTGTATACTATGTTCTAGGCATGGAGTTAAATTTTCTTTTTGTTAGTCAAATGATGCAACACTGCTCGAAGTTGGATGTTGTCTTCAATGCACACAAGTGCCACATTATTGATAATGAGTCCAAGAAGACAATTGTTGTTGGCCTTGAGGATCATGGATTGTACAAGCTAATTGATACTTGCAAGTCTCAAGAGATTGCAATGGCTACGAAGAGTTCTTCCATAAGCGCTCTTTGGCATTAGCGGTATGGGCATTTGAGCCTATCATATCTCTCTTAGTTGGCTTGAGAGAATCTGGTAGAAGGCTTACTTGAGATTCAACAACAGACACATGGTGTATGGAGAGCTTGCCAAGTAGGGAAGCAATATCGAACTCCATTCTCCGATGGACAAGCTTGGAGAGCATCCAATGTATTACAGATAGTTCATGCAAATGTTTGTGGACCAATGAATACGACATCGGTAAGTGGTGCCAGGTATTTTCTTCTATTTGTCAATGATTTTAGTAGAAAAATGTGGGTGTTTTTTCTCAAAGCAAAATCATGTGTTTAATGAATTTTAGAAGTTTAAAGCATTAGTTGAAAAAGAGTAAGGACATCTAATCATAGCTCTTAGGTTAGATAATGGAGGTGAAATCTGTTCCATTGAATTTACGAACTTTTGTGCTAAATAGAGTATCAAGCGTCAATTCACCACACCCTATACCCCTTGGCAAAATGGTGTTGTTGAGTGGAGGAACCGAACCATAATGGAGATGGCTCGGTGTATGATAAAAAACAAGAACGTGCCTAAGAAATTTTGGGCTGAAGCAGTCTATTCTGCAGTTTATCTTCTGAATTAGTCTCCACATAGGCAGTTAAGAAGATGACTCCGAAGAAGCTTGGTTTGGGAGGAAACAAAAAATCAGCCACCTCAGGGTTTTTGGTTCATTTGCATATACTTGGATTCCTAATGCAAATAGAACAAAGCTGGATTCCAAGGGAAAGAAATTGATGCTTACAAGCTACAGTGACAATCATAAGGCCTATCGGTTGATTGATGTGGACACTAACTGTGTCACATTTAGTAGAGATGTGGTTTTCGATGAAGATAGTGGGCCCTTTTAGCTCACTTCTGCCATCTAGCGTCTTGAAGATTAGCCTCCACAAAAAACAGATATAGGTGCTAGGCTTCCATTAGCTTCACCTGAAGAGAGGGATTTTGATGATTTTGAACTTGATGTTGTGGAATCTCCTAGGTATGATATTGTAACACCAGAGTTTCCTTAGGAAAACGTGGATCAACATTTAAATGATTTTATTCCAGGCAGCCTAAGTCATGTTGATACACCTGATTTGGAAGTAGATGGTTATTCTCTCCGTCCTCAGTGGTGGGAAAAGCTTTATCGGTGATGTTCGTGATGATGAGCTTGTCGAGGGTAGATCTTCTAGAGCCAAGAGCGATAAGAAGAACACAATTAACTTTTCTCTTATGGCCAACATTTAGAGTGTTTACGAGCCATAGACTTATTTAGAGGCAAAAGGAATAGCTGAATGGGAAAAGGCTATGGAAGCTAAACGTCATAGTCTTGTAAAGAAAAACACTTGGGTTTTGTCAAATCTTCCACCTACGAAGAAACCCATTGGCTGTAAATGGGTTTATAAAGTGAAGTACAAAGCTAATGAAACACTTGATGAATACAAAGCTTGGTTGGTGGGTAAAGGCTTTTCCCAGTAGGAAAGAGTTGATTATGAGGAAACCTTTGCTCTCACATCAAAGATGAACACCATCCAATTAGTTCTAGCCATAGCAGCATGGTCTGGCTAGAAATTCCATCAGATAGACGTAAACTGTGCCTTCTCAATGGTGATTTAGAGGAAAAGGTCTACATGACGTAACCTCAAGCTTTCAAGGTTGCAGTCAAAGAGCACCATTTATGCAGACTGGTAAAGGTTCTTTATGGCCTAAAACAAGCCCCTAGGGCTTGGTACATTATTATTGATCTATATTTGGTTGGATAGGGCTTTTAGAGCAGATCTTCGAATCCCAATTTGTATGTCAAGAGTGTTGGTAAGGAAACCATTTTTCTTGTCAGCATTTTCATCTCTGAATCGAAGTATGGCAGGAGTTTGCTTGATAAGTTCAGGATGCAAGATTGCAAACCTTTATCTACACCTATGGAGAAAGGGCTTAAACTATCAACCAAATTAGATTCACCTATGGTGAATGAGTCAACATTCAGGCAACTAGTTGGCAGTCTCATCTATCTTACAACCTCTAGAGCTCATCTTAGTTATGTTGTGAGCTACATATCTTGTTTCACGACAACCTTTAAAGTAGAACATTGGGTTGCAGTGAAGCGTGTACTGAGATATGTGAAAAGAACACCCGACTTTGGCATTTGGTACAACAGAAGCAAAGATCCACGTTTGATTGGTTTTACAAACTCAAATTGGGCAAAATTTGTTGATGACATGAAGTCTGCTTCTAGGTATGTCTTCAGTCTTGGTATGGGTGCAGTCACATGGACCAGTAAGAAGCAGTAGGCAGTAGCTCTTTCCTTGACAGAAGAAGAACATTGAGGAACTGTTAAGGCAGCATGTAAAGCAGTTTGGCTTCAAAGGATGCTTTATGACATGAAAATGTTTCAAGCAGGGTCTTCACCCATGTACTGTGACAATCAAGGGGTGCTGAAACTTGCCAATACTCCAGTCTTTCACGAGCGAATCAAACATGTAGAGCTTCATTGTCACTTCATTCGACAACTTGTTGAAGATGGAATTGTGGTCATGCGGTATGTTCCAAATGTGGACCAGACTGCAAACATTCTCACTAAGTCTCTGAGCCTGGACAAGTTTGTACAATTTAGGGGGTAACTTGGTGTAGTTGATAGGATGACCATTAAGGGAGGGTATCAAAGTATTTATTATATTGTAAATGGTCATTAGTTAGTTTAGTTTAGTTTGTTTAGATAGTTTCTATTTCTGCATTCTGTTATTGATTGTTTCTTTTAGAAACATTGTTCTATAGTTGCCTATATGTATTCGTATCACTTCATTAATTTAATATGCAATTACCATAGGCCACTAATCGATGTACAGGTTGATAATATACAAGACCAGGCAAAATTAGATTACAAGTATGAATAAATCAAGTAATGATCATATCTACATTATGATTTATAATAGAAGATGATAGAAGAAGACAAAGACATAATATATAAAGTAATGTCCATATTTACATTATGATTGTCCAAGTTTAAACAATTTATAAATGATTGCTAATTGCCTATGTTAGAAAAAGATGATAATGAAGAGCAGCGAATAGTATTATTGTGCATTGATTGTTATATCAAAAGAACAACAAAATGTTGTGAAGACAGCAATCTATAATGTGAAGGCTATGGTAAAGAATTTGTGAAGGAATTATTAAATGTAATAAGACAGTCATATATGACAAAAATTAAATAAGACAAAAAAGAAGTGTTAATAAAGCAGCGATCCTTATTTAGAGTGAAGCATTCAAAACGAATAAACAGCAGCAATGAAAATTTAGAAAAGGACATTCATATATGATAAAAGTCATATAAGTCAAAAGATCACAAGGGATGGAATAGCAAAAGATGTAGCAAATAAAGAGCTATTAAAAAGAGTATAACTAAGGGGGTGATTGGAAATAAGTCTAAAGGTTGCAATCATTTGTTAACAAAAGGTGATGGCTTCTTCATATAAAAGCATAAAGATATAAAAGTGGAGATGAATGGGGAGAAAAAATTATAAGGAGAAAATAGAATATGATTTGAATTTAAGCTGAATAATTTGAAGGAGAACATTTGTGTGAAAATGTTACAAGAAGATTTGTGAAAGAAAGCATATATGATACATTTCTTTAATAGCAGATTTGTAAGAGAAAGAATATGTTTATTATAGAAAGTATATGCAGATTTTGGAAGTGTTGAATGCTAAAAACATAAACCAATACACCAGCAGATCCAAGTATATGAAAAGCAGATTTTCCCTGCTTGGTCAGAATGGCTCACAACTTCGCAGGAACGGTGCAATCATCAAGGGGACTTGGAAGATTTTCAGACTGCAAATGCATGGCTAAGCACCCAATTCTGGCGCAGCTCAGACGAACACCTGCAATTGAACTAAACACAATTAAAGGCTCAGGCTAACTATACACAAGGATACACAATCAACATATCCTCAATGGTATGGGCCCGCATCCATCAAATACCTGCACACCTAAAAGAAAGATCTATCTAAATTGCTGAAAGAAACCATGCAAATAGACTAAGACCAAGATGATAAACACCAAATCAATGTCTATTATATTGATTCTAGTTGCCTATTACAACAATTTCTGTAGCATTTCTATGCTATTCCTAAAATCTAACCTTCTACAAAACTCTAACCTATTCTAACTGCCTAAAAATCTAACCCTTTACAAAAGAAAGGCCTCTGCCTTTTATAGATTTTGCAAATTGAACCAGAGGCCAGGATGGACTGCATCCAAGGGCCCTAATTTGACTTCTAGAAGCTGACAACTTTAACCCATGCCCACTCAATTCTCAGCTATCTTCCCAACCACTTTCTCAACTGCCTACCACTATTTGGCTTCAATTTGGTCAATCTGGTAGTTGAACATAATTGACCTGTGTCCCCTCACTTTAAATCCATTGGACGAGGCCCACAGGCAGCCTTTTACAATAAAATAGTTCAATTTAGAAAATAAAATAAAATAAATTTTCTGGAATTTCTTCCAGCAGTGTATTTCTATGAATGCATAGACGTGTTGCATTTCGAGTGCTCCTTTTGTCTTCGGGACTTCAACTTGTCGTCCATGGTGGCGCGCTTCTTTATCATTTTATGCTCTGCAACACGCTCTTGCATCTTTGTTGGCCAACGTTGATCGCGATCGCGTCTCCAATTTGAGCTCTAGGTTGACGCCTTAGCTCGTTGATTCTGCAAACAGTAAATTCCGATTTGAATTAATTATCTCGCAAAATAAAAATGATTTCAACAAATATTAAATTTAAGTTTTAAATGTCCCTTGTTGAAGAAAACTTTGCATCTTAATTTAAAATGTCCTGGTAGAATTCGGCCTTTGAAGGCACTTTGAAAACTCGGCTTCTTCTCACGAAATACACACCAAACTCAGCCTGATGAAATTCGTGACCTAGAGGAAAATGGGCAATTTAATGATTTGAATGTCTCCCTCTTTGGTTGGTAGAATCGACCCTATGAGAATTTTCGGCTCATCGGACTATTTTGCGCGATTTGAACTTTGGCTAAATGGCTCCATTCGCGCGACTTTCTCTTTAAGGCAACCCTCCTAATAGCAAACTTGGCTTTAGACTGGAATGTACAATTTTAGATTTGCTTCTTTTCTTCCTTTTTCGGTCTAGTGAGCCTAATCGCGCGATTGTCACCTTTTGTGATTTTTGGCCTAATAAGTCATTTTGTGAGATTTGGAGGCTTTAGTTCATTTTCGGCTCCTTTTGGCTTGACTGCAAGATTTAGCTTGTCTCTTTTTTGGCCTAATGAAGTTATTTGTGCGAACTTAGACTTGCTTCTAAAATGACCAAAAGTGCCGATTTCAACTCTCGACCCTTTTTGCTTTGGTTTAATGCAGCTCTAGTTTTTAAGCGATTTCCTTCTGCACTACAATGTCGGGTTTCCATTTGCCCCTTCCTCTCAAGTGTTTGCAAAACTCAATTTTGGGCCTTTTACCTTGAATGGGCGATTTTATCTTATTTTGCTTTAGGCCCCCCTTGCAAAACATAAATGTCGGCCGATTTGGCCAAAAGGGGCGAATTTGGTCTTTACATTTAAAGTGTCGCCCTCTTTGAACATTGACCATTTCATCCGATATGTGTGATTTTTGCAATGTTTGCACTAAGGAAAAACTTGGGCATTATGATGAAAATGGGCAAAATTTGTGTTCTTTGCAAGTCACGGGAAAAGGGTCGAGTTTGGAATTTTCAAGCTGGTTGAACGACATTCGACACTTTTCAAAGAAATGTGCGACTTTACCTTTGCCCTCGCAAAACTCAGCTACAGGAAAATGAGCGATTTGAGTTCTTTAAAACACTCAAAATTGCCGAACTTCTTTGACTCGATCTCACGCTTCGCACTGTGAAACTTGGGATTTTTATATTAACTGTGCGATTTTGAAGATGTTTTCGTCGACTTTGTTCTTTTTCCCGTCTTTCCCTTGAGGATTTTTGGGCTCTAATGGTAAATTGTGATGACCTTCTTCAGCAAATTTTCGGGCATCTACCTCATATCGTGCAACCTAGAGCCTAACACAATTCATGTTTTCGGGCATATTGGATGTTCTGCGCGATTTAGGGTTTATTATAAACGCTTAGCTCTCCATTTTTGGGCTACTTGTTCCTTTTGCAAGTTCGGGATTCGTGAGGATTCGGCGTGATTTAGACTTAGCTATAGGTTTTCGGGCTAAGGAACCATTTTGTGAGATTTTCACTTCAAACTTCGGGCTTCTAACGGAGGAATGAGCGATTTTGAAGGTGTTTTGCTCGATTTGAAAGTCGGGATTTTGGATGCATTTGTGCGAGCTAGGTTCTCATTTTCGGGTTAAGAAGTCATTTTGCGATTTCATTACTTGCTCTCTTTGTCCACCAAACTCGGGGCTTCTTCTCTCCTATTGGGCAGACTAGAAAAGAAAAAGACGGGGGTCCCCTGAAACAGGGGTGTGTGTGCAGAACGCACAACACATGCAAGGTTAAAAGAAGATTTTTGTGTAGGGTTATGAAGGAGAGAGTTTTTGAGCAGACTTATATGGTGGATTTGGGCAGAATTAAGTGGCAGATTTGAGCAAACTTACATAGCAAATTTGAGCAAACATATGAACAGAATAATGAGAGACTTAGGGGAATATTCATGAGAGATTTCAAGGCAGAATTGTGCAAAGTGTTTTAGGGAAGAGTTTTGAGAAGACTTGTAAAGGAGTTTTTCTTTTCGAAGACAGATTTTGTTGTGGGGGTTGATACCTCTAGTAAGTTGGTGCCTACGAATTAAGTTGATTGATGTATCCAGTGGGTTGGTGCCTACAAAGTTGTAACAAGATGCTATATATAAGCAATATTGTGCTGTGTTTTTTTCTTGTAAGGGTTTCCACGTAAATCATGTGTTTTATTTGTGTTGCGTGATTGTTGCATCTTATGTTGTTGATATTGTGTAATTGATGTACTTTTGGTATTAAGTTTGAAAAAATAAAGAATTGTATTATATCAATTCACCCTCCGCATCTTAGAATAATCGTGTCTTCTTCAATTGGTATTAGAGCAAGTTCCTCTAGAGACACCCTAATCACTACAAGGTAGATTCTGGAAATACATATGGCAAAATGAAAAGGAATTAAGAAAAGGAAATACCAATCAGAATGTTGTTGACAAAACACCAAATGTGAGTGATAGCAAAAAGGAAAGAAAAAGTGGTGTAGTGACAAATGGAACACACATGGCAACAAAAATGAAAGATGATATTTGAAAGAGAAGATGAACTTGTGAGTGAAACAAAAGAGGAGATGGATTTAAAAGAGGAAGAGTTTGATAAGAATGTTGATATGAACCTAGAAGAAGAAAATGATAAAGACGAAGAATTGAATCTTGAGGAAACAATAGTAGATCTGGAGGAAGAACTTCTTGTTGCCCTAGATGATATCAAAAGACTCAAGATGCAAAATTCAAAACTGAAAATTCAAATTCAAGAAAATGAGGAATCAAAGATGAAGCTACATGAAGAATAAAAAAGATGATTGTGGATCTAAATAGTCAAGTTGAAGAGGCTAAGAAAATTGAAGAAGTTTTAAGGGATCAGCTGAAAAAATGAACTAGAGAGGACATCCTCCAAGTTGAACAAGAGCTTTAAGTTTGATAAGAGTACTGAGATTTTGGATGATATATTAAATGAACAAAGCTCAACAGTCAATAAAATAGGACTTGGTTATAAAGAAGATCAAAAGGCAAATTAAGAAGAGTCCAGTAATCAAAGAAGATAAATGAAGGAAAGGCAAAGAGTTATGCTGATGCTCTTAGAAATCCCAACAAAGGAGAAAGTAGCAAAGCAAAAGAGAGTGATGTTCCATCAAAGCCAAGCACATCTCCAAAGGATAATAAGGATACATTCAGAAAATTCCTTCTAGAAAGGCAAACACATACGTCCATGTTCCAACATTCTTTCTATGGTTATTGCTATTCATATAATCATTTTGGTCATAGAGCAAGGGACTATGTAACACATGTGAGATGTGATTATGGTTGAGATAAGAATAAAAGACCTTATGGATTCTCAAGTAGGAGATACAATATATATGCTCCTTTAAGGAATTATAACTCATTTGTTTCGTTTGTGGATTATAACATTATATGCTACAAATGCATCAACTATGGACATATAACACACCATTGCAGAAGTTATTTAATGGAACCTTAAAGACAAAACAAGAAGATAAATACACTCGGCAAGCATAAGAAAGAACCTATAAAAGTTTGGAAGAGGAAGCTAAATAAGGAGAAGGAGAAACCTATGCAAGTTCAAATTTCATTACATGCACAAGATTTTGAGTGGCTGATGGGTTTTTTCTATTATTGTATCTTGGGTGCTCCTTTGTTGGCTGGGGCTTGATCTTGGTTACATGTTGATGCTCATACGGGCTTTATTTGTAAACTATTCGCTAAAAAAAAATAAAAAAAAATTATAAATATATATAAGAATCAATATAATATGCTTATAATTATATGAATATCCTTATAATACTATTTTCTGTGTGCCAAATTTAAAACTTAATGTTATTATAAAATTAGAGTTCATAACCTTATGTTTTTCCATTTATAAATGGTCAAAGTGCCAATTTTATCTGGTGTATATCAATTATTGGTAGCTGAATATCCAGTTGCTTGGAGATAACTGTGTATTTGGCAGCAAGTCTTTCAGAAATGCCTGCAGTCTGTGCAAGTCTTATGGTTCTGTGATTTTATATACTAAATGAAGGTCTAAGGCTTTATAATTAGTGAATTACAGCTCCATCATATTATGCATGGAATTGCAGATTATTAGATTAATATGAGCATTGTGCTAGGTTAGTAAATTAATTATATAACAATGAACATATGCATTTGTGTGCTTAACATTGTAAACCATTAAATAACTGTGTTAGATGAGCTCTAATCAGAATCCGGATGGGAAAAGAATATTTTATGGATGATGGAAAAAAATTATTGATTATTCAAATGCTCATGCAAAGGTTAATTTAATAGGTATATTTGCCACTTGACGACTTGCCTGATTGTTGTTTTTGATTTCACAATGGGATTCTCAACCAAGGAATGCTTGGAGCAAAAAAATGAATTCACTTGTTGCATATCTTCTTTTGTATTATAATAATTATGGTTTTTTGTATTTTCAATGCAGAAATCAAGGAGATGTTGTCCGTTGTTTTGCAAGATTTGGGGTTCAGTTCTGCTGTAATCCATCAGGTTTAGGCTTAAGCCATGATCTACTTTTCTGTGAAGTTACTTTTTTGGATATTTCTTTTGATTTTAATTTGTGGTTCTTGATCTTTATTTCTTATATCATTCTAAAGATGATTTTTTCACTGATCCACAAATATATATACTTGAATTTGTTTCAATGAATTTGAACAAATTATATGAACAGAACAGTTTAAACTTTTAATTTATCCATCAATCTAAATCTCTATCTTCTTAGTATTTCAATGGCATCAATATAAACAAAATAACGTAATTTTTTTTCATCTTATTTTTATTGTTTCAGTGAAGAGGAGATGTTAATATTTTTCTGAAGCCACTGTTTTTGGATTGATTATCTGCTAATAACAAGGTTACTATTTGTCATTGGTTATTTGATTGCTTTAAAATGGTTAACAGTTTGATGCAAAAAATTTAAATAATTTGCTGAGAATTTGAAAGGTATTTTGGCTGCAAAGACCTTTCAAATGAATGGGAGATCAGCAAGTTTAGTTGTTAAGCATGCACATGGTGGAATCCAGATTATTACAGATTGCATAAAATTAAGAAGAGCCCTGTCATAGACTCTAAGGACTTGAAAGGTTTGCTTAAGAATCATGTATATCCTTTAGGGCTAAGTCACAATGTTCAAATTCGAATTCGAATTCGACAGCCATGAAATTCGGATGAAATTCGACAAGGGAAAATTTCGGAAAAAAATTCAGATAAAATTCGCCTTCTATAATTTTGTTTATTTTTAAATATATGTATACTTCTAATAAATTATCAGAATAGCGACTGTTGTTGGGGAAAATCCGAGGGCGACCCAGCAGTTGCAGACACCCATGACCCAATAGGTACAAAGCATATACAAAGAATACCCACGACCAGCTGAGTTGTGTTTAGAGGCGGATAGCAGTGCTTTATAGAGGAAATTCGATTTTTTTTATAGAAGTTTGAAATTCGATTAAATTCGAACCTCATCCATGAAAATCGCCGTATCTTGTGACTTAGCTTTAGGGTATGAAAGTGAACAACAATTTAAATGGAAATATTTACACCAGAGATGTTGCCAAGTAGGGAAAGCTAACACTGCTAAAGCCCAGAAGCAAGCTATTTTATGCATATTGTTGAAGATAATATTGAATGTTGTGATGAAGCATATGGGGATTTTAACAACTATATGTAAAACGAGTTATCAATCATTAAGATGCACTCCACGTGAGGCTTATTTAACACATTATAAATTTAAGTCTATAACCAAAATAAGACTAATGGTGGAAAGAATTCAGGCAACTTTTGTCCAAGAAGGATAAAGAAGCCTCTAATAAGAAAATTAAAGGGAGAATGATTGCAAATACTGTTTGGAATTTTATTGTTGGAGTTCGTCTAGAAAGAAAATGATCCATATAGGAGCAAGGAGTCAGCTAATTCTACAGGGAAAGACACTTCAGCATGTTGCAGGGTCAAAAACCATACCCATATGGCATTAAAAGTTAGATATGTTTATACATTTATGTTCCTTCCAAAATTCTATGCAATTAGAAAAAAAACACTATCTAATTTTTAGTCAATGCAAAAGATATTGCCATTTAATTAATTGGACAGTTTTGTAACCAACACTGGCAAAAGCATAATCAATGGGACGGTTTTGTAATCAACACATGTTGAAAGGAGCAATTTTGCTTGAGCTGGAAATAGAAGTAGAATTTGTATTTAGTGGTCATTTCTACCTCTTTAGTTCCTGATATGAAGGCGTGCCAAATGTAAGAGCAGTCTACTAGGAATTTTAAAAGAACATCGGGGGTCTGAAACAAGCAATGGATGAGGACAATTGGTTCTACTATTCCAAAATCAGCAGAGAGGAGACAATTGTATGTTGTATCTCATAGATTGAGATGCTGTAGTAGCTATAGGCTAACAAGAAATGTCTTTTCACTAACCTATTTGAGAGTAATATACTTTGGTAGGGAACAATTGCTCCTACCAATTGGGTTTTTCACTCATCATTGAGGTTTTCCTATTTCATACCATTGTGTCATGTTTACATACTACTTCAATACTTTATTTTTTATATATGAACAACAATTTAATGCCTCCATAACCCCACTGTCATTTGGGATTCAAGTAGAACTGTAGCTTCAATGTTTGATTACCTATTTCTAACCTGGTTTAAGGGGAAATTATGAATACAAAAAAAATGTTATCACGATGCAATGTCCCCTGCGGGAACCTTGCCTCAATTTCCCTAATTTGCCCTAAGTAGGGTTTGGTATGATGTTCAGAACTGAGATTGTTGTATTAGTCCCTTAATTTTGAGCCTGCAATAGTATTCAACAATGTACACATATAATTTCCATGCTCAGGATATTCAATAAATGCCTTTGGAGCTCCATCCAATCAACCCATTGCTATTGTGAATTACCTGTGGGAGATCATACAAGGTGCCTTTGAGCCTATTCAATAGGTTCAGGGGCATGGAAGTGCGACTGTCATATTACCTTCTGCTTACCTCTTTGGAGTTCAGGGGTACGGAAGCACATCCATCATCAAACCCTGCTTAACCCAGATGGTCCCTTGGCTACTTGCCCTGCTTATATGTGCCGTATCTCCCCTCCACAATGGAATGGCAGATTGAATAAAGCTTTAAGGAATCATTACAGCCACTCTATTATACAAAGGCAGAATTATTACAAGAACAATAGTGTATATATATAACAGTAGCAATATAATAATCTTCAATACTGACTTAGCCAATTTAGAGAGATATCTAGGCTGCTGGTTAATATATTCATATCTGAATTTGAAGGCTCTTCTAAATGCTTGAGTTTCTACCTCTTCAATCCCTCATACTTGATGTGGTCTTCTACATTTTATATCTGTATGTCTCTATGGAGGGAAACAATCTTTGAGAGATGTTGACCCTTAAGAATGGTCACAACCTTTCTTAATGATGATACCTCTGCATAACCCAACCTAATCACTGCCTTGTTAACTTAATGAAGTTGTTTAATCACTATTAAGATCACAGCTTTATAAAGAATAAGATCACTTCTTAATGAGATCTCTTTGCTGCTCCTTAATTACTAATAAGATCAATTAGATCATTACTCTTATTTGTAATCGCAGCATATAACATGATTGCAATCGCTGCATACAAATACAGTTTGTTTTAGTTTGTCACCTAAAAGGGATCATTATTTAACACATGAATCACTGCCATTATATTTTGTTGCTGACTTCAATGCTTGCTTTCCATATCTACCACTTTTGTATAGTTGGTTATTATACCTGAGACATAGAATTCGGGTGTCAGAATAAAGTGAATACTGGCTGTGTGACACATCATGTAACACATCCTATTAAACTTATCTTTGTCCTTAGAATGGTCGATCAAATGAATCTTATTGAATTGGTTTTAATACAAATTCTGAATCGGTCAGCATGATAGGTATATTGGTTCCTTGACAAATTGATTAGTAAATTCTTTATGTCATTGGTGTTTTGTTTCAACCACTTTATCACTTAAAGTTATTACAAGTCATAGTTGGCAAGAATTGCTATTTTCATAATGCAAAAAATTATTAATCATGCCTTGCATAGACAACTTACAGAACAATTCCATCTATTAGTATCCTAGCTAAGGTAAAGCCAGAGCATAACTCTCTATCTTTGTTAATGAGCTTGACAACAAAACATGCTGTCTTGAAGGCTTAAAAAAAATTAATAATAAATTTATCACTTGATATACACACCAGTCACTGAGAAACAAGTAAATATCATGGTTACACCATTAGCTAGGACCTATTTTAGACACCAACGCATGACTTGCTGTGACGTTGGGATGAGTAATGCAGGCTTCTTTGAACCATAGTTATAATTTCAGTTTTGATGCAATGGATTTCATATTCCATGAGTTTTGTATACATTTGACAATATTTAAATATCTACATGTGTTATTCCTTTCAGCTAAAATTTATGTTTATACTTATGTGATCGATGTATACTTTGTGTATGTGATCGATGTATACTTTGTGTATGTGATCAAAATAGCTTCTATTTGATGAGTCTATTGTCTTTAAGTTTTATTTATTAAAAAGGGTGTATGAAACAAATTTTAAATTCTTAAAAATCTTTGAATTTCTTGGGTCTTTCAGTTCTCCTAGTCTTTGTCAAGTCTGAGTTTAAGTAAAAATCAGCTTGTTGAGTGTGAGGCGAGTCTGAACATTGTAACACTGGCTGAATTTATAATTTTTGAACACAATGATTGATAGCACGACTATGAAGTACACAAAAAATAATGCACTTTAAAAAGACTTGTATCTGAAAAGGAGATTGTATGGAGCTTAAATAGAGGCCCAAAAGTTCTCAAAATGTGAACACTTCAACAACACTTGACAAATTGCAATTTTTGAAAAATCCGTGCATCAAAATCAGAAATCGTCTACTAGTGCATAGAGCACGAAAAATTAGCCCAAATAAAAAAACTTGCTTGAAATTTGAAGGTTGGAAGTTAAAGATATGAGCCTATTAAGTTTGTCTTTAAATTGCAACTTGCCAATGGAGAGGGGGCAAAATTTGAAATAGAATTGTATACCAAATATATCAAACTTCTGCCAAAGATGGAGGAACTACCAAAGATAGTTGTCTCCAAATAAATTTGGACTCTTCTGCCAGATGTAGAGATTGTCTTGCTAACTTTGGACCTTTGCCAAAGTTGGTGTAATTGTCAAAATTGCTGTTAAATGTAGTAGAGGCACCAAAGAATGACACGAAGGATGAGGAGTGCAGTAACGACAATTTTTTTTAAAATTTTTTTATATTAAAAAGGTTAATAAATAATTAAATTAAAAAAAATATAGAAAAGAGGGGAAATGTGGGCTTGAAGCCATATCCAATCACCTTGACAAGGGTTTGCAGACCTTGCTAAGGGCCATGGGGCCCAAAGGGTGCTGTAGGGCATACCTTTGAGTACCTTGCAGTACCCTTGTGAAAGGATTTGTGTACATTCTTTTTTCTTTCTGAAAACTTTTTAAAAATATTAAAAGTTTTGCCAACCAACAATTTGTTGTCCTCGTGAAAGGGTTTGTGTACGTTCTTTTTTTTTTCTGAAAACTTTTTAAAAATATTATAAGTTTTGCCAACCAACAATTTTTTTTTGCCTTAGAGCTCAATTTTTTTCAAAAGCGATGATTTGACAGTTGATCTATAGGTTCTTAAAAAATACCCCACTTCATATGACAGCCTATGCTCTAAATACTGAATGGCATGCAACTAGACCTGGGAGAGTGCTTCCATTTGATGATGAAAGGGTGGAAGAAGGCTTCACGAAATCCCTTGTGGAAATGTATACTGAGGATGAGTCTATCAAACTTAGAGCACAATGGCTAGCTTTTGTGAATCTTTGTGGCCCAACATTTAGTAGACTAGAGTCAAGGATGGATAGAGCTACCTTAGTTTAAAACGATCCCATTGGATGGTGTACATGGCATGGCAAGGATGCATTAGAGTTGAGGATGCTTGCCACTTGACTCCTTTGACAAATTGCTAGTTCCTATGCTGCAGAGAGGAGTTGGTCTAGATATAACTTCATCCAATCAGTCAAGAGGAATAAGCTTACGTCAAGATGATCAAAGAAGCTGGTGGCTGTGCATAATGCCTTGCGGCTCCAGGACCATCAGACTCTTGAGTATCATTAGACTCCAGCTGCATGTTGGGATGTTAATCTCAAAGATACTACACAAGTTGATAATGAGGAAGGACATGGTATATTGCTTGGGGATCCCATTAGATTAGCATGAGAAAACCTCTCGTACTGGCAGTGATTCAGACTTCGATAATGATGTAGTGTTAGGAGATACTGATTAGGGACAGCTGCATATTTTTATATTTTTGTTATTTTATAGTTGAAAGTTTGTAATTTCTATATAATATACATGCACATTGTCAATGAATGCAATTAAATTTTGTTAAAAAGTAATTTATTTGTCACTTTTTATAAAATGAAAATCCCAATTGACCTCTACTATCATGTGTTAATGTTCTATTATGTATATGATGAGTACTTTATCAATGCTTATCAATGATCATATGATCAATGAAAATTTTCCCTATTTTTTTAATAGCCATCCCCAAAAAATGGGTCCCTCCCGTCCCTGCCCCCAAAATGTGTCCCCCATCCTCGTCTTGGAAATTTGGGGTAAGATGGGAATTTTTCCCAAAAATAATTTTTTCTTCGTTTTACAAATTTTCTGTGATGACTTTTAATGTCACTAAATTTCTTCAAGTGTTTAAATCGTTTCTAATTCTGTTAATTACTAAATTGATAATTAATCCCAGAAACAAGATGGAGAAGTTTAAATGAATGTTATAATGAACTATGTATGTGTAGTATCTAACATTGTGAAATTTTGACTCCTGCATTGGAGTAGAGGTCAGAAACTCTACAAACTTAGAGAAGAAAATATCAGGCTAATCTGCATACAGCTTACACAAGCCTTAACAAATACACCTGACTGAGGCTAAAATTCGAGCCACAATACAAGCCAACTTGGTAGATGCGAATTAACTCTCTTTAGGGGCAGTTTGTTTTTGATCTTGCTGCCCTCTTCTGTGTTCTATGAACTTTTTAGTTTGGATGGTAGATTATGGTTTGTACGCCCTTGATGTTACCTGGATTCCAATGCAGAGTTATTTGTGTTTCACATTAAAGCTCATTAAAACAACTTTTTGAAATCATATGGCCATCCTCTTGAAATTGTTAGTGCATCTGCCTGCAGGGCAAGGTTTTCAATACAACATACTATTTTCAAACAGATCTAATGCATATTGATCCTACACTGTGGGAATCAAAGGAACTGTAAGGCAAGACACCTCTAATACACATTGAAACTCCAGCAAGTTTGGATTACTGATACGGTGTATGAAATATGAATTGCTTTAGAAAGTTTGATTAAAGTTAGAAACATTGGATTTTGGTAGATTCTATGCTATGTTGTAAGAAAAGAAAAATATCTGGAAGAATCTAGATATGGTAGGTGCAAGATTTTTTTTGCTGGAATTAGCATGTGATAAATGAGATAAGCTATATTAGTTCGATTGAAGTTAGATACATTGGATTTTGGTAGATTCTATGCTATGTTGAAAGAAAAGAAGAATATCTGGAAGAATGTAGGTGTAACATTTTGTTAGCTGGAAGCAGCATGTGATAAATGAGATAAGCCACATTCATTAGTTGGTTCATGCTTAAATGTACCTGAGCTTTGTTACACTACAATCTCATTACATGCCCACTCGGGTTATGGGTTGCCTTATTGCTGTGAGATAAATTTGAATATGGGACACAATCTTATGGTTATCTTACATTAGCATTGCAGCACAACTCTTGGACCATTCATATTGCAGTTTTAATAATCAACAGAAAGAAAAGAAAATTTAATTTGATTAGAAAATTAGAGGACATCTTTATTAGGCTTCTTCTTCTGACATATTTTATGTTAAAGCTAAATCATTGAATTCAGGGACATTTTTTTCTCTAATATCTAACATATCGCAGGAAGGTATTGCAGCAACCTTTGGAAACGGAGTAGCTTCTGCATGTGTTGTGAATATAGGTGCTCAAGTTGTATCCATTTTGTGCATTGAGGTAAGGAATTCAATTGATTTCTTGAAGCAGGTAGTGCATATCTGGTAATTTGATGATCAATGAGGAAGAGTGCAGTAAATGTGAACTTTCCTTGTTTAAAAAATCTGGTTCTGTTAGATATTTTCAAATAGAGATTTACAATTTGAAATCCATTTCTTTTTTGTGTTTTCCTTTTGCCATTCATGATGCGTGTATTTGTTGTCCTCATATATGTGATTATGCTGTATTCAGGATGGAGTTGCTTTGCCAATGACAGGAGTGACACTCACATTCGGTGGAGAGGTAGATTATTTTGATATATTTATATCTGATAGTCTGTAGAAAATAACATAGATCCTATTCTATTACAAAACATACATGATACAATCTTGAATTTTATTTGTTATATTGAAAATACTGTTTTACTGATCTTTGCTACATCTCTCCAATACTCAGGCTGAAACAACATAAGCCTTACAGCCAACTTGCTATGAAATACTAAGGAATAACTAATTAGAACAAACTTTCTTGGAGGTTTTTAACTAGAGTGGGTTTTAAGAAGATTTGAAGAAGAAAACCAAATAGTCTTGTAACTGAAAAGTCACCTTATAATGATAGTTACAAGATTTGGACTTGGCATGAATTCGCAAGATAATTTTTGACTAAGACTTGGACTTAGCTTGAACTTAGCAAGCTGGTTTTTGACTTGGACTTGAGCCTAGCACTTAGATTAGGCCAATATTTAACCAGACCTTGGTAAATTGTAAAAAGCATGAAAAGTAGAGATTAATGAAGATATAAACCTTTTATGATGTACCCTTAAATAGATATACTTTAAAGACGATAGGCTAATCAAATAAAACTCAGAAAAGCTACTTTGATCACATGCACTTGTAAATATTGATCATAAGAACAGCATTTATAAATATATGATATGAGAAATAGAGCCTTTTATCTCCTTATCATTAGGGGCTTTGAATCCTACCCCACAAATAGTAATTGCATCTACCGTGTTTTTCCAATAAGCAGACCTATAATAAAGAAAATATACAAAAAAATTGAGTTTAAATTTAACTTTTACAAAGTTACAAATGCTTAAGTTAAAAAAATTCAAAAGACAAAGGAATCAAATAACATGTTTAAAGACAAAAATAATAATCAATTATGTGGTTGTGTAAATAGGAATGGATCAATAGAACCAAAAATCTTCAAAATAATGGTTGGTTTTTTTGGAATAGTGCATGGTATGATCTGTGAAATTAATCTAGATCCATGATTTATAGGCCCAATACTAACACATTGTAATTAACACTGATATTGACATTACTATCAGTGGTTGAAGATCTAGGTAATGAAGGCTGAGGAATGGAAGAACAAGACTCTCTATGAATGGCTGCCATCTCTTCTCTTTGCCTCTTTTTTGGTTTCTTAGCTGGCCAAAGATCTCCAATTGACTTTGCATCTCACACACAACATCAAGAGGTGCATTTGTGCACAAAGTAACATTTTGGCATGGTATTTGTGCGAGTTGATATTTCAATTAATTAATGCGTCTCCTTGTAATTTTCATTATGCAGTGTTTGCAAAACAAGTCCCCTTTATTTGGCCTTAGGAGGACATCCTTCCAACATGGACCCTTTCTAATTGGATCTGACATTACAACAATCTATTAATTTGATGTAAGCTGCAATAACAAGTAAACATAAAATAATTTAATACTTAGGGTTTCTAGATAAATGAAGATAAAAAAAATAGGAAAAAAACGATTAGAGTTTGTAGCTAAAAAATAAAAAATTGGAAAAACATTGCTAGGGTTTGCTCATGAAAACAGATAAAATAACAAAAAAATGTATAATGGAAGAAGCAAAAAATAGGGAAAAATGAGTTCTCTTCATTTTTCTCTCATTTATTTTTTATTCAATGAATTTAAAATGAAAAATAAAAACTAGTGTAGAAGATACATGAAATGGAAAAAAATAGGGGAAAGATTTAAAGTAGGAAAACACCTATTCAAATTGGTTTCAGCTTGACGGTGGCCTGCTCAAAAGCAATGGTGGGCTCTTCTGAATGCATTGTAGGCTCCTTTAGATCCATTGAAGGCTATTACAAACCTATCCAAGTTGAATTTAATCATCAATGTTTGCTGCTCAACTTGTCTGTTGGTTTTTGTTTCAATGGATTTTGTTTTTGCATCAGTATTCTTTTTTCCTTCTTTCCTGTGGTAGCAAATGTAATGAATGTCTTTTGAGACTATTAGAGGTCATTAAAGTGATAGAGGTTCCAATATTTTATATATTTTTTTCTGTTATTAACGTCTCTGGTGAGTGGCCAAGTCTAATCAATGTGACTTTCCAGTTTTTGTGAGTTTGGATGACTCATCGACAAATTGGTTCTTGAATCTCCCAGCCGTGGCTACCGTAATCCACCTTGGGACTTGGAACATTTTTGCATTTCCAAGGAAGTTTTGTAACTATGCTTATAACACATTCCAAGGCCTCCAGAACTCATAGGCCTTGTCTTTCCCATCTTTTATGTTTTTTTTGGCCATAGAAAAAACCATTCTAAATGCTTAATTTTGTTAGAGGAAGGTTTGGTCATAGTTGAACTAGTGACATGCTTGACCTCTGTTGAACACTTACCCATTTCATCTTTTCTCTTTATGTTCAATCACTTTTAGTAGTCAAGTCTTTCAATTCATCTTCCTTTGTTTTCGTTTGACAATCAGTTCCTAAAATTTATTTTTAGTTGTCAGTTTGCAAGAACGATCCTTCAAAATTGTTTAGCAAAGGGGCTAGGTTCAATGAGAATATTTAAGCGACCAACTTGTTGTGAAATA
Source organism: Cryptomeria japonica (assembly GCF_030272615.1). NCBI lineage: Eukaryota > Viridiplantae > Streptophyta > Pinopsida > Cupressales > Cupressaceae > Cryptomeria > Cryptomeria japonica. The sequence goes on from NC_081412.1 coordinate 578,476,053, forward strand.
TGGATCGAAGAATAATGACAGCGATTCTGGAAGACTGATTGCCGTGAGTTATTGATCATCTCCATCATTGAATCCGGTTTAAATACAAGAGGAAAGGTTGCCTACGTAGGGACATGTCCATATGTGGCAGTTGCCACGTATGGACATGCCCCTACGGAGGCAACCGTTCATAACAATTAGTTTGTTTATGTTTAATTTCCGAACTGTATGCTCTGTTAATATATCACTCTCCAGATAATAACCGATTTACCATCAGTTAGATTCACGAGGGCTATATCTTAACACTCCCTCTTAGCAGGAGTGGATCTAAGTAATTTTCTTGGGAGCATATTCTGTCATGACTTCCGACACAATTCGGGACAACATTTAATATAGTCTTGTCATGACAATAAACTCAATATCATGATATCCAGCTCAGTTCGGGACAATCACTTAAGAAGTCAATCATGAAATGATCACATACTTTAGGATCAAGATATCCGGCACAGTCCGGGACAACAACTTAATGTAGTCAATCTTGACACTTGGTCAACTATTGTCAAGATCGTCACCTTGAAATAGTAACCTTAAACATAAGAAGATCGTCATCTTCTTGAACACAGTTAGAATATTGCAATATACATTTTATTTATTTATTCATGAACAAATTACACATGGTAGGAATTTCATCCTAATAATCTCAATTATAATCTAGTCATACCAAGTTTACTTTTGAAGTATTCTATCTTCAATCTTGCAAGTGGCTTGGTGAAGATATCAGCATTTTGCTCTTCAGTATTGATGTACACTAGTTTTATGACGTTTCGATCTACCATATCTCTTATGTAGTGATAAGGGATCTCAATATGTTTGGATCGATTGTGAAAAAATGGATTTACTGAGAGCTTGATACAGCTCTGATTATCACAGTGAATTATTGTTGAATTCAGAGTTTTTCCAAATAATCCAAATAATAACTTTCTTAGCCATACCGCTTCACGAGCTCTCATGGAGGCTGCCATATATTTTGCTTCGGTGGAGCTTTGTGCAACTGCTGACTGTTTTTTGCTGAACCAAGATATCATAGCAGAACCAAGACTGAAGCAACAACCTGTAGTACTTTTACGGTCAGTGGTACTTCTGGCCCAATCAGAATCAGAATATCCTTCAAGTTGAATCTCAACATTTTCATACTTTAAGCCAAGTCCGATTGTGCCTTGTAAATATCTTAGAATGTGTTTAGCAGCCATTAGATGTATCTTCTTAGGTTCACACATGAAGTGACTTAATACATTTGTAGCATAGCAGATATCAGGACGAGTATTTACCAAATACATGAGTGAACCGACGATTTGTCTGTAGAGTGTGGGATCTGTAGGTTCTGAATCTTTTGCCTCAATTTTCAGCTTGTGCAAATTAGTTTCCATTGGTGTAGCTAATGGCTTACACTCCATCATCCCAAATCTAGTTAGAATATCTGTGGTGTACTTTCCTTGATTTAGGAAGATGTAGTTTTTCTTCTGCCATACTTCTAATCCCAGAAAATAATGTAGAAGCCCTAGATCCTTCATATCGAATTCTGCTACCAGATCTTGCTTACATTTCTCAATGAGATTATCCTCTCCTGTTATCAAAAGATCATCCACGTAAAGGACCAATATAATCATATTGCCATTTGAAACCTTGAAGTAGATGTTGGGATTTGCTAGGTTCTTGGAGTACCCTAGTTTGGAGAGATAGTTGTCTATCCTTGCATACCAGGCCCTAGGTGCTTGTTTTAACCCATAGAGAGCTTTCTTTAGTTTACAAACATAGCAATTTTTATCACGTATGGTGAATCCTTCTGGTTGTTTTATATATACTTCTTCTTCAATTGAACCATTTAGGAAGGCAGTCTTTACGTCCATTTGTTGAATTTTCCATCCTTTGGATGCTGCAATTGCAATGATTGTTCTTACTGACGTATACCGGGCAACTGGGGCAAATGTCTCTTCATAATCAATTCCTGCTTTCTGAGAGAATCCCCTGGCCACAAAGCGAGCTTTATGTTTTTCAATGCTGCCATCAGATGCATATTTGATCTTGAATAACCACTTGGATGAGACAACTGATTTGTCTTTTGGTCTAGGCACTATATCCCAAACACCATTCTTTAGAATAGATTGATATTCTTCAACCATAGCATCTTTCCAAGCCTGTTTTGATAAGGCTTCTTTGACATTTGTTGGTTCAGAATTTGTGAGTTCGGTTAGAAGTGCAGCATAACATTTTAGAGTTCTTGTTCTCTTATTTTCTTTGGAAATTTCATGTGGTTCTACATTATTCTCTTCAATCATTTTCCTTGCCCATAGAGGTCTTTTTTTGTTATTGAGTGTTTCAATATTTTCATCAACAAGAGGTTCAAAAGCTCTTATGATGTCCTCCCTCTCAGTGTCTGAAGATTCGGAATTTTCTATGATATTCTCCCTCTCAATCTCAGTTATGTGATCTTCTTCTTCTTTAGTAATGTTATCATCCTCAGGTTCTTTGAGTGTAGTGTTTTCTTCAAACTTTACATCTCTACTTATCTCAACAGATTTTTTCCCTGGAATGTAAATGCAATATCCTTTAGTATTTTCACTATAGCCAATGAAGATACCTCTTTTTCCGGATGGTTCTAGTTTTGTCCTCTTTTCTTTAGGAACATGGATATTTACGGGACAGCCAAATATCCTTAAATGACTTAAGTCTGGTTTGTTCCTTGTAAAAGCTTCTTCAGGAGTTATGTTTTCTAGAACTGAGTGTGGACATCTGTTTTGAATGTAGACTGCTGTATTTGAAGCTTCTGCCCAGAATGAAGTGTGTAAGTTTTGGTCATGCATCATGGCTTTTGCTGCTTCAATTATGGTTCTGTTCTTTCTTTCTGCTACTCCATTCTGTTGTGGATTATATTGTACAGTATACTCCCTCTTAATCCCAACAGAATTACAAAAGTCTTTGAAGTTGTCAGATGTATATTCTCCCCCATTGTCGTATCTTAACACCTTAATTTTCTTCCTTGACTGGTTTTCTACTAGTGCCTTGAATTCTTTGAACTTAGATAGTACTTCATTTGAGTCTTTGCACTTTAGAAAATATATCCATGTTTTTCGAGAGTAGTCGTCAACAAAGATTATGTAGTATAAGGATCCAGTTAGGGATGGTGTTGACATGGGACCGCATAGGTTTGAGTGAATTAGTTCTAAAATAACTTTTGATTTGTGCTCGCTTGAGGGAAAAGAAACTTTCACATTCTTTCCCAAGGCACATCCTTTGCAAATGCCTGTGTGTTCAGATTTTAGTTGGGGCAGTCCTGAAGTAATCTTCTTTATGTTGGATAGAGAACTATATCTTAGGTGTCCTAATCTTTTGTGCCATAATTCATTATTATTTGAAACTTCAAGATTTAGTGCTTCCTTTTGATCACTGCATAGTTTGTATAGGCTACCATCTCTTGAACCTACTGTTATGGCATTTTTGATATTTGTATTTTTAGGCTAGAGTACAACTTTATCTTCATTGAAGGTAACCCGATATCCTTGATCAGCTAGGCCTGAGATTGAGACTAGATTTCTTTTTATTCCAGGTACAAACAGAACATCCTTTAATTGTAGAGATACTCCATTTCTTAGTTTGATAGTACAGGTCCCAATACCTTTCACAGGATATGTGGAGTTATCTCCAATAGTAACCTCTTCACTTGAGTGCCCGTTAAGTGTTTCAAACTGATTTCTGAATCCAGTTATATGCCTTGATGCTCCACTGTCTACGATCCAAGTGTTTTTATTTGTATTTATTTCGCTTGATAGGGCTAAGAAGAAAAGTGAGTTTCTCCTTTGACTTCGACTAGAGTAGCTTGTGTTTTCTTCCTTTCTGGACAATTCCTGTGAGTGTGCCCATATTTGTCGCATTTGTAACACTGAATTTTAGACATATCTCTTTTTTGATGGTTTTTATTTCCTCTCTTCCGTTTGGAGAACTTTTTCTTTTTGTTGAAGGTATTTGTATTAAGTGCTTGGATTTCTCCTTCTTTATTTGGCCCTAATCCTCTTGAGATTAGTCGAGATTCCTCTTGAATGCACTCATTCTTAAGTTGTTCAAATTTGGGTAAGGGGGGTGTTCTGCTAATACATTGAATGTAGGATTCCCATGAAATTGGTAATCCTCTTAGGGCTATGAGAGAGATTTCTTGATCATCTACCTCATTTCCAATAGTTTGTAATTGGTCTTTTACTTCAGATATCCTTGAAAAGTATGTAGATATTGTATCATCTTTATTCATCTTTATGTTTAAAAGTTGTTGTTTCAAGGTTAACATTCTGCTCGCATTGTCAACTTCATATGTATTTTTAATGGTTTTAAATACTTCATATGCTTTAGGCAGTCTGGCTATAGATGGAAGAATATGATCTTTGACTGAGTCAATAATTATTTTCTTTGCTTTATTATTACACCTTTTCCAGGTAGATTTCTCTAGTTCATCATTTGGCATGTCTAGATTTTCTTCTATGTAAGACTCTAATTCTAGTTCTTCAAGAATGGCAATGATTCGTATCTTCCAGGAAACGAAGTTGGAGGCTCCTTCGAGTCTATCTTCCACTCTCATATTACTGGACATTTTGAATATTTTCTTAGTCGGATATATCCTCTGCGTATATAGCCTCTGCATCGATTTGTTATTTACTTCCGATAAATGCTTATGGGTAATATGGCTGTCTAATTTATTCTCTTAATATGCTGGCTCTGATACCATGTTGTGAAATATGGATCGAAGAATAATGACAGCGATTCTGGAAGACTGATTGCCGTGAGTTATTGATCGTCTCCATCATTGAATCCGGTTTAAATACAAGAGGAAAGGTTGCCTACGTAGGGACATGTCCATATGTGGCAGTACTGATTGCCGTGAGTTATTGATCGTCTCCATCATTGAATCCGGTTTAAATACAAGAGGAAAGGTTGCCTACGTAGGGACATGTCCATATGTGGCAGTTGCCACGTATGGACATGCCCCTACGGAGGCAACCGTTCATAACAATTAGTTTGTTTATGTTTAATTTCCGAACTGTATGCTCTGTTAATATATCACTCTCCAGATAATAACCGATTTACCATCAGTTAGATTCACGAGGGCTATATCTTAACTAGCTGAACTGATCCAATTTTGGATTATGATTTAAAATATTATAGGGAAAAAATGTGAATTCGTTCTTTAATATGTTTGATTTTTTTAAATGAGTATAAACCAGTATGAATGATAAATCTTACTTTTTTGAACTTTTTTGTTGGTCTCCTTCAAATATTTACAATTATTATTTAGTTGTATAGGTTAGTTACATTTATTTAACACTAGAAAAGATTTTGTTTTTTAAGTTTGTTCTTGTGGCTGTTGCTACCTACTTGTTATATTTTCTGTTTTTTCTTTTTGTTCTTCTTGAATTGCAGAACAATTTTTGGTTCAAATATCAGCTATTGTTGTTATTAATATTTGTATTCACAATCCGTGATGTTTAGCATTGTGAATTGTGGAGGCATTCATTATGCATAGTACAAGCTGCAGTTTGAACATATGCAAGATGCAAAGTCATTTAACAGATGTGCAAGGAATGTAGGTGTATGTTTATTTGTTGAAAATTTTCAGGGATTATGTTTTGAATATCTTTATATTGTTGTCTTGGGACCAATATTTTGACCCTTTTCAAGATTTCATATATGAGTGATTACTTCAAAGAGTTGGAGTTCTGTAAGTGAGCAATTAAAACACTGAAAATGTGTTGTTGACCTACTAAGATTTGGTTTTTGAATTTCTAATATGATGGCAATTTACTTAATTTTCAAATGTAAAATGAATCTCTTCCTCTCTCTGAAAGATGTCTTCTCTCGTGTATTTAACATTTTGTTGGTTTTGCATGACTATTTGGACATTTTAGGTTGTGAGCTACTGCAAAATATATTGATGTTTTTTAATCTCATCGTTGTAGGATATATCTAGATGCCTTCTATGGGTGGAACAGCGCCGTCAAACTTGGCCACCAATTGACACTGATCCCATGGGGAAGCCAATAGATTTTCTTATGCTTAATAGGTTGAAGGAGACCTTCTGCAAATTTAAAGTAAGATCTCATTGGCAGCTTTTATAATTAACTGTTTTTTTGAGGAAACTGCATGCTTTCTAAAGTAACAGGAATTATTCTATCAAGTTCCTATGGGGTCAATAAGGCAGAGATGAATGAGAAAATCATATCTTTTTGAGAACTTTGATGAATATTGCATAAAATTTAGAACTTGTTGAGCAATAGTGGCATAGCCAAATACGTTTACTATCTTTCATTTTGATTCTTTGAATTTTCATTTGATATCCTTTCATGTGTGGTGTTCTGATCTGTTAAGTTGTCAAGCTAAGTTACAAACATCTTACTTTTGAGCCTTGCAACTTACAAGGATAAATACAAAGAGCAAATTTTCATTGATATCCTTTCATGTGTGGTGTTCTGATCTGTTAAGTTGTAAATTTTCATTGATAGCCTTTCAACTTACAAGGATAAATAGAAAGAGGTAAGTTTAAATAATATTCGTGTACGCTACTAGGAAAAGACATGTAGAGTTGATCCTCTGGTATAAATGACATGAGAATATGACTAGTGGCTTACAAAAATGATAGTAAACATTAGGCCTTATTGGAAGGCCATTTCTTGGAACCAAACTAGAGAATGGTGTTTTATACAAACTACAATGGAAAGCATTATGGTCTGTTTCACTACTGCTCTCTTATTTCACAATTTGAATCAGGAAATGAAGTAGCTGACTATCGTACAAATGAAACCATTTGGATTCCATGATGGGTCAACTTCATTGTTTTTTCCTAGATACATAGCTTCCACGTTAACCTTTAAAACTTTTCAAGAGTGAAAAATCCATCCTAGTAGCACTCCCTATCATCATGGTACCCTCTTTCACCAACTCAAGTTTTGTCACTATCCTGTATAGTAGCCAAGTTATTATTGTTCACAAGTATGGCATACCCTTTTATCTTCATGTCAATTTTGTCTAGAGCTTTCACTTTCTACAAAGCTTCTAATTCCTTTTTATGAGCTTTGAGTCTGGATTGCTGAACTTGACCTTGATCCATAGAGGGGGTTAGATCAGTAGATCTGTTGTATTAGGCGCGCAGAAAGATGGTGGGTGTGAAGAAGAGAGGACTGTTCAGCAATGTTCATGAAATTATCATAAAACAGAATTCATTTTGTTTGTTAAGTTCTTGATTTGCCTATGGACATTAATTAGCTCCAAGCAATTGAGAACATGCAAATACAAAGAAAATAAGGAAAGTTGCAGGATATGTCACCCTTTGTTAGGATAATATTTAATATATCTCTATAGTTAATGGTCAATCATATATGTAATTTCCTGTTAGGTAGAGGTTGTGTTAGACATCTTAAATGTCTACAACTGTAAGTAGCTGAAGTAGTTAGGCTTATTAATGTTTGTAGTGCTATGCCACTGCTTTATATTGTAATCCCTCCTTTTTCCCTTAATAGACTAAGAATTACCATTTCACTTCATGAACATGGTATCAGAGCATAGGTGAAATTTTTTCGAAAATTTTAATCTTTGTAAAAATTTTCGGAATTTTTTCCAGTCTTCTCCAAAACCCGCCTAGGGTTTTCAGTCTTATTTTTCCCACCTGTTTCTTAAATCTGTAATCTGCGATTTTCATTTTCGCATGAGATTTTTTCCGTTTTTTCAAAAACACTTGGCTACCCACGTCGGGATTTATTTCCCGCTCGTTATCTTCGAGGTTTTTTTTTTTCTCTTTCGGCAGCAGTCTGTCTGCAAATCACGATTTTCGGCTAGTGCAATTTTTTGGGTTTTTCATGGTGCAAAAAAGGTTTCATTGTTTTGTCGCATTCTCTACTTTTAGCTGCATGAAAAGGGTTTCATTGTTTCCCGCCTTGGGTCTGCGCAACGACTCTATTAACGGGATTTTTTTCTTTATGCGCCATCTTTGACTCGCCCCTGTGTCTTCAGCCTGCGTTTTGCTGTCTTCGGCTCATTCCGTGATTTTTGTCTGCGAATCTGTAAGAACCTTTCACAGGCTGTGTTTATTATCTCTGTCCTTTTAGTTGAACCTGGTGCATTTGTGTTGCAATAGCAATTGTTTTTGACAGATAAAACAAGTTTTGACAAGATATGAAGGAAAAAGCAACAGTGCTATAATCTGGAAATTTATTAATTTCAGCCTGAGGTCTCTTATAACATTCAAACAACACTAATATTCCATGGAATGCTAATAGAATAATTTCATAGGTATATTACTGATTTTTCGATTGGAAATTCATCAAACCCTTGCTGTTCATGCAAGCAAATTTATGACAGCAGCTTACTGTTTATTCAATACTAACCGGAATCGCCCATGCAATAGCTCAAAGTGTCAAGGAAGACTAGGCGCCACCTTTAGTAATTTTTCCATGATTTTTAGAAGCCCCCTTGCCAAAATCGCAGTCTTCCAGCCATCTAGGATACGGCTTCCAAAGCAGGTCAAATCAGCAACCAATCACTTCAGAATTTCTTTATTTCTTCTCTACCTGTAGTTATCAAACCCTCTTCAAAGAACAATGCCTCTTTCTCCAATCTGCTCAAATTTGGTCTCTGAATGAAACAAACAGTAACAAAATCATCTAACATTTCACAGACTCTAATGTTGTTGCACAAGAATCCAACGTTTCCTTGCACCGATACCTCCGGTCACCCGCAGAATAATCTTCTGCTGAAAACCCTTGGCCAAGTGTCTTCTCAGAGCAAAAATCAGAATATCTTCAATCACCTCCCTTCTTTTCAAAACTCAAGGCAACCTTATAAACTTTCCAAAAGATGAATTAGGGCTGCAGCCCTAATTGGCGCAACTTCCCAAGTTGCACGATTTTATTATTTAAAAGGTGTTTAAACTTTTAATATTTCTTTTTGACTATTAAGGTGTCAAAAATAAATCATCTCCAGTCTAATATAAAAAGTGGCCCCATCCGATGAGAAATAGACCCTCACTTAAGTTATAACTTAAAGTGACTTAATAATATTAAAACATTAAAGTTTGCCACTTAATATTTAATTAAAGTAATTAAATATTGATATCTCCCTAAGTATCCATCAGAATTGCCTGCCATTAGAACTGGAGACTGCCAAACCATACTCTGCCACTGCCCAACCCAACTGGCTAAAAATAGCAAGATTGCTAAAAATAGAAAGTATCTCAAGCGGAGTCCTAGAGACCTCAAATGAGAACCATAATGCTCACTCTGAAGATGAAGAATTAATCTCCAGAAGACCCTCTAACCAACCTCATCAGCCTACGAGGGTTAGTGATAGGCTAATCTACTCAACTGACAAATGTCAACTAGCAGGGGACATCACAGAATCCCTTTTTTGCACCCTTGATGCAAACCTTCTTTTCTCAATTTCCTCTTTTTTACCCAGTTTGCGTTTGGTGGCTGCGAGTTTGTGATTTTTGGTCGCGACTGAGCGTAGTTTGCAACTCGGATTTTGTGCTGGGTTTGCAGCTGCGCGACCTAGGGTTTATTCGAACCCTCAGTAACTTTTCCTGTTAATAGGCTCAGTTTTTTTATTTTTGTTTATTCTGCAGGCTAGGATTTCTACACAACTGGCTAAGGTTTTTCTTTTTAATCCTTAGTTTCAAGCCGGATTCGCATTTTGATTGAAGATTCCTTGAGGGTTTTTCAAGATCTCTTCTGGGTTGCTTTCAAATTTTTCTAGGTCTTCCAAAAATTTTACCTCGAAATTTGTTCAAGTGGGTGCTGTTGAAATTTTTTGGGATTTTTTTTTTCAGTGTAGTGTTTTTTGTGCCTTAACCAGTTTGACCTCGGGGTACATGATGGCATCTTTGACAAATATAATGCTCGAAAGCAGCTTGATGTTCAATGGGAAGAATTACAACACTTGGAACCAATGCATGCTTACGATCTTTGAATATCGTTGCTTGGCAAAAGTTGTTCTCGACACCATCTCTCGTCCTACCACTGCTGGAAGAGACCAAGACAAATGGGATGAGCGCAACTGTGAAGCGGTGATCCTCATCAAACTTTCAGTGACTGACGATTGGCTACCCCAAGTGTCGTCCGACAAGACAGTTGCTGTGATCTGGACGCTCCTGAAGGATCTCCATGAAACATCAGATAAGAGTCGTGTGTTCTTTCTTAAGAACATGCTCTTTTCGATAATGATGTAAGAGAAGACCCCTCTCAGGAGCATTTGACAAAGATAAAGGATATTTGCGACCAGCTGGAAGCTACTGGTCGAAAAATGGAGGAAGAAGATATGGTGGTCATTACTTTGAAGAGTCTCCCACGTTTGTATGAGCATTTCATTGAGACGTTGAATATCACCTCCACCAATGTTGATCTCAAATTTGCAGATCTTTGCAACAAGCTGCTACAACAGGATTATTGGAGACAACAGTTTGGGAGCAGTACTAGTCCCACCTCCACAGAGCAAGCGTTCTCTGCCAAATCTTCTGCTAAGAACAAAGGGAAGGCTCAATCTTCTTAGTCGAAAGGTTCTGGTTCTTTTCAGGACAGCAAGAAGAAAAAGATCGTTCAGTGTAATTATTGTCATAAGTATGGTCACATGAAGGCTGATTGTCGGATTCGATTGGCTGCTAAACAAAAGAAGCTGGGAGGGTCTCAACAAAAGGCCAATGTCATAGAGCACTCTGAGCAGAAAGAATCTGCAATCTATGCTTTTATGGCCAAAAGAACTGCATATCCAAAAAAATCTTCTACCTAGTATATTGATTAAGGGGCCTCTTGGCATTTTACTCATTGTCGGGATTGGTTCACCAAATATGAACCATTTACTGATTCAGTGATCTTTGGAGGAGGAGAAGAGTGTATTGTTGCCGGTAAGGGAAATGTTCAGATTCACTCTGGAGGGAGAAATTGAATATTTCTCGATGTCTACTATGTTCCAAGCATGGAACATAATCTTCTCTTTGTCAGCCAGATCATGAGGCATTCTCCCCAGTTGGATGTTGTTTTCAGTTCATCCACTTGGAACATTGTTGATAGGGAGACTTGTACTCCAATCGCTATGGGACTTGAGGATAATGGTTTATATAGACTTGCTGATTCCGACGATTCTCAGGAGCACGCTCTGGCTGCTAGGAGTACATCCATAAGAACACTTTGGCATCAGTGTTATGGGCACTTAAACGTGCACTATCTCTCTCAGTTATCTCGAGAGGGTTTGGTTGCTGGTCTACCTGAGATCCAAACTTAAAATCATGGAGTTTGTGGAGCCTGTCAAGATGGGAAGCAACATCAGACACCATTCTTGGATGGTGATTCTTGGCGAGCTTCCAAGGTCCTTCAATTGGTTCACGCTGATGTATGTGGGCCAATGAACACTCCATCTATTACTGGGTCCAGGTACTTTTTATTATTTGTTGAAGATTTCAGTTGGAAAATGTGGGTGTATGATAAAAAGTACATTGATCTCAGTTTTGCAGTGAGCTACATTTATCGCTTCCTGACAGCTCCAAAAGCTGATCATTGGGCTGCAGCGAAGCAAGTGTTGGGATATGTGAAGGGCACTTCAGATTTTGGCATTCTGTATGGCAGATGCAAGGATCCAAAGCTGATTGGTTATACCGACTTAGATTGGGCAGGTTCTGTGGATGATTGCAAATCCACTTCTGGGTATGCATTCAGTTTGGGTACAAGTGCTGTAATATAGACCAACAAGAAGCAACAGGCAGTGGCTCTTTCCTCGACTGAAGTATATTATCGAGGAACAATTAAGGCAGCATGTGAGTCAGTTTGGCTCCGCAGGATGCTTTTTGACATGCAAATGTCACAAGTAGGTCCTCCCTTGTACACTGATAATCAAGGTGTGCTCAAACTGGCAAAAATTTCAGTCTTCCATGAACGCACGAAGCATGTCGAGCTTCATTGTCACTACATCCGCAAGCTGGTAGAAAACAGATCAATTCAGTTGCAGCATGTTCCGAGAACGGATCAAACTGCAGATATTCTCACCAAGTCTCTGAGCTTGGATAAATTTGTCAAATTCAGGGGGCAACTTGGTGTTGTTGACAAATTGACCATTTAGGGAGGGTGTTAGGATAATATTTAATATATCTCTATAATTAATGGTCAGTCATATATGTAATTTCTTATTAGGTAGAGGTTGTTAGACATCTTAAATGTCTAAAGCTGTAAGTAGCTGAAGTAGTTAGGCTTATTAATGCAGTGCTATGCCACTGCTTTATATTGTAATCCTTCCTTTTTTGCTAAATAGACTAAGAATTACCAGTTCACTTCATGAACATGCTTGCCCTTTTGGTATGCATACCGCTGTAGCTGGTATGGATACAGACATGATATGGCATTGGTACGATGCAAATACACATCTTAATGTGTCGAGAAAACCCTATTTTTAATCCTGTCAAATTTGTAGGGGTTTGGATTGTTGACGTGGGATAAGTGATGCTAATCTTTCAGTCAACACAAAATAGAATATTGAGCTGATCCCATTCTCTCAAAGAAGGAAGTTCCTAATGCTGCTATGAACATTCATAAGGAGACAACATCAAGGTTTTGACTCAGGTCTTGACTACGGGGATAACTCAACAGTGATGGTTTTGCTGGTAAACACAAAGGGGACTTACGCTTGCTGTTAAGATAAGCTTCGGGAAAGGTTTTACAAGCCACTTCCAAGACTCTACAAGTCTCATATCCATCAGTTTTTCGTTGAATATGATGTTGTTTTGGAATACCTAGTTACTGATTTTGAGATAAACGGAAAAAGGTAAAGGGGAGAGAAACTAAACCATTTTAACTAGAACAACGCCCTGAATATATAGACGAAACTTTCAAATAACTAGGCCTTGCTTTGCCTGTTTGAAACGTAATTTGGCAGGGGCTGGTGCAATCTTCAAAGGATAACACGGATTTTCAAACTACCAAATGCATAAATTGAACTTCAAAACATTCATTCAACTCAACATCTAGTAATCGAACTAATTTCTAATGGTATGAACAAAAAATTCTATCAAATATAAACTCAGGGAAACCATTTATAAATAAAATGCATAACTGAAATGAAATATGGAAAGAAGTAGAATGATGCACTCACAGTAAATCATACATAGACCATTCTGCAAATAGTTTTCTGTATTAATTTTGACAGAGTTTTTGCAACAATTCATTATCTTCTTACAAAAATAAGAGAGAATAGGCCCCCTTTTATAGAGTGACAAAATTAACATAAATGGCTAGAATTTAATCCTGCAAATGGCCTTGATTTATCTACAAAGTATGGCCTCCCATACCTAGTAAAGAAGGCATCCTTACTTCCCAACTAACTTACCAACTACCAGCTATAAAGCTGTCCCAAAAAGTGAATAGCACGAAGCTCAAAAACAGTAAAAGTACTTTCGACAGGTGGGGAAATAGCTAACTTTGGGCATTGCACTTTATCTTTTGTTAGCCCAAAAAATAGATATCCCTTTTACAATATAAATTCTTTTTTATCATTAAGGTACTTTTCCCAGATATCTCTGCTTGCGGCCTGCTCTACCCGAACATACTCTTGGAACTTTGTGCAAATGACTCTTATCTTTGGAGTAGGGGGTGTAGGTGTGTTATTCATTTCGAAGTTACTGTGATTTTCTATAGTTTGCACCTGCAGCTCCCAATCAGCTTTGTTAGCCTTGTATCCCTGCATTGTTGAATGTTACTTGCTGGCGAATACCATGTCACTCTTGGTATATGGGGCCCGATCATCTTTTAGCTGGTTTTTCCAGCACATTTTCAGTTCGTCAAACCCCATATTGGGTCTCCAATCACCAATTAAACTCTATAGAAGTTGTGTGCAATTAGTTCCGATACGTGCTAGGGTACTTTCACATTCCTCCCATTCATCATCAATGAGGTCCTAGATGTCACTCTTTAATGCCAAAGCTCCGTACCAGCCTTTAAAGGTGTTAAATTTGTGTGGCTCAATAATTTATTGGCTTGTAGGGATCTCGGGGAAAGTCCAGAATAAGGCCCTCATGACGGGAAGTGGATTATTAACCGCCTCTTTTAATTTCTAGAGTCCTTTCTTAGTGGAATATATTGCTTGGGTGGTCTGATCTATGTCCCGCTCCAGGAAAATCATGTCCTGGAGTACCCGATTTCCTATCTTTATTACTTCTTCGAATCATTCCCGCATTACCTTATTTGTGGTTCTCATCCTTTCATATTCAACCATTGCTTTTTGTGCTAGTGCTGCAGGAGGGACATAAGCTTCATCAACATGCTGCAATGGTTTAAGTAGATCCTTCGGAATGCTTTGCTTGAGCTTTGTACACTCCCTTTTCTCGGTTACTTTCTCTAATCGTCTCAACATTGTCTCAACGGAGTCTCAAAATTCTTCGCCTCGTGTTGCTTGGTTGCCTTTCCCATAGGGACTGATAGGATATTATCTAGGTTGCCGGTTCGGGTTCGAAGAACCCGGTATGCCGGTACGGCAAAATTTTGAAAAGGGGTTTGGGTTCGTTTGGGTTCGTTAGTACAAAAACATGTAAATTTTATATATATATATATATATATATTGATATTTGTGAAGCCTATAAGCATGAATTAAAATATGCATGTCACATAGCATCATATGAACAACAAAACAAACATAAACTTGTAATCATAGCATCATGATCATACCATAATTGGTAATAGCATCATATACATCAAGTTTAATATCAAAATGACAAAATATTCAAGTATCATTGTTTCAACTTTCAACAATATAAACTTAAAGTTTAATCATCAAATGGATCATCTAATTCTTCATCCTCCTCCTCCTCCTCCTCCTCCTCCTCATTGACATTACATGAGCCAATGCCACTTGCACTTGCACTATAAGTTGGCTCAATTTCCGACTCATCAAGTGTCAATGCAAGAAGCTGAGAAGAAGGAGCATCCAAATCAGTATGCTTTGGCTCTATATCCCACATCTTTGTTTCCCCTTGTGTGTAGTCATGTTGTTTGTGTGAAAGAAGACGTAGGTTGGAATGCACATATACTAAATTCTCCGCTCTTTTTGATAGCAGCCTATTGTGCTTTACTGAGTGGATGAAAGAGTATGTGCTCCAATTTCTTTTTGAAGCAGATGAACTAGCAACCTATGAAGACAAAGTAAACAATTAAAGTTATACATTAATAAAAATAAAATTACTAGCAACTTATGAAGACAAAGTAAACTATAAATAAACTAAAACTTGTAAATTTAAAATTTTAATTAATTAAACTTACTTGTGATAAAACTTTTATAGCGAGGGGTTGTAGGTGTTGGAAGCATGTGCCATGGAAGTACCACCAGCTATGAGCATCTTTCTTGGATCTATGACGAAGTGCATCAACACTTAGACCATTCCCATTTGCGAATTCTATGAACTCATTTGTAACAACATCTCGCAAATCATCATCGGGATATAGTCTAAGAAATGCTGCCTTATACCCATCAGATACTTCTAGATCTCTCCATGGTGGAATCCTTCTTGGTTTATCAAGAAACTGATTGCTATAGTACTTAGGTGTCAAGGCATAGGCAAGAAGGTGCAAAGGAGTGGTCATCTTATTCCACCTCTCTACAATAATTACTTCCAGTTCTTTGAAGAATTTCTCCTGAGGATCATTCTCTTTTTCATTTATAGTGACCTTTATTTTTTCAAGCATTGAATCAATGCCATCATAAATCTCACCTATGCAAGGCCTATCCATGTCTGTATAGCGAATCATGCTCATGATGGGCTCAGTGATACTTAGGAGATATGTAACAAGATCCCACCATTTCTCATTCAATATTCTATCCCTAATTTTTTCTGCCTTCTCAGTGCTACTTTGCTTCCATACAGTCCAATTGGTGCTGATCACCATATTGCATAGTGCCACTCTAACTTTCACAAGTCGTCTTAAGACGATTGTGTTTGATGCAAAACGGGTCTCAGCAACCTATAACACAAATTAATGCCAAATGATTAAAAAATAAAGCCAAACTTTAAAGAAGAATACACAATATAGCTTACACAATGATATTATTAACATTGAAAATTCAAAAAAATTAGAAAATGTAAAATTAAATTACTATTTCACTTACGTTCAATAGCTCCAAATTCGAATAGGTTCTAAAAATCCCTTGAGACGTGGTGGTTTGTGATGAACACCTGGATGTCCTCAACCTCTGCATACACATCTCTGATCCATTTTATTTTTTGCCCAATCCTTTGTAGCATAAGATTGAGTGAATGTACCGCACAAGGTGTCCAAAAGATGTGATCATAGCGTTGCTCAACCAACAAACCAGCAGCTCTACAATTTTTTGCATTGTCCGTTATGACTTGGACAACATTGCGGGGTCCCACAGACTCAATGGCAGAGATGAGAATTTCTGCAATAAATTGGCCATCTTTTATTTGGCCCTCACAATCCATAGCTCTCAAAAACATTGCCCCTTTAGGGGACACCGCTATGACATTGATCAAGGGACGGTTTTTAGCATCTTTCCACCCATCTGAAACAATTGGTACACCTGTCTCAACCCATGAATCCCTTATGGGTTTCAATGCATCTTCAACCCTCTTCACCTCTTTCTCCAATAACATTCCACGTACCTTCTCATAACCGGGGCCCTTATACCCTCTTGGTGCCTCATTAACACTTTTTATCATTTGCTTCCAATATGGGGAGCGAACAACATTGAATGACAACCCATTTGCATAAATGCACCTTACTATATCTTGATCAGCATTGTCTCTACTCTCATTTTGGAATGCGGTTTCTAAAGGCCCCTTTGTTCTTTTACGTGTCAAGGGTGGTTCACTTTGAGGTTCATTTGTGGCAAAGAAGGGGTGGTCTTCTACTACAATACTGGGATTAGAAGGGCCTTGCATTCCCCTTGTTTTCTTTGATGCGGTTTGGTTCAATCTACGAGCTTCCCTCTCTTCTGCCACCTCATGCTCCCTAATATATTTTATCACTATCTCATCTGGTATAGGTTTACCATTTTTTCCAGGGCATTTTTTGATGCCTCTTCCTTTTATTCCACACAAATGGCCTACCACCCGATAATATGAACTATTACGTTCAATATCACATCCATGGCATTTCCAACGGAATCCCCCACCTCTCGAAAGTTGTTTTATAATGTCCACATATTTCCATAAGGGAGAATTTGGATCATTTCTTTGTTTTGCAATTATTTGTTCATTGCCAATGGAGGAAGATGTAGATGCCATTCTAGTTCCTATGGCAAGAAATAAAATAAACATATTCAAAAACAAAAACTAAATAATGAAAAAAAATTCAAGTTTCATGTTTGACAATTTGTGAAACAAAAATAGTTGGAAAAAAATGTTTAAAAACCTACCTCTTGCAGCCAATGGAAGCTTGAAAATGTATGGAAATGATGCTGCAACACTTGTTGAAGCTTCTAAAATCAGTCTTCAACTCCTCCTCTTTGATCTTGGAAGCCAAATTTTGTTCAACCTTTCTTCAACCTGCTCTCATAAAAAATTTGTTTGCAACACAAATGAGGTGAAATGTGTCAATAAAATGTTTTAGAAGTGTTTTTTAGGTTATAATTTTCACTTTTTAAAAGGCGGAATTGAAAAAAAATTAAAATTTGCTTTGTTTTTTAACTTTATGGGCCACCTAGCTGCCTGGGTTCGACTGGGTCCGCTTGGGTTCGACTGGGTTCAACCCCGGGTTCGACTGGTTGAACCCACCCTGGGTTTTTCGAACCCTGGTCGAACCCAGTTCGAACTGGACCCGTACCACGGACCCGGTCGAACCCGGACCCGTACTAGGGCGTCCCAGGGGCGAACCCGGTAACTCAGGATATTATCATTGGCAAGTGTGATATCTTCAACTGATTTGTCTTCTGGCGGGACAGCAAGATGCATTGTTCGATTTTGTTGAGCATCTTTGGTTATTTTTGAAAAGGTCCTCGGTTTCTTTTTCTCCTTCACTTGAGGCTGTCCTACTCGGGAGAATAAATCTTCGAGGCTCATAGGTGGCTTGCGGCCATACAGGAGGGTACAATTTGATTGGAAGAAACTACCATCTCTTTGCTTTGCTCTTCGTAAACTGCAACTAAGTCGATTTCTGTTCTTTGTTGGCTAAGTAGAGATAAGAATTGGTTCGCATCAACATCTTGTTCCTTCCCTCCGACTGATTTTTCTCCGACTTCACTCAATAAATGCTGAGGTACCTCTGTTTCTGGTTGCTCTTCATTTCCGGTTGGGTCCTCCTCATCTTCTTCTCTACCCGCCTCCTTATCCTTTGATGTAGTGTGCCGAATTTCTCCTTCCTCAATTTGACTTTCGGGCTCCTCTAGATCGATGACCTGCATTTCTTGTAGCTGCCTATTGGACCCTTCTTGGTCTGTTGTCTCAATGATAGCTGAATTGGTTTGCAGCATAGGAGGGGTAGGCTGATGTTCCACATCGGTTGCATCTTTTGCTGCTGTAAAATCTTCTTGTGAAGTAGTGGCAGCAAATGGCCTCCTTATTGTTAGCTTCTCGCGTGCAGGGGCCTCGGGTGATTGTCTTTTCTTCTTTTCGGATGTCTTGGTCACCTTTGGCTCCTTGCTTGCCTTTGCCTTTTTCCTTTTCATTTTAGGCTCCTTTTTGCCTTCTTCTCTTTGTGCTGCGCCAAATGCCTCATCTTTGTTTGATGATTGAGACTCTAGGTCTCTCATCAAGTTATAAGTGAACTGTACCCCATCATGAGTCAACTCCTCAATACGCTGCAAGATCCAGGCATTGGTGAATCTCGTGGGTCCTTCCATTATGACCTCCAAGTCGGTGACGAGATCCTGGGACAAGTTGATCCATGTAGGAGGGCGATCCTTAACGACATCATAGACTTGATGTTGTACATAGTCCCCATGGTCATCTTTTAGGTTTGGGACCCGAGTGTACTCAAAGGTTCTGATTTGATACAAGCTAAGCTTGGAGCATTCTCTTTTGCGGACTTGAAAATCATCACTACAGCTGGCCCAATAATCTTCCACATTCATTTTGTGTTTGTAGTACCGGCCATAAGCTTTTCATCCCAGTCCCATATGATCGAAGCTTGTCCTACAGAGATGCTTTTGCAAGCAGTATGTGGCCAATTCTTCAGTTGATTGCTCGACCTTTGCAAGGCTCTTAAAATATACATCATCGTCCCCAATTTCATAGGGAATGAGACTCTTGTGACTTTTTTATCTTTGAGGATCTTCCTTGTTGCATTTGTTTGCCTAGCTACTTCCAAGAGTATTAGCTTGTCCGTGGGCTATTTGGGGAGTCGGTATGGGGTGCCTTCATATCCTTTGATTCTCAAGTAAGAGAACCTAGGAAATTGGATAAACGATGTTCCATACCACCTCACTAATGCGATCGCCTGCCTGGACAACCTTTGTTGCAATCTCTCTTGCATAGTCCTAACCATCCGCATGGTGAAAGCGTCATTTACTCGCTCATATTGACCCACTGCATGTGCCACATTATTCCTTTGCCTCTGGCTTATGTTGTAGAAATGGAGCTGAGGGTAGCAATCATAGTTGAACTACTCGCCAAAAGCAAAAATTCACCAAGGTCCAAAAAAACACTTGGTGAAAACTTGGCAAAAACTCAACAAAAGTCGACAACTAAAAAAATTGCTTAAATTTAATAGAAATGCATTTCTTTTTCAAAATTCAATGAGGAGATGCATCCAATGAGTCAATAAATGAGTACACAAAAGAAACAAGCTGAGTCTAGATATATTTGATTGATTTAAATGCAAATCAGGTACACAATGGCATCGAAATGTTGATGTTTGATAGATTGAAACAAAATGAAATAGCTAATTGTTCTTGTAAAACTAAAAGTAAATACTACATCAAAACATTTTACATCTTCCTCTTCCCAGCTCTAGTGAAAACCAGTGGAGAGATGGAACTAGAGGGTCTAGTCCTAAGAGTCCGATGTGGCTTCTCGACCTTGCCAAGATTAGGTCGAGGGTAGCACGCGTCGCGGGGGTCGGAGAGTGAGAGAGTAGAGATATAGGTCTAGATCTTGGGGAGAGAGGAGAGAGTGAGATAGAGAGTGGTAGAGAGAGGGGATAGAGAAAGAGTGATAGGGAGATAGATAGGTCTAAAATTCGAGGCAGATAAAGTGAAATAGAGAGAGGGAGAGAATGTTGATAGGAGTCTACTGATTATTGAAATTTGGTTAAGTCTGAAAATTTAAAAGATCTTCTAAAACCTAGAATTTGCATTATAATTCCTAGAGACCGGAAACCACTCTCAAACATCCTGCCAATATATACATGAAATATAACTCAAAGTATAAGAAAGGAAATGAGACTGACTTGAAAAAAAAAAATTTAGATAATTTTTTGATGTGTTTGGGCCTCTTTTTTTTATGCAGCTGACTTTTTGCCGAAAACTCGCCGAGTTTTTGTCCAAAAACTTGATGAGTTTCTTCTGTGAGTTAATGGCATAAATAGTCGTCGAGCAAAAAAACTCGCGAGTTTTTCAAAACTCGTCGAGTATTCCATCTATGGTAGCAATCATGCACCTTTTTCTGATTAGGCCTATTTCCGATCTTGCCTAAGCGGATCAGTCCCAATTACCTGGAATGTCGTGCAAACATGTACACCACGTAGGAGGACATGATGAAATACCTCTTTTTTGCAAGCTGTACCAACTGCTCATGTATATTGTCATTGACCATCTGTGCATAGTCCAACTTGACTTTACCTCCGAACACCTCTTCAGCATAATAGAACATCCACTCCTCGAACATATTGGAGTGGGGCAGCCCCATGACATGGTTGAGAAGGGTGACCATGTCCCCATATTCTTCATTAAATTTGCTTCGGTAAGCCTTTTTGAGGATTTTGGAGTTGTGGGGTCCCTTTTCTCTTAACCAATTGTCATTCATCCTATTCTTGCACTTGATGGGATTTTGGTTATACATTGCCTGTGCCTCTTCCATCTGCACAACAATTGTTATCTCGTGATCGGGGATGCTGAAGACGTTTGCGATGGCCTCAGGGGTGAAATCTGCTAGTACCATATTGTTTACAAACACTACCCTGTCCTCCGGCTTGTAGTGCTTGGAGCACTCCACGATTAACTCATAATTTTGGATGGCCTGTGGAAACCCAACCGCTTGCACTATCTCGCTTTCTACCATTTTCTTGGCCCTCCAGTTGGGTTCCTGACCATACATCCTGTCCCTGAACTGCTAGATTTCGATATGTCCAAAGTCAGTTTCCCCTGCATTCTCCCATTTGCTTAGAACCTTAGAGTCTCGCAACATTCCTTGATCCTTGTACTTCATCTTGCCTTGCTTGCGGGGGTTCCCAGCCTTAGATGTCTGAGAGGTGCCTTAGAAGAATCAGATACTTTTGGAGGCATCTACCCTGCATGTTGTTTATAACTAGGTAAGAGGGTTCGGATTGCCTTAAGGCAACATCCGAACCCACATAGGACTGGGTCCTATCCTAAAAGGTAACATGCCTCCCAAGACAGGACCGGCCCCATATCTCTACGCCACACCAAAATATGTACCACGCAACAAATCAAATTGGTGCCAAAATGATTAAGGCCGACTTGGAGTATATGGGTTAAAAGCTCATATAAATAAAGTTAAAATGCAAACTCAATTTATTCACTTTCATCTCTCATGCAATCAGCGAAATAGCTCTGCAATTGAAGGTGCGAAATATAGGAGAGGATTGGGCGAACTTGTTCAAGAAGATAGAAGGCATTTGGTATTCCTTGATGAAGACTTGGTGTATTTAGAAGGGCAAATCTGATATGATAAAAGGGATCAGATCTGAAGAGTCAAGCTAAGTATTGTATTGATGCAATTAAGATTGAATACATAATCTGACCTGTGGGTCTTTAGTGCTGGGTTTTTCCTCCTTGGAGGTTTTCCCAGGGTATTTGTGTTGTTCTATTTGTGTTGTTCTCTTGCTCTCTTGTTTTCATTCTTGCATCTACTTAATTATGGTTTACGTAATGTTAGCAAACAATTAAATGTTAGAAATCTGATTACTGAACTAGGTCACAACTTTAACATGGTATCAGAGCCAAGTTGTAATCAGATCTAGCATCCTGTAGCCTAGATCTTGCACCTTCTTGCTGTCACATAATGATGACAGGTTCCAGGATTGAAGATTGAAAAGGTTTTGTGATCAAAGGTTTAGCATGGTCACATCTTGGTCCAGCATGGTTGAAGATCCGACTCTTCAGCGTCATTCAAAGCTAAGTACTTTTGAGTCATTGCATTCTTGATTGCAAGATATATTCAACTTACCCAAAGGATTGAAGTATTATCGTTTGGCTGACCTAGTTCTAGGTCGTATTGATTTTATGATTCTAATTGCCTTAGTTGGTAGACTTATCTAATATAGAACATTATTTAGATATCATCATGATTTGCATATTATTATTATGTTGGACTGGTTCTATTATTGACTTTTGATCTAAAAGTTCTAAGTATCCTTGTGAGGAATACTCATATGCATTCTAAGTGAGTAGCTATGCTTAGTTGAGTTATGTTTTTAAATGATCTTCATTCATGACATTTCTTATTGACTTGAATTCTACTTGACATGAACAACTTATGGAGATGTGTACAATCATGAGGAGCTAATGATTGTTTGCCTTGGCATCTTTGATAAGTATACCGTTTGAGGTGTAGGAATTTTATGGAGATGAACTCTTAATGAGCAGATCGAGATCACTTTGACTCAATATTTTGGCCTATGTGTAATTTTACTAATAGGTGTTCCTGATAGAAAAGTTTAGTTGAAAGATGATCTGCAATCATGCTCGTAGTATGCAAGGGTTAATGCTAGACGAAGAAACTTATGTCTCTTGTCTATTACACAGCCTTGTAGTTCGTATAATATAGATCTTCTTCATATGCCTTTTGACGTATGGGATTCTTCTACCTTGAGATCTGTTTGGTTTTGATCAAGTATAAAATTGTGCTTGATGGTTAACAAAGAGTATAACTGATGAGTATTTTATTAATATCATTTTGCAGAATGATGTTGTTGTTAGATCAATTTTATCAATGCTCACTTGTTTTGATTTACTTCTGATTACTTCCTCTGGATTGAACTGCAAATAGATGAACTAATGGACATTATGGTTGCATTCAGTCTTTGGTCTTTTCTATGTTCTTCCTTCTGAGTTGAGTGAACTATTACTTTCATTTATTGTTACACCAATAAGTTGTTCTAGTATTTTTGAGATATTCTCAACCTTCAAATCTGACCATCGATGTGAAGAATGAGATCTACTAAATGTTTTATGAAGAAGTTATGTTTTAGGGCAAATCTTTCTTGTTTGGTTTTGTAATACCAAAGATAATGATCAACTATGGACCTTAATGGAATCTTGAGTTCCGATAATTGTAGATTCATCACTTCTCCTATAAAGAGGTTGATGGGGTACGGTTGGATGATTTGTGAAGTTCTTGTGCTTACTCCGTCATCTGTTCCAAGATATTGAATTTATATCTTGTTTTACCAACGTTGCATAATGTTGCTATTCATTGGCTGAAACTATTTTCTACAAATCTGTGATTCTATTTGTGATTCCCCTTTGAAAGACTTCGCAATTGATTTCTTAGGATTTTTCGTTTTTCTATTGATGACATTTGATTGACAATTTTGTTGTGTAATCTCTTGGTGGAATTTATCCTCATCTTATCTCAACAATTGTGCAATGGGTCCACCTTATTGAAAGATAGATGGACAGGATCCTTGAGATTAACATAAAAGATTGATTGTGCAGAAGTTAAGGGGGAGCGCCTCCTTCTTCTGAGTTGGTATACTCTAACTTATGTTGGTTGATTACCTTTTTTTATTATGAGTATTAGCATGTAATTCTTTCTTGGGTCAAGCATTTTCAATTTCATTATGATTTAACTGCCTTGATGCTTAAGTGTATGATTCCCTATCCTGGAGTACAGGAAATGATTGGATTTTTCAGTGGCTTGGAATGCTTTTGAAACAGGGCATACTAATTGTTCAAGGGAAATTATTGGGATGGGCATACACTCGAAGGAAGTTCAAGTGCTTTGGAAGCTGTGATTGTACACAGCTGCTGCTGAGAGGGAGTTCCAGCTATTTTGGTATATCTTAAAAGGGTTATGAGATTCAGGTGTGCAGATTGAAGAAAGCCCTGTATGGCCTCAAACAAGCCTCTCATGCTTGGTATGAAAGAATTGATAAATACTTGTTAAGTTTAGAATTTTGTAAAATGATGCTGACTCTAAAGTCATCCAATGATGAAATGCTAATTATACTTCGATATGTGGATGATTTATTTCTTATTGGTAAAGATGAACTTATCATTAGTTGTAAGAAAGAACTAGCTTCAGAATTTGAAATGAAGGACTTAGGTTTAATGTATTATTTCCTAGGTCTAGAAGTATGGCAAAGGTCTAAATGAAATTTATCTAAGTCAAGGAAAGTATACTATTGATATGTCTACTCCTATGGAATCTAACTTAAAGAAGTTAAGTGTTTCTGTAGCTAATTCTGATTTTGCAGATCCATCAGAGTACAGGCAGATGATTGGATCATTGATGTATCTAGTTAACACTAGACCAGACATATGCTTTGCAGTGAATGCTCTCAGCCTGTTCATGAGCTTGCCCAAACATGTTCATTGTGTTGCAGCCAAGCACGTCCTAAGATACTTGCGAGGCACAGTTGATTATGAGCTGAAGACTGCAATCTCTTGGACCTACAGGGACAGTCCTCAATTGCATTAAGTATTACTGTAGCTAAATATACTGTTGCAAGTGTTGCATCAAGAGAAGCAGGATGGTTTCTCAAAATTATTGTTATGCTGTTTTGATTTATTATCAGGGTTGTATAGTGATGCTTGACAATTCAGTGTTTTATGGCAGGACAATCCTGTGTTGCAGATGTTCTCTTGAAGCTTGAGATAGACTTGGAGCTGTGGAGAACACCGCCTTGGTTGAGGGGGAGTCTCAACCTCTGTGATACATTGTGTTGTATCAACCACCCTCTGTGAGCAATGAAAGGTGGATCCAGTCTATGCTTGTGTGCAAGCTGGAAGACTATGTTATGTAGTTCCATTCTATGCTTGTGTGCAAGATGGAAGATTATGGTGTTACATTCTTCTTAGGGAGAAGATTGAGGTAAAGACAATGAATGATGGATATGCGTGATTGATGGCATGAAAAGACTCCATGATGTGCATGAATAATTGTGTATGTATTCATGACTTGCAAGTGTGCATGTTAAAGTTTGAAGTCATCCTCCACAGGCAGTACAAGGTGGATACTATGGAATACTTACTTTGATACTCTCTCAGGAGTATTTGAAGTTGTCAGCTAAGTTAGGATTACAACTTAAACATTGTATGTATTACTTAGGGCTGGGCCCTAATCTTGTAACCTGGTTGTAAGATTATCACTTCATTCGGGATATGGTGCAAAGAGGCACCATTCAACTAAATTATATTAGCACAGATGAACAAGTTGCAGAGATTCTTACCAAAACCCTTATCCAGAGTGAAGTTCAAATACTTCAGAGATAGACTTGGTATTGTGGAAAATGAAACCCTGGTCGAGAGGGAGTTTCAATCTCAGTGACTCTATCTGCAATGTTTTGATCATTCTTGGCTTGTGTGCAAGAATGAAAAGTATCCAATCTATGCTTGTGTGCTAGATGGAAAAATGTAATTTTGTAAAGACCCACTTGTGTATTACACTTTCTATGCTTGTGTGCTAGAACCATCCTATGCTCGTGTGGTAGGTGGAAGATGTAATTCTATGCTTGTGTGCTAGATCCATTCTATGCTTGTGTGCTAGATGGAACTCTAAAGGTTCAGATTATGTATTCTCTTCTTCCCTAGTTAAGAGGGAGTGTTGTTTATAACTAGGTAAGAGGGTTCGGATTGCCTTAAGGCAACATCCGAACCCACATAGGACTGGGTCCTATCCTAAATGGTAACATGCCCCCCAAGACAGGACCGGCCCCATATCTCCATGCCACACCAAAATATGTACCACGCAACAAATCAAATTGGCGCCAAAATGATTAAGGCCGACTTGGAGTATATGGGTTAAAAGCTCATATAAATAAAGTTAAAATGCAAACTCAATTTATTCACTTTCATTTCTCATGCAATCAACAAAATAGCTTTGCAATTGAAGGTGCGAAATATAGGAGAGGATTGGGCGAACTTGTTCAAGAAGATAGAAGGCATTTGGTATTCCTTGATGAAGACTTGGTGTATTTAGAAGGGCAAATCTGATATGATAAAAGGGATCAGATCTGAAGAGTCAAGCTAAGTATTGTATTGATGCAATTAAGATTGAATACATAATCTGACCTGTGGGTCTTTAGTGTTGGGGTTTTCCTCCTTGGAGGTTTTCCCAGGGTATTTGTGCTGTTCTCTTGCTCTCTTGTTTTCATTCTTGCATCTACTTAATTATGGTTTACTTAATGTTAGCAAACAATTAAATGTTAGAAATCTGATTACTGAACTAGTTCACAAATTTAACATTGCACACTAGGACACAAATTACGACAGGATATCCAAATGTGCAAACGGGGTTAGTGGTGCTAAATAACGACGTTAGTAGCAAAAATCATCAGCAATATGATAAATTTATCCAAACTGAAATTTTTAGCAGCGTAAATGCAGACTTCGTATGGCTTTAAAAAGTGGTGTAGTTTGTTGTCGCATTTTCAAAATTTGTTGCAGAGTTTTGGAAAACTTTATTTGGTGTGCTTTGCAAGTTAAAATTGTTTAGCAAAACATGGGGGAATTTTCGGTACTTTCTAGCCTGCAAGAAACAAAGTTTTCATTTTGCTTGTTGGTGTTACTAATCCCAAAAATGTTGCCAGCTGGGTGTTTTCAAAAATTGCTGTTTTAAATCTGATTGTGTTTGCCTAACTAGGGTTTAGCCTGGGTTTGATCTTTGAATGAAATTTCAAAATATGGAAACCATAAGTGTTTGTCTTTCTAACTCTAGGTTAAGAATTTCAAGTTTCACAATAAGTTTTTAAATAAAATAAACTTTCATATAGGTATGAAAACACAACTATATAAAGAAAATACCCGGCAATGCTTTGCAAATTAAAAGTGTAAATGTTATTCAAATTTATGTTTAAATCTAAGTTGTAGAAGCTCAAAAATTCTTTTATTGTTTTATTGACTGTTGCTTCTTATTTGCAGGTTGCTGTAGATTACATTAATTAAATTCGATCATCCTACAACATTTCACAAGGCATATACTTATATGTAATGCCTACCGATCAAGGCATGCCTTGACCAGACATGTCTCTTGACATGCCCGCCCGATCAAGACATTTCTTGATCGGTTTCATAGGCATCGTTTCAATAAAGCGCTTTACCGATAATTATCGGGTTAATACAAATGCTATATAATATTGACAACCGATAACAAATCGAGTCAAGATAGAGCCATAAAAAAGCGAAAAAAATCCTCAAGAACACAATTTTTACTACGGCGCGATTTTTTATTTTGAACTCGCGATTTCAAACGAAAAAATCCCGATTTTTACAGCTAAAAAACTGCGATTTTATCGCCGATTAAATCGGCTGCCTATTTGACTCCCGATATATCGTGATTTCGGCGATGTTTTGCCGATATTTTCATCCTTGGTTGAGAGTGGCTTGAAGGTATCTCATAATGTGTTTCACAACCATAAGATGTATCTCCTTAGGTTCACACATGAACTGGCTCAAGGCATTTACTGGATAATAGATATCAGTTCTAGTATTGACTAGGTACATCAATGATCCAATCATCTGTCTGTAGAGAGTAGGATCTACCAATGGGGTGTCTGCTGCTGCTTCCTTTAGTTTGTGAAGATTTGTTTCCATAGGGGAAGTCATGGGTGCAGTTCATCATACCAAATCCCTTCAATATGTGTAAGGTGTACTTTCCTTGATTAAGTATAATATTGTCAGAATTTTGCCAAACTTCCAATCCAAGGAAGTAATGTAGAAGGTCTAAATCCTTCATATCAAACTCCTTCTCAAGATCTTTCTTACATTGGCCAATAAGGTGATCTTCTCTTGTAATTAAAAGATCATCAACATACATGATCAATATCGACATATCACCTTTGACTTCCTTGAAGTATAGATTTGGATCTGCATCATTTTTTGAGAATCTTAATCCCATGAGATGACTGTCAATTCTTTCATACCAGGCCCTGGGGGCTAGTTTTAGTCCATATAGAGCTTTCTTTAATCTGCACACATGTGATTCTGCATTGTGGATCTCAAACCCAATGGCTGCTCTAAGTAGACTTCCTCCTCAATTTTCCCATTCAGAAAAGCAGTTTTTACATCCATCTGATGGACTTTCCAACCTTTGGCTGCTGCAATGGCCAGTAATGCTTTGACTGAGGTGTATCTAGCAATTGGAGCAAATGTCTCATCATAGTCTATTCCCTCTTTCTGTGAGAACCCCCTAGCTACAAATCTGGCTTTATGTTTCTCTATGCTACCATCTGCAACATGTTTTATTTTAAATAGCCACTTGGATGAAATTACGGATTTCCCTTTTGGCCTAGGAACAATTTCCCATACATCATTGTTTAGGATGGATTTATATTCTTCAGACATGGCATCTTTCCAAACTTGATGTTTAAGAGCTTCTAGTACATTAGAGGGTTCTTATTTGGAGAGATCATTCATTAGGGCTACATAGGTAGTGAATCTTTGGGGCCTCTTACTTTCTCTAAAAGTTCCTGAAGGAGCTGCAAAGTCCCTTGCATCTTCCATTGTTTTGTGAACCCATAGAGGTCTTTTCTTGGGGAGGAATTTGTACTTCATTTTCTTCTGAACACTCCCTCTGAATCTCAGGAGTGGGTTCCTCTTCTATTTTTGAAGATGGAGCATAGATTTCTGACTCAATAGAGTATTTAGCCCTTTTGAAGGCTATGTCTTCTTCAAATATTACATGTCTATTAAGTTCAATATTGCTATGTCCAGGTACAAATATTTTGTAGGCTTTAGAGGTTTCACTATATCCAACAAAGATTCCTTTTCTTCCAGAGGGTTCTAGTTTTGTTCTTTTCTCTTTAGGTATATGAAAGTAGATAGGGCATCCAAATGTCCTAAAGTGAGTGATATCGGGTTTTATCCTTGTGAAAACTTCTTCAGGAGTTTTATCTTCAATGTGGGAGTGAGGACATCTATTTTGTATGTACACAACAGTGTTGGAGGCTTCTGCCCAAAGATGAGTTTCTAAGTTTTGATATGGAAGCATGACTTTGGCTGCTTCTACAATGGTTCTATTTTTCCTCTCAGCAACCCCATTTTGTTGGGGGTTGTAAGGGACAGTGAACTCCCTGTTAATCCCAGCTTCTTTACAAAATTCCCTAAAAATGTCTGAGGTATATTCCCTCCCGTTATTAGTCCTTAGGATTTTTATTTTCTTTCCGAAAGAGTTTTCAAAGAGAGATTTGAATTCCTTAAATCTCTTGAGGATCTCTTCAGATTCTTTACGTTTAAGAAAGTAGATCCAGGTCTTCCTGGAGAAGTCATCAATGAATATTACATAATAAAGGAACCCTCCTAATGATGGTACAAACATTGGCCCACATAGGTCAGAGTGAACTAGTTCTAAAACATTGCTTGTTTTCCTAGAACTATTCTGAAACGAACTCTTAGTATTTTTGCCTTGGGCAAACCCCTTACATGTACCAGAATGGTATTGTTTTAACTTAGGCAAACCAATTACTAATTTTTCCATTGAACATAAAGCACGAAAGTTTAAATGACCTAATCTTCCATTGCAAATTTCATTAGAATTTGCAATCTCATGAAGTAGGGCTAGGTTAGATTCAGTACATACCTCGTACAAATAGCCTTTTCTATGCCCTATGGTTATAGCCTTCTTGATGGAAGAGTTTTGTGGCCATGCTAGAACTTTACCATTCATGAAGGTTATACTGTACCCATCATCTTCAAGTGCAGATACGGAGATTAAGTTCCTCTTGATGCCGGGAACGAATAGGACTCCGGTGAGTTGGAGGGACATGCCTGTCTTCAGCTTAATGGTGTAGGTACTGACGCCTTTCACTGGATGTGCAGAGTCATCACCAATGGTTACTTCTTCATCAATTTCTTCTAACATGGAATCCAATAATTCTCTATACCCAGTGATGTGTCTTGAAGACCCACTGTCAATGATCCAGTTGTTAGATTTATTGGATACTTTGCTAGAGAGGGCAGAGTAGAATACATGCTTCTCGGAGTCATATTCTTCCCTTTTCACTTTTGCAAATGTAGCTTGTTGTTTGATTTTATCCGGACATTTTGCTGCATAGTGTCCATATTGATCACACCTAAAGCATTGAATATGAGAGTTGTCTTTCTTAGATGACCTTTTCTCATGTCGGTTCTTTCTCTTCTTGAAATGTTTCTTATTGCTTTTCTTGTTGGAGTTGGTATTTAGAACATGGAGATCTTCATTTATGTTCTTTTGCTTGATCCCCTTCTTATTTAACCTTGACTCCTCTTGAAGACAATCTGCTCTTAGCCTATCAAATTTTGGATATTTAGCCCTTGCACTAATGCCTTGGACGAATGTTTCCCATGTGCTAGGCAACCCATCTAGAGCAATGAGCGTTAGCTCTTTGCTTTGGATCTCATATCCAAGCGTTGCTAGTTCATCCGTAAGGGCTGATATCCGCATAAAGTATGCATTGATTGACTCTCCTTTGTTCATACTTATATGATTTATTTCCCTTTTTAGAGCCAGGGTTCTACTTGCGTTGTTTATCTCGAATGCACTTTCGAGTGCTTTGAACATATGGTAGGCAGTCTCATGCTTTGTTATTATTGGCATAATGTGATTTCTCACTCCATCGACTATGATCTTCATGGCTTTTTCATTTCTTTCAATCCATGTTGATTTGTCAGGTTCATTCTCTGGTTCTTTAGATTCAACTCTTACAAATGATTCAACTTTATTCTCTTTTAGAATCATCTTAATTTTGAATTTCCATGCTGAAAAATTATCGCCTCCTTCAAGTCTGTCCTCAAATCTGATAGCATTAGCCATGGAAAATGTGATGTTTATATCTTTGATTTGAACTTCTCAAATTTGAATGCCTTAGGTTCGATCAACCTGCCTCTGATACCATGTAAATGTTATTCAAATTTATGTTCAAATCGAAGTTGTAGAAGTTCAGATATTCTTTTACTGTTTTATTAACTATTGCTTCTTATTTGCAGGTTGCTGTAGATTACATTAATTAATTTCGATGATCCTACAACATTTCACAAGGCATATACTTATATGTAATGCCTATCGATCAAGGCATGCCTTGACTGGACATGTCTCTTGACATGCCCGATCAAGACATGTCTTGATCAGTTTCATAGGCATCGTTTGAATAAAACGCTTTATCGATAACTATCGGGTCAATACAAATGCTATATAATATTGACAACCGATAACAAATCGGGTCAAGTCATGTATCATTTAATATTAACAACCGATAATAAATCGGTATGAGATTAATACAATAGCTATAGTTATCCGATCTGTTCTATTTCAACCATAGCATATGAAATATGGTCATAGCATGATCGAGTATATATGATAATGATGTTCAAGTATCGAACTGTGCAATCGAATGTGAAATGCATATAAGGATGATTATAACAAGTTTATTCATTCAATCATGAAGTCTACCATTAGCTTGTAGTGACATCTATAAGGTAGATGATTGAATGAGAGATAAATGAAGTCTCTCATTCAATCATTTATCTTACCGAAGCTACTTAGTTTCAACAAAAAGAATGAAGTTTGGATGGAGTAGTTTTGATGATTGGGATGCCCTTTCTTTTCAACGTTTTAGAGATGCGATTGGCTCCTCTTTACGCTGTCCCCCTTGAACCCAAAATACCCACAATCACTGGTGCGATTTTGATGCAATGGAACTTGCGCTTCTCCCAAGTCCTTGCCCTTCAACAAAATGCCAGTATTTTCCCTTTGTGCAGATTTGTGTTTGCTCTGAGTTGGAGACCTCCCTCTGCGAACTGAGATGATTTGGCACTATCTCTATCTTGGCGTGGATATTATATGGAGCTTTGCTTTTACGGTTCTAGCCTTCGTTCTACACCAGAAGTCTGAACTCCATTACTTTTTCATTGCGTTGGATTTCTTTTAGGGCTCCTTTCGGCGATGTCAAGACTTATGAAGCAACTTTCGTTTTAAGACATCCAAACTTTATTTATTTGTCTTGACTTTAATCTCAAGTCTAGGAAGGCGTTTGGGAAGATACTTTTTAGTGTATTTTTCGGGCTATCTTAAGGTGATCGCGAGGGCGATTTGCTTTTGAAACATCCGAACTTCATTTTGATCGATTCCCTTTTAGCACTTCGTTGTCGTTTTGGGGAATTTTGGTATTATCGTTTGATATTATCATCAACACATATTGAAGCATTTTGGTTTTAAAAGACACAAGGATTTGATTTTATGCATTGAACTTCTAAATCGTGACCTTTTATTACTTTGTTAGCGCCCTGGGTATTTCTATTGGCCTTTTTATCGGCGAATACAAGGCTCATGGTTTTTAAAACATACGAGCTCCATTTTGTTATTTTTGACCCCCTTTAACTTTGTCTCAACATCTTAGGTGTGTTTTTCGGTATATTCTTCGGGGAATGCAAGACCTCCCTTTCACTTTAATGCCTAAGTTTATTTTATGCGTTTCTGTTTAAGCTCGAACTTTATTACTTTGTTTTGGTTTTAACTTTGTGAGAAGCCTTGTTTGGTATTTAGTTTGGGCTTTGGAAGGCGATACAACAAAAAGTGTTTTGATTTAAAATGCCACAAACTTTTTTTTGTTCGTTCCAACTTAGACTTCGTGACCCTTTTCGGTATTTAGTTCGGGCTTCTACTATTTTGCTTTAATTTTCATCTTGCCTTGCAATTTTAGGATTTTCATCGGTATCTTCCAAGGTGATTTTAGCAACTTGAACATTTATTTCTTCGGCTTTGTTTTCATCTATCGCAGGGTTTATTTTGGGCCTAGAAGGCGAAGGAAAGGCGCCATTTTTTAGCAATTTATACGCTTGCTGGATGAAACTAAATCTGGCCTCAATACACCTCTCAACATTGCCTCTTAAGCATTCTAGTGTGGATGCCTGGCAGTTTCTCTGATTTCCTGAAGGCTTGACCCTCTGCCGGAACATTCATACTTTTGGATCGACATTACGGGCATACTGAAGCCTAACTCTCATTGCATTTCGGGATACCCCTCTCTCTCTCTCTCTCTCTCTCTCTCTGCCAAACCTAACAAAATCCTACTCAGGGCCTGAATTTTAACTGCTGTAAAATTAAATTTAGCGAGCTAAAACTGATTTTTTTAGTTTAAAAATCTATAAGAATCCTAGCCGGAATTCGTTTGTACAGAATTCACAGCTTTTCATGGATTTTTTCTTGTTACTAGCACAATGTCATCCACTGTTATTTATTTATTATACCACTCAAGTTGTTTTTGGGCCTGTCGTGATGTTTCAGTATTTTTGTCCTGCGCTGTGTGCTTTTGAATTTTTCACTTTCCCTGCATTTCCTTTGAAAAAACTTGCAAAACCATTCACGTTGTTAAAAAATGCATTAAAACTTTTTTGAATTTTTGAATTTTATTTTGTGTTTGGCGTAAGATTTTTTGGAATTTTGTTTTCCTTTTATTAAAACTTTTTGCATTTTATTTTGAGTGTGCCGAAGGTAAATGTTTTTGGATGTTTTTATTTCAAGCTGATAACCTCTTTAATTTTTATAATTTCAATTTTATTTTAAATGATAATATAACTATTTGAAAAGACATATTTTTGAAGTTCACTTTAAAACGTATGATCGTATTGAATATTTTATTTTTAAAGTTGTTATTTAAATATAATTATTTTTGTTTTTTATTAATTAATTTAAATTTTTTATTTCATTATAGTATATAGAATATTTTTGAAGCTAAAGTTATTTTAAAAAAAAAATATTTGAATATAAATCTTTTATTTTTAATAATTTTAAAATAAATTATTAAAATTAGAATATTGATATATAAATATATTTTTAAAAACGTATTTAATATAATGATATGTTTCAACTTAAAATAAAGTTTAAAAGATTTAAAATATTTAATCTGATTTTATTTTCTAATTTAAAATAGAACTAAAATTATAAAAATAAAAAATATCTCTTAAAATGATGAAAGTAGAAAATTTTTCTTATAGAAAGTGGAACATTTTTTAAATACAATTGTAAAAATAATTTTCTTTTATTTCTACAGTTGTATTTAAAACATCAAGCATCGTTTTGAATTTAAAGGATTCAAATAATGTGATTTTATCAGACTATTAATGTATCTTAATCTTTTTTTTAATGATAAAACTATATCTAACCGTAAACATTTGGAATATATATCAATTATTTGTCCATATTGCTTCTATAGTAATGAAATCTTGTCTAATAACTTAGAAAATTGTGTTATATATATCTGTACGTGTTATTTGTGAATGCTTTATCCATAAATGGTTATATCCGTATCTGATACCGGATTTGTATCTGCATCATATCCGTGTCCATGCAACTTTGAAAATAAGTTGTGGTCATTGTAAATGTGTCATGGTCAGTCGAGTTAAAGATGTCTTTTGAGTAAAAAAAACCTGGCTTTGTTAATTCTGTTCAAACGAGTTTGACTTGGTACCATTACATTGTAGTTAATGGATATGGTTTGCCCTCTAGGAAAAAATAGTTCAATAAGAAAGTTGTGATTGGAGGAATTGTAGATATGGTAGTAGGCATAGATCCTATGGTTATGAAGTTTGTTTGAATGCAAAGATCTTTCTGCCGAAGTTGATAGCTTGTCTCTGCAAGCTCCAAATAATTGGGAACTATTTGATTTGCTATTGATAGAAACCCTTTAATTGATTTCATAGAAAACAGGTCATTAACCAATAATCTTTTCTTAGATATCTTTAATTGACATGTGTATAAATATATGGGTGAAGACAATATCAGTTCAATCTGAATTTGAACTACTGTAGCCATATTGCCGATGTATTGACAGTCCATATGTATTAGTCACTTGGGCATAGATCTGTGAACAAGAAATTGAAAGTCTCTATGATAACATTTAGGTATCCTAAATACTCTTCTAACATTGTAACTCTAAGGAAAATCAAACTCCTCTTAGCTCATTGAAAGAGAGATGTATTGGACAATATAATATTCAAATCACAAGGAGATTGTCAACGGAATAAGTGAAAACTCAATATTCTTCTTTATTACTAGTGGTTTCATATTTTTCTTCCATTGTTTTTAAATTTCTCAATTAATAAAGAATTCGTCAAAAGCTGGTTTTGTTATCGATACTGATTATAAATGTGTATTGGTACAGATAAACCTATCCATTCTGTTGAACAAAAAGATGGAACATTAATGGAAAATATATTGTGAATTTTTAATGAGGAAATGTCTGTGCTATTAATTATTCAGTTAATATAAGAAATTATTTTGTTTTATTTATTATCTGAAACTATATGTATATGCAATGTTATGTTTGATTGTTGTAGACGAGATCAAGTGGTAACTTATTGGGGCTTTCATTGTGGAGGCTCTTGTACAAACCACTAGGATACATGTTAGATGATAAAATGTACAAAATTTGAATTTGATTCATGTAAACTACCACAACCAATTCTGGGTGTGTGGTGTACTACATTAGATGAGGCGAGGTGCACATCTTGAGTGAATTTGATGAAAGTGATACCCTCCAGTTACGGTGTCTAAGTTTAAGGGTACCCTGCAAGGGTAATTTGGCAATCATAATTTTTATTTTTTGGTGTTTGGTTGTCAAATTTAATTTTATCTTTTTCTTTTGAAGATTAGGATAATCAGGAAACTGCCATTAGAACCAAACAAAATATAGTTAACTGTTCACATAGCCCAACACTAGCAAAGTAGATATAGAAACTGCTTGTTTCACTTATGGCTGGAAGTTTCTCTTAATCTTGCTTCACTTGTGAAAGCCATTTTTTATTTTTAAGGGAGGCTATTGTTCTCTATTTTTTGAACTCTTACTCGGCAGCAATGGTATTTCCAATGTTTGTTTCACTTTCTGCTTCTTAATTATTTAACTTGTAATCATTTTTTATGGATTACACAGGAAGGAGATTCAAATGCTCCTGCAGATGTCTATTACTATAAGGCAGGCTTGCCACCTGATGTTTACAGGGTTGCTATGTCTGCTCTAAATGTAAGTATAAGTTTGTAAAAGGCTTGGAGCTTACCAGTTCTGAAATTTCATCATAAGTTTATTTTGCAAGAAACTTTAGATTTCTGCTAATTTATTTTTTGCTTTTGAGGGAATAGTTTAATTATGTAGGGGTGCAGTACTACCCAGCTTCATTTCAATACATTTACCAAACAGAGTCTAGTGGTTTATCATTTGCAGCGCATGGCTTCCACTGACAGAATTAAAATATAAACCAAAACTTATTAATCTATTACTTGAATATAATTGCTAGAATATGCATTAAAACAGCTTTTTTCCCAATTTTCAGGAAAAAATCCTAGATACTGTAATTTCTCAAAGCAGCCAAATAAAACAGAAAATAGGTCACAAAGCTTAAATGATTTTACAGGTAGAATTACAGTGCTGAGTCCAGTTTGTCCTTGTTTTACTTGGTGTCTTCATTGTTGAAATTAGTGTTTGATGGGGATGCACCCCTGAGAATTGACTGGCATCCTGGATTTCTTGGGGACAGGGTGTAGGGGGAGTGGGCTGAGGGGTGCTGGGAAGAGTGGACTGTGGAGGGGGAGAATATGATAGGGGTGGTGTTGTTGGGAATGAACCTCCTCACAAAGTTGATCCTACCAAGGAAACTCTGCAGTCCTTTTTTGTGACTGGGGAGTAAGAAGAGAAAGAATGACCTCCACTCGCTTTGGATCAATGGCTAAGCCATCCTTAGATATGATGTGTCCCAATAGTCTTCCTTGATTAGTAGCAAATACACATTTGCTTGGGTTCAAGGACACACCATATTTCCTGCTTTTCATGAATACCGCTCAAGGTGATCAAAATGATCACTTGCATGCTTTGAATAAATGGTTATTTCATCAAGGTATATAAGCACAAATTTTGCTAATACACCCTTGAAAGCCATGTCCATTGCCCTTTGAAAGGTGGCACCGGCATTGGTTAGACCAAAAGGCATCTTACAATAAGCATAGATACCGCACTTAGTAGTAATGTAGTCTTATATTGGTCTGACTCTTGGACCAAAATCTCATTGTACCCTGAATACCTATGCAAGAATGAAAATATTTCTGAGCTACTCAGCCATTGGAGAATTTGTTCCATGGAGGGAAGGGGATAATAATTCTTAAGGGAGGGTCTATTGAGATCCCTAAAGTCTACACTAACTCTAATTTCCCTATTCTTCTGTCATGACCCTTCCTATCAACCACTTCTTACCTGTCTTTAAGCATGAAAGAAAACATAAATAAATAAAGAGACACCTTTGATCAGAAAATCATCTCTGTTATGAGACTAAACGATTTTTGTCACGCCCTGATATGGAACAGTTTCTTGATCACTGTTAAACAAGAAGAAAACAAATAATAACATATTTGTACGTACCTCTCCCAATAAGGTTGAGTATTATTGTTTCTCAAAAAATTGTCTTATCGGTAAGACTTCATAATTTTAATTTGAAACCTATCGTACCCATACTCAATGAGACCAGGCTCAAGTGGAGAGTAAGCTGTCTATTCTGTTATATGACGTAAAGTTTGAAGTGTTAACATATCATAATTATGAGATTGTCTCTCTGCCAGCCACGTGAAAGGACACTTTTAGGTTGTGGTGGTCTGTAGATGATGGCTGTAGTGCAGTTAAGGTCGAGTTGGTTTGAAGACTCTTCAGGTCAGCATAATCAGCGATCAAGAAGGGATAGATTAGCAATTAAATAATAACAAAACAAACTATAATGAACAATTTGGTATGGAGGGGTGCGATCATGTAATGTCCCTACTAGTTAGAGATCATTAACCTGCAAAACAGATTATTAGAACACAACAAACATATATATATATAAGTAATCCAAATTGCAATCTAACTTTAATACTTAATTAACATAATCATAATTTTCATCTAATAAAAAAGGATACGAATGCCATATGAAAGTATGTCCTTAGGCGGTTGTGGAGCTCGCCTTCTTGGTACCCCTTGGTCCCAAGCCCTCTAGGAAAACGAAGATGAGTTCGTATCCTGTCTACACCCAAGACATCCAAGGAAGACCCTTGTCTACTCCTTGCCTTGGGTGATGCCTCCATCATCCAAGTCCTCAGAGGGGATCGGCCAGATCCGTCGAGTCCTGACTTGGGTGTAACCTCTTACACCCAAGCCATCCAAGGAAGACCCTTGTCTATTCCTTGCCTTGGGTGATGCCTCCATCATCCAAGTCCTCAAAGGGAATCGACCAGATCCGTCTCTTCTTGGTTGAGTGTTAATCAACCAAGCCATACATATGCATATCAGTTTTCAGTTCATAATCTATCCCTTTGTGTTAACATGGATTCCTAATGTATTCTTTAACTTATATATATCAATGTGCTTTACCATCTTTAACATATGCATTACATTTCATTAAATACCTTTGTATTACATAATCCTTCCTAGTGTGTAAATTTGTGTATACAACAATTAACATGATATACAAGAATTTACATGATTATATCCTTTACCTATGTTTAATGACCAGTGAATACTATACATTAATGAATATATATACATTCACTAGACTACAATTAATATCACATATTAATGAACATTGCACAGTACCCATTAACTAATATTAATGAGTATTACACATTAACTAATATCAATGAACATTACATATTAACTAATATACTTATATTATTTAATATAAGTAATTACCTATTCTTTACCTTTCGTCCACAGCAGACAACTTCCTCTCCAGTTTGCTCTCCTTCCCGTCCTCTATCATATTCAGTTCATTCCATTCCCCATTCCATTTGATCCCTCTTCCCTTTTATATCCCCCAATATGAGGGAGAGGTCACACCTCTTCGTCATGTATGCCCTTTGGCAAGAGATACACTCTTTCACCATTAGCACCCTTTGAAGGAGTGCAACTCTTCATTAATTCTGCCCTTTGAAGGGATACAAACTTTCACAAACAGATCTGCATTTCCATCCCCCATGTTTTTCCTCTCAAATGAGGTTCTCTTTTCCGTTTTATATCTCATGTTTGAGGGAGTCACAACTTTTCATTTCATGCCTTTTAACTATTCATTAAACTTAACTAAATTATAATTATTTTATTTTAATTTTTATTCTTTTATATTTTAATTTTATTATTAGTATTTATTATTAAATCTTGCTTCAAAATGGGGACATTACAGATCAAGAGAAACAAATAAATGATTAATTAGCAATTAAAGGAGAGGCATGTCTCCTCACAAAGGATCGTCCCTTCCCAAGGAATAATAAGGATATAAAAGAAGAAGAAGAATATTAATCCAAAAGGAGATGCAAGGAGAATGGAATATATATATATTATCTGCAACCATCAAATGGAATATATATTATTTGCAACCAACGAATGGATTCGAAATTATGATATATAGTTTGTGTTCATAAAAGAACATCAGGTTGCATCACTGGTAATCACCATCGATCTGATCGGATTAGAACTGTTATGAAGTTACAGGCAGTAACATCCTTGTTCTCGACAGTATGCATAGGGGACGTTCTTAATATGTATGCCTAATATATGAAGCCTGATAATTTCTATATGCAGAATTTAATAGTGATATTAATATAGACTGCAATACGTATGAGTCATGTTTAATTTTATATATAATGGCAGACCAGATCTGACGCATGTCAGATCTGTCTGCCTTTACAGTCACAAATATACTAATAACTAATATTTTAAGTCAGCAGTGGTATTAATAATTGATAATTGATAATATAATTTTAATTAATTAATTTATATATATATAGGAGAGAGAGAGAGAGAGAGAGAGAGAGAGAGAGAGAGAGAGCAATTATATGAATATATACACAGAATAATTAGTACTCCATTTTTGAAGATTATAAGTAGACAGTATTTAACCAGATTTACAGTGATACTAAATGCATCAAATATAAATAAATAAATTCATCAAAGAATATGACTACCGATTAATTTAATACATCAAATAAGAGTTAATTAGTTCTACAAATCAGAGGTTCATAAATAAATAGATAACAAGAGAAATAAACAATTGATAACTCCTGAAACATAAACAAAATGTCTTTAAAACTGTCCTAAACCATAATCAGTTCTGTATTTTCTATTCCCCAAGGGAGATGGGTGCTGCTAGGGAAGGGCAGAGTAAAACCACTTCAATAGAAAGCCCCAAGGGTGAAAGGACTCCTCTTGAAATTTGGGCTGCAGGCCCCAAAGGTGAATGGATTGAGTTCCAGTAATCTGGGCTACATTAAGGAGGTGGTGTCAAGCGCCCTAGGCAGCCAAGCACTCTTCTGGGAATGGGA
Source organism: Cryptomeria japonica (assembly GCF_030272615.1). NCBI lineage: Eukaryota > Viridiplantae > Streptophyta > Pinopsida > Cupressales > Cupressaceae > Cryptomeria > Cryptomeria japonica. The sequence goes on from NC_081412.1 coordinate 578,516,692, forward strand.
TCAGATTGGTTTGGGTTTAGGCATGGTTTTAATGGTATCGTATGTTATATTACAAAGAATCAGTTAGTTATGCTCAATTAATAGTGATAGAAGGTAGTAACATAAATGTTGCTCTTGGGAATTGACAGTGTATAAATAGGGGACATTACTTCTTCATTTTTACAAGGACTAGGTTGGCCACCCAAGAGAAGTGTTTAATAGGGAAGATGATATTGGCTTCTATGAGTTTGGTCAACTCCTTCATTAGTGGCTCAATTTTGGGCTTTATTGGCCTTTTCTTTTGTCTAGTTGTATTCACATCTGGGTCTAGTTCTATGGTATGCTTGGCTAAGCTAGGGTCAAAACCCTTCAAATCTTCATAGGTCCAAGCAACTATGTTATCATATCTTTGACAAAGCTTAACAAAGGCTTCTTGCTTGGTTAAGGAACAAACCTTTCCCAAATTTAGTGACCTACCCTCGGTAACAACAACTAGCTTATAATCACCTTTCTTTGCAGCCATGTTCATCTTCTTCTTCAGTTTATTATTTGATTCTAAAATGCCCTCCAAGGTAACTGGACCTTTAGGCAACTTGTTGGAGGTGAGCTGTATGATCTGATCTCCACATTGGTCTTGTACCATAGACTGATTTTTGGTAGGAAATTCTGCTTCATTTTGCAAGAAATTGACAATATGCTTGCCAATTCGCTTGGTTTTTTGGGACGATAGGACTCACAACAAGCTTGATGTATTGTTCCTTTTTGTTTGCAACATGCATTGGTATGCCAAACTAAGCACTGACTGTTGCAAGCCTATCAACATGTCTATTTTGACTCCTAGGATTGCCTTAGGTGTTGAAGGCCTCAAATCCTTCAATCAAATCTTAGATCCTGTGTTTGTATGATTTGAGTAAGTTGTTATTTGTTATGCTTTGAGCTCTGATATGATTAACAACTAATTCATTGTCCCCAAATACTTGTAAAGATCTGATCTTTCTTTTTTGTTCAAGTTGGAGATGTTGATGGGTGTTTTATGACCACACCAACACAAAATAAAATGCCAAGGTATCTTATCCTTTCTTGAGCAAAATCTCGTGTATGCTAAGATTGCGAAAGATCATACAAGTGTCTCCAATGTTCTTCTCTTTCAAGTCCTGACATTGGATAAGCTCAATGTTTGTTGTGATATGCTGGTAACACAAAGGAACTTACTTTTGAATCGTTCTTCACTTCTACAATGTTGGCTGGAACTTCTTCATCAGATATTGCAATCTTGTGATGCTTCTTCTTCGAACAGACACAACTGAAATAAACTGAAATTAAATGGGAAAGGGTTAGAGAATCTATTTTACTCCTAAGGACAATAATATCAATGGATAGTGCTCCAATGGATGAATTCCACATAAACCAAGTTTTGCTTCACCAAGCTCAGGAACAACTCCACGGGACCGGTGCAATCTTGCAAGGGTTACACAAAGAATTTTCATATCATAACGAACACCATCATAACAAACAATGTACATTCAATGATCTAAGTTAAGCATCCATATAAGAAAGGCTCATAGAAATCATCTAAAGTGCAAAAAGGATGAACCATTGAAATTCATCAAACATTGTCACATTTTCCATTAACAATAATGTACTTCTAACAATGTGAGAAATAGAAGGAACCCAATGCAACAAGTTAAAATAGACAAGACTCCACCATAACTTCAATGTAGTTAAGTTTTATTTCTCCAAGTCATATGCAACAATGTCTTCTCCTTCTCCTACTCTACTACTCTAAGGAGCAAGAGCTCTCTACTTCTAATGAGCTAACTATCTAATGAATTACAAATGAGAAGGCAAGGCCTTTTATAGAGATCCTCTCACAAATGAACGACCAAGATTGAGTTGAAATCAAGGGCCAAGATTACACTATTCAAACACTAATTGGGGTTTGACAAAAAATAGAATAGTGTGCTGACAATTAATGAGGCATCACGCCCACTGAACATTTAATATCCCATCACATAGAATAGCACACCCACTAAGCATATAATAGCCCATCACTTTGAATAGCTTGCCTACTATCCCTCTCTCTCGTGACAAATGCAATGAATTGGGTCATGGCGGTTTAGAGACATTTGATTGGTCGGAGGTGATGGGGTGCCATCGTAGCATGCTGGGTACCATGTGGACCTGGTGACTCATCACGAGGAATATTCCGTTTTGACTGATTGTGATTGAGTATATTCCCAAATTGCATCATCTGGACCAAGGTTCTAACTTTGATCAACTCTTCTGAAATTATCCTTGATCATTTCCTTATTTCCACGTACTTGGGTTTGAGAATTCACCTTCTTGGAATATCTTTCCTTGTCGACGATTCTGTCATTCTTGAAGTCTTTCATACTTGAACTGGATCTTAGGAACTTCGAATGTCTTGAACGTTTGGAATTGGAATTCTTTCTCCATGTTCTTTCCTAACTGGGATCTTGGACTTTCAGAGGAAATTCAAGATAGTTGTAAATTCTTCTTCTCACTTGCAATTGAACTTTGGATCCTTGGGGTCTAGAACTAGATTGCCTTGAAGCCTAAATGTTTGGAGTTTGAATGTCCTCCTCGACGTTTGGAACTAGAATTCTTCCTTCATGAACTTCCTGATATTGGATTTCTTTTTGAACTTGGATATCATTTCTCCACCTTGGGTGCATATGAGACAAGTGGAAGGTATTTTCAATGCCCCCTTTTCGTCCTTTGACTTGCGAAATGCCATATCAAAGACATTACTTTAAGCATTAAATTCCATGCCTCATGTCATTTCTCCTCATTGGGTGCATATGAGACAAGTCAAAGGAATTTTCAATGCCTTAGCCAAATTTCCATCTCTTGAGTACTTGAGTGCATCCTAGAAGGATAGGAGGAAATTTTTCATACTTAGCCAAATTTCGTTCATTCCATGACTTCATGAAGCTAGGCGCACTTGAGGCTTGGAGAAGGAATTCTTGGGAGCATATAGAGGGATAGTAGGAATTCTCCAACACTAAGTCAAATTTCAGTTTCCATGCCTTTAGGAATGCTTGGGCACACTTGGAGGGGGAAGAAGGAGTTTTCCCATACTTAGTCAAATTTTTGCCATTTCCAAGACTTGGGCACCTTTGGAGTCTAGAGTAGGAAATCTCCAATACTTAGCCATTTTTCACATTTTCTAAGACTCTTGGCATGCTTGGCACATTTTGTACTCAGAGAAGGATTTTTGGATTTTTTTGAAAATACCTCAGAGAAGGATTTTTGGAAAATTCCTTAGAAAAGAATTTTTGGAAAATTCCTCAAAGAAGGATTTTTGGATTTTTGGAAAACTCCCTAGACAAGGATTTTTGGAAAATTCTTCCACCTCTTGGGAATTGCGGCCAAGAATAGATCTCTTCATGCTTTGTCCTTTCGAGGAGGATTTCCAGATTTAGTCAAAATTTGATCACTTTCTTGCCCTTCTACCTTTTCGGATTTAGAACTGGATGCTCAAGATCATTCTGCAATTAGTGTTTCACTAGTTGCTAAGGGTAGACCTTCCAAAAATAGGCTTACTAAAAATTGTAAGTTCTCCCAAACACAAAATTAGGACAAACCGAGACATAGTGAAACTTACTAAAAATAGTAAGTTTGTTTAAACTCAAAATTAGGCCAATCCGGGCCATAGTGAAACTTAATAAAAATAGTAAGTTCTCAAAAAATGCTCAAATTTCACTAGTAGCTTCCTTGAAAGATTTCCTTTTCAACACTTAGCTCAAATTTCATTGTGCCCCAGATTATTGAATTTTTCTCTGAGTCTGAAGGATAAATTTTTTAAAATAGACAATACTTGCTTCCAGACGTAGCCAAAATTCATCAAAACTAAATTCCTTGATCTAGGGCGCATTTTCACCCCTAGCAGGGTTTTTTCCAAATTTAGCCAAATTTTGGCTATTTCTCTTTCGATTTTTCATATTAGTTCTTTGGGTTATCTTGACACAGCCATTGTGTTCCTGTGTGTATGTATTCTTTGTTTTATCTTTGCAATCTCTTCCTTGGACGATGATATCATCTACTTAATGAAGTCCTCTCCTCAACATTCAAAGTCTTTTTCTCGCATGAATCTTGAAAAGACAAGAAAATGTTGTAATCTTGCAAGTTTCAATCAAGTCATAAGTTAACAAAATGCAAAGTTCAAAGGATAATCAATAAACACAATGCAATTTGAAAATACTTTGAAAGCCCTGTTTTTCGACTTGATGACAATATAAGACTGTATCCTGTCTAGGTTGTTTATTCCTTAAGAATCAACACTCAAGGCTCTTAATGCTCCACCAACACTCAAGGATTCCACTTGATGGCAATCATGGAAAAAAACATTAAATGTGCCTCTATATCTTCATGAATGAAAGTAGACAAGTCACAGGAGTTGGTGGAGCATTAAGAGCCTTGAGTGTTGATCATGCCATCTGGAAGTGTTATAGTCATCGGAGGTCGGGGATAGGGCCCTTAGGAAACTGCTGCAAAGGGAGAGGAGTTGGGAACCTCAGAGTCCGAAAGGATGAGGGAGGAGATAGGAGGACTTCGGATTTTGGGGTTTGGGGAGACAAGATACCTCTTCCCAAAAAGGGAAGGGGTAGACTGGTTTCCCGAATCTTAAAATCTGGCAAGGAAGGGAAGTCCAAGTTTCGTGGTTTGGGGAGACAGGATACCTCTTCTCAAAAAGGGAAGGGGTAGACTGGTTCCCCAAATCCCGAATCCGGCAAGGAAGGGAAGTTTGGGTTTTGGGGTTCGGGGAGATAGGTTACATCTTCCCAAAAAGGGAAGGGGTAGACTAGTTCCTTGAATCTCGAAATTTGGCAAGGAGGGAGGTTCGGGTTCAGGGGTTCGAGGAGACAAGATAATTCTTCCCAAAAAGGGAATGGGTAGATTGGTTCCTCGAATCTTGAAATCTAGAATTCCTAAGAGGGAAAAGGTAAAGAGAATGGATGAATGGACTCCAAGGTGCAAAGGCAAGATGCGAGGGTGAAGGGAGAAGGCTCGAAGTCCGCTTCATGACAAGAGAGCACTTAAACATTTTCTTGATTTCCTGACTTGGCGCTTGATCAATTGGGCTAGCAGTGGTCCATGGAACATATCTGTTATTGGTTCTCATTGAAGGACCAAGGGTGTCATAAAATGACAACAATAACCTTGTTTTCAAGCTCTACAACTTATAGGAGTCTATTTGTATTATCATTGAAATTAGCTAGAGAAAATGTATGATAGTTTATGTGGATTTGGAGTGGTTGGCAAAATGGGTTTCATCATTCTTGGTTTATTATTGCTCTTTATAATTGAAGTGGACGCAATATTTTTATTATTGCTCTTTATAATTGAAGTGGATGCAAGATTTAAGTGAAGGTTTGAAGACTTGTCAAATAACATAAACGGGCCAACTAGTTTTAGTGGAATATGTCATGTCCCCTTTTCAAAACTAAAATTAATAAGTGGGTCTGATCACTTCATTTTCAAAAAGGCCATTTAAATATTATTTAGTTCCTATGTAACTTCTACTCAAATGTAATTCAAAAAAGGGGGTATATTGATGCAATTTTAAAAGCATTTTTAAATACTTGGAGGGAAAAGTAAATTAAACAATTAAATAAAGTAGGAGGGTTGGAAGAAGGCAACTATAAAAGAGAAATCAAAGCACAAAGCAAATTATCTAGTTATCCCATTTAAAAAGCGTTTTTAATTACTTGGTGTGTGGGTGATGGGAGAACGGAAATCTTTCAATTTCCATTGCAGGCTAGGACAAAAACCCTCTCGCTCATTCAAGGTGATTCTACTCATTGATTGCGATTTTGCTGAAGCAATTTGGATTAGCAAGCAAATTTCTATAATTGTGATATTGTGGAAGATTTCAAACTTCTTGTTTGGATTTTGGTGGTTTTCAAATTGGGTTGACATTTTGGATTTTAGATTTTAGTGTGGTATGGTCTCTTGAGAGAGATTTTTTTTGTGTATTTGTTAACATGCCCACATTTTGTACTTTGAACTATTTTTGTTATGATTTGTTTTTCAATGGTCATGTCCAAAACGTATAGTAGCTCCCAGTTTTTTTTCTTTTGTACCAGCATACCATATCGATGTACCCATTTGCGGATTCTGATTTAGTTAGGTATTTTCTATCATGGTTCATAAACTTTGCAAGAACTCTTTGGTTTTTTTTGCCGCACGAGTTTTTACAAGATTAACTCACGAATTTTTACAGACACAGGAAAAATGTGGGAAAAAATGCCAATGCAGGTAGAATGCATTTTTTCAAAGTTCCCAGACTCGGACTCAGGCCGACTCGGCTATGACTCGGAAAAATAAAAAACCCCTTGAAATTTTCAGATTTTTAAGAATTTAAAACTTGTTTCATGCACCCATTATTGAATAAAGCTTAAAGGCACTATAACATCATCAATTAGAAGCTCTAGCTCATCCTCAGCATCAGCCTCAGCCTCAGAGTAGTCTGTCTGCCTCCTACAAAGGCGTCTAAGGTAGGTCCTGGATGATTGAGTAGCCATAGTCTCCGCCTATGAGGTGCCACAATGATCAACATTAGTTGTGCCTGTGCTGGATCGTGCTCTATCTGCCTCCTTTGTCATAGCCACAGCCTTAACCTCTCTGTTTGCCATGTCTCACATGTCGTGGCGCGAGTCTTGGAGCTCGGACTCGGCGAGTTTTGCCATAACTTGCTTGACTCGCTCGAGTCAGGCGAGTTATGAGCAAAACTTGCTGAGTCCGAGTCATGAGTTGTCAAAACTTGCCGAGCTTGGCTCGACTCGCCAACTCGGCAAACTTACCTGACTCCAAGTTTTTTTTGCTGTAAAACCATGCATTTTCTCTTTTGAGGTGTCAATTTTTAATTTGATTCATTTTGTAATTGAATTTTGCAAATAAATATGTTTTTTTTAAGGAATTCTATTTTTTAGCACACTCTAAGTTGCCGAGTGCTCCCCATGTCTGAGTCTGCAAACTATGTTTTGTATAATATAACTAAGTTACCGGTTCGGGTTTGGGGACGCGAACCCAGTTCGTGGGTTGGGGAATTTTTTTTTTTGCCTTTTGGGTTTGTGGGTTGGGTTCGCCCGTACTTGTATATATATATGTAAAATAATATATATATATATATATATATATACACACACACACACACACATATTATATGCAAAAATTAAAGAAATATACAAAATTACAAACATTTAATAGTATGCTACTTCATCATTAATCAATGCCAAATGCCAATTGACAGTTCAGAATTTCAATAATATCATATTATGTTATATGCCATATAAATTTTTTGGTGACTTGATTGGCCTAGCTTGTGGGTTCGCTCAGGTCCGCACCTGGGTTCGCCTGGGTCCGCACCTGGGTTCGCTTGGGTTTGTCCAGGGTTCACCCTTTTGATTGTGGGTTTGCCAATGCGAACCCAACGTGAACCCAGACTTACGCGGACCTGGTTCGTGTTTGGAGCCCAAATCGCCGAACCCGGTAACTAAGTAATATAATCTATGGCAATTTCTGTACAATTTTATGACCTTGAGAACCAAAAAAATTTATAGCTTCATATTATGTAAAAACTCTCAAGATTATATTGTTTAAGCTTCATTTGCATTTAGTTGTTGCTTGGAGAGTCATATGACAATGCATACTTGAAAACTGTTTAATTATGTTGTTGGAAAACATTACAACGGGCCTCATGAATTTTCTCTCGAATGAATGGAGACTATGTTCACCATTGCATCTTTCCGTAGTGCATGCCTGCTTATTGCTAGCAATTCAGATGTGTAAGTGAGGAAAGCTCTCTTGGGCCTAAATTTGAGCAATTAAACTAATGCAAATATTTGAAAATTCTTCTAGCAAGTTTTGGTGGATAAAGAATCAAGAACTGTATTTCTCATTTTTTACCATGTGATTTTATGTTTTGGCATCTTCAAGTTTTGATGCACGCTCCTGGAACTTATAACTACCATTGGTTTCTTTTCTATATAAAAAATCAATATTTTCATTGGTCTGTACATTTTATTATTTACATAATATTAACTTCGAAATAAATGCATGACCAAGAATTTATTTAAATGGGCTTCTAACGATAAAAAAATAGTGGATTCATAATTTGCAAATGCTTGAAAAAGTAATAACTTATTCCACGATGCTGTTTACATGGACAGGTGCCCTCCATGGGCCTGTTTTATCCATTTCTTTTAATGCCAGATGAGTACCCCCCTCCTCCTCGTCCTTGGTAAGCTTTTACAATGTGAATTCAACTAGATATATTTTTTAAGTTCTCTACTTGCCATGTGGCAGTCAAGTTATAAATGCTTTTGATTTTGTGCCTAATAGAGGTTTTTCATTCATTGTTGGTAAACCTTTTCTCAAATGGACCAGGTTTCATGACTATGAAGATATGATGGAAGACAGCTCACACAGTGAATTTGGCAAAAGGCCAGAAGGAGCTGAAACTTTCTTTTCTGGTTGTAATTATGCATTGGGTATGCAAGATCCAAGTCAGTATAGTCCCAAATTAAAAAAGGAAGACAATATCGTAGGACTTGCTGAGGCTATTACAAATAGTATTCTTGCCACAGGTATGGGCATTAAATTGTTTCCCTCATTTGCACTGCATAAATGTTTAGGATGCCTACATACTATTATGTATTTCTCCTGCCTTTTTTTGTTTGCAGTTTCTTTTGTTAATCAATAAAATTCAACATATCTTCTTATGTGATTTTAAACAAATGGCAGGACGCCTCGATCTTTACAGAAAATTGTTCACAAGTGTGCTGCTTGTAAGATTATGCTTAATTTAACTTTTATGAATTTAAGTTGTCTTGCTATTGATTTGTTATCAAGATCTTTAAGAAGTTTAAGCTTGAACTCGTCCTGGTATTGTTTTGGGTGCAGGTAGGTGGAGTCGCATCAACAAAAGGCCTAGTTGATGCAGTAGAACAAAGGTGTGTTTTAATTGAATAATGGTTTTAAAGTATAGCATATTAATTTCTAATCTAGTATGCCATTATAGGTTGGGAGGAATGTCGTCTAGAAATAATCTGAATCAGTCATGAGATGTCTTTGGTTGGTTTCAAGCAATAGTAGTTTATTGGAAAATACACATTAAATATTTTGGTTGATGTTAGGAACTCTAAATCACATGCCGGTTCTCAGATTTGGCACATCCTATGTACATTGTAAACAAGTATAGATACTTTACGTTTTGGTGGCTCTGGATGGTCTAATTCCACTCAGTGGCTATTTATAATTGTTCATTAATTAATTAAAAATTGTCTGGATGGTTACAAAATGTGTATGTAAATTAACCACAAATTGATAGAACTTGAGGTTTAGTAGCAAATAAAATTTCAACAGAGGATTTTATTTTCTTTCTATTTATACATCTTATTTTATAAACATGAAAGGTTCATGTATTATAATTTATAAATCAGCGTTTCTTAAATTTTTCTTATGTTGGTGATGCAAGTCTTTACAACATGTCATGACCAAACAACACATGGAGTTCGATTGGAAGGGTTCCTCTTAAGAAGCAAATTATTAATTGTGCCCCTTTGCTTATAACAATATCTATCAGGGTGTGTGTGCACGACCAAAATTGGCTTGGATTGAATATAGATTCAGATTGGCTATATGCAGGATGCATTATAGACCTACCAAGTGCTTCCCAACACATGGGTTGATTTATTCTAATTACAGCTCTAGCCTCATTTGAAAAATATGAAAAAAGACTCACAAAATTTAAAACAAAATAACAAACACAAGTTAACTGAGTACCCTAAAATTATCTACTATTCATTAATTTTGTATCCATTTGACCTCACTCATATTCTCAAATCTCAATATCTCTTATTTTCGTATTATTCATAAAAAATAACATATTTTTTTATCAAAGGAAGATTGAAGGCTATTGAGTTCCAGCCTATAAAGATTCCTAGCAAGCAGAAACAGATTTTTTTGCCTTGGTTCATGAGTCTTCTACTACTTTTTTATTTAATCCGAGTGTCAAATGAAAACGACATGGTTTTGTAACTTTAATTTGCGTGTAGCAATAAGTTGTTTCTAATGGCTTATAGGATTATTTACATTCCTGCATTGGCTCATGGTATGTACCGATGCATATAAATTATATAAATATGAAGATGAAATGATTTGTCTTATTTTTAACACGATGATCTTATGTTGCAACTTGTAAATTCGATGTTTTCAGTTTTAAACCTAATTTTTGGGGGCTCCACCCTTTGTGAACCTCTGTGCCCTCACAAACACATATCTATCTTTTGAGAGGTCCACCCCTTGCATACCTTTGCACCCTTGCACACATGTACCTATGTTTTTCTTTTGGTAGGGTTGGGGATGGGGAGGAGGAGGAGGAGGGGGAGGGGGTGGTGTTGCATGGGATGCTACATACTTGCACCATGTATATTGCCAGAACCATGCACATATGTAATCTCACTTACTCTATCAGTCAATTATCGGTCTTGGTATGGATACGACAAGATGGCAATTTTTTTTCTTTAATAGTTATAATATGTACGTATGTATGTATTAAAAAGTTTAAAACTATGTAATATAGAACAATGGGGTCAAGGAATGGACACCATCATGGGGATACATTATTGGACACTATCCTAGTACTTGTTATGTTATGGGGACATAGGGACACATCCTTGGCTTTCATCCTAGTACTGATAATGCTATGGGGACAGGGGTACACCAAAAATGTCCCTTGGCCAAAATTCATGTTGCCCTCCTAGAAAGCTCTTGGAGACAACATTCACTCATTTGGGCATAGTTGCGGTCACCAAAGCTGTTGTTTGATTGTCTTTGGGATAGTTGGTCATCATCCTTAGATGAACATGTTAAAAAATGTCATAACCCCTCTTTGGACATTGGATTAAATAAATACGATAATTAAAACATTTATAAATTAACATTTAATGATATTGGAAAATCGTCTCATGTATGAGACTTCATGATTTTCCTCTAATAGATGATTATTAATGTTTATTATTTGTTATGATTATTATTTATTATTATTGTTTTATTTTAATGTAACGTGCATATTTCAATTATTAATATTATATTAATTATTAAAGAAGTTTTACCATAAAATACTATTAAAACATAAAATAGATATATTGAATACATTACAAAAACATGATAACATAATGAATAATATTATAATAATACAATTGAAATATATATAACCAGATAAATGAATAACCATTTATCTCTATAATAATAAACTATTAAATACCATTTATCTCTATAAAACGAAATTATTAAATACCATTTATATCTCTAATAACCAATTATTAAATAAAATATTAACTTGCAGTCAATATCAATTACTATTAAATAACTATTAAATAAAAACATAATGGCAGACCAAATTTGACACATGTCAGATTTGTCTGCCTTTGCATACTTGTATAAAAGAAACCATAACTAATACATACGTTAAAACAAACAATATATATAGAGTCAAGAAGCTTTCCCAATATCGATGGAGGCAACAACCAAACCGATCAACACTAATATCCACTCTCCCTTATCGCTGGATAAGAGAATATCAACCCGGAGGGATTAGTTAAGCTAAATCAGCATGCGAGTTACCCAGTCTATTTATCACTGGCTGAGGACCCGATTTAGTATTGAGGAATCTATAATCCATAGCTTAACAACTCAACAAATCATCGTTGATTAATAACTTAAACTCACACAAAGGATGCGATTAATATTCATGAAGAGCCACGATTAAGGAAAGGATATGACTATTCTAGATCAAGAGATACGGCCAGTCAGAATTAAAAGATATTTAATAAGTCATACTATCATCTCAAAGGAAAGGAAAAAGGCACCATTAAGACAAGAATCCACTCAAAAGGAAAAGGGATTGAAGTCTGCGTTAGCAAAGAATCAAGCAATTCAAATCAGAAAACATATCAAGTGATTTCATTGAAAAGAAGAGCGATCCAGATCAGAACAGCGATCACCCCTCTTGTCTTAAGATGATTATAAAGTTCATATTTAAATAATAGCATACAGCGATAATAATTGCTATCCATTGATAGCTATCACTATTTGAAGTTAAAGTTACAGGAATTATTCACCAAGTCAATATCATAACCATTACTTATTTGCGTCCACACTTTATCTCAGTAGGACATCTGCATATCTACAAGTTCGATATCTGCCTAAGTTGCAAACTGATATCGACTACATCGCGGTGAAGATATATTATTCCACATAAACGTTATTGCGGATCAAAAATAATATCCACAATTATGGCTGGGGTAATATACGCCCTCTAAAATTATCACCACTGATCCTTAAAATTGAAAGAGGTCTTACTGCAATTTGGGAATATAGGCCAAAAATCTTAGGAGCCCAAACAAGGGACATTACAAAAAATACTTAGAAATTAACAAAAATAATAAAATAAAAGGGGTTTTGGGTGAAATGATAATTGATTGTTTGATAATTACAAAAGGAGACGAAAGATCCTTAAATAGAGATTACAAGAGGATCTTTCCATAACAAAAACAATCGAGAGTAGAAACACAAAAGACAGAAAGATTTTTTTTTAAAACTAAGTAAAGATGAAAGACATAAAAGGAAGTTTCTAAATACTAACTAAATGACTAAGATGACCATTATATCAATATTATAATATTATTTTAATACCCTTCCTTAATGGTCATTCAACTAACTACCCTACACAAGATTTGACATAATCTGCAGGTCATTTGGCCGGAAATGCATAGAATGATGTCCCCTCTCCTCAAAATTCTCTCCGACATGAGTCTACTGCTGAGACCCTCCCTTGTTCTGCAAAACTTCTTGATATGACCAATTTTACCATAATCCTTTGAAGCTTCCAACATGATGTTGGGTAGCGAAGCCATCCCTCTCGCTATTTAAAGATACAGAAACTGAGATCAGCTGCTCAAAAACTTCATAGGTCTGAAAGAACACAATTTTACCGAAAATCGTCAAAATAAGTAATATCCATCATTTTGTAAAATAAACATAATTTTTTTTTGCAGAACATTGTTCACCCTAGAAAACCTAGGTGCGACCCAAAAAACGCTGCAATAAACCATGGTTTTGTGGGAAAATAGGCAAATCCTCGTTGCAATGCTGAAATCACACACGATTTTGTGAAAAAATTGGCAAAAACCTTTGTTTTGTGTGAAGAAAAAGGTAAACAACCACAATGTTTAGGAGAAAGATCATGCCAAAGCCTTCAAAAATATTCAATAAAACCCTTCTAAAAATTTCTCATAAAAAATTTAGGAAAAAAACCATGATTTTATTTAAAAAATTGTCAAAACTTCTGAAAAAACTTTAAGGTAACAACACCACCATGATTTTTCATAAAAAATCGTAAAAAACTACTGGAAATACATTCCAAGTAAATACCCACAACTTTTTTTTTTATATTCGTCAAAAAAACATAACCCGCTCTGATACCATGAAATGATAATTGATTGTTCGATAATTACAAAAGGAGACGAAAGCTCCTTAAATAGAGATTGCAAGAGGATCTTTACATAACGGGATCAATCAAGAATAGAAACATAAACGATAGAAAAGAAACTTCCTAAAACTAACTAAAGACGAAAGACATAGAAGGAAGTTTCTAAATACTAACTAAATGACTAAGATGACTTTTATATCAATATTAAGATATTATTTTAATATTGGGCACCAAGGCCCTGCCACAACTTTAAAAGATTAAAAATCTGAATATTGTACCTTCACATCATACAAATATTTTCATTTTGCTACTTTGTGAAACTCGTGACTTGTGAGTAGTGAGAAAGATTGGAGAGGAGAAGATAACTGTATTCCAGCGATGAGAAGAAAAGAGAAGCTTCAAAATTGACATAAGCTTGTTCTTTTTTATTTATTTTACTCCTATCTTTCAAAGGTCAAACTGCTTTTTATTTTTATTTTTATAGTAGAGATTGTGAACAAAGAAATGGTACAACATGAGGTGATAATTCAGCATAGGCACAATAGTACAAGTTCAAGTTCAGCACAACATAATTAAAAACCTATATAGTTTGCAAGAACGAAAATGTCTGGCGGGAGGAAATTAATTTTCCTCGATGTGTACTATGTTCCAGGAATGGAACTCAACCTTCTCTCAGTCAGTCAAATTCTGAGACATTCTCCTCGGCTCCACGTGACCTTCAGTTCACATCAGTGTAGTATCATTGATCGGGAGACTCAGACAACTATTGTTGTGGGTCTTGAGGATCATGGTCTATTCAGACTAGTTGATTCTGGTGATTCTGGCCATGGCAGCCAAGCGCTCCTCTGTTAGTACACTCTGGCATCAGCGGTATGGGCACTTGAATGTGCACTATCTTTCTCAGCTTGTTCGGGAAGATCTTGTCGTTGGATTGCCAGAAATCCAGACCTAGAACCTTGGAGTTTGCAGAGCATGTCAAGCTGGCAAGCAACATAGGACTCTGTTTTCGAATGGCGACCTCTGGAGAGCTTCTAAGGTATTGCAACTAGTTCATGTTGATACGTGTGGGCCTATGGCTATTCCTTCTGTTATTGGGTCTAGGTATTTTCTACTTTTTCTTGATGATTTTAGTAGAAAAATGTGGGTGTATTTTCTTCATTAGAAATCAGAAGTGTTTGCTGTGTTTCAAAAGTTCAAAGCATTAGTAGAAAAAGAGTCTGGTAATCATATTATTACTCTTCGGTCTGATAATGGGGGAGAATTTTGTTCTTCTGCCTTCTCCCATTTTTGTGAACAACATGGCATTAAGCGCCAACTCACTACACCATACACCCTCCAGCAAAACGGTGTCCTTGAGCGGAGAAACCGCACGATTATCTAAATGGCCCTGTCTATGCTTGAACAGAACAGTGTTCCAAAGAAATTTTGGGCTGAAGCAGTTTATATTGCTGTCTATCTTATGAATCGGTCTCCTACTGTGGCCGTGAAGAAGAACACTCCGGAAGAGGCCTGGTCAGGCCACAAGCCCAAAATCAGTCACCTCAAGGTTTTTGGCTCCACTGCCTTTGTTTGGATCCTTGATGCGAAACACACCAAGTTGGATGCCAAGAGTCAGAAACTCATGCATATCAGCTACAGTGATAATCATAAAGCCTACCGACTGGTTGACATTGAGAAAGATAGTCTCATCTTCAGTCATGATGTGGTTTTTGATGAGGATCAAGGGCCATTTCAGCTCTCTTCTCCAGTTGTGGATTTTGCAGATTAGCCTTCGAAGGCTTCAGACTTGGGTGTTCATCTTCCATTAGGTCCACCTGATGGGAGGGCTCCAGCTATTCCAACTCCTGCACCTTCACCAGTTCCTTCTCCTATAGGATCACCTAGACATGCAACTGCACCACCTAATTTTCCACAAGATTCATGCGATCTTTTGTTAGATGACTCGGATCCTGTTGCACCTCCTGCATCTGATGTTAGCGCTTCTACTCTCCGGCCTAAATGGTGGGCTAAGACACTTGCTGATCTTGATGATGATGAGCTCATCGAGGGTAGAACTTCTTAGAAAAAGAGCAAGCAGCCTGATTATGTCAATTTTGCTCTAATGGCCAACATTCACATTGTGTATGAACCTCAAACATACACAGACGCGAAAGGGATACCTGAGTGGGAGCAAGCTATGGCGACTGAGTACCAGAGCTTGCTAAAAAATAACACTTGGGTTCTGTCAGATTTTCCACTAGGGAAGAAACCCATTGGGTGCAAATGGGTCTATAAGGTAAAATACAAGGCTGATGGCACTTTAGATAAGTACAAGGCTCGTCTTGTTGCCAAAGGCTTCTCTTAGTGTGAAGGCATTGATTACGAGGAAACCTTTGCTTCGACTGCAAAGATGAGTACCATCAGATTAGTCCTAGCCATGGCAGCTCGGTATGATTGGAAGGTCCATCAGATGGACGTCAAGAGTGCCTTCCTGAATGGTGAGTTGCAGGAAGAGGTCTACATGAGACAACCTCTTGGATTCAAGGTTGCCGACCAAGAACACTAGGTGCCTAAACTGGTGAAAGCACTCTATGGCCCGAAACAGGCTCCTTGGGTATGGTACATGAAAATTGATAAGTACCTCACAGATGAAGGTTTCCAGAGGAGTCCTTTTGACTCAAATCTGTATGTGAAGACTACTGGCAATGATATCATCATTCTGGTTATTTATGTTGATGATTTGATCATCACTGGCACCTCAGCATCTTTGGTTCAGGGAATCAAACAGAATTTATGCTGGTCTTTTGACATGACCGACCTTGGGCTTTTGCACTACTGCCTAGGTGCTGAGGTTTGGCAGCAGTCTCATGGCATCTTCATTTCTCAATCCAAATATGCCAGGGCTCTGCTAGACAAGTTCAGAATGCAGGACTGCAAACTTGTATTTACACCTATGGAGAGAGGCTTGAAGTTGTCGGCCAAATCTGGTTCTCCAGTTGAGAATGAATCTGATTTCAAGCAACTAGTGGACAGTTTAATATATCTCACCTCCACTAGACCTGATCTGAGCTATGTAGTCAGCTACATATCCTGCTTCATGACAGCTCCTACATCAGAACATTGGGCTGCAACAAGGCGGATCCTGAGCTATGTCAAGGGCACTTCAAAATTTGGTATCCTTTATGGACGAACCAAAGGTCCCAAACTTATCGGTTACACAGATTCGGACTGGGCAGGCTTTGTCGATGACAAAAAGTCTACATCCAGATATGTCTTCAGTTTGGGCACGGGTGCTATCACTTGGACTAGTAAGAAGCAGCAGGCCATAGCTCTTTCCTCGACTGAAGCTGAATATCGAGGAATAGTCAAAGCAACTTGTGAGGCAGTTTGGCTTTGTCGGATGCTTTCAAACATCCAACAGTCTCAAGTCGGTCCTTCACCCCTCTTCTGTGACAATCAAGAGGTGTTGAAACTTGCAAAGAATCCAGTCTTTCATGAGACAACCAAGCATGTTGAGCTTCACTGTCACTTCATCTGCAAGATGGTTGAAGATGGATTCGTGGATTTGCAGTATATTCCTACACAGGATCAAACTGCAGATATCCTCACCAAGTCCCTACTTCTAGATAAATTTGTTAAGTTTAGGAGGCT
Source organism: Cryptomeria japonica (assembly GCF_030272615.1). Classification (NCBI taxonomy): domain Eukaryota; kingdom Viridiplantae; phylum Streptophyta; class Pinopsida; order Cupressales; family Cupressaceae; genus Cryptomeria; species Cryptomeria japonica. Next base: position 578,533,820 of record NC_081412.1, read on the forward strand.
GCTTGGTGTCGTAGACGAATTGACCATTAAGGGAGTGTAATAGAATAATATCTTCGTCTTGTTTGTTTCTATTTTGTTTAATGGTCAATATTGTGCATATCTTGTATAATTAGATTCTTTCTAATTCTGACGTGTTTCTTTTTAGAAACTTCGTTCATTGTAATTCTATTTAATGATCGGTTTGATCATTTGTAAATACATCTAATTTTTACCAAATACTTGTGTATTAAGTCACACTAACTGATTACTCCTTATCAATTGAATGTGGTTTCAACTTAAAATCAATTTGGGCTCTACAAACTTTCTAGAACAACTGCAATAGTTATTATTATCAGTAAATGTAGCAGATCAACAACAATTGGCAGTAAAGGAGCTACCGCAGAGTTACAAACCCTAGGCATTAAAGGAGCTGCCTATCACCAAAACAAATAAGCATTATAGAAGCCACTCAAACAGAAGATTGTTGAAGCTCAAACACAATCTCTCTATGGAATCACACAAGTTTGGATAAGGGGTTTTCCTCCACTAATTAGTTGTAAAAATCAGGGGGTTTCCATCCTACATTCTCTAGTGGTAGATGAACAAGATGTCCGATCGGTTTGAGGGAATGAATTTGTAAATAAGCATGCCATCTTTGATCCTTGGCTTTGATTAAATATGCACATGGGGCTCGATAAGCCAAATTTGAAATTCCCCCCTTTTCCCTTCAAAAGAATCGCTCACACTATAACACAAAAGGACCATAAGCTGGGCGCTCATAAAATAGGATGCACTTATGTATTACAAAGTCGTTCCCCTAAATTTATTTCTCCAAGCCAATGGGCAATGGAAAATAGGAAAATCCCAGAGTCTTATGAAAAAATGGGACATGATATAAAAGAGCTAATAGAATTGATTACAAAACAATTGTATTAGAGTATATCGTAAAATGATAAGTTCTGACTACTCTCAACAACATTTTTGAATGTTGTTACACTAATACATATCGCATTCAAAGGTGCTAGTTAGAGTATTAACAAACATCTTTACGGTCTGTATCTTTCACAGTTGGCTCATACTTAGAGCTTTTAATAAAACTAACGTTATAATTTTCAGGCATATTGATGTTGTCCTTCATGTAACGTCTTGTTGATGTGTTTTTTTGACAACGTCGAACACAAAATAAAGTTACCAATGGTCATCTTACCCTCTCTTGATCAAAATTAGTCCGTATGCTAAGATTGCACAAAAGTTCAAACGACTAATTCCAAGGTTCCCCCAGTGCGTGGACCTGACTCAGTTGATTGATGGGTTTGCTGTTAACCCAAGGGGCCTTACGTGTGTTCAATTGAAGAAGATAATAAACTCATGCAAGCTCAAGGATTTCTATATGGATGATTTGCAATGAAAGCCCTAATTTTTGATTTTTTGATTTTTGAATTATGCAGAAAGTAAATGAGAGTAGGGTAGAGAGAACTAAAATGTGTTTATCGTCTTCGAACACTTGGAAATTTGAAACATTGTTTGGCATGGAGGGAATTGAAGTTAATTAAACTGTAAATTTCTTCAAGCCTTCCATGGCAAGGGGCTCCAAGGAATTGGTTGCTTGAGCTAATGCATTCACGGCCTCATTATCACCTCTGTGTATTGTCTTGATGTTGAATGCATAAAAACTCTCAATCAAATCCCATACTCTGTTACGGTAGCGGCACAACCTTTTGTCATGACAAGCGTATAATTTCGTTATTTGCCGCACCACAATTTGTGAATTTCCCAGCACATGCAGGGTCTTTGCACCTTTCTGGATTGCAAGGAGCAATCCATGGACCAATGATTTGTATTCGGCAACATTGTTAGTGCAGGGAAAATGCAGTATGTATGCAGCCAGATAAGCCTCTCCAATTGGGCTAATCAATTCAATTCCAGCACCACTCCCATTCTTGGATTTGGACCCATCAAACCTTAAGGTCCATATTTGATCAGCATTTTGAACTTGGGGCGACTGAACGACTTCTTTCTTCTTTTCTTCTTCTTGAGCAATTTTCGTTTTTTTTCTTCGAGTTCCAGTACCTCCTTGGAACAGGCTCCAACATCACTGGATTCTGCAATACTTGTCATTGCTGGGTTCGGTGGGACTATCTTCATTACTTGCTCAATAGCAAGTTTGCACAATTCACAGGTAAACTCCGAGTGAAAAGCATTCTGAATTCTGCACCAATTGGGTAGCAACAGATCACGAGTGCTAATGCCTCTACCCAACTGAGTCTCCTACTTTACACTCCTCAGGACGAAATCTCTTAAACTATCAAACATATCGTTGCCTCCACCAGGTTATTCCTCAGGATCATCTTCAATAAGAATCTCTGTGGAGTTAGGCATCTCTTCCCTCTGCTCAATCTCTGTTGAGCCATGCAACATCAAAACTTCCTCAACCTTGGGCCTATAGGTACCCAAATCAGTCTCCAAAAATAGGATCTCATTATCTTCTCCATATTCAGTGATTGTCAGGTGATTTTTAGGCGCAATTTGGGCGTGCTATCAATTCTGATCTGATTGGGAACACCCTTCCATGGAAGCCACATGTGAGAAAAGTCAGTAGAGATATATCCATTCAATTTCCTTGACCAATCTCTACTTAGCGACATGCCATACCTGTCTAGAATATCCACGACCGAAATATGAATACAACTCTGCACCCTTGGGTCTGTGGCGAATTGCATGTGAATGTTATTGAGTTCCCCAACAATGGGTACTTCAGTCTTGTCAAGTTAGGTGACCTTCTTGTTTGTATGTAGAGGCATTAATCCCAGTTTATGACACACCGCCAATGGCATTACATTGCTTGAAGCGCCAGAGTCTATCAGGCAATTGTGTAAGAGCTTGCCAAAAATCCTGACAGAGACCAAGAAAGGAGCAGGTTCGTCCCTCCCTTGATAACAAATTGTGGGCTTGCTTCTCTGTTCACCATTATTGTTAAATTCCTGACTTCCCGCTTCCTGCTATGAATCTTGACCCGTAGCCAACACTTGAATGATTTTAGTAAAATATGTCTTCACAGGTTCACTAACCTTCTGGATTATTTCTTCTTTCTTTACTGCAGGGGTACTTTGCAGAGCTGGTTCAGTCGTTGCAACATTCGGTTCTTGTGGAGCATAGGGAGAATTCTGCACCATGCCGATAAAGCTCGGGGGTTGCTGTGGAGCGTCGAATGCATCGGAAGAGACTTGTGGCACATCCTGAACAAAGTTTGTGTTTGATGCCAGGTTCAAATTGTTGGGGGCGTTCCTTCGAACATTTGCCACGACTTGTGGGGCACTTCTCGATACGGGAGCATTGCTTAGGCTTCCCAATAAAGAATCTCTAACTTTAAGAATTTTGATTAGTTCAAATAGAGGCAAGCTTATCTTGATTTTCTTGAATTCTTCCAGAACATTAGAGCTCAATCTATTCAACTCCTCCCTGGGAGGATTGTCTTGCTGTCTCCTTTTTGTAGGTTGTGTGGATGGTTGGACTCGTTCACTTTGAGGAGTAGTTGCTTGCCTGTACTGTAGTGAATCCCTCAGAGGACTAGGAACATTGTTGGCATTGGGATTTGCAGGAGTTGAGAAATTATTCGGAGGGATAGATGACGTTAGTGGCTCATGGTTCCTATAATTTCTTTGATACGCCCTTGGCGTGACATTTCCATTTGATTCTTGAAATGCTTGAACCTCGCCAACCACTTCCACTAGAACACTATTATTCGGTGGAGGGAAAATGTATCCATCTTTGACCAGAGGTTTGTCGGGCGAAACTTTTGATGATTCTTGATATATTGGCGCCTCCAGAGGGCCATTCGCTGATGCTGGTGGGAATTTGTAAGATCCCTGTGGTGGCGTATAATCCTCAAATTCAGGTAGGAATTTAAAATCCTCCAGAATTAAGGCCTAGTCATATCTTTGTGTCGGGACTATCTCGTATCCTCTCGTCGAAGGGTTTTTAGGACCCTCAGAATTCTTCATTTCCTGCTTGAAAATATCAGCAGCTACTTGGAATTCATGACATTGTAGCTCTGAATGCTGACTTGTGTTGTGAAGCCTACACCGAGTTGTTAGGGTGGCCTCTGCAAGGAATACTTTATCTGCCAGCCTATTGTCGTAGGGTGGCGGATTGTCCAACGGTGAAGGCACACCCCCATTATTTGGTGCTGTGTTCCATGCTTTCTTATGGAACCCTTGGTTATTATTGTTATTTTGATGCCCGGTACCATGTCCTTGATGGTTTTCATGATGATTTGGAGGGTTATTCTGATACCCTCTATTGCCTCCTTGGTATGCCTGATAATTTCTCTGCATGCTTTGCATTTGGTTATTATGATTTCCTAGGTAAGTCACCTCAGTAGACAACCTTTTCACTTGTTGTATCAGCTCCTTCATCTCGTCCCTTTCTTCTTGAAATCTGGATGGAGTGGCTGTGTTCTGTAGGTAGACTGGCTGCGATGGCGGAGCTTGTGACATCGGGGCCCTTGGATGAGGCACCAATTGATTCGCAGAAGTAGGAACTGGATTGACAACAAGGAGATCATTCGTTATGCCAACTTGCAGATTATAAGGCATTGTTCTTGCAACAGTCGCGGGTGATCGTAGGCTAATCTTAAAAGCTTCATCATAGGTTGCCTTCAGATCATTTGGGTTGGTTTGCTGCACAAACATAGAGGTGAAACAATCCAATGCTGCGTAGTATATATTCGTAGCTGCTTCATCATTCACATTGTATGGCAAGCGTAGCCTGGAGTAAGCTCTCTGGAACCTGTTGTTAAAGGCGCCAATCGGCTCCCGTTCTTGTCTTCTTACTTCAATGAATTGCCGATACACTTCTGTTGGGGAAACAAGCAACCTGAATTTTGCCAAGAATGCATCTTTCATCTGTTGCCAAGCTCCAATGGAATCCACAGGCAGATTAATGTACCAATAGAATGCCTCTTTGCCCAATGAATACGTAAATAGCCGCTAGGCAACATCCTCGTGTTGGATATCTCTATTCTGGAGAGTATCCTCAAATACTTTAATATGCTCCTCAGTAGTACGATTGACATCATTAATGTAGAATTTGGTGCAGAAATGCTCTAGATTCTTTGGTATGTCATGATACGCGGTAAACGATGCGAGCAGGGAAGCATTTACGGGACGCCAAGCCACTCCTGGGCCTTGTTGTTGTTGTTGCTGCTGCTATTGCTGGTGTGCCATCACAAGTGCCGATTGTTGCTGAACAACTGGTGGTGTTGGTGCTTGAATGGGTCCTTGCTGAATACTTGCACCAACTACTCTCGGTATCGGCCGTTGCGGTGGTGGAGTCTGAAACAAGCGAGTAAGATCCTCAATACTTGGTGAATCTTGACTTGTGGAGGCGGTTTCCTTCTTCCCACATTTTGGCCTGAATATAAGCTCTTAAAATTCCTTTGCTCCTGGAGTAGATTGCAGAATCCTTCGCTGTCTTTCTTGTGAGAATGAATTAATACGCTCCAACTTCTTGGATCACTAGAGGCGTGGAGCACGTGGAGTAAGTGGAAACCTTTGGTTGAGCAAATCTCTTTCAATCTCAATAGCCTTCTTTCGTTCTCCTCGTTACACCAGTTGAATTTCGTTGTATTGCTCTTCGCTTGTGCTTATTCTTTGAGCAAAATCAGCTATGTCAGCAATGATATCTTCCTATTGATCGCGGAATCCCAAACTAGACTGCAAAACAGGAGATGAACTTCTAGTGGCAGGCAACACCATCTTGAGTCATAACTCTTCCTTGAGCAATAGATTTCTCTTTCAATGAAATTCTGCCCTCCTTCTAGTGCCAATTCTGTTGATGTGTTTTTTTGACAGCGTCGAACACAGAATAAAGTTACCAACAGTCACCTTACCCTCTCTTGATCAAAATTAGTTCGTATGCTAAGATTGCACAAAAGTTCAAACGGCTAATTCCAAGATTCCTCTAGTGTGTGGACGTGACTCAGTTGATATGGGTTTGCTGTTAACCCAAGGGGCCTTACGTGTGTTCGATTGAAGAAGATAATAAACTCATGCAAGCTCAAGGATTTCTATAGGTATGATTTGCAATGAAAGCCCTAATTTTTGATTTTTTGATTTTCGAATTATTGAGAAAGTAAATGAGAGTAGGGTAGAGAGAACTATGCTAAAGCTAATCTAATCCTAAGAACAGGAGACGGGATCACTCATGTAGAATCAAACCACGCTTCGCTTCGCTAGCAGAGCACAACTACGCGAAGGCAGTGCAATCTTCAAAGGGTGTGTAGAGGTTTTTCAGATCACCAATGTTGACCATCGAATCGAACAATCTTCACTGATGATCGAAGTTAAGCTTATACACATAACAAAAAGGCTCAGGACTCTGCAACAAGTAATCCTATCAAATCCGGTTCTCCTAACAACATGTAAGCAAATCTAATCTAACTGAAGAGAGCAAGACCATGCAGATTGCTAAAATAGAACAAGAATACACCATCAAAATCGAACGATCTATTAAGTTGGCTACTTAAACAATCCTGATGCAACAATCTCAGATAATAATCTTTCCCCGTATGCTTCATTTTGGTGCCTGTCCTTGGTTTGGGGTGGATTTTCACTATGAAGGAGGAATTCAACATTTCACGCTTCTTCTGGACTTTGATGGATTTTGAGCTTCTTCCATATCGGGCTGCCATATAAGAACTTGGGGCGATTTCCCAGACAGAGACAAATTTATCGAGCTTTCCATTTCAGGAATGGGCTTCCAACACTCAACCATTTTCTGACTCTCCCTGTCTGCTTTCTGACTTTCCGGACTTAGAAGTAGTCGCAAATGCCTTATCTTTGTCACCTTGCCTGAATGGTCTTGTCAGAACAAACTTTCCAAAAATAGAAACCTTTAAAATGTCAACGTTAGATCCCTAGATAGGACACATGAATGACTTACTATAAATAGAAACTTACCAAAAATAGAAATTACTAAAAATATTAAGTTTGATTTTTGGCAAAATGACGACATTCCGGGACTCAATAAAATCCCTAAAAAATAGGAACTTTCTAAGAATAGAAAGTTGCTGAGTTTTGGCTCAAATTTTACTGGGAGGTTCCTTGAAAGGTCCTGATTCGAGTTGTACGTTTAGTTTCTTCAAAACCCTAACAGAAACCCCTAAAATCTAGGACAAAAGGCAGAAACCATAAAAAAGACAAAACAGGCCCTTGACTTCACCAAATTTGCTCAAACGAAAAGCAGACCAAATCAAAATGACCCTCGAACACTTGCAAAGCATAGAGATTGACAAGACTGCCACCAAAACCCACAAAAAACCAAGACCAAACGACCAAAAGGGCCGAAAAGTTAGGGAGTTCCTATCTGGGATGGGGTGATGTGTGATTAGGTCACAACACGTGTCTTTGTTTCGGACTCATTCTCATTCAACTTTTTTTTTGTCCTAGGGTCAAAAATAAGCTCTGTTTACCTCTTTTTTGTAAATTAAGGTAATTCCTTCCTTTAACAACATCAAAAGCCTATCTTAAAGAATCTCAAGGATCATTGGAACCTTTAGTAGAATACAAAGAAGGGGGACCTCACTATGTGATTTAATAAGGTATCTTCTTTTGCCTTGAAAGACCTCTTACATTTTTGACTTTCCAAATTTGCCCAGGAATTTCATTAGTTAAGACAATCCAGAAGCTATTTAGTTTTTTTAGTATTGTTTTTACATAACCAAAAACAATTTGATTTATCTAAAACCATCTTTGACATCCCACCTTAAACTATCACCTAAAACTAAAGACCATAATTGACAAGCATAAATGCATTAAAAGAAAACAAGCTCTATAATTTCAACTTCATTACAAAAACTTCAAGTTTTGACAGGAATTCCCAATGATGTCAACGAGACGTTTCTTAGGGCACATGGCCATTTATCTTCATATCAATCGAGACTTTAATTTACATTTAAGTTTGCAAATAATTTTTTAGTATTAGCAAGCAAGAGGTAAAGCTTTTTGGAAGATATTTTATCAAAAGTAGAATAATCTTCGCATTTAAATTTCTCCAGAATTTCAGAAACTGAACCCCATAGAAGGGTATTATCAGGATTAAGTATGATCTCTTTTGATTATTAGCAATATTAAAATTATCGTGTAAAATGTCCTCCTCTTTAACCTTGCCATTGACAAAAATATCTTTAAAATCATTGATGCCTTATAGGCCCACTGTTTTGCCGAACAGCCTTCAGTAAAAGCAGGAGGCTTTTTCTTCCAATTTAGATTCCATTAGACGTCAACCTATGAGTAATGAAAATGCTTCCAGATCTAGTAAAAGTCTCCTTATTCTGAACTAGGTGCTTAACACTTTCCCATACATTCAAATGCTACTAAAAACATTTGACCCAAATGGCTTAAAAAAAGAAATCCCAAACAGCAAATCATGAGGTCCATAGTAGCCCATTATTTTCCATATTTTGTCTTGAAGAGAGCAATATTATTTTTGACTAAAACTTTACTGCATCATCTTCCACATTTGCATTTTGTACAGGCTTCAATTAAAAAAAAGCTTTTTAATCAAAAATCATCTAGCATAGGGTATGACGACAATTATAGGGCTGACGTTAGTGTTTGTAGATTGCATTGCGCTAGCACGTGGTCATATTGTGGGTGCTAGCCCCTAGTCATTCCTAGCCCATGGGGTTTAAAAGCTGTAATGTCCCCATTCCATACCTGGAGACAACTAAAATTGATAAACGATTAAAATAAGTTTTAATTAAAGATTTAAACTTATTATTAAAAAGAACAAGCACGATATCAAAGTACCCTTGATACCATTACCAGTCATCATCAATATTCTAAAGATTATAAATGATCAAGTCAATTATAGACTAACATATAAACACTAAAATATATCAAGTATAAAATAAGCCAAGCATCGTTCAAGCATTAACTAATACTTGGATTGTGTGGCAAACTCCTGCAAACCGAAGAAGAATATAATCTTTATTTGAAAGCACGATAAAACAAACATGGGATAAGTCATAAAGTCTATCGACTTAAGGAGAGAGCATTTTGAATAAAACAATTATGAATTACTAGCGGTCCGTTTGACACATCTGGAGTATTATTAGAGGCTGTGGCGACAATAGCATACTGTGTATATTCCGATCAAACAGAGATAAGTATCAAAATATTATAGTCAGGATAATGATATTTATTGATTAGGAGAAGCGATTGTTGTTCTAATGAAAGAACCGATTCATTTTGTGTATGCTAGGTATCGTGTGAGATATTCAGTGGTCATGATCTGATCATGACCTCGTGGCTTTCGGAGTAACCATCACGTAGCTTGGAGTTCATTATTTGCGTCGATGTGTCGTTTCTGATAACAAAGAACGAGTTCATACAATCAATATAAGGACTGAACCAATCAATTCGGCATTGTATTAATGCTGACACTAAGTATCTCCGTATGGAGCATTGTAATTATCCCTGTAGGGGATCCAATCAAAACTAAAGATCGAAAGGATCCTGAGGATTGAAGACTAATGAATCACGATTAGAAGGAACTAATAACCATGGTGTAAAATGCGATATATACTAATTTGAGATTTCAATTGATAGCAAGCATTGACAAAGACAACAATGATTTGTTCAACATGCAGCGATGAGTATCCAGATATGGCCACGATCAAACAATCAAAGGAAATAACCTATTCTATATCGGTAATTGATATGAAGGAAGGATTAACCGGTTAAAATTAACAAGTCCAAAACACACCAACTAGTCTACTGACCGATTAATCATCCAGTTGACCAGCTACTAACCATTTCATTGGTTGGTTAGTCAAACAAATGACTAATTTAATCACAGCGACTCTGATAACAATTGATCGTTGGTTAATATAAAGCCACGATTATATTCATACAAGGATGCGATTAGACAAATAAGAGCCACGATAAATGAAAGGTTATGACTGTTCCAAATAAAAAATGCACCCGATTAGTATTACATGATACTTAATGAAGATCACACACTCATTTCAAATGAGGAAGTTTTCCTTTTACTTTGTATCCAGTATGGGATCCACTCAGAATCGAGCATTTGTCTTATTGGCAAATCTGGTTACAGGCATCCAAATATACATCAGACAGAACACCATTATTGTGGCAAGAATGGCAAGAACAAATATTCAGAGTAGACACAACAGCTTCATTTCTCTAAGCAATATCACTGTATAGGTCATATACACAGACTGTCATATCAGATACAACAACACTTTATACTGGCTCGAATACATTGAAATGTCAGAAATAACAGTGATTTAGGTATGCAAAGCATTCATAAGACACATCATTGACAGCAAAATAGGCTATAAAGGAATTAATCTCCTGTAATTAAGTTTGCAAGGTAATTGTCCTTACTTCCGAAGTTAGACGAAGAAGGGGACATTACAAAAGCTAGTGCCGCAACTCCACTAGATAGTTGCTGAGCGATGGAATCTTCCACCGCTCAAGAACTCTGCTAATGCGAAATCCCCAATGTTGCCTCAATCATCTTGTCTCTGTTGCTTAGCCAGAACTAGTCGCACGAGCACAAGGTTGTCCAAATAGTGTTCGTGTTTTTTTTTAAGGCATAAAGGAGGAATTTTATTAGAAGTCACAACTTGGGCATATGGTATCGTATGTTTTATAAACCTGGTTCTGTATACTTCATAGCCATCTATTTGGTTTTTCCTAATTTTGCCCTAGGTATCAATTATTTCAGTTTATATTTTCTTTTCCTATTTTGATTTGTACTTCGGATATTTTGCAAAATATGGGGCCATTTTTTTTACGGGGACTCCAATTTCACTCTTTTTAATCTTTAATCTGTATATGAGGAATCTATAACATTGTGAAATCATGGGTGTTTCAATTCATCCTTTTGTAATCACTTTGAATGAAGGGAAGAATAACTCTTGGCTAGATGCCATCCTAAAACATCTCATGTGACCCCATCTCTTGCTCCATTTTTATTTAATTTTCCTTGAACCAGGTACACCTAATTGGAAGCTAGCATTGTATATCAAGAATGATTGTATCTTTATATTGATTGGTAGCAGTGTTGATTTTGACAATATTTGTCCGTCTCACATATTGAGTGTTAACACATTCTTTAAATTAGAATTATAGATCTACATCTATCTTCATTCCCTACAAATTCTATAATAGACAGTCTTGTGCCCTTTGATGATTGTGATAACCTACCATATAATGATGATACAGAAGAGCTGTGTTATTATTTGGTAGGTGTTAATAGTTGTGACGACATTGAGGCTTCTCTTGATGTTTCTCCTCCCATAGAGACTTCAAGGCTTTGGCTTCTTTGACTCTTGCTTTCCTGTCTGGTAGATTTATCTCCAAGTCTACATATTCAGACATCTTGTTTGGACAAATTATCACTTGTTTCAAGTAATTATTTGTAGCAAGCACATCATAGTCTTCCAGATTTGATATATTGGGATGAGTAATTAACAAATATTGCAGGTTTGTTTTGTGAGTCTCATCTCTTATATTGGGAGGACACACATGAGGACATTCTTCTGCTTGATGACAATTCCATTATAGCTGTTGTCTCACCAACTTTGCTTTGGATCTTATTCTTCATTTGTTTTGACATGGTCCTTGCTTGTCACCTTCTTCACATGGTATCAGTTCATGTCAACATGGTGAGACTTGAGTAGAGTTTAGAGACATCATCATGTATTTTGCTCTTTCTTTGTTCATGGGAAGAGATGTTGCAACTGTTGAGACATGGACCAGCTAGGACTCGAACCTAGGACCTTCCATACGCTGCTGGAATGCTCTACCACTGAGCTACTGGCCCCTCTTGGACTAGTCCATCGCCGGTCCGGGTGTGGCTTATTTCTAACACCAATAGCAACTATACATGATTTTGTTTCTTCCCAGGGGAAAGTGTGTTGTTTGGTATTTTTGGATCTTCGTCATTATCTTTGTCAAGCATCTACCATCACTATAGCATATTACACATTGTGGGGGGGCTACATAGTTTCTCTTATTCGTTCCTATGGGGGAGCATCAGAGTTACCCGGGGACGCGTCCCCGACCTGAAAACCCCCGTCCCCATCTCGGGGACGTTTCGGGGACTCGGGGACGGCCAGGGGACGTTTCCCCCCATCCCCAAAATGACCTGCTTTTTGAGGGGATGTCCCTGAAACGGGGGGACGCCTGCCCTAGTTTTGGGGGACGTCCGTACCTCCCAGGGACGGCTGGGGACGGCTGGGACGTCCCCAATCCGTCCCAGGGACGCCCAGACGTCCCCCATATTTAAGGCCTTTAAAAAATATAAAAAATATTAAAAAATTGAAATTTTCAATTTTTTTTTTAAATTTTCTAATATTGGCCTTTTATTTATTCAAATTGTTATTATACTTTGCTTTTTTGTATTTAGTTTCTGTTTTACTGAGTACTATTTTGATTTTCATATTGTAATTGACAATGCAACTATATGGCAGCAGTGTAGCCTTTGGACATTTTGACATTTTGTATGTTATTTCTTTAAAGTTTAATATCTATTATGATATGCATATTGACAATGTGAATGAACTGAAATTCTGATTTATGAATGCATAATTCTATATTGATATTGTCTATTGAGTATTAACAATGTTGTATGTTCAGAATTTACATTCTAAAATGTTTTCAACTTTTCATAGTATCATACACATGCTATATCCATGTTTTCATATGAATATATAATGTATATATGCATGCTTTATCCGTGTTTTCATATGAACATTTAGAATTTTGAAATTTTCCTATATATTTTAAATTTTCCCTATATTTTATATAGCCGTCCCCTTTGCCGTTCCCTGCCGTCCCCAAATTTGGCAAAAAAATTTGCCGTCGCGGAGACGCGTCCCGTCGTCCCCTGTCGTCCCCATCCCGGAAACTCGGGGTAACTTTGGGGAGCATTGATTGTACATTGTTGAAAAAAGTATTTATGGGGTGTCATATCTGGACCTTTCACTCGTACATATTTCTTTGGATCTTTTCTCTGTTTTGGAGAGAGTTTTTTCTCCTTTATTTGTGGGTGATTTTTTTGTACATTTATACCTTACATGGCCTTGTAGCCCGGGCCCATCCTTGCATCTTTGTATGTTTTTTCATTCTGTTTAATTTGCTCTTAAGGGGGGCTATTGATGTGAACATAGTATATTTCCTAGCTAGTTTTATAATAGGTTCTACTTAGAGTTGCATGCTTTAGCTTACTTAGGTCATTTTTTTTTTGTGTCTCATAACATAAAGTTAAGGCACTTGTCATGATCTGAGTCTGTCCTAAGGTTTCATCTTGGCCTTTATAACAAAGATTTTCTGATTGTATGTTGTGTCAATTTCATTTATGTATTTAATGAATTTGTTGGCTTCATGGCATTTTCACTGCTTCTCTGTTGTGTGGAAGGCTGTTTTAGTTGAAAGTGATCCTTGGACCCTTGTGGGGTTTGATCAACAACTCTTACAATAATATATACAAATGTAAAATTCCCGATTAAGATGGATTGTATCCGAAGTAAGATTAGATGGGTTGTATCAGAAGTAAGTGCCCAATGTTCATAGGAAATGTAATGTACCCTTCCTGATTGCTATGACTGTAACAGATGTAATTGCCCAGTGTACACAGGAAGTGTAACGTAGGCTTGCTGGTTGTCCATGAGTTTAATATTGTCACACATTGTAATCTTCAGGGTTGTCTATGAGTTTAATTTTAACACACATGTGAACCCACTGCAGAATTTCTTCCTGACTTGTATGTAAAAAATATAGATTCATAACTTAACCAATGCGTTTTTCTATAAATAGAATGCCTGTTTCACATAACATTAATTAATCATTATACAGTAGAGTGTTATTGGTGCACCTTAATTTGTAATGTCGAAGACTGCACGTTGATTCGATGTAGATTGCCCCTCTGTTTGCCGCTAAGACCCCAAATTATATGTTGTATGTGCTACTGTGCTACCGGCGATGGTACTTTAGTCTGTGGTTGCCCTGTAATACATTCTGTCGCGTTCACCTTCCGCGTAATGATTGTGACCAAGCATTTTATTTGATCGTGCGGAATGCCTTCTACGTGCAGATGGAAAGACCTATGAATCTCCTACTATTGGTTTGCACGAAGCCGCATAGACACCGTAAGGTATTTGGTTCGGATTGTAGAAGACATCGAAAACCAATGCTGTGTTGTCTCCCGTGGCTTGGAGGTGATATTGTATGCCGTGGTTTGTTAGTACGCCGCCACGTCCTTCAAGCATAAGCCCCAAACGCATTGTGTATTCACTCAAAAAATTAACCAATGAATGTCGCTCCCTATTCATAGACCAATAGGCCAGCCCGAAAACTGACGAAAGGTTCCAAATCACCGGAATGTGTGGTCACATGCAGTCCCAGTTCTATTCCTTCTTGAATTACTTTAATCAAATCTCCTCCCCTTCTTCGGGTGTCACCCCTCCTTTTATTGTTATCAATTAGTTGAGAATCGCGTAATAGTTAGAGATAATTACGGTTGTCAGCAAATACATGAAAATATTAATTATATTTTATAAATGAATGGGGAAATTTATAAAATAATTAATATATTCTATACTTTCATTATTCATATATTAGGGGGACATAACAGTCTCCCGTGCCTCGTGTTGCTTGCCCTCAAGCATCTCCAATACTCTTTCATTTTCCCAGGTAGCATCATCCTGCGGCAAATTTTTCCATTTGATGAGATATTCTCTGATGATTTTGTTCCGCAATTTCCTGTCCCGTGTTTCCAAAATTACTTCGGGTATCATTTCGAGCTTCCCTTCATCATTCAAAGGAGGTAAATCTTCCGACACTGACACTTGCTGTCCCAGGGCCTTCTTGAGACAAGACATATGAAATACATTGTGTATCTTACTATCCACTGGTAAATCAAGTTCATAGGCAACTGTACCAATCTTCCGGACTACCTGATAGGGACCATAAAATCAAGGTTTTAATTTTTCAGACCCACTACGCTTGAGAGAAGATTGTCGATAAGGTTGCAACCTGAGAAATACCAAATCTCCTACTTCAAAATGGCGTTCAACTCGCTTTTTATCTGCATAGATTTTCTGTTGATTCTGAGCACATTGCAAATTCTCCTTAAGAGCGGACAAAATGTCTTGGCTTTCTAGAAGCCAGTCACGAGTTTTAGGTACATTGCTCTGTTCAAAAGCAAGGTCAAGAAAAGAGAGGACATCATAGCCATATAGAGATTTGAAAGGAGACATACCAATTGACATATGAAAAGTAGTATTATAACAATATTCACCCAAGTATAACCAACGAATCCAAACCTTCTGGTGTCCGGCTACATAGTTACGAAGATAACCTTCAATCCATTTATTCACTATTTCCGTCTGCCCATCGGTTTGCGGATGATAGCTGGTGTTATGATTCAACTCTGTACCTGTCAATCTGAAAAGCTCCCCCCAAAATATGCTCAAAAATCTGCTATCTCTATCACTGATAATATTCTTCGGTAAACCATGTAATCGAAAAACCTCTCTGAAGAATAACTCTGCAATCTGCACTGCTGTAAATTCTGTAGTGATAGGAAAGAAGTGTGCAAATTTAGTTAATCTATCAACCACAACAAATATACAATCTTTACCTTGGGATTTCGGTAAACCTGTGATGAAATCCATGGATATACTTTCCCATTTCTGATCTGGTATAGGTAGTGGCTGTAACAAACCGACAGGATGTGTTTGTTCTGCTTTATTTTGCTGACAGGTGGTGCATTCCTTGACATAGCGTAGGACATCATTTTTTAAGCCTTTCCAAGTGAACCTTTCTCTTACCTGACGATACGTTTTGAAGTATCCTGGATGCCCTGCTAGAGGGATGTCATGCATAGATTGAAGGATTTTTTCTTTTAACTTCGATCCTGGAGTTAAATAAATCCTATCCTTGTAATAGATAACATCATTAACAATTTTATATTTATCATCCTATATATTACCATCTAGCAAATCACATGCAAAAGAATCCTTTGAATACTAGACCAACAATAAAGATTTCCAATCAGCTGTTACAACAGATAAAACATTGATTTCAGGCCTTCTAGATAAGGCATCGACAACCACATTATTTTTACCTTTTACATATTCAATCTCAAAGTCATAAGCTTGAATTTTACTGATCCACTTCTATTGCCTGTCATTTAAATCTTTTTGACCCAAGAAATATCTCAAACTATTATGGTCAGTTTTTACCACAAATCTGCTACCCACCAAATATTGTCTAAATTTTGTCAATGCATGCATGATTGCCAACATTTCTTTATCATAGATGGAATATAATTTCTCAAGCTTATTAAGTTTCCTGCTTTCATAAACTCTAGGATGTTTGTTTTGCATTAAAACTGCCCCTATTCCATCGCCAGAAGCATCACATTCCAACACAAAAGGCTGATTAAAATCTGGAAGAGCAAGTACTGGACAAGAACTCATTACCTCTTTAAGCTTCTCAAATACCTGTTGAGCTTCCTCAGTCCATCTGAAAGCCCCCTTTTTGGTAAGATCTATCAAGGGTGCCCCAAGCTGTGAAAAACCTTTGACAAACCTCCTTTAATAACTGCATAAACCAAAGAATCCCCTTAGCTCCGTAGGGTTCCGATTGGGTGGCCAATCCAAAATGGCTCTTATCTTTTCTTGATGAACCTGCACCCCTGTTGCACTGATCATATGCCCTAAATACAAAATTTCAGTCATTCCAAATTCACATTTAGACGCCTTTGCATACAGTGATTGTGATTCCATAATACCCAGGACTATATCAATATGTTTCAAATGCTCTTCCCAAGTTTTGCTATAAATCAGTATATCATCAAAAAATACTAGCAAAAATTTTCTTAACTGTTTGTTAAAAATATGATTCATACATGACTGAAATGTTGCCGGAGCATTTGTTAGACCAAATGGCATTACTAGGAATTCATAATGACCGTAATGACAACGAAAAGCAGTTTTATGAATGTCTTGTTCTCTTAACTTGATCTGGTGATACCCTGATCTCAAATCAATTTTAGAAAAATAAACGGCTCCATGCAGTTCATCTAACAATTCGTCGATTCAAGGAATTGGATACTTGTTTTTTATTGTTTTCTTGTTAAGAGCTCTATAATCAATACACATTCGAAGAGTTCCATCCTTCTTTTTGACCAATACTACAGATGAAGCAAATGGACTAGAACTAGGTCTGATATGTCCCATATCCAATAACTCCTTAATGGCCTTTTCTATTTCATCCCTGAATGTTTTAGGGTGTCTATAAGGAGTAGTAATTACTGGTTTAGCACCTTCTTCTAATTCAATAGTATGTTCAAAACCTCTATCAGGTGGGACTCCTGGAGGAATATCACTGAAAACCAAATGATGTGAATCTAACACTGTTAAACGATCATCTTGATAAGATTTAGATTCAAAGCCTGATACCTTGTTGGAGATTAAACACTGTGCTGACCATGCCACATTTCCATGTTTGAAAACAACTTCCATTCTTTTCGCACGGACGATCCTGGGCCCACTGTGAGACATACCACGAAGGACTACTTTCTTATCATCAATTTTAAAAGAGAATTCCATTCTTTTAAAGCTCTGTGTATATTCATCTAATGTTTCCATCCACTGTATGCCCAAAATAACATTAGTGTCAGCCAGATCAATCACATAGAAATCATCAGTAACAATGTAATTGGCAAGAGTAATATTCAATTTAGGAACTTTATGAGTTCTGGACAAATTAGTTCCACCTGCCACTCTAACATCAAATCCCTCATGTTTTTCTATTTGTAAACCCCGTTTTTCTACGAGCGGTGCATTTATAAAGTTATGAGTAGAACCACTATCAAGCATAACAATTACACGCTGTCCATTCAAAACTCCTCTAACTCTGAAAATATTATAATGTGGGGTTCCTGTCATGGATGCTATTACTCCTTCTCCTTGTTTAGTACCTGTTTTTATCTCAGTATTCGGAGGTGTTCGTTCTATGTTAGGATTAACATTCTCCTCATCCTCACTATCAGACATAACCTCAATATAATGAATTTTCCCCTTCCCTAAACATCTGTGTCCAGGCTGCCATGCTTCCCTACAACTAAAACATAGTTTTTTCCTTCTGAGTTCTTCTCTTTCCTCTTTATCCAACCTGTTTTTAGGGAAATCATCTTTGTTGAAAAGTTGTTTGTCTTTTTCTGGTCTAGGAGGTGGTCCTTTATTAAAAGATTTCCCTTTTGAAGATGGTTCCAA
Organism: Cryptomeria japonica; assembly: GCF_030272615.1. Lineage (NCBI taxonomy): Eukaryota > Viridiplantae > Streptophyta > Pinopsida > Cupressales > Cupressaceae > Cryptomeria > Cryptomeria japonica. The sequence goes on from NC_081412.1 coordinate 578,552,115, forward strand.
TTCTCTAGCCCTTTTGACAGCTGTTCGTAAAGTAGGGGGATTTAAGGATTTAACCCACCCTTTGAGGGAATCAGACAACCCATCTATAAATATCACAATCTTATGTCTTTCTAAGATTTCAGTTACTAAGACAGCCAATTTTTCAAATTCAGAAATATATTGTTCAACAGTTCCAGTTTGCTTAAGCTGAGTCAACTCCTTAAGATGTAATTCAGGATCTTTAGAATCAAACCTATCAATAAGTTTCTTAGTAAACTCAACATAAGTGCCTATCAAATTATGGCCCAAAGTTATTTGTCCATGATGCCACCATTCATGTGCTACACCGTCAAGATGTAATGCAGCATATTTAATTGCTTCTTCTTCCATCATAGGGTTTAATTGGAAATATGTATCTAGTTTTTGCACCCAAGCCCGAGCAGTTGTCTTACCTGAGCCATCAAAATAAGGGATGGACATCTTTCCAATTTTTCTTTGTAATTCACTGTTGTTTCCTCGCTGTCCTCTTGGCCTATGTTTCATTCTGACATCTAAATATTCTCTAAATGTCATTGATTATCTGAATTCTTCACCAGAGCCTAACCAGTCTTGATGTATTTCTTCCTGAATTTCTCTTATTGTAGGTTCATTTTCAGGTGGCTGGTTTCTAGTAGTAAATGTAGGCATAAATGGTCTTGTTGTTCCTATTCTTTCCGGCTGATTATTAACTGACTGTTCATCTCTACCCCCATTGTTTCCCCCATTATGCTGATTATTTTGTCTTCCATTATTTTGGTGATGATTAATATTATTAGCCATAAACTGGGTCATCAAGTTAGTCATTCTATTAACATTATCCTGCATATCTTGCTGACTTCTGATTAATGCAGCCAATAAATCCCTATTGTTATCTGGGTCTCCCATGTTGGTTTCAAAAATAAATTCCTCATCTGTTTCTGTGTGGTTATCCTCAATTTCAATGTAATGGGCACCCCCTGTTCGGCACTAAATTTGTGTCCTTTTTACTTAGTGTAATTTTGTCAAACAGTTGGCTTGCAAGCTGACTACTGGATTTTTTGGTTCTTGATTTGCAATAGGATAAATTGGATAAATTGATATTTATTGTAAAGCTTTCAAAGTTTATTCAATATAAAAACAACCAGACATATCAAATACCAAAAACAAGAAGATTAATGCTGATGGTATTTATTTAATTCCAACCCCAAGCATACAAATCAGATCTGAAGAATATTACAGACCATATGATAATAAACAAATTCAAACCTGAACTCCACAAGTATAGAACCTGTTGAAAACACTGTTCACACACTGTAGCTGCACTATTCATGGCACTGTTCACGTTACTGTTCACGACACTGTTCATGTCACTGTTCACGGCACTGTTCATGCACTGCTCACAGCAACTCATATATCTTCACTATCGCCTTCAAACTGCTTCAAAATCTTCTTAAATCTGCCCTGTGAAAATCTAATGAACCCAGTGTGTTTCCTAAATGAAAACACCATAAATTCCCCTGACTGTATCTCACAACAGCGAGAAGAATGTTGACCAAGAGGGATTTCGTCCTCCAAGCCCAACGAATCAGATTTCTCCAGAAATCCAACAACAAGATATTAAATCTTCTCCAAGCATACCCCAAAGAGAGCTCTCAACCTCAATTTATATCTTCTTCCTGGATGCAAACACTTCATTTCCTAAATGTGGGATAATACAGTTTAGAATAAAATATTATTTCCCACAATGTACACATTAAAGGGAACTTTTAATATTTTAAACATTACTTTATATTCCCAACCTTATAATATAACGATAAAGTTAAATATTTAATTTAACTTTACACTTTATCGTTAAATATTAAAACATTGTTGATAATCCCTTTAAATCATTGTCGCCTTCAAATATTTTTTTACTGATAATTATGCCAACCAGGGAAACACTAGAAATTTCAAGTCACTGCTTGGAGACTAACTTACTATAAATAGTAAGTGTTTAGAAACCCTGTCAGAGCAGCACCGATTGGCCTGAAACTGAAAACACCTAGGCCAAAACACCTCAGGATCCCACCAATGTCCTTGTTAGCCTTCGGGACCTTGTCAGAATAGGCTAACGACACCCCATATCATGTTGCGCTAAAAAGGGGACATTACATTCAAATGGAATTGATGAACTATTCTGTACTAAAGGAGAGTTTGTAACTCTGTTTTGACGGGCCCTAGTACTTCGGAAATTATAATTTCCTAGGTGCATACTCAGCTGTGCATTAAATTTTCTGAAAAATACCCTACAGGCTGGCAGGATTTAAAGCTCTGATACCACTGTAAAATTCCCGATTAAGATGGATTGTATCAGAAGTAAGTGCCCAATGTTCATAGGAAATGTAATGTACCCTTCCTGATTGCTATGACTGTAACAGATGTAATTGCCCAGTTTACACAGGAAGTGTAACGTAGGCTTGCTGGTTGTCCATGAGTTTAATATTGTCACACATTGTAATCTTCAGGGTTGTCTATGAGTTTAATTTTAACACACATGTGAACCCACTGCAGAATTTCTTACCGACTTGTATGTAAAAAATATAGATTCATAACTTAACCAATGCGTTTTTCTATAAACAGAATGCCTGTTTCACATAGCATTAATTAATCATTATACAGTAGAGTGTTATTGGTGCACCTTAATTTGTAATGTCGAAGACTGCACGTTGATTCGATGTAGATTGCCCCTCTGCCTGCCGCTAAGACCCCAAATTATATGTTGTATGTGCTACTGTGCTACCGGCGATGGTTCTTCAGTCTGTGGTTGCCCCGGTAATACATTCTGTCGCGTTCACCTTTCCGCGTAATGATTGTGACCAAGCATTTTATTTGACCGTGCGGAATGCCTTCCGCGTGCAGATGGAAAGACCCACGAATCTCCTGCTATTGGTTTGCACGAAGCTGCATAGACACCGTAAGGTATTTGGTTCGGATTGTAGAAGACGTCGAAAACCAATGTGGTGTTGTCTCCCGTGGCCCGGAGGTGATATTGTATGCTGTGGTTTGTTAGTACGCTGCCATGTCCTTCAAGCATAATTCCGAACGCATTGTGTATTCACTCAGAATATTAACCAATGAATGTCGCTCCCTATTCATAGACCAATAGGCCAGCCCGAAAACTGACGAAAGGTTCCAAACACACAGTCCCAGTTCTATTCCTTCCTGAATTACTTTATTCAAATCTCCTCCCCTTCTTCGGGTGTCACCCCTCCTTTTATTGTTATCAATTAGTTGAGAATCCCGAAATAGTTAGAGATAATTACGGTTGTCAGCAAATACATGAAAATATTAATTATATTTTATAAATGAATGGGGAAATTTATAAACTAATTAATATATTCTATACTTTCATTATTCATATATTAGGGGGACATGACAACAAACTAGCAAAATGACACAAGCAATGAATATCATAACACAAGTGAGAAAGTACAGACTCAATATAGGAGTTATTTTTGGTTTTAGTTCAAATTGGAATGCTACACCTGCAAATAATTAGTGTTTCTAGTTCTGTCTAGATTAGAAACCAATGTTTTTCTTACTTTCGATAATTAATGGCTCAAATTCATTTATGTACAGAAATTTTGCAAATAAAATAGTTAGAATATTTTGAAAAGAATTTAAATATCCTCTGAAACCTTTTAAGGGCACCAAAAGCCTACAGAAATCTAGATAAACTAGATTTCAGGTTTTAGAAATGAGATATGTAATGAAAGGCTATGGATAATTGCATAAACATCCACTACCCAGTTTTATGAAAGAACAAAGTTTTTATTACACTTTCTATAATGTGATCAATTTTTAGAAGTATGATCAAAGACATTACAAAGTTTACACATTTTTACTATTCTATATGCAGGATCTTGAGTGCTATTCCAGATCATGTAGATGTTGATATGGTTGAGGTTAGTAATGTACATTGTGCAGCGTTGGTTAAAAAGAGTTCAGTAGGTATTTATAACTAGTTTTCTTTCTTCATACTAATCAGTTTTGAAGTATCAACTAATGCATTCACTCATAGTTAGCTTGCAATTATTAAGATTTAGCTGAACCTATTTGACAATCAAATCTTCGATATTTTTAACCAAGGTGTCATGCCCCCTGCAGCGAATACACATTAATGATAATCTAAATAAAATTACAAAGGACAACCAATGAAAATGGAGCAGCAAATACTTAATTTCTATTAAGCTAATCACCATGTCTTTTGGACAAACAACAAGGGTGATTTTAAGTAAGTCTTCTTAACAAATTGTTAAGATGATAAAAGCAGCGATTAAGTATCTAAAGGAGATGCTACCTTTCAAAGGAAGGTGCTGTCCCAAAAAGACGCAACCATTCAGTGATAGGGAGATAAAAAAATGGGAAGCCGTAATGCAGTAGGAGAGGAGAGAATCCTTCCAGTAGTTCAAACTTCTGAAAGAGATTCAATATCCCTATCAGATTACAGCATAAAAAGGAAGCATCTTTCCATAAGACAGGTACGGAGACCCCCAAGAAGGATTAGTCCCATTTGTCAGAGCAGAACTATACTTATCCCAGAATTACTACTAATAGTTATTGAGACACTAGTAAATTAGATATCACTGTCAATTATTGCATTACATGTCTACACGTTATTTCTGCATATGTAAGAATGTATGAATATATGAATTAATGATAGAATATGAAACATGATAAGTGACTGAAATCCACCTTGTAGGAAGGGGCCTGGAGTGTAAGAAAAAAGGATGTACTAGGCTGGTAAGAAGCTGTTCTAGAGTGGATCAAGAGGATCCCCAGAACCAGAGGGCACTTACCTAGAGGGCCAAGTATTCCACTTACGACCCCCGCCAAATCCCACAAGGTGGCAAGTGCCTTTAGGGAGATGAGATATGGATGGGGAACGTAGATACAAGCCACCAAGGGAGAGGGCTGTGGTAGACAACCCTCTTAGGATTGGTATAGAAAAGTGCTTTGGGTGGACCCTCCACGTCCCTTCTCTCAACTTCAATATGCTTACATGTTTATGGATATGAAAAGTCATCTAATTATTGAATATATCTATGTGTATATCCGTATACGTTGGTTCAATTATGATTGCAGGTTTCAGACCTTGGACTGCACCATTTAAAGATATTTATTTTGTAAGATGACATCCTAACATTAATTGGTTGCAAATGGGATCTTAGGGCAAATTCTAGGGCAATATAGTAAGGGGACATTACAATTAAGGGGTTTCGTGGGAGTACGCAGTTACTGGAGATGCTTTGCAAAAAAGGATTCTTCAAAATTGCCACCACACTCACAGATTTGACCAAAAAGGGAGCCATTGCATGGAGTGACACATCTCAACAATCTTTTGAAAGACTTAAGGAAGCAATGAGCTCATGCCCTGTTTTAGTTATCCTTGATTTCTCATTACCTCTTGAATTGCAGTATGATGTGTTTGGGGAAGTAATTGGAGCGGTACTTATGTGAGATAAGCATCCCATTGCATTTGAAAGTCGCAGGCTCACCAAAGCTGAAAGACACTACTCAATTTATGATAAAGAGATGCTAGCTATCATGCACGCCTTAGCAAACTTTCGACAATATTTGGTTTGCGGAAAATTTCATGTTAAGACCTATCACAATAGCATGAGGTACTTTATGAATCAAAGAGACCTAAATGATAGACATCCGAAGTGGGAAAGCAAAAAACAAGCTTACCATTTTGATATCGAGTACGTGAAAGGGACAAATAATGTTGTAGCAAATGTTTTTTCAAGATGACCCTATTTGAATGCTCTAACAAGCATAACAACAGATTGGAAGAATGACATCATTGCAGAATATGTCAAAAACTCACAGGCTAATGATATCCTTGAAGGACATTTACCCAATGAAGAGTACAAAGTAGTAGAAGAACTTATCCTATATAAAAATGGGATATTCCCTATGCCCAACTCAAAAATGAAAAAATTCTTAAGGAATACCATGACAATCCCTTGGCAGGACATCAAAACTACTTGAAAACTTACAAATAAGTGCAAGAGAGATACTCTTGGAAGGGCCTCAAGAAAGTTTTCCTTAAAAATGTACAAGAATGCTTGACCTGTCAAAGAAACAAAACTGAGCAAAGCTATCTGGTAAGATTTCTACAACCTTTGCCCATTCCAAATAAAAAATGGGAAGGCATATCCATGGATTTCATAACAAGGTTGCCTAAAGTTCAAGGGAAGGATTGCATTTATGTAGTAGTGGATCGACTCATCAAGTATGATCACTTCTTCACAATATCCATGGAGTATTGGGCCCTCCAAATAGCAGAAGTATTCTTCAAAGAGATCTTCACATTGTACAACCTACTAAGGACCATAGCTAGTGACAGTTGTTTCCTTAGTCAATTTTGGCAAGAGCTCTTTTGATTAGTAGGAACTAATCTTGCCCCAATATAAGTTACTATTGTTGAGTATAGTGGTGGGAGTCTCCTTAGCCGACTATGACCAAATATGCAATTAATCTATCAGCTTTGCATATTTATATTAGCGATTTGAATAAAACGTTTTGTCAATAAAACATAACTATTTGTTAAAGCCTGCCACCCTTGGCGAAAGTCATGTTGATTGGAGTATAGCCGACCCTTGGTGGGAGACGTGTTGCTTGGAATAGAACCGACCCTTGGTGAAGAGTCACCCACGTATGGGTACATACATAGATCGATTCCCTCTCTCCATCATCATAAAAATATATACAGCAGTCCGTATACACCTTCAGCAATTCGAATACACACCTAGAACAGTTCGAAGAAGAATATACACAGCACATTGAATAGACACACAAATTGGATTGCTCTCCTCCACGCTGCATTCAGACTTTTAGGTGAGTTCAATATCTTCATCAAGGTGATCAATATATATAGTATAAATTGGCACTATTCTTATAGTTGCAGATCGGCTTTGTTGGTGGTCTTATAACTGGCTGTGTATTGGCCATATTGTAATCTAATTACTTCAACATATATAAGAGATATCATTGCTGGGTTTTTCTCCCTCATGTTGGAGGGTTTTCCCAGGGTACATGCTGTGCAATTTTTGATTGAATTATCCTCTATCTGCATTCTCCTAATCCGATCATTAAAATTAACATGGTATCAAATCCATGGTAAAGTAGATCGTGATCAGATTTCCTTATAGCAACGAAGTTCTCTTTCATCTCTCAGCTGCAAGGAACAATATCAAAGCCTCGTAAAAAATATTGAACGGTCTCAAGGTCGAAGATAGACTAGAAAGTGCGTTAAACTTCACTTCGTGGAAGTTTAGAGTTCTTATTGCACTTGAAGAAAATGACCTTCTTCAGTTTGTGGAAGAAGAAGCTTTATCAGAACCAGAAGATCAAACGGAGAAAATTCAATTCAAGAAGAATGCCATAAAAACAAAGAAGATCTTGATTGACTCCATGAAGGATCACTCAGTGCCTCTCATTTCCAAATGACAATTGCAAGAGACATTTTCAAAACCTTGGAAGCTCTATATGAGATCAACAACACAAGTAGGGCTCTTGCATTGAGGCAACAACTTCATCAAGTCAAGTTGGCGAAAGGAGAAACGGTTATATCATTCTTCATGAATATCTCAAAGCTGAGGGATCAACTAAGCGCCATTGGAGATCAAGTAGTGGATAAAGACCTTGTCATGTTGGCATTAAATGGCCTTCCTCATTCTTGGGAGCCATTCATTCAAAGTATCCGTGGAAGATCCAAGTTGCCCAAGTTTGATCGTCTTTGTGCTGATTGCATCCAAGAAGAATCTAGGTTGGTTGCAAGGGGAAATGTCAAAGGCTCTCAAAATGAAGACACGCATGTTCTAGCCACTCAATCTACTAAGAAAGGAAGAAATTGGAAGAAAGGCAACTTCAAGTGGAATGTAGATCAAAGATTAGATTCTGCACCTAATTCAAAGAAGAAGAAGAATGATCTCTCCCACATTCAGTGCTTTAGATGTGACAAGTTTGGTCACTATGCAAGAGATTGTTTGACAAGGCCTAAGCAACAAATGGCAAACATTAATGAAGTCTCAACCCAAAAGGAAGCAAAAGACAACTCTAATGGATTCCTCTTCATATCTGCCTTATCAAGTAATGTTCCCACGCATAGTGACACCTGGCTGATTGATAGTGGAGCTTCTCGACACATCACAGGCTATCAAGAACATCTTTCGGATTTGGTGGAAATGGAGTCTAACCTTCAAGTGATCATTGGAGATGATGCACGTTATTCAGTGAAAGGATTTGGTGCTATATCTCTGAACCTAGAATCTTGAATTCCCCTTCATCTAAGTGATGTCTTATTCGTGACAAGAATCAAGAGGATTCTTGTGTCTATTTCAGCCTTGGAGGACAAAGGTTATCAAGTAGCATTTTCAGAAGGGAGAGTTCTTGCATGGCCAAAGAACTCCAACATCAAGATTGCACGTGTGATCGGGAATCGACATGAGAGTTTGTACAAGCTTTCCATTCGTCCAGTTCAAGCTTTTCTACATGACTCTTCCAATTCCAGCGAACTATGGCATAGAAGACTTGGTCTACATTACAGGGCTCTTCCATCATTGGAAAAGATGGTTAAAGGTATTCCTAAACTTAGTCATGTACATGATGGTACTTGTAGAGGTTGTGCTATGGGTAAAAATACTAAGAGTCCATTTCATAGCAGTGAAAGTAGGTCAAAAGAAATATTAGTTCTTTTACATTCTGATTTATGTGGTCCAATGTCAATGGCAACCCTAAGTGGATTTTTGTACTATGTAATTTGAAGGATTCCCAAACCATAATCTGACCCAACTTCCAATTTCAATTTCAAAAATTCCTTTGACCAACGTGTAACAAGTTGTTTCAATTTGTTTTGTTTTATTTTAAGTTGTCGTCTGAGTTTAATAAGTTGTCTTTGTAAGGTTTCTTTGATAGAGGATTGATACCAAATACTGATGCAAGAGTTTATTATTCTTCACATGCATTAATAACATTTTTCTGAACCATTTTACAAAATTTCATAGGACTGATACAAACTCAGAATTCTGATTTATTAACAAATTCAAATAATTCTCAGATCTAACAATTAGAAAGGAATCAATTGGCAAGTATGCTCATACCCGGAGATTTCAGCACTTCCATATGTGGGGTTATTGATGAATATATTACCAGGTGCAAGTAACACGCCCAGCCTGCCACCAGAGGTAGTTCGAACTGAGTTATAGTTTCCAGCTCCTTATTTTTGAATGCTACAGGATACTCTTATTACAGCAGGTCGGCTGCTGCTCCAATTTATTGGAGTAAGCATTAATGAATTTAAGGGTTCGATGCCTGAAAATGCTGAGATTGTTGTCCAGTATGTCACATACACCCCAATGGTGAGTCTTTGTTGGTCGAACTCTCGTATTTCCAATTCGTTCTCCTAGTATGGTGCTGATCTTAGAAGTTCAAAGTTTGTATTAACTTCCACAACCCCCGCACCTTCTGCAAATCATGAATCTCTAGAAACAATGGGTCGCTGGGAGATTATTGATATTGCTGTTGAGCCTACACTGGCAATGATTTTAATCAGTCCGTCCAAAATAATTATCAAATTCTGAATTTTGCACGGTAACCCTGGCCCCCTAATCTCAGCTTTAATCTGCAACCAAATAACCTGTAAATGCTTCTTCTATGTGCAATTCGACCTTCAATGACGGGTTTCCGTCCAAATCATAACTTCCAAGGGTTTTTGTCCCTAGCAGATAGCCTGGCAAATTGCAGGTGGAAAGAGTAGCTCTTCAAAAATAATGGATCCAAAGGTATCTTTTTTACAGCCTATTCTTTCCTTAATACCATTCGCTTCCATCAGGGATTATGCGATCCAAAATTAACTTGAGCAACTGAGCCAAAACTGCTGTTCGGCGTCCAAGTTGGATGAGTCAACTTCAGCTAAAAAGATTGGGCGTTGTTCATCATTAATACCAAGGTTTGGATATCAAATAATCAATCGAGCCTTCTGGTTTTGCCATGGAAATAAATATTTTTTTGCCAAATATTAAGAGTATTGGCAAAGGTTTATAAAGTCTCGAGATCATAGTGTCACACAATTCCTTATCACCGCATCCAATCACAGCACATGAAAAAATGAAAGATTTAGAAGCACAACCCATAGTTGCGGTCTCCAACAAAGGTCCCATATCGGCCCCACCAAAAATAATAAGAAGGCTCTTTTTAACAGTGTTCCACAGGCGTTGGGGATGGGGGGGACGCGAGGACGCGTTTCTAGGACGGGGGGACCAAGGGCCTAAGTTTAGGGATGGCGGGGGGACGGCGGCGGGGGGGGGGGGTGTGGCAGGGTGGTGGTGATGATATAGTTATACATATAATTCATTTGGAAAGTTAGGGTTTTACCCCTAATTAGGGCATGGCTTAGGAGAATCATAAAAAGGCAAACCTTGGGGAGAAGAGGTTATGTTGGACAATATTTCTCTTTCTTGCCTCCCTTGAGGAGCTTGTGGTTTCGAGGCCCTTGGAGACATAACCGTCCATTGCTGCTTCACATCTGCAACTGTGAGAGACCAGCCAAGGGTGTGAAGAGAGACTCTACTTCAGAGGTTTCCATTGAGCTTATGGTGAATCAATTTGAAAGCTTTTGAAGTCTCCTTCTTGCTTGTTTGAGAAGCTGTACTATCTTGGTTTGGAGGAATTAGCAATATGTTTTGAAGCCATCTTTGCACAAGGGTTATATCAGCATTCTAAAACAGACTGTGAGAAGACAAGGCAGCAATTCCGAGGAACTTTTGGAGCATCTAAAGAAGTTGTGTTGGTGGCAGAGTGAGGTGGCTGCTTGCTTGGCTAGCTGACCCCCCTCTACAACACTTTGGAAGTTCATTTCAGTCACAGACCTCATTCTGATCAATCCCTTATTGTTAGATAATCATTTCCCGCACAACAAACAAATTTGGTGAAGGTTGCAGCTGTTGAAAGGGGTCTGAAATCCATCAAATCAAACGTATATGAGGCCATATTGACTGAAGATTCTGGAGTTCATAAACAATCCCAGCCCAAGGGATAACTACCATCTATGCATTACAACACCATTGCCTTCAACAAACTACCTTGTGACAACAATTTGGAGAGGAAAGGATTAGATTTATTATCTCTGTCAGCTAATTTTCTGAGTAAGCAGCTCTTTTCTGAATGAGCTGCTTAGCTGTGCGTTTCATCAAGAGTTCAATTTCTCCTCCTCAAACCATCAGGTATGTTAGTAGTGGATTAAAGGACTTCTCTTGTTTGTAATAGAACTATCAGCAGGAGATTGATGTATTCATTTTCAATAGAATACATGATATAAGTATTGAACTTAAATTTAATTTCAAATCAGTTTGTAATCTACTTTTTGTTACTAGAAGAAGGCATTTGTTTCCTTTGTTTCAAAAATTTCAAACCAAAAAACAATTACATCTTCTACAACTTCCGTCTAGCTTTGAAAGATCACATTGAAAGAAAAATATATAGTATTATTTAAAGAACAAGGTGGTGTTCTCCTATTCAGAAATTTCATTGCCCTAGAGAGGGTGGGACATTACAGCTTACATCACACATACATGCTGTTTAAATCAAGTACAACTACCACATGATTGCGGGGAGCATGGCCGTGAGGACTTGAAACTAGGTCATGATGGAAATGTTGTCATTGATGTCAAATAGGTAAAGTCATGGAGATGATTAATCATTGATGTCAAATGTAGAAAAGCAAGATTGTAGGAATTGTTATAGATAATGGTTGATGTCTAATAGCATAGACAGTGTTAGAAGGAAAAGTTGTATCTACAATTCATATGGAATAATCAGATTGCGTGGGCATATGACAGATTGTCTTTGAACAGTGACCATTGATAACATTAATACTGGATCTTCATCAGTGTCAGATCATTGAACATATTATCATTAATGTCTAGACAAACTTGTATAGAGGTCAGACTTACTGCAGATGTTGAGGACTTCCAATATACCGTGGACAGTGAACATCCAAGTTCAAGAGTACCTTCAAATTATGATCAATATCATGGCAGGAATTTACAATTGATATGCTTTGAACAGATATGGAAATCATGATTGATATGCTTGACTTCATGCCAACTACAAATGTTGTGGTTAAGCAATTGATTGTATAGATAATACACATACTGATGACAAGACGCACAATGATTAATACAGTGGTTAGTAATCAAGACTCTGATTGAACAAAATGTGACATAAATGAAGCTATTAAGATAGTGTTAAAGACAACAAATTAATGCATGATTTTATGAAGAAATTTACACAATTGGCTTATGAACATGACTGGCCATTCACAGTTGGTGATTCAGTATGTTACAGAGGACTACATATAATGTGAGCAATTATCAATACATATTATGGAAGGCAGAAATTAAAGATACAAGGCAGCGATTAGAAATTCATAAGCAACAGCATTTAAATTATATGCAGTGAATAGTATATTAAAAGTGTATGTATTCTATTTGGTGAGGACATATCAGAGTGGAGAGAAAGTAGACAAAGTCAGACCTGCACTAAAAGACAAATTTTAGAAGACAAGTCAGCAAACCAAAGAGTGGGACTTGTTAGATATTAAAAAGGGACAATATTAATGGGGCCCACCTCCTTATTCCCCACTAAAAGACAAGAGTTGTAGGGTCCACCTCCTTATACTAAGAGCCCCCACTAAAGACAAATAAATCCTACGTAAAAAAAAGGTGATAAGGAAGCAATTAAAAAGGAAGTGATTATTAAATACATTTATGAACAGGAAACGTGGTGACACAAATCACCAAGTGTCATACTCAGCAAATCGATAAAGTACTGAGCAGCAATGAAGTCTATAATTAATATAGCAATTTGAATATGTTAAAGTTCGAAGGTCTTCAAACAGCAATTATATCAATCGATAATAATATGACCGATTGTCATATTTTAGTCATTGTCTAAATCATATTAATTGTGATGTTATTGGCGGATGTCAACTAAACAAAGCAAACAGTTAATTGGTGGTCAAAGTAAGTCTTAAATAAACAGAGTCATTTATAAATGAATCGATCTCATTAACAGAAAATGATTCTATGAAGAAATGAATCGGTTTACTTAAAACACCGATTAAGAAAAGTCATATGAAACGGTGCATCAATGAAGAGACAAATACGTATATGAAGAGGCAATAATTAGTTGTTATTATTTATGAAGATAAGAAACGATTTTGGTAAGAGTCGTATCTTGTAAAAGAATACATCGATGGTATTGGTTAGAATGAAGAAGTATACTAATAATTAATACATCAATAAATAAAAATAGGGAATGGGTGTGTCCCTTGGAAGAAGTTTAAGGTGTGTCTTTTGGTTATAAAAAGATGGATCTGAGATCATTATTAGTATGCATAATGCGAGAAAAGTGTTTAGAGTCTGTGGTGTGTAATTCTGGAAATATAATCAGACACAAGGGTGTGCTGTGTGAATTATGTTGAAGCTGTGAGTGTGTGTAAAAAATAAAAGAAGACCTTTATGTGCAGGTGTGTGGTGAACGTGTGAGAAAAGTATGTGAGTGGCTGTGTATGTACACATTTTTGAAGATAATTATTTTTGTGTACCTGATTATGGGAAGGTTGTAAATGAAGATGTACCAGTTTTAGAAGAGGATTATGAGATGTTTGAAATATCAATCAGACATACAGATTTGCATATGAAGACAGAAGACATATTGATGATGATAGAAGAGAAGTGTATGCAGATATAGTGGGAGGATTATGCAGCATTTCATGCAGAGATAAAGAAGACTTCTGAGCAGATATATATGTGCAGTTTGAGAACATATTTATGACAGAGTTATGAGGAGATTGTGATCAGATTTATGTGACTGATTAGTAATATAATATATTCATCACAGCAGATTTGAGAAGATCAAATTGTCCATCATCCGTTGTTATAGCAACATTGTAAAGGTGGAAATTCAGATTTATATGAAGTGGGTTGGTGCTCACTAATTCTGGATTAGGGAGTTGGTGCTTCCAGTGGGTTGGTGCTCACAAAATCAGATTTGGGAGTTGGTGCTTCCAGTGGGTTGGTGCTCACAAACAGAGTTAGAGGTTGGTGCCTACGAAATATTGTAAAAGAAGAAATATATAAAAGCATTGATTTACCGTGGTTTTCTCCCGTAATGGTTTCCACGTATATATCTTGTGTTCTACTTGTGTTCTTATTTGTTAGATCTCATATGAATATTTGGATGCAATGAATATGTTTATGAGATAAGTTATATACTCATGATTGAAATTGAAAAAGTTTAAGTCGGTGAAATTTTGTTGTTATACTGATTCATCCCTCCCCCCCCTCTCAGTATAACCGTGTGCTCTTCAGGTCATTGTTGTCGCATACTCAAACTTGCCACCATGTCATAACCCTGTGGACTGACACTCCTTTTCATTTATTATCTCTTTCTAAGTTTGTTACTTTGCTGTTCGGATAACAGATACTTTGTTTTAGGACAGTTACATACTTGGCCGATATGTTTCCGGAACAACTAATTGTTCAACTCTTTCAATAGTGTTCAATTGGATAGGATCAACACTTTTCTAAGTTGTGTAGAGGTCAGAATATTGAGATTTTGTAATTCGTTAGGACAAGCAATTGCCCCTATGTAAGATTCCCCCAGCTATTCTTCACCAAGTTTTTACTGTTTCTCCGTAATGCTTTTCGTCAAACACTTGTCATGAAGGTGTAATTTGTTTCAGTTTCAAGAGGGGATGATGTTGTTTAGCAAAGGGAACATTTATGATGATAGCTTTAATGGATTCACAATGCTTACCAGAAGTTACACTACAATCATTAACTGTTCAGACCTGGTACTATCAATGATTTTGTTATTAACACCTCCTTAGAAGTACACAGAGAAACAACAAGACTTGGCAAGAGTAGAACAAATTGCACCTCAATTTTCACAGGTGGACGCAATCAGTTCTGAGTTTGTTTGTCATATGCATTTCACTGTCTATGTTTGCTTTTGATTTACACGTATGCCATGCAAAACTTGTACACAAAATCATACAGATCAAATGATATGGCAATTACAAACTCACTGACCTTTTTACTTGATTGGTAGAATATGCAGTGGGGTCGATGCAAGGTAGGGAAAGAGTATAATGCTTGTGTTGGAAAGCGCTAAGCATTCCATTACACAATAGCAATCCAAAATCAATGCTTCAAGCCTTTACCCGTAGATGCTATGGTAGTTCGATGCTGAACCCTCCAATCTGATGTTGAACTCTTCAATCAGCTGATGCAATATTTCCCTGTGATCACTTGTCCTTGCCTTGTGTCCACAATGCAACTTCCTGTGTATTTGTGGTCTGTTCCTGAATGGCAACGATTCAGGAATAGCAGAGCATTAAGGGGACCTAACTCATTCACTCCATTGCGGTACGGAGAGGTATGCTGTCGAATACCAAGCAACATTAACATTAATCACCCAGCAATATAAGGATGGCAGCCTTCGATGTATTTGATTTCCCTTCAATGATTATCAATATATATAATATATATATATATATATTTCCCTAATGTCCGACTTTGTGTCGCTGGAAATATTATTTATGGTTGCCACATCAAATACTAACCAATTCCTAGCTCCAAGTATCAATCGCCAATCTTTTAATAAAGAATCTATATAATAATCGGGACCCATAATAATATCGAGCCAGGACTCTATACCATCAATGCGCTAATATTCACCCATGGCAGATATACCATATTCAAACCTTAGGCAAACGGCAAAATAAATAATTTGCACCTTATAATAGCTCTGGCTAAATAATGAAATTCACGGCTTTACCAACACAATCGCTAATATTGAAGGTGCGTAGAACTTCAGACAATAGCAATATTATTTACCTCAAATATTTAGCTGTCCCCCATGAATATTTTCATCTGATAAATATTCATTTATTTATTTCTGAATAAAATCCACTTCTGCGAATTTGTCTCATACAGATACTTCACAAATTTGGTCCAGCTGTGAACTCTGTCGTGAATCCACTCCTTAGAAGAACTAGGGTTTTGTCCAGCCCTTATGTCAATCTGCTGAAGGTTTGCGTCCTCACAGATTCAGCCAATGCAAAGCATTTGACAAATTCATCAAATCAAAATTCATGACCTTCTGAACATGCCTGAAACACTTCCAAAATCTCCTTTTATAATAATTTGATGAGCCTTCTAGAATTTTCCATTTTCTTCCTCTTGATGTATCTTCTAGAATAGGTTGGAGAACTTATTAAATAAAGTGACTTTATAATATAACTTTATTTTAGTCACTTTTTAATTAAATTAATTAAAATAAAGTCATCCTTTTAATTTTTTAATTTATTTGGACAACTTTAGAATAATTAATTTAATTTATTTATTTTGCCAAATTTGGGGACATTACACCCTAGAATTAGGTGGAAACCACACATTATTTAGATGTTACTGCAATCAATGCATAATTTCCATTGCTGATATTTGAATGCTGGCATCCTAATTACCATGGCGAATGTTTCATAAGCCTCTCCAGCTTAAAATTATATCTTTTACTTGGTCATCATTTTCCAGCACCCTCCTCATAGAAACACATAAGGAGAGTTTTACAAATATTCTTTGCTGGACAGAGTGAATTGCATTGTACATTATTTTGTATACAGCTATGGAATTCCTTAAAACATAGGCATTTTCTTTTCTTGTTCATTGTGGTCTGTAAATCACTGCTGCTGATGCAAAATTCTTGATTGTTTGATTTTTGCAACATTAGAACTTTCTTGATAAGGAATTTAAGCATCTTTCCTTCTACTTTTTATCAAAAGAATTATGTGTAGCAGTACTTTAAAGTTAAATCATTACTCTTAAATCCTTTAATGGAACATGACTTTCAGAAGCCTTGTGGTTGCTTTACTTCCACCATAATGAGAGCACTCTGTACTATTAGGTGGCTCTTGCCAAGCTTACTTACCATTTCAAAATCATTTTGTTCTATTAGCATATTGGCATTGATTTTCCACAGCTCTAGAAGAATGATCTGCATTGTTATAATTCAATTGATTTGAACCTTAGTAATCAATGATAGAATTTGATAAGAAGTGTGTTGAAACCATCTAAATCCTTGTAAAACCTCCAAAAGGTGACAAGAAATTTAACAGTATAAATAGAGTTTTAGGCTCCAATAAATGCTTTTCTGTTTCACAAAACTTTAACAAGGTATTTCAAATATTAATTTATGTATTCTCTTTCAGCAAAAACAAGGACATTTGATTCAGAAAGTTGTAAAATGTCTGACATTAAATTAATGCAGCAGGTCGAGGGAATTGACATATCACTCCAAGCATTCTTTTACATAGAATTCTGTTAAAGAAGTTTGACCGAGCAACTAATAACTGAACTCAAATGTTCTAGTTCAAATTTTCGTATGGACATAATATCTATCTTATTTTGATAATTAATTGTGTAACGGTTCTTTTATTTTTTCTCTCTAGTTATTATTCTTTTTTGTAAATGAGTTCTGTGAGAATTCTTTCAGTAGATCTCTGAAGGCTCTATTGGACAAAATATTTATTTGATAGCTTTGTGGGTAAGTCTACATAAACTTTGTATCTCAAATATAAGACAATAAGATCAATTTTAACTTCCTTAACGGTAGACACGATCTTTACAGATTTCAATTTACTGATGTGCAGTTTCTATTGAATTGTTTGCTAGGTATTGCAGCTTAGAACAGACCCACTGACAATCGTCTGGAAGGGTGGTGCTGTAAGTACTTCCAAATTACAATATAGAACAAGTATTTCTTTTAATTGCTTTACTAACAATATTCATGTACCTCATTGGCTAACTTTCCTGTGCTTAATGTAATGTAATCTTGACCTATTTTGAAATTTTCAGGCCCTTTATGGTGGAATGTGTAGATTTTCTCTCACCCTTTCCCTACCTTCTTGTTGATCCCAATATCATCAATAAACTCTTAAACATTAATTAATCAGACACAAGGAAAAGGTCAATAAAAATCAACATCAGAGACCTCAAATGACTTCCAAATTTAAGAAATTATTGCGACTGAGTGATTGAGGGATACAGTAATTTCGTAGCTTTAGCATGTCACCCTCAAAAAATTGACTCGAGAGGATATATGAAAAAGATCTTAGATAAACAAGTTTGCCAAATAATAACATTCGAAAAGTTTTCTGCTAGGTAGGTAAACGGTAACAAATGCTTTAGAGTATTGTATATGTAAGTAGTAAAAGTAGGCCATCTAGAGTTTGGCAGAATTTTCACATCTAAGATATGTTGAAGATTATAGCTGCGAAAGAGATCTAAAGATGCATATCTCCTATTTATTTCATATGGCTACCTTCTATTTGTCTCCGTCTTGGTGATTTCAGTTACCTCTTTACCGCTTCTTTGGCATCCGTTTCTTTCAATATTATTTTTGGCTTTTCTGATTGCTATGGTGGGTGTCGGTGAGTCTTAAAGGTGGATGTCGGTGGCTCATCTATCTTCTTCCGTTACCTTTTTTCATGGGTTATTGCCAGAGTGTAACCGGTTCTTTGGCGAGAATGTCTCTTGGCATTTCCATGATAGCTTCTTGTATCGACGCCTCCTAAAAGTTTATGCATTCTGTACAAAATATATGTGTGTGTGTGTGTGTGTGTTCTTGTTGATGTTGTGGGCTCTCTCTTTCGGCAATATATATGTATTTCTGTTTCGTGCAGGTGGTGGATAGTTATTTGTATACTTAATCTTCAGTCACGTGTTATGCTTTTCAGTATTTTGCTAAGTCCGAATTCTGAGATTTTTGGCATTCATTGTTTTATGGAGAACAATTGATGTGTATATCATTAGTTATCATTTTGTCAAGGAGTTGTATCTGATAAGAAAGTGATTCTGACTTTGTGATAGTCAATTGAAGCTTTCTATATATGTATTGATCATTTGAAGTTTTCAATAAAGAGATTACTTTTGCGGGCTGGGTTTTTTCACCCTCAGGTGGAGTGTTTTCCCAGGATAAGGACTTGTGTATTTTTGTTTCTCTTAGTTTCTGTTCTCAGTTTGTTCTTATATTCTGGTTCAAGTTTAACATGGTATCAAAGCGGGTCTAGAAGATCAATCCAGAACCAGAATTTTAAGTTCTTTATTTCTCTCAGTTGTTTGCCTAAGTCATTCATTATGGTGAACGGATTGAAAGTAGAAGATAGGCTAGATGGTTCGTCAAATTTCTCTTCTTGGAAATTTAGAATTTTGATAACTCTAGAAGAGAATGATCTCCTTGACTATGTCTCGAAAGATGTAGAAGAACCTTTTGCTGATGCAAAGAAAGTTCAATGGAGAAAGACCAAGACCATGGCTAAGAAAATTTTGATTGACTCTATTAAGGATCATCCGGTGCCTATCATCTCTAAGTTGGATTTAGCTAAGGAAATTTTTCAGACTCTAAAGGATCTTTATGAATTCAACAATACCAGTAGAGCTTTAGCCCTTAGGCGTCAACTGCTGCATGTGAAAATGTCTAGAGAAGAATCTGTTAGTTCTTATTTCATGAAGATTTCTAAGTTAAAAGATCAGCTCAGTGCAATTGGAGATACTTTTGCTGATAAAGACTTGGTTATGTTAGCTATGAATGGACTTCCCATCTCCTGGGAATCGTTCATTCAAGGCATTAGTGGAAGAGATGATCTTCCTAAATTTGATAGGTTGAGGGTAGATTGCATTCAGGAAGAATGCAGACAAGAAGCAAGAGGTCATGGTCTCAAATCTCATCGTGAAGATGATCATGTGCTTGTTGTGCATGCATCTAAGGGGAAAGGAAAGAAAGGTAACTTCAAAAGATTCAAAGACAAGAATGATGAGTCAGCCCCTGTTGCCAAGAAAAAGTGGAAGGACCTTTCTAGAATTCAGTGTTTTAGGTGTGACAAATTTGGTCACTTTGCTCGTGATTGTGTTTCAAAATCTAAGACTCAAGCAAGTGCTGCAAATGTTGAGAATCCTTCTCCTCAAAGAGAGTCAAATGAAAATTCTGAAGGATTCTTATTTATTTGTGCACTTTCTAGTAATATTCCTACGAACAGTGATATGTGGTTGATAGATAGTGGAGCATCTCGTCATATCACTGGTTATCATGAACACCTTTCTAACTTGAAAGCAAAAGACTCTCATCTTCAAGTTATTATTGGTGATGATGCATGCTATTCTGTGATGTTGGTGTTGGAAATAAGCCACATCCGGACCGACGATGGACTGGTCCAAGAGGGGCCAGTAGCACGGTGGTTGAGCACTCCAGCAGCTTATGGAAGGTCCTAGGTTCGAGTCCTAGCTGGTCCATGTCTCAACATGGTATCAGAGCTAGGTCCAGGCTAGGAGCCCAAGCACACGAGAGGTGTGGCTTAAGGGGGGGTGTTGGTGTTGGAAATAAGCCACATCCGGACCGACGATGGACTGGTCCAAGAGGGGCCAGCAGCTCAGTGGTAGAGCATTCCAGCAACGTATGGAAGGTCCTAGGTTTGAGTCCTAGCTGGTCCATGTCTCAACATGTGAATTGTGGTGGTTCTACTTCTTTTCAGTTGGACTCTGGTATTTGTTCCTGGTATTAAGAGGAATCTGATTTCTATTTCTGCATTAGAAGACAAAGGTTATTATGTTGCTTTTGTTGATGGAAAAGTACTTGCATGGAAGAACTCAAGTATTCAATCAGAGCATGTTATTGGTGTTCGTCATGATAGTCTTTATAAACTTTCAGCTCATGCCATTCAAGTCTTAGCGCATGATTCCTCAAGTTCATGTGAGCTGTGGCATAAGAGATTTGGTCATTTGAATTTCAAAACTTTGTTTGCAATGGAGAAGGTTATCAATGATCTTCCAAAGCTGATTCAAAATCATGAAGATGTTTGCAAGGCATGTGCTTTAGGTAAGAACATTAAGAGCACTTTTCATAGTAGTGAAAGTAGGGCAAAGGATGCTCTAGAACTAATTCATTCTGATTTATGTGGACCTATGTCAGTTGCTTCTCTTAGTGGTTTTTGGTATTATGTCACCTTCATTGATGATTTTTCACGTTAATACTAGATTTACTTTCTTAAGTCTAAAGAGTCTGATGAAGTGATGTCCAGATTTAAAGAGTTCAAAACTCTAGTTGAAAATTTATCTAGCAAGAAAATAAAAATTCCTAGATTTGATAATGGAGGAGAATATGTTTCTGGTGTTTTTCATAACTTTTGTGTTGAAGTTGGGATTAAGAGGGAGTTTTGTGTCCCTTATAATCCTCAACAAAACGGTGTGGCTGAAAGGAAGAATAGGACAACTGTTGAAGCAACAAAGGCTATGATTCATGACCAAAGTCTTCAAACATTTCTTTGGGCCGAGGTTTGCAGGATAGCAGTTCACATTTAGAATCGTAGTCTTCATCAGATTCTAAACAACTTGACTCCAGAAGAAGCCTTTATAGGTGTCAAACCAAATGTAAGTTATTTCAAAATCTTTGGATGCCCTGTTTATATCCATGTTCCTAAAGAGAAAAGATCTAAATTAGAACCTTCAGGCAAGAAAGGCATCTTTGTTAATTATAGTGATTCTTCAAAAGCATATGGAATTTGCATTCCTGGACAAAAACAGATTGAGATCAGCAAGGATGTTTCTTTTGATGAAGATGTAGCTTGCATGAAATTCAAAGAATCTAGCATAGAAGCTGATAAAGAAGATTTTGGGCACCCTCAAGATTTAGAAACAGCTGATCTGAATCCATCTTTAGACATTCAGAAGGAGTTTACAGATTTAAAAGATCCTATTGATTCAGCTGATCCAATTGATCTAGTTGACTCTATAGTTACATCAACAGGTCCCAGTATTAGTTCAACTAACAAGAAAAGACCTTTGTGGGCTAAACATACTATGGAAGATGCTGAAAAATATCAGCCCCTCGTGGTACATTCAGAGAAAGCAAAAGACCTCACAAGTTTGTTGGTTACGTATCTTTCATGAGTCATATCTTAGCATCCGAGCCTTCAGATGTTGAAGAGGCTTTAAATCAACAAGTGTGGAAGGATGCCATGATAGAGGAATATCAATCTATTATGAAAAATGATGTATGGGACATTGTTCCAAGGCCTAAAAACAAATTTGGAGTTTCTTCTAAGTGGCTGTTCAAAATCAAACATGTAGCTGAGGGGAGTATATAAAAGTACAAGGCCAGATTTGTAGCCAAAGGTTTCTTCTAAGTGGCTTTAAATCAGCAAGTGTGGAAGGATGCCATGATAGAGGAATATCAATCTATTATGAAAAATGATGAATGGGACATTGTTCCAAGGCCTAAAAACAAATCTGTGGTTTCTTCTAAGTGGCTGTTCAAAATCAAACATGCAACTAATGGGAGTATAGAAAAGTACAAGGCTAGATTTGTAGCTAGAGGTTTTTCCCAAAAGGAAAGTATAGATTTCAAAGAAACCTTTGCACTTTTGAGGGTGAAGTTTTGTTACTTTCGAGATAAGCTTGGCATTGTGGAGAATGAAGCTCTTGCTAAGAGAGAGTCTCAACTTTATTGATTCTTTGCTTATTATTAATGAGTTTTTCTCTGTGAGAGAAGTTCGAGGTTAAATCTCTTGATTAATGAGTTCTTCTCTGTGAGAGAAGTTCGAGGTGAAATCGCTTGATAAATGAGTCTTCTCTGCGAGAGAAGTTTGAGGTGAAATTCCTTGATTAATGAGTTCTTGTCTGCGAGAGAAGTTTGAGGTGAAATCGCTTGATCCACCCTTTGGGAGTAGCTATGGTGGAAGTCATGTGTATGACATTATGTTTTTTATTTCTGTTTTCATTCACCCTCTAGGAGTAGCTATGGTGAATATTGTTATGTTGAGATAACAATTTGATTGAATAAAATCTGTGATGAGACTCTGTTGACTTTCTTTGGTTGCAGCTATATGTATCTGTCATGAGATGACAAAACGAAGATCTCTCTCTTGCTAAGAGGGAGTGTTGAAGATTATAGCTGCAAAAGAGATCTAAAGATGCATATCTCCTTTCTTTCAATGTCTCCTATTTATTTCATATGGCTACCTTCTATTTGTCTCCGTCTTGGTGATTTCAATTACCTCTTTACCGCTTCTTTGGCATCTGTTTCTTTCAATATTATTTTTGGCTTTTCCGATTGCTATGGTGGTTGTCGGTGAGTCTTCTAGGTGGATGTCGGTGGCTTATCTATCTTCTTCCGTTACCGTTTTTCATGAGTTATTGCAGGAGTGTTATTTGCAGCTTGGGTAGGGTTTGTACGCTGATTGTGACTGGAATAACAGTCAAATTAGGCCATACTAGTTGGGCCAACAAATCAGGCAGATACATTTCAGGGAATCATCCTTTTCAGCCATCGAAGGGTTTGATTCTTCATCAAGGGCAGATCAGACTATTATAGCAGACCTGTAGCTGATTTTTGGGGTATTTAATTGACTCTTGTTGCTAAATAAAGTCAATAAAATTGTCTTTACTGTTATATAATTCAATAGTTTTAATTTCCATCATTCTTTTTAGTTATTGCACTTCATTTGTCCTCAAAAACTCAAGAAAAAACATAAAAAATAGAAAACTACCAAAACAAAAAAATCAGAAAACACAACAAAAATCAGACAACCCAAAAAATATCAGACCAGCATATGTGATCTAGGGGTGGATCACCACAGTGGTATCAGAGCACATATTTCCTGCCATCTTGTGAACAAAAACCCTTTGATGAGTGGCAAAGATTTTCAAACATATATCAAAGAGTACCACGTCCAGTGGCAACCACCACCGGTTTCAGAGGATGAGATAGCTTCTGGTATTATTGGGATTCACAAGAAAGAGTCTAGTGACTGTGAGGGCAGTACAAGTACCATGGCAAAAAAGTAAAAAGGAAAGGCTAGGTCAATCAACCTTAACACTAGGATTGAGAGGAAATTTGTTTTCATGATGGATATGTTGTCTCAATTGTTGGAACAAATGTCCAAGTAGTGCCCGTTGCAACATGACCAATCTCAACATACAACTCATAATGGTGAAACTAGCTGGACACGGGGAGACAATGGACATAATAGTGGATTTGGAGAGCGCTCTATGACCAATTCAATTGTGAGACCCTTACAGCCTACTTTTCTTCCTAGTGAGGGGAACACCCACTCAATAAGGCCGAGGGCTTGAGCTACAGATCTCTGCACCCGAGGAAGTTCGACATTATTACACAAAATATATGACTTTGCCACTAAAGGTTAGGGAGTTACTGACCCTTGATCAGTTTATAAGACTAAGAAACACAAGGCAAATTCAGTTGGTAGAGCAGAGTACAAGGCTTCATATGGCTAGAGTGATTTTCAATAGGTTGTGGGCAAGTTGACTTTGCCTCACTATGATGGAGTGAATCGGTGTACAACACAGGCTTGGGTGCAAAAGCTCGATAATTATTTGTCCTTGAGACCTATGATAGAGGAGGAGGCGAATAAGTTCACTACCTTGCATTTGGATCGTGTGGCTCAGGAGTGGTGGTACCACGATTTGATTACTTTGGGACATCACTTGAGTACCTCTTATGATGAGTTCACAAATAAACTCATCGATCATTTTGACAAGGACCCAAAGATGTATTTTAGAGAGCTTGCATAGTTCAAGCAATATGGATCCTTGGAGATTTACATTACTGATTTTTAGAGGTTGTTAGTGATGGTGTCCAACATCTCAGAGAGGCGGTTAGTGGTATTTTTCATTGAGGGACTTACCGAGCCCTAATGTGGATGGCTTAAGGCCTTTGATCCACCCGCTTTTATAGGATGCCATGAACAAGGCCCTGAAAAATAAATTGAATGAATGATTCAATAATCGGATAATCTATTCAACAATATACAAGCGGATATATAGAGATTACAAGACGACGTTCTAAATTAAAAACAAGTCGTTTAAAGTGAATTACTAAAAAGCTAAATGCTAAATAAAGCTTAAAAGCTAATTAACTAAAAAGAAAAAGCTAAATGACCATTAAACAAGGAACTAAATATAGGTGACTAAAATACAATTAAATATTCTAATACCCTCCCTTAATGGTCATTATATCTACTAACTACCCTATAGAAGACACTGCAGATCTTTTGATCACAAATGAAAATAACACTTTGCCGCGGTGGAGACCCTCCTTGGATCTAAAAAGTGTTAATGACCAAGAATGCCAAAATCCATCCAACTTGACGTTGGGTAACCAAATTGAAACTTGAAACCATGATTTTGAGGAAAATCGGCAAACCCTCCAAAACTGAAGATACAAATCATCATTTTTGTGGAAAAAAAATGGTAAAAACCCTTGAAACGATTTTTGTGGAAAAAATTGAACAAAACCCTGAAACTTTGCATGGCAAGACCCAAAACACCACGTGGTAAGGCACCAAACATCAGACGATAAAACATCAGACATCATGCAAGAAAATACCAGACAACATCACGTGGTAAAATACCAGAAATCACATGGTAAAACAACAAACCTCACGTGGCAAAATAGCAGACATCACGTGGTAAAACAACACACTTTGATTTTTGAGGAAAAATCAAGCAAAACCCTCCCATGATTTTTTGTGGAGAAAAATCAGAAAACCCACGCAAGCTTTGCAAATAACAGATAATAATTTGTAAGGAAAAAAATTTAAACCCTGTGAACAATTTTTGAGGAAAAAAATGTGAAAATCCTGGGACCTGTAGGACGAGGTCTGACCTAAATCAATCTAATTAAGGTAACGATATTCAGATATCGTGAACATGCACTGTTTCCAGGTGTTGTGGCGGCTGTTGAACTTTTGACAATGTTCCAACATGATGTTGGTCAAAGATGCCATCACGAAAATGGAGATTGAACGAGATCAACCTAGTGAAAGCATGAGACAGAAGAATTTGATTCAAAAATCAGAATAGAAGCAACTAAACAAAAAATCTGAAAGTCTGGAGAGGAATTTTGGCATGAATTCTAAGGCACGAAGTTTGAGGTTTGGAAGAAACCCATAAATTAAAAAAAATCTGCAAACTTAAAAAAGCATAAACGGTGCCCAAACAACACCAAATTTCTCGATGTCCACAGAATTAGCAGAAATTGTGGACTATTTTTAAATTCCAAGGCAAATTCGTCGGAACAAAATTTGAGGCACGGAAAACGAGGCACCCAAAAAAATCTAAGACCAACCCAGAAAAGCTCTTGAAAAAATCCACCAAGAATCTAAAATTAGAATGCAAATTCGACGGCTCAAAAATCGAGGCACCCAAAAAAATTCAACGACGACCCAGTTGAGGTCTCGAAAAACCCACCAAGAATCTGCAACCAAAATAAAATTTCGACTTGAACTAAAGTGTCAAAACCTTAGTCGAAAATTGCAGAAACCTTAGGAAAATTTTCAATCTGCAAAAAAAATCCTCCAGGTTGCAGGCCCGAAAATCTCAAGAACCTTCAAAAAAACATGAATTGCTGCCCAACACACAGAAATTCGCCCACGAACCAGAAATTCTCGAAACCCTCAAAAAGCCTTAAAAAAAGCAAAATCGTTTTTTATAAAATTCCAGGAAGAAGGCCATGAATTTTTATTTAAAAAATCGCCAAACTTTAAAGAATCCCATCGTCCCGCTCTGATACCATGAAAAATAAATTGAATGAATGATTCAATAATCGCATAATCTATTCAACAATATACAAGCGTATATATAGAGATTACAAGACGACGTTCTAAATTAAGAACAAGTCGTTTCAAGTGAATTACTAAAAAGCTAAACACTAAATAAAGCTTAAAAGCTAATTAACTAAAAAGAAAAAGATAAATGACCATTAAACAAGGAACTAAATATAGGTGACTAAAATATAATTAAATATTCTAATAGGCCCGTAGCGTGGAATTTGCTGACTGAAGGAGTAAGTTTTCATCAAAACCTTTTTCTAGTAGTAAGGATAAAAAACCTTTTCATAAGACCATAGATTAGCAAAGGAAGCCTTTCCAAAAACAATGATGATGAGATATTAAATCACTTGAGACGTAAGAAACTATGTTTCAAGTGCAAGGAGCCATGGGATCCTAAACACAAATGCCCTTCAAAAGGGAAGGCTAACAAAATGGAATATTATTCAGCTGATGATAGAAATTCTGAAAATTCAGATCAACACCTTGAAACATGTGACAACGAAGCAGAGAATGCTTCTGAGGGTTCATTGAAAGGGCAAGAGGATGATAGGCCTATGTCACAACTGTCTAGTATTCAATGTGAGGGATCTTTCAGGATCCATGGAGTTGGTGGCCAAGAGAGGACTTAAGGCCGAGGAGATTGAGAGATTCTGAGTGAAGATAACCAATGGTTTCACTGTCGCATGTATTAGGAGCATCCTTAGCTTGACTTTACAACTTAATGATTATGTCTTTTAGGCGGACTATTATGTAGTGGGTATTGGTGAGATGGACATTGGTTTGGGCATGGAGATGAGGTTTGAGGCCATCACATAATTTGCCGAATTTCATGCATGGAGATGAGGATATTTTTTTCCCTTCTATATTATTTTTCGTATATGTATTATAATGTTTCTAGTTTATTTTATTTTTTCAAAAGATTAAACTATTATAAATTTTGTGTAATTTTAAACATATTTTGTTAAATATATTTTATAGTTATGTCTATCTTATTACAATGATATCACCTATTTAGCAATTTTAAACTACTTTTGATAATTTATTGTATATATGACATATATAAAAACTAAATAACTTTATATTATACGGATTTAATGTTGATTTTTTTTTTTTTTTGAATTTTTACCTTTGCCGAACTGCATTCGAATTTTATGGTTGCTGAACTCGAATTGAAATTTGAACTTTGTGACTTAGGTTTGAGGTGAACGACAAGAAATATGTATTGAGGGGGATGTCAGATGGTGGCTTATGCATGGTTTCCTTGAGGAGGATGGAGAGGTTGCTTAGGCATGATTAGATTGAGTGGGCAATAGAGTGTGTCACATCACCTACAATAGGAGAGAAATAGAAGCGAGAGTATCCTCTAGATATCCATAGAATCTTAACTAAACACAATAAAGTGTTTAGTGGCATACCACCTGGTAGGCCTTCATAGAAGAGGATAGAGCACATTATTGAGTTGGAGGAAGGGGCCAAACCAGTCATCATCACCCCATATAGGCACCCTAAGCGACTCAAGGATGAAATAGAGAAGACAATTAAGGAGTTGCTTGAGATGAATCACATTCGGCCTAGTAAGAGTCCGTTTGCTTCAACAATTGTACTGGTCAAAAAGAAAGATGGGACTCTTCACATGTACATTGACTACCGTGCTTCGAATAAGAGGACAATTAAGAACCGATACCCCATACCTCGTATTGACAAGTTATTTGATGAGTTACATGGAGATTGTTACTTCTCCAAGATAGATTTGAGATTTGGTTACCATTAGATACAAATGAGAGAGGGGGATGTGGAAAAGACATCTTTCAGATGCCATTGTGGACACTTTGAATTCTTGGTTATGCCCTTTGGGTTACCCAACACACCAGCCACATTCTAGTCTTGCATGAAGAGGGTCTTTTAGCATCAGTTGAGGAAGATTGTTTTGATCTTCTTCGATGACAAAGTTGCTCTACTTGGGGCACATTATCAACTCAGAGGTGGTCCGGGTTTATATGGATAAAATTTGGGCTATTGTTGATTGGTCTCCACCCAAGAATCTTACCCAACTTAGGGGATTCTTTGGGCTTTGTGGTTTTTACAGACGTTTTGTCAAGGGGTTCTCACAATGGACAACACCTCTCATAGATTTGACGAAGAAAGGGGACTTCATTTGGACAGAGCGAGCACAACAATGTTTTGATCAGTTTAAGTAGTTGATGAGCTAGTGTCCGGTTCTTGCAATACCTAATCTCTCTCAACCTTTTCAGTTACGGTGTGACACTTCAGGAGAGAGAATTAGTGCAATGTTTATGCAGAACAAGCACCCAAGAGCGTTTGAGATTAAAAAATTGAGGGGGCCAGAACAAGAAATCAATTTTAGGCTACAAACATTTCAACCAATACTACCCATCTAACTTTTGATTTTCAAAGATGTCGTTTAGGACCATGCTCAAATCTGATTGGTTTGTTGCAATTTGAGTCTTTGACCAGCGAGCATGTTTTAGGAGTTTTTGACAATTTTGAGTGTTTTTTGGTTTTTTGCTTGTTTGGAGAGATGCAGAATGATAAAATATGCAAATTACAAACTGAAATTTTGATTGGAACTAAATTGCAGAATTCTGATTTATTTGCAGCTAACAATAATTTCAAAGAATAAATAAATACTAACATTCAAAGCCAAACTAGCATACCAGGGGTCCTGAGTTTGCCTAGCAAGGCTTATTTATTTGACTGAATTGCAATAAATGATGCTACAGGTGCTTCCATGATGAACTAACAACACCAATGTGTTTTATTTGTCCCTATAAGAATTACCAAAAACAAATGATGAAGAATAATGCGGACCCAAACTGATTTCCAAAACCTTGCCAGGAGAAGTCACCAAATTTGACCTCTTTTCCCCCAATAAATTGCGTATTTAGCTCAAATGAGATATAGAATCTCTAGAATGGTACGACCTAGCTGGGAAAGTACAACTGGCCCCAAATGTGCACAAATTTCACTGAAAATGCTCTAATTCTCGCCTAGATCTTAATTTCAGAATGATAACCTGTTGTAGTTGTCATTAAAACTCTTATTTTAGCCCTCCTTGACTAGATATAAGCATTCCAAGCAAATTTATATGTTGAGAAGTGAGAGGGGTTTCATCTTTTCACCAAGAAATGGAGGTTTTTGTCTCCAAATCCAAATGCTAATATTCTCTCAAAAAATAAACAAGTCAATGCCCAAATGTTTGTCAAACTCATTTTTTATCTAGCTTGTCGATTCGGGTTCAAAGAACCGGTACGGCAAAATTTTGAAAAGGGGTTTGGGTTCGTTAGTACAAATATATATATATATATATATATATATATATATATATATATATATTTGTGCAGCCTATAAGCATGAATTAAGATTGGCATGTCACATAGCATCATATAAACAACAAAACAAACACAAACTTGTAATCATAACATCATGATCATACCATAAGTTTAATATCAAAATGACAAAATATTCAAGTATCATTGTTTCAACTTTCAACAATATAAAGTTTAATTATCAAATGGATTAGCTAATTCATCCTCCTCCTCCCCCTCCTCATCATTGACATTGACATTAGATGAGCCAATGCCACTTGCACTTGCACTATAATTTTGCTCGCTCTCCGAGTCATCAAGTGTCAATGCAATAAGCTGAGAAGTGGGAGCATCCAAATCAACATGCTCTGGCTCTATATCCCACATCTTCGTTTCCCCTTGTGTGTAGTCACGTTGTTTGTGTGAAAGAAGACGTAGGTTTGAATGCACATATACTAAATTCTCCGCTCTTTTTGATAGCAACTAAAGCAGATGATCTCGCAACCTATGAAGACAAAGTAAACAATTAAAGTTATACGTTAATAAAATTAAAATTAAAAATTACTAGCAACCTATAAATAAACTTGTGATAAATTTTAATTAATTAAACTAACTTGTGATAAAACTTTTACAGTGAGGGGTTGTAGGTGTTGGAAGCATGCATCGTGAAAGTACCACCAGCTATGAGCATCCTTCTTGGATCTATGACGAAGTGCATCAACACTTAAACTATTCCCATTTGCGAATTCTATGAACTCATTTGTAACAGTATCTCGCAAATCATCATCAGGATATAGTCTAAGAAATGCTGCCTTGTACCCATCAGATACTTCTAGATCTCTCCATGGTGGAATACTTCTTGGTTTATCAAGAAACCGATTGCTATAGTACTTTGGTGTCAAGGCATAGGCAAGAAGATGCAAAGGAGTGGTCATCTTATTTCACCTTTCTACAATAATTGCATTTATAGACAAGAATTTCTCCTTGAGGTCATTCTTTTTTGCATTTATAGTGAACTTTATTTTTTCAAGCATTGAGTCAATGCCATCATAAATCTCACTAATGCAAGGCCTATCCATCTCGGTATAACGAATCATGCTCATAATGGACTTAGTGATACTTAGGAGATATGTAACAAGATACCACCATTTCCCTAATTTTTTCTGCCCTTTCATTGCTACTTTGCTTCCATATAGTCCAATTGTTGTTGATCACCATATTGCATAGTGCTACTCTAACTTTCACAAGTCGTCTTAAGACGATTGTGTTTGATGCAAAACGGGTCTCAACAACCTATAACACAAATTAATGCCAAAATGATTAAAAAATAAAGCCAAACTTTAAAGAAGAATACACAATATAGCTTACACAATGATATTATGAACATTGAAATTAAAAAAATCAGAAAATGTAATTTCACTTACCTTCAATAGCTCCAAATTCGAAACGGATCTAAAAATCCCTTGAGACATGGTGGTTTGTGATGAACATCTGGATGTCCTCTGCCTTTGCATCCATTTTATTTTAGTCCCAATCCTTTGTAGCATAAGATTGAGTGAATGGACCGCACAAGGTGTCGAAAAGATGTGACCATATCATTCCTCAACCAACAAACTAGCAGCTCTACAATTTCTTGCATTGTGCGGTATGACTTGGACAACATTGTAGGGTCCCACCGACTCAATGACGAAGATGAGAATTTTTGCAATAAATTGGCCATCTTTTACTTGGCCGTCACAATCGATAGCTTTCAAAAACATTGCTCCTTTAGGGGACACCACTATGACATTGATCAAGGGACGATTTTTAGCATCTTTCAACCCATCTAAAACAATTGTTACACCTGTCTGTTGTGACCATTTCACACATCGCCCCATTTAAATGGGGACCCCCTCTTTTTGCTTGTTTTTGCTCGCCTTTCGCTCTGCTTTTTTAGGGTTTTGGTAGTTTGTCAGTTGTCTGGATTTAGGGTCAAGCCTTAGGGTTTCTGTTTTGTCGTTTTCAGGCCAAAGTCCAGTCAGTCTTGAGAGCTTTTTTTTTGAGCTTCCTTTCGTAGGATGCAATTTTGAATAAAGTGAATTCGCCAGAGGCTAAGTGAGTTGGTCTATTTTCAATTGGAATTTTGAATGAAGAGTCTAAATTTTGTATAAGTGTGAATGATGAAATTGCGAATTTTGTCCAATTGAGCGATTTTGACCAAATTTTGAAAATTTTGATATTTGATCCCGGGCATTGGAAATGACTTGTTTTTACCTTGTGAAGTGATCAAAATCCCGAAATCATGATATTTTGGCCTGTAGGAGCAAAATCGCTCCTGTCCCTCAGTGAAGGACCGGAGCTCGTTTTCAAAAATCTTACTGTCCCTGCAGGATCAAGATGATTATTCGAGTGGAAGTAGTAAAGGGAGGCATGATCTTTCCGTTGAATATAATTTGAAGAATTTCATGAGCACGGAAATGCCCCAGGAGTGAAAATCGCTCCTGTCCCTCAGTGGAGGACCGGAGCTCAAAACCAAACATTGCCTTGTCCTTGCAGGATTTAAACAACTTGACGATTTGAAGAGATCAAAGGAGATATGTTTTATCAATTGAATATAATTTGAAGTGCCTTCGTGAAGGGAAATGGACCAAAATGCCAAAATCGCTCCTGTCCCTCAGTCAGGGACTAGGGCGAAATTCAATGTAGCTCCCGTCCCTCTCCCAGGGACCAGAGCGAAATTCCTCATGAGGCATGTTTCGAGCAAAAGGCAAGCAAGTTTTGGGTTTGAGGCAAGAAAGGAAGGTGAAATGAACCCGTTGAATACATATTGAAGATTGCAAGACACCTAATGAACTCCAAATTGGCCTAGGCGCTCCTGTCCCTCAGTCAGGGACCAGAGCGATTTTTGCCTTAGGTTAATTTCTCGCCAAGTTTGAATGAATTCCAAGCCATAGATGAATGAAGGGATGCACAACAAGATCGTTGAAGATAAATTTTGGGGTTGGCAAAGTGTAATTGAGCTTGCACATGAAAATTCGCTCCTGTCCCTCAGCCAGGGACCAGGGCGAAATGATGATTAATTTGCCTTTCTTCAAAGTTTAAGATCACTCCAAGTCAAGAAGTAAGGTGGCAGGGACGTTTTGAAGCGTCTTAACGAAGAACGAAGTTATGAAGATCGCCAAAGATAAAGGATTTGCACTAAAATGCCTAAATTCGCTCCTGTCCCTCAGGCAGGGACCAAAGCGAAATTTTCAAATGAGGCCAAATTTAAGTTGCCATTCACATTTTAAATGTTTGAAAGGGAGTAAAAGACATTGTTTTGCACTTTAAAGACAATTGCAAGTTAATATGATGAAGATTTTTGCACTAAAAGCCCAAGTTCGCTCCTGTCCTTCAGTCAAGGACCAGGGCGAAATTCAGTGTAGCTCCCGTCCCCCTCCCAGGGACCAGAGCGAAATCTTCATGAAGGCCTAAGTTTTGAAGGTTTATCAAGTTTCAAGTGGCCAAAAGAGATCAAAGGACCTCATTCTTCATAGTGAAAGTGATTGCAAGTTGGCAAGAACAAGGATGAGCCCAGGATGCCCAAATTCGCTCCTGTCCCTCAGTCAGGGACCAGGGTGATATTTACCATATTGGCCAATTCCTTCAAAAATCATGCCAAGTCAAGGTTATGCGCGGTTGCAAAGTATCAAAGGTATCTTAAGAAGATGATATGCAAAGAAATCTAACGTCAAAAGGTGATCAATTGAGCTAAGGAGATTATATCGCTCCTGTCCTTCAGTCAAGGACCAGGGCGATTTTCACAAGATCATTCATTTTCCTTCAAAATCATGACAAGGCAAGGATACATAAGATCAAGGATATCGTTTGGAAGGCAATGAACGAGGAACAAAGGTTACAAAACGACAAATTTAGGCTAAGATACAAGGATCGCTCCTGTCCCTCACCAAGGGACCAGGGCAAAATCCATCTAAACATCTAAAATGCCTTGTTAAAAACGAATAGAACAAGCATGGAATGAAAAGATACCATCATTACTTGCCATATAATGAAGATTGGTGGTTAAAGAAGCAAGATCAAGGAGAAAACACCAAGATCGCTCCTATCCCTCACCAAGGGACCAGGGCGATATCACCCCAGGAGGCATTCATTTACAAAATCAAGTCACTCAAGTTCGAAGTTCCTTGTAAACATGCCACTTTCAACATGGAGATGATGGTTTCAAACGTCGAAGGCACAAGAATCAAGATCAAAATGGTAATTCGCTCCTGTCCCTCAGTCAGGGACCAGGGCGATAATGGTTTGCATCTTTCCCTCCTCCAATTTTGGTGCTAAACATTTTTTTGAATTTTTATTAAATGCTAAAAATCGATAAGTTTGAAAATTCAATTAAGTAGCATTTAAAAATTGCGCTAAAACATTAATTAATTAATTTTTTGCCTTTTAAAAATCGAGTTTATTAATTAAAAAACGATGGCATTTAATTAATTAATTATTATTTTATATAATAAAAAAATGGCGCTTGGATATATTTTACAAAGTCGGCCTTGTTTTTTATTTAAAATTTGTTTTTAATTGCTATATTATAAAAGTCGGCCTAGAGGTAAATGAGAGGTGAGCGCTTATAAAAGGAGGGTGAAAATTTTCATTTTCACATTATCATTTTATCATCTTTCATATGCGATTTTGGAGAAGTGCGATTGGTATTCAAGTGGAGCGAATTTCCATTCCAAGGAAATAGTTCGAAGTATCATTGAAAGGGAGTGCGAACCTTAGTTTCAAATGGAGCAAACTTGCCAAGGACATTAAAAGATCACGTCAAAGGCATCCCAAAGGTGGCGAAGTTGATAGCTTGAGAGAGATCACGTTGAAGTCACCAAATTTCGATTGTTGCCTAGGCGAATTTTCTTTTTTTTGCATTTTAGAGTTAACTCTCAAGCGAGGTATGGCGATGTGGTCCCTTGTTTTAAATTTTGAATTTTGATCGTCATAGCTTCAAATTTTGAATTTTGAATTTTATTCCAGTAGCTCAATCGTTTTTAGGAAATGATAACTCAAAGACTTATCATGAAGTTTCCTAAAATTAATCTTTAATCTAATCTATGTTATGCATTGCAAAATCTAGTTCTTATTATGAAATGTTGTGTAGGTATGGCGACCCCGAAGGCGGGAGCATCCACCAGTCGTCCTGCTCTCATGAAGGAAGATCAAAAGACCGAAGAAGTGGAGACCAAGATCGTGTCTAAATGGAGCAACATTGGAGATACCAACTTGGGCAACTTCAGTACAAAGAAATTTCGAGAGGTCCCTTACATTGGCAAGCCATCACCTGTCGCCCGGAGGATAATTGAAAGTGGCATCATTAAGGCAGCCAGCTTCCCTCCAGCAGTACAGTGTCATGAGTTGATGATCGAGTGTGCTCGTCATTATGATCCTCAATCCAGAACGATCGTGTCCAAGGAAGGAAACACTTTAGCTTATCTTTCAGAGGAAGCTATAAGTGAGGCTTTCCATCTTCCAGAGCACAGAGATATGATTTACAAGAGCATAGAAGGAGCCAGGTCCATGTACGAAGATGATCCAGATGCTTGCCTAAGCATCATTAACAAGAACTGGTTACTCAAGAGTCGTCCTTGCCTGAGCAAGGTACCGAACACACCACACAGGATTGATTTCCAGGAGGAGTATAGAGATTTGATTACAATGCTCAACCGAGTCACAGGTGCACCTCAAGCTTTTTACTTTGAAAAATGGATGTTCTACTTCATCCAGGTGATAGTTCAGGGTAAAGGAACAATTCATTGGGCTAGAATGATTAGCCATTGCTTGGACGTACAGTTGAGGAGACTCAAAGCTACCAAGTCCTTCCACATGAGTTCATACGTCATCTATGCCTTGATCAGGAGCTTCGAGTACGCAGGACTACCTCACAGAGGAGTGATTGGAAGAGGACCCGGCGAGGTCAGAGTTTGTGATTCCTATGTTCACTTGCATCATCCGCCAGGAAGCAACTACAAGTTAGTTAATGATACCTTCACTATGAACATCACAAGGACGTTGCAAGGCGGGATTCACAACAGATTATCTCAGGATGCACAGGAACTAGTAAAGAGGTACGGTGCTTGGTTTATCCAATTTTCGAAGTTTACTTATATCAGAGTTCATGGATGTCCTTCACCTCCATACATGTTGCCGAGATATCCGACAGACAGAATAGTGTTACTTGAGGTAACAAGACAGTTGGCAGCTTATGCGAAAGCATTCAGACACAGACATGGAAATGGAGTTCCAGTACCTATCGTATTGGGCAATTCAGTTGAGGTATGTCCTAATGCTTTAGCCATGGATGACATAGAGAAGGAGTTAGCTTTGTATTCTTTTTCATTCTTTGCTTTGAGGGAAAGCTTTGATCCACATGGATATATAGAGGAGACAGTCGGTAGAAAGTTTAAGCATGAGTTTTAGATTGAAGATTTTATGATGAATCTCTTAGACGATCTTGAAGTGAAAAGAAAGATGCATTCTAGATTGCCTTTGGATTTCATCAGGAAATGCAAGATTTACAGAGTGGACGACCAAGCTCAGGACAGTGGCAGACATCTCCAGTCATCCTATGATCGAGAAAGCAAATCAATAAGGTTAGATTGGAATGAGCCCGAGGTCGCGGATCTAGATGCTTTGATGGCTCCAGTCTTGTCTTGTACTCGCAGATGGGTTGATGTGCAGCATCAGAAGTTGAGAGAGCAAGGCATAGCTATGACTTTCACTTTGGAAGAGAAACCAGCCGAGGGTGGAGCTAGTGTAAGCGAAGGTAATCCTAATCCCAGAAATGCAAATGAAGGCAACCTTCGAAGTGCAAGTGAAGGCGATCTCCATCCAAGAGGCTCGAAGAGGAAAGAGAGAATCTTCCAAGAAGAAACAAGAGGCCAGCCGAGATCGTTCATCCGGTACATCTTCTCGACAAGAGAAAAGGACACTTGAAGTGGAAGAGTCTATGGAGTCGATGGTTCAGAATGATAAAGAAGGACAGGTACCTCAAGGGTCACCAAGTGGATCTCTCCAAGATTATGAGTTACATGAAGACAAGAATAATGACGAAGTAACATCTCCTCACAAAGAAGAAGAAATATTGCATAAGGAAATACAGGTCAAAGAGACAAGATCAGCCATCCCAGATTGGTTGAAGGAAAGATTAACGAAGGTGATTGTGATCGAGGACGAAGACAATGTGATTGATTTAGAGAGCCTTGTTGGACATTCCGAGGAAGTGACAGAGAAGAGAAAGGCTACCAAGATGTCCAAGATGATTAGAGATGAGACTGGATCCAGAAAATTACAGATAGCTACACCGGCAGTAGACAAGTACGAAGGTGAGATCCTAGCAGAGGAATATGATATAGAGACATTTGAGCTAGGTCCATCCACAGCCGAGCAGACATTAGATGATGCCACAGATTCCTTTGAGGCATTGAAGGACAAGCTTAGGGAAGAAATGGAGAAGAATAGGAAGCTTCAGAGAGAGGTCGGTGCATGGAGAACATATTTCAGCCATCTCAATCAGCCTTTAGGACGTCAGGATCCAGCAAGATCACCCATACAGGCACTTCCCCTTCAATCAATTGGTGAGGCGGAGAGATTCAGGAGTATGGTCCAGCGTATGAGTACTTGGATGGACAAATCTCATACAGTTGCTGTAGAATTTACAACAAGGATGATGAAGACTATTCATAGAGCTATTCAGGTTCTTGAGATTATCCATAACTTGATGATAACAGTGGCCGCTTTTGCT
Organism: Cryptomeria japonica; assembly: GCF_030272615.1. Classification (NCBI taxonomy): domain Eukaryota; kingdom Viridiplantae; phylum Streptophyta; class Pinopsida; order Cupressales; family Cupressaceae; genus Cryptomeria; species Cryptomeria japonica. The sequence goes on from NC_081412.1 coordinate 578,589,937, forward strand.
CATACCAAGGATGTTATCATTCCTGTCTTGAAAGTAATTAGACAAACATAGAGGAAGGTCTTAGCACAGGAAAAGATTATGGATGGAGGACCTCACAGTTTACTTCAGTGGTCAACCTTACTCCAGATGAAGGAAGTTCTCTTTGAGGACATCAGTACTAGATGCAGTCATGTTGAGGAGGTGATCAACCCGATCCAGGACAGAGTGTTTGAGGTACTACGTACCATTCTTGGCAAGAGGATCGAAGTTGAGACAGATGTGGATTTGCAGGAATTGGAGGATAGGATTAAGGTCATCTTTTGCAAGGACGCCAATATCACAGATGAGCAACAGGACTAGATGTTTGCTACCATGCTCCTGATTGAAAAGACTAAGGAACTTGAACTTACATGGGACGCAGCTCTTCTAGATGCATTTGATCAGGTCATCCACTTGGAAAAAAGAATGAAGAATCTTCCCGAGATTCCAATTGCTGAGATCGAGGGAATCGTATCAAGATTCATTGCATATGCTAAAAAGGAGCATTGGAAAGGGAATAAGATTCTAGATGAGAGGTTGTTATAGATGACATGGCACCTTAATTGTCATTGGTCTATGTCTCCTAGATTTTCGTGCCAAATTTAATAATTGGCTATGCATTTAATGTTGTGCAATAAAAGGGGAACTTTTGTAATAAAACCCTAATTAGGGTTTAGGTGTCATGATCTTGACCATTGATCTGCTTTTCGATCTGGACCATTCATTGTAATTGAGGATGCTATTTATACCCTCATTTCATTTCATTTTAGAAGTTAGATGTGAGAAGAAGATTAGATTATTGATGTATTAGAGAGATTAGAGTTTAGAAGCAATTTACTTTTGTAGCAAGATTGAGTTTTGAGGAAAGAATTCAAACAATTGTTGTACATGATGACTTTGGAATCAATGAAATATTGAAGTTATGGTGTTTTGTTGCAATTCTCTTGGTTATCTTCATGGTTGTTCATTTTTCTTGAAACATTCTCAATCAAAGTAGTGTGTTAATTCGAAGGACAAAGTGTTGGACTTGATCTTTGGTAGGATTCGCTTTCCAAACCACTAGCTTCTTGCTGATTGTAGGAACGCCTTGCGTGGTCAACTGGAGAATACTTGAATCACTTAACCTTCAATCATTGTTGTATCTTGGATATGTACCTTCGTGGCAGTGTCTTTGATCTCTGATGTATTGAAAAATCATTTGTTACCTTAGAAGATCGCATCAATTTCAATTGAGTTGTTACTTTATGGCAATGTTGAAATTGGTTGAATCTCACCAAGTATAGTCCACATCAAGTTATTCTTAGGGTTAGACTAGATTAGACCTCTTGCAACCCTATCCTTTTGTTATTTTTTTGGAAAGCTTGTTTAGTTTAGCAAAATCTTCGGCAACGTAAGGCCCCTTGAGGACACAGCAAATCACAACGACCACTGGTGCTTATCCACACGTAGAGACCCTACTTACAAGAACATTGGAGTCATCCTAACTGATCCTTCTTGCGAAATCTTCAGCAGTTAGCGACTTTATTCAAGAGAGGATAAGATGCCTTTGGGTATTTTATTCTGTGTATGATTGTGTATAAAATACACGTCAACACTGTCTCAACCCATGAATCCCTTGTGGGTTTCAATGCATCTTCAACCCTCTTCACCTCTTTGTCCAATAATGTTCCACGTACCTTCTCATAATGTAGGCCCTTATATCCTCTTGGAGCTTCATTAATACTTTTTATCATTTGCTTCCAATATGGGGAGCAAACATCATTAAAAGCCAACCCATTTGCACAAATGCACCTTTCTACATCTTGGTCAGCAATGTCTCTACTCTCATTTTGAAATGCGGTTTCTTAAGGCCCCTTTGTTCTTTTGTGTGTCAAGGGTGGTTCACTTTCAGGTTCATTTGTGGAAAAGAAGGGGTGGTCTTCTACTACAACATCGGGATTAGATGGGGCTTTTATTCCCCTTGTTTTCTTTGGTGCGGTTTGATTCAATCTACGAGCTTCTCTCTTTTGCCTCCTCATGCTCTCTAATATATTTCATCACTATCTCATCTGGTATAGGTTTACCATCTTTTCCAGGGCATTTTTTGATGCCTCTTCTTTTTACTCCATAGAAATGGCCTACCATCCAATAATATGAACTATCATGTTCAATACCACATCCTTGGCATCTCCAATAGAATCCCCCACCTCCTGGAAGTGGTTGTAAATTTCAACATACTTCCATAAGGGAGAATTTGGATCATTTCTTTGTTTTGTAGTTGTTTGTTCATTGCCAATGGAGGAAGAGGTAGATGCCATTCTAGTTCCTATGGCAAGAAATAACATAAACATATTCAGAAAACAAAAACAAAATAATGAAAAAAATTAATGTTTCATGTTTGACAATTTGTGAAACAAAAATAGTTGGAAAAAAATGTTAAAAAACCTGCCTCTTGTAGCCAATGGGAGCTTGCAAATGTATGGAAATGATGCTGCAACACTTGTTGAAGCTTCAAAAATCAGTCTTCAACTCCTATTTGATCTTGGAAGCCAAACTTTGTTCACCCTTTCTTGCAAGTCTAGTGGTCAGTTTTCAAAGGTGGATGATTCCAGGCGCCCTACTTTTGCTTGTATTCTAGTGGATGTCAACATCTTTATGGGGATGTGATTTGATGATTAGGAATAGGTCTTGGACTCGACCTGTTGGTTATGAGGGTCTTCTCTTTAATTGTTGTCAGTAGTTCTTGATTGGTCACCTAGCTACAAATTGTTCTCTCATTGTAAGGGCATTGCTACTTAGTGTAGGTGTGCTAATGAAGATCACTTGCACTATTAAGTATTAACACTCTTAATTATCCGTCGGATGACTCCTCTTAGGGTATGACGAGTCCTTAGCTTCTGGTGAAGCTTTGACATGCCCTGCAAACCCAATTGGGGAACCTCCTGCTTCGATCTCATAACTTGATTTGTTGTTAGCTTTGGATTCTCCGCTTGCTTCCTCTTGTTTTGGAAGTCTTGAGGATAATGTGTCTTGAACTATTATAAGAAGAAGAAAGGTCTTCCTATTTTGTTTTCCAAAATTCATGCTTGAGTGTTAGGTGAGAGGCCAACTCGTTCTAGGTCTAGGGTTTTTTTGGTGAGGGTCCCTACTCTCTCTTTTGTTTGTTTGTAGTTGTTCTTGGCAACTTGCCTACAATTTTTCCCCTTTCCTTTGGTTGTGTTATTTCATTGTTGTTTTTGGCATGTTTGGGGTTGTTTTGCCTTGCCTTTTGGCAACCTTTATATACAACTAAGACCCTTGATTCCAATTTTTTTTCTTCATAATTTGGTTTGTAGAAAGATTTAGACCCTTTCAAAATCCTTCTTTACCTTTATAAAAAACAATCCCAATAGCAACTCCATTAAGGTCGTCCCTAGAAATTAAAATGGTAAAATGATCTTGAACAATGGACACGAAAGACTTCATAAATAACAAATTACAAAACAATGTTTCTAGAACAAAAACAATAGTGAATCGATCTAAACTAAGAAACATAGAAAGTTACTAAATAACATATATGATAATTAAATATACAAATAATTAGTTTAATACCCTCCCTTAATGGTCATTTTACTAACTACACCAAGTTGTCCCCTAAATTTTATGAACTTGCTTGGGCTCAGAGACTTGGTTAGAATATTTGTTGTCTAGTTGTCAGTTGGAACATACTACAAGATCCTCTTTCCATCTTCAACAAGCTACAAGATGAAATGCCAATGAAGCTATCCATGTTTTGTTGGCTTGTAGAAGACTAGATTCTTGGCCCATTTTAACACCCCTTGATTGCCACAAAACAAGGGTGAAGGCCCTGCTTGAGACATTTTCATGTCAGAAAGCATCCTTCATAGCCATACTGTCTCACATTTTGACACTATGTGTTGTTCGAGGAAAGAGCTATTGTCAACTACTTCTCACAAGTCGATGTGATTGCACCCACACCAAGATTGAAGATGTACACAAAAGTAGACTTATTGTCATCAACAAAACATGCCCAATCTGAGGCTATAAAACCAATCAGCAGAGGATTTTTGCTTGTGTTGTATAAAATGCAAAAGTCAGGTGTCCCTTTCACATATTGCAGCACACGCTTTGTTGCGACCCAATGTTCTTCTTTATAGGTTGTCATGAAACGAGATATGTAGCGCACGTCATAACTAAGATCAGATCTAATGGTAGTAAGATAAATGAGGCTGCCAACTAGTTGCCTAAATGTTGACTCATTCACAACAGGTGAATCTGATTTGGTCAATAGTTTTAATCCTTTCTCCAAAGGTGTAGATGAAGGTTTGCAATCTATCATCTTGAACTTATCCAACAAAATCTTGGCATACTTCGATGGAGAAATGAATATGCTACTACTTGTTTGTCAAACCTCTACACCAAAACAATAATGTAGATGTTCCAAATCTATCATATCAAATGGCTGACAGAAATTGAGTTTAATTTGTTAAGGCAATTGTGCTCCACCACTAGTGATGATGATATCATCCACATAGATGACAAGAAAAATTATGTCATTACCAACATTCTTGACATACAAGTTGGGATCCAAAGGACTTCTCTAAAAGCCCTGCGCAACCAAATATTGATGTACCATGATTTGGGGGCTTGCTTCAAGCGATAAGGAGCCCTTACTAGTTTGCATAGCTGGAGCCACTTCTAACAAATCACCCATTGAGGAAGGCACTTTCCACATCCATTTGATGGACTTTCCAGCCAAATTGTGTTGCAATGGCTAGAACCAGTCAGACGTTGCTCATCTTTGTTGTAGGAGCAAAGGTTTCGTCGTAGTCAGCACCTTCTTTCTAGGAGAAGCCTTTAGCCACCAATTTGAGCTTTGTATTTATCAAGTGTTTCATCAGCTTTGTATTTCACTTTATAGACCCATTTGTTGCCAATGGGTTTCTTTCCTAGTGGAAGATCTGACAGAACCCAAGTGTTATTCTTTAGAAGACTATGATGTTTAGCTTCCATAGCCTTTACCTATTCAAGTTCACTTTTGCCTCTAAAAAAGTTTGGGGCTCATAAACACTCTAAATGTCGGCCATAAAAGCAAAATGATTTTGTTCTTCTTGCTCTTGCCTCTAGAAGATCTACCCTCAACAAGCTCATCATCTCGAACATCACCAAAAAGCTTTTCCCACCACTTACATTGAAGAGTATAACCATCTACTTTCAAATCAAGAGTATCAACCTGAGTTGGGTTGCCTAGAATAAAATCTATTGGATGTTGATACAGGTTATCCTAAGGGAACTTTGGTGGTACAATGTCATGCCTAGCATATTCCACAAGATTAGGATCAAAATTATCAAAAATAGAAGTCTAACACCTATATCTTTTGTTTGCAGAGGTTAATTTTCATGATGGTGGATGAGAGAAGAGAGTGGGAAGGGACCACCTTCTTCATCAAAAAACACATCTCTACTAAATGTGAGACAATCAATGTCCACATCAATCAGTTGATAGGCCTTATCATCGTCTCTATAGCTTGCAAGCATCAACTTCTAACTTTTGGAATCTAGTTTGGTACACTTTGCATCTAGAATCCAAACATATGTTTTCAAACCAAAAACCTTGAGGTCGTTGATTTTTGGTTTCCTCCCAGACCAAGCTTCCTTGAAAGTCATCTTCATAATGGCCTGTGTGGGAGACCAATTGAGAGGGTATACTGCATTATACACTACCTCAACCCAAAACTTCTTAGGCACATTCTTATCTTCTAGCATATAGTGAACCATTTCTGTTATGATTTGATTCCTCCGCTCAACAACACCATTCTACTGAAGGGTATAGGGTGTGGTAAGTTGACACTTGATACTGTGTTTAGCACGGAAGATCCTGAATTCAATGGTACATAATCCACCCCCGTTATCTGGCATAAGAGTTATGATTTGATGTCCTAACTCTTTTTCAACTAATGCTTTAAACTTCTGAAATTCATTAAACACGTGATTTTGCTTTGTAGAAAAAATCATCGACAAACAGAATTAAATATCTGGCACCAGTGATCAATGTCATATTCATTGCTCCACAAACATCTGCAAGAACTAGTTGAAAGACCTTGCATGCTCTCCAAGCTTGTCCATCAGAGAATGGAGTTCGATGTTGCTTCCCTTCTTGGCAAGTTCTACACACACTATGTGTTTGTTGTTGAATCTCAAGTAAGCTTTCTACCAAATTTTCTTGAGCCAACTATGAGAGATATGATAAGTTGAGATGCCTATATTGTTGATGCCAAAGAATGTTGATGGATTAACTCTTCGCAGCCATTACGATCTCCTGAGACTCTCCAATATCAACTAGCCTATCCAATCCATGATCTTAGAGGCCAACTGCAATTGGTTTCTTGGACTCCTTATCAACAATGTGGCAGTTGTGTGCAGTGAAGACGACATCCAACTTTAGATAGTGTCGCATAATTTGACTAAGAGAAAGCAGATTGAGCTCTCTGCCCAAAACGTAGTATACGTTGAGAAATATGAGATTTCTCCCACCATATTTGATTTGAACGTTGCCCTTATTGACAATTGTATACTTTTCACCTCCTCCAATGATCACATAATCAAAGCAAGCCTTGTACTCCATGAGCCAATCTTTTATGTGTGTGAAATGCTAAGAAGCTCGAGAAACAATATACCATGCAAATGATTTGACATGGTTTGTTGGTCTTTTGGCCATAAATGCATAAAAGACAGACTCTTGCTTGTATGCTTTGCAACATGCATCTTCTATTGAGACTCTTGGCTAGATTTCTCATTAGCCAATCGTTTTCTACATTGTTTCTTTGTATGGCCAAGCTTACCATAATAATGACATGTGATAACCTTCTTGGAGTGGTCTTCAAATTTTCTCTTGTCCTCTTAGCTGAAAGGACTTGCCCTTGGCCTTTATCTTTGGCTTTGACAATAAATACTTGTTCTGCAGTGGGTGATTCGTTGCTACTCCCAAACTGTTGTTTCCATCTATCCTGCTGCAGAAGCTTGTTGCATAGGTTAGGAAACTTCATGTCAACATTGGTGGACATAATGTTGAGTGTTTCGATGAAGTGTTCGTAGGATTGTGGTAAGCTTTTCAACATGACAACCACCATATCCTCTAGTTGATTGTGAATATCCTTAATCTTCGTAAGAGGCTCTTGCAAAGACATCTTTCCATCCATCACGATTGAAAACAACATATTCTTTAGAAAGAATGCTCTGCCCTTGTTTGGCGTTTAACTAAGATTTTTCGTATGTATCCAAATATCCGTAGTTGTCTTGCTAGACAGCACTTGTGGAAGCATGTCGTCAATGACTAATAACTTAATTAGCATAACCACTTCCCAATTGCACTCATCATACTTATGGTATTTTCCTACTGCGGAAGGATGGACAGTTTTACTGAGGACAATCTCGTCTAGGCATCAGTATTAAAAAATGGTGAGGATGCGCTATTTCCATGTGTTGTATTTTTTGTTGTTAAAGCATTGATTGTCTTCCAACATTATGTTAGTCAATGACGCAATCCCTCCCACTTTCCAATACATGAAAAATAAGGTAAATACCATCAACGAATTTCGAAAAAAATTTGATATTCCTCTTGGCACAAATCTGGAGGCACCAATTTGAAGCCCATACATGCAGCACAATTTTTTTTTTGAAAAAATCATTTAAAAAATAGAAACCCTAGCCACGCGACACGAAACAGAAATCCATAAAAAAATCTGTCTGAAATTTGAAGTCGGGCAAAAAACATGCAAAATGGCACATCGTGCAAAAAGCCAAAGCGGTTGCGGAAGGACCCGAGTCACTGAAAATAACCTTCACATATGTAGAAACATTAGAAACAAACATAATTGTGATTTACAAAAAATAACCCGTGATTTCAAACCAAAAAAAAAATCATCTGCAATTTCCATAAAAAAACAACACGATTTGAAGAAAAATCTGTAGAGAGAAGGAATGTTGTGTGGGCACGTGGTTCTGAACAAAAGATTTGTGACACGATTATCAGAAGCCCGCGTTTTTGAAATCCGTCGGAAGAACGATATCTAGTGAGTGTTAATTGCAGGTTACAAGGAAACTGAATGCCATTGATAAGTTGAGGGTTATTCTCCATTGAATATTTAAATGACGGTCACTATTTATAAGCCATTGTCAGATTAGCCTCTAATGCGATGCTTAGATAATGAATGCAGAATTGTTTTTAGGAAAATTTTGTAATAAAAATTAGAGGATTATTGTGAGACGTTAACTCGTTGCATATCAACAATTAATTTTCATAGTGCAGTGCCTTCAAACAATAGGAAAATGCCTACGTATTAAGTAAAAATCAATTGATTTCAATTAGTGTGCCGTCTCAGTTATAAAGATGTCATGGTAACTCCAATTATCATTACAATAGAATGAATGTCTACATTGACATTGCAAAAAACCCAAATGTCATCCAAGAATTAATGGCTGCTATATGCATAGATTAATCTTGTCAATGTTTGAGAACTTTAAAATATTGTGCAAGCTTTTTATGCCAATTTTTTTTCCTTATATTGGAATAGATCAAAAGGCAAAAGTAGTTACTATTTAAATATGTTAGTTGTTTGATTTGATGTATCCACTATTAATGAGATTTGAAGAAATTTTGAAGTTGTGTAAGTTTTAAATATAATGTTTAAGCTAGTTAATTGTGTATATGTTAAGTAGTTACTATTTAAATATATTAGTTGTTTGATTTGATGTATCCACTATTAATGAGATTTGAAGAAATTTTAAAGTTGTGTAAATTTTAAATATAATGTTTAAGCTAGTTAATTGTGTATATGTTTTATTAATTGTTGATATAATTTAAGAATAAGGTTTTAAATATAGTAAAATCAGTATATAATTGATGTCTTAATAGTTGATATTGAAGAGCACACAGTTATACTAAGAGGGGGCGGGGGGGTGAATCAGTATAATGAAACTTTTTGCCAATTCAATATTTTATATGATAGAATCAATCACTGAAAAATAGTTATGCACATGAACACAATAATTTTGAGTGGAAATCCAATGCGAAAGAAAGCCACTAAAATGATATATTATATATATATAATTCTTCTTTTACAATTGTTTGTGAGCACCAACCCACTGTAAGCACCAACCCCCTAATTTTTGTTTTGTGAGCACCAACCCATTGGAAGCACCAACTCCCCAAATTTTTGTTTTGTGAGCACCAACCCACTGGAAGCACCAACTCCCCAAATTTTGTTTTGTGAGCACCAACCCACTCTATAAAAATCTGATTATATTTTGCACAATACCCCTACACACAACACTTTCTCTTCAGATATATTCTTTTATTTTATTCTTCACATTCCACACATTACACTCACATAACACAAAATATATCTAAAAACTCTCCTCCTAACTGAACTTCTATCTGAAGTATAATTTCAGAATTATATGCACCACACACCATATACTCCACAACACCCCGCAAATCTGAATATATATTCCTTACGTACTCATACCATCTATACTCCTACCCCACTTCACCCACAATTGTTTCTCTTTATATATTCTTATGCGTCTATGTGAAGCGAGACATCCTTTTGAATGGTTGTGTCTATTGTCAACAACCTTTAACACTTAATTTTTCTTTTCATTGATCTAAAGTATTACCATTCAATAATCTAACATGTATATATATCTCCTTCTTACCCTTACGTGAAAGAGTTATATCTCTTCATTTTACTCATCCTTGAAGAGGTATGTCTTTTTGATAAGGTTTATTCATAACCATCGGTTATGTTTAGTTTGACATTATATTATCATTGTTTGTGATTATAAATCACCAAACTGTATGATACGATTATATGATCAAACTATATTATATCACCAAACTAAATTACCAAAATATATTATAGATCATCGATTACATTATCCTTCAATATGATACGATTATCATTTGCAGTCTGTATATCGTATTCTTCACATCCAATATTCATATCGGATTCCTCACGTCAATATATATATCCCTATCTCCAATATGCATCCCTCACGGAGAGACCACCTATCATTTCTCCTTAACATATGTACTGACGCTGTTTTAAGAATCATTCCTTTTTCTTCATAAAGTCACTGTTATTAAACCGATTCTCACGATGAAGACATAAGGACTGTCAACTGTTGCATTGCTGATTAGTCATCTAAAACTGATTGCTTGCCATCTGTTGATTACTGTCTTTGTCTTAAGCATATAAATCACCAACCTTTGTCTTTCTTATTGTTTTGTTGTATGATTGTTGTATCAATCACTTTGTTCTAAGCACTTCCTTTCACGTTGCTTTGTAATCAAATCATATTAACTGTTTGCAGCACCTTATTATATCAGTCATTGTATTGATGATTAAATCAATGCTTAACCTCCAATTTTCTTCATCGTTGTTCTCATTAATAATGATGATTGCTTATCATTTCAATCGCCGTATTCACTATTCTACAGATTGTTGCACTATGATTCTCTGACAATTTAGATAGTCGCTGTACTCCTCATAATGTATATGGTTCAGATATTATATACGGCTATTTTTGGTTTTGTTGGGTTCAATTCACAATTCAAGGAAATGTCATTAGAATATCGTGCATATGCTCAGTATTTTTGACATTGTTTATATTTGCTGATGATAAGATATTCTGGAAATGTATTATTAATATTCTGGACCCGTCCTTTTTTTACATCAATGACAATACTTTCATCAGATATATAATTGTTATTTGATTATGAGAAGTTGTTTCACATTTTAGTTTACAAGTAAAGATGCCACTAAATATATTCGAATTGGACTTATGAAATATATTTATTTCATATATGATATGCTAGGTAATATTACATTACTATGAATCAAGATCTAATATTGATGTCTTAATACTAACATAATCATGACTTAACATTGAATTTGATGGATCCAAAAAGCAACATATCTTTTTCTCTTGGAACAAATTTGAATGCTTCTGCACCATCTCCGACTCTTGCCTTTGTGTCGATTGCACATCCTTTTGCATGTGTGTCTATTGCACCTTTATTTGGCTCTAGGCTCTTTGCTATGGATGTTAATGTGCCCTTGGTGAGGTCTAGTTGTCGGTTCTTGAGGTTTTCCAGGTAGGCCCCCTTGGTGGTGTTTATGGACCAATTGCTTATGAAAGCAATTTGTGTTCACCTAGTAGACCTACTCTTGGGTCTTTTGGTGTTGTATGTGTTGGGGTCCACCCCTCTCCCCCCTCCAAAAGCCTCTCTCTACAGCTGATGGATGTGTTAGATCAATTGTTGCCCTTCCTCCCAAGGGGAAATCTCGTCCTCTTCCTTATGTCAAGACCTCCCTTGTGGTTTGTGGTCATGCTGTGGTGGAAAATGTGAATTTCTAATGATGTTGAGGATTGGTATGTCGTTTTGTTGGTCATGGGCCTTTTCTCTCAAATCTTCATCGATGGGTGACAAATTCTTAGAAGCCCTTATTTGTTGGTAGCGTTGAGCTTTCCCCTTGTGCTAAGGGATTTTTAATCGTTTCTTTTGTTTCTTTTGTTGACTGTGATTTGGTGTTGAGCAAGCTATGGGTTTGGGGTATTTACTCTCATGATGAAACCCTAAACAACCTCTTTTAACCATCTTATTGAACCACTCAGTATGGTTTGTCTTCCTAATCTCCCATTCAATTTTGGGAGGATCCTTGTTTTAAGGCCATTGATAACTTTATTGGTAGGTTCTTGAAGGATGATGATATCACTACTTTCATGGTTCTTTTTGCATTTGCACGCATTTTGATCAATATTGATGTCTCTATACCTCTTTCTGAAGATGTGGTTCTCATGGTTGGGATAGGTCATCTTCTCGATCGCTAGATTATCAAGGTCTCCCCTTTTGATTGTCATTGCTTCTCTACTAGCCACTTGGCCACAAATTGTTCTCTTTCACGCCATAAAGGCACTGCCACTTGGTGGAAGGACACTAGTGGTGATCACTTGATTGTCTTGACTTTCGATTCTTCCTCTGATGAATCTTTCATAGGTTGATGATGACTCATCCTAGGATGATGATTTTCCTCAGTGTTGGTGCGGCCTCAAGCCTTGTGGATCCTACTTTGCCTCTTGCTATTAGTGTGGCCCCCTCTTGCCCCATGGACCCTACTCATGTTGCTCTTGTTCTACACCAACCTTTGATGGTCGATGTTTCACCCGGTCAATATTTTGCTCTTTTTGCTAATAGTCTCACTAAGGTGTTGTTGATGGAGGAGGTATTGTTCTTCCTCTTCATTAAACTCTCCTTGTGTTGGGGGTGAAATTTATTCCCACCCTTGTTTTATTGCTTTTATAATTAAAAACATTATATCATATGTGCATTGTTATATAATTTAAAGTATGTTATCTATTTCACAAAGTTGATATTATCTAAATACCATCAAGAAATGAATGAAATTATAGTAAAGTATTTAAATAAATACAAATTAAAAAACTACCACCTCTTTGTAGTAACAATTTTTATTAGAAAAATGTTATTATAAATTATTACCATGTTCTATGTTTGCATTAGATTGTATATTTTATTAATAGCGTATCAAATTCTACAATATGTCAAATGAAACTATTTGTTTTGAAAGTTTAACATTTTGCTCGTTTGAATTAACAATTAAAAAACAATGGCAAAGATGATCATACATTTTATTTAATTAAATAAAAATTAATACAACTACCAATTTTTCACAATAATAATTGTTATTAAAAAAATATTCTTATAATTTATTGTCGTATTCTAGATTTGTTATAATTATATATTTCTTTAATAGTATATATACTGAACTGAACAATATATCAAACTAAAAAAATTATTTCGAATATTCAACATTTTATTAAATTTACAATATTAAAAAAACAGTGAAGAAGACCTTGATGCACTTTATTATAAAATATGTCAGTGTAAGAAATCAAAATTTGCTCCCTAACATAAGAGGAGCAATTTTTATGATTATTTTGTAACTCTTGTTCACAATCTCAGTCCAAACTCCTTTTGCATTATGCTCTCCTTTGTTTTAACCTTTCCCTTTTTTAAGTTAACTTTCTTCTATCCATTGTTAACTTTCTTTTATGACAGGTTCTTGGAATTTTGGATTTTGGTCGAGATGCATGGATTCAGCGAGAACATTGGGTGCGTGGTGGAATTCATATAGGGAGTGGTCAAAAGTACAGAGATTCATTCTTATTTCAAACACAAACCTCATGGTATATAAATAATTAGATAGGAATCAAATATTAAATGCCTAGAAATGTAAAGTTTCATATTCTTTATAAATTTACTTGTACGCTAAAGTTCATTTGCCCTGAATTTTTAAAAATTAACTATCTTGTAATGTCAATATTGTGGCTCTCATTAATTTGGGGACGAGCACTTGAGCCTTTTAATACTTATTTTTGTTTACATTGACATTATAGTTATCCTCTTGAATTTTGAATTGAAATGTTGACAATAGACCTTTCTAAAATTGTTTATTATTTTTCATTAAATGATTGTCATTTATTAAGCTTGTAAGAAATATAAAAATATTATGTTCTTTACTGATTTGATATTTTGAATTAATTAACAGTGATGAAGGGTTTTTTGAGTTATTTTGAATAATTGAAACTATTTTTCATCTATTATGAATTAGATTGCACATGCCTATACTACTCAAAGCTTGCATACATATCACGTAGGAACTTTATCATGAGGAATGTTTTCTTCCGAATTAAAGATTTTAAAGATTTTGTGGTCTTCTATTAAATCAAAGCTTAAATTTAAAAATAATACTTATCCCTTCTTAGTATCAAGTAGGAAATTTATCATGAGGAAACTTTTCTTTAGAATTGAGTTTTTTTAATTTGTATAAGGGATTATATGGTCTCCTATTAAATCAAAGTCTAATTTAAAAATAATACTCATCCCTACTTAGTAGGGTAACCATTTCAAGTTATAAAATTGGAAGGGAAATCAATAGAACAATTTTAAATATCCCAACCATATTTTTTTAGCATGTCAACTAATGTTTTCAGTTAAGGGACATTTAAAAAAAATATTGTGATCAAATTAGTAGGAGTTTTTATTTTATTTTTTAACTGGATTATATATAATAATGTAGAAAAGTTTTCATCTAAATGTTTTTAAAGCTTACAACCAAGCTCATGCTATATAATCTAAACAAGATTTAATCAAATGAAATACATTTGTAGTTTTAATTTTAAAAATTTAATTATTGCTATAATAAGAGAAAATTAAATAAAAATCTATTTAAATTTTTGTTTTCATACTAAACTAAGTGAAAGAGGGTGAGAGCTAGATTATAAAATATTGATTTACAAAAATGTAGAATCCATAATTTAATAAACTCAATTCATAATTGTAAATGAAAGGAGAAAAGAACCTAGCATCAAAAGATGAAACTTATTACGAGGGTTTCCGCTACAAAGGTGGAACTGGACAACGATGGTCGTTTAGGAGGAACTCGAGTCATGACCGGAAAGACAGTTATCGCCATCAGTCGTTGCAAAGTTTTTGGTCATGGAAGGCTCTAGGGAATACAAAGTATTGGAACAAAGTGGGAGAAGACAGACCCAAAACTCCACGGATGCAAAAGGCAGGTTTTTATCGGGGCTATCGAGACTTTGGCTTTGGTCCAAAAGTGGACTTCAGAATGGTGTAGGAGAAGTTCTAGCGACCGAAGCTCTCCATAGAAGCAGCTAAGGTCCTAGAGGTAAACCCTAATGCTGAAGTTAGTAGAGTAATGTCTGTAGAGCTTTCAACCGATGCATGAAAGGATTCACTTGGTTTTCTGTCTAATAAAGCCCTTTTCGTCAAATGGGGAGGATTATGGCCGACTTTTCCAAATTTAGGAATTGGTGTGACAAAAATTGGGGGGAGGGCATGGACCTCAGAACGCTGGGAAATGGTTGTTATCAAGTAGTCTGCCCGACAACACAAGATAGAGACTGGATACTAGAGAATGGGTCGTTTTTTCTTGAAGGAAAAGGATTATATATCTCAGTATGGAAACCAAATTTTAACCAGTGTGAAGCCCTAGTTGGAAAAGCCCTCATCTGGATTAAACTATCAAGCCTTCAACAGGAGTATTAGGATACGAAGACGCTAAAACAAATAGGTGATCATATGGGTGAATATGTAATGTCTGAAGAATTTGTCGACCCCTCTGATTTTAGCCTAGTCTCTAGGCTATGCATCAACTGGCAACCAATCCACAACCTTCCTGACACACTAGAGATTAAAACAGGGATGGGGATATGGAAACAAAAAGTGATGCTGGAGGAAGATATGGAGTCATGTGCATAATGTGCCATCAAAATCCATCCAATGGGCTTTTGCCAAAAAGAAAGTAAAGGCAAAGATGTGATGCAACACCATCTAGAGAAGGAGATAATCAGAATGTCAGAAGGCTATCATGGAGAATGCCTATGGAATGAAAAAGATTGGGAGATTCAATCTCACAAAATACATAAGAGATTTTACAGAGATACTCCAGATGGACAAATATGATTTGCAAAAGAATGTCATTGATGAGTCTTTTGTTTCAGAGGCACACTCCTTTGAATTCTATAATAGAGAAACCGAGCTTAAGAATTCAAAAGCATATCCGTTTTTGAGTGTAGTAGGGGGTACAGATGCCAACTCAGAGAGATGTGCTACGAAAGTGGAATGGATTTTGGAGGGCATAAGGGTGGAGGTAAACAAGCCTATATCTATGGAAGATAGGGCTTCCACTGAGGAAGAGAAAAGCCCAGTAGTTCAAAACAACGATGACAATGCTTAGGAAATATACCAGGTGGAGAGAATGATGATACCCCTTCCAAACCCAATGAAACATGTGGAGGACACCCTTGCCCAAAACAACTAGAAGACTTTATAGCTCCTGGTCTCGAGTACTCTCTAAATAATTTAGAAAAGATGGGAGGAATTACATACCCTCTTATGGAGGATCCAGTTTTCAAAGACATTCAAATCTCTCCAATAAGAAACCTGGACAACTCTTTTGAAGGTGTAGAAGATAGTGGAGGGAATCTATCAGGGTCAAAATATGATTTCGAGACATCAGGCTCCCAGGATGGAGATGATGAATTGGGCCTTTCAGCCTTAGCTGGAACTCATGAAAAGCGATCATTGGAGATGACCCTATCTCTACAATCAAAAGCCAAAGTGGGAGAGAAAAAGGAAAGAGGCGGAAAATCCAACAAGATTAAATTGGAAATGGCGGGAAATGTTGCAGGCCAAAGCAAATTGAGGTCGGGAAGAGGCTGTGCCTTTTCTCGGGGGCAATGAGAACCCTCTCGTGGAATGTCAGGGGCTGGAATGCCTCTAACAAGATACGCTTGATCAAAGGATGCCTTGATCAAGTGAGACCAGACATTTTTCTTTTACAGGAAACAAAGATCAAAGATGAAGATGTTAGTGCATTTTCTAGGAAATTTCAAACCTAGAAATGTAGTTTGGTGGGAGCTCCAGGTGCCTCTGGAGGCCTTGCAGCTCTTTGGAAGGATTTTGTGATGGATGTGGTTGTTATTAGAGCCACTCGGTGGTGGCAGTGGTTGAAGATTAATTCAATGCACCTTCAAACAAATTTTTTCCTCATCAACATCTATGGGCCCAACAACACAAACATGAAAGTGCAAGTGTGGAATGAGCTGTCAGAAATATTGAGGAATGACAGGGAGAACTTATTTATCCTTGGAGGAGATTTTAATGCTCTGCTCCGCCCTTCGGATAAAATGGGTGGTGTTGGTTGGAACAGACAAAGCCAAAGAGACTTCAGTTCTTTTGTCATGAGTTCAGGACTAATAGAGATTCCCTTTAGAATGGGAGAGTTCACCTGGACTAATAGGAGTGGTTTCCTAAATATCGTTGAAAGATTGGACAGATTTTTTATAGCTGGAGACTGGTCAAAGAGTCATTGGAACAGTGAAGCAGAGATTCTACCTATCACGGGCTTAGATCATTATCCCATTTGCCTAAGAATTCAAGAAGACAACGCCCCAGAGAGATGCACTTTCAAATTTGAGGCAATGTGGCTTCGGGACAGCAACATAAGAAACCTAGTTGAACAATCGTGGAAGCACATTCCGGACAATCCAAGTAACAAAGCTTTCATTTTCTTCAAAAAACTTCAGTTTTTAAAGGAACAATTTAAGAGATGGAACATAGAAACTTTTAGGAATATTTTTAAAGAGAAGTCAGAATTTGAAGAGGACTTAAAAATTCTACATGAACAAATTATTAGCCAAGGAATGGATGAAGAACTCTTTAAAAAAGAGAAAATGCTAAGCAAAGGATACTCAGAGGTGTTAGCAAGAGAGGAAATCTATTGGAGACAAAAGTCTAGAGAAACTTGGTTAAAGGATGAAGACAGAAATACAAAAAATTTCCATACTTCAGTCAAAGTTAGAAGATCCCACAACAAGATTTTTTCTATAAAAAACAAAGAAGAGGAGACAGTTTCAGATCTAAATTAGGACGCAATTAAACATTTCTTAGAAATTTTCAATGGAATGGGAAACCAGGGAGAAGACATGCCTCAAATTTTGGGGGTCATTCCTTCATGTGTAAAGGAAGAGCACAATAAAAGGTTAATGGAACAGGTGTCAATGGAGGAGGTAAAGCTAGCTATCTTTGGTTTAGGTGCAGACAAATCTCCAGGGTTGGATGGGTTCCCAACTCTCTTTTTTCAAAAGTTTTGGGACATCTTGGGAGAGGACATTTTAGGGGTTGTGGAGGAATCAAGGAAGGGAGGTTTTGTTTTAAAAGACTTCAACAATACTTTCATAGCCTTGATTCCAAAAGAAGGTAGAGGTAAATTCCTTTGATGACTTCCGGCCGATATCCCTTTGCAACACCATCTATAAAATCATTTCTAAAGTCATGGCAAACAGACTAAAACCAGTTTTGGATTTAGCCATATCAAGCGAGCAAAGTGGATTTGCTCCAGGCAGATCTATCTATGAAGGAATAATCTTTGCCCATGAAGTTGTTCATTCCATTCGGACAGCAAAGACCGAAAAGATGATGATTAAGGTGGATATTAGGAAAGCCTATGATGAGGTGAATAGGGATTTTCTCATGAAAGTCCTTTGGAGTTTTGGTTTTAGCAAGGAGTGGATAGCATGGGTGAAAAGTTGTATCAGCTCCCCAAGATTTTCAGTCATAATAAATGGGAGCCCCCAAGGTTTTTTCGAATCAAAGAAAGGCATAAGGCAAGGTGATCCTCTCTCTCTCTGTTTTTGTTCATCATCATGGCAAAAGTGCTTGGGTGTTTTATTGCTAAGAAATGGGATGAAGGGGTCTGGAAAGGTGTTCAAATTGCAGCGGGAGTGAACCCAATAACACATTTGCAATTTGCAGATGACACCTTTCTAGCTGGAGATGCTTCCGCAAGGGAAGCCAGGGTAATGAAAGAGACCTTGGATATATATGAAAAAGCTTCAGGTCAAAAAGTAAATTGGAATAAATTTGAAATATTTTTCTTCAATATTAAACCTTGTAAGCAGAGGGAAGTTTGCAGAATCCTAGGCATGAAAGTGGGCTCTCTCCCAGGTAAATATTTAGGAATCCCTTTCTTTGGAGGAGCAAACAAATCTGATTTGTGGACGAATCTAATTGATAGTTGTATTAATAAAATGGATGGGTGGAAAAGCAGATGGCTTACTTCAACTGGCAGAATTTTAATGTTGAAGACTGAAGTGTCAGCTATTCCTATTTACTCTGATGTTTTTAAAAATCCCAAAAAAGGTTATTAATTCAATTCAAAAAAGGATGAAAAATTTCTTTTGGAATGGGGCAAATGATTAGGAAAAAATCCCATTATTGGCGTGGGATAAAATATATCAAGCTAAGATTAGAGGGGGTGCTGGATTGAGAGACTGGCATAAAATGAACACTGCCTTAGGGGCTAAATTGGTGTGGAACATTTACACTAATATAAATCAGATGTGGGTTAAAGTGTTAAGATCAAAATACTTAGATTCTCCAAAGGATCACAAAGTTTTCACATTTCGCAACCCCCCTAAAGGGTCTGCTATTTGGAATTTTATAATGGATTGTCGTAGGGTGGTCATGGACCATCTCTAACATGGCAGATTGGAAAAGGGACAAATGCTAAGTTTTGGGAGGATTCATGGGCAGGTTTCTCTGTAATAAGAGATTTAGGAGACTTCTCAGAGACAAAGGATCATTTGGTGCAACTTTGGGGAGACAAAGTAAAGGATTACTTGAGGTGCATTGAGGGTGAAATAGGAAAGGAATGGGTTTGAAAGGACCTTTCGACAATAGGCCTATCGGCTTAGTTGCAACAAAGGCTCAGGGATGTTCTGGAGCAGAGGAAGATCTTTCTCACAGGCATAGAGGATAAAGTAATTTGGTGTGGAGTTAGGGATGGGAAATATTCAGTAAAATTGGGCTACCGATTTTTGGAAGGAAGGGAGGAGAACCACTCAAGAGTATGGGACCTTTTTTGGAGCAAAGAGTGCCTCCCAAAAGTTGGTGCCTTTGCATGGTTAGTTGTCAAAGGTAGAATCCTAATAGGAGAAAGAAGAAAGAGGATTGGTTTTGTGGGCGCAACCAAGTGTGTGATGTGTAATCATTCAAAGGAGTCGGTAGATCATTTTCTCCTGAACTGTGAGGTTGCACATAGGTGTTGGTTTGATCTTCAAGGGAATTTAAATTGGTAGGGTCCTCTTCAATGCTCGCTAAAAGAGGTTTTTGAAAGTTGGCCGAGGCAACCTAGTAAGTTGACCCTCTCATGTGTCTGGAAAGTTAGCCCCCTAGTAGTAATATGAGATATCTAGAAAGAACGTAATAGAAGAATTTTTCAGGATAAGGTTGAGGATGGGAGGAGGTTACTGTTAAGAATCAACAGGGCTATTGAAAAGGTGGTAGGCTCAACGGCATCCCAAGCTTTCTCATTGTCCACTCCCTTCACCTTAATGGATAGGAATATATGGAAAGCTTGGCCGGGAATTAAAATTAGACATGGATATGTGGCAAACAATAAGGGGCAGAGTAAAAAATACTGGAAGCTCAATGGAAGCCTCCAGAGAAGGGTTGGTTTAAAGTAAATTTTGATGGGGCAGCCCAATTTTTCAGAAGCTTAGCAGGAGCGGGTTTTGCAATGTGGGATGACAATGGAGATCTAATCAAATGTGGAGCCAAAAGACTTAGGAAGAGCACAAACAATGAGGCTGAAGTGCAAGTTGCCCTGCTTGTGATTGGATTAGTGAGAAGGGAAGGTGTTCGAAATCTCCACCTTGAAGGTGACTCCCTAATTATAATCCAGGCAATAATGAACGGGGAGATAAAAGCATGGCATCTTCAAGGCTTCATTGCAATAATTATAGAGGAGTTCAAATATTTTGAAATTTTCAAAATTAGTCATATTCGAAGAGAAGGCAATCAGACTACTCACAAACTATCCAAATGGGCTCTGTCTTTTGATTTAGAAGGCGAAGTTAAAGTGGAAGACTTCCAAGGGATCACATTGTTGGAAGATGTGATAGTGCAATGAGTGGATGTTAGGCGTGGGACGAGTGATATCAGGAGGGTGATGTCACCTTGTAGCAATTTTAGCGCGGCTCCCCTTCTGGGAAAGACGATTTGAAATCTCGCACAGGTCAGGAAATGATGACCCATTAAAATTTGGCAACAAAGATTGGATATGGCGGTTTTTCTGGGATGATCAACTTGTCATGATGTCCTTCTCATTGGAAAACTTTAAATGTTATCATTAAGATAAGTGAGCAAGTGGAGATTGAAGGCGGATGTAAGGAAACCCTGAGGTTGTAAGAGGTGCGTCGACATGATTAGCAGGACGACATGTCACACCAACAACCAAGACCTATGCAAGGTCTATAAAGCTGAGGGTGGTTGTGTTAATTGGGGTAGTGTGTGAGGCGTAGATATGGGAAAATCTCTAGGAAAATAGGAGGAGATTTTTTAGAAATTAGGAAGCTCACATCTCAAAATCATGGAGGCAAACTTCACAGTAACCACTAAAAAGCAGCAGAAGGGATTCAAAGGAGTCGTGAGCAAAGATAGAATGTCGGGGCTGCTAAGATTCAAGGATGCAGAGATGATCAACATGGTGATGGAGGTTGTGGGACCTTTTTTCATGGAGAATGTCTCAAGATGGAAGGTTAACCTGGACATTATTTCAATGGTAATAGCTTGGGGTTTGGAAACTGGTGAAAACACAGACACAGTTAAATGGGTAGTTACATCCATTTTTAAAGATGCAATGTTTGAAGGCTTGGACTCCATTCTGGAACGGGTAGTGCCTGGGGTTGGCTTTGATTACTTTGAGGGCTTTCCAGAAGCTAAGGACGCTGATGAATTCGGCTTTGTGTCTTTCATCCGATGGATAGGGAAAGTTGTCAAGGAGTTATATGTTTTGGAAAGGGCGGGAGCTTGGGAGAACCTTAAACAGATTATTCTGAAGCACGAGCAGGAAGAAAACGAGCTGACACGAGCATGGCCAGAGGCTAATCCTAAAGGCAAGTGCTCAGGGGTGAGGAAACAAAGAGCTTTTTCAGCAAAATCAATAGACGATGCTGGAGCAGCTCCATTTTAGACTGGGAGGAAGGTTATTGTATACAATTAAGCCATGGCTTGTGTAAAAAGATAGTAACAGTTGGTCCTTTACTGTTCTTAGTTTAATAGGCGGATTATAGATTTTTCTTTCTCTGCAAATTCTAGTAGGGTCTGGTTGGTTTTTTTTTTTGATATACATGTCATGGGAGTGCATCCCACCCTTTGGGAAGTCATAAGAGCTGGACAATATGGAAGGGATTTTTTTGTTTAGATGTTTTTTGGATGTTAGGGTTATGGTGAATATGGGTTTTGTATGTAAGAAAAAGACTATATTTGGGCATATATGCAGTTTGGAAGCTTGAATTTTGCTAATGTAATCTCTATATATTTTAATGCAATAAAAATAATTATTATCAACCAAAAAAAAGATGAAACTTATTACTAAAAATTGAAGTGATGGTGAAACCTATAGCTCTTATAAATCATCTACAACAAAAACATCTATCGCACAAAAAGAGAAAATGCCATTGATTGTGCTATGCAACTTTGAAAAGAGAATTGATCTACAAAAGCATTTGTAGTTGAAAATGAATGTCTAAGATAAAAGAAAAGATGATCACAATGTATGATAATGAATGTTTATAAAAGAAAAAAGAAAATTTAGATAAAAGAAAACATGTCCAAGATATTTTGTTTATGAAAATTGGACATTGTATGCTTAAGATATGCCAAAAATAAAGGAAAAAGCTCCTCTAGAGTACAAGGCTAGGGTTTGGGGTTAGGCAAGCAATACAAGGTTGATGCCACTCGTTCAATTGTTTACATAAAAAAATTTCAATCATGTGAATATTTTGACATGACAATATATGCCTCCTCAGTTCTTGGAATTTGTTGTGTTTTATCAAAATATTCCTTGTCAATATTTCTTTGAAATATGCTATAAGAGGGTGGAATATTCTTTGTTAGCTTGTTGAGAAAGTTTTTATGTACGAAAAAATTGGGCCACCCAAATTTTGCAATGATGGCAACATGGATTTGCTATCAACTAAATATTTGATCAAATATTCTAACAAATAGATGATGTGATGGACTATTTGGTGAAAAAAATTTAAACTCGTGAGGGCTTACAAAATGTGATTTTTACAACAGTACATGAGATAATATCTCTTAGAAGGCAAGATGTGATCTCTCCTATTTATAAAGGGAAGACTCCCCCTTTCTAGTGTTGTCATGCCTGTGAAGTGCGGTACCTGCAGCTACAGCACAAATACTCAATAGATCATGACAAGCATGGTTTAGAAAATTAAAATCAAATAAAGATGAACCATGACAAAGCAACCTATTGCCTCCTAAGAGATGTGAGTATGGATTTGCTCTCAGATCTGATAAGCAATCCCAGTGACTTGACTACACTTAGATGGAGGATGTGAAATGATAATGATATGCAAAGATGAGCTTGATTATGGTAGATTGATCCAAGAGACTAATTAAACTAATGATATGCATGATTAAGCTATGATGATGATGCAATTAAGCTAGAAAAGAGATTGATTAAGCTACATGATTCAACAATTATGCTAGAAAATGATCAAATTAAGCTAAATCTAAGATGCAATTGCCTATAACAATAATGCTCAAATGATATGCCTATAGTAACAATGCCTAAATTGATAATGAGATGGGATCCTTTGTGCTCCAAAATGGGAGATATTTATAATATTTCCAAGGCCAGGGGTGAGGTGGCAGGATGGTTAGGTTAGGTGGTTAGAAGTTAGGAGGCATGTGGGTAATTTGAATTTTAAAATTCAAATAATAGGAAAAGACTAATTAATTTTCAACAACTCGTAAATTGATTTGTTTTAATTAATCAGGGAATTAGAAGAATTGATTGAAATGGGGGGAGGATTAATTTTTTGAATTAATTAATCAAAGGGGACTATGGAATGAACTTAATGAATAAATCCAGATGAAAGGGAGAATTTAATCAAATTGCCTAATGAATTCAATTAAATTAGGAGGGGGGATTAATTAAATAATTGCTTATTTAATTAACTATCTTCAAACCATTTTTAGGTGTATACAAGTGTAATCTCTATCTATTCTAAATCTACCTGTTAACTTTACACTAATCTAAGATGATACAATAACTTAGTTCTCTTTTTTTCGAACAAGTTTTATCCAATTCTCTATTTAGAACAGATTTCTCCTTTTCTCAATAAAAAAACTCAAACTTGCAGTAATCTTAGTAATCTACAATAAATGAAAGCAAAGTGTCCATAAGAGTACAAAGTCTCTTGTTGCTTCCTTTTCCTGAAAATGACTTAAGGGATAGGCCTTTAGTAAACAAAAGAACTCAAAGTTTCCTTCGAATAATCAAGTCCTATCAACCAGCGTAACCCAAGATTGATATATTGTAAGCACAAAGTCTTCCAAGTATATCGTAAAACTTTCTACTCTAACAAGATAACTCAATAAAGAACAAAGACTTCACCATATTATCTCTTAATACAAACTTTTTCAATTAGATATCATAAAACAAAGTTTACAATATGTTACTCAACCTCTTCTAACTCAAATACTCTTCACAATGCAAGATTTAACCTCAAAGAAAGTAGACAAGAATGACATAAGAACATTCCCTCATACAATAAAGTAATCCCAAGACAAGGTTGGGTGCAACTTCTTTTCTTCTTTGATTAATTTTTCTTGAATACACTATAAGCTCAAAGACTTGGATAGCTTTTCAATTTTGTAGAGTTTCAACGTATTAGCAAAAAGATGGAATAAAAAACCTTATTACAATGAAATCCCTCATATGTATAGAAGAGGGATGATGCAAAAAATAAGGAAAAGTTACAACTAATTTGTGACCAAGTCAAAAGTAGAGACCTATTTGACTTAGGACACGTGCAATCCTACATGTGTACTAGAGCATATACACAATGATACTTTAGGTATCGATTGGAAATACAAAATGCCACTTGAAAATCATAAAAATGACTAAGTGTCATTTTCTTCACGTTGATCCTATTTTTGGAATTCTTCAAATTACTATAGAGCAATCTTCATTTGAGCTTCATCATGTCCTTGGGTATGACTAGTTATGACCTAGACCTATGTAAGACAATCTCCTAAATCAACACAACATTTCTTATGTTTCTTTAGAAGAGAATCTAGAAAATCCAAAATCAATTGTAGATCAACTAATTTGTCAGTAGAGGACAAAGAGAAGTCTTGTCTTTCAATTTTTGCAGTTAACAATAAACTGAATTCCTTGATAACCACATCAACATCTAGTGCTTTCTGATTTTCAATAAGGAAAGTATAAGGAATTTCTGATATCTCCTTCTTTTTATCCATTCATTCCTTTTGAGATTTCCTCATATTCTTGATAAGCTGGTCTAGAATATTCATTTGATGCTCTAGTGCCTCTCATTGCTCAACATATTCTGAGAAGGAATGACACTATTTTGCACAAGATCATCTTAATCGAAATCTTCAAGTTTCAACCATGCATCAAAATCTTTCGTGTGTGCTTCCAACTCTCGAGAGAAGAGTTTTAAGGTGTTATCCAGCTTAGTTTTTACTATATCAAGATTGTTGACTATTGTGATAGCTAAGCTTAGGAGCCACATACCTTGGCTAAGCATTCTATCTATCCATTCCTCCATTACTCTGCTTTGTGAAGCTGCTTGCTCATCTATCTTCATAACCTGTTTGTCCAATGATGAAGTCACTAGTTCAATGGGCTCAGAAGACTTAGTCACTTTAATTAGCAAAGTGGTGAGTTTTTCAGCATGTGCCTTGAGCTTATCCTTCTTCAATTTATCTTCATCATACCTAGAAACAAGAGCATCCAAAGTTGATTGAACATCTCCTTCGACAGAATCATGAGTTCGTTTGCCCAATTCAACCCTATTGATGATATAATGTGATTCTTGGATATGATCAATGTCTTTATCAGGAGGAATGACAATCTTTGCATATTTGTTTCTATCTTTATCCACCTTCACCCTTGATATAGTCTTGGTTTTCTTGGTGGTCTTAGGCTTAGTGGAGATGAGCTGACTAAAATCAAAATCATTTGGAGAAACAACTTGTTTCTTCCTCTTAGGTGCATTGGAGAACAACCGTGGAAACAATGAGGAATCATCATGACTAAAGCTTGAGAGGGATCTATTTTCTCTTGAGAAGTAGTTGTCACAATAGGTGATGTTGTGGTCACAACAATAGGAGGATTCTCTAGAGATGAATCATTGGGTCTAGGACCTATCTCCGTCGTGAATTTATCAAAGTCATCCAACATGGTAGCCGACACTTTAGACAAATTTGGGAAATTAGAGTAAACATTCTCAATATTGTCATGTGGGGTATCCAAGGTAGACTCACTAGCACTAGTGGAAGAAAAATGTGCAATTGTACTAAGAGTGACATTTGTCACAGTAGATTCAAAAGGTTCTAATTCTATGGTAGAAACATGAGCATGCACCATAGTAGAAAAAGAAAGAGATACCTGGGGTAGGGATTCATGTGACTTATCTTATTGTGGTAGTCCTTCTTCATCATATTCATCATGCTTTTCTTTATCCTCCTTCTCACCTTCAAGTTGATCAACATTGATGGGCTCTAGGTCAAGATTTTCTTCATCTAAATGCTCATATTGTACTTCAAACTCCTTTGTCCCCTGAACATTTGAAGCAGATGGTTCTCCTTGGGTCTTTCCTTTGTTAGCCCCAACCATGAATTTCAATTTTGGAGCCTTTTGAGGAGTGGCGGGATCTTGTTTATTCTTTATTCTAATTTCTAACCTCATACCAGCATGTCCAACTGTATCATCATCAAAACTGGAGTAGAAAAAGGTTTCAACTGAATTCCCTTGCTTGAAATCCAAACATTAGTATTCACAAGAATACTCTGGAATCTATCTCTGATAGAAGTTGACTCCTTTTGTGACCATAGAATGAGAGGCAAGGGTGTTGAGAAAACTTTATTTTTAACATAGGTAAGATCTAGAACATTACCATCTTCTTCAAGATAATTTGGGATATCGTCAAAGATCAAATTCTCAAATTTGATCTACTGTGAGCCAACAATAATCAAGCTTCTTGATATCATGCTCTGTCCTGCAATCAATCCAGATGTCTTCAATGCAATGTACATGCATATATGCTTTTTCCAACTTGTTCTTCATTCCTCTGTAATCAAAGTCTCTCCTAGCCTTGAGGAATCTCATAGTTACTTTCCTCATCTCTTCTTCCATTGCCCTAGCCTTGAAGTTTGAGTTGATAGAGTACCTACAAATGGTCAAGGAGAACTTTAAACCTATTTTGTTTAAGCCAGATTGTGCTTCATGTACCGCCGCCATCTAGCGAGCCATTTCCATCAAAACAATTTTATCTGTTGGATATCTTGGGGGCATGAAAGGTTCACCATTGAAGCATCCCATCCTTAGATAGGTGAAACATCCATGGTCCGGAGGGCCCTCAAGGAGAATAGTTTGAATCATGCAACAATAGTAAGACAACGGAAGCACGAACACAAAGCATAGAAAATGCAATCAGAGACATCTACAACATCTTATATGCATCATAAATTAACCGGCAACATCCACAAATCAAAACATTCTTGCAGAACTAGTTACGTCATACATTTCAAATTACAATCATCTGAGCCTCCAAATTATAGATCATGAAACTAAATTATCACATTTCTTCTTATCTACATCTATATCTGCTTCCCTCCCCTCCTAAAGATCAATTAGATCAATATATATATATATATATATATATATCATCCAGAACACATTTGGGTCGGCCACAAAAGATCACATTCTCCCAAACAGAAGCATGAAACGTGTAAAATAGGTTAGACCCAAAGTGTGAAAATCTCTTCCGCCAAAGCCAAGAATGAAGTGCAGACCACCAAGGAAGGTCAACCAAGGGCCAAGGAATATCGAACATGGTACCAAACAAATCCGCAAGCCAAGAAATTTTTCCTCGCGAGAAGAAACCTCTAACTAGCCGGTTAAGCTCAAAACTGCTCCAGGTACCAAGAAACAAACAATTAAGAAGTGATAACTTGCTGAAAAAGAATCTAAATGAACTGAAAATCCCAAACAAGGAACAAGAACCAGTTTGGAAGCCATCAAGCTGATCTGGAAAGAAAAAGGAACAACTACTGGAAAATTTTAGAAGAAACACAAAAACTGCAACACAAAACAAGAACAAAACTGAAAGCAAATATTTTGGTTGATGCAAGATTTCTCATCGACCGAGGATGCTCTTGCATCAGACACCCCAGTTAGAAAAAGATGTTCCATGAGAGGCAACTCATGAACATCGAAAAGGATTCGGGATATAGACTCCATGATGGCAAGAATTTTCATGGCACGTGAGGAACCGAATGTTGGAGTTGCAGGTGAGAGCATGATAACACCGGAGCAAAGAGAATCCCTAATATTTAGAAGAGTCTTGATGGAGAAGAACTGTGAGGATACCAGACCTACTCAGAGATATAATTTTTTTTGAACTGTTTGCAAATCAGGTGGTAAGTGTTGTAAGGTTATTGTAGATAGTGGTAGTACTGAAAATCTGGCATCAAAGGAGATGGTAGAAAAGCTTGGTTTGAAGAGGCTTGAGCACCCTTGTCCGTACAAGGTGAGTTGGTTGCAAGATGATCATGTGGTAGAGGTGAGAGAGCAGTGCTTGGTGAATTTTAATATTGGGCCTTACAAAGATGAATTCTTTTGTGGTGTTTTTGCCTATGAGTACTTGTCATGTTTTGCTTGGTAGACCTCGATAGTATGATAGAGGATATATCTATGATTGTAGAAGAAACCTGGTCACTATTGAGAAGAATGGGCAGAAGTTCACTTTGGTTTCTTTGAAGGAGAAGGAGAAGGAGAAGGAAGTGAAGAATTTAAGTCTTGTGAAGAGTTGCAATGCTGAGAAGCAGGTTGTAGAGGTTATACCGGATCATGGTATGGATTTGAAGAAGGATCTTGTGGGTGGATTTGTTAGCAAGGTGATACCCAATGGCAGTAAGGTTAGAGTTATGGTAGTAGACAAAACGGATTCCGATGGACAGAACGAATAAGATTTGCAAAAGAAAGGGAATAGTGGTAAGAGGCGGAGTGTAGGTATGAAACAAGTAAATGGAGGAGAAGAGGATAAGAGATTGGAAGATCTAACTGAAGTTCCAGAAATGGCAGGAGGCAAGAAGTTTGTAGACAAAGAAGACATTTGGATCAGAAGTGAGCATGGGGTCTATATCCCGAATCCTTTTAGATGTTCATAAGTTGCCTTTCATGGAACATATTTTTCTACCTGGGGTGTCTAATACAAGAGCATCCCTGGTGGATGAACAATCTTGCATCAACCAAAATATTTGCTTTCAGTTTTGTTCTTGTTCTATGTTGCAATTACCGTGTTTCTTTCAAAAAAATTTGGTAGTTGTTCCTTTTTCTTTATGGACCATCTTGTTGGCTTCTAGACCGGTTCTTGTTCCTTCTCTAAGATTTTCAATTCATTTCGATTCTTTTCTAGTAATTTATTGCTTTTCGAATTGTCTGTTTCTTGGTTCCCGAAGCAGTTTTGAGCTTAACAGCCAGTTGGAGGTTTCTTCTCATGCGAAGTGATTTCTTGGCTTGTGGATCTATTTGGTATATGTAATGGATGGAATATTCCACCTTAGGAAAGATGAATCCCTAAGGACAATTTATCCATCTGATTACCTCTTCGAACAGGTGCAACGCTAAGCTAAGAGGAAAAGGAATGCTCTCGATCTGTCAGAGAACTGAGACAACCTCTGGCGAACTCTGCAAGGTTCTTAAACTGAGATGATAGCACGGGCCCAAGACTGCAGTAGAGATTGCAGACAATAGTGCGGTGCGCTAGTGTCCTAGGTGGATAGAACACAGAGCTAGACAAAGATGTCTGGTTCTTACGGACATAACATAAAATAAAAACAGAATTAACTATACTACTAACTATCTAACAAGCCAACCAACTACGAATGATTAAATATAGAATGTACAGAATATGGGTGAAATAATCTGTGAACCGCTTAAACGGAAATATGAAGCACAAAGGATAGATAAAATAGGAAACCTAGGAAGCTCTCGAGTTTAGGATGCTAGCGCAGTGCACAGACGCCAGCGCGCTGCGTTGTTGTCTGTACGTCCAAAAAATGATAAATCTCAGAGTCCAAGTGTTGGGTCAAACCTATACCTGTGCACATACAAAAGGGGGTAAATGTTGGGGTTGTATAGGAGCCTGCCTTAGTCAGACCCCCACTTAGGTGTTTCCACCGCCACAGACAACCAGATTGGTATAGATTGAAAAATAGATAGCTTGGAACAAATTGGTAAATAGATGCAAAAAGAAATCTAATTCCTATTGTATGCAAATAAATATTGAAATATTAGTAAATACACTTGTTAATGCAAATGACTCATTGCATTAAAGTAAAATAGAGAGAGTAAGTTTGGAAATCAAACCCTCCTTGATAATTGGCACTACAAGCGTGATGAAGCCCACTTGATAGACGAATTGGTAAGAAGCCACCATGAGATCGGGAAGCTTGATGTTGGTATTGATAGCTTGCTTTTGATGTTGATGTTGCATGAGCCAAGAGCTTGCCAAAGAGAGCTTTTGAGAGAGCTTGATAGAGTGTAAAGATCAAGAGACAAGAACCGAACGTGGGAACCCCCCAAGTGCTTCTACAAACTGGCCTTAGCTCAAAAAGGTAAATCGAAAAGAAAATGTAGAGAAAAGATATATAAAATCAAAACAATAAAGAATCCTAATCGAATTTGTAAAAGGAGCATTAATAAAAACTCAAGTGTCATTAATAGGTACAAGTTGGGTTTGTAGAACCTGGTTTGCATTTCTGATTAATATTGCAGACATCAAAATTAATATTGCAATCGGTCAAACCTTCAACAAAGTTTTCATTTTTCAAGGTCCTTGGCCCCTTTTCTCTAGTGTAACCAAGTCTCTAGTGCCATAACATAGTCCTCTCTGCACATAACTTTGATTCAAAAAAAAAAAGCACTCTTGCCCATACCCAAAAGCCTTGACTATTTGCTAAAGGTGAACCCTCACCTCTTCCAACAAAGTAGCCATATATTTTATTTTCACATAAGTATTATTACACTTAACAATGTATGCATCAAGCTTATACAATGTGCCAAATCTGAC
Organism: Cryptomeria japonica; assembly: GCF_030272615.1. Lineage (NCBI taxonomy): Eukaryota > Viridiplantae > Streptophyta > Pinopsida > Cupressales > Cupressaceae > Cryptomeria > Cryptomeria japonica. The sequence goes on from NC_081412.1 coordinate 578,620,738, forward strand.
ACTTCTAGCAATCATCATACCACTTCTAACCATCTTGCATCTTGCATAAAAAATGACTACTTGCACACTCACATCTATTAGTTTTCTCATAGATAACATATTTCATGCTAATCTAGGGATATGTAGCACACCCTTAATCCTTTTTATTCTACGATCAAGAAACCTCATTTTAAATTTACAACATGGCCAACAATATCTAAATGAGAATTATCACCCAAGTACACCTTAACTCATCAAATTCTTCATATTCAGAAAACTAATCTCTTTTAGAGGTCATATGGAAAGATGCACCTAAGTATGTTAACCATCCATCATTACCTACATGAGTGGCCAAAGGTGCAATGAATGTGTCACCATCTTCCTTCTCAAACTCAAAATCAAAATCAAATTTCTTTTTCTTCTTTTTTTCCTTTTTGCACTTCTTATGGGAGTCCAACTTTACCGTAGTTCGAGCAAATAACTTTGGACTTTCAAGGAGATTTGGATCTCCCCTTGGCCTTGAATTTATCATGGTTCTCATTCTTCTTCCTTTTTTCCTCAGGTATTCCACAAACATTGAGGGCCTCCTTAGTACTGATGGATACCTTCCTTCTTGGCATCTCTTCAACAAGAAAAGAACCCACACAATATTTACTATTCAAGATAACATAAGCACTCTCAATAGCCATAACAAAATAATCCTATGAGCCATGAAAAGAAGAAATCAAGATCTAACATTTCTCCTCTTGATCCATTTTAAAACCAATTGGTGCCAATTGAGCCACCCAACATATTGAATGATTCTAGGTGGTCTATAATTATTCAACCCTCTTCTATTCTCAAGGAATACAATTTCTTCTTCAAGAAAATATTATTCACTAAAGATTTGGTTTGATACATCTCACCAAGTTTCTTCCATAACTTTTTTGCAGAGATCTTTTTATGGATGTTAATTAAAACAGTTACCGAGCACAATTTGATTAGACCCTTGATTTTATGGTCCATAATATCATATTGAACACCCAAAGTAGGATTTGTAGGCCTCAAACAATTCTCATAAACAGTATCCCATAGGTCTATATGTATTATAAGATCCTCAACCTTTAGCTTCCACATCATAAGCTCATTTCCAAAAAAATTGTCCACCTCTATTCTCCCTGTTGAACAACAAGATCAAAAATTATCTTCTACAGAAGCTCACACTCAAACTAGATTAGTTCAAAAAATCCCACAACTGAAACCAAAGGTAATCAAGCTTTGATTACCATTTGTAAGGAAGTTAAGGTAGGTGAAACAATATCCTACACTAATCTTGAGAGGAGGGTTATGTATAGCTTTGAGATATTTCTAATAGTTACAAAAATAAACATAAATAACATTTGTACCACAACACAATGATTTACATAGTTAAAACTCCTTTGGGAGAAAACCCCACACTCCAAAACCTACCCAATATATTATTCAACAATCAACAAGATTACAATGTACCTACAGAGAAAGCTTTTATCAAAGTACCACCAACAAAGATCTAGAGGTAAGACAATAGCTATAAAAACCTCACAATACATCACAATGCTCAACCACAATACAATGCCATGTCATAAAATAGGGCTTCCTTTTAGGTTAAGAAAAGCCAATATAATCTCTATCGTTGGATCTGTGACCTAATGATGAAAGACCCATATTTATAATGATAAAGTACACATTAAATGTGCCTTTAGAGGGCATTGCCCTCGAACCCCTAGTGGGGCATGCTGCCCCCAGACACTACACCAAGGGGATAGGCTCCCTAGACCTTGCAAGGGGAGTACCTCGTACACCACCAAGCCCCCCTCCTCACACTCACCTATCAACTATAAAATTTTATAATTGCAAGGTTGAGACATCATTTTCCTAACAAGAGAATGGATTACTAATACCTGATGATATGATGCCAGATATATTATATGAAAATTTAGATGCTAAGAAAAAAAACACTTCAAATTATTATGTCGCATTATTATTAGCATTGAAATGTCATGAAAATATGCATAGTAATTCAAGGAATAATTATAATAGGTAAATCATATTTAATTCATGAAATTCATCAAGCTCTTCAAGATACATCAACATCACAACATTGTCGCTTATTATTACTAGCGCCAATTGAAGTTGCAAGTTTTAATGTTGGTGGTTCAACAATCCATTCAACACTAAAAATTCCAAGTTTTCAAGAAACAATCAAACATATAAAATAAATATCAATCGATGAAATGAGTTTTATTGGACAAAATTTGCTACAAAATATTGATTTAGACCACGCCAATATTTTCTTGAGAAAAAAAACTTGAGTTTTGGAGGAAGATCAATCATTTTGGTAAGAGATTTAGGACACTACCTCTTGTTAGTGACAAACCACCATATGATAGCAATGTATGTGAAAAAAATTAATACGAGAATAATTTAAGATAGTTGTTACTTTGGATAAGACATTTAAACATGAAGGTGAAAGTGAGGACCAACAAGGATATTAGATATGCACATCCAACAATTGATTACTAGAAACTATTGATGGCAAGAACAAATGTTGTATTGCATTCAATAGTTAGGGAAGAGTTTGATAATTATATTTATCTATTTGCACTAATGATAATGTACATAACCATAATAGAATAAAATTGCATTAATTGAGAAGACCAATTGCCCATAGCATTGTAACAAAAGTTGGGAGTACTAATCGAAGTAGAGAGCAGAATGATGAATTGTATATTTAATTATTAATTGTTAAGGATGTTAGAGTCATGTTAACCTCTAATTTGTGGATACAAATAGATCTTGTAAATGGAGCTTCAAGTTACATTTGAAATATCATATACAAACCTCAAAGAACTCCGCCAAATCCACAAGCATATGTTATGGTTGAATTTGACAATTACTCTAGAATTTCATTTGAAGATGCATCTCTAAACTTAATCCCAATTTCACAAATACAAATTATCCTTATGATTAGATTGGGCACTAACAATCCAAAAATCAAAATGATTGAATTTTTCCAATGTAACATAGAACAAAGAGAAAGAGAAAGCTTAACATTTGTTGTTATATCATGCATCTAGTCCTTTGATGGCATTAGAATCTTGCGACTATTCTCATATGATCGTTATGAGAAAATGAAAACAAGGAAGCAACTTTGCAAGAGGAAAGTTGAGGAAGAGAGACTCAATTAATTGGAAATATAATAATTTTAAGTAATGTATACTTCATAAAATTTATTTCCTCTATTAAATTTTAATTACTTCTTGAATATAAATCACATTATATCTATAGATATAAATGAAATGTCTCATTAATTATCTTTTAAAATATCTAGTACAAATTTGAAAAAATATGAAATGCTTCAATATTGTTCTATAAATAAAATTTGTAACAAATATTTTAATAAATATGAAAGGGTTTTGTATTTATAAAGGTTAATAATATTTTATTAAATCATAAAAAAAGACGTAAAATTAAAATTTATATGTCACAATGCAAATGATACTAGCATAGATATATTAAAATTTTCAATAGACATTATGTAGCTTAAGTGAATTTGGATGCCCGAGGGTGATGCAATGCACTTTTTATTCTAATTTGATGTTTATTTTTCCCTTTAAGTAAAAAAGTTCACTTTTGAGTCACTTAAGAGATTTTCAAATTCTAATTTGTTGTTGACATCAAAAAGTGCATGCACATTTTTCACTTAAGTGATTTTCACCTCAATATGACATCCAAAATATCAAGGGCACGCCTAGTTCACTTTGAGACAAAGTTGCAAGATACACCACCCTCCCCTAGTATGCATTTTGGTGTACTTGATAGATATTCAAGTATTATACAACATGCATAATAGTTGATAGATATTCAAGTATTATACAACATGCATAATAGTTGATAGATATTCAAGTATTATGTACAACATGTTTTAGAAAAGTTGTGTCGTATTTTGATAAATCCATAGAATGTATAAGAAAACCCCAAATTTTTACATAAATTATGTCTAAAAAATGACAGTAATGTTTTCCTTGTTTAAATCAATTTTATCTACTTGTTTGCTGGTTTTCTACACCTATTTGTGGTTTTTTTTGTGTGTGTTTTTCTTTATTTTGAAAATGTAATCACTATATGAATATTTCTTTCATCCCTCCATTGTACCCTACTTTGCTCGTGATTTTGAACTTGTCTTTATTTTATTTTTTAAGGTCCAAAAGTTAAAATTGCAAACTCGATACAACAAGAGCTTGACATGCACACCATCGAGCTCAGAGTGCATGCACATGTGGTTGCCTTAATTTTTGTTTTTTCATTTTGTAAAAGCTTTTTTTATATTATTGAATTTTTTCATTTTATTTGATTCTTAATTTTATTATTTTTTGCGTTTATCTATTATTTATTATTGATTTCTTTTCTTTTTTTAATTATTATTATTTATTAATTTTTAAATAATATTTAGTTAGTTTTATTTTAAATTTTTTTATTTATATTTAAATGTGAGACTATGTTACTAGATTTTCTAGGGATTTATTGGATCTAGGTTTGGTTTTAATCGGATTCATGAATCGATTTGGTTTGCCAATAAATATGCACATGATGTAGGTTAGGGAGGCGGTTTCATCTAGGAGTACAATGGGTGATCCGGGGAGGATCTAGGTGGACCTAGCCTAACCTAGGTACTTTGCCTCCAAAAAATAATGAAAATTTTGTGTGCCATGAAGATTTGTGTGGTTTTCAAGGTCTTCTTTAGACTTGGTAGTGGTGGTGTTTCCCTCAAACCTCGTGAGTGGTGCCACCCCTCGACCTTCTAGGGGCAGTGTTCTTAGACTCTTGTGAAGTTGTGGATATGGAGCCAAAGTAGATTGACTTGGATGCTTCCACTTTCTAACATGTTGCACTTGAGGAGTCCAAAAGTTAGCACACTTTTGAGTGGTAGTTCAACAACTTGTGGTTTTTCTAACATTCCTACATCATCAAATGTGAATAATGATGATGATTTAGAAAATCCATGTGGTGCTGAAAACTGGTTGTTTAATATGATTATTATTTTAATATTCAACTTGAAGTTCGAATAGTGAACATTTTTAAAATACTTATCATTTGTTATAAATGAGACTAGATTTTATGGTAGTTTTGTTGAGTATATGTTGTTATGTGGTATTCTAAACTATTTGTTTTGTCAAACCACAAACCCAATCCCTAATTTTTTTGTTAGAAACACAAATCCAAACTAGGATTTGTATCAGAACCAATAACTTAGATGTAAAAGAATTTATCTTTGTTTTTAAACTAAAACAATAAATATAAAATTTTAGAATTAATACAAACACACAAATTGTTGTATCCATATTAAGGTTTTTGAAAAAGTAGTACATGTATCATATATTGTATCCATTTCCATATGTATGTACGTGTCCACGCAACCTTGGTTTGAGACCTTTTACATATGCTTTTTTTCAAGTTGTTGAAATTTGATATTCTTCACCTGAGAAGTTTTTTGTATCACTCAGGCACCTATCCTAGACTTAAAATTGTTTACATGACTTCTTTGTTTCAAGACACAATCTAGAAATCCCAATAACTATTTTTCTACCTTGGAATACATTTTTTGTTCCTTGATTGTCCAAGTTTCTATCTTCACCTTTCTTCATGTGTTGGGTAACTTTTGTCATTGGTCTTGCAAAGATGTTAGCTAGGAATGATGATGGCAACATTGTTAACCATTGATAACAAGTTCCCAAGCTTGAGTTACAAATAGAAACATGATTTATTTTTTTATAACGGATTAGAATACATGTATTTTTTATAACGGATTAGAATACATGTGTGTGTGTGTGGTATACCTTTTAATCTTGTAATAATGCTTGGATTTTATTGTAATGTTAGGAAGCTAGTTATGCATGATAATGTCTTAATATTATTGTAAATAATGAGCCTACTTAGAATGGGATACCAACCTTGAGGAATCCATGAGATTATGTATGCTAGGATTGGATTGTATTTTTATAACATGGGAGTTGCATTATAAGAGCATTGATAATGGGAGTTACAAGTAGACATGTAGAGACCTCCTTCATCACCTAACTGTAATGTCCACTTTTGAGGCTTAGTTAGTAGTTGTGATCGTTGGCGTATTCTTGAGTTCCTGTAGGCTATTCGGTAATGGTAAGGGACTCCAATGATCTTGGAGAGCTTGTTTTCAGTTTTTCTTGGCTTTTGATGGTGGTTTTGAGCTCAATTGGTATTTGAGGTTGTAGTGATGCTTTTTGAAGCATTTTCAGCCTCTTGAATTGTTCTGCACACTTCTTGGAAAGTACACCTATTTTTAGCAAGTTCCTATTTTAACACTCGACATCTTCTATTAGCTTCAATTACCTCACGGTACGATCAGTTTTTTATTTTGGTGCCTTGGTGGTGCTTTTTGCACTTGGTTCGGGAGTATTTAAAATATACACCAAAATTTAATGTTAATTTTTATTATTTTACTTTAATACTATATTTTATTTTATAAAGTAATGTGCACATGAGTTTAAATTATCAAAAAGGACATTGGAGAGAAATGAATCATTTTGAATTATTGAGAATGACTCCTCTCTTAGATTGCTGGTTTTAGATTAGCTGGTTGTAGTGGTTCCATATGGGGATCATCATTGTTTTCAAGGTTTTAGAAAAATGAAAATATTCGAGGTTTCCTGATTGCAGATTTATGGGTGTTGATTTTGGTAAATATTGCATAGTATTTTTTGGTTGTGTTGTAGGTGTTTATAGGGTTATCATTGCTGGGCGTACAATTTGTGAATTTCTTGGAGATGTCGTAGCTATGGCTATACCACCTTTATATGCTTGTGGGGTTGTAAAAAGGGAACAAGATCTTCAGAGCTTGTTTGGGACAGATTTCTCATGGCCGGGCAACATGAATTAATTTAGTGCATTTTCTGAAGGGTTTGCAGCTTTTATTAATTACTTGGAGAGGTCGCTCCATTTCTTGCAATGCTTTATGCATGGCGTGAAGATTGCAGGTGCTGATTGTCAAGATTTAGGGGCTTATTCTAGCATGAAGGGTGACGTCAAACCTCATTCTATACATCTCAGTCCTTAAAGCATTGAGAACATGGTTTTATGGTTGAACGTTGGGTTTTGGGCTGGTCGCCTGAGTGTTGGTGATTGAAGTTTTGTATCAGATTTGTAACCTGCGTGTTGTCGCCAATTGAAGGCTGTTCTGGAGTGATTTAGAGGTCTTAAGATTGATTGTCATGCTTGGAAAGGGTTCTATGTTGGAAGAGTAGATGCTTATGAAGTTTTGTACTATTGTTTGACCCTGGATGTGGATAGTGACCAGCAAAGGCGAACTTGATTTAGTAGGATAATCAAGATCGATGTTAGTACCTCCACCCCAACGGCCCGTGTGTGCACCAAGCCCTACTTTATAATGAGGTTGGTCGACTCCAATTAAGTTCCTACTCCAGTGAATTTAAACCCGTTACAGTTACTTCATTCATCCCTGAGACCTGTAACTGCTACTCTTTTCCATTTGATGGCGTTTGGGGTGGAGCTAAAGCAAATCTAGCCTATGCCAGAGCTAGAGGTGTCTTATGTAAAATTTTAATTAAATCTGCAAAAGATAGTATGATCTAGTTGGAAAAAAAGAACAGAACTTGTAGATTAATAAAAGAAAAATTTAGAGTTAGACCAATATAAACTGTTTCATTAAATTACAAATGAATGAATTTACAATAGATAAAGCCTTCATCAAAACAAAAAATATGAAGAAAAAAGAAGAATAAAACTGAAAAATCAAAGATATTTCTTAGCTTAAAAAGCAATGCAAGAACAGTTTTCCAATTCAGGGAAATAAAACAGCGATAATCATCCACAAAAGATGGATAAAAACAACTTTGTAAACAAGATAAAGCTGTAGACGACTGGTTATGTGCTGTAAACAATTGTTACGTGCGCTCACACCGCCTCGGCACACTACCTCCCCCCTCCCCAAGTCTAGCTAAAGGGACAAAAGCTTAAGGAAAGGAACCAGGAAAGAGGGAAAATCCAGTGGGAACAAACCCCCCGTCAAAAAATACATTAATATTGCATGGCAAATACTATGTTGCAATGCCTTTCACTCCAAGATTGTCTCTCAAAATGTGAAACTTCTTTTCAATGAAAGAAGATGTCAACAATTTGTTCAAAAATGGGACAACACTTCAAATCGATGACCCCATCATGGATCAATCATCGAATGTAGTGCATCTGGATCTCGATGTGTTTTGTTCATTGTCACTATATTGAATCTTTGCAAAACTTCAATGTACTCTAACTGTCACACCAAATGACAGTCAAAAACTGAAAAAAAATACCAAAATCAGGTAGGTAGTTTGGACAGTAACATTGACTGCACCTCTATATTCAACTTCTATTGATGATAAAGCAATGGCAAATTGCTTCTTGCTTTACCAACAAATGGGGTTGGATCCGAAACTAAGAACATATCTTGAAGTGGAGTTATGACCAATGTTATCACCAACCCAATTAGAATCTATGTAGCCAATGAGATCCAAAGTACATCTTGTTGAATAATGAATCCCATAGTTGATGGTTCCCTGAACATATGGAAGTATACGCTTGACAACTTTTCAAAGTAGCTTATGTGGCTCTTGCATGAATCTCGAAACAACCCCCACTGCATATGAGAGATGTGGATGAGATTGAGTGCAAGATAAATAAGACTCCCCATAAGTTGATGATATTGTGTAATCAACTAATGATGTATCCTTGCCATCCTCAAGCTTTACACGTGATAAGAAAGGTGTGGTTGATGGCTTACAATCAATCATGTGAAATCGAACTAGGAGATCCTGGCATGTATGGATTGAACAACTTTGATTCCTTATTCATTATGGCTGATTTCAAGACCAAGGAAAAAGAGTAGGAGACCCATGTTTGTCATGCAAAGCAGTTTTAATTGCAACAATGGTTATGGTTGAACTACTTGTTATTTGTAGATCATCTATATAAATAACTATGATCAATGGAGAGTCAAATGCTCACATCATATAAATATTTGGATAAGATTTTCATTACATAAAATTTTGAGACAGAAGATACAGTCCATTTTAGCATTCCATTCTCTAGGTACCTACTTGAGGTCATAGAGTGACTTCTTGAGTTTGCATACCAAAGATGAATTTTGTACATATCCTGGTGAATTCTCCGTATAGATTTCCTCATCAAGATTATCACGAAAAAATGCATTCTTCACATTGATGTGGTGAACCTCCCACCTTCTTCTTGTTGTAATGGAAAGAGCTAATCTAATGGAGTCCATTTTTGCCACTGGAGCAAAACTCTCATCATACTTGATGCCATGAACTTGTTGAAATCCTTTGGCTACCAACCTTGCTTTGTATCTTCTCACATGTCTATTTGCTACAAACTGGATATGGATCTGCACATGCATGCTCATGTTCATTTGAATCAAATTCAGATGTATCACACATAATATTAGAATGAATGTATGTATCATATTTGAGATTTGTAAGAGGTTCCTCTTGTCTACATGAATGCAGGCCCATGCTTGTGATCCAAAAATGTGAAAATGTGTGACTTTTAGTTGCATGCCTCTCCATGCTTCAAAATGCATTTTTTTCTAGTAAAAGATTTGTGATGAGATCTATTTTGTATGTATAGAGCATAGTTGATTGCTTCAACCCACAATTTGGAAGGAAGAGATCTTGCATGCAATTTGCAACTGGCCATCTCTTTCAAAGATGGATTCTTCCTCTTAGCTACCTTGTTTTGTTGCGGAGTGTAAGGAACTACATTCTACAACTGTATTTCAGCTTCATTATAAAGATGTTGGACATTATTGTTGACATACTCTCCCCCATTATCTTTGTAGAGGATCTTGATCATTTACCCAGACTGCTTCTCTACATGGGCTTTGAAAATCTTGAGATTCTCAAACACTTCAGACTTGAATTTAATAAAATACACCCATATGTATCGTATGCAATCACCAATGAATGTAAGCACATATTTATCTTTTCTCATGTAAGGTTCTAAGAAATGGACCCATAAGATTACTATGAACAAGCTCTAAAGGAGAAGAGATCTCCATGCATTCCCCTTCTAAAACTTTTCTTGATGAAGCTTTCCAAGAGCACAACCTTAACAAACTTCATAAAAAAATTCTATGACAAGAAAGTCTTTTACCATCTCCTGTTTTCTAAGTTGTTGCATGATCATATATTTAATGCCAAATTCCACTTCCATCAGTTACATGTGTTAGTAATGAAGTAGGTTTGATTTAGCAACAAAGTCAGAAAAAGTATACAGATGAGATTGATGATTTGCCTTACAAACAACAATTGTGGAGTTTTCTTGCATGTCAAATATGCTCACCAAATTTAAGGTGAATTCAACTCTCCTTCCAATTCCAGTATACATCATTTGATATACATAGAGAATATTGACAGAAAGCTTCAAAATGTGTTGGACATTCTCAAAACTACTTGTAGACACCTAAAATTGTCATGTCTAATTAAATAAATATTTTTATTTATTTAATTATCTAAGCCTAATTCTTCTATTAATTAAATAAATCTTTATTTATTTAATTCATTCATTTATCCTCTTCTAGCCTTGTTTCTCATTTAAATAAATACCTTTATTTATTTAAATTTTCCTTTTTCTAAATTAAATAAATATCTTATTTATTTAATTGATCTCGCTCCTTCTATTAATTAAATAAATCTCTATTTATTTAATTAATTCATTAACCTTTTCTACCCATGACACATGTCATTCATCTCTTAATTCATACACTACCTACCCCTTTCATTATTTTATTATTTCTTTTACCTACCCTCTAATCATAGCCGACCTCCTTTTACACCTCTCAATCTTATCCCTCCATTTCATATAGTGTCTTCTATATAAGAGGATGATTCCTTCATTATCAACCCTAATCAATCATTCTAACTACTTGATCAATTGACTACTTGGCATATGCGATCCTACTTGCAACCACATTCTGTTCTTTGTTGAGCTCTTGTGCACATAAAATCTGAGAGCAAATACATCAAACAAGATCAATGGAGATAGGAAGAATGGAGATCCAAACCCTATTGGACATGTGATGGTATAATCTTTGTGATTTCATTTGATTTGCATTGTCTTAGGTAATCCTCATATGTTATGGTGGATCTTTGTTGTTGTTAGGCTAGGGTTTTGTGGTTGAATTCATTTAGTCTTTCAATATCGTTATTATTGTTATTCATTTTCACCATATACATTTTGGCACGCCCCATGGGACATGGATTTTTGTTAGATCTGTGTTTTTTTTTTTTTCAGATTTTTCTAACCCTATATTGTTGTTTTGTAAAACAATTTGGAGAATAACTTTGTGCGGCTAGGGTTTTGGACACAAAATCAAGATCTTGGAGAGATTTGATCATATCTCACAAACGGCAAGAAAATTTTGCACCAAATTTTTTTTGCAAGTTGAAGAAAGTATCAGGAGCTCTCAATACAAAATTCAAAATTTTTGGAGCAAATTTTTATTTTCTATGAATTTTTTATGATTTTTCATAAAAAATTAATTTTGAGAGCAAATGAGAGAATTTTTTGGATTTTCTTACATTTTTGGAAATCACTTAGAATTTTACATAGGATCTGTTCTTTGTGATTTTAATTTTGATGCAAAATATTTCCCTAAAAATCGGATCTTTAAAAATTAGGGTTTTTCCTTATTTTGATCAGATCTCACAAACGGCTTTGAATTTTGGCATAAAATTTTTTTACAGGTCAGAAAAAGTATCAGAAGGATTCAGTAAAAATTTCAGCTTTTTTGGATCACTTGTTCAATTTATATGAATTTTTTATGATTTTTCATAAAAAATTCATTTGGAGAGCAAATTAGCGAATTTTTTGGATTTTCTTACATTTTTGGAAATCTCTTAGAATTATACATAGGATTTGTTCTTTGTGATTTTAAATTTTATGTAAAATCATTCCTAAAAAATCAGATCTTTGAAAATTAGGGTTTTGCATTATTTTACTCATATCTCACAAACTGCTTGGATTTGTTGCAGAAATTTTTTTATACAGGTTTGGAAGATCATCAGGACTATCCAGTAAAAATTTCAAATTTTTTGGATCGATTTTTCATTTTATATGAATTTTTTATGATTTTTCATAAAAAGTTAATTTTTGGAGCAAATTAGCAAATTTTTTGGATTTTCTTACATTTCTGGAAATCTCTTGAAATTTTACAGATGGTCTTTTTTAATGATGAATCAAATCTTTGAATTGGTCAACAAAATGCATTGTTGAAGGCCCCTATTTCACAAAGTCTTTTGGATCTAAAATTTACCTAACTTGTGTGCTTGCAGGAAGGGGTGATTATTTCAAACAATCCAAACTACTAATAAATATTTTTTGTAGGTCCTTGGCAAGGGTTTTTGGATTTTTATTGTGTTCCTTGTTTTCATAGACTAGCAAACACTTCAATTGGTGCACTAAAATTGAATCATTGTCTTTTGTGTCTTGAGCAATAAGCTCTTTTTGTTTAATCTTTAGAGGATCTGTCTTCCCGTGTGGTCATTAGGACTACTAGTGAGAAGAGAACGAACCAAGTGGTAGCGAGGAAAACCCACCTCTTCCGAACCACTATAAACAACTGTATTCATGGTGAAAACTATGGATAACGTGTGCTGATTAATTCATACCGACACTATGTCTCCCCATAAACCCGTTTGATCAAATTTATTTGATCAGTTGTAGGGCGTAACCCCTACTGGCTGGGAGCCTTCTGTATTTACAGAGCTGAAAGTGCCGCATGTATGGCCACACGAGCAGATGCCCTTACTAGCACCTTTTTGTTTTAGAAGCCCAAATCCTTCTAGTTGTTGGGGCAGGACGTCAGACCTCTAGTAGTGGCCCACACACATACAGTTCTTAGTAGAGATACAAAGTTTGCCACGAGGAGTTTTCGTGGGGACTGATGCTTGGCTGACCCGAGAAGTGAGTGCCGAGGGTGGAGCCAGTGAGGTCAAGCATCTAAGTATCCGCTCTGAATAGCGTAGCCTCGGGGGTAAAACCTCATGTGGGATCAACAACTATTGTCTTGGCCAGCCATAAGAATTGTGTTTGACTTATTTTAAACATTCAAGACCAAATAGCAAAACATTGTGTCTTTTGTGTCTTCAAGTGTATGCAAAACATTTTTTACATCAAACAACACACTTTTCTTGGAGTCATTTTGAATCTAAACACTTGCAAACATTGAGTCCTTATCAACATTGTGTCCTCTTGTCACGAAAAACAGTCAAACATTCAGATTTGGTCACAACCAACAACTTCACAAATTGGAAAAATTTTACAGTCCAGCAAACAAGAGCAATCAGTTTCGGAATTCTTGAGCTTCCTAGGTTGTTTCTCTGGATTTTCATCTAGCATTCAACTTATCTTTGGGTCTCACAAAATCCATCATTGCTTTACACCTTACATTACATTCACATTTGTCTAAACTTGAGTCAAAAGGTCACTTGCTTGTCCTCACTATACTTTGTCAACACACTACATACAACAACATTTTGCTAAGTGGTCCCTCATCAAGGTCTATCACCTTTGGGTCTCATTTGGTCTTACTTAGAGTCAAGGTCAACTTACCTCATCAAGAGAAACTATCCTCTCTTTGGAAGTCACACCTACTCTACTACATACATACTTGGTCTTACACTTTGGACATTGCAAGTACACCTCAGATTCATTTACATTCCATCCAACTCTTGGTCTTCCATTTTTCATCTAGTCTCACACATCTCGGTCAATACCTAGTTCATGGTTGAAACCCATCTTCAAAAATCTAGGAGAGAAACTAAAGAGGCTCAAGAGTCTGCAAACATGAGTGTTTATGAGTATGACAATGATGTCTTTTTCAATACTAATCATAACACATTACCTGACATGGATGCCTATAGAAACATTCCAAATGTTGAGAACATGGACACTACAAACAACAATGATACACACAATGACAATATGGACAACTTTTCCGTACATTCAGCAGATGTGAAAGAATCCATTATGGACCCCCTGCTTCAATCGATTGATTGAGGAAATAATGAGGAGGGATAGACAATACTTCTTACAAATGATGGCACAAAGTGGAGCCAAGATACCTCATGATTTTGACATGTCTCAAATAATGGAAAATCGACCTTTGCAACAAACTCACTCCAACATGGATCAAAGGAGACCTAATAGTGGAGGCAATATAGGACCACATATGGTACCTGAATCACCATCATCTTTGTTTCAAAAACCAGAGGTCCCACATACACATGGTCAAGCATATGATACTCACCTTCGCAGACCATTATGGAAGTCTTATGCAGAAAGATATGCTCAATCACATACCAATGCTAAGGATCAACCACCAAAGCAATTGGATATTCAAAGGCATGCTCAAAATTTGGACACAAGGAAACCCCGTGTCAAATTTGGGGGTAACACATTAGAACACGACATGCCTGTGGAGTATGGTATACATGGACAAAATAGATATGGTGTTCCTCAACATGAATCTATACCAAGTGGTCCATATATGCAGCATCACTATAGACCTCCTCCATATGAACATGTGTATGATCAATATCATCCATATATGCAACATGCTCCTCCTCCAATTGGTGCCTCAAGCATAGGGTATGGTCCAAGAAGTCGATCTCCACCTAAGAGCAATTTGGAGCAACAAATCAGGGACTTACAAAAGAAAATGGAGGACATAAATACACCGAAGCCAACATACACAATGAGAGACATATGTCCTTATCCATTTGACAAGAGCATTCCAATGCCTCCTTTTCCTACACACTTTGTGACGCCTAAATTTGATAAGTATAGAGGAAAAGGGGATCCTAAGGCACACATAAGAGATTTTTTCACAGCTTGCATTGAGGTAGCAGCAGAAGAGACATATTTGATGAGATTATTCCCACAAAGCCTAGGTGATCAAGCTATGGAATGGTTCTCCCAACTCCCACCTGGTATTAAGTCATGGGGTGACTTAGCAGAGGCATTTATTCAACATTTCTCCTACAACATAGAGACAGACGTATCAGTCACTACTTTGTGCAACACCAAGCAAAAAGAGGGAGAGTCTTTTGCATCATTTTTACAAAGATGGAGGAATCTAGCTAGCAGATGCTCTTGTGAAATTCCACAAAAACAAATGGTAGAAATGTTCACCCAAAATGTTAACAAAGACATTGGCTATGATCTAAGGAAAGCTTGTTTGTCCACCTTCAAGGACCTCATTGAAAAAGGCTTAGCGACAGAAAAGGTCCTAATTGAACAAGGAGTCATTAAGATATTCAAGGAAAACAAAGATGACTTTAAAGGAAAAGACAAGCCAAGATTTTGGAATAAAAACAAGAACACAGTCAATGATGGTGTTGTTGATGCCAATACAGTGCGACCCAAATTCATTTTTTCCGGATCAAATTAGGTGAATACTCAAACAACTTCTAAATCACGAAGGAAGTACACTCCATTGGGAGAACCACTTGAGTCAATTTTCAAGAAGCTAGTGGCAAACAAGATAATCACAATTCCAGATTTTCCTCCATATGAGCCAAAGGTTAAACCAAATTGGTGGAATGATGATGAATATTGTGAATTTCATAAGAGCAAAGGACATAAAACAGGAAATTGCCATCGGCTGAAGAACACCATACAAGATCTCATTGATAGAGGTGACATTGAGATTGAAGGACACTCATCCAATCAAGAACATGAGATGTTTAAGGAACCATTCCCAAAACATGACAAAGAAAAAGCTAAAGCCACAGATGACCAAACCAACTATATAAGAGCATCCTATAACTATGATTCAACCATCAATCACATCTCGATGGACAATTATGTCTCTACCATTATCATCAAGGACAAAACCCCTGAGAATTCTACCCAGAGACCCAAGATCATTCTGAAAGGCATTGGATCTTCTTCCAAACCTACCTCTGAATGTCATGTTACAACCTGCCGAGGTAAATTCACTTTGCAAGGTGCTCCAACCAAAAACACCTCTTCTTCATCAACCAAGCCTGAGTACGACCTTGTAGAACAGTTAGGGAAGACACCCGCGCTCATCTCCATCCTTGAGCTCTTACGCATATCCCCCGCACATAAAGCTATTCTCGACAAAATCTTGAGAGACACTGCCATTCCTACTGATCTGAACATGGACCAGTTTCAAGCCATGGTGGGATACCTTTCCATTCCACACTCCCTTACATTCACAGAAGCCGATGACACCTCCGTAAGTCAGCCACATAATGCACCATTACACATTGAAGCCTTCATACACAAACATAGAATCAAACGAGTCCTGATAGATGGAGGAGCAGGTCTAAACATTTGTACATTGAGCACTATTAAACAATTGGGATAGTCCAACAAAGCTGTGAATTCTACAAACAAAATTACCATCAAGGCATATGATGATGAAGAGCGTTCATCCAAAGGCACAGTCACCTTACCTCTCAGAGTTGGGCCCGTTACAAAGGATGTGGTTTGTCAAGTCCTTGATTTAGATCTCACATATAACATACTTTTGGGACGTCCATGGATTCATGAGATGAGCGCAGTCCCATCTACATATCATCGATGTATCAAGTTTCCACACAATGGAGTTGAAGTGACCGTCAAAGCGGATCCAAATCCATTCATATATTGCAACAATATGCGACATATATCAGAAATAAAAATACCAGTCAATCAAGAAGCTATTCCTTCATCAACATATGTGGATCCAGAATCATTAAAAGCTTCTACATCAAAACAAGCAGAGATCAAAGAAAAGTTCAAGTTTAAAGACCTGGGATGTGGTGAGTATATCTTTCATGTTGATTAACTCCCACTATCTCCTAAGAGATTGAGTCGACAGGAACAATCTATAAACAATTTGCAAGGAATTGGGTGTGAACCACCTAGTGTTGTGGCTACTAAGTCTGAATGCAAATCTCCTCTAGTGGTGCAAGCAACTCTTGATATCAATAGTCCTAAGAGTGGTTCCAACAAAGAATCTATTGAGCATATCGCCAGCCCTCTTGAGAACTCACATAGCTCTACCATTTCATCCACTCATTCCATTTCCACTCCACTTCCAAACTTGGATCAACAAGAATTACAAAAGCCCTTACTCATTGGGGATCAAAAATCAAGCTTTGAAAAGAAAAATCGAAAAGTCAATAATAAAGAAAAGTCCTTTAGTCCAAATCAAAATCAAAAGCTATTGGACTCTACAAAAATCAAAGTCAAGGATAAAAATCCTATGAAGAAAAAAGAGCAAGAGTTTATCTCCCCTAATATCAAAATAACTGGGGGCAAAAGTTCTACAATTTCAAATCAAAACACATACTTGTTGATCCTAAGTCTCCATCTTGCTATCTTACTTTCACTTCTTTTCACAATCATAAGCCTTCATAACTCATTCACTTGTTCCACACATCCATCCCCTTTTGGTGATATATCATGGACCTTTAATGGAGCTTCCTTGAGGGACTTTGTTGTCAGGGATGCCCAAACTTCTTTAGGTGACACGCATATGGGCCTACGTAGTTCACACACTAGTAATTCTATCTCAGTTCCTTCATCAAGGAAGACAATCACTCGAGCTACACATCATTCAGTCAAGGAACAATGCAGCTACAATCATAAAGTCAAGCCTCATACATTTGTGGTGGGTGACTTAGTTCTCAGAGAAAACCCCAAAAATCAGCAAGACAGAGAGAAGAAGGGCAAGTTCGAACCAAATTGGCTTGGTCCTTACATTATCACAGCAGCATATGGATCTGGGGCATATCAGCTCTCAACTACAGAAGGTGAACCTTTGGAGGATCCTATCAACAGCATGCACCTTCGCAGGTTTCACAAATAGCTCTTCAGAGTATTCTAATTCAAAAAATACAAAAAAAATTCAAAAATTTCAAAAATACAAAAAAATTCAAAAATTTCAAAAATACAAAAAAAATCATAAAAATAAAAAATCGTTACTTGGTGAAAACCTGGCAAACAGGCACCTTGTGACACAAAAAACATTGAAAAATCGAAAAAAGTAAAGAGAAATAATTTTGTCCAATGGTGAAAACCACTTCGGTGGCGCCCTGGGCAAGTACCATGGTGAAAACTGGGTCACCAGCGCCATGCGTAGAGACATTGCTCCTCCCTCCTTCAGGATTCACTTTCATCCTTTCACTTTGCACACACTCACAACCTATTCGTTCATAATAAACTTACCCATTCCATCATGGCTTGTTATTGATCTACCCAAGATTGGTTCGCCATTCATAATAAACCTCCCTTTTCACCTCCCTTTCCATCCATAATAAATCAGATCCTATTTGTGGCTAAGGCAAATCCTACGTCTAGTGATGGGTGTGGAACTAAGAACATCACATGTTTCGAGGAGTACAGTTTCTTCCAGCTTCCTTCAGTCTATCCGCGCACAATCCGCAATAAAGCAACATTTGCGTCAAAGATCCGCAATAAAGTTTCATCTTCTCCACAATAAAGTATCAGTTTCATGGATTCAGTCAGTTTCAAATGAGACAGCAGCAACAATGGGCTTCAACAAAATCAAATCTTTCAACAGACTCAGACAACATTATGGTTCAGTGCTATCTATCCATTTTGTGAAAGTAAACATTATGACCACAATCAAATAAGACTTATACAAGTGACAAGAGACACTAAACTTGAGGACTACATTGGATGTTGGTGTCGAGTCTTGGTTTTCTTTTGATTTTATCTTTTTGGTGACATGTCTTTTAGCTTTTTCAGGATGTCTCTGACTAGAGATTCTATCTCCAGGATGTCTTTGACTAGAAAGGCGAGGATGGGGTATCGTCACCTATTTGTATTTTCTATCTGTGGATTGTCTTTTAGTAATGCTATGACTTGTCCAAGGATATGAGGACACTGTGAGTCTAGTACGAACTGGGGCATTTCTTGTTTGTGACTGTCTTATCTCCATGCAAACAGGTACAATGACTTTCTAGGTCGAACATATGCCTCGATTGTCATAACCTACTTGCCATAATAAAGCTCAATGATGATAACGCACAAAAAGCTCTTTCACTTTCATATCTTCTGTCTTCCATCCCCCTTTCTTGATTGACTTCCATCGTCCTTCTCGAGTCCACGTAGCCTGCTATTTCATGCAGTTGCACCTGCATTACCACATATAAGCATTTCATACATACATATAGATATCACAACTGCATCACATCCTGCACACAACACCTGTTAGCACAATTTACATTTTCATTATCATATTCATCTGCATTACATACATTCACATTTGCATTAGCATAACATATAAAAACATAAAAGAAAAAAATATTGTATTTCATCATATACATATTTGCATCCATATCATAAGCATCACATAAGAACATCTCATCACATAGGTACACATGCATATAGCTGCCGCAAAGATGAATCATCTCATATATATATATATAAAGTGTCATGATACAATGATGTCAAAATCATATGGCTACAATCACCCGCAGGTGTCTACATCATCATACAAAATGGTAGAAATTTGATACATAGGGAGCCCTCTATGGCTATGATGAATTCCCTCCCTCAGAGCCGGCTACCCTCAACGGATTCTGAGCCCTAGAAGGACCCACCCCAAGATCATCTCTCCTAGCCCCTGTGTCCTCTGCAGCCACCCCTCGTGTCACCCTATCCGGATAGAGGAACCCACTGATAACTCCTGCAACACTGTTGGTAGTGCCAATCATGTCCATGTCATGGTATCCCATGCCACATGTCCCACCCTCATCTCTAGTCCCGGATACTAGAACACTCATCTAAGGGAATCCCTGTCTCCGTCTCGATCGTATGGAATCAGCTCCCCATCGATCGGTATTCGTAGAATCCTGTATACATCCTCTAAGGTGACTGTCATTTCACCCATCGACAAGTGAAACATACATGTCTCAGAGTGCCACCTCTCCGCTAGTGCAGTCAGCAATCCCATGTTCGCCCGAAACTCAGGCACATACAGAATATGTCTCAATCCCATAGCCTCAATTGCAGCTCGGTCCTCAGCTGTCAACTCAAGTCGCAACCTCTGAGTCGATGGGAATCTCTCCCATGACTCCAGCATAGGCAAATACTCCTGCAGTCAAGCAAATAAATCATGTCAGTCATAGTGGCATTCCTTATTCATCATAAAATGTTGTTGTTTATCCTAGTGCTTATATTTATCATATGGCGCTATTTATCCTAGTGACACTCACTGTTCATCACAAAGTGTTGCTATCTATCCTAGTGGTACTCCCTATTCATCACAAAGTACTACGTGTTTGGCACTCCCTGTTCATCACAAAGTGCTGCTCACATTTGCACTCACTGTTCATCACAAAGTACTATATCTTGGTACTCACTATTCATCACAAAGTGCCTTGATCTATCTTATCCTAGGGTCTCTTCTTGAGTGAATCCTCTTGAGAAGTTTCCTAATTGGCAACGTATGTTCTATCACAGAATTGTCAATCCTAGCCCTATTTGCTATCCTAGTCTTCCCTAGAGGACCTACTTGAGTGTATCCTCTCAGCAGCTTATCCAATCGATAGCATATGTTCATCACAGAACTGTCGATTTGACCTAGAAGACACAAATTCACATTTTTGGACACAAACGAATTTTCCTGACATAAGCGCGCATTTATTACATTACCTAGTATGCATTAATGACAACAATAAATGCATCAAAATACAAGGAGTTTTGTGGTACTTACTGGCTCTCCTGCCTCTGCTGACCTCTGAAATCGGCGAACGCGATCGAATCTGTGAGCCATTGCCATCGCTGCTGACTGTTGCTGCTCTTTTCTCTCTCTGCACTCTAATCTCTTGGAGGTGTAGATGACAATGAGGATGTATTTGCCTCGTGGTCTATCTTATAGACTGCCCTAGCCCTCGTTTCCTGAGTCAGTCTTCATTATCCTGTGACTCTGTCACTTTATCCGGTCAGTCCATTCTATCCCATCTTTCTTATCGAGAGATTGTCTGCGATCTTTTCAGACATTTTTTCATCCAATCTCTCGAGGGGGCATATCATTCCCATCTT
The DNA here is from genome assembly GCF_030272615.1 of Cryptomeria japonica. Lineage (NCBI taxonomy): Eukaryota > Viridiplantae > Streptophyta > Pinopsida > Cupressales > Cupressaceae > Cryptomeria > Cryptomeria japonica. The sequence continues at coordinate 578,641,873 of NC_081412.1, forward strand.
GGGGCAACTTTGTATCAATTCATATTATCTTATTTGAAACAACGCGACAAGCCGCATTTTCTCAAAGAGAAGCAAAATGTAGACACCTAAAATTGTCATGTCTAATTAAATAAATATTTGTATTTATTTAACTATCTAAGCCTAATTCTTCTATTAATTAAATAAATCTTTATTTATTTAATTAATTTATTTATCCTCTTCTAGCCTTATTTCTCATTTAAATAAATACCTTTATTTATTTAAATTTTCCTTTTTCTAAATTAAATAAATATCTTATTTATTTAATTGATCTCACTCCTTCTATTAATTAAATAAATCTTTATTTATTTAATTAATTCATTAACCTTTTCTACCCATGACACATGTCATTCATTTCTTAATTCATACACTACCTACCCCTTTCATTATTTTATTATTTCTTTTACCTACCCTCTAATCATAGCCGACCTCCTTTTACACCTCTCAATCTTATCCCTCCATTTCATATAGTGTCTTCTATATAAGAGGATGTTTCCTTCATTATCAACCCTAATCAATCATTATAACTACTTGATCAATTGACTACTTGGCATATGCGATCCTACTTGCAACCACATTCCGTTCTTTGTTGAGCTCTTGTGCACATAAAATCTGAGAGCAAATACATCAAACAAGATCAATGGAGATAGGAAGAATGGAGATCCAAACCCTATTGGACATGTGATGGTATAATCTTTGTGATTTCGTTTGATTTGCATTGTCTTAGGTAATCTTCATATGTTATGGTGGATCTTTGTTGTTGTTAGGCTAGGGTTTTGTGGTTGAATTCATTTAGCCTTTCAATATCGTTATTATTGTTATCCATTTTCACCATATACACTACTAATTTCAAGCTCTATCTTTCCTTGTCCAGTTGCCTCTATTGGAGAGTTATCTCCCATGAGAATAGGATAACCTTCATATACTTTTAAGGATGAAATAGCATCTTTTGTGGTTTCCATATGGTGTGAAGCTCAAAAGTCAATGATCCATGAATATGGAGAAGAATAAATAGCAATTAATGCATGCACGTTACCTCTTATTTCTAGTGCTTTTCCTTCCTACTTCTTCTTGGCACTTTCTAGAAAAAAGTTACCAAAATTATTCCAATGAAGTGTATGTGCCATGAGATCAATGGTCTTCTTCATGCATGATGATTTTGGACAATAACAATGATTGCAATAGCTACACTTTGATTTTCCCTTTTCATCCTTCTTTTCCTTTGAGCTAGAAGATTCATCCAGAGGTTTGAGATTCGTTCCCTTTTTAGGATCTGGTGCCTCCTTCCCTTTTCCTTTGGATTGCTAATTAGATTTTGAATTTTTCTTCTCGCTTGCATGCACAACAAGTGCATGAGCTTTGGAATTTTTCAATGTACCCATATTTATGAGCTTATCCTACCCATGTATAAGAGACTCAATAAAAGCATTGAGATATGGGATCTTTCCAAGTTGCTCCTTTTGTAAGCATGTATGTGTGAAAAGTGGAGACAAATACAACATATTCTACACCCAATTTTGATAGAATAGCAAGAATTAATTTATTTTCTTTTGTGGATTTTTTTATTCTGAATCCGTTTAGGTGGACTAATAAGGCCTTAAACTTTGTGAAGAAGTCTTGAATATTTTCAAAACTTCTTAGATGTAATAAGTTGAGCTCATTTTCCAAGATGTGACCTCGCATCCCATCTTGCTTCCCAAAAAGAGTCTCCAATGTAGTCCAAACCGCGTTCGGATTTTCACAAGCTTTGACATGAAACAACAATATTGAAAACATAAATAAGCATAGGAGACTATAAGTTGTGTCCATCCTATCAAAATATTTGGATTTTTCAACTGCAAAATTTGGTTCAAACTATGTTGCCATGACAATCTAATGCAAGCCTCTACTTCTAAGCTGAAGTAGATTCTTTGGCTTCCATATGAAGTAGTTATATGGCATGAGAATTGTAGAGGCTATAAATTTCGTCCTTCAAGTTCTAATATTTAGTATTTGTAAAAAATGTTCTACTCCTTTCTAGCCCCATGTGCTCTAATACCATGTAAAATTTCAACTAAATCTACAAAAGATAGTATGATCTAGCTAAAAAAAAAGAACAAAACTTACATATTAACAGAAGAAAAATTTAGAGATTGAAGAATAAAAATAATTTAATCAAATTAAAAATGAATAAACTTACAATAGATAAAGCCTTTGTCAAAACAAAAATGAAGGAAAAACAAGAATAAAATTGAAAAATCAAAGATATTCCTTAGTTAGCTTAAAAAATAATGCAACAATAGTTTTCCAATGCACGAGAATAAAGAAGTGATAATCATCCACAAAAGATGGATAAGGAAAACTCCATAAACAAGATAAAGTTGGAGATAACTAGTTACGTGTCGGAAAAAATGGTTATGTGTTGTAAACAATTGTTATGTGTGCTAACACCTTATGCTAAATGCAAGGGTGAAACTGGAGGTTGATACTACTACCATAATCCTTCAAACTGAAACAATAGGCCTGTGATTTGTTCCTTCAACCTTGTCCCAAGCCATTTCATGTTTATTGCATATGAAGTTTATTTTGTGTTAATAATCATCAATTTATATGTCATTCCTTCAAAAAATTGTAACAACAATGTTTGCACGTTGCAAAATTATATCAAAATTTCTTTATAATAGCCAAGTATCTATATTTGCATGTTCATGTTTTGTTTGCATAGAAATTTAAAAAAAAAATTAGGGTTATTTAATACTAATTATAGACAAGTATCCATTGATTGTAGGGATTGAGATAAGGAGTGTATCTTCTTAAACGCATGCTTTGTTGTTCTTGGAATGCATGCTTTGTTTGCATAGATATGGTACATTGTTTTGGGAAACCATTGATGGTTTCTTGTATCTCGCTTTCCTATTTATTGAGCATGTGTGCTAGTGGTTTGAGAGATGACTCTACTAATAAGGAATTTTTGCTAGAATATTGTTGGATTTCCTTTAGAATTAGAGCATGACACAAGTAGTTTATATTTTTTTTATGTCTAGATCTTGAGAAGGCATAACAATGGATATGAGATGGCTTGCATTATAATTGGTTTTCATATGCTTTTCCATTGACCACAACAATGAAAGAAATATATAGAGTGCATTAAGAAGAGGTGGTTTTGGTGGTCCCCAATTGTATTGTATTTTTCATTTTTTCCTCCTTTGTGGGCTTCTCTAGGATTCTCTTCCCAGAACTATCTATTTTAATTTAATGTACTATCAAGTTCCATTGACTTAATTTTGTTCCTTGGTGGACATTAATATGATTTATTTCTTTCTTTATGTCTAATATGGTAGATTGCATTGAAGATATGTTATTGAAAGGCACAAATTATTGGATTCAAAGGGCTAAAGAACCAAGGGATTGGTGGGTATAGAACCACCCTAATTGGGTAACACTAGTTGTGAAACCTATTGTTCATGTCATGGTCTGTGTACCCTTGAAGGAGTATATGGAGATGGGGGCTCTTTAGGTTTCTCCCACATTGACTGACATCATCATCCAACATGGGACACCGACATCCTAGCCTCATGGCCTAGACAATGGTGCAACGGTTGGACCATCTACCTCGAGTGTGCCTAGATCTCACAAGTGCCCCAACTATTACCATGTATGTTTTGGGACAAATACCATTGCACATGCAAATGGTTCAATCTCCCATGAGTATACATGTTGTGGGGCTAGTTGAACTAGGTTGTGCACTGGATGATGTGATGTCCATAGATGACTTGATGGATCAGGTCTTTGCCGCTCAAATATAGGTATGTTGAATTGAATTTATAATGTTTTATTTATTAAATAGTTAAAATTTCCAAATGTAAATAAATTTTTAATGATAGATCAAATTAAATTGATTGAGATATTATGCATTTTAGGATGTAGCGGCAGATTTGGGTACAACACCTATCGTTCTTGCCACAACTTGTGCTCTTGTATCTTAATCATAAGTTAAAAATTTGTAACATGTCAAAATAGAATAAGATATTGAATTAAAAAAAAATTTATATAAGATACATGTTAACTTACTCATGTATATTTATGTGGGGTTTGATAGGTGTTGACAGTGGACTAGATTTCATAGATTGATAATGGCACTATTACAACCATTTCATTTGGCCTATAAAGTTATACAATATTCTTTTTTGCATACCTCTTGTTTAGAATTTTTATTGAATATGCATATCATTTAAGTTGTGATTAGTTAAATTATATGTCAATATTATATGTTGATATCTATTATGTTACTCTTTTAGGGTATGCCACATGTGGTTGAGATGCCTCCTTTGCCAATGTCATTCTCAAGGACACCTAATCGAGAAAAGGTAATTGAACACAATTTTAATCAAGATTTAATGGTTTCAAGAGCTTATATGAGTTATTCTAGCATGATTTAGATTTTATTTTTTAAAATTTATTATGATTATACACGTATATCTTGATTGATCTAGTCTTACATTTTTTGTCTTCTACATACAACAACAACTAGGATAGTTTACAACATTGATGAATGCACCTGAGAATACATTGGAAGAAGAGAGGCAAGATGTATATGTTTTTTTTTTCTTGATTTCATGATTGTGTGTGTGTGTATTCATTATATTAAAATCTCATCATTTTTTGATACAACAAACATCCATAATTGTTTCATCAATGATGAACCCTCCTAGGACAATAACAAAACCATTAGAGGCTCCAACACATGTTTGTTTTATATCGTAAATATACGTTTAAATAGAAGTAGATATATTTTTACTTTATGTTTTTTTGTCAACTATATATGTATATATTAACTTATATCAATTGTATTTTATCTGGTATAGCCCCCTTCGAGATTTGCCCATAACACAGATCTTCTACCTCACCAATTTGGTAAGACACTTGATCATCAAAGGGGGCCATCATTTTCAAAACGCCTTTTAGCCAAAAAAAAAAAGACATAATGTAATTAATAATTCAATCGTAGAAAAATTATAGTTCAATATTGTTATTTTGATGTTAATTTGAGAATTGCAAACTATTACTGATATATATAATCTAATTTGTTGTTAAAATTGTTGTTGTGAAGCCATGTACAGAGCCATGTAGTACTTCAAAGAGGCTTGATTTTGATTATCTACCACAAATATGGGATTTGATAGTCATATAGTGTTAGTTGTGGTCATTGAATGATCGATACATGTAGTTGTTTGGCTTTTTATTGTATATCAATCTAGAGATGGAATATGCCACATTTTTGTAAAAAAATGAATTGCCACATTTGCCATTTTTGTACATTTTATTGAATTGCCACATTTGCCATTTTTGTACATTTTATTGAATTGGCACATATGTCACATTTTTAAAAAAAAATTATTACTTTTATTCTACATTTGGATATATAAAAGGTGATATTCGATCTAATTTGTTTATTGTGTGGCATATCTTCTGTAATGCCCCGCCAGAAACCCTAAAGGAAAATCAACACAACTAGGCAACTAAAGGGTGAAATATATATTTTTTTAAAGATTAAGTGCATTAATTATAACAATTGCACATTTAATAACACAGCGGAAGTCTAACACATGATTTCCTAAGGGTTACCAACGAAGATTAATTCACAGATTATATTAACACCATGGTTAATCCAATTGTCCATTTTAATTAGGTAAATTAAATGCTTAAGAATAAAACTACACATACATCTAAATTCCATAATGAAAGAATTAAAGTATTCCAATGCATTTATTTATCCATAATTCATTTATACATAAGATAAAAGCAACTGAATTAACATACATTCCATTGATATAATATTACAATATCCATAATTACATGGCTTCCAAAATACCACGGAATCCCAAAAGTTACAATACCAAGGTTACATAAATGTTTGATATAATGACCACAAGGTCTCAACTAAATAATGATCACGAACAAGAGCTGGTACATGAACCACTAACCAAGAAACACCAGCAAAGCCTTTCCTCACCTGAAGATACAATCCAGAACATTCGATGGGAAGTGACACTACCACCCGACCATGTGATCCCAAAATGGAACCACCCCACCTTGCTAGGAGATAGTAGAAGACCCTCAAGCAAGAAAAATAAAACAAGTATGACAGTACTACATGACTCTGCAAACATCCATGTGACTCAACTCACAAACACTAGTGACTCTAAGGAGAGAGTGTCATTGCATGGCTTAAGGTGGTTACCCTAGGTAGGCCTCCATAGGTCCCGACCTCAATCCTGGGTTATCCTAGTAACCTCTCCTGAACCCCCAGCTTCATCTAAGCATCATGCAGACCCTACCAATCCTTTTGCGAAGACAAGGTGGTAGGTTTGTCATTCCAAGCCTTCTCACCATATTTTGAGCCTATACAAGCACTCAACCATGTGCGAGGCACATTATCTTAATTAATATTTTAATCACCCACCCCCTAATCAATTATTAGGTTATCACTTCTTAACTGACTTTCGAGGGGTTATCCTGCCATCCACTTCGAGCGCGACCCTTGCTCGAAAGCCACTCTCTCTCATAGGACACTAATAGGAAAGGTCTCTCTATGAGAACTCTATGGTGAAACTGAAAGCCATATCTAATCCTGACAAACCACAGGTGAAGGATACACAATCACTAACCCAGGATTGACCATTTGGAAACATAACACAATGGCTCGCATCAAGAGGGTTATACAACAACACCTGACTAAGGGGTAAAACAACCTTAGTAACAAGACAATAACTCAAATCAGATTTACAACAAAATATGTTTATACCAAAGAATGCCCTTTATTCTAAAGATCCTATAACAGGCAATCTTTTAAAACAATAAAAAGCATTAATTACTTGCAAATGTAGATATTTCAGAAAAATAGGAAATACATCTCATTGATAAAAGAAAAGCAGAATTGTCATTTGATCAATAAGGCTAAATCAATCACATAAAATTTAATCTCCTAATATAGAATCTTAAATTATAAGCTTTTCTGGAAATAACCAAGTTCTAAATTAATTATATATATAATAATATAATATAATTATATGAATATATATACATCGTATATATATCATATACCTATAATCATATTACAATATATTTATATATAAACATGAATTAATTTGCACAATATTAAAATAATACTTGAATGACATAATGCCCAAAATTTAAAATATATATATATATCATTAATTAATTAAAAAATTGAATTATATAACACTGGGCACGGAGCCCGAATGTACCATATTCTGGAATACACAAAATATAACCTAGGGGAAAGCGAACCATATTAACTCACTGTTACCACACGGTAGCAGGTGCTACCGTCGGTAGCAACTACCGACCCTTCCCAAAACCAAATTATATATATATATATATATATATATATATATATATATATATATATATATATATATATATATATATATATATATATATATATATATATATATATATATATATATATATTTTATTTTATTTTTTTAAATAATTTTTTTTTTTTTTAATTTCAATAACCTAAAAACAATAAATTTTATTTCCAATAAAATTTATTTTCAGGGAATTTAATTAATACAAATTTTCCCATACATTTAATAAACTAATAAATTTAATTCTCAAATAAATTTACCAATAAATATACAGAGATGCACAAATATATAAAGAACAGCCATAGCAAAATATTGAAACCAATACCAAACCAGAGGACATTTTCTTTGGCAAAACCCATTTCTCCCAAAACTTGCAATTTCCATGCACAATAAAAATCTTGGCAAAATTTTACCAGAATAACTTTTCCCAATTTTCTCAAAATTTTAATCTACAACACCCAAGAAATAAATTCTTTCCTTAAACTAAAAATTAATTTCAGGAATGGACTTTAGCCAAGAACATGAAATAACTAGAAAGGGTTTTGGATTTGACAACATTTTTAACACACATCATTCAGAAAGAGGGAAGAAATAAAAATATTTTCTTTAAAAACAACCAGAAGAAGCCACCCAACCTGATATAGCTTTCCTGGAAGAACTTTGTTGGAGAGATTGAATCCTTCAACAAGCTTCCAAATAATTTTTCTTCACCAAAATCTCTGCTTCTTTCCTCTGACTCTCCCCCAAAAAGAAAAAGATATCTTCCCTTTTTAACCTAAAATTTTAGGTTGCATATATTTTTCCCAAAAACCCTAATATTTAATTTTAGTAATTAAAAGCAATTTTCTTTTCTTTTCTAATTCCTAACAAGGGGATAAATTAACATGCAATAAGCATGTTGTTCACCAAAAGTGATAACCCAAGACACCTGTAAATCTATCCATGAGATAGTCAATCTCAATCAATGAAACACTTCAGGGCTGGGACAACATAACATAGGATCCTAATGATCCTCCTGCACTTCAGGTTCTGCTAGACCTAGGGGGGGACACCCTTTTGATGCATTGAATACAACAATCACAAACATAAGACTGCATCAACAATGAACAGACAAACCATTCCACAAGCTCACCAAATTAGGTAACATGTACAGATGGGCTGGATCTTATACAAATAATAGGTGAAATAGAGCTTTGGAAGGATAGAACATTAACCCCTAAACATGAAGGGAAATTAGATTTGTCGTTTAAAATATATATCTGAAAACATCCCCAAACTTGCAAGACCAGTGCCTTGTTCATTGGGCAACAGAGTCACAGACAAAACTACAAATATGAATCATAGATGCAAGCTTATTTTCCTTAAACAAAATATTCATGCACCAATATCTTATATTAATGCACTATTTGACTCATTCACAAATTTATCAGATCTGGATACACATTTCATCATTCATGACTGACTACAGAATTTAAAACCTTCCTTGAAGGATACCTATAAACAGTCACACAATTTCCTTAAAATTGACAAATCTTCATCCTCCTTGAGGATTCAATTTATGATAATGAAATGCATACTTAGAGACAATACTGTGAGGAATTTACTCATGCCTAACACAAGCAAGACCTGCAACTAAAATCACATTTACAACAATGCACTGCAATCTCTGTACCCTGAAACCAAAACAGAAGCATTCACAAATCTGGGTCATGATATTCAGAAAGTGGAAGCCATCAAATCTGGAGCATTTTCCAAATTTCTGGAACCCTTACAACTGAGAAGAATTCGGAATAAAAAGAGGAGGGAAGAAAATCAAATCTGCCACTGAATTGCCAAGTGTCTCCTCTCTAACTGAATTTTGTTCCCGTGGAAACTGCCTCCAAAATATCCCACATTTGTCAAGATTAACCTCATAATCAGATTCCTCACTCCGAGAGCTTTCCGGCGATATATAATACTTTATATTTTGGCCAAAATTTAGACCCTGGGCGAATTAATTCCCATTTGTGCTCAATCATTTAAATATTTCGAATTTTAATATAGTCAGAACTATATCATTTATTCATTTCAAATTTGATTTTTGCCTCCATTTGGTCCTAACGCTTTTTCCATGTGGTGGCCTCCGATTGGTCGATGGGGTTGACCGGACGCCACCTGGGATGACACCTCATCATCACCACGTCATCTGCTTCGTCACTGCCACTTGGCCACCACATCATCGCCACTGGACTGCCACCTGTGCGCCAACTGTGTGCCACCTCACTGGGACCCGCTATTGGACTGCCACCTATCACGACACGTGGACGACTCTCGTTCACTTTCTCTATTTCATTGGTTTAACTCGCGTGCATCTTCCCTTCACGAAATAGTGCGCACCGTCGATCCATCTCAAACTTGCTCACTCGTTAACCCGACCTTTCTCTGCAAAATTTCTCCTGTTTGCCTCAGGAAGCGTGCCTACGTGGGGTCCACCTAGTCACCATACAGTCAACTCCTCCGTCGCCTCAGGAAGCGTGCTCGCGCATGGGCCCGCCTTGGGCGCCCATAGGCACCGTCCATCAAATACCAAAAAGTTACACTTCCCAGCCAATGTGGGATATTGCACTTATGCCTGGGACTGTGCATTTTGAAGCTTTTTCTTGAGTTTTAATGGTGTCTTCTGAGTGTCTTCATTTTCTTGAAACCCTTTGTTGCCTTATTTGAAACACCACAAGGGAAAAATATTGGTTTTGCCTCTATGAATGCATTTGTTTCAAATTTTAATAGCATCCAAACATCACTTCTTACACCAGCCAATTTGCATTTTGTTTAAACTTTTAATGGTCTGCTGTTAAACTACCATGCACAGCAGGAAGGAGATTGGCCAAAAAGCTACCAATGTGCATTTATTTATCTATTTGGCCTTTTCAAATGCCAAATTGGGGATTTTTAAATCCTTTCCTAGCCACTAATGCAGAGGGAGGACTTAGCCATGGGCTTGCCAATTTAAATGCTGCAGACTTCAAAACTCCATACAGGGCTGAACTTGCATTTTCTATTTGAATTTCATTGCCTACTGCTAATTGCATTAAAGATTAAAACAAAACTGTTTGTTTTACCAATTACCATGGCTGGGAACATTGGCACTAAACTTGCCAATTGCAAATCTTGAAGTTTTTAATATGTATGCTGAAGGAGGGGGTTTTATACTTGCCAAATACATTTGTTTTAAAACTTTATGTTGTCTCTTTCCATCCACACTCCACGAGCTGCTATTTCATTTTGCCTGGAGTTACATTACTTGGAAGTTTTAATGTTGATGTTGCAATTGGCTGGAGTTTTATTTGTTGCAGTTTAAACTTCAGACTTTCACCATGCCTCACAAGAGGAAGTTAATGCTCTAAATGCATTTGCTTGGAAGCCTTTCATGATGATATTTTAATAGCCATGCGAGGAGGGGAAGTGCTGGTTTTACACCTACCATAATGCCATTTGCTCCTTGTTTCAATGTTTCAAACATCTACTCCAAAACCATTTCCTTCCATTGCATAAGTTTATAAAAGATTGGAATCTCTAATATGCCAATGTAGAACATTCAACTTTGAGTAAGTCATAGCATCAATCACTTTCTTGATTATCTCTAGGGGTTGAAATACTGTGAAATTAGAACATTCCGCCACAAAATTAATGCACAGGCGTGAGCCAGGTCGGGCCCCAAAGTGGGTCTGACTAAAAAAAAAATTCGTTTTCATGCAACTGACCCCTGGAATGCTTCACGGACCTCAAACATACCTCTGGAAATGATCGGCACCATTTTCAAATCATAAAATTGCATTTTACATCCTTCAGGCAATTACGCCACAATTTTCGCATTTAATCGCGAAGACGTAATTTTCAAACCTGTCAAAACACCTTTCTGGAGCTCGCCATCTGACAGACGTGTACTTTGATATACAAGGATGACATCTACCAAACGGTTTCTCAAGACGAGTCCCAAGCGAAGAGATATTAATTTCCGAAAACGGCCAACTGGCTTTGTCGACACTGCGGACCTGATGAAGTCAATGTTCTGGCAACACATGATGCCTTTCTCAAAAATATCAAACGACCTCCGTAGGCCCTCAAATTTGGAACACAGGTACCTTTAAGTACATACTAAAACTTTGGATTCTCAGTTCGATCACCAGACTGACAGGATGCAAATGGTGCGCTCACCAAAACAGCTACATTAACTGATATAACACTGGAGTGCGGATAACTGAATTTGATGGCAAAATGAGCTCTTTTGAAAAACCGATCAAACGGATTGATAAAGGCTTGAAATTTGAAATGTAGCTCACCACTTATACCAACATTAACCCGGAACAAACATTCTGACATGACGCTCACCATGACATTTTTACACGTGTGCAAACATCACAAACTACAAACGGATTGAGCTTTGAAAACTGAGCAAACGGATTCATAAGGACTTGAAATTTTGCACGTTGACTCACATTTATGCATAAAATTCAATCTATTTTGAAATTATTCATGAAAATCAACAGGGAAAAAGATGTAATCACCCAAAGTAGGCTACTCAATAAAATTTGCACTTGTGCCTAGAATGCACTTTCAGCTCACCCCTCGAAATGGGTACCTAGTAAACTTCTCCAAACTGAATTTTGAAAGTTGCAACACACTAAATAGGCCAAATGAAAGGTGTGGGACATGAATCCCGAGCCTTACCCTCCGAAAATCAACCGGCTCCATTTTACCCCCTTGCTAACTAGGCCATTCAAACTGACTTATTTAGGTGCCTTTCTGACATGCAGGGCAAAATTTTGAAATGGGCCTTTAAACTTGATTCAATTTTAATCAGTCCCAACAAAGTAAAAATCATTTTTTTCTTTTCTTTTCTCATGCAAATTAATTAATTTCCTAAAAAAAAAATTACAACAGTACTTTAATTCTAATTTATTCTTTTATTCTTTTATTTTTTATTTTTTTTAAATTCTAGGAAATAATAAATGAAATTAATCTAATTTATTTTTCACTAAAATTTAAATAAGATATATTTCTAATATAATGCAGCTTGCAACTTAATTTAATAACTTCTTTTAATTAATTAAATTTATAATCTCAATGCATAAAATACATAATTCAAAAATACCAACTATGAGATAACTCCATAAATTTAATTAATTAATTAAATCCACTAAACACACAAACTGAGCAAACCTCAAGCAAAGACTTAGAAAAAGTCAAACGATAATACACGAAGGTCGAACAAACTGACAGGAAGACCAACTGACGACACTCACAAGAGTGTAACTGGTTAAAATAGAGTCAACTACTACCTCCTCCACTTCCATCAGACAATATAAGGCACGCTCAGACCTATGAAGCCAAGTGAAGATGATACCCTGTACCTACTTGGTACTTGTACCTGCAATATCCTGCATCACCGAACCACACATGCATATATACAATATAGAAAACATGGCATGCACACCCATGAAGGAGAATCACGACATTCCCTGTCTCATCGGAGTGAGTGAAGGAAAATCGTCCCCTTGCATCCAATACACTCGTAGACATGCAAAATATAATTACACATTGCATAGATAAAGTAAAGTGTCAATACATAGCAATAATCCTTAAAATACCATAAATCACAAGTGCTGAAATACTGCAAATAAATTATGCATCTCATATCTAGATAAAGCATGAAATAGTGTCATATAAGTCCGAATAACACATCATAGTAATGTATCCACTGAAAGTAAACAATAGTAAAATATGAGTCTAATAAGTTCAAACGAGGAGGGGTACTACGTCTTCCTACTTTGAAACTTAAAAATTTGAATGTCTATTCAACTAAGAATGGTTAAGTTATGAACAATTTAACATGTTATGGATTGCTTAAGTTATAAACTTATGAATAACAATTGGTATTCATCTAAATTCTAAGTGTTAAATTTGATTGCTTTGGCAACTTCACCAAATTTTGTGATCATTTTTGTATTGTTATTAATCATAACATGTATGCTTAGAAATGATGGATGACAAGTAATCAATATTGAATTCAATTTCATATTCTACCTCCTTTGCGCTTGGACATTTTTTAACATATAAACACATTGGCAATAGAATTTTCTAAGATTCAATTTATGTAGATGTAATAAGTACAATCAATTATGACTAAACAAATCACTTACTAAGTCTATGATCATACTCAGGTTTACAGAAGCAATAAGACACCTAAGAGAGAACACAACTATGATCACATGAAGGCTTAAAATAAATTTATTAATTTTTGTCTCTCTGTTCATCCTCATTTTCATTTGGATTCATTTACAATTTAGAGTTGTATCTATTACATATTATAGACTTGTTAGTCTATGTTATACGTTCATTAGGACTAACTTAGGTTCATTACTAATGACCTTAATTCACTAGGGTTGTCCTAGATTCATTACAAATCCATTACTTTTAGTAAATTTGTAAAAAAGTTGTAGAAGTTACAAGAAGTTGCAAAAATTGCAAAAAGTTGTAAAATATTGCAAAAAGTTGCAAGGTAGTTGAAATTGCATTCTATTTGTCGTGGGTATGAACCATCAGTGCAAACATGTTTGGGTAGGTAGGTTTCTACTAGGCATGATCTTGTTTTGCTTCCCAATTTTCCTGAACATTTAAGGTCATACCGTAGTGGTGCTATCTCTTAAATGCCTTAAGTTCAAAAAATTGTGAAATTTGACAGGCCATTTCTTGGAATCCATGGCACATATGAATGATCCGTTTGAACCTAAAGGTTCATGTGAGACCCCTTTACAATGACCTATAATTTTTTTTGAAGAATCAAAGCCATTTTCTTAGGGAAGAAATTTTTTATTGATACAAATATCATTAGACGCATGCAATGAAAAGTTGCAACATACCCTAAATTGTGTTTTGTTTGTTGTGGGCACGAACTGCTAGTGAAAACACATTTGGGTAGGTACGTTTATGCTAAGCATGCCACCATTTTTCTTCCCAATTCACAAGAATATTCAGGGCCATATCGTAGTGACGCTATCTCTTAAGTTCCCTAAGTTCAAAAAATTGTCAAAATTTGACAGGCCATTTCTTAGAATATGGGGCACCTATAGGGTCTTGTGAGGCCCCTCTACAAAAATTTATTTCATATTTTGAAGACTCGAAGCCATTTTATTGGGGAAATAATTTCTTTCTTATGCAAAAATTGTTAGATGCATACAATGAAAAGTTACAAGGTAGCCCAAATTTTGTTCTCTTCATCATAAGAATGAACCATCAACATGAACACATCTAGGAGAGCACATCTACACTACACATGAACATGGTTCACACCCTAGCTCTCACAAACTAACTGCACGAAGATGTTAGATTTACAACTCTTATTTTCTTTTAGGTTGGCAAGTAACTTTCATGAAAATATGACAGTCCTAATGAACCTAGGACAACCCTGTTGGTAACAATAATGTAGGAAAACTGAGAGGGGGGGTGAATCAATTTTTCGCCAAACTTAAACAAATTAATCTCAACTTCAGATCGGATCAAGAACAGTAATAGAAAAGATAACCACCACATCAACACCACACATAACACACAAATTTTTGACGTGGAAAGCCCGGTTAAGGGAAAAACCACGGTGGGAACCTACCCACAATATGATGATATGTTGCAGTACAATATGTGAAAATATTATAATGGGGAATGCACATGCATTCAAGAACACTGCCTAGAGCTCACTACTCAAAAACAACAAAGGGCTACAACCCTGGGAAGGCTCACTACCTTACAAAGATCGGACAACAATCCAGATTACATGAACTAAAAGAATAGCATCTCCAAATACCTGATCACAGTTCTGGTTAAGCATGTTGTCTGTAGAACAACACTTCTCTACTCTTCTCCACACTATCAAAAGATGAATTCGCTTGTTCGCACATACAATACTCTCACAGATCGTAGACACAACCACAAAAATACATCTTACATGATTACAACGCTTATTTATACAAATCATTGAAACCTTAACTTTAAGGTCGGCTCAACACATAAGACCTAATTACAAAATTACATCACATGATACAAAAATCAATATGCAGACGAATACAATGTCAGCAAGGACATAGCATGGACCCAAATCAAAACCTTGAATATGCAACACCACTGAATAACTCGCCAAGATCATCCACAACACACAAGAACCGTCGAGTTGGCCAGAAAGTCGTATAACACGGAGAATACCACCAAATTAATAAAACCTTCAATAACACACACCATGATCAATGCAGACTACTAAAATGCATAGAAAATTATCGAAGAACATCAACAAGCAACATGAATTCCTCTGCAATAACCGCAATAATTTGAGAAACTAGAATCATCATCATTTCACCACCAAAGCTCAAGAACACCAACATAACTTACTAACAAACTGAAAGATATGCTTGCGAAGTCCCAAATCATGAACCATCCGAACTGAGGACACACACGAATGTCCCAAACACTCCAAAATCCGTACAACATAAAGAATCAATTCTAGAGTAATACAAACCAAAAATCACAACTCTGCAATATAGATCCAATAGAAAAACCAATCATCACATTGAATCACATAACTCGGTCAAATCACCTCTCAGAGCACTAAAACTCATACTGAATCAACGAGAGATAATTATCTCAAAACCCATTAATCTACATCAACATATCTGCAACCAAACCAACTCTCTGCAACACATGAGCACAAGAATACAAGAATATGTTGACATCAATGACAACAACACATTCCAACAACTCTAATATCCAACAAACCCTAAAAAAATTAGGAGTGCTCTAATGAGCCTTGGACAACCTTAGTGAAAATTCAGTAATAGAAAATGTAGTGCTTGAAATCTACTTTCCAAATATGTAATTTATTTTAATACCCAGATCTTAAAAATGAAGTTTGAATAGGCATTACTAAAACCTATAGTTTAAAATTCACTTTTCAGGACCATACCATTCCCGTGTACGGCAAGCATAATTTGACTTAAATGAAAGTATTTTATAAATCCTTTTGGTAAAAGATATGTAACTCACTCACCTTTGATGAGAATATTTTTTTGTAATTTTTTTCTGCAAATTTTTTTTTGTTAATTTTTTATTGGGCATAATCATTATTTTGAAAAAATCTTGTGTACGGCAAGCATAATTTGACCTAAACTTAACATTTTTTTATTTTTTAAACTATATAGAATTGTCTCTAGTTTGATGCCATATAATTTTTTTTCCAAAAAACCTAGAGACAAAAAAGTTATTAGAAAACTAAAAAACCCTGTTATTTCGAGTTTATGGACCTCTTTCATTAGTAATTATTTAAAAAATAAAAAATATTGATCCATTTTCTGAAAAAAAATTACATATTTAGAATCTAGATAGTCTCTACTATAATGGGTTTTCATTGTTTAAAAAAATTCTGAAAATTTGATGTTTAGATATATTTTTGAAGTCATTATTTTATATGAAGATTGATTTGGCCTTCAAGTTGTAGGTCAAACCAGGTCCAAGCCAAAGGTTTGTTCTCCAAGCCATTTTCCAAGCCAAAACCGAAGCTACAATCGAACCAAAGTTTGAAATTTTTAGAAACGGGATTCCGTTTACGTTTTGTTTTTTAAAATAATTAAAAACACATTTAGCAAACGAGATTCCGTTTTGAAACGAGATCCCATTTCAAAAACAAAACAGGATCTCGTTTCCCTTTTTTTTTAATTTAAAAAAAACAAAAATTAATTTATAAAAAAATAAACAAACTACATATACATGACATATAACATTTAAGTATAAGTCACATTTCCTTTTGTCTTTTTCCTTTTGTTATACTTTAAAAGTTATATTTCATGTATACATTGGCAGGATGTTTGAGAGTGGTTTCAGATCTCTAGGAGTTATAATGCAAATTCTAGATTTTAGAAGATCTTATAAATTGTGACGTAGTAGGACCTATAATGTCATAATACAACCTATTATGTCATAATAGGTCCCATTGTGACATAATAGGTCCTATTGTGACATAATAGATCCTATTATGACACAATACAACCTATTAAGTCATAACAGGTCCTAATATGTCATAAAAACCCTTAAGATGACCTATTATGACATTATACCTCTTACTAGGACCTATTATGACTTAAGACCCCTTAGTAGGACCTATTATAACTTAAGACCCCTTAGTAGGACCTATTATGAATAATATGATCAATTATCACATAATAGGATCAATTATCACATAATATGATATATTATGTCATAATAGGTCCTATAATATCATACGACCCCTTAAGAGGACCTGCCATGTCATAATAGGTCCTATTATGTCATAAGACCCCTTAAGAGGACCTATTATGATATTATACCCCTTAGTAGGACCTATTAAAGGGTATTATGTCAAAATAGGATTGATTATGACATAATAGGATCTATGATGACATAATAGGTCCTATTATGTCATCATAGGATCTATGATGACATAATAGGTCCTATTATGTCATGATAGGTCCTATTGTGATATTATAGGTCATATTATGTTATAAAACCCCTTAAGAGGACCTATTATGACTTTATACCCCTTAGTAGGATTTTTTATGGGGTATTATGTCATAACAGGTCCTATTGTGACATAATTGGTCCCATTATGACATAATCCGACCTATTATGTCATAATAGGTCGTATTATGTCATAAGACCCCTTAAGAGGACCTATTATGACATTATACCTTTTACTAGGACCTATTATGACATAAGACCCCTTAGTAGGACCTATTATGACATAATAGGATCGATTATCACATAATAGGACCTATTATGTCATAATAGGTCCTATAATGTCATAAGACCCCTTAAGAGGATCTATCATGTCATAATAGGTCCTATTATGTCATAAGACCCCTTAAGAGGACCTATTATGACATTATACCCCTTAGTAGGACCTGTTAAAGTCCTATTATGTCATAATAGGACTAATAATGACATAATAGGATCTATGATGATGTAATCGGTCCTATTATGTCATCATAGGTCATATTATGTCATAGAACCCCTTAAGAGGACCTATTATGACTTTATACCCCTTACTAGGACCTGTTAAGGGGTATTAAGTTGTAATAGAACCTATAGTGTCATAATACGACCTATTGTGACATAATAGGTCCTATTGTGACATAATAGGTCCTATTATGACATAATAGGTCCTATTATGACATAATACGACCTACTATGTCATAAGACCCCTTAAGAGGACCTATTATGACATTATACCTCTTACTAGGACCTATTATGACATAAGACCCCTTAGTAGGACCTATTATGACATATGTAGAGAAAGATAAGTTGGTTGGGAGAGAGAGATGGTACATTTAGAGAGAGATAGATAGGTATATATAGAGAAATATAGGTAGGTAAGGGGTAAGGGGAGGTGTATAGAGAGAGTAGAGATAAAGAATAAAGAGTTAAGGACGTGAGAGAGAGGTAGAGACATTTTTAGATTTTGGGAGAGATGGGACAAAGTGAGATAGATAGGTAGAGAGAGGATAGAAGGGACATAAAATTAGAGAGGGAATGAGGGAAGGGTGAAGAGATAGATGGAGATAGATGTTGGTAGGGAGGGAGTGAAAGGTATGTAGAGATAGATAGATAGTATATGTAGAGAAATAAAGGTAGTTAGGGAGTAAGGGGAAGTGTAGAGAGAGATGAGATAGAGAGTAGAGAGTTAAGTATGTGAGAGAGAGGTAGAGATAAGTCTAGATTCTAGGAGAGAAAGGAGAGAGTTAGATAGAGAGGTAGAGAGGAGATAGAGGGGAGGTAAAAGTAGAGAGGGAAGGAGGGAGAGTTTGAGATTTTGAGAGAGAGAGAGAGAGAGGTATATATGTAGAAAAATAGAGATAGGTAGGGAGTGAGGGGAGGTGTGTAGAGAGAGAGGAAATAGAAAGTGGAGAGTTAGGGATGTGAGAGAGAGAGAAAAATAAGATATAGAGGTAGAGAGGGGATAGAGGAAGAGTTATATGGAGAGAGATGAGTCTAGAGCTCAAGAAAGATAAAGAAAGCTATAAAATATTGATAGGAGCCTGCTGATTACTGAAATTTGACTAAGTATAAAAATTTATAAGGTCTTCTAAAATCTAGAATTTGCAAAAATCACTCCTGGAGATTCGAAATCACTTTCAAACATCTTGCCAATATAGATATGGAGGGAGATGAGTCTAGAGCTTAAGGAGGATTAAGAGATTGAGATAAAGAGAGTTAGCAAATATTGAACTGTTGATTACTGAAATTTGATTGTCTGAAAATTTATAAGATCTTCTAAAATCTACAATTTGCATTATAACTCCTGGAGATCTGAAACCACTCTTAAACATCCTGCCAATATATACATGAAATATAACTTAAAGTATAAGAAAGGAAAAAAAGACAAAGAGAAATGTGACTTATACTTAATTACTATATTTCATGTATATATAGCTTGTTTTTTTTTTGGTTTTTTTTTTTAAATTAATTTTTTTTTAAAAAGGGAAACAAGATCTTGTTTCTTAGATCTAGGCTCAGGATCTCGATGCTAAATGGGATCCCATTTCAAATTTTGGCTCAGGATCCTGACATGAAACGAGATCCCGTTTTGTTTCTCATGCATTTCGTGTTATTTGCCATTTTTTTCTAAGTGTAAAACTTCCACACTAAGTTGACACAACTTTGTGCACTTATCCCATTCAAGTTTGTTGATGTTGTGCATAATAATTTCTTTGCATCGGTTATCTGCATTAACTTCCTCTATTTTGGGTTTCCAAACTTCGTGTGTTGGAGGAGGATTTCTGTTGCAAGCTTCTTCATTATGATTTATGCTTCTACATTGAAAAAAAAAATTGATTTCTCGATTTCAACTATGTGTTTCCATACTTCAGCCTTAGTCTTCATATCGATGAAGCTAGGGGGATTGGTGATGTGGATGATCTCAATATGCATAAAATGTATAGAATCATCTTCGCCCATATCAATATTAATTGTTTTCCAGAGGATATCCCCATTGGCTTTCAAACAGTTTTCACTCCAAAATTCGAAGGGGAGATTATAATACCGTAACCACATTGATCCATTAGAGGGAGACATGATTGTGGGATCAAAATTTGGAGACCAATTTTAGAGCTAATTGCACCATAAAAAATTTATCTTTGCATAAAGTAGATTTCTTTTGCATTCGGCCAATGTTCTTTGACCCAGAGCTTGATATCACTTCTCTACTTGTTTTTCCCCAAAAACTGTCCTATGACAGTCGTCTCTCTCAAAATTTCAATGTCTTTGTTTACGATTTCTTCCATGTCCACGGAAATCTGCTGCAAATTTGATGGGGACTTCTATGAAGGGTTTTGAAACCCCCGATTTATCCGCCATGTTGCATAAATCCAAAAATAGATTAATTTTCAATAAATATTAAATATTTTTAAAAATACTTTTTGCTAAATATTACTTATGAGTAATTTATTTTTAATAAATCTATTTTTAAAATTTAAATTTGAAAAATTAAATTAATTATTTTTTAAATTGTTTACTTTCAATAATTATAATTGAATTTTGTATTTTTAATAAATATTGTCTATAAATATTTAGAAATAAATTAAAACAAAGCAACCTATTGTCACTCTTTCATAAGAAAAAGCAAAATAAGCAACAAGGACATTAATATCATGTCAAAAAATGTAAATGAGGAGGAATAATGACTTTTTTTATTGCAAGTACAAATGGAATCAACATCAATCTTTTGTGACAAGTCTACAATTGCATTGTCAAAAAATCATGCATTTCATTAAAGAATCAAACACATTAATACAAGGTTTCTGAAGAAGTTGAAAATACTTTAGAGATCCCTAGAGCACCTACAAGCAAAATACCTGCCACAAGAGAAAATTGGAGACAAAAACACAATAATGACTCTGAAGAAAAAGATTATCATTTAGAGAGGGAATGGAATAAAAAAGTACAATACAATCCTTATAAAAGGAGAATATGCAACCCTAAAGAAACCCTAAAGGGATAAAGTGTATTTAATAATAATTATTAAATGTCTGAGTTTAGCTTAAACGTAGAGTATAATAGACTAATAATTAAATAAATAATTATTAGCTAATACAAGATAACTCTAACACCCCCCCCCCCCCCGCCCTTAAGATGAACCAACTACATGATGAAGGCCAATGCATACCCAATAAGGGCAAAATTAATCTTTTTTTGGCTAGAGCCAAAGTTGTCCAAATTGGACAAATTTTATATGAAAATGGGGGTTTTGGGGTCTTCCGAGCTCAACGGTGAGGTCTGTTTCAGCGCAAAATACCCAAAAATAGGGAAACATCCCAGATCCAAATAATAACTCTGAAAAAACTTGAAACCCTGACCTCCAAAAAATTCTTCTGAAAAATCAGGAACAAATTGCAGCAGATGTAAGCTCTGATACCATGAAGAAGTTGAGAAAAATACAACTTCAGAGATCCCAAGAGCACCTGCAAGCAAAATACCTATCACAAGAGAAGATTGGAGACAAAAACATAATAATGGCTCTGAAGAAAAAGATTATCATTCAGAGAGGGAATGAAATAAAAAGGTACAATACAATCCTTATAAAATGAGAATATGCAACCCTAAAGATGTGCAACCCTAAAGGGATAAAGTGTATTTAATAATTAGAATAATTATTAAATACATTCCATATTATTAAATGCCTAAGTTTAGCATAAGCGTAGAGTATAATAGACTAATAATTAAATAAATAATTATTACCTAATATAAGATAACTCTAACAGTTTCATTGAAACTAAGGAGGTAGGGTTAAATTTATACTTCATGAAAGGAAGAGATTTTGTGTATTCTAAATATTACTTACTATGACAAAATAAAAATTTATTTGAGAGGAGGCAAAAAAAAACAAATTTAGGTCTTAACATCTGGAAAATAAAGTGGTAGAGTTAAATTTATACTTTACGAAAGAAAATATTTTATGTATTCTAAATATTACTTACTATTATAAAATTTATTTGAAAATAGGCAATAAAACAAATTTAAGTCTTAACATAAAAAAGCAAACTTTACTATTAAAAAATAATAATAACAACAGATCAATTTTATGTACCCATACAATTGAGACCTCAAAAATATGGAGTCAAGGTTCACTAGTTATATTTTGTGATTATTATTCCCACATCATAATAATAACACTTTTATCTAATATCAATTGAATAAAAACTTAAGAGACTTTTTCAAAAATAAAAATTGTAAAGCCCAAATAAACTAAGCCAAAATAGGCGTTAATTCATATTGTTAAACTATGAAAGTAGAAAGTTGAAAATAAATCTATCTGTTGTATCAAGGTAGTGCATATTTATTAGTGAGTTATTTGGTGCGTAATGTATACAAAAATTCAAGATTCCTATGCAAAGAAAGTCTGGTAAAGCATTCGATGCTATCATGTCGTATTCATTGGAGAGATATTCGGTGATGGTGGAAATATCTGCTATTAAATTTGAAAGAGGATATTATTCACTGAAGGACCTTAATGCAATTCTATGTAGCTAGGAATGCAATTCTCAAACCATATTGACTGAAGTGATGTTAATACGATTTTGGGAAGCATCTGTTAATGCAATTCTGACAATTCTTATTGATTGAAATAGATTATGGTAGTCGATTTAGCATTTGGGTAGATTGACAAGAGGAGGAAGCAATTTGTCGTTCGCGCTTGGTCCATTCTTCACAATAAATACCAAGTTAAATCCAAAGTTTGAATGAAATTTGAAATGGAAATGCACAAACCATACTCCTGTTATATATTGACAGAACAAAAGCAAACAAATTATAATTCCTACATAGGAAGAACAAAATACATTCATATTAGATTCAAAAATTTGAGTACGTATTGAACTACATGGATTGTTAGCTTTGAATTTGATAGCTTCCCACCCACCAGTCGGAACTCCAATTGTATTGCGTCGTGGATGATCCGCCAGGTTGAGATTCATAGGATCTTTTGGGGGATCATATTTACCAAATCCTTGTCCCACAACATAAAAATCAAACCCATGAATATGTACAAGATGGTCGCTTTCATTGCTAAGAACGTTGGTGCCCTGTAATTGAACACAATCACGAATGAAATGTTATTGAAGCTTCCAACTAAAAGGTTTCTTAGGAATAATGAGGGTGATCGAACCAGTATCAGAGCATGGATATAAGTCTCTTGGTTGACTATTAATGGTATATGCATTTGAGGCTTGTAGCTACCCTATTTGAATACCCTGGTTTAATACATCTACAATATTCACATTCCACCATTCGCCTGTGCATCATTGTACATTGAAAGCGTCAAATAGAAACAAACAGGGGAAAATGGTGGGAAAGAACGAAAAATGGTGAGAGGAAAAACCCAACCTGAAAACAACCGCAGTTTCACATCGTGAGACAATTTTCTCGTGGTGAGGTACCCCCACAAGGGATAGCCTATCGGCTTATTAGCATTCCCTTCTCACTAAACAAATATAAATAGAATATTACTACATTTATTTATCATTCACAATGTTTAAATATTATATGTGTATTAGTTTGTTTGTTTGTTTTTGTTTTTTTTTTTCTTTCTTGTTAAAAATAATCTAGAATGAGTTTCTAGGGCCACCAAAATATTTTGAAACTAGTTGTTAACTATGTCTGTGATAAAAAGTAATTTAAATACATATTTTTAAAGAACTTGTCTTCTTTTAGCACATTCTACCAATTCAGATTGTCCTAAAGAAAACTTGCATAATCATAGTATATTGAATACTACTATTCCACCAACTGCTTGCTACAAATTTTCTATTATGTATCACCAAGAATAACAAAAAAAAATAGCAACCAAAACTTAACAACTCTCTCTCTCTCTCTCTCTCTCTCTCTCTCTCTCTCTCTCTCTCTCTCTCTCTCTCTCTAAAATGCTCCAAAAAAATTTGACTCATACCTAAACCAAACTCAACAATAGCTTCAAAAACATCCTATAGAGGTTCTATCTTATATTGTATCTTTATATGATGAGATAGTTAAATTACATATATATGTATGTATGTATGTATGCATATACAAATATATAGGTATAGATATAGATATGTATATGCATACAAACATATATATTATTTAACTACCCCACTATATAAATATACAATATAAGATAAAATCTTTATCGGAGTTTATTGTGTTTGGTTTAGGTATGGGTCAAATTTTGAAGGCATAAGCAAAGTGGGCATTGTGTGAGCTTGAATTTCATCCTTAGAATATTGCCTGCAATAAGTTAGTTTCACAAAATACAATGGAAATGCATACAGGAAATCCAAAATCCACCAATGAAACTACATGAAATAAATATTAAAATAAAACACTATTTCACCTTCATGGCTTATGTCTCATTGTTTCCTAACTCCACTATTCCTGGTTGCAGATGGTGTGCTCTCAGACAATGCATTGTTGGCCTCCAAGATGGCATATGAAGAATGGACTGATAACTTGTAGTTAACTGATTGTATGATATGCAAAGCTACATGATTATGCTAAAATGATTATTGTGAGATTTTGCCAAGATCAAGAGGCAATGGAAAGCACAAATAAGAGAGAACAAAATAGATGATAGAAATAAACTATATTCTATCAAGATGAAAAATATGATCAACTGGATCATTAAGCATTACATACAATGAATATGAGTCTGCTTATATAGGAAAGGCTATATAGATATGTGAGCACACAAACATGACATGTGTCTCAATAAGAAACAAGGGTAGGTAGGAAATAGGTGTGGGTAGGTAGGAGAAACAATATAATATTCCACATGAGGTGGATCACCCATTGAAGGTGGAATTATCACTCCACAATAAGTGGATATAATAAAGTAGTAACAAGATCAACACCATAAAAGGTGGAATTTCTCCTACACACACTATCCCAATGTGGCACAAACACCCAAATGTCTCATACCCAAACTACTATGAAATGCATTTCCTAAGTAAACTTAAGTAAGTGTAATAATATCCATGATGAATAATTATTTACACCAACACCCCCTCTTAAGTGCAACTTAGGGGAATGCACTTAAGTCTACAATGCAACTAAGTAATGCAAGATGGGTCCCGGCTACTTGGCCATGTTAGGTACCCATGTACAAATTCAAATGCATAAAACCAATGCAATGAAATCTCTCACAAAGTGGGGAAAGAGAGAAAAACCAATGGGAAAAAACCCTCCCCCAAAAGAGAGATGAAAACTATATACAAAGATCTCTCATAGAAGTATGTGAAGGACAAAACCCCATGTGAGGAAAAATTCCCCCCCATATGAGAGAAGAAGAGAAGCTAGGAAGCCCCCCCCCCCAATGTGGAATCTGCACCAATGATAGAAGCTCGAAGATGAAAGAAGAAACTGCTCCATGAACGTCGAACAACATTCCTCCCCTTAGGAAGAAACAAAACCAAAGGTGTATCCATGAAGTCTCCCCAACCATGAAGGGAAGATGAAGCAAAAATACTCATGATGAAAGAAATCTCTGAAAACTGCTCAAGTGTCCCCATGTCGATGCTGAAAGGTACCCCCTACAAAGGTGGTAAATTGTGCCACACTGCTGAAAAAGGCACTCCAAGATCTACTGGAGATGAATGTAGAATAATATCCAAAGACTCATATGTCTCCTCAAAAGATAAAGAGACATCCTCCAAGTGTTGTACAAAAGTATCCACAATCATCTCAACCTCTAAAGATTGATCATGTAGAGAATGCACAAGAGGGTCAGAGTGTTCCCTCGCAATAATTGAAGAAGGATCATCTTCATCAAAGAGAAGATGAATGTCATCAATGGTGTCTCCCAAATCTACAATGTAGGATTTCATAAACAAACCTGCAATGTCTGTCAAGTAACCATCCCATGAATCTAAAGCTAGAAGACAATGAATATCCTACTGCACTGAATCACATGAAGGCAAAACTGTCGCACTATCTGCATCATCAGGTGCAATAGGTGATGTGATATCAATATGAGGAGATGAAATACAAGACTCAAGAACGGGGTCACATGTGAGAATCCCCATGTTCAAGTGCCCAAAGTTCTCCTCAAAAACTGAACCATCACAAGAAGTGCGATCATCATGTGTAGAATCATCAAATGTGAAATCATCATCATCAACAAAATCTAAAAAGGAGTATAACCGAGATGCATGATAAACCACCCCAGTCACAATGATATCTCTAGTCTCCAAGTCTGGAATGAGAATTGACTCAGGTGTGAACTCCACAGTTTTCCTAGTTGCCCCATGTGTGATTTGATAGATGGAAAGAAGATTATTTGTCAAGTGGGGTACACACAACACATCATTGAAGGAGTTATCCCCAATGACAATAGATCCTTTCCCAATCACATCCATGTATGTATGATTGCCCATCAAAATTTGCGGCATGTGGCAAGGCTCAAATGTAGAAAACATAGATTGTGAAGATGCCATATGATGAGAAGCCCCTGAATCTAGAAGCCATCTCCTTGAATCATGACTTGTAGTAGCACAAAGAGCTTGTCCCTTTCCTTTATCTATCCCAAAAGAGTGATCCTTTTCTTTATCCTTGGAAGAAGAAGCTGATGTAGACATTCTAGAAGGTAGGTTGATTCTATTCTTCTCAAGAAGATTCTTCAACTCATCAATATCCTTCTTATAACAATGATGTTCATCATGTCCTGACTTCTTGCAATATCCACAAAAAAGATTATCCTTATATGATTTCCTCTTAGGTAAGAATGGTGAATTACCTTGTTGTGGAGAGGAAGATTGTGCTCCATCTTGTTGTGGTTTAGACTTAGGTTGCTTTTGATTCTTGCCTTTTCCTTGATTACTTTGATTCCCTTTGTTAGCTACCAAAGCTTGTGACTTTGAAGATTTGAGAATCCCCATCGTGTTCAACTTAGATTGCTCAAATATCAACATCTCCATGAATGAATCAAATGAGGGAGAAGTGTATGAGGAACCTTGAGCTAACCTATGGGTGTGAAAGCTAGATACAAAGGTTGCATACTTTGAAGGAAGCTTGTCCAACAAGTTATAAACCAATTGAGCATCCTTTTTGTCAATTCCAAAATCCTTTAGCTTTTCTCTTAGCTCAGTTGCTTTTGTGACATAATCTTGGATTGTATCAAAATCCTTGGGATCCAAAGTTGTGAGTTCACTATCAAGCTTGTAGCCCTTAATCTCATCAACTTGACCATACAATTTCTTAAAAATATCCCAAGCCTCTTTAATTGTTGTACACTTATCAATGTGAAAAATAAGGTCATCTGATACATACTTTCTAAGTGTTCCAAGTGCCATAGCATTCTTAGTAAGCCATTAAATTTGAGCATTAGGATCAGCCTTAGGACCAAGTGGTGTTGTAATAGTTTCATTTACATAATGAATGAGTCATTTTTCCATTAGTTTACTCCATGCCTTAATTTTCCATGATGCATAATTATGAGGAGTTAAAAGTGAAAATTTAGGAGAACCCATAGCACCAAAATGAAAAAACACAAGATAGAGAGAGGCACAATCACACAAGACACCCCCCCCCAAAAAAAAAAAAATACTCAATCAAGAAATCCCCTCAAAATGGTGATTTTGGCACTTTATACTTGGTGCATATACAATGGGCCACTTGCAAAACAAGGTAAAGTGGACTTCTGATTTCAATTTACATTTTCTCAAAATGAGATCTAAGAGACTTCAACAAATACTGCTAGTGATCTAAACTGAGATCCAAGCAAAATGCAAGTACTAAATATGCCAAAAATGGCCAAATACTGAAAGTACAATTTCTACTTAAAATCACTACAAACAAATGGCAGATTGTGAAAGTAGATGAAAAAATATGCACTTTCAAAAAAAACGGCACCTGAAAAGGAGTCCATATGAGCCCAAACGAAGCCTCCAAAGTTGTAAAAATCAAGATTTCACGATTTCTGAAAAACTTGTATCCAAAAATCAGAAAAATCCTACACCACTGTACAAATCATGAAATTCTACACCAAAACAAAAAATAATTCTCGAAAAAACGATTTTGGATGAGTGAGATATCGCTATTTGAAAATTGCCTACAAAATTATAATTTCTAGAAAATTTCCGTCGCAGCGTCAAACTTCAAATGCCTCTAGATTTGGCCTTCGAAGTCCGATTTGGATGAAACAAAAGGCAAAATTGACTTTCTTGGTCCTCCTCAATCCAATGGTAACCTCAGATTTGACCCATCAAGCTTCAATAAAAACCTGCAATAGAAAGATCCAAAATGCAAACCCCAAATCGCATCAAATTTCTCTCAATTAACAAACCAATGACACTCTAATGGATCTGATACCATGTGAGACATGGACCAACTCTGATACCATGTGAGATTTTGCCAAGATCAAGAGGCAATGGAAAGCACAAATAAGAGAGAACAAAATAGATGAAATAAACTGTATTCTATCAAGATGAAAAATATGATCAACTGGATCATTAAGCATTACATACAATGAATATGAGCCTACTTATATAGGCAAGGCTATATGGATATGTGAGAACACAAACTTGACATGTGTCTCAATAAGAAACAAGGGTAGGTAGGAAATAGGTGTGGGTAGGTAGGAGAAACAATATAATATTCCACATGAGGTGGATCACCCACTGAAGGTGGAATTATCACTCCACAATAAGTGGATATAATAAAGTAGTAACAAGATCAACACCATAAAAGGTGGAATTTCTCCTACACACACTATCCCAATGTGACACAAACACCCAAGTGTCTCATACCCAAACTACTATGAAATGCATTTTCTAAGTAAACTTAAGTATAGTGTAATAATATTCATGATGAATAATTATTTACACCAACAATTATTCTATATGATTATATTGCTAAAATGATATTTTCTATTTGCTAATTGCTTCAAAAAACCACGGACGCATATGATTGATTGAAAACTATTTTTGAAGACTATTGATTTTCTAACTCTCTCTCAACTGAAGCTCTTGATTTTATAGACTTTGAGAGGATTAGATGATGTGGCTCAAATCAACGGTCATGATCAGATCTGCAATTTTGAATGGCTATGAACAAAGGTGAAGGTTGAGAGAAAGGGGGAAGGAGAAGACAAGTGTCACTCATCTCACCTTGACTGGGTTGCTTACTGAGAGAATCTAGGGATGGTTGGAGGAAATTTACGCATGGTAGGACAAGTGGACTTAAGTCCTTCCCAAGATGTAGGGGGTGTTGGAGAGAATATAGGAAATGGTTATGAAATGTGTGTACGTACACAATTTCATTAATTTTGAAAGTTGAGGATAAATGATGAATTAATATTTAAGGAATATTAATTTCCTTAGACACATGTTTGATGAGTTGGCAAAGGGAAGTTGAAGTGGAGATGTAGGGTGAGTTGGATAAAGGGATTAAATAATTTAGGAAATCATTTAATATTTGAGACTATAGGATAGGAGAATAACCATTAAATATTGGATATTTAATTGATTAGAGAAGATAATTAAATATTCGATATTTAATTAAACTTAAGGAATAGGATAATTAAATATTAGATATTTAATTAATTAGAAGAATAGGATAAATGAATTAATTAATAAAATATTAATTAATAGAAAGACACGAAATGATTTAAATGAATTAATCTTTTCAAATTAACTATTTAATAGACGAATAATTATTAAATAAATATAAAATATTTATTTAATTGTTCATAGCCAATTTTAGGTGTATACATTTTGCCCCTCTTTGAAATGATGTCAAGACAACATTGTTTCAAAGATTAAATCAAGTCTTGATAGTGCGCCTGATAGAAATTGAAAATCCAAATTGTGTGCCCCCTCAGGAGATTGATCATGAAATTGTCAAAAAATTTAGTTTGAATGATTAATCTCGTGATTGTGAGATTTTGCCAAGATCAAGAGCTCAATGAAATGTACAAAATAGAGACAAAATATAGGACAAGAATAAACTGTATTCTCATCAATAGAAAATGATCAATAATGTCAATTACATACAATGTAGATGAGCTTGCTTATATAGGCAAGGCTAGGGATATGTGAGCACACAAACATGACATGTGGCTCAATAAGAAACAAGGGTAGGTAGGAAATAGGTGTGGGTAGGTAGGAGAAATAATATAATAGTCCACATGAGGTGGATCACCCACTAAATGTGGAGTGTAACAACAAGATCAACACCATAAAAGGTGGAATTTCTCCTACACACACTATCCCAATGTGGCACAAACACCCAAGTGTCTCATACCCAAACTACTATGAAATGCATTTCCTAAGTAAACTTAAGTAAGTGTAATAATATCCAAGATGAATAATTATTTACACCAACAGTGATAATATGATAAAAAATTTAGTCAATTAAATTCATTTGTAAAAAACAAATTAAATTGCCCCATTGGAAACTAATTACTCTTCAAATAGTAAATATAAAATTAACCAAGGCTAATTTTAACTTCATTATTATCCTTGTCAGCTTTTGGAGAGAATATTTCTTGCTGAGGTGGCGAAATGGTGATTCCCGTGGAGAACCATCGATTTGAACATGTGCAACAATATCAGTGACTGGTCAAGTATGGTTATTCGGTATGTTTCCTATCCCAAGCTTTGTTTTCAAGTTTTCATTCAAATTTTCATATTTTAGGCTCGTTTATGAATTTTTTTGAATTTTTGTGATTTTAGATTAGTGCAATTTCCTTTAGCCCATATATGTCATTTCGTTTAGCGCAAATGCTTGATTTAGCGCTTTTGCTTTGTATGTTAGCGCAAATGCATAGATTGTTAGCGCTTTTGTGTGTTTTAGCGCTTTTGTTTGATTTGTTAGCGCAAATGCATGAAATGGTAGTGCTTTTGCGTAGAATAGCACATATGCATTGTTGTTTAGTGCATATGCTTGATAGGATAGCGCTTTTGATTAAAATAGCACATATGCATCGTTGTTTAGCGCATATGCTCAAAAAGATAGCGCTTTTGTTCAAAGTTGGTATTTTTGATAAGTGTGAAGGTTTAAAATCACTTTTGATGATTAGATTTAACATGTGTAATACGCATTGTTGATAAAATAGAGTCTTGATTGAGTGATTGTATGATTGATAGATAGCTTTGATTGCTCGATCGAGTAGCTTTGAGTAGCTTGATTGATAAAGTAGCTCTGATTAGCTTGAGTGATAAATTGGATAATTTGAGTAGCTTTGATTAGCTTGATTGATAGATTTGATGATTGAGTAGCTTTGTTTAGCTTGATTGATAGATAGATGATTGAGGGGTATGTGCACCAGGTTGTGGTACCAAAAGGGGGTCTTAAGGTGCCACTTTTTTCTAAAATCAAAAAAGTTTGAACTTCAACGACAAATTGAAGATAGTTAGACTCCAAATTTGAAGATGCAACAAGAACAAGAGTCAGAGTGCTTCGAGTCTTCTTTCTAAACTACTAATTTTTTTTGAAAATGGTGGAGATTAAGGGCTTCAAAAAGGGGGGCCACAAAAAGTGGTCTTGTTTTAATGCAAAAAACATAACAGTGTCTGTTGTGGCCCCCCTAAAATGTTAACTTTTTTTTTGAATTTTTAAAATCGCTTCAGTGAGAAATTAGCTAACACCTTGTATTTTATGCCAGATTTTTCAGCTAATTTTTTAATGAGTATATGATTTTTTACTAGTTTTTGAAGTGGACACATCCTGAAAAATATAAATTTGAGCGTGCTCCCCCCTAAAATCATTAATAACTAATCAAAAATGAATTTTTTTTTTTTTTTAATTGTGTAGAATGGAGTCTAGTTTCTAAAAATGTAAGTTTCTTCAAAATCCGATGAACGTGTAAAAAACTATATCCAAAATAGTGCATGTTGGTTTTTTACCAAAAATGAACACACTAACAAAAGAAATTATAGATGAAAGCCTTAACGAAATCAAAATGTGAAAATAATTACATGCTTGGATAGCTAAGAGAGAGATCGAGGTCTCTATGGTATTTTTTTCAATTTTATTGAAACACGTGCAAACCTGATGGAGAGCACGGCCAAAAATATGTGAAAATTTTCTAATCCTTTGTTAAAAACATGTCTCAGGCCTGAAATGGTCATCCCCCTTTAGGTTGGATGCCCAAGTACAATACAACCCAAAGGGTTGGTAGTTCCCAATGCAGACCATTTGGCGAGCGCCAAATATGGCGCTTGCCAAATGAAAAAAATTGACTTTTCCCATTTGGCACGCACCAAATGAGAAAAGTCAACTTTTTTCATTTGGCGCGCGCCAAATGTCTTGCATTGTCCAATTTGAAGGTTTTGTGATGCAAATATATACATGAAATATAATAGTTAAGTATAAGTCACTTTAAGTTATATTTCATGTATATATTGGTAGGATGTTTGAGAGTGGTTTCAACTCTATAGGAGTTATAATGTAGATTCTTGTTTTTAGAGGATCATATTGACTTTCATACTTAGTCAAATTTCAATAATTAACATTTTCCTATTAGCACTCTTTAGATCCATATCTCACTATCTTTATCTTCCCTAAACTCTACACCTATCTCTCTCCCTCTCGTGTCTCTCTCACTTCTTTCTCCCCTCTCTAGGTATATCCTACCCTCTCTACCTTTCATCCCTTCCTTGTACCCTAATTTATATCCTTGACTCCCTTCCTCTCTCTTCTCTCTCACTCTCTTATTATTTCTCTCCCCTCCCACTCATTTCTCTTGTTCACTACCGATCCCTTCTATCCTCTCTCTCCCCATATATAGGGCTCTCCTTCCCTCCCTATTCACCTCACTACCTCTCCCTCCCTATATTATTACCCACCTCTCTCTCCCCCTCTAGGTTTCTCACTTATCTAATTATCCACCCTCTAGTTATCTCCCTCCCTCTCCACCTTTCTCCCCCTTTCCCTTGCCCCTATCTGTTTATGAACACTCTCCCTCTCTTCTCTCTACAAACCTAGATCCATCTCCTCATTCTCTAGGTATCTTGCTCCCTCCATTTCTACCTCTCCATCCATCCCCTCTTACTCATCTCTTTTTTCTTCTATCTCTTCTCTTCTCTCTCCCTTCCCTCTCTAGATCTCTCCCTTCCTTTCTTCCCATCTCCATTTATATATCCTTCCCCCACTCTCTCATTATCTCTCTATCTCTCTTATTATCTCTCTTCATTGTCTAGTTCATTAACTCTCCAACCCACCCTCTCTCCCCTCTCTAGGTTTCTCCCTCCCTTCCTCTCCACCTATCTACCTTTGCATATAGGTCTTGTTACCCACCTCTCTTTATCCCCCTCTATCTATCTCACTCCTCTTTTGAAATCTAGGTCTCTTGCCTATCTATATGTCCCCTCTATAGTTATCTCTCTCCCTCTCTATCTCTCTTCCCCTCCTCCTTAATATACGACCCACAACAACACCGAGTGGTGTCCTAAGGGGTCATAAGACACCATATGACCCCTAACAACACCTAAAGAGTCATATGGTGCCCTAAGGGCACACCATATGACACCTTAGGACACAATACAACTCATAATGACACCATATGATGTCCTCAGGGGTCATATGTTGTCCTAAATGGTCATAGGACATCATATGACCCCTTAGGATACAATATGACCCCTAATGACACCTAAGGGGTCATATGTTGTCCTAAGGGGTCATATGACACCATATGACCCCTTAGGACATAATATGACCCTTAACGACATCTAAGGGATCATATGGTGTCCTAAGGGGTCATAGGACACCATATGACCTCTTAGGACACCATACAACCCATAACGATACCATATGGTGTCCTAAGGTGTCATAGGACACCACATGACCCCTTAGGACACCATATGACCCATAACAACACCATATGGTGTCCTAAGGGGTCACAGGATACCAGATGATCCCTGCGGACACCATATGACCCATATTGACACTATATGGTGTGCTAAGGGGTCATATGGTGTCCTAAGGGGTCATAGGACACCATAAGACCCTTTAGAACACAATATGACCCCTAATGACACCTACGGGATCATATGGTGTCCTAAGGGGTCATAGGACACCATATGACCCCTTAGAACACAATATGAACCCTAACAACATGTAAGGGGTTATATGGTGTCCTAAGGGGTCATAGAAAACTATATGACCCCTTAGGACACCATATAACCTAGAACAACACTATGTGGTATCCTAAGGGGTCACATGGTGTCCTAAGGGATCATAGGACACCATATGACCCCTTAGGACACCATACAACCCATAACGACACCATATGGTGTCTTAGGGGGTCATAGGATACCATATGACCAATTATTACACAATATGATCCCTAATGACACCTAAGGGGTCATATGGTGTCCTATGGGGTCATAGGGCACCATATGACCCCTTAGGACACAATACAATGCATAACAACATCATATTGTGTTGTAAGGGGTCATATGGTGTCCTAAGGGGTCATAGGATACAATATGACTCCTTAGGACACAATATGACCCCTAACAACCCCTTAGGGGGTTATGTGACACCATATGACCCCTTATCACACTATACGACCTATAATGTCACCATATGGTGTCCTAAGGGGTCATATAGTGTCCTAATGGGTCATATGACACCATGTGACCCCTTAGCACACCATACGACCCATAATGACACCATATGGTGTCCTGAGGGGTAATAGGACACCATATGACCCTTTAGAACACCATACGGCCCATAACAACACCATATGACCCCTTAGGACATCACATGACCCATAACGACACCATATTGTATCCTAAGGGGTCATATGGTGCCCTAAGGGGTCATCGGACACCATATGACCCCTCAGGACACCATACGACTCATAACGACACCATATTGTATCCTAAGGGGTCATATGGTGTCCTAAAGGGTCACGGGACACAATATGACCTCTAACGGCCCCTTAGGGGGTCATAGGATACCATATGACCCCTTAAAACACTATATAGCCCATAACAACATAATATGGTGTCCTAAGGAGTCATACAACACCATATGACCCCTTAGCACACCATACGACCCATAAAGGACACCATATGGTATCCTTCATCTGACACCATATGACTCCTTAGGACACCATGTGACCCATAAAGACACCATATGGTGTCCTATGGGATCATATGGTGTCCTAAGGAGTCATAGGACACCCTATGACCCCTTAGGACACAATATGATCCCTAACAATACCTAAGGGGTCATATGGTGTCCTAGGGGTTCATGGTGACCTTGAGAATTGAGAGAGACAATAAGAGAGTAAGGAATATATATATGAGAGAGTCATATGGTGTTTTATGACCTTAGGACACCCTATGACCCCTTAGGACACAATATGATCCCTAACAATACCTAAGGGGTCATATGGTGTCCTAGGGGTTCATGGTGACCTTGAGAATTGAGAGAGACAATAAGAGAGTAAGGAATATATATATGAGAGAGTCATATGGTGTTTTATGACCCCTAACTACACCATATGGTGTCCAAAGGGGTCATATGGTTTCCTAAGGGGTCATATGATGTCCTAAGGGGTCATATGGTGTTCTATGACCCCTTAGGACACCACATGACCCCACATGACACCATATGACCCCTAATGACACCATATGATGTCCTAAGGGTTCATATGGTGTCGTTAAAGATTATATGGTGTCACATGGGGTCATATGGTGTTCTATAACCCCTTAGGGCACCATATGACCCCTAACAACACCAAATGGTGTCCTAAGGGGTCAAATGGTGTCTTATAGGGTCATATGGTGTTTTATGACCCCTTAAGACACCATATGACCCCTAACATCATCATATGGTGTCCTAAGGGGTCACATGGTGTCCTAAGGGATCATAGGACACCATATGATCCCTAACATCATCATATGGTGTCGTTAGGGACATATGGTGTCCTAAGGGGTCATATGGTATTCTATGACCCATTAGGACACCATATGACCCCTAACAACACCATATGGTGTCGTTAAGGGTCATATGGTATCCTAAGGGATCATAAGGTGTCCTAAGGGGTTATATGATGTTTTGTGACCCCTTAGGACACTACCTGACCCCTTAGGACACCATATGACCTCTAAGAACACTATATGGTGTCCTAAGGGGTCGTATGGTGTTGTTAGGGGTCATATGGTGTCCTAAGAAGTCATATGGTGTTCTATGACCCCTTAGGACACCATATGACCCCTAATGACACCATATGGTGTCTTAAGGGGTCATTTGACATCATTAGGGGTCATATAGTGTCCTAAGGAGTTATATGGTGTTCTATGACCCCTTAGGACACCATATGACCCCTTCAGACACAATATGGTGTCGTGAGGGGTCATATGGTGTCGTATGGGGTCATATGGTGTCCTGAGGGCTCGTATGGCATCCCAAGGGGTCATAGAACACCATATGACCCCTTAGGACACCATATGTTGTCATTAGGGGTCATATGGTGTCCCAAGGGGTCATAGAACACCATATGACCTCTTAGGACACTATATGGTGGCGTTAGGAATTATATGGTGTATGGGGTCATATGATGTCCTAAGGGGTCATAGAATACCATATGACCCCTTCTGACACCATATGACCCCTTAAGAAATCATATGACCCCTTAGGACACCATATGGTGATGTTATGGGTTATATGGTGTCCTAAGGGGTCATAGAATACCATATGACCCCTTAGGACACTATATGACCCCCCTTAAGACACCATATGAACCCTTAGGATATGTCATATGGTGTCCCAAGGGGTCATAAAACATCATATGACCCCTAATGACACCATATGACTCATAACAACACCATATAACCCTCAGGACACCATATGGTGGTCTTAGGGGTCATATGGTGTCCTAAGGGGTCATATGACATCCTAATGGGTCATAGAATACCATATGACCGCTTAGGACACCATATGACCCCTAACGACACCATATGGTGTCTTAAGAAGTCATATGGTGTCCTGAGGGGTCATATGGTGTTTTGTGACCCCCTAGGACACCATATGACCCCTTTTAACATCCTAGTACATGACATGACCACTTGTGACACCATATGACCCCTCAAGACACAATATGGTGTCGTTAGGGTTCATATGGTGTCCTAAGGGGTCATATGGTGTCGTTAGGGATCATATGGTGTCTTAAGGGGTCATATGGTATTCTATGACCCATTTGGGCACCATATGACCCTTTAGGACATCATATGACCCCTAACGACACCATGTGACCCCTTAGGCACCATATGAGCCCTAATGACACTATATGGTGTCGTTATGGGGCATATGGTGTCATAAGGGGTCATAGAATACCATGTGACCCCTTAGGACACTATATGGTGTTATTAGGGGTCATATGGTGTCATTGGGGGTCAAATGGTATCCTAACGGGTCATATGATGTCCATAGGGTTCATACAACACCAAATGACCCCTTAGGACACCATATGACCCCTTAGGACACCATATGGTGTCGTTAGGGCTCATATGGTGTTTTAAGAGATCATATGGTATCCTAAGGGGTCATAGAACACCATATGACCCCTTAGGACACCATATGACTTGTAATGACACCATATGTTGTCCTAAGAGGTCATATGGTTTCCTAAGATAGATAGTAATGATTTCCTAAAGGGTTATATGGCCCACCATGCTCCTACACATACCCAGATGGGTTATATAGAGATATAAGATACCTAGAGGGGGAGAGAGGCATGAGAGACCTAGATAGGGTGAGAGAGAGAGAGGGTTGAGATAGATGGAGGGGGGTAGAGAGAGGTTGGTAACGAGATATGGATGGATATGTAGAGAGGTGGAGAGGGAATGAGGGAGAAACCTAGAGAGGGTTAGAGAGGGTGTGATGGAAATCTGATGATGTAGATGATAAAGAGAGAATATGAATTAGTAGGGAAAGGAGAGAGAGATGGGATGAAGAGGGAGAGGGGGATAGAGAGGGAGAGGGGAAGAAAATAATAGAGATTCCTATAAATTGGAGGGAGGGATAAGAGGAGAGATGAAAGAATAAAGAGAGAGAAGAGTATGAGGGGATTGCGGGAGAGGTAGACATGGAGGGACTACAAGACCTAGGGAAGGAGATGATGCAGAGGTGGGGGGAAAGTGAGAAGAGGATGAGAGAGTTCAAAAATAAATAGGGGTAAATGGGGAGGGAGATGTAGGGGAAGGGAGAGGGAGAGAACTATATTGGGAAAGAGAGATGAGAGACCTAGATGACAAGAGAGAGGAATGAGATAAGTAGAGGGGGGAGAGAGAGGTGAGTAATGAGACATGATGTAGAGGTAGATAGGTGGAGAAGAAGGAAGTGGTAAACCTAGAGAGGTGAGAGAGAGTTGATGACCTAGAATGTAGAGAGAGAATAAAAGAGGAAGAGAGAATTAAAAAGTGGGGGAGTGAGATATATATGGGGATATGTATGGATGGAGAGGTAGAGAGAGAGGGGAAGAAATGAAGGGAGAGACCTAGAGAAGGGAGGGAGGGAGAATAGAAGAGATAGAAGAGCAAAGAGAGGAGTAAGAGGGGATGGATGGAGAGGTAGACATGGAGAGAGTGAGATACCTATGGAAAGAGGAGATAAAGAGGTTAGGGGAGGAAGAGAAAAGAAGGGAGTTCATAAAGGGATAGCGTTAAGGAGGAGGGAGCGAGAGGTAGAGAGGGACATAGAGAACTATGGAGGGGGCATGTAGATAGGTGAGAGACCTAGATGGCCAGAGAGGAGTGAGATAGATAGAGGGGGATAAAGAGAGGTGGGTAACGTGACCTATATGCAGAGGTAGATAGGTGGAGAGGAAGGGAGGGAGAAACATATAGAGGGGAGATAGGGTGGGATGGAGAGGTAATGAGCTAGACAATGAAGATAGAGAATAAGAGAGGAAGAGAGAAGACGAGAGAGTGGGAGAGGGAGATAGAGAGGGAGAGAGGAAGAAAGGAAGGTAGAGACCTAGAGAGGGGAGGGAGGGAGAATAGAAGAGATAGAAGAACAAAGAGATGAGTAAGAGGAGATGGATAGAGAGGTAGACATGGAGGGATTGTGAGACCTAGAGAATGAGGAGATGGAAAGGTTTGGAGAGAGAGAGAGATAAGAGAGGGAGAGAGTTCATAAATAGATATAGGTAAGGAGAAGGGAGAGAAAGGTGGAGAGGGGGGAGAGAACTAGAGGGTGGACAATTAGATAAGTGAGAAACCTAGAGGGGGAGAGAAAGGTGGGTAATAATATAGGGAGGGAGAGACAGTGAGGTGAATAGCGAGGGAGGGACAACCCTAGTTATGGGGAGAGAGAGGATAAAAGGGATAGGTAGTGATGAAGAGAAAGGAGTGGGAGGGGAGAGAAACAATAAGGGAGTGAGAGAGAAGGGAGAGGGAGAGAGTCAAGGATAAAGAAGCGAGAGAGACAAGAGAGGGAGAGAGATAGGTCTAGAGTTTGGGGAAGATAAAGAGAGTGAGATATATAGCTAAAGAATGCTAATGGGATCATGTTGATTATTGAAATTTGACATGTCGATTGTTGAAACTTGACTAAGTCTGAAATTTTATATGATCCTCTAAAAACTAGAATCTACATTATAAGTCCTATAGAGCTATACTTAAATTTCATATTTAATGAATATATTCTCCTTCGAGGGTGGATTTAACATGTGTCAAGATTGAAAAATTTAAACACTCAAAAAAACTTTACATTGGACAATGCAGAACATTTGGCACGCGCCAAATGCAAAAAATTGACTTTTCACATTTGGCGCTCTTCAAAATTTTCCATTTAGTGAGCGCCATATTTGGCGCTCGCCAAATGGTTTGCTTGGGAGAATACCAACCCTTTGGGTTGGATTTGCCTCGGGCATCCAACTCGTAGGTTTGGACGACCTTTTCATGCCAATGATGCATTTTTATGAAAAAGTAAGAAGTGGCACCTTTTTGGTACCACAACTTGGTGTACTTACCCTGAGTAGCTTTGTTTAGCTTGATAGATAGATAGCTTTGATTAGCTTTGTTTAGCTTGATTGAGTAGCTCTAAGAAACCGATTTAGTTTCTGATGCAAGAGCTTAGCAGAGTTTTGAGTAAACTCAGTGATTGATAGTAAGCCATGATTGATAGGTTTAAAATGATTTGATAGCTTTAAGTTGCTTCAATTTGATTTGATAAATTTGATAATTGATAATTGATTCAATTTGATTTGGTTGATAGATAGATAATGATGATTGATTGATTTCTCTTTTTTAAAAAATAGGAGAAACGTGATGTTCTCCAATGTCGGGAGAAATTACCGGCCATATGTCATTTAGTTCCAGAGTTATCCCAGGCTGAGATTAGACACATAGATGCCTATGGTTTACGCCATTTATTGTTTATGCCAGAGATTACGCATAATAGAGGTTTGTTGACTGCATTAGCCAAGAGATGGCATATTGAGCATACCACTTTCCACCTACCGACGGGTGAGATTAGTGTTACCCTAGAGGATGTCTACAGGATTCTGCATATCCCGATGACTGGGGAGCTAGTGCAATACGATTATCAGGATCGTGTTGGGACCGAGGCTTGCAGAGTTGTTTTTGCTGATGAGAGCATCAGTAGAGGAGAGATCTGATGGGTAGACATGGTGATGTACTATGAGACTCTTCCTGTTATTCTTGCTGGTTTGATTGGGGGATTTATATGTCCTGATAGGCGATCTCGAGGTTTATCGATTGGATGGGGTGAGGTTCTACTGAGTATGATGTAACATCGTACACGATATGCTTGGGGTGTTTGTATGCTAGCACATTTATATCATGATCTTCACTAGGTTGTGTATGATGAGAGTGATAGTTTGTCTACAGGATGCATGTTATTGCAGATCTGGTGTTGGGAGCACATTGCTATTACTCGGCCTATCCATCACAGAGTTCGTGGAGAGAGGTAGCCATATGTTTATTTTTTTGCAGGTGTTCTTACTCATCCCAAGCTGGGTAAGATGGAGTATTGGTGTTGGGTTCTTGATTCTTTGGATAACATCACTTGGAGACCATATGTTGATTGTGAGCCATGGATGGATGATGCACAGACATTACCATTTATCATGCAGAGTAGATATCTCATTGGTTGGACACCTTTCATTGTTGAGCGACAGTTGATTGGTCAGATTTTGAGACAGTTTGGTATCATTCAGCCCATGCCTATTGGTGTGACGATTTATGCTCAGCGATACAGAGATAGGCGAGATTGGGGACCATCTTTGTCATTTGAGATTTCTCGTGTAGAGTTTGTTGCTACTCCAAGAGTGGCATATTATATGAGATTACACATTCTGGATCATGGGGTTACTACAGAGTATGCTCGGTATTTATTAGCTCATCCATTTCCTCAGATTACAGATCCGGTAGATCCTCCTCCTAGCTCAGGAGATGACGATGATGATTCGGATGATCCTCTTAGCAGGAGACGGAGACGTAGACGAGAGCTTAGAGTTGTCCATGAGGCTAGGAGAGGTGGAGATGATGGTGGGGATGGAGGTGGTGGTGGTGATGGTGGACCTGGATGGAGAGGACGATGATTGAGAGTTTGCGGAGGACCATTTGGATCGGCTAGCAGGATTAAGAGACCACGTCCTATGGGTGGGAGAGATATTGGACGGATTGGGAGGGATAATAGTAGGGTAGGGATGAGATCACCTAGAGGATTGCCAATGACAGGGGGCAGGGTGACTGGATTGGATGGGGGTTGTGGGAGAGGTATTGATTTTGGACTGATTCAGCCAGATCCTAGGGTTATTGCAACTCATGGTGGTGATGATGAGGATCCTAAGGATCATGTTCCCCTTATTAGACGACGGGTTCAGAGAGTTACTTAGACTGAGATTCCAGCAGTTGGACAGGTTGGTGGGGAGGGGATTGGGGTTCAA
Source organism: Cryptomeria japonica (assembly GCF_030272615.1). Taxonomy (NCBI): domain Eukaryota; kingdom Viridiplantae; phylum Streptophyta; class Pinopsida; order Cupressales; family Cupressaceae; genus Cryptomeria; species Cryptomeria japonica. Next base: position 578,684,209 of record NC_081412.1, read on the forward strand.
GCACCACAGCGGGATTTACCAAAGCAGGTTGCACTAGTGCAGGATATGCCAGATGTGGTTATACCAGAGCATGATGTGTCAGGGCATGATACTATTGACAGTCTGAGAGCATAGATTGATCAACTTCAAGCACAGATACAAACTCTTATGACTGAGAGAGACACAACTGTTAGGAGATAGCTGGATACTCAGGGTCTTCTAGATCATATTCAGCAGGTTGGATCAGGGACTCTCTCAGCGGACACTGTTAGAGCATTATTTCGAGCCGGGAAGGAGACTTCCTACTGGCAACGATGATATGAGGAGGCAGTTGCAGAGAGCCAGAGAGTAGGTAGTTATCAGACCACCGTGTTGATGGATACTAGCAGTGGTGGGGTCATGGGACCTCCTGAGAGGAGTGGTGAGCATGGTAGACAGGCATCTGGAGGATCTTCTCCCCCACAGCCACAGAGACGGACAGAGTCAGGTGGTAGTGGTACAGGACAACCGTGACTTGATTTGGAGCATTTGTATTGTTTATTGGATATCATTGTATACTTGGACTTTTATTGTTTTATGATGATCTATATGCAGACATGGATTCTATATGATGATGCTTTTATTTATGCATGTTATTCTATTTGATGATGTTCTATATGCTTATATGCTTTGATTTTATGGATGCAAATGAGTAGATGAATAATGATATGATGGTAATAACTTACATGATGCAAATGATAAATGTTTTTGCTTTGATTTTGATGATTTTGGATGCAAATGAAAAATGATTACTTAACTTAAATGATGCAAATGCAAATGATCTATATGAAAATGCAAATGAATGATTGCTTAATGCTTATGATGATGTACATACAAATGAAATGTTTCTTTTGAAATTTTATGCATGCAACTAAATGATAAAATGGAATAATGATGATATACTCTATTTGATGAATGATATGTACCTTAATTGAATGCAATTAATGCAATGATTTACACGGATTTACACATGAATGATTGATTTGTTTTTTATTTATATGTTATGCTTATAATGATTATGAATCTAAGTGAAAAAGATGCAACTAAATGATCTTTATGAAATGATAATGTAGATAATAATGATGATACTTTACATTGTTAATGAAATGCACTTAATTGAATGCAATTAATGCAATGATAAAATGCAGCTAAAATGAAATGGATAATGATTAAAAATGAATGCACCTACCATGATTAAATGCAAATTGTTTTTATTTGTCCAAGTATACTCAATCTTTATTTATGACCATTGATCTGCTAATAAAATGATATGCTTATAATGCAGATGAATAATGAGCTAATGAAATGATCTAACTGAAAATTGTACTGCCACTCTTCATATGCTATCGGGTAACAGTACTTGATTTCATCATTGAGCTGTAGATGTTGTAAGAAAATACAAGCAACTTGACATAATGATTCAAGATGACCTAAGTATTTATTACATGGATTTTGATATAGCAAGTTAATACAAGCAACTTGATATAATGAATCAAGTTGACCTGAGTATTACTTGCATAACAGACAAGGATTATCTCTTTTCATGCATGACTTGGAACGTCCTCCTTGATCTTTTGCCGATCATATCCCGAGACAAGTTCATACCGTAGTAAGAGATAAACCAATGACAACAATCAAAGAAAATAATCATGCCTCATCATAGCTCCTCTAGTCATGGACATCCTTGAGTCACATAGAGTACATGATTAGCAATAAAATCAAGAGATAAAAACTTAATCTTGTATGCCATTCACATGTTCTTATGGTCATTAACTGATACAATCATCTTGATGAATGATCTTTGATAATCCTTTATAGTTTGCTGATTGATTCTTCATTTTCTAAGTTTAACGATTCAGTTGTTGATGAGATGCCTTGATTTTCATTGCTTTGTTGCTTGTTATCTGTTTCAAAACCCTAGATGTTTTTGGTTTTTTCTAAGTTTTTTGAATGTTGTTTTTTTGTTTTTTGTTTTTTTTTGGATTTTTAAGTTTTCAAAAGATCACCTTAGCAAAAGGAATTTGGATTTTGCCCCCAACGGAAACAAAAATTTATTATGGATGTATGAATTTGATCGAGATCCAAACCATGACAGAATAGAAATGCAGATTGATAGATACTGATAAAATCTAAGACAGTGACTACGACAAGTATGTCAAAGATTGATAACTGTTGGTAGGCTGCACATTTCTTGCTAAATGGTTCAGAGCAATGGATGTGAAAGATGGAATGGATAAGCTAAGATAGATGTAAGTGATAAGTGTGAGAGGATGGAGTGGATAGGTGCGCAAAGCGATCTCATAGATGGAGGAACTCACTTTTTAGATAGTGCCTATTTACCAGGTTTTCACCATCTAAATTTATTGTATTTTTGTTGGATTTTATATATACTTTTTATTGAGTTTTTCAGGACTTTATATGCTTTTTATTGATTTTTTTTTAGGACTTTATATCTCAAGCATATAATTTCTTGAGATGGATAGAATTGATAGGTTCATCAAACCAATCACCTTCTGGAGTAGATAACTTGTAAGCTCCTGATCCATTTATTGCTATTATGACAAAAGGTCCTAGCTAATTTGGTTCAAATTTTCCCTTCTTTTCTCGGTCTTGCTGATTTCTCGGATTCTCCCTTAGAACTATGTCTCCAATCTAGAAAGTGCGTGGCTTGACTCTGTGGTTATAACTTCTTGTCATTCTTTGTTGGTATACTTTCAAATGGTCTGTTGCATTTTGGCGACGTTCCTGAATCAGTTCTAGTTCCTGGAGTCGAGAGACTCTTTGTTCTTCTTCTGGTATAAGGCCATGCAAGGATACTCGTAGAGAAGGTATCTCTACTTCTATAAGTAATATAGCTTCTGATCCATAGACCAAACAATATAGAGTTGCCCTTGTTGGAGTGCAGACACTAGTTCGATATGCCCAAAGAGCAGGATTTAGCTTAATGTGCCAGTCTTTTCCAACTTCATTGATTGTTTTCTTCAAGATTTTTAAAATAGTTTTGTTTGATGTCTCAGCTTGACCATTACCTTGTGGATAATATGGAGTAGAGAATCTATGTTGGATATGAAACTATTCACATAGCTCTTTCACATCTTGATTTTTGAACGGTCTTCCATTATTAGTGATAATGGTCATAGGAACTCCATAGTGACAGATTATATAATTTAGAATAAATGATGATATTTGTTTTCCCGTCACTATTGTTAAAGGCACTGCTTCAATCCACTTAGTAAAATATTCAGTAGCAACCAAAATAAACTTATGTCCATTAGAAGATGAGGGATTGATCTTTCCTACCAAATCCAGGCCCCATTGTGAAAATGGCCATGATCCTGTCATAGGATATAACTCTTGTGCTGGTGCATGAATTAGATTTCCATGAATTTGACATTGTTTACACTTTCTAGCATAGGTGAATGAGTCTCTTTCTATAGTAGGCCAAAAGTAACCCATACGAATAAGTTTCTTAGCCAAGGTTAAACCACTTGAGTGTGTACCGCAAATACCCGCATGAATGTCATTAAGAACTCTCTCGGATTCATCTTTTTCAAGACATCTCAATAATGTACCATCTAGACCATGCCTATATAGGATATCAGCAATAATGGTATAGCGAGAGGACTGACGGATAAAGTTTCTTCGTTGATTACGAGATAATTCCAAAGGAAGGATATGATCTTTCAAATATTGGTAGGTTTGACCGTATAGGGATTGACTGGTTCCTGATATATGGCAAATTCGATAGGTATGTTGGGATTGGATGGTAGGGGTTAAGATATCTTTCACAAGAAATTCGTAACATTGTTGATTCTCTTTATTTTGCAAGAGAGATGCTATTTTAGCCATTGCATCTATTGCTTTATTCTCATTTCTGGGAATCTGGGTGAATGTGATTTCTTTAAAATATCCTTTAAATTCCTCCACTAGCTGTTTGTATGGCATAAGCTTATCATCCTTTGTTTGATATTCATCATTTATTTGATTAATGACAAGTTGTGAATCGCCATAGACATGCAATTCTTTAACATTCCATTCAATGGCCATTTTGAGCCCTATAGCCAATGCTTCATACTTTGTAGTATTATTGGTGCATGGAAATCATAGTCTATACGATTTCGGAATTGTATGTCCTTGAGGTGTGATAAAAAAGATTTTTGCACCTGATCCATATTGAGTATAAGAACCATCAAAGTATAATTCCCAAAAGTTTGTACTTATTGTCAAGATATCTGCATCAGGAAATTCGATGTGCAAAGGCATGTCATTTTGTAGAGGTGCATTAGCTAATTGATCAGCAATGACTTGTCCCTTGATGGCTTTTCGGTCAACATATTCTATGTCGAATTCACTCAGTACCATAACCCATTTGGCTAGTCTCCCTATTAATGTTGACTTGCTCAATAAATATTTGAGAGGATCTATCTTTGCTATTAGTTTTATAAAATGAATCAACATATAATGTCGTAGCTTCTGAGTTGCAAATACAACTGCTAGACATATCTTTTCAATTGATGAATAATTTAACTCATATCCAACAAGTGTTCTGCTGATATAATAGATTGCTCTTTCTTTTCCTTCATCATTATGCTGAGCTAGGAAAGCGCCTAATGATACACTTGTTGCTAAGAAATAGAGTAACAAAGGTTTCCCTTTGGTTGGTGATATCAGTATTGGAGGACTCATAAGATATTCTTTTATTTGCAAGAAAGATTCTTCACATGTTAGATCCCATTTGAATGGAACATTTTTATGTAGAAGATGGGTAAAGGGAAGACATATATCGGCCAATTCGGACACAAATCTTCTGATTGATTGCAACCTTCCTTGTAAATATCGCAATTGACTTATGTTCTTAGGTGATTCCATCTCCATGATAGCTTTAACTTTTTCAGGATCGACTTCAATGCCACGAGTTGATATAATGTACCCAAGGAGCTTTCCAGAGGTTACCCCGGATACACATTTTTTTGGATTTAATCTTAACTGATATCTTTCCAGCCTGTCAAAAATATTGCTTAGAATGTTCAAATGTTCTTTTCTTGTGTGAGATTTTGCGAGTATGTCATCGACATAATCTTCCATGAATGTATGCATCATGTCATGAAAAATTATTGTCATAGCTCTTTGATATGTCGCTCCTGCATTCTTAAGCCCAAATGGCATAACATTCCAGCAGTATGTTCCCCATGCATAGGTGAAAGTTGTCTTCTCTTGATCTTCAGGTGCGATTCTTATTTGATTATATCCTGAGAAGCCATCCATTAATGAAAACATCTCATGCCCCACTGACAAGTCTACTATGATATCAATGTTTGGTAGCGGGAAATCATCTTTTGGACATGCTTTATTCAGATCTCTGAAATATGTGCAGATTCTTATGCTCTTATCTGGTTTTGATACTGGTACAATACTTGAAACCCATTCTGGATAAGCAACTGGTCTTATGAATCCCACTTCCAATAGTTTCTTGAGCTCAATTTTTACAAGGAGAGAAATATGTGGGTGCATCTTTCTTAGCTTCTACTTAACATGTTTTGCTTTTAAATCCACATTAAGATGATGCATGATAAGATCTGGGTTAAGCCTTGGCATATCTGCATAAGACCAAGCAAAATTTATTTGTCTTTGCTTAAAGAATTCCATGTATTCTTTCCTCTCTCTTTCTGATAATGAGGCAGCAAAATGAAGTATTTTAGGATCCGTTCATGTATCAATGTTTACTGCTTCTGTTGGTTCTATCAGGATAGCAGATCTCTCTTGAAAATATACAGGAAAAATGTCAAACTTTCCATCTTCTGATGCCTCAAGGAGGTTTTCACCATCAGATACGCCCTTTATTTTCTCTTTTGATTGATCTAATGTTGCCATGAAATGGTTTTCAACAATAGGTCTCTTTCCTTGTTTTATTTCATTTTTGCGACTAGAAAGTTTGGCATTCTCCTGTCTATGAGAAACATCACTTGATTCTATAGTGGAAGATATCTTAGGTGGTATGGGTTCAATAGCGTTAAGGTATACAGCTAAGTCATGATCATTGGAAAAGACATTTAGTTCAGGGTTATCTAAATTATCCCAATCAATTAGTTTAGGATGAAGAAGAGGTAAATCATAATCACTGTCATCATTAGGTGTTTCAATGTTCATGACATAATGATAATAATTTAGCATAGAATAGGTATTGTCATAGGTTGAATGTTTTTGAGAATTGTCTTTCTCAAGCATTTCCGAATTAGTCTTAACAAGATTAATATGAGCATTTTGTAGTTCATACTCAAGTGGTTCTTCAATTGACGTTTGTCCCTTAAATGAATGGATTATATCAACACACGCGTCTTTGGTACTGCAATTTTCTTCTTGATTGACTTCATTTGCATTTTGGAGTTGATAGACTCGTGTACATGATAAAGAGGATTCTTTTAATAGATTTTGTCTCCTTTCAAACTTAGCTTCTTTTGGACTAATAGTTAATCCAACTTGACTATCTCTTATTTCTTGTATGGTTCTTGCATATCTGATCCTTGTTTGCACTTCTTGTGGCATTGTGTCGCTGTTTTTGTCATTTGCTTTTCTTTTTGCATACACCTCTTTTCTCCGAATTATGAGTTTCTCTTGTCTTCTTTCTAATTTTAACTTTTGTTCTGCAATAGACAAGTCTTCTTTTGTGATAGTTGCTTGATCTTCATTGTGTTCTTTACTTGATGTAGTAGATAAGGCATCTGGTCCCCATTCATACTCATTGGAATATGTTTCTGAATTCTAATCTAAGATTACTCCACTATACCATACTGGAATGTCGTATGGTGCAAAAAGTTCTCTGATTTCTGTCATTTCTATTTTTACTGCTTTTGGAATATCTTGTTCATATTTTTCTTTTGTTTGTGATGCCCTGCAAAAATGGCACAAGGTTAGCAAATGATAAACAACACCAAAGACACAAAAACCGTTAGTGTTAGTCAATCAAAAACTAATCTATGAAGGCATACCAAGAAAGACACTAAAAGCATGCTAATGTATCTAATAAATGAAACAAAGATTATGAGGCATCTCCAACTGCCTCTTAGCATGGCCTTAGCTCCTTCTCCCTTGTTCCTCTCCTCTCCAAGTTCCAAAATAGTGTAGCTCTCAGCAGCTTTTTGCACTATGGATGCTTATGGAGGATTGAGATTTAATATTAAGCTTCAAATATGAAATGAAAAGCTAAATACTATGCTATTGATGCTAAAATGATTGATTTTACCAAAAAGACAAGATGTTAGATTGCTTATGCTAAATGCTCTCTAAAATGTCTATAGCCTAAATGCATACAAGTTTTCAGGATCTGGATTATGAAGGAATGAGCTCTATTTATAGGGAAAATGGAGCAATGGATGGTTGAGATTGAAAGATTCAATCAAGGGTTGAGTTTGAAAGTTGGGGATCCATGTGCACAATTGGCACCAATGAAATGGTGACAAGTGTCAACACAGGATTGGGTTGAGAGAAGAGGTTGGAGGCATTAAAGGCCTGAGAAGACCTCATGGTTATCTAAAGGCTAAGGGTCAAGTCCAAATTAAGATTACCCACTGGATTAAGAGTTAATCCAAGGATAAACCTTTGTGCAAATGTTTAAGAGATAATCATGGTCAAAGCATTAATGGCCTGATGAGACCTTTGGGTTGGATAGAGGTTGAGTCAAAACAAATGTTTTAACCATGTGGGAGGGTTTGAATTAACCATTAATGGTTATTGGAGACTTTGGGGATTAAATGGTTGAAGGTTGAAAGCTTTCAAAGGTTATCCAAGACTTTGAGACATTTAGTGGTTGAAGACTTGAAGCCTTTAATGGTTATCAAAGACTTTGAGGATTTTGAGAAGTGACTTCCCTTTGCTTAGGAATGTGACAATATTTAGGGGATGGATTAGGCTAATTAGGAAGGGGTTAGAAGAATCTAGAAGGGGATTAGATTTTGCAAGTGGATTTGGTGGGTGAGGGAAAATAGGATTTTATTAAAATAAAATTCATTTATTCCAATAAATCAGTGCAAGTTGCATTTGTAGGAAAATGCAAGTGGGGTGGGGATAATGATTTAAATAAATGTTTTATTTAATTTATTTAAAAGAGGAAAAAGGGATTCTGATTAAATAAATAGATTTTATTTATTTAATTGACTGTGAATTTGATTTAATGAATTTAATTAAAATAAATTGAATAATTTATTTAATTAATAGAAGAATGTTTGGAGATGAATTAATTAAATATTAATTTAATTAATTGATGGCTAGTGGATTTTTAATCAAATAAATAGCGAATATTCATTTAATTAAAATGGACAGATTTATGTGACTACATTTGCCCCTCTTTGAGACGGTGCGGTTTATCGCATTGTTTCAAAGAAAGAAAAACTGGTGTGAAGAAATGCCCCATAAAATGTAAATTTAATGGGTGGTATGCCCCCTCGAGAGATGGGCCGAGAAATTTTGAAAAATCGGGCGATCTCTCGAAAAATAATGAAAATTGGTAGGGTTTTTAGAAGAGAAGAAGTTAGAACTAATGATGAAAGAATGGGAGAAAATGGAGTGAATATGAAGAAACAACAAGCCAGCGAGTACCCTGAGGTCATGCAAGAGATACATAGTAGATGTAGTGTGGGGTTTGGATTGATGCTATACAATTGATCAAAATTGGTTGGACAATCTGGTGCAATCGGTTTAATTGCCCCGGTCAAGTCAAAGCGTGATAGTTGATGTCAGTTGGTCGCTTGGACATGATAAAGTCTGAGTAAGTGAATCAAAGTGACCTGATGTGACTTAGACAATTGATGTAATTGCCCGATGAAGTCAAGGTATATGAAGCAAAATACTCGTTGAGACGTAGACAATTAATGTAATTGTCCATTGGATTGTGTTTGATTGGTTGATCAATTGATAGTGTGTGCATGTGATGGATGGTTGTGGGGAATCATGGCAGCCTCGTTGAGACTAGGTCATTATGATAAATGCCTGATGTAGTCTAGGATTACCATGATCGATTACCTGTTGAGACCCGAAGATACTTGATCAGAGTATTTGTTGATAGTCTAGGTGTGTGGGAGTCGATGTATCTGTGTAGACAGAGTAACTTTCTTGACTTATTGGATGACTTAGGATAGGAAACACAATCCCTCCTATTTAGAGATGGATGGTGATGCACGTGGCTTGATTGGGTTGATTGAGAAATGATGTAGGGTATGTGATGCTGATTATCGAGATGGGGAGGGTGAGGGGGGGTTCAATGTTAGATATAAGAAATGGAGGACCTATTACATTCCTAGGGAAGAAGAGGAAAATAGAGTATGCATTATTATGACTATGTATGCATGATATGTAGCTATTATGAATGTATTGATGGGTGGAATGCAACGAAATGCAATATATACAGATGAGATGAGATGACGATCCATAGTGCTCTATTTTCATCATTGAGCTTTTAAAATGTTGGAAGAGAATACAAGCATATTGACATAATGATTCAAGATGACCTGAGTATTCCCTACATGGATTTTATATAGCAAGTTAATACAAACGACTTGATATAAGGGATCAAGTCGACCAAAGTATTGCTTGCGGAACAGACAAGGATTATCTCCTTTCATGCATGACTTGGATCGTCCTCCTTGATCTTAGGCTGATCATATCTTGAGACAAGTGCATACCATACTAAGAGATAAAAACCTTTATCCAGTTTGGATGAGGTAGGAGGAACCAAAGGAAGAGCTTTGTACCTGCAAACAAACAGTATATACATAAAGAATAAAGAATATGGATCCTTGGTAATGGTTCACGCTCATATGGTCGAGGTATACGCTGTAGTCAGCAAGCCGTAGTGATCTATGACTGTATTTTTGCCTGTGATCACATAACTTAGTGAACTTCCCTTGTAGACACCATTAGTACATGCCCTAGAACTTCATCGGAATAATGTGTCGAAGATACACAAACAATGTCGTAGGAACCTGATATAAATTACTAGACCATAAATCAACCAAGTATTTGATAGCGTAAACAGAATTTTCTTGTCAAAGAAAATGTCATCTTGTCTTTGTTTTGGTAAGGAAGGATGCATCCTTGTTGAAGACAGTTTTGAGTGTTGATGTTGATTGTGTGGTTGATTGGTAAGTGGTCATTGTGTGAGTAGTTTGTCAATGTTTATTTTGGTATCTGCATGGATGAGTATGTACAATGTGTTGCCATGTTTTGGTTTTGATTTTCGATGGTTTTTCGATGTTTTTTTGGATTTTGTGAGACATTTTTTCAATGTTTTTGGATTTTGTGAGTCATTTTCCAATGTTTTTGGATTTTGTGAGACGTTTTTGAATGTTTTTGGATTTTGTTGAGACATTTTTCAATGTTTTTTGGTATTTTGATGATTGCTTGAATGAAGAACTGAATGAATCATAAGACAATGTAGAATCCACTTCCATCAACAGTTTAAAGGCATTGCCCCCAGTTTTAGACATGACTTATGAAGAAGCGGGACGCAAGATGCATGAAGTATTTATCATAATTGCAGAGAAATAACAAGCCATGGGTTTTTCGGATGGATTGATGTATGTATGAAGTAGATGTGATCGCAACAAGTCTGAAAGACAATGGAGCCATAGCCTTTACGAGTGGCGCCTGTTTGCCAAGTTTTCACCACCGTACTTACCCAAGGTGCCACCGGAGTGGTTGTTCACCGTTTGGATGCATGATTTTTCTTTGAATGTTTTTGTATTTTCTTCAGGACATTTTCTGAATGTTTTTGGTATTTTCTGATATGTAGGGGAGCCTGATGCTCTGTACACCTTAGGTATAAAACCGTTTGAGGTGCATGCTATTGATTAGATCTGCAAGCGGTTCTCCTTCTGATGTAGCCAATTGATATGCCCCAGACCCGAACACAGCAGTGACAACATATGGGCCCAGCCAGTTTGATTCAAACTTGCCCTGATGTTCTCGGTTTGGTTGGTTGCGAGGATTCTCTCGTAGAACAAGATCACCTACCTCAAATGTACGAGGTCTAACTCGGTGATTGTAGCTTCTGCTCATGTGCTGCTGATAGGCTTTGAGGTGATTATATGCAGCTTGTCATTTCTCATCAAGTAACTCTAAGTCCTGAAGACGTGAGACTCTGTATGCTTCATCATCGATGAGATTGTGCAAGGAAACCCGTAAGGATGGTATCTCGACCTCAATAGGTAAGATAGCTTCAGCACCATAGAGCAATGACTAAGGAGTTGCACCTGTAGGGGTTCGAATGCTAGTTCGATATGCCCATAGCGCTGGATTTAGTTGAACATGCCAATCACGATCGACATCATTGACTGTTTTCTTGAGGATCCTTAATATGTTTTTATTGGATGCTTCGGCCTGACCATTGCCTTGTGGGTAATAGGGGGTGGAAAAGCGGTGTTGGATATGAAATTTTTCACAAAGTTCACGGACATCCTGATTTTTGAAAGGGAGACCGTTATCTGTGACGATGGACATGGGCACACCATACCGGCAGATGATGTAGTTGAGGATGAATGAGGCGATCTGCTTGCTGGTGACTTGGGTAAGTGGAACAACTTCGATCCATTTTGTGAAATATTCGATGGCGGTAATAATGAATTTGTGGCCATTGGATGAAGATGGATGAATCTTACCCACAAGGTCAAGGCCCCATTAACAGAAAGGCCATGGTGTCGTGATTGGTTGCAGTTCCTGGGCTGGTGCATGTATCAGGTCACCGTGAACTTGACATTTCTTACATTTCCTGACAAAGTAGTAGGAATCCTTTTCCATAGATGGCCAATAGTATCCAGCTCGCATGATCTTCTTGGCTAGTGATGGACCACTTGAGTGAGTCCCGCAAATTCCTTCATGTACCTCTTCCAAAACCTTTGTTATCTCACCTTGTTCCAGACATCGAAGGAGAGTACCATCAAGACCGTGTCGGTATAGGGTTTCGGCAATAATGGTATATCGAGCAGTTTGGCGAATGAAGGTTTTTCGTTGGTTATTCGATTGGTTGGGAGGAAGGGTGTGATCGCGAAGATAGGTGTAGAACTCACTGTACCATAGGGATTCAGGACCGACAAGGCGACATATCATCTCGGATTCAGGGATATCATAAGCGGGGATCCAAAGCTGTTCTACCAAGAACTCGTAGCGTGTTGAATTTTGTGGAAGATCTAGGAGAGATGCGATCGTAGCCATAGCGTCAGCAGCTCGATTCTGATCTCTTGGTATCTGCTCAAAAGTGATAGTAGTAAATAATGTCTTTAGAGTGTCCACCATTTGCTTATATGGCATGAGTTTATCATCCTTTGTCTGATATTCATCTGTTGCTTGTCGAATGACCAGTTGTGAGTCACCATATACTTGTAGTTCTTGTAATTTCCATTGTTTTCTAGTTAGGATTCATCTTTTTTTTTGGTGCTTAAAATCAACAACACAAATTTGATTTCCTTGCATCAATTCGGACCTAAAATTTACAATCCACACTTCAATTTTGGGCAAGTAAAAAGAACAATCCACTTGTTTTGATTTTTGCAAGCGATTTTTTTACTTCATGCAAACATGTTTTCCATTAAGTTGACCAGGATTTCAAATTCTAGAATACAAAACACATTGCTTTTTGAAGTTAAAAAGAACACCATGACTGTTGGAGCAACATCTCCAAATAGTTAGATCACATTTGCAAAATGTTGGATTAAAAAGAACAAGTGTTTTACGTGTTTGGCACGCTTGTGCACAAAAGTCAGTCGAGTGGTCCTACCTCTAACACACACTATCCTCTCCCTTGGCTTTCATGGTCCTAGGTGCAAGAGAAAAGTGTTAGTAACGCTCACATTTTATCTTTTTAAGAGAGGCTTGCCAAGGGATCGATACTCTTGGGAACGACCTCGAGCGGTAAATCCTTCAAGCCGCTATAGAAATCAGGTGAGAGCGAAAGCTGTAGCCTTGGGTATAGCTGTTCCTATAGTGTAACTGGTCGAAAGGACAAAAGGGCCCCACCACCAGTTACAAGGCTCTTAAGTGAGTCACTGCAGAATGAACTTATGTCCAAAAACATCGAACATGACTAAACACCTTTAAGTAGTAGCCCACGTGTTCTATTGATTGAGGATATTTGAGATATAATTTAGTGCAAGAGCATAGATGGTTTTTCTCCCAAGATACTCACCATACATATTTCTTTGAGTAGAAACATAGCTTTTTGAAAAGTCACTTGTGGCTTGATAAAAGTGGTGACTCCCCCATCATAGGGATCATCTATTTGTTATGCTCGTGCAAGACTTAGTATATCACATCCTTACCTGCCACGGCGGGATTCATAAGGTATGTAGTACCAAAGTCGAAGAAATATCAAGATGTGGGCTAAATTTATCACAACTGGCCATTTGACCTTAGGGATAAAGAGTGTTTGAAGTGTGTTCGTTTTACAGACCTAGTGCAAATTGAGCCGACTTCAGGCTTTGGAAATACACCTTAAAATACATCTAAAGGAAGGGTCAAAAACAAGTCCAAGGATTGGGTTAATCTAGACCCATACTCATTTGTGCCTTTTTAGGCAACATTCTTGTGTTTGTGTGCTTGCTTTGTTTTCTTGTCAAAGAAAAATAAAAAAAATCAATCCCACAAATAAAGTATTCATCCAACATCTGTCAACACAACCAAAAATATCAAAAACAAAGTGCAAACAACACAGAGTCACAACTTTTATGACCATTCTTCACATCTTGCGAAAGAAGAAGTGTCATCAGAATATCAACTTGAAAAGAAGACCATTGAGCTCAAAGGCTTTAATCAAAAGGAGGAATTTCTTCTATATCAATCGACAAATCTTTGTCTCCCATAGAGTCTTTCTACATCGCATGCGTCTATACCTTCAAGGTAAAAAAACGAGTTTGATTCAGAATCATTGAACCGCAGAGCTTTTATGCAATATAGAGCTCTGAGTTATCACAAAAATCAAGGAGGAAAGATTAATCCCAACCTTTTCCCCAACATCTGCATCACCTACAACACAGCTCGAGAAATACCTACAACACCTGAAAGGGAAGAGGTAGAGTTTGTCCCATTTATAACACAAAGTTTTTATTGAAGTTGAAAACATTTTTCATCCATCATCTCACTCATACATCATCACTTCATCATCAATCCGTCCCAACTCTCAAAACATTAAGAGGTTCTTGTCCCAAGATTCCTTTTTAGATATTGCTTGAAATCAAACACATCACATCACTTTTTAGATTGTTTCTACATCTAGGATAAACTCATCCTAAGAGACACATCTACGCAGGTTAAAACTAGTTCATGAGTGAATCCTCTCATTACTAGGTAGTTAAATCTGTAACACATCTCAGATTTCTCTGCACCTTATCACATCAAATCTTATCAAAAAAAACAAGCAATTCAAAGAAAGAATTTCGGTTACATCTACCTTAAAAGTGCTAGAGATCCACGTGCAACACAATTCACCAAAGCATCAATCTTTCATTTCATCAACAAACTCATCATCATCTTTGATCAACTTCAACAAAAAAACTTGTAAACAAAATGGCTCAAACTCGATCACGGTCAAGGCAACGAGAAATAGAAATTGAGGAAGAAGAAGACGAAAATCTCAATGAATTTCAAGAAGCACTTGGAGGAAATATAAATGATGAAAACCCAAGTACTCCCACTCCTTCAACAATCGAAAGGGTTCAGCATAACCCTCATTTTAACATATTGTTTGATGAAATACTCAGGAGCAACGCAGATGCTCACTTTTTAAAAAACTCGCTCAAGAAGGAGCCAAACTCCCCTCTGACTTTGATCTTGCCCAATTAAGACAAGCATCAGAAAGACAAAGTCGCCATGAGGAGGAAAGAGGTAGAAATCACATCAAATATAACATTCCTCGAGGTAACCCACCACCTCCTCCTCCAAATGAAATGGAGATGTTGCGGCAACAAGTCGAGAATCTCGCCCAACAACTTCATAGTGGTGTCAAGATTAACCAATTTTCACTCAATGAAATCTGTCCCTATCCTTTTGATAGGAATCTTTATATGCCACCCTTTCCACGCGGGTTCGAGACACCAAAATTCAAAAAATATAGAGGAAAGGGGGATCCCCGTGATCATGTCCGAGAATGTCATTCCGCTTGTCTTGAAGTGGCATATGAAGACACATACCTAATGCGCCTTTTTCCCCAAAGCTTGGGAGGAACAACCACATCATGGTTTTCCCGACTACCAGGTGGCATTAGAACATTTGAGGAACTCATCCAGAAGTTCCTATCTCATTACTCTTATAACATTGAACGCGACATCACCATGGCTGATCTGTGCAACACTAAACAAAAACCAGGTGAACTATTCTCAGTATTCCTGCAACGATGGCGCCAAATGTCTAGCAGACGTTCTCTTCAGTTACCTGAACGAGAACTAGTGGATATTTTCATTTCCAACTTAAACAAAGAAATGGAATTTCACCTGGATATCAAAGACACAGACTCTTTTAACGATATGATCACCAAGGGTTTAAAATGTGAAAAGGCACTCATCAAGAAAGGACTCATCAAAATCTTTAATGAACCAAAAGATGGTCCTCGCCCGCGCTTCAATAGTGATAAACCGAACTTCTGGAACAAGAATAAGAATATCGTCAACGATGGGGTTGTGGATGCTCGAACTATCCAAAATGCACAACCTGTGGTTCGGTTTGCAGGACAAAACCCTCCGCCTCAAAACAACACAAATGTTCCTTCTAATCAAGGTTGCATCACATCTCACGATGAACCTAGACCTCGTCAGCAAAAACAGAAACACACATACACTCCCTTAGGGGAACCCATTGGAACAGTATTGCGACAACTCATTTCTCAAAATTTGGTCACTCTGCCTAAGCTATCAAACTATGAGCCTCAGGTCAAACCGGCATGATGGAGAGATACTGAACACTGTGAATTCCATCAAGGAAGAGGACACAAGACAAGTAATTGTCACCGATTGAAAGATCTCATTCAGGATCTTATTGATCGAGGAGAAATTGAAATTGAAGGACATGACCCAAAAACAACCAATAATGATCATCTAATGTTCAAGAATCCACTTCCATCACAAGATCAAAGGGGTCCTTCCACTTCCCGGCGAGGCACTGATACCACTGATTATACGCAGGCTGCGTATAACTACACTGTAAATTACCTGTATGATGCCAGTGAACAAATTGCAACTATCACCTTCAAAAATCCCACCTCAAATTGCAATGTTATTATGTGTCGTGGCAAGGTCACCATCAAGGCAGCTCCACAAGGCACCACCTCCGTCCCAAAGCAGTACAATCTTGTGGAACAATTAGACAAAACCCCTGCACTTATATCCATTTTGGAGCTTTTGCGTCTGTCACCCTCTCATAAAACTATCTTGGATCAAGCACTCCAAGAAGCGTCAGTCCCCGCAAATCTAAATACGGACCAATTTCAAGCCATGGTTGGAAATCTAAAGTCATCACCTTGTCTCACTTTTTCTGAAAGTGACAACTCTTCTTTCCAACAACCTCATAATGCTTCGCTACACATTGAAGGCTTTATCAACCAACACAGGATCAAGCGAGTCTTGATCGATAATGGAGCAGGCCTAAACATTTGCACACTACAGTTGGTCACAGCATTGGGATATGCAATAGAATCAGTGGATTCTCGCAAGAAGATCACCATCAAGGCCTATGATGATGCAGAGCGTTCATCCAAAGGAGCTGTGGTACTACCAATCTGAATCGGTCCTGTGGTAAAGCACATAATTTGTCAGGTTCTGGACCTTCCTCTGCCATATAATCTATTATTAGGGAGACCTCGGATACATGCCATGCAAGCTGTTCCATCTACCTACCATCAATGTATCAAGTTCCCACATAACGGTACCGAGATCACAATCCTGGGCGATGCAAATCCCTTTGCATTTTGCCATAATATCAACCATCAACCAGAGATTACTGTTCCTAATAATAGGGAAGCCATTTCCTCCACATCATATGTAAGTCCCGCCTCTCTTGCCAGTTCGAACACCACTATGCCCAAGCAAGAAAAGCTTAAAATGAAGGTAGCAGAGGAAGGTCCTGGAGAATATAACTTGAGTCAGCTCTTTTTTGTGGGACAAATGCCCACTTCTCCTAGAACACATGGTAAACCACAACAGTTACTCCAACAACCACTAATCACGCCCGCATGTGCCTTAACGCCTTTCATCCTTGGAAAGAGTCAAGAGGAAGAGACACAAGATGAGGACCTAGCGAAATGGATCTATAAAGATCCCATCACCACTGATGAACCGCAAGTTACACTTCCTACGGAACAGTATGGCAAAGGCCTTCTCATTATGCAAAGAATGGGATATGATGGTCAGAGTGCTTTGGGATACTGCAAACAAGGACGACACGAACCTTTGCTGCCAGAATTCAAGCCCAAAGGTAATACAGGCCTTGGCTTTGAAAAAGAGATCCTTCCTAAACTCAGATTCAAAGGAAAACCCAGCAAACCATTTTGCCCACCTACTGCAAAGAGGACACCTTTCATAATCAAAGCACCATCAAGCACTATCCCCACTGCCCCATCGAGGCTCACAACTCCACCATCACCAATGTCACTCATCCCATCAAATGAACTTGTAATTCCATCAGCGACACCATTAGCAGCAGCAACTGTATCAGAACCCGCAGCAACATCTATGGCATCAGTAGTTCCAGCAGAAGTCACTAAGTCAACACTGCCGATACTTCCAGTAACAAATCCTTTCATCCCCATCAAACTTCCTGTAGCACCGATCACTACAAAGATACATAAACCAATCACACCTACCGTGTTTAACTCTAAAGACATCCTAGTATGGTATAACAATCGGATGCTGGAAAGTGATTCAGAGACCGACTCGCATGAGTGGGAATTTGATTCTGTACAGCTTAATACTTCAAATGAGGAAGAAACATCACCACCTCCACCACGCAAAGACATACCTGTTTACGGAGAAGCACAAATATAGACCACTTGGGTTCCTGAGCTGGAAACGTCTTCCACAGACCCTACGTCTCATCCTATGCCTGATTCTGACAGGGAAAGTACCATCAACGACCTTCACCACACTGTCTTAACCCTCACTGATACCTCTAACGAACTTAACCTAATCGATGAAGTAATGCCCATTATCCACCCTGAACTCATCGAATGGAACCAATCAAATCCCCCATGTCTTGACCTCTTTCAGAACGATGAGGCTATCATTGACTTTTTGGAATTACGGGATAATCTACCAAGCGGGGATCACAAAACTGGATTCGCCATTGCACTTAATAGCGCAGCATACTTCGGGGCGGATGCCAAACCTTTCAGCTGTAAAAATATAACAATAAAACATGGATCTTCCAGTGAAAATCACATTGTGGCGCTGTTTGATCCGACAAAAGTAAAAAGAAAGAGCGTATCCAACGGTGAAAACCTCTCTGAGGCGCCTGAGGATGAAGGGTTTGACATTCTCCCTGATAGTACACAACAGGAACGATCAACGATTCTCATCGAGGAAACCAATGAATACAATGTGGGGACTCTTGAAAATCCTCATATCATACATCTGGCATCTCTTCTCACTCTAGAGGAATAGCCTAAATTTATAGAGTTCTTCCAGCAGCGTCATATCAACTTTGCATGGTCATATGCAGACATGCCTTGGCTTGATCCTGATTTAGTCATGCATCACCTCACCATCGCAGAAGGAGCCAAACCTGTGAAGCAGAAGCTTCGTAAGATGCATCCCCAGATTGCAGTGCTAGTCAAAACAGAACTCAAGAAACTCCTGGATGTTGGTTTCATTAGGCCAATTGATTATGCAGAATGGATCTCCAATATTGTGCCTGTCGGCAAACCAAAAGGGGGCATCCGCATTTGTACTAACTTTAGAGATCTGAATAAGGCATGTCCTAAGGATGACTTCCCCCTACCAAATATCGACATCATAGTGGATCTAACAGCGGGACATGCCATGCTTTCACTCATGGATGGCTTTTCAGGATACAATCAGATAAAGATCGCACCAGAAGATCAACATAAGACAGCCTTCACATGTCCATGGGGCACATATTGCTGGAATGTAATGCCTTTTGGTCTCAAGAATGTAGGAGCAACCTATCAAAGGGCAATGACCACCATCATCCATGACATGATGCATACTATGATGGAAGATTATGTGGATGACTTACTAGCAAAATCACTCACTAGAGAAGGGCATCTCCACA
This sequence comes from Cryptomeria japonica, assembly GCF_030272615.1. Lineage (NCBI taxonomy): Eukaryota > Viridiplantae > Streptophyta > Pinopsida > Cupressales > Cupressaceae > Cryptomeria > Cryptomeria japonica. The sequence continues at coordinate 578,703,487 of NC_081412.1, forward strand.
TCTTAGATAAAATCTTTGATAGACTGGAACAATACCATGTTCGACTCAACCCAAAGAAATGTGTCTTTGGAGTAACCTCCGGGAAACTTCTAGGATACATTGTCTCAAGCAAAGGCATTGAGGTCGATCCAGCAAAGGTTAAGGCAATCATGGACATGCCACCTCCAAAGAATATCAGTCAGCTAAGGACATTACAAGGGCGACTTCAATCCATCCAAAGATTCATTGCACAATTAGCTGATAAGTGTCACCCATTCACACACCTGCTACACAAGAACATCCGCTTTCAGTGGGATGCCCGATGCCAACAAGCATTTCAGACGCTTAAAGACTATCTCATGAATCCACCATTGTTGATGCCACCAGATCCAAGTAGACCATTGTTACTCTATATCTCGGCAACAAGTACAACATTAGGTGTATTACTGGCACAACATAATGCAGGAGGCAAAGAGTGTGCTGTATACTACATCTCTCGCACACTGGTGGGCTATGAACTCAATTACACACCTATTGACCGAGCTTGCATAGCAGTAATCTTAGCAGCTACTAAACTGAGGCACTATCTGTTAACACACAAGGTACAACTCATTGCAAAGATTGATCCACTCAAGTATTTACTCAGCAAAGCAGCATTGACAGGTCGCTTGGCCAAATGGGTGATGATTCTAAGTGAATTTGACATTAAGTACGTGGACCGTAAAGCTATCAAAGGTCAAGTTATTGCAGATCAGTTGGCTGATGCACCCCTCATAGGTGCTCATCCTCTTATTTCCAATTTTCCAGATGAAGAGATATTCATGATCACAATAGCACAACCTTGGAAACTATATTTTGATGGCTCATACACTAGGCATGGCTCGGGGGCAGGCATTCTGTTTATCACACCTCAAGGTGATAGCATCCCGAAGTCTTACAGGCTCACATTTCCATGCACAAACAACATAGCAGAGTATGAGGCCTTGATCACAGGACTCAGGCTAGCCGTACAATGGAAATTACAAGAACTACAAGTATATGGTGACTCACAACTGGTCATTCGACAAGCAACAGATGAATATTAGACAAAGGATGATAAACTCATGCCATATAAGCAAATGGTGGACACTCTAAAGTTTTTTTGTTTTTTTTTTTGTGTTTTTCAAGTTTTTTTTAAAAGCACCAAAATGAAAAATTTATGATTTTTAGGGGTTAGTTTTAACCTGCAAAAACCACAATTTGTTAGTAAAATTTATGTCCAAGGGGGGGCTTCTACAAGCCTAAGATATTCAATTTTTCGGTTACAAGGCGACTTGGACAACACTCTGTTGCAATAGCGCTAGTCTGTGCTTTGACAGAAGCGCTATTTTACACAGTAGTGCTAGTCTGTGTTTAAACATGAGCGCTAATTTAGACAGTAGCGCTGAAAGAACAGAAGAGACAGAAAAACAAAAGCGCTAGAAGTGTTCCAATAGCGCCAGAACAATCACAGAAGCGCTAAAACAATTCCCAAAGCGCCGAAAATTTTACAATAGCGCTATTGTAAAAACAATAGCGCTAAAATAAAAATTGTCGGTAGCACTAGAACGTGTTCAATAGCGCTGAAGCGCGACCTGTGTGGCACTTTCAACAAGCAAATATGTTAGTTACAAAAAAAATAGTATGTTTTTGGTGGTTCGATTCACGTCGGGTTCACCAAATGATGCCCTGCAAAAATGGCACAAGGTTAGCAAATGATAAACAACACCAAAGACACAAAAACCGTTAGTGTTAGTCAATCAAAAACTAATCTATGAAGGCATACCAAGAGAGACACTAAAAGCATGCTAATGTATCTAATAAACGAAACAAAGATTATGAGGCATCTCCAACTGCCTCTTAGCATGGCCTTAGCTCCTTCTCCCTTGTTCCTCTCCTCTCCAAGTTCCAAAATAGTGTAGCTCTCAACAACTTTTTGCACTATGGATGCTTATGGAGGATTGAGATTTAATATTAAGCTTCAAATATGAAATGAAAAGCTAAATACTATGCTATTGATGCTAAAATGATTGATTTTACCAAAAAGACAAGATGTTAGATTGCTTATGCTAAATGCTCTCTAAAATGTCTATAGCCTAAATGCATACAAGTTTTCAGGATCTGGATTATGAAGGAATGAACTCTATTTATAGGGAAAATGGAGCAATGGATGGTTGAGATTGAAAGATTCAATCAAGGGTTGAGTTTGAAAGTTGGGGATCCATGTGCACAATTGGCACCAATGAAATGGTGACAAGTGTCAACACATGATTGGGTTGAGAGAAGAGGTTGGAGGCATTAAAGGCTTGAGAAGACCTCATGGTTATCTAAAGGCTAAGGGTCAAGTCCAAATTAAGATTACCCACTGGATTAAGAGTTAATCCAAGGATAAACCTTTGTGCAAATGTTTAAGAGATAATCATGGTCAAAGCATTAATGGCCTGATGAGACCTTTGGGTTGGATAGAGGTTGAGTCAAAACAAATGTTTTAACCATGTGGGAGGGTTTGAATTAACCATTAATGGTTATTGGAGACTTTGGGGATTAAGTGGTTGAAGGTTGAAAGCTTTCAAAGGTTATCCAAGACTTTGAGACATTTAGTGGTTGAAGATTTGAAGCCTTTAATGGTTATCAAAGACTTTGAGGATTTTGAGAAGTGACTTCCCTTTGCTTAGGAATGTGACAATATTTAGGGGATGGATTAGGCTAATTAGGAAGGGGTTAGAAGAATCTAGAAGGGGATTAGATTTTGCAAGTGGATTTGGTGGGTGAGGGAAAATAGGATTTTATTAAAATAAAATTCATTTATTCCAATAAATCAGTGCAAGTTGCATTTGTAGGAAAATGCAAGTGGGGTGGGGATAATGATTTAAATAAATGTTTTATTTAATTTATTTAAAAGAGGAAAAGGGGATTCTGATTAAATAAATAGATTTTATTTATTTAATTGATTGTGAATTTGATTTAATGAATTTAATTAAAATAAATTGAATAATTTATTTAATTAATAGAAGAATGTTTGGAGATGAATTAATTAAATATTAATTTAATTAATTGATGGCTAGTGGATTTTTAATCAAATAAATAGCGAATATTCATTTAATTAAAATGGATAGATTTATGTGACTACAGTTTGTATTTCTAGGACTTGCTGACAAGATTTTTCATTCCCTAGGATGATAATCTCCTCTTCTTTTTTTCATGTTCTTCTTGCTCTTTTTGTTTACTAGTTACTGTTTCGGCCGCTTGATGTAGCTTTTCTTGCCAATTGTCTCCTTTAGAAACTGATTTCTTTCTCCATTTTTGTTGTTGAGTATTGTGTTGCTTTTGATTAGACTTCAGATATCCTAACCCAGATTTATCTTATGTGGATTGTGAATGCGGACAAATAGGTTCTGAAATACCTTGATGTTGCTTACCAATTGGTCCTTTCCCTTCATATCCCATCTTTTGCATGATTTCATATCCTTTGCCATATTGTTTTATGGGAATATTGACTTCTATTGTTGTTGCTATAGTTTTATCTTCATCCTTGTATAGCCAGTCAAGAATACTTTTGTCTTCATTTTCTTCTTTAAGAGTTCCAGCACTAACAAATGTCCCTTTAAACATATGTTTTGATTTTCCTGATGATTTTGATTGAATATCTGTAGGTTTTCCATATGACTTAGGGGAAAGTGGAAAATTATTCAAAGAATACTTTCCCATTCCTTCATCATTTAACTTGAGCTTTTCTTCAAAAGTTTCCCATAACTTTGCTTGAATTTCCTTGGTAGGATATACTGATTCTCTGTTATGTGGAACTGTGGTATCTTGTGTTGGCTTCAAATTATTGCAATATTGACTGGAATCTGCAATTATAGTGATTTCTTTTCCTTCATGAGGAAATTTTACACATTGATGGTATGTAGAAGGAACTGCTTTCATCTTGTGAATCCATGGTCTTCCTAGAAGAATGTTGTAGGAGAGATTCAAATCTAAAACTTGACACAATGTATCCTTTACCACGGGTCCTATCTTTATTGCTAGCACAACAGTTCCTTTAGAAGAACGTTTTGCTTCATCGTAAGCCTTGATGGTTATTTTCTTTTTTGGGTCTACTGCATTCTCTGAATATCCCAAAGCTTTTATCAAGCTTAAAGCACAAATATTTAAACCAACTCCTCCATCTATGAGTACACGTTTGACACGAGTTTTATTAATGGAGACTTCAACATGTAAAGGAGCATTGTGAGGATGTTGTAAGGATGCATCATCATTTTCAGAAAATGATAAGCAATGAGGAGCTATAAGATGTCCAACCATGTTTTGGAACTGATCTACATCCAAATCTTTTGAAACCGTTATTTCCACTAAAGCTTTCTCCAAAATTTCTTTATGCATAGGTGATACTTTGAGAAGTTCTAGAATTGATATTTGAGTGGGTATTCATTGTAATTGCTCTACTAAGTTGTATTGTTGTGATGTAGATGTTGGGTCTTTTGCTATACCTGGAAAGGTAACCTTTGCTTTGCTTCTTGTGATAACGTCAATTGGTTCTGAAGATTGATTTTCGTTAACAATTATCACATTTACTACATCATCATATGTATAAGTGTAATTTACTTTGGGTTTTCCTTTGTCATTTTCCAATTGGGGTGATTCACCTTTATCATAGTTTGGAAGCGGAGTTTTAAAAGCCAAGTGTAATTCGTTTGTCTTATGGCTATCCACTATGATGGTTCCATTATCAATTAGATCTTGCATAATGTGTTTCAATCTTTGACAATCATTTGTCAGGTGTCCTTTATTTCGATGGTAATTGCAAAAATGTTGTCATTCCACCAATTTGGCTTGGCTGGTGGTTCATAAATTCTTACTTCTGGTAAAATAATCAATTTGTTAGCAAGCAAAGTTTTTAGAGCTGATTCTAAAGATTCTCCAATGTTTGTGAATTTTCTCCGAGGATTAGAGAAAAAGGACTGGGCTTTATTATTTTCTAGATTGTTGTTGCTTGGGATTTGACTTGATAGATTGAAAATTGGTTGTTGTTGTTTCGCAGTATTGTTATCATCATTTCCTTCATTGCTGACATTCCTATTCTTTGACCAGAACTTGGGTTTGTCATTGTTGTTGTTGTTGTAAAGTTTTAGTTCTCCTTTCTTTACCATTGCTTTCTCTATTTTTAGACCATTTTCAATCATTTTGGCAAAAGAGGGAGGACATTGCATCCTTAGTCGATAACTCATTTCACTGATAAGATTATCAATGAATATGTCCATTTTTTCTTGATCAGGTACATCCCAGGGATACCTATTAAACATGCATTTCCATCATTGTAAAAAGATCATAAAGGATTCTCCATTCTTTTGTTTAACATTGCAAAGATCTAGCATTGTTATTTCATTCCTTGTATTGTAAGAATATTGTGAAATAAATCTATTCACAAGTTCTTCAAAGGATTTGATTCGGGATGGCAATCTTGAAAACCACTCCATTGATTGTCCATTTAAACTCCTAGGAAAAAGACACATAAGGTAGGTTTCCTCATGAGCAAATTCCATGCTCATAGTACAAAACTCCATAATGTGGTCTTGAGGATCATATTTTCCATCGTATTTGTCATATTTAGGGATCTCGCAATGTTGCGGAAATGGCATCATATTCAAATTTTTATCACACGGATATGGGCATATATCTTGTAACGAATATTTCTTAGAGCTTGTCCCATTTTGCATGTCTTGTATTTGCTGTTGTAGAGCTTGTATTTGTTGAGTAAGGTTTGATAAGGGATTATCTGCATAGTCTCTCCTTGTTTCGTCATGAGTCTTTTTGTCACTACACTCTTTTCTTTTATCATCCCTTTCTTACCTTGTTTCTTCGTTGTTCATATCTTCGTTATTTTGCTCATCTGTGTTTTGGGTGTTACTTGTCTCCGCGTCTTGTTTTAAGCTTTCTATGTTAAAGTCTTGTGGTAGTTTAGCTCCAGATTTTGCCAACATCAAGAGATATTTTTCTTTTTGTTTTGCCAATAATTTTTCCATTAGCCTATCAAATTTGAAATCTTGTTCAAGGTCTCTAATGGTGCTATTGACGGCTTCTTCATCAACAACGGTAAATCCAAAAGTGGTATCTTCTTCCTCCATTTATTGTTGTTTTCTAAGCTGTTCATATTGGGCTCTAGTCCAAACTGGCATGTGTTTATTTCAAAGTTGTCGAAAGTTCCCAAGGACAAGGTCAATAGGTGATTATTGGTTTAGGAAGATATGCTTTATTGATCTTACCACTATTGTTTGTTTGTTTGTTGGGATAAAGGGTCTCTTTGTTGAAAAGCACGTCTTTGTAGAGTTTCACCGTCAAATTCTGTACTGCAACCACGTAAGTAGTGACGAAAACGGTGTAGGAATGTCCTATGTTTCAGTAAGATCTTGCGATTGATATACAAGAATCTTATTCTCTTCTGAGTAGCTTTGTAACTGGGTTTTCTTTTCTTAAGGTGATATTTAAAAGTCATATAAGCATTTGACAGTTTACAAGTTTGATTCCAATGTTGGTGCAATTTTGGTTTTGATGTAACCTAAGTTCAAAATAGGAAAGATATATCCAAGATTAGGAACCTAGTATAGATTGATCAAGCTTTGTGATAGAGGATTTGATTATCTTAATGAGAGACTTGTCAAGGATGTTGATTTTTGCACTTAAGATGTTTGAATCAATAGCTTGTTGAATGTTGATGTTTATAGAACCTTTTGGGAATAACCTATAGGATTAGCAACCTAGTTGTTTGAGCTAGTTTGAAAATACGTGATGGTTTAGAGACAAAACCTACCTCGAGAATTATTTTGATATTTTGATGTTTTGATACTTTGATTTTGAGTTGGTATTTCAAGTGTTGGAATGCTTTTTGTTTTATCCTTTTGATCACACTTTTCCATAAATTTGTTGATTTTGATCTTTTGTAGATGATAATTTTCTTCAATTTTTGACCATTTGGAACATGTTGCAGACATAGAAGACACAATTTTTAATAAATAAAAAGCACAAGCAAGTACAAATCCTTATGGCAGGGTGAGACAATAGTTGTTGAATCTCACATGGAGTTTCCCCCGAGGCTACGCTTATTCAAAGCGGGTATTTAGATTTTTGACCCCACTGGCTCCACCCTCGACACTCACTTCTTCGAGGCAGCCAAGCACCAGTTTCCATGAAATCTTCTCATGGCAAACTTTATATCTCTACTAGGAACCGTATGTGTGTGAGCCGCTTCAGAGGTCCGACCTCCTGCGCCAACAACTAGAAGGATTTTGGCAACTAGTACAAGTGGTTTTTAGTAAAGGCTTCCGGTCATGTGGCCATACATGCGACACTTTCAGCTCTGTAAATACAGAAGGTTCCCAGCCTATAGAGGTTACGCTCCATAGGGTTTATGGGGAAACATAGTGTCGGTATGAACTTATCAGCACATGTTTTTTGAACTTTCGTCACAAACACGATTTATTTATAGTGGATTGGAATGACTCGGTATTAGCCCGTTTCCACTTTAGGTCGTTCCCCTCTCACTAGCCCCCTCAAGGCAGCTCGGGAAGGCAGGCCCTCTAAAGGGGGCAAGTGCAAGGTAATGAGTCACAAATTCGCTGAAGTCCGTGTGTTAGAAAACACGCTCTTATAAACGGGGGTCCGTTTTCAAAAAACGGGGGCCCGTTTATGCTTTGGGCTACCGAGCCAAAAGGTAACGGGGGTCTGAAGCAAAAATAAACGGGGGCCCGTTTTTTAAAAACGAGCCCCCGTTTCTAAATCGCATTTTTCCTTTTTTTTCCACAAGCCGCCCTTGTTTGAAAACGGGGCCCCATTTTGTGGAAGTTGATTCCACAACCTGCCACTTGGCTTGGGATTAGGCCCGGGATAGGCCTGGGATGACCACACCTGAGACATGGACCTGCAAATTCAAATCTCCATGAATGAAAGCACAAATATGAACTTCTGAAATAGTTTACATGCCTCTAATCAAATTTTTTTTTTACGAAATTAAAACCCATTTCAGATTATACTGTCTAGATTTTAAATATGTAAATTTATTTAAAAATTGATTATTTTAACTATTTTTCATTTAATTTATACTAAATCGGGTCCATAAATTTAAAATATTAACTAATTTTGTTAATTTAATAACTTTTTAATTTTAAAGAATTTTGGAAAAAAAATTATGTCATCAATCTACACAAAATTCTTTTGTATTTAAAAAATAAAATAAAAAAATGTTAAGTTTACATCAAATTATGTGGGTCGTACACGTCATATTTTTAAAAAGATAATTACGGCCATTAAAAAATTAATTAAAAAAAAATATTAGAAAAAAAAATATAGAAAAATATGCTCATCAATCTTTAGTGTGTTACAAACCATTTACCAAAACAGTTTGAGAAAATAATTTTAATTGTGTCAAAAAGTGTGGGTCGTACACATGCATGGTATGGTCCTGAAACAGGCATTTTTAAAACATAGTTTTCGGAACTTCATTTAAAAAGTTATTTTTTATTATGTGGGTATTAAAATAAATTACATATTTGGAAAGTACACTCAGAGGGCTATCTTTTATATTACTGACTTTTTCCAAGATTCAATCTCTAAGTGTTTCAAAATTTAAACTCAAATGAGACAAAATCTGAAAATCAGGGAAAACACTTCCACTTTTTGGCCAAAAAGTGGACTCATCTTCTTGCACTGACCCAACTTGGATTAATTGCTTGAAAGTAAAGAAAGCGTAAAAAGAGTGGGTTTGGCTTTTTGATCACCCAATTAAGGGGAGAGCATATACATACCACTTTCGAGACACGAAATACAAGTGTTCTTTTTAACTTAACATAGCAATGTGATCTATCCTCTACTTGGAGATGTTGCTCCAACAAGCATGGTGTTTATTTTATCCTTTCATAGCAAATGATTGTCTAATCTAGGAATTGGAAATCCTGGTCAACAAAATGAAAATCGTTGCAAAAAGTAACTTGCTTCGTAAGAATGGACAAGTTGATTGTTCTTTTTAACTTGCAAAAAATAAGATTGATTGTGCTTTTTTACCTTTGCAAGAAAATGAAAGATTGTTGTTCTTTTTAGAGCCCAAAATTTGAGGTGTGAATCCTAATTTTGCAAGAAAGTAAATGTTTGATTTGTTTGTTCTTTTTACCTTGCAAATGTGATTATTTTTAGAGCCCAAAAACAAGTGAGGTACTTTTTAGAACACCAAATTGAAAAATGAAGTTCTTTTTACCCAAAAGGAAATATGAGTTCTTTTTAACCAACTTTGAAAAAGCTAGAAAATAAATCACTAAATCCTAAGTTAACTCCTCCAAATTTGCAAGAAATTGTTAGAAACCTGCAAAATAGTAAAAAGTTAGTGAAAAACCTTAGGTGGGCTTCCACAAGCTTAATTTCAAATCACGGTTACAAACTTTTCTGTCAAATGTGTTAACCTACGATGCAAAAGCGCTAACTTGCGTTATAAAAGCGTTAATCTGCGTTACAAAAGTGCTAACTTGCGTTACAAAAGCGCTAATTTTTAGACAAAAACGCTAATATTCTGACAAAAGTGGTAACCTACATGACATATGCGCTAACCTATGATGTAAAAGCGCTAACCTACAATGCAAAAGCGCTATCAAAATTGACATATGAGTGAATCTGCATTACAAATGTGTTAATTTTATTTTTTTCAAGATTTTTAAAGGTATATGTGAGGTCCAGCCCCACGATGGGCGCCAAAATGTGTGAGCTTGAATTTCATCCTTAGAATATTACCCACAGTAAGTTAGTTTCACAAAATACAATGGAAATGCATACAGGAAATCCAAAATCCACCAATGAAACTGCATGAAATAAATATTAAAATAAAACACTATTTCACCTTCATGGCTTATGTCTCATTGTGTCCTAACTCCACTGTTCCTGGTTGCAGATGGTGTGCTCTCAGACAATGCACTGTTGGCCTCCAAGATGACATATGAAGAATGAACTGATAACTTGTAGTTAACTGATAGTATGATATGCAAAGCTACATGATTATGCTAAAATGATTATGCTATATGATTATATTGCTAAAATGATATTTGCTATTTGCTAATTGCTTCAAAAACTCATGGATGCATATGATTTATTGAAAACTATTTTTGAAGACTATTGATTTTCTAACTCTCTCTCAACTAAAGCTCTTGATTTTATAGACCATGAGACGATTAGATGATGTGGCTCAGATCAATGGTCATGATTAGATCTGCAATTTTGAATGGCTATGAACAAAGGTGAAGGTTGAGAGAAAGGGGGAAGGAGAAGACAAGTGTCACTCATCTCACCTTGACTGGGTTGCTGACTGAGAGAATCTAGGGATGGTTGGAGGAAATTTAGGCATGGTAGGACAAGTGGATTTAAGTCCTTCCCAAGATGTAGGGGGTTTTGGAGAGAATATAGGAAATGGTTATGAAATGTGTGTACGCACACAATTTCATTAATTTTGGAAGTTGAGGATAAATGATGAATTAATATTTAAGGAATATTAATTTCCTTAGCCACATGTTTGATGAGTTGGCAAAGGGGAGATGAAGTGGAGATGGAGGGTGAGTTGGATAAAGGGATTAAATAATTTAGGAAATCATTTAATATTTGAGACTATAGGATAGGAGAATAACCATTAAATATTGGATATTTAATTGATTAGAGAAGATAATTAAATATTCGATATTTAATTAAACTTAAGGAATATGATAATAAATATTAGATATTTATTTAATTAGAAGAATAGGATAAATGAATTAATTAATAGAAAGACACGGAATGATTTAAATGAATTAATCTTTTCAAATTAACTATTTAATAGATGAATAATTATTAAATAAATATAAAATATTTATTTAATTGCTCATAGCCAATTTTAGGTGTATACAGACATATGTATGCATATATACATACTTATGTATGCACACACATACACATATATAATATAAAGTTACTCTTCATAGGAAGGAGACTATTGAAATTTAACTGCACTATATAATTACACACAATACATCTGTGTGTACCCACATATATACATATATTTATATATGTATGTATAGATGTATATATTCTTATTATTACCTATTGAGCGGGTGAGGAAAATTACCTTGGCCTCATCAAACTCGCAACAATCATCATAAATTTCTTGTAGTTGGCATCCCTAGGAGGGGTATTAGGTCCCTCCTTTAAACTCTCTTCATCACAACAATCTGAGAAGTAAGGTATGAAATCTAGAAACAAAGTCATCATTAAACCCTTATCCAAATCCTCAATTGTTCTCTTCAAATTCTCTTATTATTATTTTGTTGCATGAAGATGATTGAATAAATAAGTAAAATATACCTCATTTTGATGTTGGTATTCTTCATATCTCAATGAAGCAAATAAAGACCTACAATGGTTGAAAGGATGGACGCAAAACTAAGAGATTACCCCACATCAAACAAGTTCTTATGTCTCCTTACGTGACTTCTATCCAAAAACAAATTAACCATGTTTGCTTGAATTCCAATGCATGGTTCCCTATTGACCTTTTTTATCCACTCCCAAATTTTGAGCACCCTAATCCACAATTCTTGATTTTGAATTTCCTTCTCTAGAGAAGAAACATACTCCCATGTCATCTCCTCTCCAAATGCCCCTAATAATCCTTTGCTTACCCTAATTAATGCAAATATATCTACAATTGCTATCTTGAACCATTTTGTTCATCATTAATCCTACATTCTCACATGCACGCTCATCATGAGCTTAACTCATTGTCTTGTCACAACACATCACCTATTAGTAGATAATCATTAGTTACATTCATCCATAATATTAATTAAATATTATTTATAAATATATTTAAGATTAAAAATAGTATCTAATAAAATATATTAAAATTTTATTATTTAATATTACAAATTTTTAAATTATTAATTATTTTACATCTAATATTATTATAAATTTGAATGCAAATGTTTTGAGGGCACATTTTTATAATTATTGTATTATTAAATTCCATAATCTAGATCATGGGTATATCAAATAAAAAATAGTTTGATAATAGGCAACATAGAATATTCTATACAAGATCCATGTTTATTAACTAGTTTAAAATCAAAATATATTAATTTTAAATTTTAATTAATTAAAATAATAATTAATTTAAAATTAAAATATATTATTTTCTTATTTTTAATTAATTGAAAAATGCATCAATATGCATTCTGATTATTGATGACATATATTGCTCTAACCCATCTTAGACCCATATTAAGATTGTTGACATCGTAGACTATAAAGATCCTTTCCTTTCATTTCTTTTCCTTTTCTGATTCCTGTATAGACATGAATAAAACCTTTAATGTATCTACCTACCTAAGAACATTGAAATAGTCTTTCCATCATTTGACTCTTTGATAGATTTTTAGGATTTATAAAACTTGTTTTTTTTCAAGGTTTTAGTAATTAGTGTAGCAAATGTTGTAGTGAATCTCTTTTTAAGATATTTAGTACATCAACAATTGTATCGCTACGGAAGTTTTATTCAAGTTCTTTGAATATTTATTGGTATTTGATGTATCGCTACGGAAGTTTTATTCAAGTTCTTTGAATATTTATTAGTATTTGATGTGATGGTGTAACATCTGTATTAATTAATTAAATGGTAGGACATAATTATTTTATTTTTCGTATTTTTCTTGGTCAAAATAGCCTGCTTTATCCTTTTTCGCTTCCCCTTTTCAGAGCAGAAACCCCTGCTACTTCTGAAAAATGGCTTCCTTCTAAAGCTAAAAGTGGAGAATTTATCTAGTCAGTTAAGCAATAGGAAGGTATCTGGATTCTCCAATATCACCTGGAATGATAGTGAAGGCGGCTTCACCATGAAAAGCAAGGCAGTAATGATTTCACCAAAGGTATGGAACATCTAATCTCTATGTATCTCGTCTTCTTAATGCATTTCCCACTACCCTTTATAGCTCTGTATAACTGTTAAGAAGGAAAGTAGATTATATTTTCTTTTGGGCTCTGATTAAAAATGAATCTAGTGGGAAAATGTTTAATGGTCGAGTAACAGTTAATTTTGTTAATTTTTAAAAAGGGATTAATGAGTATGCCAAACGTGAAAAAGATCCAGATTTTCATTCTCTGGTGTTTCTGAATTTTACCGGTGGAATCCAGAAACACCATTATACAGCGTGTAAAGTTTTTTTTTCTGGTGTTTCTGAATTTTACCGGTGGAATCCAGAAACACCATTATACAGTGTGTAAAGTTTTTCTTTTCATTTTTATATTATATTATGCACCAAAAATATCTTCTAAACCATCAAAGGGCACACGGATCAAAGGTGATCTGTCAGACCAACAGTAGGGAAAAAGGGACGTGTCTATTCTGGCTCCAAAATGGTAGTAGTCGCGCGTTTTACACCGCCGACATGTCATTATCACGCTGTACGAAAGGTCTGTTGCATAGCAGAAATAGAGAACTGGTTTTTTTGTTAGGGAGTGGAAATATGTTACTTTTATATTAATTTGTTGTATTGTATTAATTAATTTTATTTATTAGTTTATTTTATATTGATTGTTTAATAAGAGTTAATTTTTTTTTTTTTTGATCGGTAAGAGGCTGAGGCCAAGAAGAAGAGTTAATTTTTATTATTTTTTAATTTTAAAATTTAATCTAAAATCATAATAAATTAAAGTATATATATATATATATATATATATATATATATATATATATATATATATATATATATATATATATATATATATATATATATATATATATATATATATATATATATATATATATATATATATATATATATATATATATATATATATATATATATATATATATATATATATATATATATATATATATATGCCCATAATGCAAGAGCAAGATCTGCATCCTTCAACATACATCGCACCATTTCCAATATACCTTATAATTATAATTAATATTAAAACCCATGTATAAGATCTTATAATTATAATTAAACCTTTCACTATGTAAACATCCATGTACAAGAGCTTGAGATTATCACTCTTGAAGAAGCTTGGGCTGAGAAGAAGACCTCTATATCACATTTTAGATTGTTTATATGTAAGCTTACATGCTTGTTCCCAAGGTACAAGTGACAAAATTGGATGCAAGTCTTTGAAATGTGTTTTTCTTGAGTATAGTTTAGATTTGAAGGGCTATCAACTTATGGATGTAGTGACATCGAAAGTCTACATTAGCAACAATTTTCTTATGAAGAAATAGGATGCACCACCTCTTTCTCACCATCACCTTTTAGTTCTCAAAAATTAAAGATTCTCAAACTTGAAGATGAGGAGCTTGATCAAAAGAACAAAAAGAGGCTTTGTTTCCATTGGATCGGTTTCCCCCTCTTTCACTGCCTCCATTATTAAATCTCCTATGCACAAAAAGCTTCCTAAGTGTTACCATGCCATAATGAAATATGCTCAAAATGATGTAGTTATAGATAAATCTCTCATCAAGTTCTGAAAACTTGTAGCAAGTTTCATGAGGAGGTAAATCTTGCTCTTATGCATGTATAGTTATTTGGGATTTAGAACTAGAAATAGTACATTAGGCTCTTGAGGCACCGACTTGGAAAGATACCATGGATGTAGAATATCAATCATTACCGAGGAATAATATACGAGAACTTGTTGATATTCCACTAGAGAAGAAAGCTATAATAGGATGTAAATGACGTTTTATAATACAATATAAGGCAAACAATAGCATTAACATGTACAATGCCCAACTTGTGGCTAAGGGCTATGCACAAAAAGAACTTAGGTACTGATAATAGTTTAATTTTCACCCCCACAACAAAGACTAAGACTATTCATATGATATTGGTATGGAAGCATAGTTTGGCTAGAAAGTTCATCAAATGGACATCAAGAGTGCATTTCTTAATAGAGATCTCAAAAAAGAAGTCTATATGATTCAACTAGAGGGATATGTTGCACTTAGATAGCAACAAAAAGTGTGCAGACTTGTCAAATCTCTTTATAGTCCCAAACAAGCTCCTCAATCTAGGTACATCAAGATCGATGGGAGTCTCCTTCATCATGGATTTGTTAAGAATCCTTATTATCCCAGACTCTACCTCAAAGATCAAGGGAGGGAGATTGTAACTTTAAAAAGAAGGATGAAAAACACACATCACAAATTTTAATATATTTAAAATCATATTTTTAAAGTCTAAAATTATGTGTGAAATTGTAAAGTTAGTATCAATATCTTAAATACATCTATCTAAAAATACCTTTACTAAATTTATGACATAAGTTAGATATGCATCTATAAATTGTATCTCTCCATATTTTTAGATAGATGTATTTGAGATATTATCTACAATTTTAATAAATTATTTACTTCATATTCAAATATATAACTTTTCCAAACAAATTATTTCAATAGTTCTATATTTTATGTTATTTTCTAAATACATTTAAATTTTCAATTAATTTTATTTTGTTGAAGATTATTTTGTTTTACTTTAAAATTATTTTCTTTACTATAGATATATAAATTTTATTGTTTAATTTTTCTTTATTGTAACTATGCTTGTTTCACTTTTGTATGGACATGCAAATTTTAATTATCATTTAAAAAATTATTTTATTTACTTTTTTTTTTTTCAAGAAATATTTTAATTTGAAGAGTTTTTTTTTTTTTTTTTTTCACATTGAAAAGTGTAGTAAAATATATCACTTATATGTTACTTTTTAATAGTTTGTGTTTTTCAATTATTGATCTTTATAACTAAAAAATAAATGTCAACACTAAATAATTTTTCTTAAAGACTTATATGCTTCTCCTTATATTAATCTTTTGATGTAATTGATTTTTAAGCCTTTCTATTATTTCTATCAATTTTTTGGGTGATAATCTTCATACAAATTTACTTGGGAGAGTAATAATTGGAACTAATAAGTCTAATCTTTTTTTTGTTTCTCTTTAAAATTTAGTAATTGTGAAAATTGTATATTTATATTTAAGTCTATATTACTAGAATATATTTTATGTAATAATAAATTTAAAATATTTTACCTAAATTTGATGGTGGGTATAGGAGTTGGACTCAACCACTTGACTATAATGATCTCCCTTTTAGATGCATGTGATGGTTTACCATTGGCCACCTAACTATTGAATGTCCTCTCTTTTGATGTAAGGGCATGACAACAAGGTGGGAGAATACCGATTAAGATCACTTGACTATTCATGCATTTGAGTCCTCGATAGATGGGTCCTCTTAAGATGACGAGTCTTCTCAAGAGAATGAGTCCTTTGCTTCTAATGCAACTCTTAGATGCACCTCTCCTTTTTTTGCTTTGGATCGCATTGGAGAACCTCTGACTTCTGTCTCTTAGCTTGCTTTGCCTTTAGCTCTGGATTAGCTTTAGATTACTCATGTGGTGGAGGGTTGTCATTTGTTGTGGCCTTGTTAATCTATTTCTTTTTTTTCACACTTTGATGGGCTCTCTATAGAGTATTCCCCTCTGCTTCCAGGACTTGGAGGATAATATATCTTAGACTATTGTTAGGAGGAGGAAGAAAGGTCTTTCTAAATATTTATGAGATCAATTAGAGTAGGGTCTAGTATTGTCTAAGTGGGACCCTTGGAATCCATATTGTATCTTTTGATTGCAATTTTTTTTGGTAGTTTAGTTGTAGTTGTATCTCACTCCTCTTTGTCTTGTTGAATGATTTGGTTTATCCCATTGCTCATGATACATATTTCATTTATCTTTTCAATATTTTTTTATACAAAATTTTAAACCCTTTCAATCTTATTCATCAATATCAATTTAAAAAAATAAAATTAATCTCATTTTCTAAATTATTTGAAGAAATTAAGCAGCGGTGAATATTCTCAAGCTATGCGTTCGACTGAGGAGACGACAGAGTTAGGCACAAACGAGTCCTCTCAAGCCAACAAACTGACCGGCGGGTGAGATGCAATTTATTTAAAAGGTTCCTGTATTTATCCGCCAAATGAACCCAAATTCGGAACTCACTAGCTCATTATTCCAATTAACAGTGACCACGCACAAAAGTTTTTAGCCAAAGATGTATTTCTCAGTCACAGTGGTGCGCAGAAAAATTTTGTTAGGCAGCTACACAGAGACCTCACAAATCAAGGTGTGTCCTGCTTCTTTGATGAAGATCCTGAAAGTTTGCCATTGGGGGAAGATTTCCCTCCTTGTATATTTGAAGCCGCTGAGACATGTAGAGTAGCAGTTTTGCTTCTTTCAAAGGAATTCTTGGAAACGAAGTGGCCAATGCAAGAACTCTGTACATTTGTGAAAGCGAGAGACAAAACTCGTACAAACCCCAATCTCAAAATTTTGCCCTTGTTCTTTATGATTCCACCTAAGGCTCTCAAGCAATTTAAGGCAGACAACGAAAAGTGGAAAGAGTTTGAGAAATCCGAGGAAAAGAGGGCCGAATGGGAGCAAGCTTTGAATGCAATACGGAGAATCAATGGGTTGAAGTTTAGTGAAGGTAGTGATGAAGTGGAGTTCAGAGACAAAATAGTGAAAGAAATCTGGCGCAAACTTCCAACACACTCACTAAGGTATCATGTCCCTTGTATGCAAGGAGAAGAACGAATGTGTCAGGTGAAAACGTCTCACTAATTTCTTCTCTAGAGCTCCTCTCTTTGGCTCTTATTTTACCGTTACGCATACATGCATATGCTTATGTACTCATTTTAGTTAGGACTGGTTGCAGGAAGTTGCAGATTTCTTCAACAGTGTTCAACCGAATGAAAAGGGAATCCGTATTGCAGGACTGTATGGAATAGCGGGTCACGGAAAAACGACACTTGGCAAGGCTTTCTGCAACCTGAACTTGGGGGTTCGGAGTGCATTCTATAGGGTTCGGAGAGCATGTACACCACCCCGTGCAATGTCTCTGACAGGAAACTCGCCCAAAGTTTGGCAATTCTGTTTTGAAGGTAAAATATGCCATCTGGAATTTTCTAGAGGCGATTCATTGGAAAGAATAAAACTTGCCCTGCAGTATCTCACTTACTGTCCTCAATCCCATCTCCAAACACTGACAAGCCAAGAGCAGGTGATCAGTTGCATATGTTTTAATTTTGTTTACAGGACGTGCTTCTAGAATTCTCTTTACAACTCCAGTGTATGTAAATGACTCTAAACAAAGATTTGTAAGTATTCTGAATTTATTTTCTCATGTAACTTACAGGCACAAGTTGAGTTGTATAAAAGAGTGAAGGGCCAAACGGTATTGTTGGTTCTCGACAATATAACAGAAGAAAGCGTAGACGAAGTGAGATATTATGTTGAGGCAGACTTCAGGAAAAACAGCTGCATCCTTTTAAGCGCGAGAAGCGTAGATGTTCTAGTAAAGCATTGCAAAATTGACTCGAAGTCATGCATGCGCGTCCCAAGCCTTGAAAAGGACGAGGCCTTAGGCATATTGTTGGAAGGCACATCTCTACAAGAGTCATCTTTGGGAGCAGAGGACAAAGCTTTTGCTTTGAAGTGTGCAAACAGATGTTCGTTCAAAGAGATTAGTAATGACATTGTTAGGAGAGATAGAACATTTCATCCGTTAGCCTTAAAAGCTTTTGGTGGTCACCTCTTCAGTAAATACGGTTCGAATTTAGCAAAATGGGTCACTGAGATAGATGGCTTGGTAGATCAATCCGGTTATGGTTTGGATGATGTGTTCGCTGTGCTGGGCAAAGCTTTTGATGACATCCGTCCCAAATACCGCACAATATTCATGCTTCTCACCGTATATATGCTGCCCAATATGTCTCCAGACAAAGTCACTTTGTGGTTGGCAATAATTTGCAACGAAGAGATCTCATTTGTTGAGAAAGCAGTAAGTTAAATATTTGCTTTAAACCGATCTCTCAAAGTCTCAAACTCAGGAAGCAGAACAAGCCGATTCTCTAAAATCAGGAGGCCCATTGAACTGTGTTTGCTGAGTTTAGAAGTGTTTCTTAATGACTGAGTCCTTTAGGGAACAACAGTCATGTGCCTGTTAAAAATAGAAAGTTATAAAAGTTAAACAAGGAAACGGTGTCTTGTAGGTAGAGATGTTGAAACTTGGAATTATAATCCGAATCATTCTGTTTATTAACCGTCCTGTTTGTTAAAGTTCAGCTGGGTAGAGGTGTTGGAATTATATCCCAAGTCCAACAATTCTGTTTATTAGCTGTCCTTATTTTTATGTGAAGTTTCTCAAAGCTCAGTTGGATAGAGGTATTGGAATTATAATCTCAAGTCCAACCATCTTGTTTATTAACTGTCCTGTTTTATCTGCAGTTTCTTAAAACTCAGTTGGGTGGAAGTGTTGGAATTATAATCCTAAGTCCAACCATCTTGTTTATTAACTGTCCTCTTTTATCTGCAATTTCTTAAAGCTCAGTTGGGTATAAGTGTTGGAATTATAATCTCAAATCCAACCATCTTGTTTATTGACTGTCCTGTTTTATCTGCAGTCTCTTAAAGCTAGGTGTTGAAATTATAATCCCAAGTCCAACCATCTTATTTATTGACTTCCCTGTTTTATCTGAAATTTCTTAAAGCTCAGTTGGGTAGAGGTGTTGGAATTGTAATGCCAGTTCCAACCGTAATCTTTATTAACCTGTCCTGTTTTATCTGCAGTTTCCTAAAGCTCAGTATGGGCAGTACTGAATAGGATTGATTTTCTCCTCTGCTACATTCTATTCTATGTTGCTTTTTGCAGAGTCTATGTCCTTTGGTGTGGGCCTTCTCTTCCTATGCATTGGCTCAGTCAGTTTTTGTTGATTTTTTTTGTTTAAGTAGTCCTGTACAGCTCTATTATTAGACTGTTTTTTATGCAAATCGTAGCTGCTAGGCAGAGTAATTTTACTCTACAGTTGGTTTTTAATTTTTTTTGAGTTTTTTTGCAAGATATGTAGAGCTGAAACTCTTCTCATGTAAGAAGTCTTTTTGAGAAGAAATAGGTCTTTTTGTCTCTATGCAGAACAGAGCTGAAGCTCTTGGGAAAAAAAATTAAAATGCCTTTTAAACTTAATTCTGTTTTGTCTTTCTGCTCTCTTTCTCCCTTCATCTGGTATCAGAGCACAGGTTATCAGGCCAAGTTTATCAGGGGTAAGGTTTTATCCAACTCAGGTTATCAAAGCACAGATCATCACAGCCAACAAGAGGGAGGATATTCAATTGACGATACGCCATAATTTAAATTTTCAGAGTTAGGGAAATGGATTCGGCTGTGCTCGAGTTAAATTGTGACTCTATGTAAAACCCTTGGTAACTGAAAATACTATTGTTGCTGTGTAGTTTCCTACACAATGTGTTACTTACAATGTTTCTTTCCCCTCTACACTGCTTTAGTTGTCAAGGTATATTGATTCGACCGGTGTTTTACTTATGATGTGTTAAATCTGAGGCATTGCATCAGATTTGGGTGTTTTAATTGAAAAACTGTTGAATTCTTAATTTATATGTGGTTTCAGGTTGAGGATCTATGCAAGAAGGCCTTTATTGAAGAATTTGAACCTGAAATTCGCATACATGACCTATATATCGAATTCGCTCAAAGCAAAGCTAAAGAAATGGGGAGATGGCTGTGGTGGAAGGGCGATGGGCGGAGTACCCGTGGGTTAATTTCACAAGAAAATGGAGGTTTTGAATTGGCTAAGTTGGAGCAATGTGTGTATCGAAGCCCAACCCAGATTGCCCCCAAGTACCTTAAAAATCTATTGGTACTTCAGCTCATAGGCGTGCAGAATATGAGAAAGCTTGACTTGGGCCGGATGGACAGTCTCAGAAGTATCACATTACACGATTGTCAAGTCCTTGCAGCACTTGACGGGATGGAAAACTTGCTAGATTTGGCGTGGCTTCAGATAAGAGGGGTAAATCCACTGTTAAAGCTTCCCGAGGTAAGCAGCCTTCTGGGGTTACAATATCTTGAGATTGACATTGCAGTCAGCCAGGTGCTCAATCAGCTGGGTGATCTTACCCCATGTTTTAACCTGAGAGAGATTAATGTTCGCTGTCCATCCCTCTTGGATTTCCCAAAATTAAATGGTTTGCCACATTTGGAGAAAGTGGAATTTAATGTGTGTGATAAAGTAAAGGGACCTCTCGACTGTACAGATTGTGTGGAGCTTCAAAGTATTGTCCTTAACAGTTGCTGCCAGATGGCTGCCTCACCGCTACTCGCTGGATGTAAGAAACCATCCAAAATTGTACTCTGGGAATGTGATGCAGTGACTGCATGTCCAGATATATATTTGCCAAGTGCTTTAAAGATTCTGGAATTGTTCATTTCATCCAAAGCAGCTTCGGTGCCCAAAAGTTTAGAGTATTGTTATGGACTGGAAAATCTTCAACTATGGAATATGGGGGAACTGAAGGAACTTCCAAGTTTCAGATTTTTATCAAATTTGACTGTGCTCAAACTTGGAAAGTGTGGTATAAGGGAGCCCCCGGATCTTACATGTTGTGTCATGTTGGAGGATGTTTACTTTTTCACGCTTAAAAATTTAGAAAGGTTCCCGAATTTCTCATCACTGAGGAAGTTGAAGAAATTAAGTTTATATAATTGCAGGAGGGTTCAAGATCCTCCCGATATTAGTGGCTGCCACCAATTACAGGTATTGCATATAGTCTATAACGACAAAATGGAAGGACTTCCAAACATGGGCCAGTGCTCACGATTAGAGGAAATCAAACTGAGTTGGCCTTCTGAGAACGAAGTCACTTATGAAGGAATTGATCCCGACAGTTGTGAAGTAGATGACGATGACGAATCATGGCTGGAGCACTTTAAAGACGAGAACTTCCCGAGCTTAAGCGATGTAAGCGCGCCAGAAGTATTGAAAGAGTGGCCCTGGCTGAAGGACAAGACAACGCTGGTGAAACGCTACTTCCGTGGAGTGAGGCTCTATTACTCTATCACAGTTCCTTATGAATCGTACGAGCGAAGGCAATATTGGGGGCAAGCAACGCCAGAAGCTATTACTCTCCAAATTGTAGATGGTATGGTCGTCCCTCTACCTACACATCGAATGGTAGCTGGTCCTTGGACAGAAACAGTGCGAAAGTATTTTGCTGGAAAGAAGGATATTGTTCGTGCTAGTGCTCCCTCGGGTAAGATTTTAATCCCCTGTTTTTTATCCTTTATATAGGGAGAGAAATTGGACAGAATAATTTATAAGATTTAATTTTTAATTTTAGAACATAAGATGTTACGGTTGCCAATCTATGACATTTTCTGGGTGGGTTATATAAGTATTGGATGTATGAAATATTTTAAAAACGGATATAATTTCATGATAAATCATAATAAAAATGTACATCATAATATAAGATATACATAGAGAAACTTTTTTGGAAGAACTCTCCACTCAATAGATTCAAAGCTTGTACTAACCTTTCAAATGAGTTACATTGAAGAAAAGGTCTCTATCCAAGATATCCAAAGATTGTGTTAATCTTTCATACGAGTTACACACAATAAAAACTCTAGATCTAAAGATTGTGTTAATTTTGCAAATGAGTTACACACAATAAAAACTCTAGATCTAAAGATTGTGTTAATCTTTCAAATGAGTTACACAAATACAAATTTCGTATTTGAGCTCCACCATACAATTTTCCTCTTTTGAGTTATGCCAATACAATTTATAGACTATAAAACAACTTTTTTCTTTCAACTCAAACACTTAGTATATAGGCATGAGGAAAACCACAAATCATGAATGATTTTTAAAATCATGTCCTAGAAACCACTAACTAATTTCGGCATTATTATCCATGCATAAATTACAATACCCAAATCAAGAGGAGTTAAATTTAAAACCTCCTCATTCAATTAAAGCTCCACTTGTGATCTTCCTTGTTCTCCTCCTCTTTTGTGTCGATCTTTCTTGATTTTCTTGAACTCCACACTTTACTTTCTCTTATTATGCTTTCTCTTTTTTAACATCTCTTACATACTTTTTAAGTTATCATAGTTGTATTTAACAACTACCATGATGATTAAGAGATAATTGCAAATTACTAAATTATAAACCATAAGTGACAACTAATTGCCACTTCAAGTGGATGCAAGCAATTAAATAGATACTTCTAAAATTAGAGTATCATACATCCTAACATTATCCACCTCTTTCAATTTAATGTAAATAATTGAAAGGAATTTATTCTACTAAACTTACCCAATACTTTAACTCAACCTTATTTCTTATAAGAGCACAACTTAACATACCACTTTTAACTATTGATGTTACTGATAAGGGGTGTGATTTAATGGTGATTACAATTAAGTTAGCTATCAACAAAGCATGCATGCTTTGAAATGATGATTAAGTAGTGGCCATCGTGGATTAACATTTTATACTATGAAGTTCTCAATTTCATTTCCAAAGGAAATGGCTCTCTAGTCTCCCTCCAATAGCTCTCCCGCCTCCCTCTTTTTGAACGCCCTAGTTTTGTTGCGGATGTTTGGGGCTCTGCTTCCCCCCCCTTCCTGGCGTGGGGTCCTCGTCTCCTACAATCCATGCTACTGTTGTTTGGCCGGTGACCCCTTTGGTGGTTGTTGATGCGCCTGGTGCTGCATCCACCCCCTCGGTTCCCCGGCTGTGGATCTTGTTGTTGTCGGCCCTCTGGCTTCTGGGGAAACGACCTTGCCGCCTGCCGTTGATGCTGTTGGTCCTTTTCCCAATCCTGCTGGTAAGCGTGGCTTTGCTCATGTGGCCAGATCTTCCGCCCAACCCTCTAAGGGGGTCCGTCCTCTCCCTTGTGCGAAATCCTCCCCTGTCGTGGTTTGCGGATATGATGTTGTGGACAACATTGTGTTTTCCAACACTGTGCTTTGGTGTGCAGATTCTCTAGGCTCTGGCCTTCCATATTGGACCTTCACCGCTGGGTAAGTGATTCCTGGCGGCCTTTGGTTGCTCTCAATATCGAGCTTTTTCCCTGTGCTAAAGGATTTTTTGTTGCTTCCTTCACTTCTTCCGCTGATAGGGATTTGATTTTGAGCAAGCTTTGGGCTTGGGGAGTGCACTCCCTCTCCATCAAGCCTTGGACAACCTCTTTCAACCCTCTCACTGAACCACTTAATGTGCGTCCAATTTGGGTTTGGCTCATCAATCTCCCTCTTCATTTCTGGGAGCACTCTTGCTATGAGGCGATCGGTAACTCTATTGGCAGTTTCCTGAAGGTCGATGATGCTACGTTCTCAATGGAACACACTACCTTTGCCCCGCATTCTTGTTGATATCGACATCTCTGCTCCTCTCCCAGGTGATGTGGTTCTTATGGTGGGGGGTAGGCCTTGGTCACAACTGCTGGATTTTGAAGGCCTTCCCTTTCGTTGCAGAAGATGCTTCTCTACTGGCCATCTTGCTTCGGGTTGCTCTTCTCCGCAACACAAAGGGATTTCTACCTGGTGGAAGAATGCTACTGCTAACCACTTAATAGTACATGCTACGGATTCTGCGTTTATTGGCTCCTCCCATGGGGATGATGTCGTGCCGCCCACGGCTCTTGTTGCTCCTACTAATGTTTTTGTGGCCTTGTCTCCGGAGGCCCCCACTTCCGCTTCTCTTGTCCTACAACCCTCCCCTGCTGCTGAATTTGCTCCTGCTATTGCTGTTCTGTCACAACCTGCTATTGTTGATGTTTTGCAGCCCCCTACGGCCCTCTTCCAACCTTTTGCTGTCTCCAGTGTTGTTGACCTTGTGAGGGCCCTTCCGATGAATCTTAGCATTGCCTGGTCTGTGGTTGCTCGTAGGCGCAAGGGGAAATCTTCTCCCCTGCCCCATACCCCCCCTCGTGGAGGTTTGGGTGGGTCGTCCCCCCCTTGAGTGGGGTTTGTTCCCTTGTTGGTTAGGTTCCTGTGTTTGTTGCTTTTCGCCTTTGGGTTGTGGTTCTCTTCCAACATCATCTCTCTTGATGTTCCTTTTTGTTAAGGGTCAGCGCCCTAGTTAGCATTGTTTTTTTAATAAAAAACATACCACATTTAACATGTTTTTATTAATATAAATAATATTGTTTGCTGGTACAACTGGTGAATTAAGTACAGGAAATAATAATGTACATGACAATGCATACCAGACACGGCAGAAAATATATCTTTATTCGCACATTCAATTATTACAGAGAAGAGACCAAAGATGGTCGGCCAAGGATTACACTAGATCCGACAATCCCATCCCCCTTCCTCGACAGTACACAACATATTTAAAGGATCCGACAGTTGCCGAGAGGTACACAACCATCAACCAACCGACACATAACCACCCGAGACTGACAACCCACTCAATACAATTAATTAATACCTTGTCAGATAACAAATATTATCAAACATAACAACAGGCAATTTATGCCGACATCATCCCCCCCAAAAGAAAAAGTCGTCTTCCAGACGACAAGCAAACATCAAGTAATATTCGGGAAGACTAACGACCAACAACAACTTCAATTGGACAACCCCAACTTGTAGTGTACCTGCCAAATGAATGGGGGTTTGGGGCAACACCCCCAACGGGATCAAGGGGCAGCGCCCCTTGCGGGGGTCTGGGGGCAGCGCTCCCAGCGGGGTCAAGGGGCAGAGCCCCTTGCGGGGTCGAGGGGCACCGCCCCTCGTAGGGTTTACAACCTTCAAACCCACACGGAACTCCATGGCGTGCATCAATACTCTACTTTTTTAAGACGTCAGGAACGAGGCCAATGAAGTCAAAATTCTGATCAAGGTGCATTCTCCTGTACGGGAATTGTGTTTTCTGACTTGTTCTTTCGTACAGACTTGTGCTTCTCTCTTGGTTGTACGATGCATAGGTGTGTGGCTTGAGATTCCCTTCATCAAACTCAAAGCTGATGTCTTCGAGTTTTTGATATATTGCTTCCTTGACCGTACGATATTCCTCTTGTGGTCAGTACGGATTTCTCTTGGTTGCCGTACTTGTAGCGTGGTCGAACGACCTCTCCTTGATTGCATCCCTGTATACCGTACGATGCCTCACGTACGATGTCAGTACGGCTTCTAGGTATGTCGTACGATGCCTCCTGTGCCATGTCCGCCATACAGTTTCACTGTACACCGTACCCTTTTCTCTATGTAGTTTATGCCATACGCCGTACAAGTCAAATGAATGGACTATGCTGTACGGAATGGTTGGATGAGCTACGTCGTATGGGTTGATTGGACTAGGTACGCTGTACGGGTGAGCTACGTCGTACGAAATGATGCTCTGCCGTACGCTGTACGGAATGGTGCTCTGTCGTACGCCGCACGGACTCCTCACCTTGCCGTACGGAATGGTGCTATGCGCATGTGTGTCGACTGTACTTGTTTACCGTACAATGTACGATATTTCTACTCCTTCACTTGCACCGTACGGATTCGACTTCTCTTGTGGCTGGATGGGAATGTTCCTTCCCTCTCTCGATTTTGTCCTGCTGTCAAGTCTGCTTCCCCGGCTCTCCCTTGACCATACGGATTTCCAACACTTGGCCTCTCTAGTTTGTACGGTGTAGTTGGGGCTCTTAGCTTCGTGTGGTAACCTCATCATGTCAACGCAACCTGGACCCTCAGAAGCCAACTTGCTCTTGTCTGCTCTAAACCGTATGGCTGAATTGCTTTCGGCTGATGTGAATCGTTTAGCATATAGTATTAACTTCTTCGGGGCATCTCCACCAGGCTCTACAACATCCAATTTTAGATCCTCGCCCTGTG
The DNA here is from genome assembly GCF_030272615.1 of Cryptomeria japonica. Taxonomy (NCBI): domain Eukaryota; kingdom Viridiplantae; phylum Streptophyta; class Pinopsida; order Cupressales; family Cupressaceae; genus Cryptomeria; species Cryptomeria japonica. The sequence continues at coordinate 578,730,242 of NC_081412.1, forward strand.
AATGTTCTTCATACACCTTAGATACTTCCCCATTCCCACTCGGCGGCCTCTATTCATACGGTACAGGCTCACTTGGTAACTATCTGTACAGCCCAGACACACCAACGCCGGATGTGCACAGATGAATATCGTACGACGGGCTTTGTACTTCCTCAATTTGGCCAATTTGTAGCATGTTACATTCGGGGTGGAAAACTTCATAATCCTCCATCTGCCAGTGGAATAATCCATTAAGAGAACTCGTCTCATCTTCAAAGCAATTTTCTAGTTTGAGGGTGCTTGTTTTTCACTCACCGCCTGGTTCCTCAAGTCAATGATGTGCTTTCTCCCGTCACTCTCGATCGAGAGTGTGTTTCGCTTCTAGTTATGATTCACCTTGGCAGTAACCAACCATCCCCTCTCGAGGAGTGCATTGTACGCCTTCTTCTGTAATCGGATAACTACAAAGTCCAAGAAAAATTGTTGTGTCCCAATCATTACTTTTTGTGCCATCAATGTTCCCAACGACTGGATGTCGTGCTGGTTGGCACCTACCAAGTGGAAGGTTGGCGGCCAAAGCTTCGGCTTCCCAAGACATTTCCATGTGTCTTCTGGCAGTACATTTACTCTCGAGCCTCCAACGACAATGGTGTTTGTCAACTTCTTCCCCATTATTTCCATCTCGACGACTGCCGGCTTCCTCCCGATGCTCACCGTCAACAACATTGGATCACTGGACTCATTCCCTTCGGCTGATGGTTTCTCGTCAGTTCCTCCTTGTGTGGCTTACATTGGTTCTGGAAGACCGTGTCGTCACTGACTGTGTTGGCAATTGCCATTCTCAGTTGTGGCATAGTTTGAAGAAGGTCTGCCACCTTGATGGGTATGGTTGTTTGTAGCACCTGCTGGACTATGTTCTTCTTTGACTCCCGCAATGACATACTTGCAATTCCATTGGAAGTTACTCTTTCCTTCGCCAACACTTGTTCTACTTTGGCTTGTTCCTTTTCCGTACTAGAGTTTGAATACATTGCCTTCTTTGTTTGTGCTCTTGTGATTGCCAAAACTACGCCCTCTTGTTCCTCCACGTCCAACATATTAATACCCTTCTGATTTGGGCAGTTGGTGTCTTCATGGTCACCTGGTCCACACTATTTGCACAATAATTGTATGTTGTCTTTCCTGTTATGGTAGTCTCTCGCAAAGTGTCCCCATTCACTACATTGCCGACACAGTATGATAGGACATCCTTTGGAGTCGTACTGTATTTGGTGTCGCCTTCGTTGATTTCCATAACCACTTGGGGATACATTCTGTGATTTCGATGGGCTGGACTCTCTGTGTGTGAAGAGTACTTGTGTACTTCTCATCTTCAAATTGTACGGGCACTCGTCGATTGAATGCCCCAACACTTGGCAAATTTCACAAAACATATTTCTAGGACAATTAGCTTTCATGTGTCCCTCCCTTTTGCACTCAATACACCATAGTTCATTACCTTCATTGCTGGTTCCTTTCTCAGCCTTCAATTCTTTAATCATTCTCAACATATCCCGTTGAAGGGCTCGTACGGTTTTGGATTCTTCGTCACTACTACTACCTTCGGTGCTCTCATCATCATTGGTCTTCCTCTTCTCTCGTAAGGAGGTTTTATTTTCACTCTCGATGTCCATCGCTCGATTGTACGCATCGGCGTATGAGGATGGAGGCACTACTTTCATCTTCTTGCGTAGTGGGGGTATCAATCCCTTCGTGAACCACCTCTTCTTCAACCCGTCGGCTGGCTGGTTTTCCATCTTGTTCAACTGTTCTTTGAGCCTACGGTTGTAAGCACGTACACTCTCATTTTTCCCTTGCTTAGTATTATAGATTTCGGCCATGATCTCATTATCATCCCTCAAGAGTTTGAATTCCTCCTGGAACGCCTTTTTTAGATCACTCCATCTCGTCTTGTGCTGGGCATCGAGGTCTGTGTGCCAGTCAATGGCGATCCCCCGAAGGGTGGCGGGAAATGCCTTCAGCCAGTAGTCCCTGTCATCTTGGCCATTTGCCTCCCAAATGGTTATGCATGTTTTGCAATGCCGTACCGGGTCCTCCGGCCCGTCTCCCGTGAACTTCGGCAGTTTTTGCTTCTCCTGGGTGTTCAACATTATTTTCACTTGGAAGGTACGTGTGTATTCGCCTTGTGTGCCGGACCTGGGTGGATTGTTTCAACTGCTACGTTCCGGTGCTTTCCTTGCACTCTCAGCCACGCAGGCGTCCTCTACACGTCCACCTTCAGCATCCCCAACACTTCGAGTACTTCCAGGTGTGTCGGACTTGAGTGAACTGTTCCGACCGCTACGTTCCGGTGCTTTCCTTGCACTCTCAGACACGCGCGCGTCCTCTACACGTCCACCTCCAACGTCCCAACACTCCGAGTACTTCTAGGCTTCGACTCGTCTTTGTGCTCCCTCTGGCTGAGGGTCGACAGATCACCTAATCGCTTGGTCTTGACCACCCTGTGGCCTCTTCTCACCTTTAATGGCATCTACGAACATGAATCACTCAAGGTTGACCCAATTTCTTTTAAGGCAACAATGCCAAAATGTTTGCTGGTACAACTGGTAAATTAAGTATAGGAAATAATAATGTACATGACAATGCATACCAGACACGGCAGAAAATATATCTTTATTCGCACATTCAATTATTACAGAGAAGAGACCAAAGATGGTCGGCCAAGGATTACACTAGATCCGGCAATCCCACCCCCCTTCCTTGACAGTACACAACATATTTAAAGGACCCGATGGTTGCCGAGAGGTACACAACCGTCAACCAACCAACACATAACCACCCGAGACTGACAACCCACTCAATACAATTAATTAATACCTTGTTGGATGACAAATATTATCAAACATAACAACAAGCAATTTATGCCGACAACAAATATATTCTCTTATTTTTCAAACTATAATATATGCAAAGGAAAAGGATGGTGTGTATAGGTGAGAAGAGTGGGTTTGGTGTGGCCATAGACCCTATGGCCTAGTGAAGCTCCAATCCTACATTTTGGGTCATTTTCCTTCAATTTTTGTTTGTTGAATGCTATGTGTTGTGGGTTGGTGAATCTGAGGTGTGGTTGCCTTTTCTTCTCTCATTTTTTGGCTTTTGGTCATATTTTTGTTGTTGGTGGTATTAGCACAACCAACTCCGAGTGAACAAAGGACCGTTTCACTCCGAGTGAACAGCAAAAAATCTTACTCCAAGTTTCCTTTAGAGTTAGGTTTTGATTGTGTTGGATAACTAAGTGGTCTATGTGTTTAGTTGTACAAGGGGCCTATGTAGGTAGAATAAAGTCTAGATTTATTGGGATTTAAATCCAATTCCCATCATTCACATGTTCTAGTTTGATGAATTACTCTTCATGCATGAAATACATTTAAGAAGATCTAACCTAAAACTTTCTCTTAATGCTTTCAGTTATCCAAATGATTTGATTTTAAACAAGGTACAAAAGAATAGAGTATGGAAATAATGAAATCAATCAAAGCAAATAGACAATGATAAACTTTGTTCTTTCTATCAAATCTAAATGGTTAGGCCAATACAATAAACCAATACTGTGCTGATTAATATTCACACAACCATATAAAGCACTGATTTTCAAGCCTCTTTAAATCAAACTGCCACATATAAATGTACTAGTTTGAGACAAGTCTTTATGGATAGAAATATTAAATAATTGATTTCACCAATTTATTCAATTTAGACAAAGAAAATAAGACATACCATCACCATGATTGAAATGCCATTTGATAACAACAGGAGTAATCCTTTGTTTAAAGTAGTAGCAAGATGTTACAAAATTTAGTAGAACCTCCACATTGAAAATTGTGTCTCTTTTTCTTGTATTATCAAAATAATTTCTAACCCCTTAAATAGTTGTTGGAAATGAAATAAACAAGATTTATAACTTCCACGACTTGTGGACTTAACAAATCCTAACTGGAACTTCAACCTTGGTGACTCAAAACTAAGAGTAACTATTAGTTACAATGCCACCCTTAAAAATATCAACCTTTGTTGACTTATTACATCAATTAAAGAGTGCCCTAAAATAGAATTAAATGCCTAAGACTACCAAGAATCCACAAAGCATGTGAAAAGCTTTAATGACATCATTTAGGTCACTCCTAGGTCTAGACCCTTATGGTATTTAACTTAATCCCTTGGGAAAAGTCAACTTCTCTATCTTTTCTTGCAACTCTTCTTGAGATTAGTCAACTCATCCTAAAATTTTTGTACTATTGCCTTAGTTGAACCATCATCTCATCTATCGAGCCCCTAGTAATAGATTTGTGGAGCTGATTAGAAAATTCCTTGACTATTTTTGTAGGTGAGCTGACCAATGAAGACGTCTCCTAGCATGTACATGAAAGATCTTCACTAAATTTTTCTATCTTGGTCATAGCCTGGTCAACTAGGCTTCTATTCTTGCTAAGATTGTCCTTGCATTTTTTCAACACCTCGACCCTTAGCTGACCAACTTTTATCCATTCATTTGGTTTGTATTGATCATCTTGCTCAAAAACTACTACCTTAAGCAATTCTTCAAAATTAGTGGACTTTATTCTGTGCATAATCTGAATGAAATCTTCCCACATCATCAAATCTTCATCAACCTTGACTCAATTTGATGGGCCAGGCTAGCTTCATCACTAATTAATGTTCTCAATGCTGGGAATCCTTATTTTATGTTTCTTGGAAAATTGAGGAAGGTGAAACAAAATCGATTGGACCAACCAAATGATCTACATACATATTCAATTATATTACTCGAGCTTTCAATTCTTCTTTAGTATTCTTATATTTTTTCATTCTTGCCAAAATTGTAGATACAACTTGTTACAAAGACTACTTCTCCTCACTTTGGGTTGGGTACCTAAATCCACTTCTTGAATTTGATACTCAGGTTGCATATCTCCTTCACGCTTGTCAATTGTAGGGATAGCAACATGCGTTATCTCATGTCCTTATTCGTTTATTGTAACTATTGAGAGTGTTCTTTCTCTTTTCCTCTTGCTATCAAAAGCCTTAAAAGCCTCTATCACGATAAAAAAAAATTTCTTACTCTAATTGTAGATATTTCCTCTTTCTTTTTTGTATGGTATGGTTAAGCCATACTAGGAAGCCAAAAGTGTCACAACTTTATGTTTTTAGAGAGGGAGGAGCTATTCTAACGTATTTAGAGTGTACTACTCGTATTGCTACTTGGGAGGAGATTCTTGTGTAGTAGGGATATTTTTTTTTTCTTTGTAGCATCTTGAGAATTTTTAGGGTCAATATCCTCATGCTTGTGAAATCTCTATATCCTTCACCTTCTCCGTATTTCCTTCTTCCAAATTTGTCTCAATTGAGGCTTCTCCATCATCTTGTATTTCTTCCTACTCTTGATGAGGACATGAAGGGATATGTGGGTCTTTAGGAGGAGATGAAGGATGAGTAGGAACATGAGGTGGAAATGGAGGAGGAGTAGGAACATGAGGTGGAGATGGAGCATGAGTAGGAACATGAAGTGGAGATGGAGGAGGTGGATGCCTTCAAGGATATGGGTATGGAGATGGAAGGGGTGATTCATGAGGAGGGGAAGAAGAGGGAGAATCAGGATGTGGAGAGGGTTGTGGAGAAAGAATAGTCTGAGAATGTGTTAGTTTTCTTCTTTGGAGAGGAACCTCTTCCTCTTCTTCCTCAAAGGTTTTTGTTGAATTATTTTCTTTTATTCTCTCTTTTCTTGGCAATTAACTCCTTGCATGCTAGTTTGTCTGTCACTTTGCTATCTATTATACCTGAAGATTCTCCAACTTTTTTATTTAGTGGTTCCTTAGTTGTAGGGCATGACAAATCCAACATGGGGAAAGGAGATGCCAACCAATGTTTTGAGTGTGCCACCACATGAGGTTTCCTATTGTCCCTGGATAGATCTTCATACAAAGAAAATTTACATTGTGAGTAGGTTGGTTAAATATCCCTTAGGTATTATAGGCTAGATGCAACCTCTTCCCATCATCTTTCACTTGTTTTGGGACCTTCCCTACGTTGCAAGCCCAAATGAGCCCTATTGAAAATCTATAGTAATCCATAAGTCTAATTCATCAATGTAGTTGACCTAATGGTCCTCTAGAGCTAGATCATGTTTGTGGTATGCCCTTACGATTGGGTTGATTTTTTCGATAGGATCAAACTTGTTCCTTATGTTCCCAAACAAATCCATTGATAATGGCTACATCTCAATTTATATAGTCTTGGAATTATAAATATTAGCACAAGAGTAGGCACCTACTCTAATAGGGAAGGGGAAGCCTGCCTTGTGCTTCCCAACTACCATCTTATGCACCTCCAATACTTGTCTGCATAACTCCAACAAAACTAGTTTGTCATTAGGGTACCTTGGCAATTTGTAGGGTGCCTTGTGGAATCTAGCTACTTTGATGTAGGAGAATGTCTTGAATTGAATATACCAACCACCCCAATTCTTCAATTTTGTTGTGGTCTCCATATATAATCCTCTTAGCAAAAATTATGAAAATCCTCTGTCATAGTTTCCAACTCTTTAATTTGTGAATCCCCAATAATTGTAGAACTAGCTTTCTCTCTATTTAGCTTAGGTTTTAAAATGCTAAAAAAATATCAAGATCCTTTGTCCTCTTCATTTAACTAGATAAGCTTAGCTCTAATTTTTGCTCCATTATTTTAATAATTTTGAATAGATCTTAGTGATGCCTTTTTTTAAGAAGATCCTCATAAATTTCCTTATTCTTAATTTCCTTTTGCATCTTATATTCAATATCTAAATATTTATCTTCAAATGCTTTCTTCTTGCCCATAATTTTCAACATGGCTTTCCTACAATCCTACATATTTTCCCATGTTTCAATAGGAAAAATACTCCTAAAAAATTCTTTTGATGTTTCTAATATTCAAAAGTCCATGTAGACTATTTTTGCCTTTGAGCAAGGAGATTGTTGCCGGGAATAATCATTATGTTATGTTGTCATATTATGTTTATGTTGTCGTCGGTAATAATGAGTTACTGCAGTCAGTTAGTTAGTCGTCCCGAAGGGCAGTTGGACGCCACGGTTGGTCGCACCCCTTCGGGTATTTTATATTGCATACCATTCCTTGGTAGTGGCATCATGATAGTCGTATCTGGGTTTAATGTTATAAGCACTTAATGTACATGGACTGTTGAATGAATACAGAGATTGGTTATTTAATATATTTCCATTATGTTCTGTGCATTTACTTTCTGCATTTAATGGTTTACCCGTATGTGGCAAACATTTGGCGCCGTTGCCTAGACATACTCGGGAAAGGAAGGAGCAGATGGCGTACGGACACGACGGGCCTACCCGTCGGTGAGATTAACCTAGATGCCGCCGACACACAAATAGAACAATCGTCGTGGGACACAGAGCGTGATGGCAAGAGGCGAAGGGGAAATTGAACCCCGTAATAATCCCGGTACACTGTTGATATAAATCGTGGCCGAAAGGCAAAATAATAAAAAATTTTTTTTTTGTGTACATGGTGTGTGCTTGCTATGTATGGAAGTGATTTATGCCAAATATACTAAATAAGGACAAAAATAAAAAGATACAAAGTGACGAATGGGAAGTGGCACAAAGAGCGTTGAATCTCAGACAACAAATAGAACGAAGGCGTTGGCTAAGGCAGCTTGTCGAGGGACGACCGACTGAGGGGTTGCTCGAAGGGAACCCAGGAGGTGTCACGGAGGTTGCAGAGGCAGAGATAGACGGAGAGAATTACACTCTCTACACTGTCGTAGGGTTGCCCGAAGGGAACCTAGGAGTCACGGAGGGTGCCGAAGGAGAACTCTACAGTTCGCCAAAATACCAGCGTAGGGTAAGAAGTCGCGAAGAGTTGGTGGAACAAACAAGGCGTAGTCTAAACTTGATTGACACTACCAGAGACCTACTAAAGAACTTGTCCATTTTAGAGAACAACCGGAGGGAGACAACCGAAGGTGACGGTACGGCCAACAAGGGAGCACAAGGGTATAGTATGGGAGGCAATTTGTTCGGTTCGGGGTCAACAACCTTCTCGGGAGGACCCACGAGTGGAGGGTTAGGTGGAGGAGGCGGAGGATCACCAGGTACAAGCACACAAGGCACCAGAGGAGCAAGACTCAGCAGTGGGATGGCAAGTAAGCAGAAGCTGTCGAAGTTCAACGGCGACGGGAAGGGAGATCCCGTCTGCCATTGCCGCATTTGCGAAACCATATGGTCAGCGAACGGTGTTACCGACCAGGACGAGTGGGTAACACAATTTCCAACAACCTTAAGGGGAGTGGCCATCGACTGGTACTCCGATACGGATAAGGCCAAAGTCGGCACATGGCCCTACCTAAAGGAGGAGTTCGGGATAGAGTTTCGTCTCCTTAGAGACGACAATGAAATAGTAGCCGAAATCTATGGCACAAAGCAGAACAAGAACAAGACTGTCCGAGCCTATAGTCGGCGGCTCAAGGAACTGTTGGGGAAAATGGAGAGTCAACCAGCGGATGGGTTGAAAAAGAGATGGTTCGTGGAGGGACTGAAACACTCCATCTGGAAGAAGATGAAAATTGTTCCACCAACCTCGTACGAAGACGCATATAATAGAGCGATGGATCTCGAGAGCGAGACCAAGACATCCAAGAAGAAAAAGAAGAAGGATAGCTTGTCCGAGGATGATGACTATTTTGAGGAAAGCAACAACGACGACGAGTCTAGCAAAAAGGTGCAAGCCCTGCAGAAGGACATGTTGAGGATGATGAAAGAGCTAAAGGTTATGAAAGGAGGTCCGAGCAAGACCGACGAAGGGGAGCTTTGGTGCACGAAATGTAAGACGGATGGCCACACGAAAGGCTCCTGCCCAAAGAAAGCCTATTGTGATATATGCCAATTGATGGGGCATCCCACCAGGGAATGCCCCTACAACATGAAAACACGAAACCAACAAGTATTGCTTACGCAGGAACAACCAACTACATCGGGCAGTACCTACAGCTCCTAGGCGAACAACAATGCAACATCAGGAGGCTACTGAGATAACCGGTGGGGAGGATGAAACAACAATAACAATACAAGGAACCGGATCCAATACGACTGTAAAGGCTGACTGATGGTACAATGTAGAGCGTGCAGCTAGTGGGGGCACTTCGCCCGATACTGCTCGAAGGGAGAGGCCACACAATATTTGTGCAAATGGTGCGGACCGGGAGACCACGAAGACGCCACCTGCCCGAAGTCCGGCGTCAACTTGCTCAATATCGAGGAAACAAAAGAAGAGGAAGTGCTAGCCGTAACCCGCACCCAAGCTAGACAAGCAATGTGCCCAGACTCAGAGACAGAGAAGCGAAGGGTATGGGAAGCACGAGAAGAAATTGAGAAAGAGATACGAGAGGGGGCGAAGGCGAAGGGTAGGACGGGTACTTCCAGCCGATCGGAGGCGGAGGAGGCTATACTACATCAAATTTTAAAACTGGAGGTGCCTGTGAAGGTACACGACCTCCTCTAGACGATGCCTCAGTTACGAACGACATTGTTGAATAATCTCTCTCAACCATGCACCAATACCAACCACTGCACAAATGTTCCTGGGAGGTCTGCAATAGACCCCAGGCTGTTGGCAGTTAACATTGGAAGGAACCCGACCATTGTGGAGATGGGTATCCTTGGCACCATTCTAACCGATACCATCGTCGATGGTGGATCAGGAGTGAATGTTCTTCCAGAAGAAACCTGGCGGAAGTTGGGGAAGTCGACGCTGTGGCCATCTACATTCAATCTGCTGGGAGCAGATCAGCATGGAATCAAACCCATTGGGACACTAATGGGCCAGCAAGTTACCATTGGGACACAACCCTTCATACTGGACTTCGTGGTAATCCCACTAAAGAAAAAAGGGTATGATGCGATCTTAGGGAGAGGGTGGTTGGTGGCAGCCAAGGCCACCCACAATTGGAAGAAGAACACTCTGTCTATGGAGAATGGAGGAAGGAAGTTTATCATAGACCTTGGGACGTAGTTGGTTAGTGAGGAACTGGCATCATCTTCGGAATCGGAGGATGAAGGAGAAGGAGACTTGAGGGACGAAGGACGAGGCTGCAGGGAGCCCAACGACGAAGGGATTCTCAAACTAGGAGAGTGCTCCGAGGATGAGACGGGGTCATTGAACGGGCTCTTCCACTAGCAGATGGAGGATTACGAAATGTTCCAGAGCTACAGGCTCGAAGTAGAGGAACCAGAGCAAGCAACAGAGGAGGTGTACCTGCCGGAATACAGAGAATATTGGAAGGGAGATGCCCCAAACCTCGGTGACGTAGATAATCCCAAGATCATTCGTGTCGGCAACGATTGGAACCCTGTGTGGAAGGCCGCAACCTTCAAAATCTTTATTATTCTTCTTCTTATGTATGGGAAGGAGACCGTGGTTCCTGTAGAATTTATGGTTCCAGGTCTTCGGATGGCCATTGAAAATAGACTTGCCATCAACGGGTCCAAATTGAAACCCTACCACGAGAAGTGCACAGGGGACCCGAGAGGCCGGAAGGACACCCGAGAGTCCGGAGGGGGACCTGAGAGGATGGAAGGGGACCTGAAAGGCCGAGCAGGTGACTTGACCGACACGGGACCAAAGCGGGAGACTCTTGGGCGAGGCAAACCGCGAAAGGGCAATCCCAGAGGCACGGGACCTGAGCCGAAGACTAGATTAGGGATTTAAGAAAAAAAAAAAATCTTTGAAAGTGGCGGTGGAACCACTGTGGTGAGACCACTGTGCGGTGAAACCACCGTACAGTGAGACTATCGTACGTTGGGACCCCGTGCGGTGGAACCACCATACGTTGGACCACTGACGATAGAGGACACCTGCGGTGGAATACCACCGTACGGTTGAACTGCATTGGGTGTGCGGAAGGAGGATCGTATGGTGTGGACGGTTGGTCATGTTGTCCATACGGTGTGATCCGTACGATGGAGGGGTGACCGTACGGTAAGGAGGGTGTTGACCGCACGGGAAGGTGGCCGTACAATTGGAGGTGTCAGTGTTGTTGTTGACCGTACGGGGAGGTTGTATGGCCGGGGTGCCATCAGGGATATAACAGTGGAAAAAAAAAACGACGACCAGATTGAAAAATCATTCGATGACGTTTGGAGCCAGGACGCTGAAAATATTAGAGTGGAGAAGAAGGGTTTTGGCATCTTAAAATATCACAGAAATGATGTGCGCCATGGACTTTCGTATGGTTCTGAGGGTTGTAAATTGGTGTTGGCGGCAGGGGCACTGCCCCTCGACCCCGATGGGGGCACTGCCCCCAAACCCCTTGTTTATTTTTGAGCTACAATACACTTTTTGAGTTGGGCGAAGGCATCAGAGAAGTCACGGTAAGTGTTGGGTTGTCCCGTACTGTGAGAAAGAAGCCTGAAGCTCAGCATTGGCGGGAAGCCATAAGCCATAGAGGGAGACGGATTTGGAGGTTGCGAACAAATAGAGTTTGAGGGAAGGCATTGTAGGCACGCAAAGTCATACGGCACTAGGGAGTTATTCAATTCCGTTATCAACCTTTGGGGAGTGTGATGGAGGATTTGAGGCGTCTCCTAGCCTTTGTGCCAGAGGGTTGTGGCCACTTCCCGGCAGGAATGGTACGCTTTGAGGAACTCGGAGTATGTCTCGGCTGGATGAGAGGTTGCCGTGGTGGATGCACAGAGGGCTCGGGAAGAGCTAACCACCAGGTTGGAGGCAGGAGTAGCGTGAGACTTAGCTCAGCGTACCCAGGAGTTGGATGCTGAGAGGGCAACGCGGGTGGCTATCGAGGACAAGTTGGCTAGGGAGACAGTATCATTTGAGTAGCAGTTGGTGGAGGCTGAGACTGAAAAGCGTGTTTTGTAGACAAGTTTGGTTTAGGCACAGGAGGACTGTGATGTCAAAGGAAGCACTAATGGTGAAATCCGCACTTGAGCATCGGATGGTAGCAGAAAAGGGTTTTCAGGCAAGGACGTAGAAGGTGTATGAGTTCCATGCTCGACTAGCGTTCGCAGTTCCTATAATTCTCTACCTTGGTTTTGTTTAATGTCATCTCTATTTTGTATTAAGTCCTTCGGAGACTACTTCTTTTCTTGGGGGGGATGATGTTGCCAGGAATAATCATTATGTTATGTTGTCATATTATGTTTATGTTGTTGTCGGTAATAATGAGTTACGACAGTTAGTTAGTTAGTCGTCCCGAAGGGTAGTTGGACGCGACGATTGGTCGCACCCCTTCGGGTATTATATATTGCATACCGTTCCTTCGTAGTGGCGTCATGATAGTCGTATTTGGGTTTAATGTTATAAGCACTTGACGTACATGGACTGTTGAATTAATACAGAGACTAGTTATTTAATATATTTCCATTATGTTTTGTGCATTTACTTTCTGCATTTAATCGTTTACCCGTATGTGGCAAACAGAGATGTTAAACTTAAACAAATGGCCTTTCATATAGTTCTTCACTTGAATATTATATTCAAATTTAATACAAGTTTCTATCAGTGAGTTATCTCACATTCTACATAAGATAAATTGCATTGGATTGATCTCCTCATTACTCACAAATGAAAATAACTTTTTTTACATAGAATCTATCCAGTCTTTAATAGACTCTGTTTTGGTGCTTGCTTATTATGCTAGGTATACCTAATCTTCATATTACTAGCTTTTTCTTTTCTTTTCAAGAGTATCCACAACATTAAGAAATCTTTTGAATTTAGACTATAAGTACAATTCGTTCCTTTTCTAAAAGGCTTCTTTACCCCAGATTAATCCTCCTTGTATTTTATTGCATTAAAATCACCTCCTAATATCTTTAAGGAGGGAATGAGTCATCTAGTTTCAATAGGCTGCATTTCTTTTTATATTTATTTGGGTGTAAATTGAGCTTATCCAAATTTTAATCCCCTCTTTATCAATCATCACCCAAACCACCCTATTACAATGAGAGGACCTATTGTCAATAACTAAGGAATCCCTTTTAGGATAAATTAAAATTAAGACCCTTCCTTTTCATTAACATGCTAAGTAGAGAATATTTTTTTACCCTCTCCAAACAAACTTCAAATTAGATTCTAGCTAGAAACAAACAACTTTAGTTTCTTGAAAAAAATCTACTTACAGTTAGAGGAACAATAGGACCTAAGAATATATTTTCTTTCAGGAGTTTCCATCCCTTTAATATTCTAGCCAAAACAATTTTAAATTATTTGATTTTAAGAAGCAAAGAAGCTTGGAACTTGTAATTTTTATACAATCTGTAACATAGCTACTACTGTTGACTTAGATAATAGAAATAAAGAATGATCAAGAACATTTTTTATATGAAACTTTTTTTTAAAAATAAAACTAATTGAAATAGAAATGTTTAACTTTTCTAGTAAATAGTAGTAATAACAATTTGTTATTAGAATGAATAAAAGAGCATATATTATAAATTCAAATTTATGAACATAATGTAAAAGGGCAAGGAGCTTAGAAATTATTACAAATGGTAGACCATCAGGTTTCTTCATTCTTGTGAACTTTCTTACAAGAGGGAAAGTATCATCAAGGCGATTTACCACCCAACCATAGACTTGGCGATCTCCTACTCAACTTTCAATCGAAAGTGACCCTGCCCTTCGCAAGGGTGTATGTAGGGTAATCGGTCTAATGCCATCCGATACTGGTGTTTTTACCTACACAACTCTACACGATCACACACCATAGGAACCTCCTAACTAGCATGATCTCTAACTGGGTGGTGTATCTGGACCATGTGAATTGACAAACACTCACTCTACGAAGTGTCACCTTGGCCAAAGGTTTTTATTTTGCAAATACAATTATACGCGTTGTCTTTGTTCACCACCCTACTCAATTAGAACCAACATAAGGGTTTAGTTTTACTAACCATTAAGAAAGTTTCTTAGGCTAACTGCATACTAACATGACCTTGAGGCTAACACTAAGTTAAATACCATTTTAGGTGTAGATTGGTATTGGCAAGTTTTACGGTCTTCTCCCTTTTATTTTATGGTCTTAACAATTATCTTGGTATCCAATTGTTTAAGCTTAATTGGCTTCATTCTCGTGATCATGAGAGGCTTACTACTTGCCCCCTTATGATTATGGAAATGAATCTCTAGACCATGCTTCACTGCCTTAATCATAGCTTTGAGATAAAATACCCTATCTTACAATAGGTGAGGAAGAATGTATGCATATTTACATCTATCATGGTTCTTTGCATTTATTCTTTTATTGGTCTTTCAAATTCAATCCATTGTTTCTGTTATTTCAATCTTTACTTCTTAATGGACTGTATCAAATAAATATAAATTGTTTCTAGCATTGTTTCTATTTCCAAGTGAGTCTTTGATGCAAAGCCCTACTCACACCTAAGGACAGGTCCAAAAGGCTTGGTTTAGACCCTTCAAAGACAACAAGGATCCTAGACAAAAGGACTCTACACCTTAAGGTTTGAACTACTCACACTCCTCTAGACTAGCACCTACCCAAAATGAGTAAATGGCTTCAACATCTCCAACATGCCTCACCATGACTCTTGCTCTTGGGGGCCTTGGATTTGATCAGTTCATGACACCAAGGAACTATTCCACACATTGATTCTGGACTTTGTCATCAATGCCCTATACCTCCTTTGGAAACCTACCCCCTAGGCTAGTAGCCCTATTTAGTGGGTATTTTGCCTTTAACTCCAAAATCTTGCACACAACCTGACAAACTATTTACCATTCCAAATACCCTTTATGGAGTTACACTCATCCCCAAAAGGGATTGGCAAGGTATGCAATCTAAGGGTCTGAACCCTTTAGAGCCTAGAGACCTAATTAGGGTGATTAGGCCTAATTTACAAAGCAACACCAATTTCAAGACTCTCAACTACAAAACCAACTTCATGAGCATGTGGGGGATCATTAATAACCTCTAATTCCAGGGTTGCACGCCTAGAATCCACCGCTATAAGATTTTAGGATGACTGTCCTAATTTTGTCCAGGGTAGTCACATGGAGATGCCTACCTAGATTTGCATCATACTCTTCACAACGAAGCCTTCCCTGCAAAAACCCATGAAAACCTTAAAGTACACTGGCTAATCTTGCATTCCACCAAAGGAAACACCTTCTAGATGAGTGGGATGCAAGATATGGCCATTTTAAGGCGAAACCCTAGCCAAACCCTTGCTTTTCGGGTTATAGTCAGTAAAACAAGGGGTTCTCACTACTCACAGAAGATCAAGACCTCAAACCACCGCCAAAACAAAGGTGACTCAATCCTCTAACTGCTCCATGAACACATTTGTCAGAATCAATCCGTACAATGACGTACAACAACAAGAAGTTCAGAATTTCAGGGAAAAACTCAGTTTTCTGTCTTATTATGCTTTCAAACTTCAATCACCAATCACACCAACCTTGGGAATCATGTCCACAAGGTGTATAGACTTTCTCCAAACGGTTTCCAACCGAATTTGAAGAGGTTGGAGCCGTTGATTGGCTTACATCAACTGAAATTCAAAATGTTGCACTTTTGCTTGCAAAAGTTGCATTTTCAAAAGTTGCATTTTTGACAAAAGTTGTCAATCAAACCAAATTTGGGATCCACGCAACTTAGATCAACCAAACACCACCTACACACCCTCAAATCCTATAAAACATCAAAACAAACATCATTCTACCCCTATTTACCAAATTGTCCAAATTGGCTTATCAAGATGTCTAATTTGGAACATTGGTTTACATGGTGGGGTCCTTATGGAAAACATGAAAATGCCCAAACAAAAGACACTCAAAATGATCCTAATAACCTAATCATCCTCTAATGCATGAATGGCTTGTTGAAGAGGTGCCCCTGCACCATACTCCTCGGGAGAAGAGATCTCAAGCCCACTTGAGATCAGAGTTTGGAGGTTTGCACCATGATTGGAGATTTGGTTTTCTGTTATCCAAACTGCTTTAGAGTCTGGTTTGCCCTGTCATGTCACCAAATATTCTATGTACTCCCTATTCCTTGTTCTCTTTGTGACTTTAGTGTCCAAAACCTTGCTCAGTTTTGGTGGATCATGCTTTGGAATATCATCCTCTGCTGCAACCTGCATTGGTTCCTCCTCTTCATTACCATTGCCTTTGTAAGGTGTTAGATCACACACATTGAAAATGGGTGGCAATCCAAGATCAGGAGGAAGTTGGATTTCTTAACCATTTTGCCCACACTTCTTCACAATCTGGCATGATCCAATCTTCCTCTGCATGAGCTTTGTGTGTTTGCCTTTTGGGAGTCTCTCCTTCTTCAAATGCACCCATACTAAGTCCCCAACACCAAACTGCACGTCCCTCTTTTTCTTGTCAGCATGAGCCTTGTACTTCTCTGCAGATTGTTGGAGATGAGACTTCACTTGATCATGTACCTCCTTGATGGCCGAGACAAAAGCTTCACCATCTGCACTAATGGATTCTTCTTTAGGTAAATCCCTCAACTCTAACACACCTCTTGGGTGGATGCCACACACAATTTGAAAAGGAGATTTCCCAGTGCTTCTATTTATGGTGTCATTGTATGAGAACTCTGCCTGTGACAGTATGTTGTCCCATTTTTCTCCATGTTGTCTTGTCAAGCATCTTAATAGGCTCCCCAAGGACCTATTGACAACTTTAGTTTGTCCATCCGTTTGGGGATGGTAGGCTGATGAGAAAGCTAGGTTGGTTTCCAACTTCTTCCATAGGGTCCTCCAAAAATGCCCCATGAACTTCACATCCCTATCTGAAACTATGTTTAGAGGCAACCCATGTATCCGGACTATCTCTTTGAAAACAAGTCTGCAACATATGAGGCATCACAAGAGATTTTACAAGGCAAGAAATGAGCCATTTTGTTAAATCTGTACACCACTACAAAGACATTGTCAAACCCCCTCCTTGTCCTAGGCAGACCCAACATAAAATCCATGCTTATGCTTTCCCATGGCCTAGAAGGAATGGGTAAAGGTTGGTACAAACCTGCATTGGTGGATTTCCCTTTGGCTTTTTGACAGATCACACATGTTTCTACAAACCTTCTGACATTTGCCTGCAACTTAGGCCAATAGTAGTGTCTTTTCACAAGGTCAAGTGTCTTGTCAAGGCCAAAATGACCTGCCATTGCTCCACAATGCTTCTCCCTAATAATATTCAGTCTCATTGAACACTTAGGTATGCATAACTGTCCACCCTTGAATAGCAATCCCTCTTGGATCAAAAACTCAGAAAATTCAACACGATACCTCTCACCAAAAGACTCACATACCTTGTAGATCTCTCCAAAATCTTCATTAGCATCATACATGGTCTT
Source organism: Cryptomeria japonica (assembly GCF_030272615.1). Classification (NCBI taxonomy): domain Eukaryota; kingdom Viridiplantae; phylum Streptophyta; class Pinopsida; order Cupressales; family Cupressaceae; genus Cryptomeria; species Cryptomeria japonica. The sequence continues at coordinate 578,747,634 of NC_081412.1, forward strand.
CAAGGAGTCAATGCCAACACTTTCCATCTTAATTTGGTTGATGGTTAAGACCCTCCTGCTTAAGGCATTTGCAACTTTGTTTTTGACCCCCTTTTTGTGCTTGAGTTTGAGGTGAAGGCTTGTAGGGTCTCTACCCACTTCATGCGCCTGTGATTTAACTTCTCTTGGCTGTTTATGAAACTTAGAGCCTGGTTATCAGTGAAAACTATGAACTCTTTTGGCAATAAATAGTGCCTCCACTTCTTCAATGATTGGACTAAAGCATACATCTCCAAATCATAGGATGAGTATCTCCTCTTGGCATCATTTAGTTTCTCACTAAAAAAGGCAATTGGCCTTCTCTCCTGACTGAGTACTGCTCCAATAGCCATGTGGCTTGCATCACATTCTACCTGAAATATCTTGTTGAAGTCTGGGAGGGCAAGGACTGGTTGTTCTGCAACTTTCTTTTTCAAAGTCTCAAATGAGTCATCTGCCTCCTTGGTCCAACTGAACCTGCACTTTTGTCCTCCTTTTATGATGTCAAGCATTGGTGACTAAAACCCTTATAAACTTCCTATAAAAAGTTGCTAAGCCATGGAAACTCCGGACATCATTCATGGTTTTAGGTGTTGGCCAAGACAATATAGCACTTACCTTCTCCTAGTCCATTTTCAACTCACCTTGTGAGATTACAAAGCCCAAGTAAATGATCTCCTCCTGCATTAACAAACACTTATCCAAATTTATCATTCGCTGCTCTTCATGTAACCTTTTGAGGACCATATCTACATGTTTGAGGTGCTCTTCCCTTGTGTGACTAAAGATCAAGATATCATCTAGGTATACTATTACAAACTTGCCTATGACCTCCACCAAGACCTCATTCATCAATCTCATAAAGGTACTAGGGGCATTGGACAACCCAAATGGCATGACTTTCCACTCATATAACCCCTCATTGGTTTTCCATTCATCCCCTGGCCTTATTCTAATCTGATGGTATCCACTTTTTAGATCCATTTTGGTGAAATATTTTGCACTCCCCAAGCAATCAAGTAAATCCTCTATCCTAGGGATTGGGAACCTATACCTTATAGTTATCTTGTTGATGGCCCTTGAGTCTGTGCATAGCCTCCAAGTGCCTTCTTTCTTGGGTGCAAGGACAACAGGTACTGCACATGGGCTTAGACTTTTGCCAAATAGTCCTGATTCTAGCAACTCCTCAATTTTTCTTGCCATCTCTGTATTCTGGTCTGGAGTAAGCTTGTATGCTGCTTTATTTGGTAGGGTAGATCCAGGGATCAAATCTATTCAATGATTTATGTCTCTCACCGGTGGCATGGATCTTGGCATTCCATTTGAGATGATGCCTTTGTACCTTTCAAGTAACTGTTTGACTGCCGGGTCTATGTGCCTATGTCCTTCTTCTTTCCTCTTTGCTAACTGCTCCTTCTTTGTCACCTTGGACTTGGCAATGAGGGCATAGCAAACTGCATCCTTCTCTGCTTCATGAACTGCTTTCCCTTTACCAACAACACTTTGGCATCCTTCTCTTTGGTTCCATCTCATTCTCCATCATAGGTAAAAGTTCTATCACCTTACCATCCTTGGTGATTGAATAGGTATTTCTAACCCCATCATGACGAGCCTTCAAGTCAAACTGCCATGGTCTTCCAAACAAGAGATGACATGCATCCATCTTGGCTATATCAAATAGCAATCTATCCTTGTATGATCGAATCTGAAACTCTACCCAAGTTTGCTCTTCTACCACTGCTTGCTGACCTTGGGTGAGCCATGAGACCTTGTAGGGGTAAGGATGTGGCAACCTTCTCAACTTAAGCTTCTCTACCATTTCAAGTGACACAAAATTCTCAGTAGGCCCGGAGTCTATCAGGACCTTGTACATCTTTCCTCCTACCCTGCAAATAGTTTTGAAAAGAGACTTTCTTTGTGGGGGCTCCTTATCAGGTACCTTCATGGTGGTCACTGCTCTCCTCATCATCAGAGCCTCTCCTCTTTCAGGGTAGCCATAGCTATCAGGAGCATTGACACTTTGATAGGTGTTTGCACTTGCCACACTTTTGCAATCAGATTCTTGCACCAAGTTGCTCCTCCTTTCTCCCATGGAGCTTGTAGCCTTCTCCGGACACCTATTGGCCATGTGCCCCTCTTGGTTGCAGTTGTAACATCTAGGAGGTCCTCTGCCTTGGGATCTTCCTCTAGAGAATGGTCTTCTGCCTCTAAAGTTCCCTCTTTGATTGCAGCCTCCTCCTTGGTTGTAACTGCTCTCTCCCCTGGTGCCTTGTTGACTAGACTCACCTTGGTATCCAAAACCATTTCCCTTGCCTCTGAAAGGGCTTCTTCCCCCTCTTTGCTGTCTCCCTTTGCCTCTGCTATTTTGTTCCTGCCTCCTCTTTAGCTTCTCCTCCACCTTAAGTGCCAACTGAAAACATTTTTGAACTATCTCCGGGGTGTGGAGATTCAAGTCTTCTTGGATCGCAAATCTCAGTCCATTGAGATATCTCGCCGCTTTTTCATCCTCACTCCTCTTTACCTTGGTCTTCACACGCAACTTCATGAATTCCTTTGTGTAGGAACTCACATCCATCTCCTTCTGCTTCAAGTTTTGTCTCCTCTTGTGCAATTGGACATTATAGTCCACTGGAACATAGGCTTCCTTCACCAAAGCCATCATCTTCTTCCAGGTAGCAATTCTTCTCTTCCCCTCTTTCACCCTCTCATCTTGGATGAAAGTCCACCAAGTCAGTGCAACCCCTTTCATTTTGGATTGGGCCATTTTCACCCTTTGGTGCTCTGGTATGTCTCCCTCCACTCCCAAAGAAATTGTCTAAGGAGTCTATCCACTCCATCATTGTATCAGGTTCCATCTTACCTGCAAACATTGGCAGATCGAACTTCACATCCATTGTTCTCCTTTCCATGGACTTGAGGACACTTTTTAGGGGTCTTTGGTCTGCAAGAACCTCTAATTCTTCCTGCCTAGGGATCTCCTCTTCATCCCCTTCTTCAACTCCTCCAGAGTCTCTCTCTCCCCTCTCCGCTTTGCCGTTCAGCTGGTCCATTTCATTTCTCAAGGCCTGATTCTCAACCCTGACTGCTCTGCTCTCTGCCATCTGCTTCTTCATCAGGACAGCCAACTCAGCATTGGTCATCCTTGATGGGAGATCTTGGGATCCCTCTTCCTTTGACATCTTATCTTCTTCTTTGGTCCAAAGTACACTCCTAAGCTCTGATACCACTTGATGCAGAGCCCTTCTCACACCTGAGGACAGGTCCAAAAGGCTTGGTTTAGACCCTTCAAAGACAACAAGGATCCTAGACAAAAGGACTCTACACCTTAGGGTTTGAACTACTCACACTCCTCTAGACTAGCACCTACTCAAAATGAGTAAATGGCTTCAACATCTCCAACATGCCCAACCATGACTCTTTCTCTTGGGGGCCTTGGATTTGATTAGTTCATGACACCAAGGAACTATTCCACACATTGATTCTGGACTTTGGCATCAATGCCCTATATCTCCTTTGGAAATCTATCCCCTAGGCTAGTAGCCCTATTTAGTGGGTATTTTGCCTTTAACTCCAAAAACTTGCACACAACTTGACAAACTATTTACCATTCCAGATACCCTTTATGGAGTTACACTCATCCCCAAAAGGGATTGGCAAGGTCTGCAATCTAAGGGTCTGAACCCTTTAGAAGCCTAGAGACCTAATTAGGGCGATTAGGCCTAATTTACAAAGCAACACCAATTTCAAGACTCTCAACTACAAAACCAACTTCATGAGCATGTGGAGAATCATGAATAACCTCTAATTCCAAGGTTGCACGCCTGGAATCCACCGCTATAAGATTTTAGGATGATTGTCCTAATTTTGTCCAGGGTAGTCACATGGAGATGCCTACCTAGATTTGCATCATACTCTTCACAACGAAGCCTTCCCTGCAAAAACCCATGAAAACCTTAAAGTACACTGGCCAATCTTGCATTCCACCAAAGGAAACACCTTTTAGATGAGTGGGATGCAAGATATGGCCATTTTTAGGCGAAACCCTAGCCAAACCCTTGCTTTCCGGGTTACAGTCAGTAAAACAAGGGGTTCTCACTGCTCACAGAAGATCAAGACATCAAACCATCGCCAAAACAAAGGTGACTCAATCCTCTAGCTGCTCCATGAACACATTTGTCAGAATCAATCTGTACAATGATGTACAACAGGAGCAAGTTTAGAATTTCAGGGAAAAACTCAGTTTTCTGTCTTAATTATGCTTTCAAACTTCAATCGCCAATCACACCAGCCTTGGGAATCATGTCCACAAGTTATATAGACCTTCTCCAAACGGTTTCCAACCGAATTTGAAGAGGTTGGAGCCGTTGAGAGGCTTACATCAACTGAAATTCAAAATGTTGCACTTTTGCTTGCAAAAGTTGCATTTTCAAAAGTTGCATTTTTGACAAAAGTTGTCAATCAAACCAAATTTGGGATCTACTCAACTTGGATCAACCAAACACCACCTACACACCCTAAAATCCTATAAAACATCAAAACAAACACCATTCTACTCCTATTTACCGAATTGTCCAAATTGGCTTATCAAGATGCCTAATTTGGGACATTGGTTTACATGGTGGGGTCCTTATGAAAACATGAAAATGCCCAAACAAAAGACACTCAAAATGATCCTAATAACCTACTACTCATCCTCTGATCCATGAATGGCTTGTTGAAGAGGTGCCCCTGCACCAGTCTTTGTTAAGTTTCTCCATTGTCATGGGCCGTGACTACTCATTCAGGCTTAGGGAGGGTTTCCCATATAATAACTGCACAATCTTTCCTCTTAAGGGAAATTTCTAAGTTCATACATATTCATTGCAGTGTTTGAATTATAACTTTATAGTCATTTTCTAATTACTTTAGTTCTTTCTTTCTGCTATATTTCACAGTAGACTCTACAAGATACATTTTTGCTGTTATGACTTAATAAAATTAACAAGATTTTATGATTTTCACAGCTAGTCTTAAACAATTCATAACAAAAGATGCTTTTCAAGCTTTAAGAAGCTAGTGCCTTTCTTATGATAGCTCTTTTTAATTTTAAACAATTGATTCCAAACTATAAACCTCTCAATTTATAAAAACAAAGGAAGAACTATTTGCGTAACCTGGATTAAGTTTGTTCTTCAGACTGACGATGAACTCCGAGTTTCGAATCCTTCCTTTCAGCTGTGTCCAATAATTTCTTGCAAAGTATTCCCTGTGCTTTTCTTTTCTAATTATGTAGAGCAGTTCGTATGTTTTCTATTCCCATATTTCTGAATGAATCAAAACATGGCTTGCTTTCTTTCATTTATCGCATGGACTTCAAATTTCTATCTTTTACTACTTATTTTAAGTATTTATGGGAATTAATTCACTCACGTTGGTGAGTTCAACGAGTTTCCTTCTTAATAGCTTAGTGGTGGTAGCCTCTTATGCTTTACGTGATGAAATGAAGCTCTTATAATGTTCACTTGTTAATGGACAACTTCCCAAGTTTAGGCCCCCAACTTGCAATACTTTTAATATATATAAATCCTGGTTGTTCATTTAAGTCTATCGCCACTTAAAACAAGGGCTGTGCAGCAGCGTAGTTCCTGCCAAAGCTGGCAGGACGGTTTTATTAAGAATGGTTTGTGATTGGTATTTTTTGGGGTTGGATATCAGACCTACAAATTGCAACACACCTTATGCATTCAGTAAGCCTGTACCATGCAGTTTACGTTATAAGCTGCCCTTTAGTTACTATTGTTAATTTGCACTTGCTATATTTTTTAGTTATTTTTTTTTTTCAGAGAACGGTTTTTTATCCACAACTGCCCCAACTTAACCATGTCAATCCATTCCACATGCAAGGGAAAATAAATTTCTGTCTTTGAGGTGGGAATCTTAGATATTGTAAACTCATTTTTGACAGTTGTCTTTCTTAAGTGTAATTTTTTAATAAGAATTTGATACAGTCCCAAAACCAAGACCACAGTTAAGGGTTTTTGGTTCAGGCAACCACCCAAAGAAATAAAGAAAATTTCAATAATATAAGAACAATGAAATTTCAAAATATTCAGATTAAAAAAAAAAATTAACTATTAAACTGCTGATGCAACTTTCATCACATAAACTCTTCGAAAACCTTCCCATAACAAGATAGACAAAAAAAAAATCATGAATATTCATATCATTGACACAAACAAGCAATAAAAATGAAAGAAAAAAAATACATTTACATAAAAATTAAAACATGCTTTACATTGAAATATACTATTTCAATTCATCATTTGTAGGAAAACAATGTATAGCTAAGAGGCTACAGTTACTGAACTAAAATGGCATCCCAAACATTTTATTAGAACATATTTGATTTCGCAAGGTGGATTTTATGTCTTGCAAGTTGTATCTTATACAAGGACATTGGAAGCCCACTACGACGAAGGGCTTTACCCAGTAAAGATACGCCTTGCATAGAGGAGGGTTACCTCTATTTAATAAACTGAAGTATTTTTTTTTATAATAACATTGTTAATATATGGCAATAAAATCATAAATAAAGATAATATTAATAATTTTGTAAATGAATAACATTACACGGTAATAAATATAGAACTAAAATCTAGGTTAAAAAAATTACATAATAAAAATTCCAAAAGCAAACAAAAATATAATGAAAAAATGAGAACATACAGAACATAATCTACCAATGATGTCACTCAAATGCTGCAAGAATGCTCCAGATTATTGAACAAACACTTCCACATAAAAATAGGTCTGCTACATGTAATGCATTTGATGTCTTCTTACAAGGTATGAAATGAGCTATCTTCGAGAATCTATCCACTACCACAAATATAGAATCATTCCCTCTTGGTGTCTTACCGGTACTGTCAAAGGTTTATACAATCCAACATTCTGACTACTACCCTTTGCAACTTGACAAACTCTACAACTTTGCACATATTTCCTAACATACTTATGTATCTAGGGCAAAAGTAATGCTCACTCACCAATGCTACTGTTTTGTCAATACCAAAATGTCTGATTAATCCTCCACTATGTTTCTCCTTTATCAAATTCTCCCTCATAGAACTCTTAGGTATGCACAACTGTATTCCTCTTAATAACATCCCATCCTGAATGAAGTAATCCAACCACTTGCTTCTATCTACCGTAACCGATTCTCTACATGCTCTCCAAGGTTCTGCAAAATCCGGGTCATCATCATACAAGGTCTTCAATTCCTCAAATCCTAATACTGTCACTCTCATCTCTATCAGCAAATTCCTTCTCCTACTCAATGCATCAACAACTTTGTTGGATTTCCCACTTTTATGCTTCAACACAAAGGTGTAACTTTGCAAAAATTTTACTCATCTCATATGTCTCCGATTCAACTTACTCTGACTGTTCAAATACTGCAAGGCTTGATGATCCGTATACAACACAAACTCCTTAGGCAACAGGTAATGTCTCGACTTCTTCAAGGCTTGAACTATGGCATAAAACTCTTGATCATACACTGAATATCTCCTTTGGGCATCATTCAATTTCTCACTGAAATAAGCTACTGCTCTCCCTTCCCGACTCAAGACTGCTCCTATTGTTGTTCCACTTGCATCACAATCCACTTGAAATACTTTATTGAAATCCGGTAAAGATAAGCAGCTCAGTTACTTTCCGTTTCAATAGTTTAAAACTTTTGTTTGCTCCGGTGGTCCACTTGACCGTTCTCCCCATATGGTTTCAGTCAAAGGGTTACAAACTGAACTAAATTTTTTGAACTTTCGATTGAAACTAGCCAATCCATGAAGATCTTACCTCTCCAATGCTTTCCGGTGTAGGCCACTCAACAATTGTTGTTACTTTCTCAGGGTCCATCTTCAAACCATCCTCAGATATCACAAATCCCAAATAGACTAATTCATCTTTCATGAAAGTACACTTCTTTAAATTTATCAACAACTTTTCTTCCCTCAACCTCTGCAAAACTTGTTTCAAATGCAACAAATGCTCCTCTTCCATCTTATTGAAAATCAGAATATCATCCAAATATACAATAACAAACTTACCCAAGAATTTCTTCAATACCTCATTCAATTGCCTCATGAAAGTACTCGATGCATTAGTTAACCCAAAAGGCATCACCAACCATTCATACAGTCCTTCATTTGTCTTGAATGTTGTCTTCCATTCATCTCCTTCTCTGATCTTGATCTGATGATATCCACTCTTCAAGTCTATCTTTGTAAAGTATTTAGCTCCGTTCAAACAGTCCATTATGTCATCCATCCTAGGCAAAGGAAACCGGTATTTCATTGTGATCTTGTTTATTGCTTTGGAATCGGTGCACATTTTCCACTCTCCATTCTTCTTAGGTGCTAATACTGTTGGTACTGCACAAGGGCTCAGACTTTTTTTGATCAAACCATTCTTCAACAGCTCCTGCACTTGTCTATTTAGCTCTTCATTCTCTGTCGGTGTCATCTGGTGTGCAGCTTTGTTAGGCAAACTAGCTCCAGGAACCAAGTCTATGCAATGACTGATACTTCTCATAGGTGGCAATCCATCAGGCACATTATCTGAAATGATGTCTTCATATTCTGTCAACAAATCTTTTATCTCTTCTGGTTGTTCCTCTTTATGCTCCGGATTCTCAGTCTTCTTAGGAATTAAGACAAAACACACATTCTCATGTCTCAATCCATCCAAGAATTTCCTTCCATCCACCAAACAGACTCTAGCATTCGTACAAACTTCACTCTTCAAAGGTTCCTCCAAGGGCAACAAGGTTTGTTTCATCCCATTGGCCACAATAGTGTATGTATTCTTCCTCCCATCATGTATTGTCTGTCTATCAAATTGCCAAGGTCTACCCAACAAAAGATGACAAATATCCATGGGCATAATTGTTAGGATAACCGGTGAACAACTGAGAGGGGTGGGGGTGAATCAGTTGTTAACAGATTATAACTTTTAATCCACAATACAACCTTAAACAAATTAAGTACCAGTAAAGCACATACAGATGCCGGTAGGAACATATATCAGTAAACAATATAACTTAACAATTAACCAGATAATCTATGCAAAGCAACCATACCACATAACACCATGATTTGTACGTGGAAAACCTGGAAAGGGAAAAACCACGGTGGGAAGCCTACCCACAGTCAAATGATACTTTTGTAGAAAGTATGTGTTACAATGAGGGGCCTGCACTTGCAGGAAGGCACACTGTCTAGAGCATACTGGTCATTACAAAAGAGTCTCATTGACTACAGAGAGGCTACAACCATCTCAAGATAAATGGACAACAATCCAATAGAGTGAATTGCTAGAAATAGCATCTACCATACCTGATTATAGTCCCGGTTGAGCTCAGTGTTGGAGGACTAAATCCTCTTCTGAATCCAATTCGATCACCAATGATCGACCAACTCCTCTGCCTGAATGATATTACAATATTCGCACATTGCATTCCTTGATTATGACATTTCCAATAATCATGATACTTTACAAAGAGTTTCTACCTCTTATTTATACAAACCCTAAGGCCTAAACCGATTAGGTTGGCCACCTAAAGATATTACAATAAGATCGTTACATAATTCCATATTACAAACATATGCCATGTCTTAATACCAAAACAATAATAACAAATCCATAAATCATCTCGAGTCATCTCGGTAACAATAATATCACACAAGACTTCATCATGATAATTCCCAATTTTTAATTTCACTAATCAGTTGCTCACTTACTAACAACTTATGTTCATCTTGAATCCATGCTATTTGATAAGGCTTAGGGTGCTTCAATCTTTCCAAATTCAACTTATTCACCATCTCTTTTGAAACAAGATTATCTGAACTACCACTATCAATAACAACTTTACAACACTTACTGAATACCTTACATCTGGTCTTGAACAAATTCTTTCTCTGCAAGGGCTCTTCATCTCTCTCGGTATGACACAAAGCTCTCCTCATCATCAACAGTTCTCCTTCCGGTTTATTATTTGATCTGGTGGGGTTTTCTTCCACCACTGTTGTTCTTCCGGTATTCTCTGTCTTCTTATACTCGAAAGCACGATGTCCTTCTCCTCCACATTTATAGCAAGTTCCTCTAAATACCCTTTTGTCTTGTCTTCTGTCATCTCTTCCAAAATTCTCATTCCAGTAGCCATTCGGTTCTCTCCTTCGGTAGAAATTTCTATCATCTTTCCAGTATGAATTGCCTTCTTTGCTCACTTCTTTGTCCTTGTTCTGATCCGTATAGGTTCGTCTACTTCCGGTATATCCTCTTCCTCCTTGAAACATTCCTCCGGAAAACCTTCCACCTCTGCCTTTCTGCCTCTGCTCATGTCTTTTGTTTAGCTTCTCTTCTGCCTTTAGGGAATACTGGTAAGCCTCTTCAACACTCTGTAATTTGATCAAACTGAGTTCATCTTGTATAGACACCCGCAAACCATTCAAATATCTTGCAATTTGTTCAACTTCATCATCAACATGTTCGGATCTGATATTCAACTTGTAAAATGCTTCGGTGTATTCCTTCACACTAGATTTCTTCTGTCTCAAGTTCTGCAACTTCCGGAACAGATTTACTTGATAATCAGCTGGCATAAATTTTGATTTCAACTTAGCAACCATGTGGTCTTATGTCTTGATCTTCTCTTTACCTCTTCTTTGTCTATCAACCTGCAAATGCTCCCACCAAAGAGATGCATGACCTTTAAACCAAGTACAAGCATATTTCACCTTCCTTTCTTCTGCAGTGTTTTCAAAATCAAAATATTTCTCCATCTCCGAGATCCAATCCATCAATTCATCCGAATCCAACTTTCCATCATATTCCGGTGGAGTAAAATGAGGTTTAGTATTCGACCTACTCAAAACCCTCAAAAACCTTTCTTCATTCGGATCAACTGCCGGTGGATTTACTTGTTCTGCTGGGGCTTCTTCTCCTTCATCTTCACTTACATCTTCAATGTGTCGTCCTCTTCTATGGGTTGTCTCCATAGCTTCCAAACGGGCTGCTATTTCTCGCAACATTTCCATCACAGTAGGATTTGCATTCCCACGCGCTCCTCCATTCCTAGTTCCTCTTCGCGCCATCTTTACGCCAGTCCTCTGCAGCTACAGGTCGGATCCACAGTTTGCCACCCTACAACAAAATTCTCAAGACAATGCAATCTCCGGAACGAAAGCTCGCTCTGATACCACTTGAAGCAGTCATCGGCTAGGAGGGACCTCAAAGAGATCAGTCTAGACCAATCAGAAAGAGTAAACACAACGGAAATATAGGAACATGATGGAGGCAATGCAAAACAGATTGAATTAAATCATGAAAACTGTTTACAACCAACCAATAACAACCGGGTTATAGAAACCGGCTCACTGGCCTGCTAAAACATGCTCAAAATACAGAATAGGTCACAATCGGGACCTCAAATCTTAAGATCTATCTTCTATACTTAGTCTAACTTCTTCGTTCCATTCTAATGCTCTATTACAATGATTTATACGATCCAAGGGGATCCGGTCAGCCCAAAAAGGGATTAAAACCCGAAGAACAAGACCTAACGTGCAAAACCAACAAGGTCGGCCTCCGCCAAGGAAATTCCTCCGAAAAATCCAAAGGATGAAGTGTAGATCATAGGAAAAGGTTGGCCACATGCCAAGGAACATCAGAATCAACGTTCAGGGCTCCACAAGCTATGGAAGGGATCCGGTAGATCACCAATGCAAAATAGGTGTAACAGAAAACTGTCTTGGAAATCGATAGCGATAACTAGCCGAAAAATGATCCAAATGCTCCACGGTTTGGAAATAAGGAAGGTGATCAGGTCTTCAAGCAAAAATCCAACTCCATAGGTTCCGGTGAGCCAAATCCGGGACACACAGAAAGAAATGCTGAAACTGCAAACAAAAAGGAAATATTTTTGGTTGATGCAAGATTGCTATGAATCGAGGACACTCCTGCATCAATTATCCTATCTTCCAGCTTATCCCAGCTGATAGGAGTTCTACACCTCCTTCTATATAGTGCCTTTAATGGTGTCATCTTTATGGATGACTAGTAGGAATTGTTGTAAGCAAACTCAACGAAGGGAAGGTAATCTTCCCATTTGTACTGTTGGTCCATGTAGTACATTCTCAGTAGATCTTCAAGAATCTGATTGACCCTTTCTGTCTGGCCATCTATTTTTTATGATAGGTTGAACTAATGTTCAGTTGAGTACGTAAGGCTACAAGTGGGGTTTGCCAGAATCTAGATGTCATTCCAGCATCCCTATCTGATATTATCTTTTTCGGTACTCTATGTAGTCTAAATATTTCTTGAACAAATTTATTGGCTATAGTGGGTGCTCCATCTGTTAGGTTTCCTAGTATAAAGTGGGCTACCTTATTAAGCCTATCAACCACTAAAAGTATAACACTATGTTTGTTTCTGGACATGGGCAATCCTTGGACGAAGTCCATACTAATTATTTGTCACTTCTTTCCTGACATGAAATTAGGTTGTAACAAACCTGCTAGGTGTTGGTGCTTTGCCTTAACCCTTTGACATTCAAAACAACTGGCTACAAATCTTGTAGCATCCTTTTTCATACCCTTCCAAAAATATAGGGGTTTAATGTCGGCTAAGAGTTTAGTAACTCCTAGGTATCCTAAGTATGGTGCAAAGTGCACCTCCCTCCATACTAGGTTTCTTAGTTCTAGGGATTCAAGCATGTACATTTTGCCTTAGTACCTTAGTAATCCATCAAATTCAATTCTGAAACCCTCATATTTGGGTCTTGAGGATTAACTTGAAGGGCTTCTTTTACCTGTTGGTAATATCTATCACCATCTAATTGCTGAAGCAATCGGTTCTTGAAATTTGTATTAATTGTAGCCATAAAATCTATATGACGTCAACGACTCAAAGCATCCGCCATTCTATGCTCCTTTCTTTTGATACAACTAATCTCAAAATCATAGTCAAAAATTAATTCCAACCATCTCCTCTGTCGAGCATTAAGATTTGGCTGAGTGAAAATGTATTTTAACACCTTATGATCAAATTTTTAGTTCAAAAGATTTCCCTAAAAGGTAGTGACGCCACATCTATAAAGAGTGCACAGTTGCAGCGAGTTATAAGTCATGTGGCACATAATTCCACTCTTAGTTCTTAAGTTTCCAGGACTCGTAAGCTATCACTTGCCCATTCTGCGTTAGGACTCCACCCAGTCCTTCTTCGGATGCATCAGTTACCAACATTAAATGTCCTTTTGGATTTGGCAAAACTTCTTATTTCTTGCACGTTTCTAGGGGTTAGCCATTCTGAAATAGCCTTTATCTTAGCTAGATCCACAACTATACCCTTAGCAGAGATGATATGCCCTAGATATTGCACCTCTTTCTAAAAGAAAGTGCATTTGGACAACTTTTTGTACAACTTGTGCTCTCACAAGCATTGTAGGACTGTTTGCAAGTGTTGTAGGTGTTCTTCCTCATTCCTAGAGTATATCAAAATATCATCTAAGAACACTAGCACAAATTTGTTGAGGCAATCATGGAACACGCTATTCATCAAGTTCATGAATGTGGTTGGGGTGTTGGTAAGCCCAAAAGGTAACATTGTGAACTCGTAATATCCATAGGGAGTTCTAAAGGCCGTTTTGTGAATATCCTTGTCTTCAAGCCTTAACTAATGATACCTTGATCACAGATCTATTTTGGAAAACATTGTGGCTCCGTGCATTTGATCAAATAGATCATCAATGCGTGGCAAGGGGTACTTGTTTTTTATGGTTACTTTATTCAACATCCTATAGTCAATGCATAGGTGAAGGGTATCATCCTCCTTCTTAGCAAATATTATTGGTGGACCCCATGGTGATACACTCACGGGGGCTTCACTTAGTGAACCTAGGTTATAGCACGTGCGTTCATGGCATATTAAAGAATCCCCCTATTTTCAAAAAATATTGCCCTAAACTCTTTTTTTGTCACCCCCTCCCATTGCACAACCCAAATAAAAAGCCTCCTTATTGTCACCAAATATTGTATTTTTTCATAGACGGAATTAAAAACCCCCCTATTTTCATTGTTGGACAATATATGGCACCCTCATTTTTGGGATATTAAACCCCCCAATATGAATGCACGTGATATAATATTGCCTAGCCAGTGAAGCCCCCGTGGATGCATTGGGTCTAATCAACCCCTTATTTAACAATTATTGTAACTAAGCTTTCAACTCCATGAGTTTAACAGTTGTCATTTTGTAAGGAGCTTTTGATACAGGCGTTGCTCCTAGCACGAATTCTATAGAGATTTCAAATACCCTCTTGGGTGGTAATCCGGGTAATTCTTCAGGAAACACATTGTGCATTGTTATGGTTGCTATTGAGATAAGAGGATGGATGATAAGTAAGTACTTGGATAGTCGATTATGGGGTCATGTAGCATGGTGTATTTCCTTGGTTTGGAGATCTTGGTTTCACTTGGTGTGATTAGAAGTAGTCTTGTATGTATGTGGACTTGGAAGATTTTTAGATTTGGGAGATGGTGTGTGATGATGCTTAGAGAGCTCGATACCATGGTTCAGTGGGTGTTTCGATAGTGAATATGTATTCATCATGTAGTGGTGGATGATCCTTTTTAGTGATGCAGATGGTTTGGATGGATTCTTAGATCCTATTGTTGTAGAAGGATTCTTTCGCCTTTGCATGTACACTATTTGAGGATGGATAAGATCTTGAGGCCACAGAGGACTCTCAGAGTTTCTGGTTGAGGTGTTGGGGGTGCTTGATAGGTGATGATGATTTAGAGTATGTTGGTATTATGTCATGGTATCTTGTTGATTTTTCATTAGAGTTTTGACATGATACATTGCTCTTGAGACCGTGGTATGTTCACATGGAGCATACAGTGATCTCCCACGAGGGGATGGTTAGATCACAATGTCATTATGAGTTCCTGATTCAACTAATTGGAGCTTTGACAACACGGTCTAGTGAGTTCTTTTTGTATTGGGTGCTTTTGGTCATATGCTTGAGAGATTCATGGGAGTACACTGTTGCATTTTGGATCTTAGCATGGATTGATCATTTGCAAGTACGCATGGATACATGGAGACTTAGGTGAGACTATAGTTATCTTGAGATGAGAGACACGTGCTTAGATGGTTACTCTTTATGAGATTTTAGCTGAAAGTTTGAGGAGCCTACACCTTAGTTGGACGTGAGTTCAATATAGACCTATGAGGAGATTGTTCTTGGATGAGTCATTTTGACTTGGATATCTTGGAGGAGCACTCTCATTCCCCTCCCTTGGTCTACTTGATAGTTTATCACTTGAGAGGTGTTGGTGTTTGTTTTATCATCTACCAAACATTAGGATAGGATACCTGAAGGTATTCTATCCTCTCCTGAAAAATCACTACTGATTCCAAGGTCTATATGTGCGAACAAGCAACTTTAGTGGAATAGCTTCTTGGGTAGTGTATGCTGAAATTTCAAGGGGGACTTACGTTGACAAGTATCTTGAACTGCTGAACTTAGATGGATTTGGCAATTTTAGGCTCTTCTTTTTTTTTTGGAATTTTTTGGGATTTAGGCTTTCAAAAGAAATGGAAAAAGGGATAGGGTTAAGAAGGCTAATCTAATCCTACGAACTCTAGAGACGGTATCAACTGGGTGCTCTTGAGAAACCAAATCTTGCTTCGCCACACTAGGGACAACTACACAAGGCCGGTGCAATCTTCAATGGGTTGTTCTTATGATCGAGATGTTGGGATGCACAGGGGATGGGCTCATACTAACTTTGCACGGTAGAATGGAAATCATCCATTTACCAAAAGTATGAGCGGAGATGCACCATCAATTGACACTTATCAAATCCTTCATTCAAATTAACAACACTTAAAGCAAATCTAAATTAAGTCTAACTAAGTGTTGAGGCAATTGAAACCATTCAAATAATAGAGATTACAAAGCAGCGCACATGCAATATATTATCTGGAAATGACCTTAAGCAACAATACATCAAAACCTCACACTCTCCAAATGAGAGGAGGCAACCTTATATAGTTTTTCAAAATGAATGAATGGCCGAGATCAAACAGCGATCAAGGACCAAGATTGAAAGTCTTAAACCCTAATTAGGGTTTCCTGAAATACTATCAGCTCAAACAAATGAAAGAATGACACGTGGCGCAACTGCTAATTTCACTGAGATGAGTGGCCACTTTCTTCTTTCAGAGATTCAACGTATCTGGACACAATGAGCTTGACCTCCTCCATGGTGACACTTGACAAACTGCCAATCTGGAAGTCGATGAGGTCCACATCATCGGTACATGTGGCAAGGATGCCTTCCCACTCAATTGCTTGGGTGAGGAAGTTATCATCGATGGAGAGGAAGTTTGCAATCTTTGAAAGATCGCCTTTGTCAATCATCCTTGAATCCCTAAAGAAGCTTGCCTGAATCCTGGCTCTCAGGTTCTTTGCTTGTAAATGCTTCTCTTTTAGGCTTTCCTTCTTCCAGATCTCTGACGCCACACGAAATACCTTGCCCAGGATCTCTCTAACACTTGCCTCTGTCTCAAAGCACTTGGTCTCGGATTTCTTCAGAACCTCAATCCAAGTGACCAGAGTATAGTACCATGTGCCAAAGTCGTACCTGTCTCCTGTCTGTATGATGCCTGAATCCACTAAGCTTCTCTTCAACATGCCTCGGATAACCTTCAGGTGAGGGAGTATTTCATTCTGAATTTCATCCACCTCTTACCAATTGGAGGCTAGATCCTGGATACGATCAATCAATAAAGAAGTTGTCTCATGTGCCGATACTAAGTTTTCTACCAATGCGTCAACATGCACCGAAGCGTCTAAAATCCATTCCTTTTCTTGAGTGTACGAGCCCTTCATATCATCATAGTCCTTCATTGATCCCTGCTGAAGAGGCTGTGGCGGAGTAGCTGGGACTTCACGGTTGAGTGGGCTGGTAAGATGGAGAACATACTTCTTCCATTGTTGGTTCTCTTCTTCAACCTTCTTCCTCTTTTCCTTTTCATGAGCCAGCCTCGTCTTTAGAACGTTGGAGGAGTCATCAAAATATTGGATCTCTTGGTCCTGGGTGGGCTTACCCAGCTCTATGGTGGTAACCTTGTAATCATCTGCGGTGACATTGTCTCTAGTCTTCCCTTCTTTGGGCACCGCTATCTGGACTGTCCTGAATCCTGCACCGTCTCTCTGAATTAGGGAAAACTTCCTGGTGGGTTTGGGTGGTTTAGCTATAGCGGGTTCATTCACCTTCTTCAGGAATGCTGCGGTGACCTCCTCGGTTGAGTGGGCCTCCTTGGGAACCTTGGCCTTTATCCTTGCTCTCAGCCAATCCGGAATGGTTGATTGTTCTACAGTGTTCCGATCAAACTCATCATCTGCCTCTCCTGGGTTTGCTGGTATGCCATCCAAGAAGATTGTAGGTGCTTCAATTTGCTCTCTATCTGGACTTTGGAAGACCTTTTCCACTACTTCCTCAACTGGCTGGGAAAGCACTCTTACTTATCATCAATCACACAGATGTTCATCTCTTGCTCCCCAGTTGCACTCTGATCGAGCGCAATGGAAGCGACACTTAGGATGGAGTGACTCTCGCTGGATTCTCTTCTCTCACCTACAACCCTTTTCCCTGTGACCTTTGTGGAGCTTCCAACCAACTCCTTCCTCTTTCGAGACCCAACACTTTCTAGATTTCGAGCATCACCGGTGGAGGTACAAGGATTGATGGACAGAGTATCATCTACTCCCATTAATTCATAAGTCAAGGTCACACCTTTGGCCTTCAACTATTTTGTCTTTTCAGATGCCCACCACCTTGAATACTCAACCACCGACCTCATGAGATCTGTTAGATCTGATTTCTCTCCCTTTGTCCAATCTATTAAGACTAAGGGTTCATTTTTCATCTTCTCAAAGCCCGGCTGCTGAAGTTATAGGCTTTCTTCTACCTGATCGGCAACTCTGAATACTTTTGTTGCTCTCACCATACCCAACGGGATTCTTGACCAGAATCTCTTCCTGATCTCGAAGCTATCGGCTGCATTAGCCCAGTAGTCTTCTAGATCCAGTTTGTGCTCAAACGTTGTTCCTTCGATCTTCTTTATCCTATGGAATGGATCGAAATCTTTTCTTGCCTTGTATTGATAGAAGGGATACCAAGCCAACTCCTTCTCAGCGGTTGCAACAGCCTGTGATGATGGACATGTTTCCAGCCCATTACCAAATGTAAGTGAGGACGTCCCTGCCTTCTTCTGCTTATCCCTTTGAATCACTATATACTCCTCCACTTGTCTCACAACCTCGAGCAACACCACTCGGTTGGTAGGGTAAGCTGGAAGCTTGTATGGAGGCCCGGAGAATCCTTGAATTCGGAGGTAAGTGAATTTTGGATATTGGATGTACCAACACCCGAACCGACCGATGAAGTCCATAGACTCTTGAGAGAGCCTCTGGTGCAGGCCACCTTGAAGTGTCTGGGTAATGTGCATCAGGAAGGTATCATTCACCCTTTTGAAATGGAATTTCTCCTCCATGTGGAGCTGGGGATAGCAATCGTATACTGGAAACTGGTTCTCCTTGTTCCCAACTTCTCCTCTACAAGTGAGACCTCTGTACCTGTAGGTCTTGGCCAAAGAATTAAACAAGTAAGAACTCATGAAGAAAGTCCTATTCGTCTCCAGGTTCCTTAGCTGGCTGTCTAGGTTGTCGTTGATCATCCGGGCCCAGTCTATCATTTTTACTCCATTGATTATCTCATTAATAATACATCCAGGGTTCGAATGGAGCTCCGTGAGGATTTCCTATTATTCTATTGAGCAGGACAATCATGTTCCCAATGTCCTCCTTGAAGTATGCTTGCACTAGGCTCTTTCTCTGGAGTTTAGAGGGCCCTTCCTCGGCTTATCTAGCCAGGAATGGTTAACTATGGCATCATATTCCTCTAGGTGGTCATGGTACAGACTGTCAACTTCGTCCTTTGTCATATACACTGTGTTGTGGTACTCTGGGATCCTGAAGGCCTCTCTGATGGCCTCATCGCTGACATTCGCCAACACTCTTCCATTAGGTGCAACAATGTCCTTACTGATGGGGTGTCCTTACTGATGGGGTTGTAGTGTTTGGCACATTCGACTACTAGTTCATTGCACTGCATGGTGGGGAGGAAGCCAGCAACATGCACGATACCACTCTTCATCATCTTTCGCGCCAGACCAAACATTCACTTCTTAAATTCCCTCAGGTCGATGTGTTCGAGGTTGGTGTCGCTGATGTTCTTCCACTTTGAAGTCATTCTCGACTTTGGAGGAGCATCTTTGTCTACCTGGAATTTCATAATGTCTGGGGCTTTCAAGCAAATAATGAAATTTTAAAGTTAGAAAATGATTTGCAAAGTTTTAAAAATAACGGGGCTGCGAAATGGCTAAGTGTTGGAAAATTTTCCATTTTTATTCTCATACTTAGCCATAAAAATCGAATTTCCACCTAAAAATCCTCAGTCTTAAGGCTGGTTGTGGTTACCACCAAGTGTCAAAACTTTCAAAAAAATTTCATACTTAGCCAAAAAAAAATGATTTTCTTCCTCCAAAATTTTCGAAAAAAATCATTTATAAAATTCTGGAAAATATTCAGAAAATTCATAATTTTAATTTCACCTTTGACTTGGATAGAAGTAAGGCTAGAATTTTCGCCAGAATACTCAGAAAATTCAGAAAAGTTTAGATAATTCTTCCTCGTGCTAGTTGCCTTTCTCCAAAAATCTGTAAAACTTTTGCCCAAAAAGTTATCCAACTTCCAACAATATCCAGAATTTTCTCCGGATGATCTTCAAACTGAAATACTTTACTAAGCTCTCCTTAGTAACTTTGAACTTCTTGGTGTAATAATGAAGTTGATAATGAAGTATTTGTAGACAAGGTTAAATCTTCAAGTAGAAACCCTTACAGTCATCCAACTCATACTTCTAATTTTAACTTCATGTTTCCCAATTTTAAGTCTATATCTCAAAAAAACTTTCCATTTTGATTTCAGTTTGAAGATATTTATCAATTCTCCAATATTCCCTTTTAAAAAAAACAAAAACTTTCCATTTAGATTTAATATCTCAATAATCTTTCAATATTCTTTTCCTCCAAAAAAAACTTTCCATTTTGGATTTATTTTGAAGATATTTAATAATCCTTAGATATTTTCTTCATTTTGGATTTAATTTTGAAATCTCTGTGGATTTTTGTGACATCATGTTGACTTTGTTTGACCTTCCATGTGTAGGCGGACTTTTGGAAGTTTATCTTCATCTTCTCCAAGTTTTGGCGGAATTTGCCTACCTCTCCAAGGTATGGCGGAGTTTAGAGGGCCTTCCCATGTGTATGGTGGACTTTGGAAGGTGCTCCTGGGCGGACTTTGGTGGCTTCTCCATCATTTGAAGACCTTGGGCGGAGTTTTGAAGGTCTTCCATATGTTTTGCTAGGGACACCAAGGGCTACTAAGACATGGCGGAGTTTGAAGAGGGCTCAAGGCATGGCTCCCACCTTGGGCGGACTTTGGAGACACCTCCTAGGGCGGACTTCTAGCAACATCCTCTAGAGCGGACTTTAGGCAAGGCTCCCACCTTGGGCGGACTTTGATGGCTTCTCCAACTTATGGCGGACTTTGGGGGGTTGCTCCATCATGGCCTCTTCAACACATGGCGGACTTCAGACTTGGCTTCTCCATCACTTGGCATGCTTGGGCGGACTTTAGGCTATATCCCTATGCACCCTACACATACATGGCGGACTTTGGTGGTGTCTCCCCAATGCACCCTACGCATACATGGCGAACTTTGGTGGTGTCTCCCCAACTCACCCTACACATAATGGCGGACTTTGGAGTGTTGGTCTTCATGGCCTCCCAACCTTGGTAGACTTTGGAGAGTGCTCCCACATGGCCTCCCAACCTTGGCGGACTTTGGAGAGTGCTCCCACATGGCCTCCCAACCTTGGCGGACTTTGGAGAGTGCTCCCACATGGCCTCCCAATCTATGGCGGACTTTGGAGAGTCTTCAACACATGGTCTCCCGCATCGTGGTGGAGTTTGAACCTGCAACAATACTTCAAAACCCTTGTTAGCCAAACTTAGAAGAATTTTCAGAGAAATTTCAAAATTTCACAGCTTAATCAAATTTAACCGGATTAACTTGAAATTTGAAATCCATGCTTAGGTGGATCGTCCGAAGCAACAAAAAAGCCTAAAATCTAGGGATTTAGCTTTTTAGGTCGAAACTTGGAGTTTTCAAGTTCCGGTCGAAGCTGGTCAATGGTGCAAGTGTAAACCCTAGGTTTGCATCTCGAAAAAGCAAAAAAGCCTAAAATCTAGGGATTTAGCTTTTTAGGTCAAAACTTGGAATTTTCGAGTTCCGGTCGAAGCTGGTCAGTGGTGCAAGTGTAAACCCTAGGTTTGCATCCCGAAAAAGCAAAAAAGCCTAAAATCTAGGGATTTAGCTTTTTAGGTCGAAACTTGGAGTTTTCGAGTTCCGGTCGAAGTTGGTTAGTGGTGCAAGTGTAAACCCTACTTTGCATCCTGAAAAAGCAAAAAAGCAGACATCCCTAAAAAATAGGGAAAACTTTCTAAAAATAGCTATACCAGGGATTGGGCTAAAAATGCCAAAAATGAAACTTCCTAAAAAATAGGAAAAAAGCAAAAAAGCAAACTTTCTAAAAATAGAAAGTTGTCCAAATTCGTCCAAATCAATTGCGATCTTCGTCCTTTGGCCTTTCTAAGCACTCTGGTGGTGTTCGCATTCCAGAATCACATAATTTGCAAAAACTAACTTTCTATTGTCAGGGCCTGAAATGCTCTGAACTGGACAAGGCTTGGGGAAACTGCAGCAAAAGGTCATAGGACACTAACAAAACCCTAGAAAGCAGGAAAAGAGAGGGTCCCCATTTGTAATGGGGCGATGTGTGAAAAAGGTCACAACAAGAGGTATTTCCCATTGTTCCTCTTAGGTGCTTTATGGTTTTCTTTCATATTCATGGATTTTGAACTATGGTCAGATGGTTTTGGAGGATTCATTGTGAGAGATGGACATCATGGTTATCTCCTTGGTATGTGTTTTCTTTTATGATGATCATAGTGGATATTAGTGGGCTGATTTCTTAAAATGGGAAATTGAGCAGTTTGACCTTCTTTGAGAGGCTTACATCCATGTAGATACATTGTGCATATGTTATGTTTGATCTCTTGAGGTTCAACAAGTTTGGATGTTGTTATGACTTTTCTCTTGTGGTTGTGAAGGAGATCATACTTGACACAGTTTGCATTCAGAGGTGTATGTA
The DNA here is from genome assembly GCF_030272615.1 of Cryptomeria japonica. Lineage (NCBI taxonomy): Eukaryota > Viridiplantae > Streptophyta > Pinopsida > Cupressales > Cupressaceae > Cryptomeria > Cryptomeria japonica. The sequence goes on from NC_081412.1 coordinate 578,770,041, forward strand.
TAAGGACATGCTACATGCTTATTATTTGCAAGTTCTTTCTTTGGTCTTGGTTAACTTCCTAGATGTTTGGGTTCACATAACATTGTTTTTGAGATCTTAGGTGGAGCTATGGTGATCACTAGTTCGTAGTCATATGTTGTCACTTGTACTTTATTATTTTTTGGTGTTGACATGGAGGTTCCTTTAGCTTTTTGCTTTGTTGGATGTGGAGAACTTGGGAGAGTTGTGGAGACTTGTTGGGAGAGATGTTTTTTGTAGCAATTTTGTTTGTGGGATGTACGTATCTTTGTGGATGGTCCTTGGTACTACATGGTTACATTTTCTATGTGTTGTGATTGGTAGACTTAGTATGCCTTTGATCTTTTTAGATTTGGCATTACCCATGCAATGAGAGTTCTTGGATGTGTTTGGTCTTCATCGACTGGTTTGCACATGGAGCTTGTGGTTGCATTTTATGGGTTAGTTATGCTAGTGACATGAGTTTACTGATCTTGGATACCTTTGAGGTATGTGTGATTGGATGAGTCAACACTTGTTGTGGGTGCTATTTTTGGTCTCGTGGGAGTAGTTATTTTGGTTGTTGTTCTAGCTGATGTTCTATCTTGTTTTTTGGAGAATTACTTCGTAATTGTGTTCTAGTTACGAGCTTTGAAGTTGATGTTGTTGATGCTTCTGTATAGCTTGTGAGCACAGTGGAGTGGTGGTAATGTCATATAGCCTTTGATATTATTGGGATCTCATGCTTGTGTCTTTGGACTGGTGCATATTCACCTTGGCTTGTTCATTTCTTCCATAGTTGGCACGTTGGAGGATGATGGGGATTGTTGCCTAAGGTGGTGGACATCATGAATGCTATTGCAAATTATGTCTTAATCTTAGAGCATGAGAGCAAGTTTGGGATTTATTTGATTTCATGGATGACAGTGATGATGTGGTTTCATCATTTTAGCTCCTAAGAAGTTGATGTTGTAGACTCTTGATAGGTCTTCGACAAGTGGGAGAATGTTGGGATTAAGGTGTCTCAACCTTAGAGTCCTAATATGTTGAATTATTTAATTACTTGTTGAATAATTGATTTACCTTAAAGTTATTAACTTCCTAAGTTGTCATTCACTTTGTTGGACCTCTTGGTGAGGTGGCATCCTAGATGGCAGGTGATGAGATGGCATATTCGCTATTTTTAGGAAGTTGGCACCCACTTGGAAGATGCTATGTTTTGGGAAGATATTGTATTTTCATTTTGGAGTTGAAATTGATTTGGAAATTTCCTATGTTGACTAAAGAGTCTTGGTTTTCGACTTCTATTATGTATTGGAGTTGTATTTTAGTTATTCGCATTTATGGTGGATTTCACTTTTGACAAGTGGTGTGAAGTAAGAAAGGTGCCTATTCTTGGTCATAGTAATTTTTATGTTGCACTTGCATTGTATTTGGCAAGATGGTCGTACTGTATGAGATAGGTGTTGTTGCCTTGGAAGTTGCTATGAGCAATGTGTCATGGGATTAGCAAGATGTTGTTTATGACACAACTTAAGACCTCTTAGATGTTGAAGATGGTTTTCGAAACCATGGGGACCTACCTCTTTGTGTTGAGCTCTATATGTATGTTGATGCCTTAGCTGATTTAAGGAGGAGAGGAGTTCATTTCACAGGGGTTACACTGTTGGATTTTCTTCAAGATGGAACAAGATCTAAATCTCCATGTAATGGCTTAGAGCCTGAAAACGTATTGTAACTTGTTGCTGAATAATACATTGGCTCGATGTTTTGGAGTGTGGGGTTTTTCACCAGAAAGGGTTTTCCCCACATATATCTATGTTCTCTCTTCTATCTCATTCTTCTTGTTTCACGATTTTGATGTATTAAAATTTGTATGCCATAATGCTTCTGAAAAAAATTTAGATTTGTAAATTGCATCATCTTTCCTTTAAGGTTTAATGTATGGGAAATCAACTATGTCTATTTCCGTTTTTATGGCATAGTAGTATGTGCTTGTATCGGCATGTTGTAATCTGTTTTGAAGAAACACATGATACTATAGGTGCATACTGATCTCAGAGGTTTTATTGGTATGCTCCATTTCCCTTAAACATTCAAAACATTTATCCTTCAAATTAATACTCAACACTGAAATGCAATAATGTTGGGACTCAATAAAATCAAGACCCTAGCATTTAGATGTGAGAGAGTTATTATAGTATTCTTTGTTTGTAGCACCTTCCCTATAGGTTTTAGAATTTATGGAATAAACTTTCACAATTGTGGAGCTTTTAATATCTACCCATAGGAGGTGAACTTAACAGCATAATTTCAGACTTGACTTCAATTGACCAGAGAATAGCTTTAATATAAAGCCATGAATATTCCAAAATTCCTTTTTAACAACTTTGTCTTTGATGGATTTGGAAAAAATAACTAACCCTTTTTGGATTATTCTACAAAAATTCACTTGAATCTGTTGACATATAACCATGAAATTTAACACAAGAAATTTCATGAGTGGAAAACTCTTTCAGGGAATAAAAACCACTCATAAATGCTTCACTGGCTTAATCTGAAATCTTTATGTTTACAATGCCAGTGTCTCACTGACAATACTATCTCATTGATAGATTCTTGAATGTCTTACTGACTATACATCACAATTTTCAACAACTGTTCTGAATCAATATACAAAGTATTATCTCTGTTTCATTTCACAGCATCTCCTAAACTCATATTACTTGAGATTCAGAAGCATTTGTTCACATACAATATATCATTGTGCATATAAGAAATATACACAGTGATACATAATATAATGAATCTGTTTTACATTGTATTACAAATCTGTTCACAAGACTGTCTCATTGAGATACAACTCATACATTAAGCAATGTTGACTTTTTCAATACCGAGAACAATTTCTCTATACAAAGTACACAAAGATTTTGCTTTCTGCTCAACAACATTTTTTTTCGAATGCCTTCAACATAGTATATAAACTGTACATCATTTTTAACTGAAAAGAAACTGTTTGCTCCATATTTGTTATAAGTGCTTAACAAATAACAGAATGATAATTATGTCCTTGTAGTGAACTGAAAATATCATTTCTTCATCACACTTAAACTAGGGTTAGAATAGATTCTTAACCCAAAGACACAGAGTTAGGGTAACAGTTTCAAACTCTAGGATTACAATAAAACAACCCCTTCCTTGTTACAACATTAACCCTATAACACAAAGTAATCATAGACTCTAGGGTTTCAAATATATTTTGTTTGCTTCAAAATCTCTCAATCATTGTGATATACTATCAAAGCAAACTAGGTTCGAACAAAACCAAAATCCTTTATGCAGAACCAATTTGAGAGAACAAAAAGAGTTTGTGACAGAAAACCAACCCGAACTAGGGTTATAGGCTAAACCCTTAACCAGACAGAAGTTCCACACACAGTAAACAACACTTGCCTTCTTACAAAAACCCGACTAGGGTTACTGAGCAAACAAAGACTAAAGTATAGGCACTTTGAGTCAGTTTATACAAACAGTTAACAACACAAATATCTTCAACAAAAACACGCAAAAGCTTTAAAACAAAATACCCTTTTCCAAACACTAAGATTCGAATCACAATTGATCAAAGAACATAACCAGACTGAGTAAAAAGAACTGTTAGTTAACTGAATGCTTTTCGTTTAAAAAGAGATTAAGGATTTGAAACACCTGGAAGATGCTAGTTATCTCATTTCTGTTACTCTGTCCTTGATTCTCTGTAACCACCACAGTCTCTTCCTCAGTTCGATTCGACCTTGCTCAAGATACCCTCCAAACTGTCATAATACTCACTGTTTCTTAGCTGAATATGCTGTGCCCTAGCTCTAGGGTTTGAAGACTGATGGCTGTTCAAAATGAACACAAAACAAATGAAATGCCTTTGTCCCGAGTATCATACCAAGTTCAAATAACCGCTTTATCATCCAAATGACTTTCGATGGGATGATTAAAAAAAACTTAAGCATAATATATCCCCATTTCTTAGTCACTTAAAGTGACTTAATAACATATTACCTTTCGAAACTTTCAATGCCTTTAGGACAATAACACCACCTTAGGCTTTAGATATTATGGTCAAACTCCATAACTATACCTTATACATTTTGCATTTAGGTATTATCACATAGCTTTTGCAAACAATTATGATCAAATGCAAATACCTTTACAAACATAATTACAATCTTTCCAATGTATAATGAGAAAGTCTTTCAACAATGTATACCAAACATATCACATGGAAACCAATGTGATGGTGAAATGTATCAAGAAAAAGGTGCACCATATTACCTTAGGATTTTGACATTAATGCCAATCAATGACCACGAGGGGCAACATAATCCCCATTTTCCTATTCCAAAATTTCCCAATCAATTATAAAAAAAACTTCCTGGATGACATTAAATTACTATCAAAGCAAACAAGAAACATAGCAACATTACTTAATCTAGATTCTTCACCACTAACAACACAAAGCACGTCCAGGTTGGGGGCGATGAAAAGGACAGAGGAAAGGTGACATCTAACTCCTGTTTCCTCAGATTTCGTTTGATTCAAGGTGGTTGTCACTTCCCAGTAATTTCCTTCTCAAAGTTTGCTACTGCCATTACTGAGAACTAAAAACACTGCAAAATTAGGAATAGAGAAATCTTTACCACCCAAAATTTTCTTACAAGAGAGCTTGCTGACAAATTCTCCATTTCTGACAAACTATATTTCCCTTCATTACCACCTTTCTCAGTTGAATTTCATAACTTTGACACTGCCAAAACTTCCATCTGCATCTCCCATACTGCCAGTTACACTAGCTAACTCGAGGAAAAAAAAAATAGAGTCTCTAACTTAAAAATAGGAAATCAAACATACACCAACCATCTACTGGGTAATTAAAGTCTAATCCAGAAAACCAGAAAATCCAGAAAATTTTGAACTAACAAGAAGGGAGGTGTTGGAAATAATGTTTATTTGGATAGTATTCAAAAGCTTTTTATTAGTGATAACAATGTTTATAAGACAAGTATTCAAATCATTGTACCACAAAAAACTTCTACTAGTTTTAGAAGTTTTCTTTTAAGGGCTTTTTTTAGCCTTCCAACAACTTCTAGAAATATCTATGAAGCTTATATATTCAAGAAATACATTGTTGATGAAAGAAATAATAATATACAGATTGCCAATGTTGCAAGTGTTATCCATTTGTTCTGTTATTTTTACTTTGTTTGTCAATATGGTATCAAAGCAGAAGATGAGAGAAAAATAATTCAAGTTGCAAAAATGATTGTGTCAAGATTTGTAGATCATGGAATCTGCAGTGAAGAAGATTGAAAAGTGGAAGACTGCTAAAATATAGGAAGATATTCATTGGAGGAAGACGAGTGAAAGAAAAATCAAACAAATTTTCTATGATAGTAGGTGTTAAGTGTGAAGAGTTTGTGAGGTGAAAACAAATTGTGAAGCTATTAACAATTATGGTTTCAGGTATTTTTGTGTGTAAAGAAACTGTTTCTTTATTTAAATGGGAAAAGTTGGAAAAAGAGTAAAGAAATAAAATGATAGCTTAGTGGTTGAAAATGATTTATTAAAAGGAGAATTAATGAGACTTCAAAAAGAATTAGTGAAAGTTAAAAAAAATCATAATAAAAAGATAGAAAGCTTGAAAAACTCAGCAATGAAAGTTTATACAATTTCATGTGAAAATAGTAATGAATTAGAGAAGGTTAAAAATAAGAATGAAGATCTCGAATAAAAATTGAAATGGTTTGTAAAAGAAAAGATAAAAAAAAATGGAAGAGCTGGAAAATAGTTTACAAAAAGATGAAATATCAAAGTTGAAAGAAGAACCACTTGCAAAAAGTAATGAATGTTTGAAGTCAAAGCTTTTGGTTTGTGATACAGAGGATTTATGTTCTCCACTTCGTACGTGTGATTTTGCTGAAATTGTTTGTGATGAAGATGAACATGTTAATAAGTGTGGAAAACTCTTGTTAAATGTGATAATAATGAAAAGAATGTTGGTTTAAAAATCATGAAAAAAAATGGGTTATAAAAGTCAAGGATTAGGAAAGCATGAACAAGGAATGAAAAAGTCTATTGAGCCAACAATGAGGCCAAAATATGAAGGCCTTGTGCGGAAAACTCTTGTTAAATGTGATAATAATGAAAAGAATGCTGGTTTAAAAATCATGAAAAAAAATGGGTTATAAAAAGTCAAGGATTAGGAAAGCATGAACACGGAATGAAAAAGTCTATTGAACCAAAAATGAGGCCAAAATATGAAGGCCTTGTGCATATCACAGGTAGAGGAAAGAATGATACAAGTTTTCCAAGTACAAGCAAATTAGTTCAAGGAATGTAGAGTATGCAGTGTTCACATTGTAACAGGAAAGAACACACAAAGGATGTAATGTCCCCTTCTCGTTGATGACCTTCCAGTGGTCCATTAGCCTATTCCTGAGACCCATAGGCTAGGTGGAATGAAGAATGAGGGTCCAGTATTGATGAGGCGAGAACTTACTATTTTTAGTAAGTTGGGGAATGGCTATTTTGGTGATATTGTCCTACTTAGCTCTCCATGCTCTGTCTCTGGGCGCGAAGATCATGCTTTTCGGAGCATTAGTTCATGACTTACTATTTTTAGTAAGTGGCAGTATGGCATAATTCTATTTCTGGCAATGGACAGGGTCCTGATCTTGCAGCAGTTCAGTGGTCTTCCTGGCTCAGTTTCATCTTGGTGTTGACAGTAATCAGTACGGGAGTCATATGTGACACAATTAAATATTATTTCCTTATCCTAAGGTTTAATATTTAATTAATTTATTACTATTGATTTATTGAATTTGGGATTAATGCCTAATATCTCCTAAGTGCTAGGCGAAATTTATGACTAAGAAGGTGGCGTCAAAATTATTAAGGGAGATATTATTTTATTTTCATCTCTAATGTTTGCCAAGTGAAATATCGTGGTCCTTGCTTTTTGGCGTGAGGATTGACTTGTGGGATGGCGCCACTCTTGGGGTCCACGTGAGATGAAATGAAATGCAAATGGAGAAAGTTGAGTTTGAAGCAATTTGCATTTGGATTTGGTGGTGTGAAGTTATAAATAAGAGCCTTGGGCTCCCATTCTGTTATCTTGAAAATTTGCAATGTTATGCTATCGGTTTGGCGACAGAACTTTTGAGGTTTCGGAGTGCGTCTCCCTAGTGCTTCCCGGTTTCGTACGTGAAACATAGTACCTAGCTGTGTGCTATAATCTACTATATTCTCAGAGCATGTCTTAGTATTTTTGGTGTTGGAATGATTTTGGGAACTTGCTGGTCTACTTGTGGCTGAAGTGCATTTTCGATCACACCTATCTGCTGAAGCGATTGACGGTTATGGGTATTGGCTCTTTCATCCTTCTCGGTACTGGCGATATACACTGTAAGTTTGTGGCATCTTTAGTTAAGCTTTGAATTTGCTAGACCAAATCGAAAATCCTAAGCTAGGCGTGGGTTTCTAAATTGCATTGGGATGTGTGCAAAATTAATAAGGGAGTGATGGTATCATATCTTTGGTTGGTTGTCATTGCAGTTAGTCTAGTGTGGGTTTGGGACTGATTTTGGGTGATTTGGATGTGTATTGAGAGAGTTGTGAGCTTTTTAGAGTTTTCTTACGCTGCTGGTTTTGCAATTCCAGCCTGCAGTTGTGATTTTAGTAGAAATTCATGTTCTTATTGGGATAATCAGCATTACTCTCTTCTCATATCTTCTATTTTTGTAAGGTTCAGTAGTAGTACTACTAACCAGTTCTATTTTGTAATTCTCATCCCGCTGAAAAGTGGAAGAGGCCGGCTTGCCGCCTATTATCAAGCAAATTGTAATTTCAGTCCTCCCACTGCATAAGTGGTCGAGTGATATCTAAGTGTAAAGGTCCTCCCGCTGCATAAGCAGTCGAGTTGAGATTGTTATGTAATTGCAATCCTCTCGTTGAAATATTGCGGTTGAGTGATTTGTATTTTTGTGTATCTCACTTGGCTGGTTAACCGCCAAGTTTTCTTGCTTTTCCGCTGGATAAGCGGAAGGGGCTGGCTTGCCGCCCAAGCATTGCATTGTTTTCAGTTAATGAAGCTAATGATCCCCTCAACACTGTATGCTCTCACCTTCCCACATTGGGCACTTGATGATCAGAAAGTGGAAGGGTTACTTTCCCAGCATGTTTTAGTTTATGATTTCTAACCTTAACGGGTTATCTTCTTGTTGATGACTATTGTTGGCCTTAAAAATAAAAAAAATAAAATAACTAGGATATTACAAAGGATAGGTGTTGGGATCTACATCCTTGCAGTATTTGTGGTTTGAGGAATCAATCTGCAAAAGACATGTTGGAACAAAATGTCAAAGAATATGTTTATGACAGGGTGCATGAAAATGGAATGTGGATGGAGTTATAGATCAAACTAGAAAAATATTACAAGTAAGATTAGAAGGTTTTTCAAGCGTAAGTGTCCATATGTGAAAAATGATGCTAATCGTGAATAATTTGAAAGTTCAAAAGGGATAAAAAATAACCATTATCTTATATGACTTCTACATACAGTGAACTTGCAAGAAGAATACATTTAAATTTCAAGTGTTCCGAACATCAATAGGAGGTGAAGGTGCATGAAGACACCGGATTGATTTTTTGAAAAAGTGAAGATAGAAAATGTTGAATTATTTGTGATCAAAAGGGAGTGTTGGAGCTACAATTTTTTTTTTAAGCATTGGTCAATGTAAAATTTGTCAATCTTAGGGACTTGTTACATCTCAAAGAAATTGCTAGTCTCTCCACAATCCCAAAACAAGGGAAATTCATATCAAAAGAAATATATGGTTTGATGAAGATATTGAAAATGTCAATTCTCCTACAATATCCTACTTTCCAATTTTTTATCGAAGAAGATAAATCTACTTATACTAATGATTCAAATCAAAGTGTGCCAATTTTTGAAAGAGGTGGAAAATGCAAGTTGAAATATAAGGTGAAAGTGATGATGTTAATGCAAGAAAGATTAGAAACATTAAAAAGGCCCTAAATCTTTTGCTAATTATGCTCTCATGACTAAAGTGATGTAAGCCGACACTTCGAGTACATATGAGGAAGTTGCTATATGATTTTTTGTTGGAATTATCAGGTCCCCAAATAAACATTACAAGGGGGTGTTGGTAATAATGTTTATTTGGAAAGTATTCAAAAGCTTTCCATTAGTGATAAAATATTTAACTAATGGAAATATTTATATGACAAGTATTCAAATCATTGTACCACAGAGAAACTTCTACTAGTTTTAGAAGCTTTCTTTTAGGGGCTTTTTTAGCTACTCCTATAAGTATCTATGAAGCTTATACATTCAACAATGTATTTATCATTATTGATGAAAGAAATAATAATATACAGATTGCATTGTACCTCAGAGAAACTTCTACTAGTTTTAGAAGCTTTCTTTTAGGGGTTTTCTTAGCCATTCCAACAACTTCTATAAATATCTATGAAGCTTATATATTCAACAATGTATTTGTCATTATTGATGAAAGAAATAATAATATACAGATTTGCAAATATTGCAAAGTGTTTTCATTTGCTCTATTTCTTTTATTTTGTTTTTTCAATATAAGGAACCTTGTAAACTCAACAAAAATTCAAACTCAAAACCAAATGTTTTGAATTAAAAGTAAACAAAATATCCCACCCCCTAACACAAAAATAGAACTAGAAAGTCAGAGTTGAGAATCTATTCAAGTTTCTTGATATTGGCATTATATGATGGTTAAGTTGTGGTATTGTTGTTCTTGCTATCAAGGTTCAAACTCCATTAGGATGTTATTGTTGAATGTTTAAATAGAGATGAGGTCTCCTATTTGTGACTAATTGATTCATAACTCCTAATCAGAAACATTTACCCCTATGCAAACTTGACGAGAGCCATAAAACTGAACCAGCAAGCACAAAATCAGAAAAATCTGAGAGAAAGCAATGGAGAATGACTATTTCCCTTCCTCACTTCTCCCACAGCTTCTTCCACCAATCCTATTTAATTCTTAAATAGTTATGTTAATTTGTATAGTTATATGTGTTTAAATTCGAATTGCCATGGGGCAAGATATCATGTCATTTATCAAATTTTTGTGTTAATTTTATTTTCTCAGTATTTGCTTGGTATCCTGTCGAAGAGGATTACAGCTATAACTAATAAAGCTTTTTAAAAATATCCATTTTAATAGTTGTTTCTTGAAATTTAATCCCCAAATAACATCTATATAAATGATAGAGGGGCGGAAATGGCCTACGTTCAGGTTTAGCATGATGGAGAGTTTTTTATTCCTAGCTTTAGTTTTGAATTCAGTTTCCGTATAAACGTTAGAATAGAGGAAAACTCTGACTATTAAGCTTTATCAATGTTAAAGAAATGTTTACTAACTTGGCTTCACTAGTGTCTTATGTAGCAATCTTGCGCCTGCTTGCACCGCCATCACCAAGGTATCGCCTTCCTGTTATGCATGGAGAAGCACGCATGTGCCAGGTAAAACTCTCTCACTTCTTTTCTGTAACTCATTTCTTTTGTTGTATATATATACACACACGCCTACATAATAACATACTCAGTATCCTTATTGGTTGCAGGAGGTTGCAGATTTCTTCACTATTGTTCCTCCCAATGACAAGGGAATTCGCATTGCGGGATTATATGGAATGCTGGGCATGGGAAAAACTACACTTGGCAAGGCTTTCTGCAATCTTAGTTTAGGGAATTTTGATGGCAAAGTATGCTATCTGGAATTTTGTGGAGGTAAGACACTGGATAGGCAAAAGCTTGCCTTGCAGTATCTCACTGATTGCCATAAGTCACAACTCGAATCGCTGACAAGTGAAGATGAGGTGAATAATTTCGTATGTTCTCATCTCATTTGAAGGTGTTCTTCCTTTCCAAGTGGAATTCTCTTCGATTTTTTGAAAACATATTATTACACAAGATGTCTAACTATCTTGCATTTTCTAATATAAAGGCACAAAAAGAATTTTATAAGAGAGTGAGGGGCCAAAGGGTGTTGTTGGTTCTGGACAATATCGAAACCGAAGAAATCATAGACGAAGTGATAGATTATCTTCAGGCAGAACTGGGGAAGAACAGCTGCATCCTTTTGAGCACACGAAGCGTGTATCTTCTAAGGATTATCCGACATTCATGCATGCACGTCCCAAGCCTTACAGAGGGAGAGGCCATAGCCATCTTGTTGGAAAGAACCACTCTACAAGAGTCCACGTTGGGGGCAGAGGATAGAGGTTTTGCTTTGAAGTGTGCAAACAGATGTTCGTTCCAAGAGGATACACGTTATTCTCCAAAATTTCATCCGTTAGCCTTGAAAGTTTTCGGCCGTCACCTCTTTGGTAAATATGGCTCAAATTTGTCAAAGTGGATTGATGAAATAGATGATTCTGTTGATACATTAGAAGAACATGCACAACCAGCATATTGGAAATTATATTGGAATCAAAACTTCCAGTATTATTGGAATCAAGACTTACAAGATATACAACCAGTATATTGGAATCAAGACTCTTTGTTTGTGGGAGTAAGTCCTAGAGTAAATAACGGGTACATTGATTCCAACAACACACCCGCTATTCAAAGTAGGTATGATGTGTTCAGTGTGTTGGGTAGAGCTTTTGATGGCATGGAGCCCACATACCGCACTATATTTATGCTTCTCATTGTATATGCACTGCCCAATATATCTCCCCATGAAGTTACTGAGTGGCTTGCAATAAATTGCAATGAAGAGATCAAGTATATTAAGAAAGCAGTGAGTTGAATGTTTGTGTCTAAGCTTTTTTAGTTTGTGAGTGGTTTCTTCAAAAACTGATACTCTTAATTTATTTGTTGCTTCAGGTTGAGGATCTGTGTGAGAACGCTTTTATTGAAGAAATGCATGTATCTGAAATTCGCATACACGACCTTATCAAGGAGTTCGCTAAATGCAAAGCAGAGACCGACGACGAAGCAGGTAAGGATTTAAAAGTAGCTTTAAATATTCAATCTCAAAAGAGAAGTGGGCACAATGTTTTTTAAAATTATATATAGATAAGTTGTCTAATGACATAGAAAAATTCAAATAAAAACTTCATTGTTTTGACGTCAGATAAATTTTACACTTACTAATTTTTATCATTTTTTAATATTGTAAAAAAAATAAAGTATGAAGATTTGAATTATTTATTTGTTTCTCTTGAATAGATGGACACCTCAAACTTTATGTTTAGCATGTGTTTTGTTTGGAGTCAAGTCCAATAATTTAGTTTAGTTTGCACTCACAAATTCATCTTTTGGGTTTAAACTTCCTTGCTTAGTGTGCAATTTTATTTCACTCATTGGATTGACCTTTGTATGCTTTACTTGTTTCATTGACATGAAGACCAACAATAGTTAAAAATGCCTTGAAAGGGCTATTGTTATTTCATTAAGAGTTGTGTTCTAGTTTAATCCAATGCCTAGCATGTGTTTTGTTTGGAGTCTAAGTCCAATAATTTAGTTTAGTTTGCACCCACAAATTCATCTTTTGGGTTTAAACTTGACCTTGCTTAGTGTGCAATTTTATTTCACTCGTTGGATTGACCTTTGTATGCTTTACTTGTTTCATTGACATGAAGACCAACAATAGTTAAAAATGCCTTGAAAGGGCTATCGTTATTTCATTAAGAGTTGTGTTCTAGTTTAATCCAATGCCTTTGGACTCTTTCGCTCTATTCACCAAGGCATGCTATACCTTGGCCTCGACTCTCTATGTTCTTGTTGTTGAAGGTTTTAGCTACCTTTTGGCCCACTTTGTATCTCAGGGGTTGGTCAAAGGTATTGCCTTGCTCGATTCATCAACAAGCAACTTGATAATGACCACTTTTTAGATGAATTGTTCCTTGCTCTCATTGAAGATGAGCAAAATATCAAACAAGCATTGAAATGGTTGGATACTTTCTTTCAAGCTTCTAGCTTGGCCATTCAATAACGTGACATTTAGTATTATAGACAATCATTTTTATTTGCACCCCCTTAGCTAAATACTTTTGGATGAAAGTGGATTGGTCATGGAGAAATTTTTGAATTTTTGGGATTTCCCTTTGCCTTCTGGTCTTAGCAAATGTCCTAATGGCAAGCAATTCTCCTCATAATAATAAAAATGTTGTGTATTGGATCACAAAATCCCTTTCTCTTGTAGAAAATTTCAAGTCTACACCAAGATTCTTGCGACTAACCATTTGTACTACTCTTCATGTTGGGATCCTTCTTAAGCCTCTTATGTGAAGGTAGAAAAGCTTCTCATGATTTTCTTTGGGCTTCCATAGAGAACCACAAGGGTTTTCATAGGGTTTCCTAGGAATTTTGTTGTCTCCCTCATGATTCTAGGGGATTGGGGCTATTATCTACACAACAAAAAGGTTTGGCACTTTGTGCTAAATGTATTATCCATGCCCTTATTGGAGATGAGGCCTAAAAAATTTTGGTTCAGCATTGTGTCTCCTCTAGATATCTAGTTGGGTGACTTGCTTGGAAGGGGATTAGTTTTTGAACCCTTCTCACCATGAATAATGTGGTTCACATTGGAGGAACTTTTGTTGTTCAGAAAATTTGGAAAGTTTGCAAAGCCATAAAACCATAGAATTTTTTGGAATCATTCCAACTTCTATGGTGGCATTTTTATAAATTGGTAGAATATTTGGTGGTCTTCCATTCTATAGGATCAAGGTTTCCCTCTAACTAGATTGCCTTGGGCACAAGCCTTGATATTTCACAAGAAAGGGATTTAATGTCTACAAGATTTAGTTTCCAAAACTTATATGAATCTCATGCTATGGAATGAAAGTAAAGCTGAGTTTCTCCTTTCTAACTAGGATTATAAACATTTGATGTCATAGGCGTAATTTTGTTTGATATGTTTCACAAAATTAGAAGCACTTCTTTGAAGCCTTGGTGGAAAGATTGGAAGTGGGGTCCAAACATTGCCTTATGCAATTATAAGCTCTAACTCGGTTATCGTTGACTTGCTCCTCATATGCCTGTGGTGTTGATTTTAAACTAGAGATGGCATTTGCACTCGCCCATTTTTGCATGGCAATGCCAATTCCATACTATTTGGTTGGTTGTTTTAGAGCCGAATTTGACCCACTTTGCTAGGTGTGTTATTTTCCAAGGTCTTCATGTGGGTTCTAGTCTTTCTTATTTAGGTGCCCTTGATCCTCATTGCCCTTGTTATGGACAATTGGAGTTTTTTAAGCATCTCTTCTTGTTTTGGACTTGGATTCATGACTTCTTCAAGCCTTTTCAATCAAATCCTTTCTTCTAGAATATGATTCTTTTGAGGCATTGGCCTCATATTCATCACAAATTCAACTAGAGTTGACATTCTTCCACTCCTGGTTAAGATTCTACTCTACATACGAAAAAAAAATAAAATTCTAATTGCTCTGTTGATCAATGTATCCCACTTTTTTCTGAAGTAATTATTTGTTCTAATGTTTTATTACAAATCCAGATGCAAACTAATAAAGTTGCATTGAAATCTACATAGCTACAGACTATGAAGAAGATAAAGACAAGGATGACGAGGGTTGGGACCTCCTGGATACTTTGAACCCCATTGATGTATGGGGTAAACTGAATGATCAAAACCACTCTCCTCTCCTCTCTAATACTATAGTTGCTGCTTAACTTCTTGATTTTTTATATTTTACGAATTGGATGTATGCCTTGTACAGATTGTTGGGGTATGATAATATTTTTTTCTATAACTCAAAATGCTGACACTTATTCATCAAAAAAATCAAATTGAATAAATAATGAATTTGCAAACATAAAAAAACAAAAAAAAACAAGGTTGATTGAAAATGATGAGGCGAATGAAAAGGGGAAAGAAAGAAAGAACAATTCTTTTATAGTCTACGATGTCGGTTGGTCTATATATGGGTCTTCAGATGGCTTATAGCAATATGGGACGACCCCATACTCATTGCGGGAGGCACCTAACTACGCTACAAACAAGGCATACATACCTTACCCCTTGCGAGACTTCAACTTGTAACCTCTCTTTCAAGAGCATAAATTCTTCACCACTAAGCCAACTCAAACTGTATGACATACATAAAAAAATAAGTAAAAATAGTTACAAAATAAAATTAAAAAGAATAAAAATCATTCCCTACATTTCAATATTTTGGAAAACAAATTTAGATTTGTAAATGGCAATTTTGACCTGAAGGATTTTTGTATGGAAGACCATAAATTGTAAAATTATTTTTAAAGACGAAATTAATAAAACAATTCTATGTAGAAGTTTTTATGAAAAATTTGAGATTATAATAGTAAGTGAATTGTTTAAGTTCGTTGAATTTTTTTCGTGGAATTTTTTTAAAGGTGGAGTGAAGTTTAGAGATGAAATTATAAGAGCCATCTTTCGCTTGCTTCCTGCACCATCACAAAGGTATCATGTCTCTGCTATGCAAGGAGAAGCACGAATGTGCCAGGTTAGACCCCCTCGCTGACTTCTTATCTATTACTTATTTCTCCTCTTGTATTATCACACATATATATGTATTTATTATATTTCTGGGTTGCAGGAGATTGCGGATTTCTTCAAACATGTTCAACCCAATGAAAAGGGAATCCGCATTGCAGGATTGTATGGAATGGAGGGTATGGGCAAAACTACACTCTGCAAGGCTTTCTGCAATCTGAAATTGGAGGATTTTGATGGCAAGGTATACCATATAGAGTTTTGTCGAGGTAATTCATTGGACAGAGAAAACCCTGCCCTTACAAACCTTCAATCGGAGCTCCAAGAACTAGCAAGCGAGTATCAGGTGAACCTTTTCCATATAAAATTTTCTTTATTTGATTTACATCTTTAGAAATATGTGAGTGAGATCTACTTATTGGATATAGATATTTTGGGTTAAGGAATATAGTCTAAGTTTTAATTTGTTTAGTGGTTCATTTGAAATAGATAAATGCTATTGTAGAAATTAATATGATTTAAGATAAAAATGCTGCTTAAGCTTGCTCTATATAGACTCATGCCTAAATGTTCGGTATTTTCTAATACAATTTACAGGGCCAAAGAGTATTGTTGGTTCTGGACAACATCGAAACCGAAGAGAGCACAGACGATGTGAGATATTGTCTTCAGGCAGACTTGGGTGAAAACAGCTGCATCCTTTTGAGCGCACGAAGCGTAGATGTTCTAATAAAGAATTTCAATATTGACTCTGAGTCATGCATGAGTATCCCAGGCCTTGAAGAGGAAGAGGCGATATCCATCTTGTTGGAAAGGACCTCTCCAGCGGAGTCAGCGATGGCAGCAGAGAACAGAGGTTTTGCTTTGCAGTGTGCAAACATATGCTCGTTCAAAGAGACCAGTCGTGGCATTATTGGGGGGGCTCATACATTTCATCCCTTGGCCTTAAAAACTTTTGGCCGGTACCTCTTCAGCAAATACCGTTCCGATTTGTCAAAATGGGTTGCTGAGATAGATGGCTTGGTTGTTGGATCTAGTGATGGCTTGGATGATGTGTTCACTGTGCTGGACAGAGTTTTTGATGATATGAATCCCAAATACTGTACTATATTCATGCTTCTCACTGTATATATGCTGCCTAAAATGTCTCTGCACAAAGTTACTGAGTGGCTTGCAATAAATTGCAATGAAGAGATTGAATATATTGAGAAAGCAGTGAGCTGAACATTTACTTCTACTCTTGTTTAGTTTGTGATTAAGGTTTATTTTGTTGTTGAAAAACAATTGAGCGCCTAATTTTTGTTTGTGGCACCAGGTTGAGGATCTCTGGCAGAAGGCCTTTATTGAAGAAATTAAACCTGAAATTCGCATACACGATCTCTTTATGGAGTTTGGTCAAAGCAAAGCGAGAAAGATGGGGAGATGGCTGTGGTGTAAGGATGACCTCATTACTTCAGAATCTAAGTTGTTTTCAAAAGATGAAGCAGGATTTGAATTGGCAAAGCTAGAACACTGCCGGCAGCGAGATCTGTCCCAGATCGGCGATAAGTACGTTGAAAATCTATGGGCTCTTCAGGTTGTAGATGGGGAAATGAACCATCTTCGATTCAGCTCGATGAAAAACATAAGGAGCCTCATTTTACACAATTGCGAATTTCTGGAAGTCCTTCAAGGGATGGAAAATTTGCCTGGCCTGGCGTGGCTTCAGATAAGGCAGGTACCAATGCTAAAATTCGTGAAGTTAAACAGCCTCACTGCCTTACAACATCTTGAGATAGACATTGGATACAGCGGCGGACCCACTGAGCTTGGAGATCTTGCCGGCTGTGTTTCTCTGAGAGAGATTTATGTTCGCTGTCCATT
This sequence comes from Cryptomeria japonica, assembly GCF_030272615.1. Taxonomy (NCBI): domain Eukaryota; kingdom Viridiplantae; phylum Streptophyta; class Pinopsida; order Cupressales; family Cupressaceae; genus Cryptomeria; species Cryptomeria japonica. The sequence goes on from NC_081412.1 coordinate 578,787,458, forward strand.
CCTCTTGAAGTTCCCACGAATAAATGGTTTGCCATATTTGGAGAAAGCGAAGTTTCAAGAATTATCTGTGATCGGCCCACTCGACTGTGCAGCATGCGTAAAGCTTCAAAGTATTGACTTCGAGTATTGCTGGCAAATGGTTCACATACCGTTGATCGATGGTTGTTCCAACCTATCCAAAATTGTTCTGAATATGTGTGATCAAGTGACAGAATGTTCAGATAAAGAAGAGTCAAGTGCTTTAGAGATAAAAGAGTTATGCATTTCATCAGAAGATCCTTGGGCGCCAAGGCATTCATTTTGTTGCGATGGACTGAATAATCTTCCCTTATGGAATATCGTCATAATGGATGTTCCGAGCTTGAGACGTCTTTCAAATTTGACTGTGCTCAAACTATACGATTGTGATATAAGTGAACCACCGGATGTTACGTGTTGTAGCATGCTGGAGGATGTTTGTTTTTTTACATTGCAATATCTAAAAAGCTTTCCCAACTTCTCTTCACTGAGGAAGTTGAAGAACTTGTGTTTATGTAATTGTGGGAGTGTCCGAGCTCCTCCCGATATCGGGGGATGCCATGAATTACGGGTGTTCCATCTACTCTACAATGATAATATGAAGGGTCTGCCAATGATGGATGGCTGCCCACTACTCGACGAAATCAAGCTGAGTTGGCTTTCGTCGGAGGAGATCCTCTATTACTCTGACAGCTATGAAGATGACGATCTTGAATTTTGCCTGGATTACCAGAAAGATGAGATCTTCCCCAACTTAAATGATGTATTTATGCCAGTGGAATTGAAGGAGTGGCAGTGGATGCAGGGCAAGAGAGTGCGGGTGAAGCAGTATTTCCGTAGAGAGAAGGTGTATTATTCTATCGCAGCTACATGTGAATCGTACGATCGAAACGGGACGCGGGACTCTCTTGAGCAAGTTATTATTCACAGGGCAAGTACCATTTCAGGTAAGGTTTTAATACCAAAATTAAAAAGAGAAGTTGACAGGATATTCTAAGAGTTTTAATTTAAAATTTCTAGTATATGATTTTGATTTTTTTCAGTTATTCCAATAATCTTAGCAGTAGACAATAAAAATCATGTGTTTTAATTGTATGTTTAGAAACCAATGAATTTGATGCTTGTATGATGCTTTATGTGAGTTAAAAAAGGATTTTTATTTGGGCCTCACATAAAATCTCGAAATTTGCTTGGTCACACATGAATATTTGTTCTATTTGAGTATGTACCTAATGTAGAAATGAATTCATTACTCGATATAGAAGTTATACCTTGATGTGTTATATAAGTTTGCACTAAGTTTCATCAACAAAGGAATCTGGGGCATGATGATTGATTACAAACATATTTTTTCAAATATATATAGGTGTCCTTTTGTTTAACAACAAAGAAATCTGGGGCATGATGATTGATTACAAACATATTTTTTCAAATACATATAGGTGTCCTTTTGTTTAACATATTCTTAAGTATTATATGTTATAGGTATAGGCTTGTAGAGACCGCTCCACGACCTAGATGTCTCCATGTTTAACTAAGATATTTCAAGCACTATTGAGTATGCCTTTAAAGTCACATTTATTGATTTGTACCATTAGTTTTTTAGTGACTTAACCTTTAGATATAGTTATATGATTGTTTCTTTTGTTTTTGATATCTATGTTTTTTGATATCTATGTTGTACTTCAGATTATGAAATTTGTTACCAATGAAGAGTGGTTGAAAATAAAATTTTGAATTTGCAAAGAGTTGTGAATTTTGATTGGGCGAGAAATGCATTGGAGACCTACTATTGGATATGTACAATCTTTTTGGAGGACCAATAAGATGGATGGGCAAAAGGCAAGCAATGGTTGCATTATCTACAACAAAGTTAGAGTACATGCCAACTACTCATGCATGCAGGGAAATACTTCGGATACGAAGATTGTGCTCATGGATATATGCACTATTTATATTGTATAGATTTAATGGCTTTCTTTTCCCTACAATTACTATTGAAGGGATACTAAGATTTGACAACATTAAAGTGTAGATAAATTAGGGTCCCCCAGTTAGGAAGTAAAGTTAATTATTTTAAATTTTATAGCACTTCTATGATATTTATCCAATATAACTTGTCATATAATAACTATTAATAACTATTTCGATTTCCATCTTCTCATATTGGATATCTTATTTTCAATTATTTTTCACCCAATTTTAAAATAGCTAAAGTTGTCTTTAATGTCATAGCCCAAAATTATTATATTAAAGCCATTATAATGAAGGGCATTACATCTATTAAAGGTCATGAGCATGAACCGAGGTTCAATAACATGAGTTCAAGCTCAGAAGTGTGAATTACATGCTTACAAATAATTTTCAAGCTAAGGACTTTAGTTTTTCTATATAGTTGCTAGTGTAATCTTTGAGGTCATGTCCATGAATTTATGGCCAAGATCATCCAATGTTGTTCCATTTTTTCTTAATTTTTTTTTAGAATTCATACCATGATTCCTTTCTCTGATATTCTATTATTTCTTATAGTGATCTACCTTGACCAATTACATAATAAAAAATAGTTGCTCAACCCTAAATTCTATTTTAGCAGTAGTTAGACTTTAATTCTTAGATAGTTTTATTTAATTTATTTAGCATACAGACTTGGAATTCTCTTCATATTAGTAATGAATAAAACCCACTAATAAACCCATAGCATTATAGAGAGTTCTTTATTTTCCTTTCATATTCATATTATCATATATTATTCTAATGTGTATATGACCTAGGATACTCTATTTAAATAAACTATTTAAACACGTGAAAATTTTAAATTTTAGTGTTCACATGGACATGGATTATGTAGAATTTTAGATTTTAAAATAAGGCAATAAAAATGCATAAGTAATCTTGTTTGGGGAAGGAACACAAATCATTGATTACCCATAGGAAAATAATAACTTGTGTATATAGTCATTAGTGTTGGGATTAAGGTGTCTCAACAATAGAGTCCTAACATGTTTATTGTTTAATTATTTATTGCACCCACTTTGGAAGTCCTAAAAATTAGGGGGCTAGTGTCATAGGTTGCTATGTTGGGATTTTGATAGTTTCTTTTATTTATTATGACGATTACTAGTCTAGTGAAATAGCCATGGAGAGTTATTATTTGGCAGTTAGTATATATGGTGGAGTTCACTTTTAACAAGTGGTGTGAGGTAGATGTTGCATATGACAAGATGAGTGTTACAGGTGAGTCATGAGTTAGTGCTTTTGAAAGTCGTTATGTGCAACGTGTTATGGAAATGGTAACTTGTTGTTTTTGACACCACGTATCTTTTAAGTGTATGAGTTGGTTTTGGAAACCATTGGCACTTTCCACATGTGTTGAACTCTATAAATATGTGGCTTCTTAGTGTATTTTGTATGATAGGCCAGATATTTTTCAAGTTGTGTTGGAATTTTCTGTAGAATTCTCTTTTTCTAGATATTTACTCGTAAAGAGCATTGGCTCTATACATTCTATTTTAACTCTTGTTGTTGATAATACAATCGAGATCTGGGTTTTGGATTGTGGGCTTTTTCCTGAAAGGGTTTTCACATGTAAATTTGATGTTATGAGTTTATTTGTTTAAATATGAATTTGTATGTGGTTATCTAGTCTACAACAGTCAAATAGTTTGTAAGAAGTTTTTGCATTTTCTCTCCTATTAGATTTAGCATTTGGAAGACATTATCCCACACTTTTCTTCCTTCAAATAGGGGCACGAATAGATTGATTAGGGATGTTAAAGAGTGGTGTATCAAATCTTGGGTATATGAGAACTTGTCAAAATCTAAAATGACTTTAAATTAGAACTTGAAAAGTATCAAGGTACACAATTTTCTACTCTCAAAACGGATAGGTGGCCTCATTCTCCAATTTTCTACTCTCAAAATGGATAGGTGGCTTCATTCTCCTTGAGAGAAGCCATCTAAGTGAGTTAATTCTCACACTAAAACTATCAACCACCTCATTCTTCTAATATAACTATTTACACTTAATTGATAATAATTTTGAACCTATCTATATATATACTTCGAAAATACTTTGTTTAATTATTTTTATATGCTTCAGAAATACTTTTAATAAAATTTCCAAAATTTAACTCATTTAGTTTAATGATTGTAAACCATAATAAAAGTTTATGTAGTAGATGATGTCATCAATACTCTAATCCTTCAATTAGTACACAGTTATTTATAAAATGGGTTGTACTTCCTCTTCGACACATTGAAGTTGTATTTTAACACTTCTACGACATTTCAATACCACCACAGTGGATGAAACAATGCCGCCAATAATTTATGGTCAATTTATTATTTAAAAAAAAAAAGAATTTTCTAAGGTCGCGTACAATCTTTCATTTTCTAAGGTGTTTGAATGACAGATGAAGATGAAGTAAGATTTATAGATAAAGTTACGAGAGCCATCTCTCGGTTAATTCCACCCAAAATAAGGTTTCCTTATTCTTCCATGCAAGAAGAGGAAGCAACACTTATCTGGCCGGTAAAGCCACCTCTCCTCGTTATTTTGAAATTATGTCTACTTGTATTCTCATGCATATGTAGACTTATGCATTTCTATTATATCGGTGGCAGGCGAAAGCAGTACGGTTCAAGCCACTTTCTCCCACTGTCACAGGCATCCACATTGCAGGATTGTATCAAACAGAAGACAACCAGAAAACTATACTTCGAGAGTCTTTTTTCAAATTCATCTTGAAGGGATTTGAAGGCGGTGTCTCTTCGCTCGAATTTTCAGCAGGCAATTCAATGGAAAGATTAGATAACGCACTCAAGTATCTCACCCATTCACCTGGCTTGAAAATGAGACTACCAACAAGCGAATTCTTAGTAAGCACTTTTGTATATTTAAAATTCGTTTAGACGACGCTCTTCCTTCCCATATAGAAATTTATTCGAGACTTAAGTACTATTGTTTAGTTTATATATGGCAGTAAAAGTATCCTATTCCCAATCTATAACTATTCTGCAATATTCATTAAAATCTACAGGATCAAGATGCATTCTCTAAAGGACCAACGTTCAATATTATGATGTTGCTGATTAGGTACCCAATCCCTGATAAATTCATGGATGATAATTTGATGGACATAGCTAGAGATTTCCATATAAATTGGGCAGGGAACACTCGCATCGTTTTCCACTCTCAAAGGTATACAATTATTGAGTTCTCGAGACATTAGGGCAAGAAAGGCTCAGCATGCTCCGTGAAACTTTGAACAACATGCAACCCAACCTTTTCATTTCCAAGATGCATTGTCAATAGGCACTGGCAAACTAAATGTACGTTAATACTTGAATACTTTGACTCCGATGCAACGTATCACTTAGCGCATCCAAATTCTTTCAACGGTGATGCAATATTTACGTGTAGTTATAAGAGATTTGTTACCATATTTGTACTTTATTCTTTAATTCCGATTTCTTTCAGTTGGGATGTTGTATTTAGGTGTATTTACGAGATTGATTACTCTATATGTACTTCATTCTTCAATTTCAATTTCTTTCAGTTGTGATGTAATTTCTACGTGTATTTAAGAGTTTGATTACTTTATCGGTATTTTATTCTTCAATTCCAATTTCTTTCTGTTGTGATTTAATATCTACATGTATGTAAGAGATTGACTATCCTATCTATACTTCCTTCTTCATTTCCAATTTAGTTTAGAGATTAACTACCCTATCTGTTCTTTCTTCTTCAAATACTTGATCTTCCAATTTCTTTCAGTTGTGATGCAATATCTGCATGTAATTAAGAGTTGCTTACCCTATTTGTACATTCTTTTTCAAATATTTGTTTATTTACAAAACATACTAAAATATAGATTATATTGAATTTTATTTTTTAAGTATGTAGTATATTAAATATAGTTGTCATGTAAAGATGTTTATTTATACATTTTATTTATTTAATTTTTTTTAGATTTCTAAATTATATATAAAACAAATTTATTTAAAGTTCTTCAATTTCAACAATTGATATCCGAATCAAAGTGTGAACCACAAAAATCATTATTAAATCTAAAGGATTGTCAAAATTTATTTTTTAAACAAGATTTTTTACTTAAAATAAGCAACATTAATATAAGCTTATAATTGAAGAAAACAAATTCTTGATTCTAAATAAAGAGAAGGATTTATTATTAATAAATTATGGGTAAGTGCACTATAAGATGGGAGACCAATTGGGGGTCTTCAGATGCCACTTTTTTTTTTTGAAATCCAAAAAGTTTGAACTTCGACAAGGAAATGAAGATAGCTACACTCAAAATTTGAATATGAAACAAGAACAAGAGTTGTAATGCTCTAATTCTACTTTCTAAACTACTAATTTATTTTGAGAAACTTGACATAGCACCTAGTGTGCTCCCCTTAAAAATGTCAACTTTTTTTAGAATTTAAAAAATCACTTTGTTGAAAAACTAGCTAATACTGTTGAGACATGGACCAGTTAAGACTTGAATCTAGGACCTTCCATACGCTGCTGGAGTGCTCTACCATTGAGCTATTGGCCCTTCTTGGACCAATCCATCGTCAGTCCGAGTGGCTTATTTTAAAAACCAACACCCCCCCCCTTAAGCCACACCTCTCGTGTGCTTGGGGCTCCTAGCCTGGACTTGGCTCTGATACCATGTTGAGACATGGACCAATTAAGACTCGAACCTAGGACCTTCCATATGCTGCTCGAGTGCTCTACCACTGAGCTACTGGCCCTCCTTGGACCATTCCATCGGCGGTCCGAGTGTGGCTTATTTTCAACACCAACAAATACCATGTAGTTTATGTTATATTTTTTGATTAAATTTGTGATGAATATATAATTTTTTACTAATTTTCAAAGTGGACACATCTTGAAAAATAAAAAATTGAGTGTGCTCACCCTTAATTTTTGAAAATCAATTAAAAATAAATAAAATCTAATATGTGTAAAATTGAGTCTAGTTTCTAAAAATGTAATTTGTTTCAAAATGTGATGAACGAGTAAAAATGTATGCCTGAAATAATTGTGAAAATAAGAGACTCGCTAGTAAATTTGTTGTGTCTATTAACTAAGAAAAGATTACAATATATAGGAAAATACAAAACAATGTAAATATTAATGAAATCACCTACTTCTAACTACCTACAATAGTAGACATTTAAGAACCTCAACCTACTAACCTGACAATTAACAATGTAGAGAAATTAGAGATTCATTCGTAAATTTGCTTTGTCTATTAACTGAGAAAAGAATACAATATAATGGAAACACAAAACACTGTACATATTAATGAAATCGCTTACTTCTAACTACCTACAACTATAGACATTTAAGAACTTCTATCTACTAGCTTGACCATTAACGATATAGAGATATATTATTCTAACACCCTCCCTTAATGGTAAATCTATCAACAACACCAAGTTGCCCCCTGAATTTGACAAATTTATCTGGGTTCAGAGACTTGGTGAGAATATCCGTTGTCGGAATATAGTGCAATTGAACTGATTCGTCTTCTACTATCTTGCGAATGTAGTGACAATGAAGCTCGACATGCTTGGTGCATTCATGAAAGATTGGATTTTTGACTAGTTTGAGCACCCCTTGATTATCAGCGTACAAGGGAGAAGGTCCTGCTTGTGACATTTGCATGTCAGAAAGCATCCTACAAAGCCAAACTGTCTCACATGCTACCTTAATTGTTCCTCAATACTTTGCTTCAGTCGAGGAAAGAGCCACTGCCTATTGCTTCTTGTTGGTCCATGTTACAACACTTGTACCCAAACTGAATACATACCTAGAAGTGGATTTGTGGTCATCCATGGAACTTGCCTAATCTTATTCGGTATAACCAATCAACTTTAGATCCTTGCATCTGCCATAAAGAATGTCAAAATGTGAAGTGTCCTTCACATATCACAGCACTCGCTTCACTGCAACCTAATGATTAACTTTTGGAACTGTCATGAAGCGAGAAATGTAGCTCATTGCAAAACTGAGATCAAATCTAGTGGCAGTGAGATAGATGAGGTTGCCCACTAGTTGCTTGAATGTTGTTTCATCGACTGTAGGTGAATCAGAGTTGGTTGACAACTTTAGCCCCTTCTCCATAGGTTGGAGGTAGGTTTACAATCCTACATCCAAAATTTGTCACACAGACTTTGAGCATTTTTATATTGAGAGATAAAAATACTATCAGTTGTCTATCAAACCTCAATACTCGAACAGTAATGGAGAAGCCCCAAATCGGTCATGTCAAAAGCTTGACACAAATCTTGTTTGATTGCAGCAATCAAATGTGTTGAATTTATAGTAATGATCAAGTCATCAACATAGACAACAAGAAAGAGAATATCATCACCAGAGGGTTTGACATACAGATTACTGTCAAAGGGGCTGCACTGAAAACCATGATCAACCATGTACTGATCAATTTTGAAGTACCATGCATGAGGATCCTATTTCAGTCCATAGAGGGCTTTCACAAGCCTGCATACCCGATGCTCTTTGTCGGGAACTTTGAAACCAGGAGGTTGCGTCATGTAGACTTCTTCTTGCAACTCACCATTGAGAAAGACACTCTTGACATCCATCTGATGGACTTTCCATCCAAATTGAGCTGCAATAGCGAGAAGAAGATGAATGGTACTCATATTGGCAGTAGGAGCAAAAGTATCCTTATAATCAATGCCCTCCCACTGTGTGAATCCCCGAGCAACTAATTTGGTCTTGTATTTATCCGAAGTACCATCTGCATGATACTCGACCTTATACACCCATTTGCAGCTAATAGATTTCTTCCTAGGAGGAAAAATTAGAAAGAACCCAAGTGTGATTCTTTAGAAGACTATGGTATTCTGTCTCCATAGTCTTTTCCCACTCTGGAATTCCTTTAGCCTTTGAATATGTCTGAGGCTCATAGATGCTGTGGATGTTGGCCATAAGAGAAAAATTGACTATTTTGCTGCTTGCTCTTCCTACGAGCTGATCTACCATTAATGAGTTCATCATCATGGAGATCTCTGATAGTCTTGGCCCACCACTTAGGTCAGAGAGTAGAACTACCAATATCTGGAATAGGAGAAACAACATCTCCTAGGATTCCTAGAACAAAGTCATCTGGATGTGAGTCCTGAGGAAAATCAGGTGGTGTTATCATGACCGATATACTCCTCATCTTTAGAGTTAGAATTCTCTAAAGCCCTCCCATTAGGGGAACCAAGAGGAAGACAAACACCCTCATCAAAAGCCTTCATAGGCTGATCTGCAGGACTGGTAGTAGGAAGAAATGGACTAGTAGCCTCATCAATCATAACATCACGACTGAATATGAGATGATCTGGCTCCACATCGATCAATTTGTATGCCTTGTGATTGTCAATGTGACCAGTAAACATAAGTTGTTGGCTCTTGGAGTCCATCTTGGCACACTTGGCTTTTGGAATCCGTACATGAGCTGTAGAACCAAAGACTTTCAATTGGCGCATCTTAGGCTTACGTCTTGATTAGGCTTCTTTCGAAGTCATCTTCTTAACAACTTGTGTAGGTGATCAATTCAGGAGGTAGACTGCAATATAAACTACTTTAGCCTAGTATTTCTTGGGGATATTTCTATACTCCATCATAGATCGAGCCATTTTAGTAATGGTGTGATTACTATGTTCAACGACACCATTCTACTGAGGGGTGTATGGTGTGGTGAGTTGGAGCTTAATGCCATATGTAGCACAAAATGTAAAGAAGTCAATGGAATAAAACTCCCCCCCATTATTTGACCTTAGAGTGACAATCTGAGAACCAGATTCTTTCTCAACTACGGCCTTACACTGCTGAAATGTACTGAATACATCTATTTTTTTTTTAATTCCAGATCGTTTACAAATATGTTGCTCATAGGAGCATCAATGTGAGACCATTACGTGACACTAATATTTGCTCATATCGAGCAACCACATTGATGGACTTGAAAAGAACTAAGAGGGGGGGTGAATCAGTGACACCAAAAATAAAACTACTTCAAACACTAATCGGTAGATGAAATTAACAAAACTTTTAAGCACAATGCATGTAATCTAAAATGATATAACATCCACAATAAGTAGAACATCCACCATAACACAAATATTTATACGTGGAAAACCCAAATAGGTAAAAACCATGGTGAGATGGAACTCACAAGTTAACTATCTATAGTAATAGATAACTATCCGGTTAGGGTCTACAAAGTGCTTTGCTAGGAGCAAATCTTGTTAGAGATCTCAAATCTTGATTAGAAGCTTATACCCTGTGAAAGGTAGTACCTTGTTAGGAGTAACCTCGGTGGAGGATTTCTGAATCCAAACTAATGGATCACCCTGTTAGAGGATTTGTACATTGAAGCTTGTTAGAGCTTACCCGGTTAGGGGATTTGAATTCTGTTGTGATTGTTAGAAAACAATAGGATTGGTTTGAACTTTGCTTGATCAGATCCTTCTAAACATATTCAACACTACTCTTCTGCATACTCTGCAACTTAACTCTTTTTGAGTTTCGCACACAACATATCACCTTCACTCATATGAAATAATTCATTGTGATGTCAATATATAGACATTGAGATTTCATGTCGGCCCAAAGAAATCATAACACAATTTCCTAGGTGCAGTGTATTTGGTCAAGTGATCATAACTAATCACAAAAATACTGCCAAAAATTGTCGGTGGGATAACTCATCATGATTTGTGATAACTCATCACACAATCAACGAATACCGGTTAGAGTTAAGTTTAAGAACTGTTATCCTTGAATGTCCTGATATAATCTCCACTTGATCTTTATGTTGATGTTGATTAAAGTGTATCCATTAGTTGTCTTCTATGCATATATCGGTTATCACAAAGTACCGGTTAGAGATAAACCTCTTAGTATAACCTCTAGCATACCAGTTGTAGTATAAACAACTTGAAGTTATATCGGTAGACAATATAAACATATGTGTGTGTATGTGTTTCATCAATGACAACATATGATGAATTCATTATAATCATCATCAAGCCAACAATCTCCCCCTTTGGCATTGATGGCAACACTTAGAAATTTTTACAGTAATACCGGTAAGTGTGCATACAAAACAAAGTTACACATATACATACTCCCCCTTAATGCATACATTATACAAAATTTTCAAAAACACACATACATATTTCTACTCCCCCTTTGACAACAATGCCAAATTGAAAAAGTAAAATATATAGATATATAGAAAATTTGTATCAGTGTTCAGCATATACAACAACTTAAAAAAAATTGAATCAAGATTCATGCTTAAGCTAGTCTCATGAAAATAACATTAAAGTTCGTCTTCAACTATGATATGGAATTTGTCCATGCCGCTAGCACGTTCTTAATGTACTCTTTTGTAGATATCGGCTATGTATGAAATTCTTTCATCGAATCTAGTGTACAGGTTTCTGGAGTTGCTAAGATAGCTTTTGCATTGGAGTAGACTCTTTATAGTATGTCCACTTGCGATGTGAGTAGACTCTTGAGTTCCTTTAGAGATCGAAGTCTCTTTGCCTAATGCATAATGGGTCTATTGTTGTTATGAGAAAAGAAGATCATCATTCTAGATTATATCAATTTTCTCATTTTGTTCCTGACTCTCCTTTGACATTCTTACTCATTCACGCAGATGGGGTGAGTTGTTTGTGGCATCAACAGTTTGGTCACTTGAACTACCATTACTTGCAACAGTTGAGTCAACAGGACATGGTTTCAGGGTTTTCTTCTATTCAATTTTCTGATGGAGTTTGTCAAGGATACATTCTTGGTAACCATCCTAACCTTGGAGAAGTATGATAAAGGCAAAGCATCAAGAGCTACACAACAGTTGGAGTTGGTACATAGTGAATTGGCACAAACATATCTATAACCATCTTTCACCAGGGCTAGATATATCTTGGCATTTATTGATGATGGTTCTAGATATACATAGGTTTACTTTCTCAAAAAAAAGTTTGAGGTCTTTGATCTTTTTCTATATTTTAAAACTTCTGCTGAGAAACAATCTAGGAAGTTCATCAAGATTTTGTGTATAGATAATGGGGGTGAATATTTTAACAAACAATTTGAATAGTTTTGAGCTTCAAAAGGTATCAACATGCAACACACGGTTCTATAAAATCCTCAATAAAATGGCGTCGTAGAATGCAAGAATATGTCCTTGAAGGAGATGGCCAACTATATGATTCACTCTAAATATTTGGTACCTCAGTACTAGGTAGACGTCATCAACTATGCATGTTACATCCAAAACTAAGTTCCTCACAAAGCTATGAAGGGGGTAACTCCTTTTCAAGATTGGACTGGTTGGAAACCCACAATTAAGCACTTTATAATGTTTGGTTCTCTTGCATGGGCACATATTCTAGCAAAGAAATGTAAGGCTATGGATTCACAGAGAAAGCCTTGTATATTTGTTGGATATCCAAATGATGTCAAAGGGTATAGACTTCTCCATCTAACCACTCATGAGTTTTTCATTGAGAGGAGTGCTCGTTTTGAGGAGAGTTTTTCTAGTTCGTTTTGTACCACTTCTCTATCCACCATCACATTGGAGACATTGCATTATGATGATAGTTCTTCAAAGGATCTAAATCCTCTTAATCTTGATGAGGATTCTTCTTCCTCCACTTCAGATAGTGATAGTGATGATGAGGATTCACATTCCTCTTGCAGTCATCATTTAGAGGTTGATGATTCTCCCCCAAACTCTCCAGCCTCACTAAATCTTTGGGCTTGACAAATATTTGAGTCAAAAGGTGATTGGTTGGGTTATCCATCAGACACAAGAAGAACAAGGTCACAATTTCAGCAAGCTCTACATCCCTTCATTACTTCAGCTTCTAATTCACAGTTTTTTCTAGAAGCTTCAAGTGTTCCCAAGTGGGATGATGCAATGCACCAATTGCTAAGATGAATTTATAAGCTCACTTGGTAAAAGTATTCTCCCATGTTCTCCTGATTGGCTACCCTAAGACTTTTGGACCGGTTGCTAAGATGAATTCTATTCAACTTGTCTTTGCTATAGCTACTACCCATTATTGGGAAGTTCATCAGATAGATATGAAGAGTTTCTTTCTTCATGGCAACGTTCAGGAGAGAATCTACATGGAGTAGCCATAGGGGGTTTGTTTAGGATCCCTCACTTGTGTGTCAACTTTGAAAGTCTCTATAGAGCCTCAAACATGCTCCTTGAGCTTGGTATGCCAAGATAGACTCATTCCTTCTAAAATTTGGTTTCATTTGGTGCCATTTTGATTTGAACGTATACATTTTGCAGCATGATGAAACTCTCACATTTCTAGTTCTATGTTGATGAATTATTGATCATAGGGAGTCACTCACCCACCATAAAGGTTGTGAAAACTACTCTACATGATAGATTTTTTATATCAGACTTGGGTCTTTTACATTACTTCTTAGGGATTGAGATCACCTAGTCATCTTCAGGTATCTTCCTTGGACAACCCAAGTATGCACTTGATATGCTCTCCATATTTTACATGGTTGACTGTAAGCCTACACGGACTCCATTTTTATCAAGGGTCAAACTTGACGCTAAGTGCTCTTCACCCTTAGTTGATGGCACTTTATACTAACAACTTGTTGGGAGTCTCGTCTACTTGACTCATATGAGACTTAACATGTCATATGTTGTGGGCATGGTCTCTCGATTCATGTAAGAGCCACATGAGTTGCATTGGAAAGTAACTAAGTGAATCCTCTACTACATTTCTAAGGGTACTCATAATTATGGAATTCAATATGCAGCAAGTGTGGATATTAACTTGGTGGGGCATACAGATTTAGATTGGGTAGTTGATCCTTGGGATCACAAGTCTACTTTAGGATATAATTGCTTTTCACTTGGTTTTGGTCGAATTTGTTGGTCAAGCAAGAAGCAATCTGCAATTTCTCTTTCATCAACAGAGGCTGAGTATCGAGGGGCAGTCAATGCCACCATTGAGGCTATTTGGCTTCAAAATATTCACATTGAGTTTTGTATTTCAGTAAAAAAGCCTATGGTCATCTTTTGTGATAATCAGAGTGTTATATAGATCTCAAGAAATCTAGTTCATCACCAAAGGACGAAACACATTGAGATACATATGCACTACATTTAGAAGTTGATTCAGGAACACATCATTGATCTTAAGTATTCTTCTACACCGACAGACTACAAACATCTTCACCAAACCCTTCACCAAAAGCAAGTTCCTTCATTTGCAAGCTTTACTTGGGATGTGATAGGTGTTTACTTCAAGAGGGGTTGCTTCATCCTTCATTTTCTCTCTAATTTGGGGGGACATTTTCTCTCTCTATTTAGGCCTGGGCTATTTCTCTTATTGGAGGGCTTCTTCTCTTAGGAGGAATCTCTAGATGTACATGGGTACCTAACATGGCCTCATTTATCGGGACCCATCTTTTCACCCGCCTAAGCTACGATTAAGGTGGGTGTTAGTGTAGGTTATTTATTTTTCATTATGTTAGGCGGTATTTGTTTTCCTACACGTATTATTTAAGCTTTCTTAGGTTATTATGAGTGATTAATGAGGAAACATGGAAAAATACTTCAGCTTCATGTGTAACTCTCTCCTTCACATGGGTAGTTGAGTTACACACCCTCTTTTGGCTTGTTATGACACCTCACATAACCACTATTTTGTCATTTCCTAAGTGGGTTATGGGGTAGTTGGGTTTTGCACCCTCTTTTGGCTTTATGTGCCACCTTTATAACTCCTCTTTTTGTTTTCATGTAAAGAGGTTATGCCACATGTTTTGGCATTTACCAAGTAGGTAAAACCTCCCACTTTTATGAGGAGTGGGAGTTAATGCACCTCTTGGATGTATATGCTATTATTTTTCTATATAATATGGATTATACTCTCACCTTCACTATTTCAATGATAGCTTGGTGAGAGTCCTCAAAATTATATTCTTTGTCTCTATTTTCTCTCATTTTAAATTTATCTTCATTCGACTATTTTGATCTTTGATCATTTGTTGCATGGAGTTGCTTGTGATCTACAAACGAAATTAGATCCTGGCTCGATTCTCACCTCTCATTTCTCACAAAATCTAACATGTTCAAGATAATGAACAAAAAAGATTGTACAAACTAATGAAGTAATGCACTATCTCTGACGGTCCAAGGAGGGCATAATTAGGATATTTCAAATTATTCATCAACATCATGACAAATAGAATCAAAACATTAACAACTCCTATGTAGATAAGGATTTGTGCAGCAACTACAAAATTGTGTTGAATATAATATGGAAAAGGGATATCAAAATAAGAACTAGCCTGCCCCAACGAAAGAGTGGAATAAATTATATTAGTAAGTAATAGTACTCCTATACCTCCTAATATAAGACTTAGCGTTAGAGGAGCCAAAAGACTATCATATATCAATTCAAGTCAATTCATTATGTGTACAATGTGTTTGAATATTACTTCCTCCCATTCACTAAATAAAGAGTTATCCCATTTACCTAAACGTTATAATGGATTCGTAATCATTTGATATGGGCATTGATTAATTAATCTCTTGATCAATAATACATTTTGATCGATCACACATGTGACATTATTAATGGAATATTATTAATTCCCAATTTGTCAAAAAAAATATTTTATTTATCAGATACTCTTTTATCGAAGCTCAATTTGAATAATTGTAGAAGTGATTGAATCATAGAATTTCTCTACAGTTTCTCCATACATACTAAGTTAATATGTTGAGCTAAGAATAGTTTGAATTGTTAAATATTTAACAACCAATATTGGTAAACGTCCTAAAGCAATATGACCATAATTTAATTCATGACGATCATAGGTCGAAAGTTCATATTCTTTAGTCATTGCCAAACAATTTGTGGCACAATATTCAACAGAATTTCCACCAAAAATACAAATTCCAAAATAAATACTATAATTTTCAATTATTTTTTTCCAATATCTATTTTGACTTTCCAATCTACAACAGGTGGATTGATTAGGCACACACAATTTCCATTGAGGAACAAGATAAAAGCTAGAGAATGTCTATAGTGTCAATGGCATAAATGGAATAAGGGAGTACATCTACCATACAAAAAAAAAAAAATCATGTTAGGCTACCTATCTTGTTTTCTATATTCTTAATGGGTTTGGTTTGAAATATAAAAAGGAAACTAAGAATGGTTACCATTTCTTGTAATTCCTACTTTAATAGGCATAGGAGACAAATAAAGGAATACGTGATAGTGTTCATAGAATAAAGATTAATAGTACATTACTCTTCAGACAATTTAGCAACCTAATTAGGAAGAGCATTGTTGTAGAGATTATATAGAAGGAAAGACCATGTATAACTATATAGCTTACTTTGTTCAATTCAATATCTCTTTTTTAATATTATACAGCTATTTGTATACGTTTCTAGGTCTTTATATATTAATTAATAATATAACATTAGTAATAAGTCTAATAATAATAATACATTCTCTAATTATCTGTTTATATCTCTCCCACGATATTAGATAGTAATAATAAATAACACACACACACATATATGTATGTATGTATGTATGTGTGTGTGTGTGTGTGTGTGTATGTATATATAGGTAAGTGCAAGGTAATGAGTCACAAATTGGCAGAAGTCCGCACGTTGGAAAACGTGCTCTTAGAAACGGGGGCCCGTTTTTGCTTCGGGCCTCCGAAGAAAAAAGTAACGGGGGCCCGAGGTTAAACTAAATGAGCCCCCGCTTGAAAACGAAACGGGGCTCCGTTTTGAAATCCGATTTTACCCAATTTTTTTCAGGCACATTTTGTCATTTTTACCTGCAACTGTAGTGAGAAAAGGAGATCAAAAATGGGCCCCCTTGCTGTGGACTCCATTTCAAGCCTCCACCACTATCCCAAGTACACATTCAATCATCCATTTTCACATTTTTTGATTTTCTTGTATATTTTTCCTGTTTTTTAAGTATTATTTAAGTTTTTTTTAAAAGTAGCCTATAAGTAAATTTGTTTTTACATTTGTAAATTCTCAATTTTGATCTGAAATATTCTTCAACGGTTAACCCTAAACCCTAAACCAAAATCAACAAATTTACAAATCAAAACCAAATCTAGATAGTTAACAAAACAAAATATCAAATTTACAAGATACAAGATATCTCACAAACATCAAAACCAAAACCAAATCGAAACAAAACCAAAACTAAATGGAAATCAAAACCAAGACCAAACCAAAACTAAATGGAAATCAAAACCAAGACCAAACCAAAACTAAATGGATGTATCAAAACCAAAACCAAAATGAAATATCATGGCATGTGTCATGGCATAATAGGCCCTGGCATAATAGGACCTATTATGGACCTATTAGGACATATCATGTCATCATGGCATAATATGTCCTATTATACCATGATATGGCATAATAAAGTCAAACTATGACCTCTCAAATGTGTTGAATAAAGAAAATGAACTATATGTTATTGAGCATAGATAATGTTAACTAACGTATGCGTAATCATGTCTATGAAAGATTATGAAAGAGACGCTAGTGTATGAGTTATCATAAAGTTTTTGTCTCAGTCTCAATAGTTTTTTTTCCTTTTTTTCTTTCACTTTATAATGATTATCAACTTGTTTGACCAAGTGCTCTTCCTCTATGTTAAAATTCCTAACATTGTAACTTCATTCACCCTAATGGTGTGAACTCAACATTAACACATATATTCTTACACATGGAAGTGGTGGGCTACCAAGGTCAAGGTCATCCATAGCTCTAAATGTAAACCTCAAGGGTCCTCATTCATGATGACCCTACTTAGATATTCCATTTGGTAAATCAAAGGCTTCATAGTTTATACACCAATATTAGAGGGATTTAATTCTCTCCTCTTGTATAATATCTCTAATTTCTTAATTAGACCTTCAAAACATGAATATTCATTAAGAATTAGCCATTGACATGGTCAAATTATTATAGATTTAATAACTATTTTCCTATGATTCCATGAAATGACATAATAGGACCAATTATGGACCTATTATGGCATGTCATGGCATAATAGGAATATAGTAGGTCCTATTATGCCATGACATGGCATATTAGGACACATCATGCCATGATGGCAAATTATGTTCCTATTATGTCATTTCATGGTATGATAGGACCAACTATGGACCTATTATGCCATGACATGGCATAATAGAACACATTATGTCATGATGGCATAATATGTCCTATTATGCCATGAAATTGCATAATAGGTCCATAGTTGGCCATGTCATACCATGACATGGCATAATAGGTCCTATTATGCCATGATGGCATAATAGGTCCATAGTTGAAATGGCACAATAGGACCGTTTATGCCATGTCATGGCATAAAGGTCCTATTATGGTCCTATTATGCCATGTCATGGTATGATAGGACCAATTATGGACCTATTATGCCATTATCAAAAATATTGCATGTTGCACCATGTTGTCTCGAAAATGCAATCCTGACATCAAAAACCATACTAGAACTATCAAGGTATTTCCATTAAGATATGTTAGCTTTCTCACCAATCGCATCACCATCTACATGCAAGATAGTCAATGAATTCATGAAATCCATAGTGAAAACTACCAAGACATCAAGAGACTTTACTTGTAGTAAGATTTGATCCACTATAGTAAATTTCAAATGGACTTTGAATCTTTCAATATTGAATTTGTGAGACTTGGGTTAAAATGTTTCTAGGAATTATTTTTTTAGGTATTGGGCCTTTCAACCAATAAATGAAAAAATTTAACCACTTCTAGCAAGCCACCATTCCAATTCCTTAAATCACATATGTACCAAAATTGTTCTTAATCCTCATTAGGCAATACAAAAGTTACCACTATTAGTTATTGGTACCTTTCTAGTGCCTTGGATCATTTTTTAGGTGACCATGTGGCTTTTTGGGCTATTCTAGTTGGTTATGGGAAGTCAAAAAAATAGGCAAGATGTTTTAAATTTCATGGATTAGACAAAATCCATAATTAAAACCACAATTTGAGCTACTGGACATTGGGGTAACTAAAAATTCATTTTAGAAGAGGGAAATCCAAATGTATAACCTTAAGTAATTAACATTACTCTTCAAATTTTAGATATCAAAGTTTAGGCTTGATTCATACTTAGTACCATTTCGAAGGAAATTCTAATTCTCAAACTTTGATGGGAAATATTTAGCAAGTTATCAGGTGAAAATATTTAGAAGGAATCAAGGAAAGAGAAATATGGTGGGAGGATGGATGAAAGTTTGGCTTAAAAAAATAAGGAAAGAATCAATAGAGCTAGAGAATTAAGCATAACTTGAATAAGTGTTAGATGAAGAGAAGTTTGACAACTCAAAAAAGAAGCAAGGATGACAATTTTTAGAAGGTGGGTTATTGAAATGACAAGGATGATAAGGAACAAGTAGCTAGGTTAAGGGATGATTATGGCATAATTGGTCCTATTGTGGCATGTCATGGCATGATAGGACAAATTATGGACCTATTATGCCATGTCATGGCATAATATGACCTATTATATCATGTCATGGCATAATAGGACCTATTATGCCATGACGACATAATAAGTCCTATTATGCCATGATTATCTATTAAGTCATGAGATGACATGATTTTCTCGAATTGCCAACTTCATCATCTAATTCATCTCTAACACTAAAGTACTAATTCAACATGTTTACTTAGTAAATGACCACTTAGAGAGGTTATCATCTAATATATTAGTACTATTCCAACACAAAGTACTAATTCAACATGTTTACTAGAATTGTGACTAATTATTTATTATATATTACTTTATATATGTTGATCTTATTTTACTTTTTTTTACAAGTTCATGTATGGAATATTTTATATTGATTTTAATAGTTGATGCATTTTACAAGAAATGAATGCATTAAATTGAATATATAATAGATTTATGAAGTTTCAATGAAAGTTTTTATTAAGTTTTGTGCGCAAATTTTATATTTAAAGATTCAATAGTATGTACATGTATGTTTTTTAAAGTTCAATATGATATTATATTTCATATGTATCTCATTCAATAACATAGAAATGTTACTATTTATAAATGTTTTTTTTATAAACTAAAATAGATTCTTCTTTGACATAGAGTTGTATATAATTTATGTATATCTTTATATATGCAGTAGCTCTTTGTTATAATGGATGTGTTTGACATAGATGAATTGTTAGGTGAAAATCCCCCACTGCAACCCCCTCCTCCTCCTCCTCCTCCTCCTCCACCACCTCCACCCCCTAGATTAGATTAAATTCATTTAAGAGAAAGAATTAATGAAAACCTACAAGTTATTGAACAAAATATTACTTCAATCCAAAATGAGCCAATCACCCCCCCCCCCATCTTCTAGAGTTTGCAAAATCAATGCAAATTGTCGAGTCAGTTAGATCAGTTTATTCTCAATTAGATCAATTTCATAGACAACGACAAGAGTTGCGTGATCTTTATGCTAATGGATTAACTTATAGGCAGATCACTGATATTAGAATAACCAAATCTCATTTATGTCCATATTTTACTAACCCAAAAACAAAAGAACCAATGCAACCTACCCAGAAAATAATTTCAATTAGGTGGTGTGATCATCTAGAAATGGCTAGACACTTCTGGGATAGATGGTGGATGGTTTTTGATTATCCACCACATCGTAATTATGAGGTCCCTTTATATTTTTTGAAGA
The DNA here is from genome assembly GCF_030272615.1 of Cryptomeria japonica. Lineage (NCBI taxonomy): Eukaryota > Viridiplantae > Streptophyta > Pinopsida > Cupressales > Cupressaceae > Cryptomeria > Cryptomeria japonica. The sequence goes on from NC_081412.1 coordinate 578,808,297, forward strand.
AATTATACTGTGAGTTTGTATTGCACAAAGAACCAAATTATTTTGATATTAAGTCATTCTAGGGTGTTGGTGGTGGAATGCCATAGCATAGATTAGGGGCACACACTAATAATCCCCTACCAAATCCACCCATGGTTCCACCCGTTGCACTAATAATTGATAGCACTAGCAACAATAGATACAACTTGCTTATATGATTAATCTTTCCTTTTTGGTTTTGCATAAATACCTATTTTTTCACGACTTTACGCATTTTTAACATTTTTATTAATTGTAGCATTAATTGACATTGAAATCCTAACTTTTTATTATAGAGAAATTGTTTATATAATTTGTTCGCATGTGTTCTGATTTGTTTCCAAGAAACTAACCCATTAAGATTATTTAGCACATTGCTATCACTAGTAACCAAATTACATTCATTTTCTTTCAGAGAGGGTGGTGTAATATTTTCAATTTTTATTTCTTTTCGTATTGGTGTATTAACTTTATATCCAGCTTCATTTAAATCAGCAATTTGATTGGCATCATAGTCTTGGAGATTTAAAAACATACCAGGATTCGCATCCACATGAACATTTGCATCAATAGTCATACTCGTGTTTGGTTCTACATTGCTTGCATCCATCATGATCTCTTCAATGGTCTCATCTACAATGGGCATTGAACTAGATGCTTCAGTATTCTTCAATTGTCATCGTTGTGATCTTTGATCTCTTTGGCGTTTTGCCTCCTTCTCTCTTTGTGTTTGAATTTCGTCCGTTGTCATTGTCTTCCTTTGTTTCTTTTGATGTTGTTTTGAACCCATCTTTACAAACTCCTCTTCAAAAAAAAATATTTCTTTTTATCGAGTTCTTCTGAAATTTGTGTAAAAAAAATTAAAAAGTAGTGCCAAATGTTGTAAAAAATGTGTCATTACGGATTTCAATGATAATCTGGTAAATTGATGCAATCGGTCCTTTTTTTGGATAGTAACAGTAATTTTAGGAACGGGCCCCCATTTTCAAAACGGGAGTCGTTTATTTATATAACGGGCCCTTGTTTTAAATGGGGGCCCGTTCCGAAAACCAATGGTTAAAAAAGGAACGGGCCCCTGTTTCATAAATGGGACCCTGTTTTCAAAATGGGGGGCCCGTTCTGTGGAAGTTGATTCCACAACCCCCCACTTGCCTCGGGATTAGGTTCAGGATAGGCATGGGATGGCCACACCTAAGACATGGACCTACAAATTCAAATCTCCATGAACGAAAACACAAATACGAATTTCTGAAATAGTTTACATGCCTCTAATTAGAGAATTTTTATACGAAATTAAAACCCATTTCAGATTATACTGTCTAGATTCTAAATATGTTTAAAAAAAAAATTAAAATTGATTATTTAAACTATTTTTCATTTAATTTATGCTAAATCAGGTCCATAAACTTGAAATATTAGCTAATTTTGTTAATTTAATAACTTTTTTTATTTTAATGAATTTTGAAAAAAAAAAATTATGTCATCAATCTACACAAAATTCTTTTCTATTTAAAAAAAAACAAAAAAATGTTAAGTTTAAGTCAAATTGCATGGGTCGTACACGTCAAATTTTTAAAAAGATAATTACGATCATTAAAAAATTAATTAAAAAAACATTTAAAAAACAAATACAGAAAATAATGTTCATCAATCTTCAGTGTTTTACAAACAATTTCTCAAAACGGTTTGAGAAAATAATTTTAATTGTGTCAAAAAGTGTGGGTCGTACACATGCATGTTATGGTCTTGAAACAGACATTTTTAAAACATAGTTTTTAGAACTCTATTCAAAAAGTTATTTTTATTATGTGGGTATTAAAATAAATTACATATTTGGAAACTAGACTCAGAGGGCTATCTTTTATATTACTGACTTTTTCCAAGATTCAATCTCCAAGTGTTTCAAAATTTAAGCTCGGATGAGACAAAACCTAAAAAATCAGGGAAAACACTTCCACTTTTTGACCAAAAAGTGGACTCAGCTTCTTGCATTGACCCATATATATATATATATATATATATATATTTGTGTGTGTGTATATATCTACACACACACGTATGTATGTATGTGTATATATACATATACACGTGTATGTGCACGTATATACATACATATACATATACATATATTTGTATATATGTGTGTGTGTGTGTGTGTGTGTGTGTGTGTGTGTGTGTGTGCATATATGTATGTATGTATGTATATGTGTGTGTGTGTGTGTGTGTGTGTGTGTGTGTGTGTACATATACATATATATACATATATATAGGGTATGTGCAAGCTCATGGGGGCCAAAAAGTGGCAAAGGAGAAAAAAACATATTTTAAACTTTTTCAAACACGTCAAAATCCGCTTTGACTTTTTGTTTGGGTCGGTCAAAATTTGAATTTGGTTTGGTAAATTGAATATCCGATATTAACAAATATCCAATTTGTGATGTCACTATTGTGATATCATGCTTTTTCAAATCGGATATCCATTTTTCTCAACATAAAAACGTATAGTTTAGTAAAATGGGCATAATTTTTGTGTTTCTTATCAAAATTTTGATATTTTACAGGCATTGGAAAGGTAATTCAGAGACCTATCAAATGGATAAGATAATTTTATGATATTATAGAAAAAAATTAATTATAATCATTTGAAGTTAATCCTTCAATTTTAAAACTTTAAATACTCGCAAATTTTGCATACAAAGTCTCATTTTTTTCCTATCACCTCCTTTATCTATCACTTGTCTATCTATACTTATATAAATATATTTTATATCTTTTTCTTCTCTACTTATGTCACTTTTTTCTCATCCCATCTAGATAAATAAATTCCCAAGTTACATGCATCTCTGCACATATCTCCATCTTTCTATTCCTATGTCCCCCTCTCCCACTCCATCATTGTCACTCCTTATTTCTATATTTCTCTCTAATAATCTCTCTTTTCGCTATTTATCTCCCTCCTCTACCTTATCCTACCTATACTTATATATACTTGTCTCTATCACCTCCTTTCTCTCCCTATCTTGTCCCCTCTATCTCTATATCCCTATAGATCTATCTTCATGTATATTTATATCTCATTATCTCTAAATATCACTTATTCACTCCATCTCTCCCTCCATTTGTCTCACTCTCTATCACTTTCTATCCATATCTATCTCTATCTCCATCTTCACGTCTCCATCTCTTTCCCTATCAATCTCTCTTTCTATATGCTCCTCTATCTTTATATATCTTCCTCTGTACATGATTAATCTACTTCTTCGTCTCTTCCTCTATCACCCTCTTGAAGTATCTTTCCCTTTCTCTACCTTTACCTCTTTATTTACTCCCTCTTTATATATCTTTGGCTCTCCCCCCCCATCCTTCTCTATAGTGTCTTTATCTCTATATCTCCCTCTTTCTCTCTCTCCCTCTCTATCTATCCCTGTCTATAATATCTATCTCTCTTTCTCACTCTCTTGCACTATCTATATCTCTCTATCTATAGATATTTATCTTCCTTTTTTTATCTCACTCTCTTTACCCCTCTCTATCGATTTTTCTCCATCTCTTTATATATTTTTCTTTGTCTTTACCTCTCTCTTTCTTTATATCTATTCATCTCCCTCTCCCTTTATCTTCATTTTTTATCTCTATCTTCCTCTCTCCTTTTTAATATCTAGATTTGTCTACCTCTTTCTATCCATCCTTGTCCTTTAGTTTTTCTCCCTCTCAATTCATACTCCTTAATATCTATATCTCTATTTATGTCCTTGTCCTTTAGTTCTTCTCCCTCTCTTTATCTCTTCATCTCTCTTCACCCTTATATCTCTCCTTATTTGAAACTTAGTACATATGGTCTCCTAAGGGGTTATATGGTGTCCTAAGAGGTCATAGAACACCATATGACCCCTTAGGACACAATATGATCCCTAACGACACCATATGGTCTCCTAAGGGGTCATATGGTGTCCTAAGGGGTCGTAAAACACCATATGACCCCTTAAGACACAATAAGACCCCTAATGACACCATATGGTGTTGTAAGGGGTCATAAGACACCATATGACCCCTTAAGACACCATACGACCCTTAATGACACAATGTCGCATCCTAAAGGGTCATATGGTGTCCTAAGGGGTCATAGGACACCATATGACCCCTTAGGACACCATACAACCCATAGCACCATATAGTGTCCCAAAGGGTCATATGATGTCCTAAGGGGTCATAGGACACCATATGACCCATTAGGACACAATACGACCCCTGACGACACCTAAGGGGTCATATGGTGTCCTAAGGGGTCATAGGACACCATATGACCCCTTAGGACACCATACGACCCCTTACAACACCATATGGTGTCCTAAGAGATCATATGGTATCTTAAAGGGTCATATAACACCGTATGACCCCTTAAAACACAATAAGACCCATAACGACATGATATGGTGTCCTAAGGGGTCATATGGTGTCACGAGACACCATATGACCCCTAACGATACCTAAGAGGTCATATGATGTCCTAAGGGGTTATATGATGTCCTAGGAATCTTTAGGACACAATATGACACCTTAGCACACCATACAACCCCTAACGACACCATATGGTGTCCGAAGGTGTTGTAGGACACTGTATGATCCGTTGAGACACAATATGACCCCTAACAACACCTAAGGGGTCATAGGACACCATATGACCCCTAACGACACAAAATGACACCTAACGATACCTAAGGGGTCAAATGGTGTTCTAAGGGGCCATAGGACACCATATGACCCTTTAGCACACCTTATGACCCCTAATGACACCATATGGTGTCCTAAGGGGTCATAAAACACCATATGACCCCTTAGGACACCATACGATGCAAAATGACAGCATATGGTGTCCTAAGGGATCATAGGACATCATATGACCCCTTAGGAGACCATACAACCCATAACAACATAATATGGTGTCCTAAGGGGTCATAGAACACCATACGACCCATAACGACACCATGTGGTGTCCTAATGGGTCATAAGACACCATATGACCTCTTAGGACATAATATGACCCCTAACAACGTCATATAGTGTCTTAAGGGGTCATAGGACACCATATGACCCCTTAGCACACAAAATAAACCCTAACGATACCTAAGGGGTCATAGGACACCATATGACTCCTTAGCACACCATATGACCCCTAATGACACCATATGGTGTCCTAAGGGGTCATAGAACACCATATGACCTCTTATGACACCATACAACACATAACAACACCAAATGGTGTCCTAAGGGGTCATAGGACACCATATGACCCCTTAGGAGACCCTATGACCCATAACAACACCATATGGTGTCGTAAGGGGTCATAGAACACCATATGACCCATAAGGACACTGTATGGTGTCCTAAGGGATCATAAGACACCATATGACCCCTTAAAATACAATATGACCCCTAACGACAACATACAGTGTCCTAAGGGGTCAAAGGACACCATATGACCCCTTATGACACAATATGACCCCTAACAGTGTCATATAGTGTCCTAAGGGGTCATATGGTGTCCTAATGGGTTATAGAATACCAAATGATCCCTTAGGACACTATAAGACCCATAACAACACCATATGATGTCCTAAGGGGACATATGGTGTCCTAAAGGGTCACGAGACACCATATGACCTCTTAGGACATAGTATGACCCCTAACAAAACCTAATAGATCATATGGTGTCTAGGGGGTCATACAATGTTTTGTGACCCCTTAGGACATAATATGACCCCTTAGCACACCATACAACCCCCAACGACACCATATGGTCTCCTAAGGGGTCATAGGACACCATATGACCCCTTAACACACCATACGACCCCTAACGACCCCATATGGTGTCCTAAAGGCTCATAGAACACCATATGACCCCTTAGGACACCATTAGACCTATAACAACATCATATGGTGTCATAAGGTGTCATATGGTGTCCTAAAGGTTCATGAGACACCATATGACCCTTTAGGACACAATATGACCCCTAACAACACTTGAGGGGTCATATGGTGTCCTAATGAGTCACATGATGTCCTATGACCCCTTAGCACATCATATAACGATGCCATATGGTATCCTAAGGGGTTATAGGACGCCATATGGTGTCCTAAGGTGTTATAAGACACCATATGACCTGTTAGGACACAATATGACCCCTAACAACACCTAAGGGGTCATAGGACACCATATGAATTCTTAGAACACAATATAACCCCTAAAGACACCTAATGGGTCATATGGTGTCTTATGACCCCTTAAGACACAATATGACCCCTTAGCACACCATACAACCCCTAACAACACCATATGGTGTCCTAAGGGGTCATAGGACACCATATGACCCATTAGAACACAATATGGCCCCAAACAACACCTAAGGGATCATATATTGTCTTGAGGGGTCATAGGACACCATATGACCCCTTAGGACACCATATGGTGTCCTAAGGGGTCAGAGGACACCATATAACCCCTTAGGACACCATACAATCCATGATGACACCATATGGTGTCCTAAGGGGTCATAGGACACCATATGACCCCTAACGACACCTTACGGGTCATATGGTGTCCTTAGTGGTCATATGATATCTTATGACCCCTTAGAACACCATACGAACCCTAACGACACCATATGGTGTCCTAAGGGGTCATAGGATACCATATGACCCCTTAGGACACCATACGACCCATAACGACATCATACCATGTTTTAAGGGGTCATATAGTGTCCTAAGAGGTCATAGGACACCATATGACCCTTTAAGACACAATATGACCCCTTAATACACCATATGACCCCTATCGACATTATATGGTGTCCTAAGGGTTCATAGGACACCATATGACCCATTAGGACATAATATGACCCCTAACGACACCTAAGCGTTCATATGGTAAAGTTAGAGGTGAGGTTAGGTATGACAAAGAGATGGTATTTGGGGAAGAGAGAATTAGAGAGAGTTGGGGGTAATTAAGGGTTGGGAGGAGAGGGGGGATGGGAAAGTATCAACAAAGGGAGAGGGAGAGATGAGGAGAGAGGTTCAAAGAGAGAGGTCTAGAGAGAAGGTAGTTAGGGGAAGGGGAGGAGGGATAGAGAGGGAGGGAGTATCAACAAAGGAAGAGGGGGGAGATATGGGGAGAGAGCCCCCTAATTAGCCTCTCTCTAGTCCATCTATTTGTTAATACTTCCCTCTTCCCCTCCACTCCCCCTAATTATCCTCTCTATCACTCTCTTCACCTCTCTCCACATCTCTCCCTCACTCCTTTTGTTGATACTTACACTTCTCCTTCTCTTCTTATTCGCTAATTACACCCAACTCTCTCACATTATTTATTTCCCTCAATTACCCTCGTTCACCTCTCTCCTTCTATGGGTTTATAGATACTTCCCTCTTCCCCTCTCCCCACCCCCTAATTACTCTCTATGTATCTCTTCACCTCTATCCCCATCTCTCTGATGAATACTAAGAGGGGGGGGTGAATTAGTATACCAAAAAATGCTGAACACAAACTCTTAAACATTTTAGCAGATAACCGGTACAATAGATTTACTAATAAACCGGTTAAGATAAATGCAAACCAAATAGAAAACAAGGCATTCACCCACAAGAGCACAATCACCATAACACAAGATGTTTTGACGTGGAAACCCAAATGAGAAAAACCATGGTGAGCAAAAACTCACAAGTAACTATTTGTAGAATAGAAACCAGACTGATTAAGGTCATACAGTGTTCTTCACCAGAACAGATCCTGTTAGGAATCTAGATCTCTGTTAGGAGATAAGTCCTGTTAAAGACTACCTTGTGAGAGGATTTCAGATTCACATTTGTGAACCACCTTGTTAGAGGATTTACAAAGGCTTTGCTAGGCCCACCCGATTAAGGGTTTCAGACTTGTTGAAGATGTGAGTAATCAACAAGTGAGTGATCTAGCTACTAGCATAGTATTCTTGGTTAGATCCTTGGTAGCTCATTGTTAATGCACTTTAGCATTACTTCAGTCTTCAGTATCTCAACACTCTACACAGACCGAATCTTCTCTTGCAAAGATCATACATAACCTTGTTTATCTCACATACACATATATCTCTCATACATACAAACCCTAGACATGATGTCCTTATAAAGGAGTCTGATTTCATGTCGGTCCAATATAATTAGATTACAAGTTCCTAGGTTCAATGCATCTAGACACATTTGGTAACACGATACAAAATCACCACCAAAGTGTCGGTGGATGATAACTCATCACAAAAACACCGATTGGTAACTCATCACAGAGTAATATCGGTTCATACAATTTACCGATTATCGGTTGTCAAAATGAAGACTAGAAAAATGTTAACTACCGTTGTTCCTTCGTACCGCTTGAGATCCTCGCATCGCTTGAGGTCTTCATACCACTTTGGGTCTTTAGTCAATTTCTGACCGGTAACATCTTCTGCAAAACACCGATAGTCTAAAGACTATAATACATAATACCGGTTGGAACAATTACCGGTTGGAACAATTACCAGTTGAGCATAACTCATACATCAAGAAAGTGTACACAAAGCAAGTGTGTGTCCATCAATGACAATCACAACATCATCAAAATGCCAACAATCTCCCCCTTTGGCATTGATGGCAACACTTAGGAAAATTTTGACATCTAAGTGTTTTTACAACAAAAATATGCCATAAGCAAAATTACTCCCCCTAAGCATATACACTATCCCTTTTTGTAGAAATTACAATGTATACTATTCCCTTAAAGAGGTAACATGAAAGTATACATAACATTCACCAAAATTTTAAATACCACAACTCCCCCTTTGCCAACAATGACAAAGTAATGCAGAATAACCCCTGTTTCACATTATCATTAAAAAGTGAGTAAATGTTTATGACAATAAGGAATGAAACTAATAAAAAACAGATTTAAAATCCTGCATAAAAATTTTCATGGCTAATGACCATGACTCAAGTAATGAGGTAGAAACCTCACTTTGAGTCTGCATCTGAGATACCTATTCTTCCATGGCATCAATGGTACTCATCTCTTGAGTTACCGTTAAGGCTTCCAGATTGAGAAAGCACTTCTGAAGAATTTGCAGTCTGGGTAATAAGACCAGTTGAAGCTCCTACAAATCTCTTGACCGGTTGCTGATCTCCAATTCTATCCTGGCAGACTGAAGCTGATAACGATGAACTATTTGCCCATATGTAGTGAAGGAATCATATGGCGTCTTGAAGTTGCTTATGTATGCCTGCAAATCTGATTGGAGTTTATCTTTTTGTGTGAGCACATCATCGCAAAATAGATGGTGTTGGCTAATTTTGCTCAACAGTAGTTTGCCCTCATCCATAGCAACACTTATATCCTTCTGTTGTTTCTGAAGTTGAGACCCGAGCTCATTCAGTTTCTTGACTAAGGCAGTATTGAGTGCCTTTTCATGCTTCTTCTTTGCATTTTCTTCAACAACTTCTTCCAGGAATTGTACCTGGTTCTCTACAACGGTACATTGAAGTTTCAGTTTAGACAGAGAGGAATTTTTATTGGGGAGGTTAGTACCGGGAATCAAGCTGGTAAGGGTGTCAACCGCAGTTTGAATGACATCTTGTTCCTTCTTCCTCCTTAATGCTTCCAATCTTTCCTGTGCAAGCTTTATGCTTTGAAGCAGCTCCAATTCAGCTGCAGATTGGAGATCAATAGGACTGGCGATGTCAACCGGTTTGGCTTGACCACCGGTTGCCTTGGAAGTCTCCGTTTGTTTGGCTTTCTCTGTTTCCTTCTCTTCTGCTGCTCTTTTCTTTTCTTCTTCTTTCTTCTTTTGGTCCTCTTCTTGTTTCTTCTTCAGTTCTTCCTTCTTCTTATCTTCTTCCTGCTTCTTCTTTTCTTCCTCCTTTTTTTCCTCTTCTTTCTTTTTGTCCCCTTCTTTCTTTTTCTCCTCTTCTTTCCTCTTCTCCTCTTCTTTTCTCTTCTCTTCTTCTTGTTTCCTCTTGTCTCCCTCTTTCTTTTTCTCTTCCTCTCTCTCTTTCTCTTCCTCTTTCTTCGCTTTCTCTTTATCAACCTTTTCTTTGTCATGTTTCTCCTTCTCTACTTTTTCTTTATCCTGTTTCTCCTTCCTTGTGTCCGAAGTGACATTTTCAACATCCAATGCATCCACATCAATAGTGTCAACCTGTTCTGTAACTCTTTCTCCTTCACCATCAAATACCTCATCCAGTTTGGTTGAGAATAAGTTAGGTTCTTGTTCAGCCTTCATATTAGCCTCAGACACTTGATGTAACCTAACAACAGCTTTTGCATGTAGATGAGTGTCCTTATCTACTTCAGAAGTTTTGCCTTCTAGCAGTCTGAGTCTTCTTCTTCTCATGAAGAAGAGACCTTTATTCTTGTCCATTATCTCAAACAATTCAGAATTGGAGGCATCGGGAAAGTATTGAGCAAAGACTTTTTCCCTCATTTCCTGTTCTTTCTCAATGGCAATGTGTCATTTATTATCCAAAGAATTGTATAAAGAATCAAGTGTGACCGATCTGATTTCATATGGCGACCGGTCATTGACACATAAGTATCTAATAACCTCTTGTTCAACTTCTTCTTTTTCATTATCAGAAAAATCATCAAAATATTCTTTTAAGTCATCAAACACCTTTCTCTTAATATTCTTTAAAGTCCTTTGACAATGTGTCATAGGCTTATAAGAAGAGATGTCTATATTTACCAGTGTTGACGATGCAGGTGCATTACCGGTAGATTTTGCCTTCTTGCTTGATTTCTTGGTTTTCTTAGGTTGTACATCTGGTTCAGTATCCTCTGACTCCGGTGAGTTGTTTTTGGTCTTCCGCTTCCTTTCAAATACTTTAGCGGGAGAAACTTTCGGTTTCTTCTTGGCAGGTGACCGTTTGGTCACTTTTGGACTTACTGAGGTAACCGGTGCTGATACCGATGGCATTGCCTTGCCCTTTTTCACTGTAGGATCTTCAACCTATGTTACCCTCTCTAAGTAAGTGTCGGTTCGCTTTTTCTTTGCATCTAAAGGTGAGGCAAGCAGGTAGAGGCATACCCATCCAACATGTCATACATCACTTCATACCCCATAGATTCTACTGCTTCCTTTCTTGGCTCTACCGCTTCCATTATGCATTCATCTACCTTTATAATAAAGCATATGTCATCTTCATATTTCTTTACAATATCTCCAGAAATCCTCATCCTCTGGCTCATTTTTTGCTTGAATTCATCAAAATATTTATTCAGAACCTTAGGATATCTGGTTCCCACCGCTTGGAGACTTTCCCTAATTTTCTTAGTGACTGGTTGGTCAACAGACCATTGAATATCACCTACTCCTAGAAAATAACCTTGAAAGTAGAAAAATAGGCCGACCAAAGTTGTCCAAATCTGAACCTTAGAGCACTGTCCTATTTAATGGACTTCAGATTCAATAGTAGTTGTTTCTGTATACAGGTACATAAATCAAAAGAGGCATCTTCCTTAATTATTCTGTAGGTGGCATTCACCGCAGCAGCAGGGACAGAGTTTATTCTGCTGGCATAAAACACTCGGTAGCCAATCACCATGCAAGCATACTTAACCAAATCATCTTTGATGGTGTTGACAACCATTCCCCGTTGGTCGCTCAGAGAACCGGTGAGTTGTCATTTCAGCCTTGATGACCTTCCTTAGAGCTGGCACCTCTCCACTGTTATAGAAACCGGTGACGGCATGAATTGCTTCCAGTGTAATATCATATGACCTCTCGAGATACATTTTATCACCGTCCACTCTGCTCAAGATGATGTGGATGTGATCTTCAGTGAACTCTTCTAGAAAATAAATAGCATTGTGCAGTTTCTTCCTCTCAAGGATGCTATATTCAGGTTTGATTCTCTTGTCATCCCCACAGAACAGACCTAGCTGGGAATGGATCACTGGGGATCCTAGCTCTGATACCAATTTACAATCAATATATTCTGAAATATCTTCCTTAACTATGACTTCAGCGGGTATCTGGGATAGGGCATTGTATTTCATCTTCTTTTGAATAAATCCGTTGAGTCTACATGTGCACTAGAACTGGAGTGCGATGCAGAAGCCATGATAAATTGATAGACAAAAATCAAGAGAATACCTTCACATTTCAAAATTTAGGGTTTTGCAATGTCACTCACAACACATCACTTCGGTTGTTGGATTACCGCTTGGTGTTCTTCACTTGATTGATTGAAAAATGATCTCTGGATTCTTCTACAAGATTTTGAATTTACCTTGAATCACTCGATGAATCGCTCTTGTCGCTCTGCACTTGAAATTTTTTTTCTCGAAACAGATAAGTGAAAATGGCATAAAAAATCCCTTTTAAGCAATCTTTCACCTACCATAATAAATGCTCCACCGCTAGGGTACAAACCCTAATTTTGCCTTTTACCGCTTCAAAATCTTCTGCCAATTGACAAGTAACATATACCGGTTAAGGTCTTTACCGATATAAACCGGGGGTTCAAATATTTCACTGATATGCTCCCGCTAAGCTTTTCTAAAGCTCAGTTTGCCGGTTTAGAGACTTCCACACTAGGTGCAGAAACCGGTTCATCTTGTGATGCTTCTTCAGATTTCTTCTTCCATGTATTATTCATTCCCGCTTGAACGGTTTCAACATCAATCTTCCCTTCTGGAGTGATCGGTATATCATCCGATAGGTTATTTCTCATTCTGCGGGTTCTGACAATGTGTCGTGGTTTGTTGCAATGATAGCATACCATCCCAAGTGTTCTCCATGGTCCATTATTCATACTACCATTCTTCCTTTTGCATGTTTCAGCAGTGTGACCACTACCATGGTAGTTTAAATAGGTTGCTCTCCAACCATTTGCCACTTGATACCCACCTGACCGATGGTCATAGGTATTATACCGGTTGGGATTCCGGTTCACAGAGGGTTCTAGAACAACTCCTTGAGTCCTTGGAGGGCATCTCCCAGTGTTGTGCAAAACAGACCTGCATTCAAATGCTCTATGCCCAAACTTGTTGCATGCATAACAGTTTCCATTGAATCTATTGTATCTAGGCTTATTGTTTAGAAAATAAGGAAAATTATTGTAGGCCTTATTTCTACACGCATTAGCAGTATGTCCTTCTTTGAGACAATTAAAGAAACGGATTTAAACTTTTGCTTACCTTTATCCTTTGATGTTGGTTGCTTCTTTGATGCTATATCTTTTGTTCCAGAGGTCTCACCTTCCTCATACCCAGAGAAACCAAGTCCAGTGGTATTATTTACCGGTTTTGCTGATTCAAGCTTTTGCTCTAGCTTAGCAGTACTCTGATTGAATTTGGCAAGTATCTCCTTTGTCTCAATAAGTTCTTTGAAAATAGAAGTATTGGTTTCCTTTAAGGTTGCATTCTCAGAAATAGCAATGTTTAGTTCACCTTGCATTTCTTCTTTTTCCACTTTACACTCTTGGAGATGAGCGGTAAGGGCACTGATTTATTGCTTCAGCTTGGAGATCTCATGATCTTTGTCTATTACCAGATCTCCAGCTTTCCTTTGGTTCTCAAGCTCTTGACACATTATGATAGTCAGTCCTTCCAGTTCCCTTCTCAGGTTGGCATTAGATTCATTCAGTTTTTCAACTTCTTCAACTAGGGCATCCATGTCTGCTTCATCAGAAGAACTATTTTCTGTAAGCTCCATTAGTTTCTCAGCATGCTCTCTTCTTTTGGCCAGAGAGGCTTTATACTTGACTTTGAGTTCATCATAGGCTCTCTCAGTCTAAGTGAGACGGTGAGTAAGTTCCCTCACATTGTATTCCCCCATATCTCCTTCCAAGTGGTTAGACTTATAGAAAGGTTGGCTCTGATACCAATTGATGAATACTAAGAGGGGGGGGGGTGAATTAGTATACCAAAAAATGTTGAACACAAACTCTTAAATAGTTTAGCAGATAATCGGTACAACATATCTACTAATAAACCGGTTAAGATAAATGCAAACCAAATAGCAAACAAGACATTCACCCACAAGAGCACAATCACCATAACACAAGATGTTTTGACATGGAAACCCAAATGGGAAAAACCACGGTGAGCAGAAACTCACAAGTAACTATCTGTAGAATAGAAACCAGACCGGTTAACGTCATACAATGTTCTTCACCAGAACAGATCCTGTTAGGAATCTAGATCTTTGTTAGGAGATAAGTCTTGTTAAAGACTACCTTGTGAGAGGATTTCAAATTCACAGTTGTGAACCACCTTTTTAGAGGATTTACAAAGGCTTTGCTAGGCCCACTCGGTTAAGGGTTTCAGACTTGTCGAAGATGTGAGTAATAAACAAGTGAGTGATCTAGCTACTAGCACAGTATGCTTGGTTAGATCCTTGATAGCTCATTGTTGATGCACTTTAGCATTACTTCAGTCTTCAGTATCTCAACACTCTACACAGACCTAATCTTCTCTTGCAAAGATCGTACATAACCTTTTTTATCTCACAGACACATATATCTCTCATACATACAAACCCTAGACATGATTTCCTTATAAAGGAATCTGATTTCATGTCGGTCCAATAGAATTAGATTACAAGTTCCTAGGTTTAGTGCATCTAGACACATTTGGTAACACAACACAAAATCACCGCCAAAGTATCAGTGGATGATAACTCATCACAAAAATACCGGTTGGTAACTCATCACAGAGTAATACCGGTTCATACAATTTACCGATTACCAGTTGTCAAAATGAAGACCGGAAAAATGTTAACTATCGCTTTCTTCCTTTGTACCGCTTGAGATCCTCGAATCACTTGAGGTCTTCATACCACTTTGGGTCTTCAGTCAATTTGTGACCGGTAACATCTTCTACAAAACACCGATAGTCTAAAGATTATAATACATAATACCGGTTGGAACAATTACCAGTTAAGCATAACTCATACATCAAGAAAGTGTACACAAAGAAAGTGTGTGTCCATCAATGACAATCACAACATCATCAAAATGTCAACACTCTCTTCTATTTTTGTTGATACTTTCCCCTCTCCCCCTCTCCTCCTACCTCCTAATAATCTCAAACTCTCCCTCTCATTCTCTCTTCACCCCAATCACCCTCTCCCTCTCTCTCTTCGCCTACCACCTAATTACCTCTAGCTCTCTCTCTCACACTCTCTCTTCCCCCCAATTACTCTCTCATTCTCACCTCTCTCCCCCTCTCCTTTTTTTGATACTTCCCTATGCCTCTCCTTGTCCCCTCTGAATTTTGTTGCTAGAGATGAGAAGGAAATCCAAAGAGACTAGTCTAGATCTTAGGGAAGAGAGAGTGACATAGAGGAGGAAATTATGAAGAGGTAGAAATATAAGCACCTAGTAGATCTTGAGAGAATGAATGAGGTATTCAATGACAGTCAAAGATATAGGTCTAGAGAGAGATGTATAAATATGGACAAAAGAGAGGGAGGAAGAAACAAATAGGTGGAGTGATAGGTTTAGGAGAGAGAGGTGGAGAAAGGAACAAACATAGATAACATGGTTTATCAAAATTTATTGAACTCAATAAAATTCCTAAATTTTCTATTATTAATTACTTATTTAGTTTATTTTGAGATGATTGTTACAAATCTCATGCAATAGGGAAATCATATGAAAAAGTCATGAGCTTTTTATGTTTTAAAAATGAAGGATGAATTTAAATGAATTATAATTATTTTTTAAAACAAATAATTGAAAATATAACTATTCCATATTGTAGAGCTTTGAATTACCTTCCCAACGCCTGTAAAAAATCAAAATTTTGATATAAAACGCAAAAGTTATGTCCAATTTACTAAAATATATTTTTTTATTTTTTCAAAACGGATATCCGATTTTAAAACATAAATTTTTCCCTCCATTTTTTCATTCGGGTTTTCTTTGGGATTTGGCTTGAAAGTGACAAGCCTGAAAAGTCAACTAAAAAAACATGTTTTTCAGTATTCCTTTATTTTTTAGACTTTACACTAGTGTTTGGTGACTTTTTTTATAGCCAAAATTGTTAAAATGAAAAGGGTTTTTTAAAGATGTTCTCATCTTTCCAACAATATAAGGCTTGTCTTATTTTTATTTTAATAAATAATTATTATTTATTTTCTAATTGAATTCTGACAAAAGTTTTGATTGATAGATTGATTGAAAAACACTCATAACTTTCAAACGGTATAACATTTTTTGAATCCAAAACATGCGTCATATCCTATGCTTCATCTACTATAGAAAAAAAAAATTTTAAAAAGAATTTCATAAGGTTTTGACCAAGTTAAGGTGGTCAGACGTAGGAGTTTTTGAATTTCTGAAAAGCTATAGTAAAAAATTCATAAATAATTATTTATTTTATAAAAAATTATTAAAAAATATGTCACATCCGGACATGAGTTTAATACTTATATTATAAATCTTATAAAAAAATATTATGATTTTATTATGATTAGGGTGGTAGACATACTCCTACTTCTTATCTTTTTCCTGAAATTTTAGTACCACTGCATTGAAATTTGAAATTTTCATCAAATAAGACTTTTTTTCCAAAAAACAACTAGTAGCTTAGAAACTACATTCAATTTTCTATAGATTTTCTTCTTACATATTTTAAAAATAATGTTCATAACTTATTCAATTTTTCACGTCAAGTTGCATAACTCTAATTTTTTTAAATTTCATTTTGGCACACCATGATCCTGCACATACCCTACACACACACACACACAGATATATATATATATATATATATAGACACACATGTGCATATACACATATACATATGTATATATACAGATACGTATACATACACACATACATATATACATATGTGTGTGTGTGTGCGCACATATATATATATATATATATATATATATATATGCACTATATGTGTGTGTGTGTGCACGCGCACACACAGATGTGTGTGTGTGTGTGTATATATATATATATATATATATATATATTCACATACATATATATACACATACATATACACACACATATATACATACATACATACATACACAGATATATGTATGTGTGTATATATGTATGTGTATATGTATACATATGTATATATATACATACATATACATATATGTATATATGTGTATATATATGTACGTATGTATATGTATATACATACATACATATATATGTATATATGTATGTATATATGTGTATATATATGTACGTATGTATATGTATATACATACATACATATATATGTATATATGTGTGTATATATGTGTATATATATGTACGTATGTATATGTACATACATACACACACATATATAGACATATGTGTGTGTGTATCTATATATGTGTGTGTGTGTGTGTGTGTGTGTGTGTCTCTATGTGTGTGTGTGTATATATGTGTGTATATATATATATAGAGAGAGAGAGAGAGAGATAGAGAGAGAGAGATTACATTATATTAAATTTCACTATGGTATAGCTAATAATAGATGTATAGTAAATGGATCTCTCTATATATGAATCACCTCTCTATATATCACTTTGTACACCTTTATCTTTTTATCTCTCCATCTCCCTCTTTCTATCTCTATTTCTACCTTTCCCTCTCCCTCCCCTTCTCTCTTTCCATCTCTCCCTCTATATATTTATTTCACTATCAATATCTCTATCTCTCCCTCTTTCTATCCATATCTTTATCCCTCTCCCTATCACTCCCTGCAATGATACACACCAATTTTCACCACCACAAGTAGCCAACCAAATTCTCAAACTATCCTACTAAAATACTCCTCTCCCTCTCTCTCCCCCTCTTTATCTCTGTAATATTTATCTCTCTCCCCTATCTATATCTCTCTCTCCTCTTTCTATATCCTTACCTCTCCTTACCTCTCCTTGCATCTCTCTCTTCCCCCTCTATATTTTCCATTATATATATCTCTATGTATCTCCATCTTTCTATCATCATCTCTCCCTCTCTCTATGTGTTGCTCTCTTGTTATTTATAGTTTAATAGATCAATCATTGAATTCGAATAAATATTATTTCAAATAAGATATTCAAAATTGGCATGACTATTACAAATAGAAAATTCAAGTTGATCTTCCTACGAAGGTTGGGAGAAGCCTCGACCAAGGTTCAGGAGTAGCTAGCATGGATTTTCATCCCCAATAGAAATTAGTTTTGTGAGGTAATTTTTCACTTTAACTTGCTAAATATTAATATTGTTGTTTACAAAAAAAGACAAGTGCACAAAATAGGTAAAGACTTGATGATATTTTATGAATTTTGAGAGTCACAAATCTAAGAATTGATAATTCCAATGATTTTAGTTTTCATATTCTTTAATGAAAAACCTAAAATATCATTTATCTAAAAAATTTATAAATATAATATTTAATTTTTTGTGCTATGTTCACATAAACTAAGAACTATCCTAGAAAGCAACATTTGTTTAAAAAAATAAATTATAATTTAAACATTAAAACTAACCCTAATTAGTGTTTTATGTAATGCCCTGCCAGGAAACCCCGAAGGGATAAAACTAAAACACAAGAATAGAGTGCAAATATTTATTTTTTCTAAAGTTAAAACAAAATAATGATACATTGAGCTAACATTAAGTTCAGATTACACAATGGAAGACTTAACTAACACCTAAAGGGTTTCCCAATGTGATTACTTGGTGCAACACTAACTCAACTCACGCTAATTAATCCAATTAAGTTGATTAACTTAATGATGTGATTATACTTAAACAATGGTTAAATTTATTCGATGGGTTAAAAATATAGATAACATGATTAAGTTCATTCATGCAATTTAACCATACATTATATTCATTCTTAAATTAAAAGATATGCCATACATTTAATTTCCATACATACTTTATTGCATTAAAGGATGATAAATACTTAGCATTTCACTAAACCTACAATATTCATGATCCATAGTACTGCATTTAATAAATTCTTGCATGCATTTAAGATTAATATCATCTAATCTACATTATACATTTTAACCATAATTTGCCATTCATACATCCAAAATAAAAAGGAACCAGATGAACACAACACCACATAACACCAAATTGATATCAAAGTTCACCCCTATTGGGCTACATATTCGGGTCTGCTCAACTGCAGGGCCCTCTAATAAAATAATAGGGTGATGAATACATAAGGTTCACATCAATTACATCTGGCCAATAAGGCGTACATAAACAAATAATGCATATGACCACATTGGTCCAAAAGATACATGAATGATCCAAGAAGAAGAAAAAGGATACATCTGGAACATGATATGGAGCAAATACAAAAGAACAATTGGAGCACCAACAAGACTAAGTCCTTGCAATCCACCATAAGCAACCCATGGTCTAACATGAATATCAAGTACTTTCAAGGGCATAAACAGACATATATGACTCCACAATAGTGCTCCTAGCAAGGATAATGCAACCCGCACACTAGAGAACATAAGGGACGAGTGTCATCACATATTTTGGTATGGTTACCCCGGTAGGCCTCTATAGGTCCTGACCTCATCTACTGGGTTACCCTGGAAACCTCTCCCGAACCTCTGGCCCATCCAAGTCTAATGTGGACCCAACACATCTTTTCGTGAAGACAAGGTTGTTGGTTTTCCATTTCACGCCTTCTCACTGCACCCTGAGTCTATACTAGCACTCATCCCATGCATGAGGCACAATTATCTTACTTAGTGTTTTCATCTACTAAACTCCATAATATACTATTAAGTTACTTATTTAGACACACTTTCGATGGGTTACCCTGCTACCACTTTGGGCGCAGCCCCCACTCGAAAGCCACTCTCCTGTATGACACTAAACCACAAAACAGACGAACTCTTGAAACCAAGGTATACACAAGGACTAGCACATGGAGTTCAATACGGTAGGAAAACCTACTTGGCCAAACAGGTCCTCACACGAGGTGTACTAACTGATGATTCTCTGACTAGAGACGTGACCAACTACAGTCAACCACATAACAACATTCAACATTGGCATTTAAGGACATGACCAGCTACAAATCAATCACATGAAAACAGTCAATACTCGAGATCAAGGACATAACCAATTGCAAATTAACCGCATGACAAAATCCAACACTCGCAATCAAGGACTTGCCATTTTTTTGAAATCAAATGCGAATACAGAAAATTAAACATGCATTAACATTAATCTATAATGACAATCATTTTTCCATATCGCTAAAAATACAAATTGATCAAAGTTTTCTAATTGATCTAAATTGATTACAATTTGCCTACCTTGTTAAGATACATGCCGCCCATGGTTTTCTAATTCAACTATAATTCAATTTACATCATAAAATAAATATAATTACTTCACAATGAAATTCAACCCAAAATCTCATTAATACAATTATATGTATATACGATACATATAAAAATATAATTTAATTTATATATTAATTAACTAAAATTGATATTCATTTTTCAAAATAAAATAATCAATTTCCATTCTCTTTCAACATAACAAAAAAAAAACATTTCTATTTTCCTCATAATGAAATATCTAATTTATCCTTTTTCAAAATCAGGTTATGTCCTTGCATAGATATATAAAAAAAATACAAATTAAATATTAATTAATATATATATTAATTAATAATTAATAATATATACATTAATTAATAATTAATAATTAAAATTTACCATTTAAATAATTTTCTCTTTTAAAAATAAATTAAGAAAACAAACCCCCAACCAACAAGATAAACTCGGAAATGGCAGAGAATATGAAAGATAATGCCATTTTATTTTTTTTTTGGATTTGAAAATAACAGTCCCAAAAGACTTAAAACTGGGAAAATTTCACCTACATAATCCCATATTTGGAAAAATTACACACATTCATCCCACCAATTTACCAAACACAAACTAATTTTACAATTTAAAACTTCAATTTGAATGCATTCATATGGAATTTTAACAAAATTTTACTGTGAACAGCCACCCCCAAATTTTGATTTTGAAGTCAATTTGAGCCAATAAGAATTTGATTTGGAGGTAGGAAATGAAAAGCAAGAAGGATTTAAATTCAAAATTTTACTAAACTCATCCTATTCCACAAGTTTATGAGATTTTTCAAACAAAATACACATACAAATTTTCTTTCAATTTCAAGATGAAATTTCTTAAAACCCAAGAAATTAATACAATAATCCAACCTCTTAAAGCAATCTTGGAAGAGATTTGAAGGAGAGCCTAACCTGTAACTGCAAGATTTCTTCCAACAAAAATGCCCCAAAAATTTCCCATTCCCAAAAATACAACTCCCTAAATTTCTATGAGAAAAATAAGGAAAAAAGAAATTTTGACCTAATATCTATTTTTAGGTTAAAATTATTTTCAACCAAATAAAAATCATTTCCAAATAATTTAATATCCAAAAATTGCTTTTCTTCCCAAAATTGATTTTCTCAAATAAATTAAAACTAGCATTTCTATTCAAAATGCCAAATGAGGGTAAGATATTAATTTTTCAATTCTATTTAACCTTTCTTGCAACAATGCATATAAATCATTTAATTCACAATTTGAAAATACAATAAATCAAATTTGCTAGTAATATGCATCAAACAATTTGATTTATTGATTAATCACACAAAGGGGTCCTATTTAATTTAGTCCCTTTGATTTACGAATGCGTAAAAACACAATTAATCTAATAAAATACTTAGGATTTAATAATCAATTTTAGCAAACATACAACACGCAACTCAAGGAAACCGAACAAATACACGATCCGCATACCCAACCAAAGGGGAAACTAACGAATGACTGACGACGCTCACTTGAGCACAACTAGGGTAAAACATAGAGTCTTACGACTATCTAATCCACTTCCATCGGACCAATAAGGCACACTCAGACTTGTGAAGCCAGGTGGAGACGATACCCCGTACCTACACGGTACTTGTACCTACAATCTCCTGCAATAACAAACCATATATATATATATATATATATATTCAATGAAAGTGTTACCCTGGGGTTAATAACACAAATCAAAAGAACACCTAATCATATATAAGTATCAACGCATAATCAACATTTACTGGTACACACATCAAGCATAATACCTGACTATAACATCACAACATGGTAAGTCAACCATCCCAAAAAGCCACTTAAAAATTCAACCAAGGTCAAATCGGGTTTAAACAATCTAATTAGGGCAGGAGTACTACATTTTATTTCAAAATTATTTTAAAAATAATTGTATTTCATTTATATTTTGTAAACTAACTATTTATTAAATATTAATATATGTCTTAAAATTATTTTGAATAAATTAAAACGTAAAAATTATGCATAAATAAGAGTTCTTGAGTAAACAACATAAACAAGATAAAATCATTCTTATCATCATAATTGTAAAGTAAAACAAAATATTTCAAAAAAAAAAAAAAATTGTACATAGTCTTAAAAATTAAACTAAAATACTTCTATTCATATTATATTTTTTGTATCAATTATTGAAATTGCATTGAACAATATATACCAATAAAATTAATTTTAAATAGATTTAAATTGAAATGAAATACATCTATCCATAATATATTTTTGTATTAATGTTTGAATTATATAAAATAATTATTTTATAGGATGATTAATACAATGTACCAAAGTTATAGTTTTCATTTCAAACTTTGAACTATATAAAATATAAAAAAAAAATTATTGCACATTGATTAATAGAATGTATCAAAATTAAAACTTTCATTTCAAGTTTTGAATTATATAGAAGATTTATTTTATTGCATGATTAATATGATGTACCAAAGTTATAGTAACATGGAAGGATCATAAGCGACACAGAAGGAACCCAAAATCTTTTCAAGAATTTAGTGCTTTATCCATTGGGACAACAAAAGAGACTAAGTGAAGAGACCAAATACAAACCAAAAATGGAACGACACAACAAAACTTCAACCTAAAATATGTACATGGTAGGTACCCCTACTTCAAATTGCTCCAAGATGGTCATACAAGGTCATTTACAAGTTGAGAGAAATAAACACAAGTGCGAAAAAGAAAAGTGTATTTGTGTATCACCTATGAGCTCAGTATGTTGACCAAGATGACATATATGAGATGTGAAATATTTTTTAACAATCGAATGAACAAGAATATCTCATCATTAACCTACGTGCTCTTTTGAATAACATTTGTACGACTATGCATATTGTTTGTCATAACATTTGGTAAATTTTGTCGAGTATACCAATATCTTCTTTCTAAAGATCCTTATGATTGTTGGAGTGGAAGAAATCAAACCATGAATTGGACAACCTCTATATAATTTCTAATGTGAAGAAACCTATGTTGGTACAAATGTCAAATTTTGTTTTTGAATATCACCTTCAATAGCATAGGATCATCCTTTATCAGAGTATTTTCTTCTTCTTTTATCTTGAGAATTTCAATAAATTCTTTCTTCATTTGATAGAAAAATGAAGAAGAATATGTCATATTTGTATTATAGGAATCACCTATAAAAATGCATTCATTTGAAAACAAAGCATTGAGATATATGTCTTCACCACAGAGGAAATCATCATTTGAATCTTTTGAACACCAATCTTGCACATGAGTATTATGAGGGTTAACTTCATTGGATTCTTTCATTAGATCTTCTATTACCTCGTCCCTTATTTTATTGATGGTACAATACCCAAAAACATCCTCTGATATAGGGTTGTGTACTTGATCAAAAGATTCAAAAAGAGAATTGCTTTGAACATTGAATGCTTCACTGATCATAGATTGTGCATGCATTGGGACGAGTTCACCCATTTGTATATCTTCATAGATTTTGTCTTCAAGTTGTTCATCTATATCTATATGGTTCACTATTTTTTCTCCATGATACTCTTCATTAAATTTCAAAGCTTCATATTTTGTTTGCATGATTTAGGATGCAAAAGGTTGCTCGATGATTCATCATCTTTTCCTTGGAGCTAATCCTTAATTTTCATGTCAACTGTACTACTGATTGAAAGTCTATCAATATTGTCAAATGTCAACATCTCCATTTTTTAAGGAAAAGAAGATATCTACAAAGGTTCACTTGTGGTTGGGTTTGTATTAGTCATGGTAGTAAGATAGTGCCCAACAATTACTAAAAATTTGACATCATTATTGTGACTATTATCTCTGGTGATTGGTGATGGATGAATAGGAATGTCTTCTCCACAAAGAAATACGTCATTTGAAGCATTGTGACACCAACTAAGAATAAAAACTACATGAGATTCATCTTGATGAATTATTTCTTCATCATTCTATTCAAGCTTGGTTTGTATGTATGTATGAAAAGAATTTGATATGTCTTCTTTAGGCTCTTTGTTTTTAGTTTGATGAAATATTTCTTCTTTCCTATCATAATCTTCATAATGCTCGTGGCATGCTCCAATGCAATCTTCTTTCTCTATTTCTCTCACTTCTTTTTCATCTTTCTCTTGGCATGCATCTATGTGAGTGGATAAAGCTTCATCTTCCTCAACACATGCACGTGCTAATGAATTTCTTTCATTTCTTTTCTCACAAGACATCCTGTCAACAAGAAAATGATTTTCATTCTCATATTTTTGTTCAATCGTTTGTAATTTTTGAAGAAAGGAAGGATGCACTTTGTCAAGATCAAGTTGCCTATTGCCATGGAAGCTTTTCAAAAATTGAATTTGTTTGAGATTATCAAGCACCTGATTTCTTTGAGCAACAAACATAAGAGAAGGATCATTTTCCTCATCACTATTATTATGCATTTTTTATTCAAGTGAACAATACATCTCAGTAAAATATTCTTTATCTTTGAATATAGGACCCTTTTCTGATAAAGGTTCTTGATCATGAGATAGAAAAACAATCCTCTTTCCATCCTTTTCATTAATGTTTTGTGAAGTCAAAAGTAAAGAAACGTGCACTCTTTTAGGATCTAATTGCATGCCACCATAAAATTTCCTTAAGAATTCAACTTGCTTGGGATCATCACGAATCTGATTTTTCTTAGTAGAGTAAGTTGGAAAAGATAGATTTTCATCATCACTGTCACTTTCACTTTCCAATTCAATTCCTTTGTACCAAGCTATTGTTCAGGATTTGATATTTTAAATAGAGTCACCAATCTTAATTTGAAAGATGGTACCTTTGAATTTCTAAGGAATAAAAAATACTAGCATTTTGAATCCCCAGTAGAGTCACCAAGAATTTGTTGGTAAACAAATTTGTCACTACAATTGATTCTCCAAATCTGACCCTCTTTCCTTGAACAGTAGTGACAATCATTCAAACAATTAGAGAGATTGGAGCAAAACTGCAATCTTCCTCTGTGTTTGAGAGGGGCAGCTCCCTCGTATGATGAGTATATTTGTAGTTTTTGTGTATATTTAACCTGAAAATACATAAAGGAGAAAAATACATAACTAAAGAAGGTTGAACAATGGAAACCCCAATGGCAAACATACGAATACTAAATAAGATTCCACAAATAACAATAGATTATAAAGAGGGTTTTAGCACAAAATATGTTTGATATGCAATGACAAAACAAGGATAACAAATCTCAACATATGAGGAAATAGGTTGTCTTATCACATTCAAATCAAGATAACAAGTTATGATTGTGTTTCATCAATTACATATATCTTTGAACTAAAATCCAATAGATCACACAAATACATAAAGAGATTATCAATTTAACATATAAGAAATCAACAACAATAACTTAGAAACGCATTCAAGACATACATGTTGAATGCCTTCTTTATTATAATTTTGAAAATATACAAGTTCAAAAGCCCTTAAATACATCTAAGTTCTCAAAAAGTATCTACAAAATTCTCCAAAATTCCCCTCTATCAAAGTCTCCCCCTTTACAAATGAAATAGTCTTGTATTTATAGACTTTGGAGGATAACTACTTCATAACCACTTAGAATAACCAACTTAAATTAACTGCCTAAGATAATCACTTAAGGTAACTAGACAAGTGATTACTTCTAATAACTACTTTTAGAAGCAAGTTACGATTTGCAAACTTTTACAGAAATAAGACCCAAAATCTAACTTTAGTTACAATGGATGACATAAATCACTTTCACAAAATACATATTTATAATTTGTAACTTTTGTGAAAGAACAAGTTATCATCTTAGTTGAGGTGAGCACCATGTCTTATCCCAATCCATGAGGTACCATCTCAATAATAATTTGGCCTTTGAGAATACACACTTCAACTGCATCTGCTAAGTACCTTTTTCCTCCTGTGAGCTCTTGGCGTTCCTCAATAGCCTAATCTTTGCCATAATCTTATACAAGTAACACCTTCTCGCATGTTCGATGCATATGCTAATGTCTCTTTTCTCCTTGCAAGAGATGAAAGAATACCACCCCTATTTGTACAAAATATTTTCAAAAGATTCATTTCCATTCTGTGAGGGATTCCATTATCATATGGCTGGAAGTTTTAGACAAAAGACTCAATAAGAGTGATTTATATAATTGATCCCTGACATTATTATCAAGTCTGATAACCTTACTGTTAGGAAGACCAAAATCTTCTCTCTTACAAAACTATCCTATCCTTTGTTGGTTTTTGATGGTACTTGATTTGTGCTTCATATGCTTACTAATGACCATTTCTACTATTCATTATCAAACAATCTTCTAAAGTCACATTACAATGTTTGCAGTTATTTGAGTTTCAAAAATGTTAAATCGTACATCATATTATTGACATGTTAGTCAAAAGCAACCATTGTTTGCAAAATCTATGATGTAAAACAGATTGACAACACGCGATGTGCCACATCCCCATTGGTATCCTTTGATGGATGTCCGCGCAGAAAAGAACTGGCAAAGATTGTGAAATTTGACTTAACATCTGCTCATTGCATTTGCTTGAAAGTTTCCAAGCTGTTTTAAAGCAAATCTTTTTCGTGCCCATTCCTTGATCATTGCATTCCATGTGGTGAAATTTCTTAATAGCATTCTGTCAAACAGTTCACGCCTTGTCTCTGCTCTTTGTAATGCCGCGCAAGAAAGAAACATCAGTTAATTGCATTCTTCTTAAATTCAGCAATTTGTCCAAGCACATAAACTTGCCAATGATATCTGAACAGCCGATAACAAAACCAAGCAATCAATTCACTAGTTTTTATAACTGCAAGCGTTTATTTGTAGGCATTTTGATTTAGTATTAAAGTTGGTAATCTAATTGGATTGACCGACACAATTTCTTCGCCCTTATGGATGCTTCAACAACTTTATGATATGGCCGATACGTTGTCAGCTTCGACATTATCAAATGGTTTTATTCACTTAAAACATTCCAAAGCCTCACTAACAAATCCATTTTGGATATCTCTCTTTCACGCATTTTGTTGGATATTTCACATACCTCATCTGCCAAGTCGATTTCTCCAACTTTATGCAGATCTCCTGTGTGTGGCTTTCCACATTCACCCATTTCCTAGTTGTGGCATAGATGTTTAGCAGTAGAGTTCAAGTCTAACAGATGTCTAATAAACGGTTTAAATTACATACATTAAGTTTATATGTCTAGGCCTGAAAATGTCAAAACACTCAGAGTTGACTGACATTTTTTAGGTTTAATATGTTGCTTAATGTGTGTGGCCACATTAAGAATACACTTCTAGACTTCAAAGTGTTAAATACTTAAAGTTGACTAACATTCTCTAGAATTAATATGTGACTTAGTGTGTGTCGTTTAAGACTAGCCTCTAACAAAATATTTTCCGAGCACAATATACAATATTACAGTACCAGTCCTCTTGTACTATACCTACTGCTATGTTGCAAATATTACATCAATTTGTTCATCAATTGACACCATCTTGTAACACCTTTCAATTTGAAATATTTTGTAACATTATTGCAGCAAGTTGTAGCACTGCTCTTAAGGACTTCGATTGAGACCAAAAACAAATATTCTCTGAAACACATGAACATATGATTACATATGTCTTTGATTTGGGAGGCTCTGACATGGCTTTACATGCAGAAGTTTAAAATTTGCCAAAGTTGAAAAATGGGGCTAACATGCTTGTACTTTTATCTGCTATAAATTGGTTCACTTTCAATGATTATATGATTACAAAATTTCTTATAGGTAATGAATGACTTATAGGTAATGAATGATGATTGGAGGTTCGCAAACAATATTTTAAATTATTTTTAACATGAAGGATGAAGGGTTTTTGAAAGGTAGAAATTTAAATTGTTTTTATTATTGCATTTGTGACGCAGTCTTAAACCACACACACTAAGCAAAATATTAAGCCTAGATAATATCTTTTAAGTCTAGAAGTCAATGCTTAGTGTGTGTGATTTAAGTCATTTGACATTTGTGACATATGGTTTTCTTGATTATTGGTGAAACAAAAAGTTAAGTGACACACCAATTTTGATACAATATTGCTTTGCCTTTTTTAGTTCAGGGTTTTCTATTCAGATCTCTAAAGCTATATATGCACTTTAAACAAGTAATCTAATTAAGTTCATAATATTTTTAACATAATTACAAGAATTTGTTTGCAAGTAGCATTTATAGCATAATTTAATGATTTTAGTTTGAATTTTATCTCTGGTTTTACTATTGTTCGAAAAGTTCTGTTTAGTTTTGACTATATGATTTTTAGAAACTATCGAACATACTTTTGATTCTTGGACATTCTTGCGATGTTATTTTGACAATGTTAGAAAAGTTATGATTTTTAGAAAAGTTATTGTTAAAAATGTTATGTTTAGTTTTGATTGTATGATTTTTAGAAACTATTGAACATGCTTTTGATTCTTGAGCATTCTCGCGATGTTATCTTGACAATGTTAAATGAGTTTATGTTTGTATGTTAAACAAATTTTAATTTAAAATCATTCATGAGAAACTGAGTTGGTAGACTTTTTTTGGCACAACAATAGTAAGGAGTATAAACCCTCTTATTTTAGCACCTTATTTATATATGTTGTCATGGGTAAGGATTTTTGGTTGTGTATACTCAGTTGAATTGACTATTTATGCACAATCTGACTGTTTATATATACAATTCAGAAAAGAATTAAAAAAATATTATTATTTTTATTTATTTTTGTTGTTTTTTTTAAATATGCAAATCTTAGCTATTGTATATATACATAGAAGTATACACACAATATATACCAAAAAATATCAGTAAACAATATGTATAAAAAAATGCTTTGTTAGGAAAAATATACAACAAATATATGCCAAAAATATAAAGATATATGGAAAAAATTCTAAGATATATATTCGATGTATATACCTCTTACAACCTACAAGTAATAAGTTAGAAAAATAGAACAAATTGTATGTTAAAATAATCTCTCATCTATCCTAGACACATTTGTGAGGTTATTTTTGTGTTTCGGGATTGTTTGTAAAAGTCTACCTCCAAGACCTCTTCAAAAAATCTTTTAACCTGCAAACTCAAAAGCACACATGTTAGTAGGATAAATTCACGTCTGGTTTACCAAAATGAATGCATGCAAATGTATTAAATGAAATATGCATACAAACTTAACCTATTCTAAAAAACACATGTAAACCTTAAAATGATAAGTAGGTTGATCTGTTGATTAGTTGGATGTGGTTTCTCATCGATCCGACAACATGATTGTGTTGTGAAGGTGAATGAGTGAATAAATGGGCAACGTATTGATAACATAAGAAGAGCTGATGAAAATAAGAGAAGAGGCCTTAATTGGAGGCTTATCCTTGTGACAAGTGTTACATGTAGAAGTGAGGTGTAAGGGCTAAGTGTGCTCACACATGTGTGAGCACACATGGGGAAGCTCATAAAACATACATGTTTATGATATGTGTAAGAGGTGGGGTGGCTATGAGATAACTTTTCATGCTAACACATGTGTGAGCAAGAGGGGAGTAGGGACACTTGTCACATGATGGCGAGTTTAGATCTTGATCCATGTAGATGGATTCAAAGGCTAGGATTGAGTGGACAAGGATTGAGGTTGAGGTAGAATTAATTAATAAAAAAAATGGTAATGAGAGTTAATAATCCTAAATCAATTAATTAAGTATGAATTAATTAATTAATTTTGTGGGATAAGGTTAGACATAATTAAAAATAAATATAAATTATTTAATTAAATGGTGAAGGATAAAGATGATGATTAAACTTATTTAAATAAATATAAATTTATTTAATTAAAGATGAGGGGTTATGATAAAGGATTAATTTTAAATAAGGCATGTTAATGGGTTGCCTAGGGTGAATGCTAGTGTGGGGGATGTCTCTACATTAGTTTGGGGTAGACTAGATCAAGGTTAGGTAAAGATTAATTTTGATGGTGCTTCAAGGGGTAACCCTAACATATCAAGTGTTGGATGTCTCACGAGAGATGATGCAAGAAAGATCCTTGTCAAAGGGGCTCAAAGGTTACCAATCAAGACAAATAATGAGGTTGAAGTTCGAGCCGCTCTAATGACAATTGAGTTGGCAGGTAACCTCAAAATTCCAAAACTTCATCTTGAAGGAGACTCCAAGATAGTTATGGATGTCTTCCCAATGTTGGCAAATAAATAAATTTATTTCTATTGTTTTGAACAAGACTTAATTATTTCCAAGACTTCAAAACCACACATATCTGACGAGAGGGTAATGGGGAGGTAGATGCTTTGTTTAACCTGAAATGTGAGTTAGACCCTCAATGGATTTAGTGGGGGGACAACTCGACGGTTGATGTGGCATGGGTTTTTTGAGCGGGTACATGGAAATGATAACTTCTTTGGGATGTACGGGTTCACTAAATCTACTCCTATGTTCATTTTCCCTGTGGCAATCTTACTCCTACATCATTTAATTCGAGTTGCCACCCAAAACAATCATTATGACAAGTTTTTTGCGATTGGACAAATGCGGGGTGGCACATTTTCCGTCGTGTGGATGAGTTGGCATGGCCTTGAAATCAAATTTTCTAGATTTGCAGACATTTGTCCCTTTTGAGTGAAGCCTTTTCTTGGTTTTATGGAGTGAAGATGTGGTGTGGTGATAGAGCTATAAATTTTTAACCCTCAGGTGGAATATTTGCGATGGAGGCCAATTTCACTTTGCACTCCACCAAACAGCAGTTGGAATTTTTAGGGTGCATCACGGATAAGTGATTGGGTGGAATTTTTCTGTGTGAAGAGGAGGAATTCTTGGATATAATTATTAAGTGTTTATTGGGCCAGGAATACTTGGTTTCTAAGTTTCAATACAAAACAAACATGGACATTGTGTCGATGCTTGTGGCTTGGGGTCTCTCCTTTGGGACCAAGGCAAAAGTTGAATGGGTGGCTAGAGCATGTGTCCCTAATCATTCATTGCATGGCATGGTTTCTCTGTTGGGGAGAGCAGTTCTTGGTAAGGGAATGAGACATTTGTTCGGCTAAGGAGGCAAGAGAATTGGCTCGGGCAGGCCATGGAAAGCAGTAAGAGATTGGTGTTAGAGATGGTTGGGGCTTGATTCTAGCAAGAGTTTGAAAATCAAGTAGGAGTTTTTTTTTTTGTTTTCTATTCCGGTTTTTGTTAGGTTTAGTTTGGAACGGGTAGTTAGATAGTAGTGTTGTATGCATACAGCTTGTAATGACTTATAACTAGTTTGTTTTATACCCTACTCTTAGACTTTTGGGGTTTATCTTTGGTTTCTCATGGACTGAAAATGTATGTATACATATATTTTATTTTCTGATATAAAATCTACCAAATTATCGATAAAAAATGGATTAATTGAATAATACATATTTATTTAACTAGCTAGAATGGGATAAGGTCAAGTGTGGTCAAGTATGGACGAATTTATGTGTCTACAATTATCATTGAAAGCTTCCACCGAACCATATAAGAAAGATATCCATAAAAAGTTGATAACAATTTCCTAATTGAGAATATTCAAAGACCCAACATAATCAAAGAACTCAATTACAAAATTAGCAAATGTCAAAGGGAAAACTAAAACCTTTATCTACAAACTAAGAATATACATCACTAACAATGTATCCACACAAATAACCATGTAGTGCCAAAGCTCCAAATGTAAGAGGATCGTTCATGACACCAAGATTGACACCAACAATGTACCTACATTAAAATCACATCAATTCTTACAAATTTTCACCATACAATCAACCTATCCAGGTCCCACAACAAAATTGTATCAAGTAACACAATTACTTTTCCTCATAATGACAACCTAAATAATAAATCAAATAAATAAACCAAACCACCCAAATATAATTTCCCACACTAGAATATCTATGGGTGACTTGCATTCATATTATATATGAAGCCTGTTAGTATAGAGAAAGTACAAAATGGTACAACTTGTTATCTCACTATGCCATATGTAAATTCAATAATATATTAGTAACTATGTCAAACAAGGACAACCAAATATAATCATGTAATTTTCCATGACTCAAAAAACAACAAATCATTGCTAAACTCAACTTTTTACAAATACATAAAGTTCCATAATCAAGAGGAACTAATAAATATCTCAAATAAAAATGTAAGTAAACAAATCACATATAAACATCTATAAACTTGATCCACTACAAAGTGATTAGAAAATGATCTCTCTTTCTCATAAGAAGTCTAAAATTGTACACCATGGGCACAAGATATGACATATCAAATTAAGGAAAGCAAAACTAATTTCCAACTAAAATTTTCTTTAAAAATAGGAGAATTTGAAAAAAAAAATACTAAGAGTATATTATAGTACTCATAAAGATATTTGAAAAAAATGACCGCTTGGATGAAAGTTACGACCTTCGAAAAATATAATCCATTAGGATTTAAAATTAAATATTGGTGGTTGTTTGTTGGTAGGTAGGTAACCCATTGGGCATGCTAAGGGTTGCACTGGCTAAGCTCTACCACTAGATGATGGTGTTGGGATCAAACCCCATATGTTGATGTGTGGTTAGGTGCAATAAATCACCTACATCCAAGGGCTAATGCCTAACTAATTGGTTTGCCATGTGATTGGGGTTTGCCTTGTTAATATCAAAAAACTACCATTGTATTCAGTTAGCATAGACATTGATGTAGGATTAAGAAAATTTCACTTGACTATCTTGATGGATTTATAGGTAGCCAACACATATGGTAAAACCTTCCAAACTATGTGGATTCTAACATCACAAATCTTCATACCTACAAAAAAAGGCCTAATTTTCTTCAACAAACCCCATAGTATTTTATCCCAATCCTTAGTTTTTTGGGCCTATTGAACTATATAGTGAGGTTCATTTTAATCTAGGATGTCTCCAACAAAATGCCTTTGCCTTAACCGGTTAGAGGTGCCCCCAGCGCTGGGGTTAATAGTAATTCACCCCGGCTAATAGTTTTAAGGGGTGGTGGGGTTCCATCCATAACTCTCTCTTCAACTCGGGTGCGTGGCACAGCTGGGATTGGGTCCCATCAATCACTGTCCTTGGTTGGCATTCCAGGTATAACCACACTTGCCTGATCTTCAAAACCATCACAACAAGAGCCCAAATAGAAAACCCACTTGTCAAATATTCGCATAAATATTGATATATAATAACCCAAGTTTGTAAACACATTAGTGACATTAAAAATGTCTTTATTCTTTTCTTGTAGATCCATGAATTCAAATATGCACAAAATTCTACTCTTTCCTAGGGTTAAAAGTCCAAGGAGATCTTCTTTTGCAACCTAAAAAATATGATTTGATACTGATGAAAGAAAATTTACAACTATAATGAACTATTTACACATATCCCCATGAGAGAAAGAATATGCAAACAAGTGTTTATAACCTACAACGAAAAAGAATAAAGAAACATACCATCAAGATGACACAAGATGTACCTTAAGAAAAGTCTCGTGAGGAAAAACCCAACCTCAAAAAGCACTCAAACACCCAATGTATCATATCGTGAACAAAAAGTACAATATGTAGAGTCTCTGTGCAAAATTTTGAAACATAAAGCTCCATACTTGCACTCCTTGTGTACAAGAAAATGATAATCATGTAACCAAACATTATAATCCATGATTCCTCTCCTCACATATGCAACCTACAAGAGATGCTTAAGAAACCTTGCCAAAGGTTATAATAGAAAACGTATTCAGCCTTAACAACTAGACTCATGTGCTTGCTTTGGGAAAAATAAGTGTGCATACAACCACCAAATGGTATTACATAAAGCATGTGTCTAATAACATAATCTTACAAAACCATGTCACCCTCATTTTATTTTTGGTACTAAGTTTTGTTAATATCGAATATTTTTCCAATGTGTAATCCACATTAAACATTTATCCCAATGTTACATACAATAAACAAAGTAGCCCCAAAAATTTCTAACCCCATGTGATGCACACATCCCTAGATCCCTTGAGTGTACTAAAAATAATATCTATTTTTACATTATAATATTATGCAAGGTGAACGCTTATCTTTCCAATAGTATGATATTTGTGATGTGATGATTTGGTATCTAATATTAATGCACACATGGAAGTTCTCATTGTATATATGAGGTGGCAACTTATTACTATGGATGTGACAAAAGTTGATCATATTGACTTCTTTATTAATTGCCTCAATTTTTTATTGAGTATAATAATGTGTTAATTTTTTAATGTTCAACCGCTTTGATTAGGTTTAGTTATGAATTAAAAATAAATATTTGATCACTTGATTTGTTTTTTTCTTGATTGAATTACTTTTAGAAGTTGAATGTTCTTTGTTGTTAAAGTGTTGATCACTTGTGAATGTTTTAGTTTTTATTATTATTTTGAGTATAAAACATTGAACGCTTACCAATATTCTTGAATGTCAATGATTTTATTATTTGACTATTTTAGGTAGATTTAAAAATAAATAAATGAATCTAAAAAAAATGTTTTTTTTAATTTTTAGTGACCTATACTTATCAACCTAACTAACCAGTTATAATAAAATAGTTAATGTATCATCATAAATTGTAACCCTATACAATTTATACCACTTTTTGTTCCCTTTTCTTAGTGTGACCTATTTAAGTTCTCATCCTAGCCTATTTTGGACCTTTCACCTCGAAACTGATGTCATTTGTTCACATGATGGTTCAAACATTTGTCTTGGGTTGTGTGCACAACATCTCTGACCCGCTCGCCTGGTTTTGGGTGGACAATGGTGCTTGATGTGCCATTTTCCTAAGACAATGGTCCCTGGGGTGTTGTTGTCTTAGGAC
Source organism: Cryptomeria japonica (assembly GCF_030272615.1). Taxonomy (NCBI): domain Eukaryota; kingdom Viridiplantae; phylum Streptophyta; class Pinopsida; order Cupressales; family Cupressaceae; genus Cryptomeria; species Cryptomeria japonica. The sequence goes on from NC_081412.1 coordinate 578,843,630, forward strand.
AATGGTGCTTGGGGTGCCATTGTCCTAGGACAATGACACTTGGAGTGCCCTTGTCCTCCGAAACCGGACCTATTATTGAATAGGTTGGTGCACACTTCCCACCCAATGGTTTTGGATCACAATGTCTTAATTTCAACATTGGAGGTCAGCCTAATTAGGGAAATATGTTGAGAACCCTATATAAGAGCATTCCTCTAATTCATTTTCATATCCACAATTTATAAGTCATCAAGCATCAACTATCAAGTATTCATAGAGCATCGAGGCAACATTTCATCCCATCATATTCTTCAAGCATTCTTCAAGATCTACACACCATGGAGCAACAAAATTACTTCAATCATCATGCAAGCATATGTTGAATATCCAGGCAATTGAGGGGGGGGGGGGGTGTGGGTGAATTAGTTGACAATAAAATTTTCTTTTAGCCTTAATACATAGATCTGGAGTAATTAATAGAATTATCAAAAAGTAAAAGCCCATGTAAGAAACAAATCAGACACAAGAAACACCAGAATTTATGTGGAAAACCCAAAAAGGGAAAAACCACGAAGAACGTTAATTCTCAATATATAAACACCAGTTAAGGTGACATTGGTTAAGGTGATTTTACAAAGCGTGGCTCATTGCCAAGGTGCTCACTGTAGGTGGGCTTACTTCCCTAAAAGGCTCGCTGCTAAGGTGCTCACTGTCGGTGGGCTCACTACCCAGAAAGGCTTATTGTCGATGAAGAAAGAAAGGTATAAAGAATCCACCACAAAACCATAGTCTACACTGTCGAAACTGCTTCCGGTAACAATCTGCAACACTATACTCACACAATAACTGAATTCTTTCAATCTCGCATGTCTTCAACACAAAAAGCCACATCTCAACTCATCAAATCATATTCCTATAAATATTGTCTCCAAAAATCATAATTTTCAATGTCGATTGAGATAGAGATCTAAAATAGGTCTCCACTAAACATTTTGATGGTGGGAAGGAATGAGAAGTGGACCATATCACATCGTTCCACATCGAACATATCAACATGCCACATAAATTACCAAAATCGGTCCCAAAATACATCTGCACATTATACAACCTCAATATCTGGTCCAAGTCCTCGAGCTCCGAACCAATCCAGACCCAAAGATAATACCAAGAAACATCTTCTGAGATACCAAATTCATCCTATAAAACTGAGAAACCTCCAAGCATACAATAAACTTTAATCAAACACTTTTGCTTACCATACCACATCCAGACCTAATCCAAACCAAAGGATTTGACATTAATGACAACACGGTGTAATGCTAACATCATATGTATTTGATTAGGTCATTCAAATGTCTTGTCATGTTATTGCATCAACACTTGTGATCGCATTCAAAGAGCACTGCATCATCAACCTACAATCATCTACACCAAATCTAAGGTATAAAATTCAACATTTACTTCAATATTTCAATTCATTTCAAGGGTAAATACAAAACTTGGGTTTTAACTTAAGCAAACCCCTATTACCAACATTTTTCTTCTCTTTTTGTGTGTAGGTGACAAGTTTAAGAGTTGTAAATTTAGAATCAAGCAAAATAGATAGAGAAAATTAGATCCAACTTTTGTAAATGCAAAAGGCAGATGACACATTCACTCCACACTACTTTGTCTAACAAATTTCTCATGTAACTTCTAGGGTAGATTCTATGTAGCATTGTGGTTTCAGAATAGTTTATTTCGTCGGCATTCGACATTCTAAGGACATATTCACTTAGAGCTACTTTGCCCCACATTTTCGAGACCAGATTTTGGTCACAAGTTCTAATCATCTTCCTCATATCAACTCTATGGTTATAGCTTCATATTTGATCTATAATTACCTATTTATGTGCATTTACAACAATTTTCTATCTTTAGCCCTAGATCTAGCATCCATTTTTTATATTTTCAATCTCTAATTCAACCCCACAAAGGGAGCCACCTAAAACCAATCAGCATTCATTCCCTTGGGGGTGAATCTATTGATTTAATCTCTCTTTCATGAAGGGACTGTGTGAATTAGGTTTATTACTTGTTTACATAGACAAACTAGTGAATCCCTATTTCACCACCTTATAGTTTAGAAACTAAGTCAAATGATTATTTTTTAAGTGCAATTTATCGACTAATCAATTAAAATTAATTAATGAATGAAATATTTATTTGTTCCAAGTAAAGACTTAATTTTATATTTTATTTTTTTTATTACAAATAAATTAATAAATTTATTTCAAGTCACTTTAATGAATATAAAAGTATATTGGAAATGTGAATCTAACTACATGAATGCTTATAATGAGAAATTTCCTCTTTTTTTTTAAACAAATGAAGCTTTTCTGTTTACAAATATGAAACAAACAAGAAATGTTTTTTTTTTGTTTTTTTTTGGGCAAGGTGGCAATGCCACTTGATATATTTTATTAATAATAAATAATTTTTACAATATATTTAAAAACTGGTTCAAACTGAGCTCCCAGAGAAAAGAACCAGCAAGAAAAACTCTGGTTGTTGCTCATCAACATGATTATAGAAGAGAAGTAGTGAACAATCCTCTAGCTGGAGCTAGTTACACAATAGAGATCAGCAAAGGAGCATGCAGGCTCATTTACACACAGAAGCATGCAAGCTCGTTTTACAGAATAAGAGCATGCAAGCTTATTTAAAAAATAAGTTCCTGGGATATCTTGAAGGTCCTGCAACAAAGAACTCCTGCAATCAAAATTGACATGCCCTTGCACCAAAAAACAACTGCAACCAAAATATATATATACTACAAAATGCAGAGAATTTACAAGAAACGCAACGTTCCAAAACATGACTGACACCAACGACATGAGATCTGCGATCCGCCATTATAGACGAATGCCAAAGGAGAAGAGGTGAATGTGGAAATGCTAGGGAGAAATGAAGCCCAAAATTTTTATGTCGTAAATGAAAAGAAAGAGGAGATATATCATAAAAATTTGACAAACCAAAAGAAGCGGTGTACAGAGATAATCATGAAAACAACGCTACATCAAACTTTAAATGACATATGAAGGACGAATTCCCAATGTGAAAATAAATATCTCCAGATTTCGCACCAGAAGAGAGTACCAAACACACGAACAACATCAATAACAACCAACTCATCATTAATGAATGCCAAGTGATGATCAAGTAAAGCAAAGTACCTCAAATCAAAACCAAATGGAATTATGAAAAGAAATACCTCACCAAGAGAAGAGAATATCCACTCGTATAAATGAGCAATCATATAATAAGAAAGATTAAATCCTCAACTCTCTACAGGCTATAATTAATAGGTTCGGGAAGCTCGTCAAATCACCCCCCAATCGAGAGGAATCAATAACAATTTTGTCACAACCCATATTAGCGAGGCAATCAGCCAATGCATTACCTTCACGATAAACATGTGAGATGATGAGGTGCTCAAATGTATCAAGAAGAGTCCATATTTGTTCAAGAATATACCGGAAATGCCAATTATCAGCTTTTCCTGCCTTGCAAGCATTAATGACAATAGTTGAATCACCTTCAATATGAAGGTATTTGAAATTCAAATCCTTAGCCATAACAAGACCTTCTAAAAGAGCACAAGCCTCGGCCATATTATTTGTGCCAGGAGAAATTGGCATAGCTTTTAATGCTAATAAAGAACCCAAATGATCACGAAAAACTATCCCTATTCTTGAATCACCAGGATTTCCATGGGAGGATCCATCAAAATTCAATTTACAAAAAGGGGCATTAGGAGGATGCCATTTTATGGAATTTCTATCTACAGGTGTTTTCTGAATCCTTGGAAAGGTGGGTGATACAGGAATAATGATACTTTTCCAAGAAGAGATCATAAAATTGTCCTAAGAAGAGAACTCTGAATTCATGTTAAAATATTTCTGGACATGAGCATTAACTTGCTCAATAATACTTCTTTCCAAAATCCCAAGAACAACCGATAAATCCAATGAGTCACATCTAAAAATGCGCTTGTTTCTTTCCCACCAAATGGCCCATATGATTGAAGAGGGAATTATAAACCACAAACAAGCAAATAGAGAAGATGAATACAAAACTGGCCAAGACTGAAACATGTCCCATAAAGATAAAGGTAAAGGGAATGAGAGAGATAACTTTTGGAGGACAAAATGTCAACAACTACTCGCAAACTCATAATGAAGAAAAAGATGATTGACATCTTCAAGAGTTTTACCACATAAGACACAAGAAAAGGAGGCTGCAATATTAAATTTGACTAAACGATCATTGGTCAAAATTCTATTTTGCAGCGCGAGCCAGGAAAAAACACCAGCTTTAGGTAATACTGAATTATTCCAATAGAACAAAAAGGCACGATGAGGAGCATTTTGATTGGCCATTTGTTGAACAGCAAAATATCCTTCTTTAATAGAGTAGTTAGAAAGGAAAGCCACTCGGTCTTGCAAAATAGATTTAAAATTTTGAATTTCCTGCAAGGACAATGGAAAAGTAGAGGGATCCTTCCATGAGACCTTGTGAGAAAATAGATCAACACTATCTACATAATCAACCAATCTAACTCCCCATGATTGAGAAAGAACAACTGAAACAGAAGCAAGAGAGTCATGCTCCAAACGAGGGGGAAAGTCATTCCAGGAGTCTTTCCAAAAAAGAATATCCTCCCCCGAATGGACCTGCGAGGAGAGAAAATTAGAGACCACTTCCCTGCATGAGATCATAAAGTTCCAAATAGCAGACCCTTGTGGAGGATTAGAAATTGTGAAGATCCTAGCAGGATTCTGGGAATCCAAATACTTAGCTTGCATACTTTGGCACCACAAAGATTGGGGCTTAGTATACATAGACCAAACTAGTTTGCCCCCAAAAGCCCTATTTCTTTTAGATAAGTCTTGAATCCTAGCACCACCAACTTGCTTGGAAAGAGACATCTTGGTCAAAGAAATCAGTGGAATCTTTTTATCTTCTGTCATGTTGTTTTTCCAAAGAAAAGATCGAATAATCTTTTCAATTTGGGAGATGACTGATTTGGGAGTTTGAAGAACTAAGATATAGTAATTGGGAATGGTAGATAGGACCATTTTAATGAGAAGTATCCTACCTGAAAGAGACAACCACCTAGCCTTCCAAGCAGAAATACGAGATTTAAGTCTCTTAATAACTGAACTCCAAATAGAAGACTTAGCAGATCCCATAAAGAAAGGAATCCCCAAATAGGTAGAAGTAAGAGAGTCTATTGGGAAACCTAAGATATTCACAAGTCTATCAGCCACCAACTGAGGAGTATTAAAGATGAAGATCTTGGATTTATGGGGCTAATCTGTTGGCCAGATCCAGCAGTATAAGTATCCAGAATAAATTTAATATGAGTAGCCTCTTGAATAGAAGAAGACCCAAATAAAAGTGTATCATCGGTAAAAAGGTTATGAGTGATTGACATATCAGAGTTAGGAATTAATACCCCTTGCGAAAAGCCCAGATCCCTTTGCTTAATAACCAATCGACTAAAAGCTTCTGCCATAATGATAAATAAGAAAGGAGATAAAGGATCTCCTTGTCTAACACCCCGGGTTGAAGAAAAGTATCTAGAGGGAGCTCCATTAATGATGACAGAAAATGAAGTAGTAGAAATACAACTCTTGATCTATTTACACCAACTTTAAGAGAAACCAAATTTTCTCAAAACTTTGAGAAAAAAAGCCCAACAAACTTTATCATAAGCCTTCATCATATCAAGTTTGACCACAAAAGCTGGGATATTGGACGAATTTATGGAATGTAAAGTTTCATGAGCAACAATTGCTCCCTCATGAGTTTCCCGACCTGGAACAAAACCTCCTTGTTGAGGAGAGATGATATGAGGAAGGAGAATTTTAAGTCTTAAATAAATAGCCTTGGTGAAGATTTTGTAAATAGAGTTGCACAAAGAAATGGGTCTAAATTCAGCAAAAGTTTGGGGATTCTTAGATTTTGGGATAAGAGCAATATAAGTGATGTTAAAATTTTTAAGGATATACCCACTCCTCCTAGACTCTTCCAAATCCATTAATAAGTCAAAACCAATAAAATCCCAACATTTCTGAAAGAACAAGATAGTAAACCCATCAGGACTTGGAGCTTTGTTAGGGGCCATGAAAAAAAAAATAGAATGAAGCTCATCTAAAGAAAAAGGCCTCATATGAAAGTCATTATCCTCATGGGAAATAAGGGATGGGATAGAATCTAAAAGTAAATCCACATGATGATCCATGGAGGAAGAAGAAAAAGAAGGAGATAACAATTCCTTTAAAAAAGACACCCCCTCCTCTCTAATTTGCTGATCTGAATTAAGGACATAACCAGACTTAGAATTCTTAATACTAAAAATTGTAGAAGCAGCTCTTTTAAGCTTGGCTTCAGCTTGAAAGAAGGCAGTATTCCTGTCACCTTCTTCAAGCCAAACCTCACGAGACTTTTGTTGCCAATAGATTTCAACCCGGGAGCAAAGGATCTCCCAGTAAGCTTGCAATTTCTTTTGAGCATCATTAGTGGAGGAATTAGTGTCATGTCTAATAATCTCCTCATTAACAACCTTCAAATCATTGGCAACTGCCTCTTTTTCATGAAAAATATTCTTAAAGACCAATTTATTCCAAGCCGTAATTTGAGATTTCACGAATTTCAGTTTGGAATAAAACTGGAACATCTTGGTACCTTTGCAAAACGGAGCACTTATCCACCATTGCTTTAATAAAGAAAGAAAATGAGGATGAGTGAACCATATTTTCTCAAACTTAAAAGAAGGTCTAACAGAGGGAGTATGATCCAATTTATCAAAATTGAGCAAAATTGGGAAATGGTCAGAATCTGAGGAGGTAAGAATCTCAGAAGAAAAGGAAAAGTTTCTCAAATGTAGGTTTAGGGAAATAAGAAATTTGTCAAGGCGAGAGGCAATCTGGCATTTAGATCTCCTATTAGTCCAAGTGAAAGAACCATTAGAAGGAAAATATCGAATAAATCACTGTTTTGTACAAAGGAAGAAAAGTCATTAATAACTTTCTGAGCTATAGGATTACCCCCTCTTTTTTCATTCGAGGAAAGGAGAGCATTAAAATCACCCCCAAGTACAATAAAAAATTATCATATCGTAAAAACAATTCAGATAAGGAATCCCATAAGTCGGTTTTATCTGAAGGAAAAGTCGGACCATAAATATTAAACAGAACAAAAGAGACTTCAACCCAGTCAACCTTTAACAGCTGCCAATGAGAAGCAAAAGATAGCATCTCAAATTTGACTGATTTAGGATTCCATAAATTTATAAGACCACCAGAAGCACCCAAAGAAGGAACATGAACAACTTTCCAAAGGGAACATTTGGAAATTATGTTATCAAAAGAATCCTGAGAAAGTTTAGACTCTTGCAATAATATGATGTCCACTTTTGAAGAATCAAGAAATTTATTGATCCTTCCCCTTTTGCCACAGGCATTTAAGCTCCTGACATTCCAAGATAAAATCCTCATTTATCACAAGGAGAGAAACATGCCCTCCTTGTTTTGACATGGGAAGAAAATTTATCTACAATAGTGGATTGAATACTAGCCGCAATCTCCTCCTTGATTTTAGCCAATTTTGGTTTTCGACCCCTCTTCTTAGGAGTTTTAACAATAGGGGGGGAAACAGAAGGAGATTGCTCCAAGGCTAGCTTCTAAGAGAAATCAAATCCATACACATTAGAAATAGTTGAAGAAGGACTATCAATAATATTTGCATCCACACCTTCAACTGAATTTGGCTGAGAAGAGGAAACATGACAACCATCATGGACAGGCCCCGAAGAGGCAGAAGCAGAAGAAAAAGAAAATTCAGGAAATTCCTTTGCAACAATCTCATCAAATAGATCAAAAGAAACTGAAAAAATAAAATATCTGAAGCAATAAGTTGAATCTTCTCTTCAGAAATGGAAAGAGAAGACGGAGATCTTGTAATGGGCAAAAAAGAATCACTATAAAAAATCAAACTATGAAAAATTTTGGTATCATCCGCCAGACCCACAAAAGAAGAATGAGGAGAAGAATTAACAGAGCAATGATTTGTGCAACCATTTGAAGGTAACAAAAATTTTGGAAACAGAACCGAAGGACAAGAATTTTGAAAAAAACTCGCAGAGGAGAACAGAAAAGGTTCAAAACAAAATTCAGAAGACCAATAATCCTTGAAAGGACTAGGAAGAAACTTAACAGAACAAAACCGATGAATGGCAGACAGAATAGAGAAGAACATGGCCAAAGAGTAGAGAAAAGTAAAATCCATCAGAGGCACATCACATACTGTATATCCAGAAAAAGGAACGAGAGATGTAACAGAAAGAGGTAAAGGAGCAGAATCCTTAACATTATGATCCTTTAAAGACTGACGATCCTTACTTTTAAAAAGGGAACATTGGCGAAAATCAGATGAAAAATCTAAACAAACTTGTAAAGGTGCATCAGAATCACCACAACATTGAGAGGTGAAATGGCCAAGTAACGAAGCACATGAATGAATAGCGATCGAATCTTGAATCACCACAGGCTGAATCCATGCACCATATTTGGAGCAAATGGTAATCTCAGAGGGAATGGGTTTAGACCAATTTAATAACAAACAAACCCTAACCGAAAGATGAGGTCATTCGAAAGGAACTAAATCATGCTTAATAAAAATGCCCAATTTGTTTGCCAAGATTTCAACCATATACATATCACGATACTCCAAAGGAAGACCCAGGAAAGTTACCCAAAAGGGCATAAATTGTGGCTTCACTGATTGAATATCAAAATGAGGAGACCAAGCATAGGTAAAAATTCTTATCCCAAAACAAAACCACCCTTTAAATCTATGCACACAATCCCTATACTTTTCAGAATCGAAAATCATAGTAAAATATAGAGAATCTTTATCAAACATAAATAAATCCTTCATACCATCCCAATTAGACTTTGCCCATGTTAACAGTTTACCAAAAGAAACCGAAGAAAGAATCTTACCAATGAGGGCAGTAGAACGCAATAACTTCATAGAGTCTTGAATCATGTAATTGGGGAATATAACCTTATACTGCACAGAAGAATGCGGATTACCCCTTATCGAATTGGAAAATGCAGAGGGAGAGTTATGGGGAAGTGGATTTGGATGGAAGGGAGCTTGTTTAGCAACATGAATGTCATTTGGGGAAGAAAGGAAGTGAGGGTTTGAAACCAAAGTATTATTTGGCCAGGTGACATAAGATGGGAGGGAAGGATTACAATCCTGGGAGGGAGATCCAGAAGAAGCTAATGGGGAAAAACCATCAGGACCTGAGGAGCCATCACAGATGTCGAATGGTGGTTGAGGCGAAACATATATATGCTTCCTAGGTTTTTTAGAACCAAAAAAGGAATGAAAATGCTTAAAAGGAGTCTTTGGGTGATCAATAGGATGAGGACCCAGAATGCCCTGAAATATTAATGCCTTGGGAACAGAAGATTTATAATAAGAATATGAAGGTTTTGGAACAGAATTACCTGTAAATTTGCAAAAATATGACAAAGCCAGCAGGAATTTGTCATAAGCCAAGTCACGCCAGCGACCATCCTTGACAACCCATTGAGGAGAATGATCAGAAGTTTGTAGTTGAACCAAATCATGATCATCAAATGGCACATCTGCCCATCGCATCTTCCTGTTCGCCATTCCTAGGGGTTTCTTCGAATATCCCTGGATGCCATCACCATCCGTCATCCTCTGTGTGTCCTTGTGATCTGTATTGGCTGCCTAGTTTATGTTGCTTAAACAATCCATGGCCATTCTAAAGCCTTTTATTTGAGGCATTTTGTCAAACAATTCATGTGTCTTGTCTATTCTTCCACATTTTCATAACCCGATTCTAATGCTTCCCCGTAGCCGTGCCCTAGGCTTCCCCATAGCCGTGCCCTAGACTTCCCTTCGGTCGCCCCTTTCGTTGGTTTCTTACTAGCCATGGACACCCCGTGTCCCTGCTATTTGTCATCGTCGTGGTCTTCTTCCGGGAGGTCTGCGTTTGACAGGACCTGTCGCCTCCTCCATTTGTAAACTCGCCTTTGGACATCACTGCTATGCTCTGCAAGCAGTCGTGCCCTAGGCTTCCCCGCTAAAGTAAATTTTTCAATACATTTTCAAAATTTTAGCAATCAAGAGGCAAGAGGACAAATAAATTTGTTTTGTGTCATGTTGAATATTTTATTTAGTTGTTTGGAAATAATATGCATAAAAAAATTAATAGTTAGTTCTAAAATCTCTTTTACTTATGTTGAACTTGACATTTCACATACATAGGTTTGAAATAATACCCTATTCTTAGAACAAAGCCAAAGCTTTTATTTCAACATTTTCAAAGACCTTTGAAGTGAAAAGAGAGAAAATTTGATCCAATATTTTTAATATGCTCTAAAGAAAGAAGAATGGAAATATTTTTCTAATTAAATAGAAAAATAATTCTTACATATTTAAAAATAGATTTCCTAAAACCTAAAATGAGGATTGAGAGAGGTAGAGAGCTTGGTAAGTAAGAATAATCATTCTTCATTGATGCTCTTGGAGCTCCACTATCTCCTACAATGTAGTTGGATTGGTTCTCTTCTTCATGTTGTGCCTCTCAATATTTGTCTTCTTAATGTCTAAGGGCCTATTTGTGTGCATTTTTACAAATTTATACTTTTATTTTGGTTATATTTCTAATTACTTGATGACCATGTTTGCTTAATAGTGATCTGGTTGTTTTATTTTAAATAATTTATTTTCCTAACCCTTGTAGGTTTGGTAGCATATTATCTCATTATATCATCTCACTCACAATAGTTATTGTTCAACTTGAAATTTTTATTTTGGGGGCAACAACAACTATATCAATGATTTGTCCCATTAGTTTGCCTCACTTGAGTTAGGGTTAACTCATACATAAGTCTCATAAGTGCTAATAATTAAGTATTTTAGTGGAGACCTATTCGGAGATAGAAGGACAATCTATTTTAATATAGAAACTATATAAGGATCCAATATTAACAGTGGTGATAACAAGATATGAAGTTTTCATAACTTGGAAGGAGCTAAAATACCTTAATAAAATATTCCATACGATAAAACTCATTGTTCTACATGAGGCCACTTTTAATGGTAAATATGGTAATGGAAAAGAAAAAATAATGTATAACCAAATATGTGCTAACAATAGTATATATGTGATGCAGGAGCATCCTCGGTCTATGAGAAATCTTGCATCAACCAAAAAATATTTTCTTTTAGTTTTGTTCTTTTTGCAATTTCTATGTTACTTTCGACATTTTTCAGTAGTTGTTCATTTTTTGTTGTAGATCAGATTTTTGGCTTCCAGGCTTGTTATTGTTCATCATTCCAAATTTCTTGTTCATTTGGATTCTTTTCCGGCAAGTCATTCCTTCTAGAGTGTCTATTTCTTGGTTTCGGAGCAACTTTGAGCTTATCGTCTATGTTGGATATTTCTTCTTGTGCGGAGTGATTCTTTGGATTGCGGAACAATTTGGCACCACACACAATGTTCTTAGGCCCTTGATCGACCCTCCTTTGTGGTCCGGACTTCATGTCTGTTCTTGGTGGATGAGATCTTCACATTTTGAGGCTGACCTATTTTACACGTTTCATTTTCCCTCCTTGGTAAATGTAATCTTTTGTGACTGACCTGGATGTGTTTTAGATGGTATATATATTGTTGTATGTGATCCTTTGAGACAAGTGAAATAGTATGATGTTCGAGATTCATAATTTATAATTTAGATACTTCGTGGAGGTCTAGATGAACTGCGTTCTGGGATGTAGTTTGTAACTGGGCATGTTAGCCTTCATGTAACCAGATGTTACCAGATGTTACCAGATGTTCTATGATGAATATATGATGCAGATGTTTGATTTTCCATTTTTTATGTTCTGTGTTGTTGCTTCCGTTGTGTTACTCTTGTTGCATGATTTGGATTGTCCTCTTTGAGGATCCTCTGAGTCATGGTTGCATCAATATGAGTAGGTAATACTTATACTTTCCATAGAATGCTTCTTATCAAGTGTGACAGTGCTAAGGAAGAGCTAGTTAGGAAGGAGGAGGAAAGGCTTAGAATTATTGTAAATTATTAACATGTCTTCTAGCAAGGATGTTTTAACTTCCAAAAGATTGTTTGATCGTTAGATTAATAAAACACAAGAAAAAATATGAGGTTATATTTTTCTTTTTTTATATTGCAATAAGGTCTTTTGTATCACTTAAAAAAATCTATTCAGAAACTAGTCTTGAACACACTAGAGAAACCTTGCCTCACATAAATGCTAGAATTGTGCTTCTAGTCAATCCTCCTATCCCTTTTATGTTCTTCTAGATAGAATTAATATGAGGTTATCTATCATAGTGAGCTAAATGTCTATTTCCTATGTAAGTATGATGGGAACCTAAATTTAATTGCTAATAATTCCTAATAAAGGGATCAAACTTATAGATGGAAAAGGATCCTAGGTTAATAGAGACAACAATGTCAAGATTAAATATACTAAGACATCAATTATGTATTGGTAGACATAGAATAAATCCCTTATAAGAAAATTAACTTGTTAGTAAAAATCAAAAGTAAAATAATGCTAAATGGACCTTCTTTGATTAATCTAAATTATTATAGCTACATTTTAATTGTGAAGTTCCTAAAATGTGTATTGATTAGAATAATACTACAAGGGAAGGGGGTGGACATCCATTGCCAATACTTTCAAGGATTACAAATGTTGAAAGAATATAAATCTACTATACAAGTTAAATAGGGACAAGTTATTTTATTGGTAGATTCAAGAAGAAAATAAGATTAGTTGAAGTCATGTGAAATGACCTCGAGCGACATGTTTCCCATCTCTAAAAGTAATCTTAAAAGGGAAAATAAAGGCAAGACTAACTTTAACATGATTTTTTATCATATTAGGGAAATGAAAACTATTAAATCACCTTGTAACCTTAATTTAAGGAAAATACATATATAATGTCAAGATACTTCAATAGGTTATATGAAAGACAAAATCCCTCTGCCTCCCCCCCATCATATGAAAAAAACAACATAAATTGGAATTTAAGGGGCCTAGTGGTGTGATATGAAGTACGTTCTAAGAGCTCTTTAGACTATCTTCTAGTTCGTGAAATGTTATTTACTATTTGCATGGAAGAAAGATAAATGATTATACTCTAAACATGAGAGATATAAAAGTGGGATTTCAATTTTAATCATAAATAATCTTTTGCCTCATATTAAAGAATCAAGTTGTTCTCATTGTGATGACTTGTTTGGGTAATTATGAAGAATATTGAGATGTAATTTCATATTTTGTCATTGTATACCTTGACGCCTAAGGACAAATGTGTAAATATATTAATTCGTTATTGGTATAGTCTTCTCAACAAAGGGATTTGAGAAGTTGGGGGAGCTCACCATCACGTTGAGTAGATAAAAGATTGAATTATTGAAGTCAATATGAATAGAACATTTTAAACCTGGATAATTATTTCTTCTTTTACTACCTTTAGGGAAAGCATCCTAGTTACCGTCTGTGTTCCAATAACCGTTCATTCCTTGCTCACCCAGCCTCCCAATTACCAACTTTAAAGAAACTAAAAAATGAAAACTAAAAGCCCATTAAGATATTTCACAAGTACCAATAGCTTCCCACTTGTACATCTAGTAGTTAAAATTTTAATAATTAAACACATCTAAACCCTTTCTTGATATCCATATTTATCCATATTTAATTTTATTTATAAATAAATTTAATTTTATTCGTTTAATTTAGTGCACTATTTTTTTCTTTCTTTCTTTGTATTTTTAAAATCTTACAATAGCACGTAAACATAATAATATTGTCAAAATATCTTCCCATAAATGAATAACATTATTTCACATAGGTGCATGCTTTAAGTGGAGGTATCAAGACAACTCATATTCCTTTCTTCACCCTCTTCTTCTTCTTCTTCTTCTTCTTCTTCTTCTATTTTTCTATTGAAAATATTATAATATAAATAGCTTGTTTTTGCTAAACAAACCCTAGCACCACACGTGCATGTAACAAATAATAAGCTTATACAAAAAACTAACTTATAGAAAAATGAAAATAAATCGATACATTTAAAAAAAGAGAAAGCAATGGAGAAAGGGAAGTCTGTGTAGGTCTTTGTTCAAGCACAATGAAGAAAATTAATTAATTGGCCTCTTTAAAACAATCCATGGTCTAAAATGTGAAAGATTTTTAACCAAATTGCACATAAAATTAATTAGATATCAATTATTGAGCAAATCTACCAATAAATACTTAATTTTTTTACCTATTTTCATTTTAGTGTGGTGGAGTTACCTCATGTTCCCATGCGGTTGCTTAACACAATTTTTTGCTTAAATTTAAGCAGTTAAGTGTTCCTATGCAATTTTAAAATTGTGAAAAAAAAAGATAATTTACCTCATGTTCCCATGCAATTGCTTAACTCTATTTTGTACTTAAATTTAAGCAATTAAGTGTTCCTATGCAACTTTGAAATATAATGAAACACATATAAACTCTTTCTTTATAACCATATTTATCCACAAAAATTTTACCACAACATTTAAATTATAATAATAATAATAATAACCATAGTAATATAAAATGACTTACTCTTTCAAAATTATTTGTTGTGATTTTCACTAGAGTATATAATTTTAGGAAAGTCACAGCTAGCATCTTCAATGTCACATTTTATATTAGAATTTGTTTTTAAAAACAATGTTTTTTCTCCATTGTAGGGAAGAATGATGACAACGAGAATGAACTTAGAAGAAGAAATCTTCGCTTGGAGCCTAGCCACCAATGCAAGGATAAAGAAGTGAAGGAAGAATTTGAAGTCACAAAAGGAAAGTTTGAAAACTGAAGATGGATTGAGAGGGACACGAGTACTTGAGTTATCATTGATATAATAAGACATAGTTCTATTAATCCATGAAATTTTGTAATAATGATGATGCAGAAAGCAACCTCTTGTCTACAACATAACTTAAAAAACACACACAAAAGTGCAAACACTTTGTTTACAATTCAACACTAATATTGCAATATAATGAAAATACATTCACAAATCTAAAAAAAACTCCAAATTTCATTTAAAAAATGGCATTCACATTGGCCTCAACCTGTCTTAAAATTAATCTATGCACCCTTCCTCTTCACTCTAGCAGTCTTTGCACAACTCTAATTTGGCTTTGCGCAATGAGTTTTGATTATGCCCTCTTCTTTAGGTTTTGGCACTTCCTTCCATGGCCAATTCATTTCAAGTGCATTTGCCCTCTTCTCTAACTGATTGCAACCCCTACATACATTCTTCCTCTACCTTGACCGATACAGTCCTCCAATACTCATCCATCGATGCTTTGGAGGTTCTACAATTGTCATGCTTCTTCATATTCTCTCTTTTCATATAGTCTCCTCCTTATTTGTCTTCACACTACATAGCCCATGATCTTCTTTTGTCTAGGATGATATCTTCACCATTCTTGTTAGCGCATAACTTATGTTTGCTCCATAATTTACGGTGAGATCACAATTTGCACCACAATCAAATAGACGTTGCATGTTTTGCATTTAAGCTAACAACATAGAACTACGAGTTTAACTCAGTCTGTCTATTCCATCCATTCCAACAATTTCGGCATCATCTATGTTCATGCGTTGGTTTATTCTTTGTATAAAATAATGCTTTGGCATATTATAATCAATATTTACATGGTATCAGAGCTAGATTGCTAGAAAGAAGAAGCATCAGACAAATTTATGAAGATTACCATCATCATGGAAGTTGACGTAGACCTTTGTTTCTAGATGCATGCATATTCTTTTCCTAATTTTTGCATGCTCCTTGTTTTTTTTTTTTTCCTATATTGATTCTTTAAAACTTGTATGTGCTTTGTAAGCACTACATGACAAAGATCTGGAAAATTTGGGGCTTTGTAAAAAAAAATGAACTTTTAGAAAGTTTATATGGGGATTTTGCTTAATGTATTTAGTATAAGTTTCTTTTAATAAGTTTCCTGAATAAAATTGATGATTAAAGTTGCTATGCAATCTTCCTCCAATCTTCCTCCAATTGATAGCCAAAAATGTTCTTTTGTTCTAAATTCCTGTCTATATGAGATTCCAATGTTGCAACTTTGTTTGCTCCTAGATATTCTTTCTAGCAGGGTTCCTGACTACATGAGATTCTAGAGTCGCATCCCTGAGTGCTTATAGAGTTTCTTTCTAGTGGGACATTATTGGGCAATGGATATACAATGGCATCATCCCAACCAGAGGTCATCTTTGCAGTTCTTCAGGTTGGAGCACATTTCTGCAAATTCATATCTTCTTCAGATGATCAGTTTCCGTATTCAGAGATCGTGTACCTGTCTGTTCATCCATTTGAGCAATGCGAAATATGTACAACTACCTTTTCACAGTATCCCAGAGGTACTCATGCAATGGTTTCTACAACTTTAATACAATCCTATTGCAGTGTGGATTCATTTGCAGTTCTTCATCGACTGTTGCATCTTTCTTTTATAGTTTTAATAAATGGTTAGGAGTTTTTCTCAATTGGATTTTCTCCTATCTTCTTTGTAATTGGGTTCCTAATCAAGCATTGTTGTTAGGACCCATATCTCTCATATCTCTCCTTAGTTAGACTTAAGGGGGATGTTAGCGCATAACTTTTGTTTGCTCCATAATTTACGATGAGATCACAGTTTGCACCTCAATCAAACTGACGTTGCATGTTTTGCATTTAAGCTAACAACTGAGAACTACGAGTTTAACTCATTCTGCCTATTCCATCCACTCCAACAATTTATGCATCATCTATGTTCATGCTTTCGTTTATTCTTTGTATAAAATAATGCTTTTGGCATATTATAATCAATACAATGGTTGATGAGTTATTTATTTTGATTTTCTCTGCAAGTATTGCTTTTATTTTTCAGCTAGATCTTTTCTCTATTTTGTAGGATTAGCTGCAAAATTTTACAATTCCAATGCTCTGATCGATGCCTTCTTCTACACAACAATATTTTTATTCCTAACATCCCTTAGTGGATTCCCACTCTCTATTAGCAACAACCCACATGCCTACACAACCAGCTAATCTTCTAACCTACATAGCCACCACACCTTTATTAACTCACACCATTTATATCTTCATTCGGTCTTGGAAAGATTTATGCACTTATTACTTCACATTCCATTTGTCCCTTCACATACTCATCGAATTCACTATTTTTCTTCTACTCTACCATTATATCTTCCTTAATTTCACTAAGCACTTTCTAAATAAACTGCACCTCATATTCAACCAATGGATTTATTGTCAGTTATATTGCATCTTTTATACTCATTTTTTTCTTCTATTCGGTGGGTGCTCGTCAATTTTTTGTGCCCCTTTTAAGTCAACTCCATCTACATTCAATGGAATGTCCTATCAACCTATGTTGCACACATTTCCCATCAAACTCAACTCAATCATTTTATTGTTTTTAACGCCTCTTCAATTTGATCAAAGACACCATTTTGAGTCTTTTATATATCTATTCATGTCGATGAAGGAACTTCACAAATATTGATTTCATTATGCATTGAAGGATATATGCACTCATTTCAAGACCTCTACAGGCTCGTGAAGATGCTAGTAAGATTGTGGAAGTTGGCTTTTAGCCTGCCAAATGAATTTTCTCAATAGTGTGTAAAGCCTTTGAAAAAAATTACTTTGTGCATATCGGTGACCATAGTTGTCCACGAGACACATTTCTTTGGGGAATTCTATCAAACAATGCATGTGCCCTACCCATGCTTCCATATTATGGATACGTGTATACTAAGACATACATAACTATAACATCTGATAAAACTCTTTATGCATGGATATCCATGCCATGTTCCAAAGATCAAGTTATGAGTCAAAATCGATAATGGAGAGATGCGAGAAGCAAACAAATTATTTTTGGTGGTGTTGATTATGGATACGTTTGAGTGCTCCTACACTAGACACATCAAGTAGGAAAAAATTTGTGAGTAGAACTCGCAAAATGGAGTTAGGTAATAGGATTGACCTTCTAGGTTGCAAAAACACTTGTAGCGAACTCCATCGCTATGTCGAGAACCCAAAAGAACTTCTTTCACTCCTCTTCCAACATCATGTCGGACAATCATCACCCTCCTCTAGGAACTTTGCTTACCGTTCTTCTCTCCTCTTGTGGATTTGCATCCACCATGTACCATACTCCTCTACCAAAGACTCTCATATTCTCCTTTGTGGCATCCAACCCACCACAGACCAATGACCTCCTACAATATCCTACAACATCTTCAACACTTTGTACATGCAAACATTTAACACCCATATGAAAATATACAATTGCATTCTCTCCTATTTTCAACCTTGCAAACAAAGGAAAAAATGAACTCAACATTTACCTTATTCTCTTTTGTTTCCCCATTATATTCTTCATTCTCATCTTTATCATTGTAGCGTCCTAAAATTGCGACACTTGCAATTTCGACTGCATTTTGGTCTTCACGATGGCGACGCAACACGCAACCTGAATGGAGACCCTGAAACTTGCTCACGACACTGAAAACTGCATTTTTCAAGTACCCTGGCCTGAACCTCCTTGCACCCTGATGTCCCGGGAGGTGGGACCAGAGCGCCCAGTGCCCTGGTCGCCAGGACCATGGCGCCCAGCACCCTGGTCCCTGGGTCCTATTTTGGGCCCGGTCTCCTAAGGGGTCTCGGGTCTTTTTGTTTGCAATTTGGAAATTAACTTTCCTGGTCGGCCTAAGGTCGGGAAAATCAGTCTATCAACGCTAAATGACAAGTATATAAACTACATTTTTCTCTCTCATTTGGCATGAGGAGGATATGTGTACAAAGCGTGGAAATTATACTCAAGCATTCAAGCATTCAAGCATTGCTTCTAAGTCTCCATTCAAGGCTAAGTGTTGCATTCAAGACAAGGATTCAACCATTGAAGAGGAGATCACATACTACATGCTACAACATACAACATCTAAACCTTCGCACATAAGGATACAAACATCCTTAGAACAAGGTATTAGTACTTGTTTTACATACATTTACATTTACAGCTCTTGCTCATTTCTTGGTTAATTCCAAAACTGGGGTTTGACCTAAAGGCAAACCCCTAATCCCTAACCCCCCAATCGTCTTCGCTTTTCTGTGTGTAGGTTGCAGGTACGCGGCTGAAATTGAAGATCTGGAATCCTTGTGTAGAGACAAACAGATCCCCCTTCGTTTCGCGGATTTTTCGGAGGACCGTGGCGCCGGGCGCCATCGTCCCAACAACTTTTGCTCAAATTTGCAGGACAGCGCCATATCGACATTTTACTGCTAATTCCAGGTCCGCAGCTTCATCCTATAACCCGAACTCAGTTTATAAGCGAATCTTTATGACTTTCTATGCATTCCTAGCTTAATTTCCTTAGCAACATTCTTTACAAAAGAGGGTAGCCTTGCTTTCCTAACCCTTGAAATTCATTTAGCATCCAATCTTACATTGTGTGGGATTGGATCTTATGAGTTTCAACCCCTCTTTTGAATGTAAAGTCTCTCCCCTAAGTGAAAAACCATCGAATCCTAGCGAACCTCCCTTCTCTCTCCTCGGAGTCGGAAGAGGGGAGCACAACTAGGGTTCGATCACGATTTTTTCCGCTTTACAATCATCTACAACCTTTTCGCATTCCACCATTGCAGTCACATCTTCCTCATCCTCTTCTATTATCGTTGCTATAACTTTCTTCACTATTGCACTGAACAAGTGTTCAATCCTCTCAAGCGATTCTTACTCTTCATTAGGATCCTCATCAAATATTTGACCTTTATGCATCACTGAACACTCTATTTCCACCTTATCCTCATCTGTTGCATCCACAACCTCCAAAGGACATTTCTCCATTATTGCAAATTTTCCCTTTCTCATCTCTCGCTTTATCTCCTCCAAGGCATATTGTGCCTCTTGCCCCAATTTTTGAGCTTCTCTCTCAAACACAATCATCTGTCTCTTCTTTCTCCCGTTCTCTAACACAGGGATCACCAAAACCCAACCAATCACAAACCCCCACTTCCTTGTTTTCTTTATCAATAGCTTTGAGTCTTTCCAACTCTCACCATTGTAGGACTCCACACCTACACCAATCTCTCAAGATCCTATTAGAATTTATTTGTTTCACTCTCTTCCCACCCGAAGGTCCTAGCATAGGCTACCTCATGTTAGACATTCTGCCTATGCACTCAGAACCTCTTACTTTGGTACCAATTGATGTAGAAAAACACCTCTTGCTTCTAACACTACTTGCAAAACAAACACAAAAGAGTAGACACTTTGCTTACAATTCAACACTTAGATTGTAATATAATGTGTAGTCACATAAATTTGTCCAGTTTAATTAAATGAATATTTGCTATTTATTTGATTAAAAATCCACTGGCCATTAGTTAATTAAATTAATATTTAATTAATTCATTATACCAAATTCACAATCAATTAAATGAATAAATTCTATTTATTTAATTAAAATCCCCCTTTTCCTCTTTTAAATAAATTAAATAAAATATTTATTTAAATCATTTATACCCCCACTTGCATTTTCCTACAAATGCAACTTGCACACATTTATTGAAATAAATTAATTTTATTTTAAATAAAATCCTAATTTCTCTCACCCTCCATCTCCCACTTGCCCTTCCTAAATTCTTCTAGAACCTATCTAATCCTAATCAATTAACCTAATCCATCACCTAATTATTGTCACATTCCTAAGCAACTTGAAGTCACTTCTCAAAGACTTCAAAGTCTTTGAAAAGCATTTAATGCTTTGTGTGTTCACCAATCTAACCTCTAAAGTCTTCCAAAACTACTAATGGCTCTTACATGACCATTAATTGCTCTTACATAACCATTTATGGTTAATTCAACTTGCACGCATGTGTCTCCTCAAGCATTTATTGTTTTGACCATGGTTATCCCTTTTGCCTTTGCACAAGAGTTTATCCATTGGATAAAAGCTTTACTCTTTGAATAAAGAATTTATCCATAACCTAACCTTGACCTTAACTCCCAAGTTAACTCTCAGGTCATTTCAAACATTGAATGCTTATTCCCTCTCCTCTCAACCTATCTCACATTGACACTTGTCATCTTGGGATTGGGTTGAAAGCCTTCACAAGGATTGAATATCATTCAATCCTGACCCTTGTTGAGATTGCTCAATCTCAACCATTGCTCCATTTTACCTATAAATAGAGCTCACATTCCTCATTTTCAAATCCTCAAGCATTCTCAAGCAGCTAGCATTCATAGTCATAATACTGAAAACTTGTATGCATCTAAGTTATAGAGAATTTTAGAGAGCATTTAGCATAAACCACTAATATCTTGTTATTTTGGCCTAAAATAAATCATTTTAGCATCATAGCATCTAATATTAGCTTTTATTCACATTTGCATAGCATTTTAGATTAAACATTTCAATCTTGAACCTCCATAAGCATCCATAGTGCAAAAAGTTGTTGAGAGCTACACTAGTTTGAAACTTGGAGAGGAGAGGAACAAAGGAGAAGGAGCTAAGAGCATGGTAGAAGGCATTTGGAGATGTCTTCTTGCATTTACATTCGTAGTTAAATGCTTTACTTTGTTTTTGGTGTCTCTTTTGATATGCCTGCTTAGAATAGTTTTTGGTTGATTAACACTAACGGTTTCTTGTGTTTTTGTGTGTTATTCCACCACAGGTTTTAGTCTAACCTTGCCCCATTTCGCAGCGCATCATTTGGTGAACCTGACGTGAATCCAAACACCCAAAAACATTTTTTTAACACAACTAACTTGTTTGAATGTTGAGTTTGATACACAGGTCGCGCTTTAGCGCTTTTGATCGCGTTGTAGCGCTATTACAATTTGACATTCTAGCACAATAGCGCTATTGTCTCAAATTTGGCGCTATTGACCATTATTTAGCGCTTTTGTGGCTTAAATAGTGCATTTGTGTTTGTTTTGGCGCTTTTGTATTTGTTGTCAAAGTTTTACTTTTAGCGCTTTTGTCTTCGTATTAGCGTGTTTGTGTTAAATAGCGCTTATGTTTGCACACAGAATAGCGCTATTGTAACAGAACATTGTAAAAAAAACCATGTAACCGAAAATATAATTTTTCTTAGGTTTGTGGAAGCCCTCCATGGGTTCGGATTTTCCTAACGATTCGTTTCTTGTGCCAGGTTTTAACTAGCACTTTTTTGTTGTTAAAGTTAAAATTTCCATTTGGTGCTCTAAAATTGAACAAAACAAACAACTTCATTTCTTGCAAGTTAGGATCAATCTTATTTTGGTGCTCTAAAATTGAACAAAACAAATAACTTCATTTCTTGCAAATTAGGATCAATCTTATTTTGGTGCTCTAAAATTGAACAACACAAACTTTATTTCTTGCAAGTTAGGATCAATCTTGTTTTGGTGTTCTAAAAATTGAACAAAGCAAAATTTGTTTCTCACATCAAAGCTAAAAATTCACAATCCACACTTCCATTTTGGTGCAAATAAAAGGAACAATCAATTTGTCTTATTTTGCAAAATGATTTACTTCATGCATACGTGTTTCAAATTAAGTTGACCAGGATTTCAAATTCTAGTTTACTCAAACATTTTGCCTTTGAAGTTAAAAAAAACACCATGATGGTTGGAGCAACGTCTCCAAATAGTTAAATCCCATTGCAATGATGGGTTAAAAAGAACAAGTGCATTTCATGTTTAGCCCACTTGTGCAAAATAGTTTGTCAAGTGGTCCTACTTCTAACACACACTATCCTCTCCCTTGGGTTTCGTGGTCCTAGGTGCAAGAGAAAAGTGTTAGTAACACTCAAGTTTTATCTTTTTAAGAGAAGCATGCCAAGAGACACATCACTCTTGGGAATGACCTCGCGTGGTAAATCCTTCGAGCCACTATAAAAATCAGGTGTGAGCGAAATTTGTAGCCTTGGGTATAACTGTTCCTACAGTGTAACTTGTCGAAAGGACAAATGGGCCCCACCACAAGTTACAAGGCTCTTAAGTGAGTCACTGCAGAATGAACTTATGTCCAAAAACATCGAACATTACTAAACACCTTTAAGTAGTAGCCCACCCATTCTATTGATTGAGGATATTTGTGATACAATTCAGTGCAAGAGCATAGATGGTTTTGCTCCTAAGATACTCACCATACATATTTCCTTGAGTAGAAACATAGCTTTTTGAAAAGTCACTTGTGGCTTGATGAAAGTGATGATTACCCCATCATAGGGATCATCTATTTGTTATGCTCGTGCAAGACTTAGTATATCACATCGTTACCTGCCACGGCGGGATTCATAAGGTATGTAGTACCAAAGTTGAAAAAATATCAAGATGTGGGCTGAATTTATCGCAATTGGCCATTTGACCTTAGGGATAAAGAGTGTTTGAAGTGTTTTCATTTTTGAGTCAAGACCAGTGCAAATTGAGCCGACTTCAAGCTTTGGAAAACACCTAAAAATAAACTTAAAGGAAAGGGTCATAAAAAGTCCAAGGATTGGGTTGATCTAGACCCATACTTATTTGTGCCTTTTGAGGCAACATTATTGTGTTTGTGTGCTTGCTTTGTTTTCTTGTCAAAGAAAGAATCAAAAACCAAATTCCAAAGAACAAGTATTCATCCAACATAAACATTTCCAAACACCAACAAAAGATCAAAAACAAAGAGCAAGAGTATCAAACTATATGACCATTCTTCACATCTTGAGAAAGAAGAATCTTCATCAAAACATCAACTTGAAGAAAAGACCATTGAGCTCAAAGGCTCTTATCAAAAGGAGGAAATTCTTCTATCTTAATAGACAAATCTTTGTCTCTCATAGAGCCTTCGTACGTCACATGCGTCTTTATCTTCAAGGGAAATCAAACGAATTTGATCAAGAGTCATTAAACCGCAGAGCTTCCACACAATGTCGAGCTTTGAGTTATCACAAAAACAAAGGAGGCAAGATCAATCCTGACTTCTTTCCAGACATTTGCATCACATATAACGTAGCTTGGGAAGAACCACCAACTCCCAAAAGAGAAGAGGAAGAATTTGTCCCATATGTGACACAAAGCTTTTATTGAGGTTAAACATTTCATCCATTATCATATCCATATCTCATCAACTCCATTCCAACTCTCAACACACCCAAAAAATTTTGTCCTAAGTTCTATTCTAATATTGCTTGAATCAAACACAAAACAACACTTTTTAGAGTGTCTCTACATCTAGGATAAACTTGTCCTAAGAGACATTTCTACGTAGGTTAAAACTAGTTTATGAGTGAATCCTCTCATTACTAGGTAGTTGAGTCTGTAACACATCTCAGATTCCTCTAAACCTTATCACATCAAACCTTATCAAAAACAACAAGCAATTCAAGAAGAAAACTTTGGTCACCTCTACCTTTAAGTGCTAGAGATCCATATGCAACACACCACACCAACCATAAATCTTTCATTTCATCAACAACTCATCATCATTTTCACCCAATTTCAACAAAAACTTATAAACAAAATGGCTCATACCAGATCACGATCTAGACAACAAGAAATTGAAGAGGAAGAGGAGGAAAATATCAATGAATTCCAAGAATCCCTTGGAGGAAACGTAAATGATGACAATCCAGGCACTCCTACTCTTGCGGCAATAGAAAGGGCGCAATACAACCCTCTCTTCAACAGACTTTTTGATGAAATACTCAAGAGTAATGTTGATGCTCACTTTTTAAAACTTGCTCAAAAAGGAGCCAAACTCCCCTCTAACTTTGATCTTGCACAACTAAGACAAGCATCAGAACGCCAAAATCATAATGAGGATGAAAGAGGTCGAGAACACATTAGATACAACTTTCATCAAGGTAATCCTCCTCCTCCTCCTCTTCCTAGTGAAATAGACATGTTGCGGCAACAAGTCGAAAATTTTGCCCAACAACTTCATAGTGGTGTAAAAACAATTCAATTTTCACTCAATGACATTTGTCCCTATCCCTTTGATAGGAATCTTCATATGCCACCTTTTCCGCGAGGGTTTGAAACACCCAAGTTTGAAAAATATAGAGGAAAAGGAGATCCTCGCGATCATGTTAGAGAATTCCATTCAGCTTGTCTCGAAGTAGCATACGAGGATATGTACCTCATGCACCTTTTTCCCCAAAGCTTGGGAGGAACAACCACATCATGGTTTTCCCAATTACCCAGTTGCATTAGGACATTTGAAGAACTCATCCAAAAATTCTTGGCACATTACTCACACAACATTGAACGTGATATCACCATGGCTGATCTATGTAACACTAAACAAAACCAGGGGAACTATTCTCAGTCTTTCTGCAACGATGGCATCAAACGTCTAGCATACGTTCTCTTCAGTTTCCTGAACAAGAACTAGTGGAAATATTTATTTCCAACTTAAACAAAGAAATGGAATTTCACCTGAACGTAAAAGACACAAACTCTTTCAATGACATGATCACCAAAGGCTTAAAATGTGAGCAGGCTCTCATCAAGAAAGGACTTATCAAAATCTATAATGAGCCAAAAGATGGCCCTCGCCCACGCTTCAATAGTGACAAACCAAGCTTCTGGAACAAAAACAAAAATATCGTCAACGATGAGGTTGTGGATGCAAGAACTATCAAAAGTGCACAACCTGTAGTTTGATTTACAGGACAGAATCCCCCACCTCAGACTAACACAGTTGCTCCTCCAAATGAAGGTCGCATCACATTGCAAGATGAACCCAGACCGCGTCAACAAAAACCAAAGTGAACACACACTCCCTTGGGGGAACCCATCGAAACAGTGTTACGTCAGCTGGTTTCTCAAAATCTTGTAACCTTACCCAAAACATCAAATTATGAACCTCAAGTCAAACCTTCATGGTGGAGGGATACTGAACATTGCGATTTCCATCAAGGGAAAGGACATAAGACAAGCAATTGTCATAGATTGAAAGATCTTATTCAGGATCTTATTGACCGAGGTGAAATTGAAATTGAAGGACATGACCCTAAGACAACAAATAATGATAATCTTATGTTTAAAAGTCCACTTCCATCA
This sequence comes from Cryptomeria japonica, assembly GCF_030272615.1. Lineage (NCBI taxonomy): Eukaryota > Viridiplantae > Streptophyta > Pinopsida > Cupressales > Cupressaceae > Cryptomeria > Cryptomeria japonica. Next base: position 578,869,834 of record NC_081412.1, read on the forward strand.
CAAGATCAAAGGGGTCCTTCCACTTCAGGGAGAAACACAAATACCACCAATTATACCCAAGCCGCATATAATTATACTGTGAATCACCTATACGATGCCAGTGAACACATTGCAACTATAACCATCAAAAATCCCAACTCCACTTGCAATGTTGTTACACGTCGCAGTAAGATTACCATAAAAGCAGCTCCACAAGGCACCACATCTATCCCAAAATAGTATAACCTTGTGGAACAGTTAGACAAAATGCCTACACTGATATCTATCTTAGAGCTATAGCGCCTATCTCCATCCCATAAAACAATCTTGGATCAAACTCTCCAAGAGGCGTCAGTCCCTACAAACCTAAATACAGATCAGTTCCAAGCCATGGTTGGAAATCTAAGGTCATCACCTTGTCTCACTTTCTCTGAAAGTGACAACACATCCTTCCAGCAACCTCATAACACCTCACTCCACATTGAAGGGTTTATCAATCAACATAGGATCAAGCGGGTCTTGATCGACAATGGAGCATGCCTGAATATCTGTACTCTACAATTAGTCACAGCTTTGGAATATGCAATTGAATCAGTAGATCCCCGCAAGAAGTTCACAATCAAAGCTTATGATGATGCAGAGCATTCATCCAAAGGAGCTATTGTACTACTAATCCGAGTAGGCCCTGTGGTGAAACACATCGTCTGTCAAGTTCTGGACCTTCCTCTTCCATACAATTTATTGTTAGGAAGACCTTGGATACACGCCATGCAAGTCGTTCCATCCACCTACCATCAGTGTATCAAGTTCCCGCATAATGGTGTAGAGATCACAATCCTGGGAGATGCAAACCCCTTTGCATATTGTCATAATATCAGTCATCAACCAGAGATTACCATTCCTAACAATAGAGAAGCCATCTCCTCCACATCATACATAAGTCCAGCCTCTCTTGCTAGTTCAAACACCACTATACCCAAGCAAGAAAAGCTTAAGATGAAAATAGTAGAGGAAGGTCCTGGGGAATACAATTTATGCCAACTCTTTTGTGTTGGACAAATGCCCACTTCTTTTGTGTTGGACAAATGCCCACTTCTCCTAGGATACATGGTAAACCTTAACAATTAATTCAATGACCACTGACCAAGCCAACATGTACTTTGATGCCTTTCATCCTGGGAAAGAGTCAAGAAGAAGAAACAAGAGATGAGGACTTAGTAGAATGGATCTATAAAGATCCCATCACCACCAATACTTTGCAAGCTAAGCTTCCCACAGATCAGTATGGCAAAGGCCTTCTCATTATGCAAAAAATGGGTTATGATGGTCAGAGTGCTTTGGGACCTTGCAAACAAGGAAGACATGAACCGCTGCAGCCAGAATTCAAGCCCAAGGATAATACAGGCCTAGGCTTTCAAAAGGAGATTCTTCCTAAACTCAGATTCAAAGGAAAACCCAGCAAACCACTATATTAGCCTATTACAAAGAGGTCACCTTTGATTATAAAAGCAGTATCAAACACCATAGCAACTCCCCCATTGAGGCTAAAAATCCCAGCACAACCACCTACAATACCCATCATCCCATCAATCGAACCAACAACACTATCAGCAGCGGCAATAACATCAGTAGTCCCCTTAGTAGCAACAACTATATCAGAATTCCCAGCAGTATTGACAACACTAGCAGTTCCAGCAGAAGCAACAGACTCATCACTACCAATACTTCCTGTATCAGATTCATTGATCCCCATAATTCTTCCTGCAGTGCCGATCATTTCATTTGCAAAAGTACATCAACCGATCACACTGCAGTATTTAACTCAAAAGATATCCCAGTATGGTACAATAATCTACTCTTGGAAAGTGACTCAGAGATCGACTCACATGAGTGAGAATTTGATTCCATCCAACTTAATACATCAGATGGGGAAGACACATCACTACCTCCACCCAGCAAAGACATCCCTATTTATGGAGAAGCACAGTTAAAGACCTCTTGGGTTCCTGAGCTGGAAACATCTTCCACAGACCCTACGTCCCATCCTATGCCTGATTCTGACAGGGAGAGTACCATCAACGACCTTCACCATATCGTCTTAACCCTCACTGACACATCTAACGAACTTAACCTAATTGATGAAGTAATGCCCATTATCCATCCTGAACTCATCGAATGGAACCAACCTAATCCCCCATGTCTTGACCTTTTCCAAAATGATGAGGCGATCATTGACTTTTTACAACTACGGGATAACATACCAAGTGGGGATCACAAAGCCGGATTCGCCATTGAACTTAATAGCACAACATACTTCGGGGTAGATGCCAAACCTTTCAGCTGCAAAAATATAACAATAAAACATGGATCTTCTAGTGAAAACCACACTGTGGCACTGTTTGACTCCACAAAAGTAAAAAGAAAGAGCGTATCCAACAGTGAAAACCTCTCTGAGGCACTAGAGGATGAAAGGTTTGACATTCTCCCTGCTAGTACACAACATGAACGATCAACAATTCTCATCGAAGAAACAAAAGAGTACAATGTGGGGACTCCTGAAACGCCTCACCACATACATCTGGCATCTCTTTTAACTCCAGAGGAACAACCTAAGTTTGTAGAGTTCTTCCAGAAGCGTCAGATCAACTTTGCATGGTCATATGCAGACATGCCTGGGCTTGATCTTGATTTAGTCATGCATCACCTCACTGTAGCAGAAGGAGCCAAACCTGTCAAGCAAAAACTCTGTAAAATGCATCCTCAAATTGCAGTACTAGTCAAAGCAGAACTCAAGAAACTCCTAGATGTTGGTTTTATTAGACCAATTGATTATGCATATTGGATATCCAATATTGTGCCTGTCGGCAAACCAAATGGGGGCATCCGTATTTGTACTGACATCAGAGATCTAAATAAGGCATGTCCTAAGGATGACTTCTCCCTACTGAACATCGACATAATAGTAGACCTAACAGCGGGACATGCCATGCTTTCACTCATGGATGGCTTTTCAGGGTACAATCAGATAAAAATCACACCAGAAGATCAACATAAGACATCCTTCACATGTCCATGGGGCACATACTGCTAGAATGTAATGCCTTTCAGTCTCAAGAATGCAGAAGCGACCTATCAACGAGAAATGACTACCATCTTCCATGACATGATGCATACTATAATTGAAGATTATGTTGATGACTTACTGGCAAAATCACTCACAAGAGAAGGTCATCTGGAAATATTAGATAAAATCTTTGATAGACTGGAACAATATCATGTTCGGATCAACCCAAAGAAGTGTGTCTTTGGAGTAACCTCAAGGAAGCTTCTAGGATACATCGTCTCAAGCAAAGGTATTGAGGTCAATCCAGCAAAGGTCAAAGCAATCATGGACATGCCACCTCCAAAGAACATCAGTTAGCTAAGGACATTACAAGGGCGGCTTCAATCAATCCGAAGATTCATTACACAACTGGCAGATAAGTGTCACCCTTTTACACACCTGTTACACAAAAACTTCTGCTTTCAATGGGATACCAGATGCCAACAAGCATTCCAGATGCTTATAGACTATCTCATGAATACACCATTGCTGATCCCACCAGATCCGAGCAGACCTTTACTACTCTATATATCAGCAACACATACAGCATTGGGTGTACTATTGGCACAACATAATGCAGAAGGGAAAGAGTGTGTTGTTTACTACATCTCTCGCACACTAGTTGGCTATGAACTCAATTACACACCTATTGAGCGAGCTTGTCTAGCAGTAATCTTGGCAACCACTAAACTGAGGCACTATCTGTTGACACATAAAGTACAACTCATCGCAAAGATTGATCCACTCAAATATTTACTCAGCAAAGCAGCATTGACAGGCCGCTTGGCCAAATGGGTGATGATTCTAAGTGAATTTGACATTGAGTATGTGGACCGTAAAGCTATCAAGGGTCAAGTTATTGCAGATCAGTTGGCCGATGCACCATTCATAGGCGATCATCCTCTCATTTCCAATTTTCCAGATGAAGAGATATTCATGATCACAACAACACAACCATGGAAACTATACTTTGATGGTTCATACACTAGGCATGGCTCGGGGGCAGGCATTCTGTTTATCACACCTCAAGGTGAAAGCATCCCGAAGTCTTACAGGCTCACCTTTCCATGCACAAACAACATAGCAGAGTATGAGGCCTTGATCACAGGACTTGGGCTAGCCATACAATGGAAGTTACAAGAACTACAAGTATATGGAGACTCCCAACTAGTCATTCGACAAGCAACTGATGAATATCAGACTAAAGATGACAAACTCATGTCGTACAAACAAATGGTGGACAGTCTAAAGGCATCGTTTATTACTATCACCTTTGAGTAGATACCAAGAGATCATAATCGAGCTACTAATGCTATGGCTACCATTGCATCTCTCCTAGATCTTCTACAGAATTCAACACACTACGAGTTTTTGGTAGAACAAATTGGATCCCCGCTTATGATATCACTAAATCTTAGATGATATGTCACCTTATCGGTTCTGAATCCCTATGGTACGGTGAATTCTACATCTACCTCCACAATCACACACTTCCTCCTAAGCAATCGAATAACCAACATAAAACCTTCATTCGCCAAACCGCTCGATATACCATTATTGCTGAAACCCTATACCGACGCAGTCTTGATGGTACTCTCCTTCGATGTTTGGAACATGATGAGATAACAAAGGCCTTGGAAGAGGTGCATGAAGGAATTTGTGGAACTCATGCAAGCGGTCTGTCACTCGCTAAGAAACTCTTGTGCACTGGATACTATTGGCCATCTATGGAAAAAGACTCCTACTACTTTGTCAGAAAGTGCAAGAAATGCCAAGTTCATGGAGACCTGATACATGCACCTGCACAGGAATTGCAACCAATCACAACACCATGGCCTTTTTGTCAATGGGGTCTTGACCTTGTGGGTAAAATCCATCCATCTTCATCTAACGACCACAAATTCATTATTACCGCCACCGAGTACTTCACAAAGTGGATCGAAGCTGTTCCACTTACCCAAGTCATCGGCAAGAAGATCGCCTCATTCATCCTCAATTACATCATCTGTCCATATGGTGTACCCATGTACATCATCATAGATAACGATCTTCCTTTCAAAAATCAGGATGTCCGTGAGCTTTGTGAGAAATTTCACATCCAACACCGCTTCTCCACGCCCTATTACCCACAAGGCAATGGTCAGGCCGAAACATCAAACAAAAACATATTAAGAATCCTAAAGAAGAAAGTCAATGATGTCGGTCGTGATTGGCATGTTCAATTGAATCCAGCACTATAGGCATATCGAACTAGCATTCAAACCCCTACAGAAGCAACTCCCTACTCACTAGTCTATGGCACAGAAGCTATCTTACCTATTGAGGTTGAGATACCATCACTATGGGTTTCCTTGCACAATCTCATCGATGATGAAGCATATAGAGTATCACGTCTTCAAGACTTAGAGCTACTTAATGAGAAACGACAAGTTGCATACAATCACCTCAAGGCCTATCAGCAGCGCATGAGCAAAAGCTATAATCACCGCGTTAGACCTCGTACATTTGAGGTAGGTGATCTTGTTCTTCAAGAGAATCCTCGTAACCAACCAAACTGCGAACATCAAGGAAAGTTTGAATCAAATTGGCTGGGTCCATATGTTGTCACTACTGCATTTGGGTCCGGGGAATATCAATTGGCTACTTCAGAAGGAGAACCGCTAGCAGATCCAATCAACAACATGTACCTCAAACGGTTTTATACATAAGCTGCACAGAGCATCAGGCTCCCATACATATCAAAAAAACACCAAAAACATTCAGATAAATGACCTGAAGAAAATACAAAAACATCAAAATAGTAAAGAAAAATCATGCATCCAAATGGTGAACAACCACTCCGGTGGCACCTTGGGTTAGTACGATGGTGAAAACCTGGCAAATAGGTGCCACTCATAAAGGCTAAGGCTCCATTGTCTTTCAGGCTTGTTGCGATCACATTTTTTTCCTTCACACATCCATCCGCCCAAACCATGGTTTGTTATTGATCTGCAATCAAGGAAAGTACTGCATGCATCTTGCATCCCGCTTTTTCATAGTCATGACTAAACTGGGGGCAATGCCCTTAACCTATTGATGGAAGTGGATTCTACATTTTTTTGTGTGATTCATTGAGTTCTTCATTCAAAACTATCTCACAAAATACCAAAAACATTAAAAAATATCTCACAAAATCCAAAACATTCAAAAACAATCATCAAAATCCAAAAACATTGGAAAATAATCATCAAAGTCCAAAACATTAAAAAATCACAAAATCGAAAAACATCAGAAAACATCAAAAATCACACAAAAACATGACAACACATTGTACATACTCATCCAAGCAGATACCAAACAAACATTGTGAAAAACTCCAACGATGATCACTTCCCAAATCAACCAAACAATCAACATCAACATTCAAACTGTCTTCAACAAGGATGCATCCTTCCTTACCAAAACAAAGACACAATGACATTCTCTTTGACAAGAAAATTATGTTTCAGCTATCAAATACTTGGTTGATTTGTGGGTTATTTATTCATATCAGGTTCCTGTAGCATTGTTTGTGTATCTTCGGCGCATTATTTCGATGAAGTATTGGGGCATGTCCTAATGGTGTTTACGTGATCATAGGCAAAATACAGTCATGGATCACTACGGCTTGCTGACTACAACGTATGCCTCGATCATATGAGCATGAACCATTACCAAGGATCCATATTCTTTATTCTTTATGTATGTTGTCTACTTACCGGGTACAACGCTCTTTCTTTGGTTCTTCCTACCTCATCCAAATTGGATAAAGGTTTTTGTCTCTTATTACGGTATGAACTTGTCTCAGGATATGATCAGCCCAAGATCAAGGAGGATGTTCCAAGTCATGCATGAAAGGAGATGATCCTTGTCTGTTCCGCAAGCCATACTCAGGTCAACTTGACCCATTATATCAAGTTGTTTGTATTAACTTGCTATACCAAAATCCATGTAAGGAATACTCAGGTCATCTTGAATCATTATGTCAAGATGCTTGTATTTTCTTACAACATTTTAAAGCTCGATGATGAAAAATAAAGCACTATGGATCGTCATTTCATCTCACCTATATATATTGCATTTCGTTGCATACTATCCATCCATTTACTCATTTATTTACATGATTTTTGCATGCAAATGTGAACAAAGTTAATATGAGCAATTATGTGAAAATTGAGTTGGTTTTGGATACAATCGCGATAGAGTACTCCGATACATCATCATGTGCATCATGCAAAGTCTAAACAACCTTGCATTCATCCCATCATCATTTCATTACAGTTTAGTCGCCTTTGCATTATTCTTTAGCCATTTATTAGCGTGCATTTATTATCATTTAGTTGCACTTACCACATATAGTTCATTCTCATTTTACTTGCATTAGTATCATTATATCATTTCATTATTACACTCATGACATTTAGATTCACTTACATAGATAATTATCCTTATTTTGCATTTCCTACCATGATTACTCATTACTATACATTCATTTAAACATCCGTTAGTGATCATCATTTATCATCATTTCCACACTTATGTATCATACATTTGTTTAGGTTTCCATAATTGCATACATTCATTTATCTATTCATTAGTTAAAGTGCATTCATTCATCCATTTTATCTCACTTAAATTTTATCTCACTTAGGATTCATTTAGATTGCATTCATTATCCCTTTTAATTGCATTAAGGTGCGGTTATTAAGGATGAGTTGCATTATCATCACATTATCATTTTACTTCATCATATTTGGGCATTTAGAATCATAAAATCATTTGTCTCAAACATTGGTTCATACATTATAACATATGCATTCATTTAGAAATCATCATTTAAACATTTGTACTTTACATTTGTTTATCCATGTTACATTTATTTTTAACCATCTAGATGCATATACATGAATAAATCATTCATTTCAAAAGCATTTGCATTAACATCATTGCATATCATTATCCCATCATTGTGTTAATATAAAGTACAAAATACTATCTATACCATCATAAATCATCATTTTATTATGCATACATGACCATCATGACATTATATACATTAGACATTTTTATCCCAAAAACATCAATGCACACGTATATCAACCTGCATCCACATGTTAGCATCCAACATCATACAAACATGCATATCAACATCATGTAAGAATAAATCATCATACAAAATACATATAGCCATCATATAGGAATCATCTCATAAATACATACATATAGCATACAACAAATATCCATCTAAGCATAAACTCATAAAATCATCATCCAACATAAAATCCATACATATCAGCATGCATATCATCACAAAACTATGGGATCTCCTCATATATATCATCTCATGTATCAGAGTACAATGAAGTCTACAAAATCGGCTACCAAGAGCCATCCAAGACATAGTCCAAGATAACAATATAAATGCATGCATGCAAAATGCTCTCTCAGATGCCACTCTGACCAAATGCTGCACCACCATCACCACCTACTCCCCCACTAGTCCCTACACCATCCGATCTATCTCTCCATGGAGGCCCCATCAAACCCCCACTAGCTCCTGCCCCACCCGACCTATCTCTCCGTAGAGGACCCATCACACCCCCACTGCTTTGCATCCTCTGAGACCGCTCTGATCTGGCCTACCGCATCTGTGAATAACTCAGTGCTTGCTGACTAGCTGGCACCACTTGCTCATATAAACCCCGCCAATACTCTATCTCAGCTTGTGCTCGTCAGACCTCCCTCACCAAAGCCTCCACAACCGGCCCTTGTCCTGGTACTCCCTCCAAGGCTCGCACTCTCTCCTGCAACTGAGTCACTCTCTCCATTGCACCATCCCTCTCCCGTAGCACTACAGTCAGCTCTGACTCTCATGCAAATAGCTGCACATCTCTAGCTACAACCTCTGCCTTCAGATCCTCCAACTGTGTCTCGGCTGCTGTAAGTCGAGTCTGCAAATGTAATATCATATGATCTCGAAGATCACCACCCCCTTTCGCTCCCTCCCCTATATCCATAGGTGCCTCACCTATAGCGCCCTCTCCAGTGGCTCCCTCCCCTCTATCCATCGGTACCTCTCTCTCCCCCATACCTCTCCCACCCAATATAACTCCTCCCTGCATCAGAGGTCCCTGTGATATCCGCAATGGCAAATTGCCTCTCCCTCTCTGCTACACCCGACCACAAGTGCCACCTCCACCTCTGAATCCACCACCCCCACCATCCCCTCCACCTCCTCCATCACCACCTCCTCCACCTCCACCATCCCCTCCTCCTCCATCACCGCCATCCCCTCTCCCTCATCCATCTACTATCGGTCCTTGACCTCCTCTCTTCCTCCATCTCTGTCCCCTATCCTCCTCAAAATCGGGAATCAACTCTGTCAGATCTGATATCAGAAGTATCGGATGTGCCGCCATATATTGCGTATACTCCTCCGACACCCCTACATCTACCACCCTCGGTCGTATATCCCATGGCCTCTCTTATAGCATCTGAAACTCTACCAAAACCTGATCATAGGGTAGTACTAGCCCCCATGCATACCTCTCTCGTACCACCCTGGCATACTCCCCTGATCCCCTAGGCAATCCCTATCGCCATCCAAACTGTCTCATAACTCTGCCCGGCAACTGTCTCTCCACATGGTAGGTTGTCCTCCCAATGAGGAATCGGGTCATGAATACATATGGCAATGCCTCTGCATCCTCCTCCCAGGGCTCACACTCAATATAGGGTCTCCAGATCACTGCATCCAGATCATCCAATGCTCGCCGCCACCACTCTAACTTCCCCAGGTGGGGTTGACTCATCATACCGCTATACATATACATATATGGCTGGTCAACTGCCTGAAATCTCAGACTCACTGGTCGGGTAACTGGTAGGTGCTCCCACACCCAAATATGCAACAACATCACTCCCACTGCCAATGAACCCCTCCTGCGGCATACTACCTCATGAAGCTCCTGATATAGGTGTGCTAACACGCACGGTCCCCATGCAAACTGGGTCCCCTTTGTAATCATCTGCTCAATAACCTGCCCCCAACCAACAACCAGACCATGTGATCGCCTATCCGGACATAGTAGCCCCCCAACAATCCCTGACAACACTGCTGGTAATGGCTCGTACAATGCAACAAATCCTCCCAAGCTATAGAGCCATCATCAATATACACGTCCTCATCAAAGAATCTCTGCACCGCTAGGGTACCCCACGCTCTGTCGTATGTCACCAGCTCACCTCGAATAGGTATATGCAGGATGCGCCATACATCCTGTAGTGTCACAGTCATCTCCCCCTCTGCCAAGTGAAACGTACATGTCTCACTATGCCAGTGCTCTGCCAATGTTGTCATCAGACCGTGATTCATCTGAATCACTGGCATATGCATCACATTGTACAGGCCAATCGTTGCAATGCAATCCACCTCGGCCTTAGTCAGCCCCTGTGTGGTGGGATGTCTCTCGCGCAACTGTAAGACACGTAGATCCTCCTACACAAGTGCATCAACCATTATCATCAGTTGTTTTGTTTCAAATTTTCTTAAGTTTAAACCTAGACTATCAATAGATACTTTGATCAAGTATCTTCGGGTCTCAATAGGTAAGCAATCATGGCACACTTAGACTTCAATGGGTATTTATCCTAATGACTTAAGTCTCATGGGGGTTGTTATGGTTCAAAACAACTCTCACTTCACATCTCCATCCATCCATCATTGGCATCCGGAGATTATTTGTTCAAACACTGGGACATCTATTTTTCTGCACAAAAGCACTATTTTGCACACAAAAGTGCTATCTCCTAACAATAGTGCCACTACCCTAACAAAAGCGCTTAATCAACTCTTCAAAAGCGCTCAAACTACAATAGCGCTATATCAACTACACAATAGCGCTACATCTCAACAAAAACACTCAATCAACCACTCAATAGCGCTAACACAGCTATGCAATAGCGCTAATATTTGCAAATGCGCCCAAACGACTGCACAATAGTGCAATTGCGGCACAAAAATGCTAGTTAAATCGACAAAAGCACCAAAACACAGTTTCAGCGCTATTGTCTCGACTCAACTTGGACCTAGCTAAAAATGCATCAAAAAAGCAAAAAATTCAAAAACTCAAATTCACATACCGCTGGTCCATAGTCATCTAGCCGCTGGAATCGTCAGACTCGCTCAAGTTGGTGCTCTGCTACTGGTACCGACATCTTGACCGCTCCTTGCTCTTCCAAAAAAATCACTATCAGAGCTAAAGTTTCACTATGGACGCGAATGCAAATGAGCCTATTTTTACCCCTTTCTCCCCATATAAACCCTTCGTCATAATTGTAATTTTCCCTTGCTCACCGCGTGGTCCCCATGAACTTCCCGAGCCTTCCATTTCTTCATTTTATCTCCAATTTTTTCTATTTTTCACCAGCATTGCTAACTTATTCTCTTCTATCACCCTGCCAATTTTCATTCTTTTTCGAGAGATCGCCCATTTTTTCGAAATTTTTTGGCCCATCTCTCGAGGGGGGCATACCACCCATTAAATTAACATTTATGGGGCATTTCTTCACACCTATTTTTCTTTCTCTGAAACGACGCGATAAATCGCCCCGTCTTAAAGAGGGGCAAATGTAGTCACATAAATCTGTCCAGTTTAATTAAATGAATATTTGTTGTTTATTTGATTAAAAATCCATTAGCCATTAGTTAACTAAATTAATATTTAATTAATTCATCTTCAAACATTCTCCTATTAATTAAATTAATTAATTCATTATACCAAATTCACAATCAATTAAATGAATAAATTCTATTTATTTAATTAAAATCCCCCTTTTCCTCTTTTAAATAAATTAAATAAAACATTTATTTAAATCATTTATACCCCCACTTGCATTTTTCTACAAATGCAACTTACACACATTTATTGAAATAAATTAATTTTATTTTAAATAAAATCCTATTTTCTCTCACCCACCATCTCCCACTTGCCCTTCCTAAATTCTTATAAAACCTATCTAATCCTAATCAATTAACCTAATCCATCCCCTAATTATTGTCACATTCCTAAGCAACTTGAAGTCACTTCTCAAAGACTTCAAAGTCTTTGAAAAACATTCAATGCTTTGTGTATTCAACAATCTAACCTCTAAAGTCTTCCAAAACCACTAATGGCTCTTACATGACCATTAATGGCTCTTACATAACCATTTATGGTTAATTCAATTTGCACTCATGCGTCTCTTCAAGCATTTATTGCTTTGACCATGGTTATCCCTTTTGCCTCTGCATAAGAGTTTATCCATTGAATAAAAGCTTTATTATTTGAATAAAGAATTTATCCATTCAACCTAACTTTGACCTTAACTCCCAAGTTAACTCTCAGGTCATGTCAATCATTTAATGCTTATTCCCTCTCTTCTCAACCTATCTCACATTAACACTTGTCATCTTGGGATTGGGTTGAAAGCTTTCATAAAGATTGAATATCATTCAATCCTGACCCTTGTTGAGATTGCTCAATCTCAACCATCCATTGCTCCATTTTACCTATAAATAGAGCTCACATTCCTCATTTTCAAATCCTCAAGCATTCTCAAGCATTTAGCATTCATAGTCATAATCCTGAAAACTTGTACGCATCTAAATTATAGAGAATTTTAGAGAGCATTTAACATAAACCACTAATATCTTGTTATTTTGGCCTAAAATAAATCATTTTAGCATCATAGCATCTAATATTAACTTTTATTCACATTTGCATAGCATTTTAGAGTAAACATTTCAATCTTGAACCTCCATAAGCATCCATAGTGCAAAAAGTTGTTGAGAGCTACACTAGTTTGGAACTTGGAGAGGAGAGGAACAAAGGAGAAGGAGCTAAGAGCATGGTAGAAGGCATTTGGAGATGTCTTCTTGAATTTACATTCGTAGTTAAATGCTTTACTTTGTTTTTGGTGTCTCTTTTGATATGCCTGCTTAGAATAGTTTTTGGTTGATTAACACTAATGGTTTCTTGTGTTTTTGTGTGTTATTCCACCACAGGCTTTAGTCTAACCTTGCCCCATTTCGCAACTCATCATAATGAATATAAATTCACAAATATCAAAGAAAAATAACTCTAAATTTTATTTCAAAATTGACCTTCACATTGGCCTCGACTCTATCTTAAAATTAATCTTTGCACCCTTCCTCTTCACTCTATGCAGTCTTTGCACTACTCTAATTTAGCTATGCACAACAAATTTTGATTACGCCCTCCTCTTTAGATTTTGGTGCTTCCTTCCATGACCAATTCATTTCAAATGCATTTGCCCTCTTCTCTGATTGATTGCAGTCCCTACATTCTTCCGCTACCTTGGTTGATACACACCTTCACTACTCAACCATCAATGCTTTAGAGGTTTTGCATATTGGGATTAAATTGTCTCAAGATTAGAGTCCAAAAATGTTTATTTTTATTATTTATTTATTTTTGGAAGTCCTAAAAAGAGGGTACTAGTGTCATAAGTTGCTATGTTGGAACTATGACAATTTCTTTTATTTACTATGACGGTTACTAGTTCGATGGAATAATTGTGGAGAGCTATAATTTGACAATTGGTATTTATGGTGGAGTTCACTTTGACAAGTTGTGTGGGGTAAGTGTTGCATATGACAAGGTGATCGTTATTGATGAGTTATGCATTGTTGCTTTGTAAGTTACTATGTGCAACGTGTCATGGGTTTAGCAAGTTATTGTTTATGACAACACATACCTCTTTGGCGTTGGAGTTGGTTTTGGAAACCATGGGCACTTTCTGCTTGTGTTGAGCTTTATAAATATGTGGCTTCTTAGTATATTTTGTATGATAGGTTGGATGTCTTCTAAGAAGTTTGGATGTGTCGGATACTCTCTAGAATTCTATGCTACTTTATTTACTTTTGAAGAGCATTGGCTGTAGGAATTATGTTGTAACTATTGGTGTTGTTGAAAATACAATTGATTCTAGCTTTTGGAGTGTGGGTTTTTTCCCGGAAGGGCTTTCCCACATATACCTAGTACTGTGGTTTTATTTGTTTAAATATGATATCATAATTGTTTATTTAATTTGTAATAGTTTAAGATTTTGTAAGAAATTTCTACATTATCTCTCTTGTTAGATTTAGAATCTGGAAGTGTAATTCCGCTATTTGGTTCCTTTCAATTGATATCAAAGCTTAGCCAACTTTGTTACTATTGTTGGGTTGATGGTTTTTTTTTGTGTTGATCTAGTTTTAGTGGGACATTTGCAGAGGAAGATTTTACAACTTTGTTGCAGCTTTGATGTGGCAAGAACTTCCAATAGAATAGAGATGGATAAATTTAATGACAACAATTTTGAGTTGTGGAAACTCAAAATGGAGGACATTCTCATGGATAGAGATCTATGGACTATAGTTTCTTCGACAAAACCTAATTTTACACTATAGGATGAATGGGATAAAATAGATCGGTAAGCCAAGGGTTTGATAAGACTCTATCTGGCTGATTTAGTGCTCTTGAATTTCCATGAGGAGAAGTCTGCAACTGCACTTTGGAAAAACCAAGGTGATATTTATCAAGGGAAATCCTCAATAGATAAGTTATTCCTAAGAAATAAGCTATATTCTTTGAGGATGGAGGATGGAGGGTCCATTGCAAATCACATGAATGCATTTAACATGCTAGTTGCTCAACTGTATTATTCCAGTGACAAGATTGATAAACAAGACAAATGTATGCTTCTACTATGTTCTTCATCAAAATCATGGGGATCACCTCGCGATGACCATTAGAAGCACAACAACCATTTTCAAGATGGAAGATGTGGTTGGTTTGTTGTTATCTGAAGAGATGCAAAGAAAATCTTCTGAGATGGCTAAGGAGTTCATGGTTTCTCGTGGTATGATGATGGAGAAAGGCAAGAAAAATGACAAGAAGGGTAAATCCAAGTCTTCGAAGAGATCTAAGTCTCTTAGTAAAAATTCTAAGGAGAAATGTTGGAAATGAAAAATTTGGTTATTTCCAAAAAGTGTACAAGGAGGAGAAGAAAAAGAAAGGTAAAAGGTTTTCTTTGATTTAGACTCTAATAAATCCTCTCATGATGATGTAAATGCTTTTGTTGCATCCTTGGCAACACATGCATCAAAAGATGTGTGGTTGATAGATCTAGGTGCCTCTTTCTACATGACCTCTCATAGAGGTTGGTTTTCAAATTATGAAGATTTTGATGGTGGGAAGGTATATGTGGGTGATGACTCTCACTTGAAGGTTGTTGGCCATGTAAGAGTCAAGAATCGATTCCCTGATGGTAGAGTGAAGGGGATTGATGGTGTTTTGCATATACCTAGCTTAGCATGGAACTTACTTTCAGTTAGTAAGCTAAGTGATGCGGGTGTGCAAATTTTTTTCTTGCAAGGTGGATGAAAGATGACAAGAATCTCTATGATGCTTGCTTACGGTGTTAAGATTGGCACTTTGTATAAGTTGGATGCATGCATGGTTTAGTGCAATAGTGCTTTTGTGAAGTCCAAGAAGAGGGCTTTAGATTCTTCATCCTCACCATCAGATCACGCAGATATGAAGATTGTTCTTTCAACATCTGATGGTCGTGCTTTCTAGGTACCTAAGGGTGAAAATGCTTTGCAGATGAATCTCCTAGCAAAGAAGACAATGTTATGGCACCAAAGACTCAATCACATTGGTGAGAAGGGTCTTAGAGCCCTAAAAAATAAGAGCCTTTTTGAAAGCTTTGATGATTGTAATCTCAAGTTCAACTTTTGTGAACATTGTGTTTATGGTAAACAACATTGTGTTTCTTTTTATTCCAATTCTCATAAGACTTTTGGGGTTTTGGATTATATTCATTTAGACATGTTTGGTCCTATTAATGCTCCTTCAATATCTAGATTTGTATATTTTGTCTCTTTCATAGATGGCTAAAATAGAAGGACATTTGTGTATTTCGTCAGAAGTAAATCTAAAGTTTTTAGTTTTTTTAAGGAATTCATATCCTTGGTTTAAAACTATCTACTAGTAGAAAAAATAAGTGTTTGGGGACTGGAAATGGCGGTGAGTTTTGTTTAGCAAAATTTGATGGATCCTATAAGGATCGTGGGATTAAAAGACATAAGACAACTCCATACACTTGCCAACAAAATGGAGTTGCAGAGAGAATGAACAAAATGCTACTGGAGAGGGATAGGAGTATGGTGAGTGGTGCTAGGCTTAAATAAAAGTGTTGGGTTGAAGTTGTAGTTGTAATGCATGTTATTTGAATAACAAATCTCTTAAGTGGGTGCTAATTGAAAAGACACCTATGGAGGTGCGGTTTGGTAAGAGCCCTCATTGAAACATCTCAAAGTCTTTGATTGTGAGGCATATGCATATATGTCGAATGAGAAAAGATAAAAACTAGAGAACAAGGTGGTCAAATGTATCTTCATTGGCTATGGTTTCAGTGTGAAACGCTACAAGCTTTGAGATACAATTGCAGAGAAGGTTCTCTATAGTATAAGTGTGATATTTAGTGAGTTGAAACCTTCCATTGTTGATTCACAACCAAAGAAGGAAGAGAAATAGAAAAGAGAGGTAGTTCAAGTACCTTCTACTCCAATGAGAAATGAACTACACACTCTTGTTGGACTCGATGATGAGGAGAGCTCAAGCAACTATGAAAGTTTTGAAGAAGAATAAGAGCCTCAACCTCAACAATTGAGGAGGTCTACCTGTGATAGAAAGAAAACAAATATATATGGTTATTCAATATAAAGGTCTGAATATTCTATGCTGGATTCTAGTTAGCTATGGGTATGCATGATGTAGATTCTTGAATGGAAGCCATGAATGAAGAGATGACTGCATTGAAGAAGAACGTTACATGGGATCTGGTACCTTTTCCTAAAGGATGGAAACCCATTGGATGTAAACGTGTGTTCAAGAAGAAATTGGGTCTAGATGGTAGTGTTGAGAACTACAAGGCATAGTTGGTGGCAAAGGGGTATTCTTAGGTGGAGGGAATGACTATGGTGAAATATTCTCTCCTATAGCTAAGTTGACATACATTTGATTCTTGTTATCACTTGCAATACCTTATGACTTGGAAGTTGAGCAATTGGATGTGAAAACAATATTCCTTTACAATGATTCAGAGGAGGAAATTTACATGTCACAACTAGGTCATTTCGTTGAGAAAGGTAAATAGAACCTTGTTTTTAAGTTGAAGAAATCTTTGTATCATTTGAAATAGTCTCCTAGAATTTAGTATCAAAATTTTGATACCTATGTGTTGTCTTTTTTATTTTTGGGATCTAAATCTAACCATTGTGTGTATTATAAATCTGAAAATGGTCACATACTTATCATAGTCCTATATGTGGATGATATGTAGTTTATTGGAAATGGTAAAAGGATGATATCAAATTTGAAGTTTCAAATAGTAACATAGTTTGAAATGAAAGATCTAGGTGCAACAAGATATATTCTTGGGATTGAGATCACTAGAGATAGAGCTAGCATAAAGCTTTGAATGACCCAGAGTAAGTATGTTAACTTTGTGTCAGAGAGATTCAACATGACAAGTTGTAGACAGTTAGTTGTTCCAGTGTTACATGGGACAAAGCTTTCTATGGAGGATTGTCAAAAATCTCCTACTGAGATGGAGAACATGTCTAGTGTATCAAACGTGAATGTTGTCGACAAATTGATGTATGTTATGGTCTATACGAGGTTAGACATTACCTAAGTAGTGGGTTTCCTTATTCAGTATATGACTAGACATGGTAAGGTGCATTGGGATACGGTTAAGATAGTGTTCAGACATTTGAGGGCTACTCCCAAGTATTCTTTGTGTTTTCATGGTTATCTGGATTCAGATTGGGTGGGTGATATTGATAGGAGAAGATTCACTAGTGGATATGGTTTTACAATGTTCGATGGTGTTATTAGTTGGATGATCAAATAACAAGTTGTAGTTGCTTTGTCCACTATAGAAGCAGAGTAGATGGCAACTACTCATGCTTACTAGGAAGCCATTTGGCTTAAGAGACTATGCTTGGATGTTCCTTTTGCAATAGGCCAAATTACTATCTATTGTGATAGTCAGACTACTATTTGTTTAGTGAAGAATCCTACTTTCCATGCCATAACAAAGCATATTGATGTACAATTTTATTTTGTTCATGATATAGTGGAAGATGGAAAGGTGAAGATGGAGAAAGTTGATACTTTGGCAAATGTTGTAGATGCACTAACAAAGGCAACAAGCACTAAGAAGTTCAAATGGTCTATTGCTTCTATGGGTCTTGGGGCCTTTAGTAGATGATAGAGTTTTAACTCTTGACAGGTCTTCAATAAGTGGGATAATGCTGAGATTATAGTGCCTTAAGCTTAGAGTCCAAACATGTTTATTTTCATTATTTATTTATTTTATTGCACCCACTTTGGAAGTCCTAAAAGATTGAAGTAGTGTCATAGGTTGCTATGTTGAAAGTATGACAATTTCTTTTCTTTACTATGACAGTTACTAGTTTAGTGCACAAGGGCTTCACTTAGTGAACCTAGGTTATATCATGTGCATTCATGACATACTAAAGAATCCCCCTATTTTAAAAAAAATATTGCCCTAAACTCCTTTTTTGGCACCCCCTCCCAATACATAGGCCGAATTAAAAACCCCTAGATATTTTTACCAAATATCATATTTTTTCATGGCCCAAATTAAAACCTTGCCTATTTTCATTAGATAGGTAAACCCCCCAATATGAATGCACGTGATATAACATTGCTAGTGAAGCCCCCAAGGTTCGGTGGAAGAGTCATGGAGAGTTATTATTTGATAATTGGTATTTATGGTGGAGTTCACTTTTGACAAGTGGTGTGAGATAAGTGTTGCATATGGCAAGGTGACTGTTATGGATGAGTTATGCATTGTTGCTTTGGAAGTTGTTATGTGCAATGTGTCATGGGTTTAGCAAGTTGTTGTTTATGACACCACATAACTCTTTGGCATTGGAGTTGGTTTTGGAAACCATGGACGCTTTTTTCTTGTGTTGAGCTCTATAAATATGTGGATTCTTAGTGTATTTTGTATGATAAGTTGGATATCTTCTAAGAAGCTTTGATGTGCTAGATATTCTCTAGAAATCTCTGTTGCTTTATTTACTCCTAAAGAGCATTGGCTCTAGGCATTGTATTGTAACTTTTGGCATTGTTGATAATACAATTGACTTATTCTCAGAAGCTTTGATGTGTTAGATATTCTCTAGAACTCTTTGTTGCTTTATTTACTCTTGAAGAGCATTGGCTCTAAGCATTGTATTGTAACTTTTGACATTGTTGATAATACAATTGAGTTTAACTTTTGAAGTATGGGTTATTTCCTGAAAGGGTTTTTCCATGTATATTTGGCGTTGTGGTTTTATTTGTTTAAATATGATTCCATAAATGTTTATCTAATCTACAATATTTTAAGAGTTTGTAAGAAATTTCTACATCATCTCTTTTGTTAGATTTAACATTTAGAAGCATAATTCCACACTTTGACATCCTTTCATTGCAATTATCATGCCTCTTCATATTCTCTCTTCTCATACGGTCTCCTCATTTTTTTTTCACACTACGCAACCCACTATCTTCATTTGTCTAAGCCAATATCTTCCCACTCTATTACTCTGATTGGTGCCTTCTACTACACAACTATCTTTTTATTCCTACACATCCCTTAGTCGATGCCCACTTTCTATTAGTAGCAACCCACATGCCTACGTAGTCGATGCCCACTTTCTATTAGTAGCAACCCACATGCCTACGCAACCACCGAATCTTCTGATCACGATCTTTAATTTTTCAAAAAAATCAATAACATGAAGACTATTGATCCATACTATACAGTTTTGGAGCCAGTTTAACCGCCGCCGTAATCTTCTAACCTGCGTAGCCACCACACATTTATGAACTTACATCATTTATATCCTCATTCGATCTTTTAGGAAGATTGATGCCTTCGTTGCTTCACATTCTATTTGTCCCTTCACATACTCGTCAAATTCACTATTTTTCTCCTACTCTGTCGGTATATCTTCCTTAATTTCATAAAGCACTTTCTAAATAAACTGCGCCTCATATTCAATCGATGGATTTCTTGTCAGTTATCAGTTATATTGCATCTTTACACTCATCATTTTCTCTTATATTCAGGGGATGCTCATCTATTTTATGCACCCCTTTTAATTCAACTCCATCTGCATTCAATTGAATGTCCTATGGACACATGCTGCACTCATTGCTAATCAAACTCAACTCAACGGTTTTCTTGTTTTTAATGCCTCTTCAATTTGGTCAAAGATACCAGTTCGAGCCTTCTGTATATTTATTCATGTCGATGAAGGCACTTCACACATATTGATTTCATTATGCATTGAAGGAAAACACAATTTGTTAAAGACATCTACAGGCCCGCGAGGATTCTAGTAAGATTGTGGGAGGTGGGTTTTTTCCTGTCAAATGGATTTGCTTGATAGTGTCTAATGCCTTCCACAAATTCATTTTGTGCATATCTGGTGATCATAGCTGTCCACGAGACTTATTTCTTTGGGGCATTCTGTTAAACAGCGGATGTGCCCTGCCTATGCTTCCGTATTTTGCATACATGTATATGAGGCAACCACAACTACAACATCTGATAAAACTATTTATGCATGGATGTCCATGCCCTGTTCAAAAGCTCAGGTTGCAATTCGATGGAGAGATGCTAGACAAACCAAAATTGTAGCAAACAAACTATAATCAAATTGTTTTTAGTGGTGTTGATTGCAGATACGCCCTAGTGCTCCTGCACCAAATGAGGATACAACCGATTCTTCAAGTACATCTATAAGTGAAGAGGAGTATACGAGTTTTCATGAGAGCGTTGAAATTGAAGGACATGCTAATTTAGAGTTTGTTAAATTAGTGGCTATTGATAAGTCATATGAAGGTATGGATATTTTTGATGATTCATTGATTAAGTATAATGTTGTCTTACCATATATTCGAAGCATTTGTACTGCAACATTCAGCAAGGTAATCGAGTCTGGAAGTACAAATGAAGACAATTGAGAAATTTAGTTATGTGAAGGGCCAAATTCCTTACCTAATTTTGATCAAAGACATGTAGTGAATTACAAGTTTTAAAGAACCAATTATTGGTCATTGAAGAAAAGGTTGCTCAACCCTTAACATGTATGGATATCACACACAATTCATTTTCCTTTGAAAGGATCAAGTTGAAGAGAGACAAAAAGGCTTAAAGGTTGGAGATACTATATCAAATCTATAAATTATCAAAGGTGCTTTATAAATAATAAAATTAGATTACTTGTATTTTCTTTCAATCAAAGATCATGTCATTAAGTTCGTAAAAAAGACTTTTAGCAAATTCATAAAAATGGCAAAATAATTTGATGAGTTTAATCTTGAGTTAATTTTAGCTCATTATTCTCTCCACAAGTAGAAAATCAATCACTTATTATATTCACATCGAAGGAACAAGAATGTGATACTAGGACTATGGAGGTCAAACAAAGAATTGAAGGAATTAATGAGTTCCAAAAGGATGGTGATTTTGGAGCCAAGTTGCCTTTCGGGACATGAAGATGGATTTGGGAGTAATGAAGAATTGCTTATTGATTGTAGCAACCCTAATATCACAAGATTCAACATGATGATAACACTTGGGAAAAACATCAAGAATACAATTTCAAATTGGTCTTGATAAGAACATTTATATAATAATTAATATTCTATTATTGATGCAAAATTATATTTTAATAATCCGATTTGTGAGACATCTCCTGATTTGAGAAACACATGCGATGAGAATGGTAGGATATGGGATCCAAATGATTGTTCAAGATACCCAATGGGGCAAGTATGTGAATTTCATATTGGTGGCATTGTGAGGTTTGCTCAAATTTTTGCTTTCATCCCTCATGCACATAATTTGGGATGTTTCGCAAAACATATAAAACTAAGATATATAAGAGATTACATAGCACACTCTCCAAAATGAGGTGCTTCCTTATAGAAAATAATACTCCAAATCTTGCAGATGACTTAGCTTGTTTTTGTGAGATGGATTTTATGCTAGAGGCTACAAGAAAAGAAAATAGAGACTTGACACATTTAGTTTGTCTTTGAGATCCTTGGGAAATTCTTAAAACAATTTCACATAAGCCATAGGTAAACCCTTGCCTTTGTAGTAATAAATAAAAAAGTATTATCATAAATTTAACATGTGAGGGAAAAGTGGACAATAATATGTCATATATCAATCTTCCCATCTCATTCAAATGATGTAAGTCGTGGATAATTTTTTTTTGACATAAATTAAATTTTATTTCTTCACAATCTAGAATAATCTATTCACAATACATATTGAAATTTAATAGAGAAACCTACTGAGAATACATATGTTTGTTTGCAACTCATATTTGCCTTTCCCTCCTCTACATCTTGCCCCTTGTGATGTTGGGATCAATCTTTATAGGTTCACCACAATGTCTTGATAATAGACTTCGAGAGATACTAAAGAAACCTACCAAGAAGAATTGTGCTTGTCTAAAATTTGTGTTCAAGGCTTTAACTCCTTCGTAACTTGTCCCTCATGAAGTTGGCGAGCATTAGAGCCATCACTTCTTGGATTCAAATAAATGATGACTATGTGTATTGCTAATGATAATGGTAGCAAATTGATGAAAAAGGGTCCATAATTAATATTTTATCCTAATGAAAAACAACAAGATAGAATCATTAAAATTAGTAGTTGTTGTGAGTCCTACAAGGATAATTGACATTGGGGAAAGCACCTAGTAGTTGCTCACCCTATAACTTTGTGCACCTTAAGCTCCTAAATGGTGCGTTGAATTTTGAGGATTTTTTTAAGTTTCTTTGTATGTGCCTTAAGAGTTTAAAGCTATTGTTTGATCTTTTAGGTAGTTACGATGAATGCAAGAAGATTCATTATGTGCACAAAGGTCAAAAAATGGTTATTTAGAAGTAATGTCCTATACCTATTCATAGACATCCCAATACTTTTGTGCTATAACTACAAAAAAATAAATTGTACAATTGATCTATTACATATTCCTTTAATAATTATTTTTACCAATACTTTTATACAAATCCTAGAGTTTTATGATTACCAATAATGCACAACTCTTCTAATTAAACATTTAAATTTTAACTATTGAGTGTATAAATGAATAGATACATGTAAATATTTTAATGAACTTTTAAATAACAGAATAATAAAAAAATTAGGTGTACTAATCCTATAACTATCCAGCCCACAAAATGATTTAATCCCTCTTTATTAAAAGTACTTTAGTATGAAACATAACAAGCATTTGTCGTGCTCAAGTATGAAACATAACAGCCATTCTGTGGGCTGGATAGACACGGCCGCTCATAATTAATATTCACAGTTGTTTTTACGAATTGAGCAAAGCTGAATTCATTTTTACGTTTTGAAGTGAAGTAATTGTCGGCTGAAGTATGTATCAACTTTACGTTATCCGAAGTCCGTTCCATTTTCCCTGGGTCGTAACAGGAGCAAAATTTCAACATATGCAGATGTGATATGCAGCATAAAAAATAAAAGGCTGATCAGCTCGCTACATGAAACGAGAAAATGACCAGAGTTCCCCTCAAGCGCTTCCTTTCCATCGGTGAGCACTCCATAATACTAAATGCGGGACCTTTTGCTAGTATTTGGTTCAATTCATTTTAACATTCTTAGTAATAATCACTTGAAAGTTACATAAATAGTTTAGCTAAAATCAAGCTAATGCTTTAGCCAATACATTTATTCACTGCCACAAGTAGGCCAGTTAGGGTTTTACGTGGGTTACTTAGGGTTTAAATAAGGTAAAGTGGGTGACTAGGATTTTATGCATAATAATTGGGGTTTCTGGGTGGGTCAATTGGGATATTCTGTGGGTCATTCAGGGTTTTTAGGTGGATTTGTTTCTTCTGCATTTATGTCACCAAAACTCACATGCGAATTCTATTTATGACTGAAAAACCCTCATGCATATTCAATTAATGTCCCAAATATCCTCATGTATATTGAATTTCTGCCTGATGTTGCATGAACTCAATCCAGGTGGCTGTACATATGTTTTAAAAATTTTATATGTTTTTTTATTTTTTATTTTTAGCAAGAGGAATTGAGTTAGCTCTTTATAGGGCGAGCCTCCACTCTAACCTCTTTAACAATGTGCAATGATCCTCATCAACACTATGGGCAAATTAGGAGTTGAACTTATAACCTAGGCTACCTAAAGTGGTAGCTGAGACCGAGTAAGCTGACCCCAAGGTCCAAAAAGTTCCATATGCTTAACTATGACACAATGTGCTTATTGATGCCAAGCATGGTAGCACAAAAACTTTCCAAATTGAATTTTTTTTTGAAATATTGTCATTTTTTTCTTTAGAACTTAATTTTTATGGAGAGAGCGGATCAACACTTCACCATTTTCTATATAATCTTAAATTTTAATTTAATAGTCTTACACGCTTCTTGGTTTTTTAGGCATTATATAAGATATTTAACTTTCCTTTATTGGCGGGTAGGTCAACATTTATCCTCTCTCTTGAACCTCATTCTATAATTTTTTACTATCCCAAATTGAGAATACTTTATGAGGGAAGTTCGGGGCATTGGGACATTTGCTGGATTTTTTTTAATATGTATTTCTTTTTTGTTTTTGTCCAAATATTTAACTTTGTTGTTTTCATATTATTTATTGAATCTTTCAATTATTATGTTATTTGTGGATGCGGCCAGCTTGGGATGCATTTTTATGTATTGTACTTGAGCCAGATTTGAAGGTAACTGATTACAGGACATGAAATTGTTAGTGTTAGTGTAGAAATGCTTTCTTGGTGAGTTTGTTCGAATTATTAATACTTGTGGCATTCCATTATATCTGAAAATTGAAATATTGCTTGCATCAGTTATGAGCCTACATGCGTAACTTGGAATTATTATTATATTAGCGTTAGAGCTTTAATGGGATGGGGATTCCATCCAAGCAGTCAATTGAATCACTTTTGTATCCATTTTATCTAATCATATGTTTTTTCAGCATCTTTTGGGACACCCACATGGTGTGTTTATTTTTAGCTTGTGGAATTTTGTGTTTGTTTGGTTATAGACCCTTTGCAATAATTTACATGGTATTAGAGCTTAGGGACAAAAATTCTCGAAGTTTTGGTCATTTGTTTTTGGTCATGTGTTACCAGTAGGGTATGTGGAGAGGTGGCAATATCTCAATGCTTGTCGGCTAGTAACGACATATTTTGATCTCAAATCTACATTGGTTGTACAGTTTGAGAAAAGTAGAACTTGTTTGAAGAGAATTGGTTTTGCATGGATTCCCTTTTGCAAGAACTTTTCTGTATAGGAGATCTGAATTTTCTAAAGGCTTCTTGTTTAGGTGTGGTGTGGCTCAAACTTGACTCCACATTTGGATTCCTTGTAAAAAACTAGTAGGGTTCCATTTGTTTTTGCCTCAAATTTGCCTAGAAAGAATTTCCAAATTTAGCATCTCCAAGCTAGCAGTTGGTCACATGGTTAGAAATGCATGAGTAGGGGAAAAAGAGGAGAGTGGGGGGCTGTAATGTTGATCAGTGCAAATGAGTGGAGCACGTTAGTGTGTATGATTTAACAAAAAATTGCGACTGCTAGAAGTTGGTGTAATTGTGGGTATAGATTAGTTGGTCATGTTATTTGCATGAAGGTGCTGGCTTCTAAGAGATTTGGGGTTTGATATGTTGGATATTGTTGGTCATTGCTGCTGCTAGGATATGTTGTTGTCATTGATGTCAACATATTCCTGTGATTTGCTCCGGTGATTGCAGATTAGGAAGATCTTATGATCCGGTTTTGCAGTTTTTTGCTGATCACTGTTTTGCAGAGTTTATTATTTCCTCGGGTATATTCCGGTTTGATCAGATCTTGTGCCAAGATTTTGGGATATTGTTTGGGATGGTCTTGTGTATCTTCATTTTTGATGGATCGGGATTTGGTACTCGACAAGTTATCTTTCTTCTTAACAGTTGATGATTGGTTGTGTTTTTTAGTTTCAGACGTTGACAGATGAAGATTTGATAAGTGGTGTTGGTGCAACTGTTTCTGATGATTCTAATGTGCTTGTTGGTATTTCCTAGTCGTGTCCTATTTGTTTTGGTAATCCGCATTGATCGTTGTGCAAGTTTTTGGTGGTTTCTATGAATTGGTGATGATTTTCGTGTTATGCAGTTTTTTTGGTGGTATAGCGTGTTGCGGTTGATCTTGGCGTGATTTCCGGTGGAATTAAGCATTTGAGAATTTGAATTTGGTCCATGCTATGTCATGTAAATCATTATATTGGTCTGGTGGTCGATCTTTGTATCGTGTGATGTAATTTTGTATTTGTGAGTTGAGGGTTTAGCCG
This sequence comes from Cryptomeria japonica, assembly GCF_030272615.1. Taxonomy (NCBI): domain Eukaryota; kingdom Viridiplantae; phylum Streptophyta; class Pinopsida; order Cupressales; family Cupressaceae; genus Cryptomeria; species Cryptomeria japonica. Next base: position 578,896,413 of record NC_081412.1, read on the forward strand.
ACCTTGTTATCAAGGTTGATGATTTGTATATATAGGTTGTTAATGTTAGAATAAGAAAGGTAAGACACAACAATCTGAAACTTAGAAAATCTCACAAGAGCAAGATACACATAATTTTATCCTGGGAAAACCCTCCACCTGAGGGTGAAAAACCCAACCACACCAAAAATCAACCTTTATTAAAGGCACAAATCTGATACAAAGCTTCACAAGCTTAATCACTTGACAATTAACAGAATAAGTCGATAATGTCTCAGACAACTGATAGCTACTACAATATGGCTTGAACATAGGCTTTTTATATATGTCGACCCCTTAAACTTCACGCATCCCCCAAAATACAATCCGTGACAACCGTGTGATGACAAAGCAAGCTCGAATATGAATATAGTGAAGGTAGATGAAGAGCCAACACTTCACACGCCCAATGTCCAAAGCGGCAATTACATTGAATTACGTTTCGTAAACTGCCACTAACAGGAGCAGCAAATACGTTGACACCGTTGCACTTCTTATCAGATGTAATATGATAAGACGCTTCCACCAAGTGCGAAATTCCCATGAAGCCAAAGGCAATATGCGATGGTTAGTGACAGGTAACAAGAAACCGGAAACACTTCTAGCTAAGAAGGAACTCATAAATGCAGAGATCAAAATCTTCGAACAGAGACGAATTGATAAAAGTAAGGCACGATATCAACAAAATGGTTGTGGATTTAGTGACCAACTGGAAGTAACTTGGAGTAGGTCGGAGCTTTGACCATGCATTGACAGTGACCACAAAGTGGTCGGGGTTTTCAAGACTAAGTGAAGTGATACATCAACAAATCGAACCTTTTGCCATGAAGTGGAAGTCAATCCATGCAGGTCGGAGTTTTTAAGATCCAACCTGAAGTCATCATTCAGCATGAATATAACCTGCTCACTCAGCATTTCAATGTGTTTTCCACTCACTCTTAGCAACTTCACCAAGTATAAGACAACAATAACTTCAAAACCTTAAGCATTCACCTCAATCAACATCCAACCTCACCAAAATAAGGACATATTGAGTCTGATCGGACTTATGACAAGCAACTGGAAGTACTAGTTGGTCAGGGATTTTGTCACCAAGTGGAAGTGCTTGTAAGATGGTTGGAGTTTCCAAGGGTCACTGACAGTAAGGATGAGGCAAGGTGGGGATTTAGGAGGGGTCATTGATAGTAACCTCACTTGTTCAATTTTATTGCAACACTCACTTTATCCACTCTTAAGGGCTCTCCATTCACCTCATGAAAGTCACCTCATCTCTACAAGGCTTCTTCGTCATTTCTAATGCCACGACTACTCTCTCATCAAGCATTCCACTTTTTTTGATAGTTCTCCACTTCTTAGACTCAACACTTCTGTCACTAATCTTTGAAGGCACTTAATGATGATGATCAAATGAAATGATCATCATAAATCGTTCACTACCAAGGCCTTGAAAGCTAAATTGACCTGATTCCAACTTAAAGAGAGAGACATGACTTGATCACTTCTTGACAACCTGAGGCATTGCACCTCCTCAAGTAAAAGGTTAATAGCTAAAGACACTACCAGATGATTAAGCTAAGAGAACTAACCTAGAAAGCGGAAAAAACTGGGGGCCCACATTTGCAATGGGGTGATGTGTGGAAATGTCACAATAGGCTCATGTCCATGAGTTTTTCAATGCTACTACCATGCATTGTTATATTTGAAGTTGTCATTCACATAGCATCTTCAAGTGGATGATCTTTCCACTTGACCAAGTATTGAAGATACTCTTTGTTTTTGGTCTTCTTCACTACCTTTTTGTCTAGGATTGATGCAATCTCCTTTGGTTTTGTTTTAGGTAGTCAATGGTCCCAATTTACAATCTGATCATCATTAGGTTCATGTGCATTTATTAAATCCTCTCCCCTTTGAAAGGATACAAATTTGAAATGTTGAATATAGGAGAAATTCCAATGTCATCTGGAAGCTCTATTTCATAGACATTTGAGGAAAATTTCCTTAAGATTTTAAAAGGCCCAATCTTTTTCAATTTCAACTTGTTGTATTCAAGAAATCTTTCTTTTCTTAAATGTACAAGAACTTGTTGTGACGTTTTCACACATTGCCCCATTGCAAATGGGGACCCCACTTTTTCTTGCTTTCTAGCTTAGTGTTTTAGGTTTAGTTGGTCTAGCTTGGAAATAGTCGTAGTCTTTAGCCTTTGCCCGCGAGAGGGTTTTGACTTGTCAGTCCGAGATAGGGTGAGTCTTAAGAGTGCAAAGCTCGTCCTTAGGGTATGATCAAGTAGTCATGTTTCGAGCTTGAGATCCATGATCAAGTGTCAAGATTGAGGATTGATGATGGAATTGCAAATATTGTCAAAAGTTGTCAATATTGACAAGTGTTGCAAAATCTTGTCAAGATTGCAAAATTGTCAATTCTGTCAAAAGTTGTTGTCAAAATTGTTAAAAATGCAAGATGTTGTAATATGTTGTGAATATGAATTGAAGGAGTAAGAGGTGTTTTGATCATTTTGGGGTGGAATTGCAAGGTTCCCTTGCAATTTCGCCCAATCCTACATTTAGCCTTCACACTAAACACTTTCAGCTTGCAACCTTGCAATCTATTTGCAACCACCTCAAAATTCTGACCTAGGTTTCTTTACATGGCTATGAGGGATTTCCACTCTTGTCTTTGGGTTTCATTCACCTTGTTCTTGATCGATGCACACATATGAAGGAATCCCGCCCTTGATGTTTTATACATGAGCATTGTCTAACTCCGCTCTTGCAATCAATTGATGGAGTCTGGCTATTTCCACCCTTTGTTTTGTGCATTGGGTATGTCAAATTCTGCCTTGCTTCATGATGTCTATACATGACATAAGTGCAAATTCACCCTATGTTTATGCATGAAGAGCACTCAACTCCGACCTTGTAATGCATGCAATCTCCAAAATGTTGACCTTAGAGGTTCATACACAAGTACTTGCAAAGTCCAACCTTCTAATGCAAGGGTAAACTAAAAATCCTTCCTTAATGCATACAGGATGAGAAATTCTGCCCAAGAGGAGAAAAAATGAGGTAAGGCAAGAATCAACCCCTCATAGCATGTACAAATTTGTGCAGGACCAAGGGGGGTAGATCTATGCACAAAGTTGTGCAAGTCAACATGCTAAGTGCGCTTTATACAAAGTAGTGCAAGCACACATCTCCTATGTGCCCAGCACAATGCAGGTATAGGTCAAAACCGCTCCTCATTTGTGCAGACTAACACCTCAATCTTTCCCTTGCACAATCTTGTGCATACACAAGTATGATTTGCACCTAAGGGTTTTGTGCAATGGGATTTCTTGAATGCGCCCTGCAAAACATGAGTAATCAGACCTAAATCCTAAAATCTGACCTAATCCTAATTCACTGGGCAGAGCAGAATTAAATTAGGATGTGTGTGAATTGAGTGAAGTAAGGAATGGGGCTTCAATCTTTTATTTATACCTCTCAAGCAATAAAGGTTCATGTATGAAGACAGCCAACCTGATTAGAAAGGAATATAGGCTGACTTGAAGGATAAAAACAAATAAAATGCAAAATGATAATAGAAATAGGTCTGCCCCAAGCAAGAAGGCATCCAAGTAAATTCGCCCCTTAATGAAAACATACAAGCAAACAAGTCGGCCTTAGGAGGGAATCAAACAATTAAGTTAAATGCATATAGCGGACCTCACTAAAGGGTGTGAGCATGGGGTATAAGTATACATTCAGATCCTCCATTTCAACTTCAGTCTGCAATTCTGTAGTATCCCACCCCTGTTTGCAATAATAATTTTTTTCTTTCACCCAATCAGCTTATCAGGTATTTTGTCAAACAGTTGGCTGACAAACTAATTCATTCACCTTAGTTCTTCTTTTTGTTGACAAAGTATTTTTCCAACATTTGTATTCTTGAGGGGGTAATATGTAAACTGTTTACTGAGAATTCAGATCATTATTTAAGTGTTTAAATCTTGACTTCAAATAGATAATGCTCAGATATTTAATATATGTACTGACAATACATTCCAATACTTGAAAAATAACAGATAAATGTATTGCTGTTCTGATAACAAATTCACACCAGCAGTTCAGAATAACAGACTCATACATAGCATGAGATTTCACAAACTTCACTAACCTACTTTAGATTAATACAGAATACAGCAATAACCCAATACAACCTTTTGACCTTGTTTGCAGTGGATGATCTTTGTTTTTTTGCTGCTAAATAATCAGTCTCCCAACCATCCCAGTGATGGACAACACTCAGCAATATTAGTGCTTAGAGTTCTATTCCCTTCCAAACTATAACCAGCAAGATTCTCCACTTCAGTTAACCTCCAGCTAAGAACTTTGTCAACAAATAGGCACTTCCAGGTATGGTTGTATGACTGAAATTAACCCAGCAAGCTCAATAATGCCCAAAACGCAAAGATTAAGGTGCCTAATAGGTCTGAAACCAATCTCTTGGCTTCCCCTTATTTCTCAATGCCACCATTGTAATGTCCCCTACCTGATCTATTTCAATATAATAAAATTGATTGATATTATTCAATTAGTTATTATCAAGTGCTTATATATTTTCCTCATTAGATGATTAATTTCATTATTCATAGTTCTTAATATAGGTATCAGACCTTGCTACTACTTCAGTTTTAAGGGAGAAGGGTTTACGCATGTTACCAAAGCGCTTAGAGACCAACTACAATAGGTTCCCTCAAAGTTTACAGATCCAAGCCCTTACCTATCTTGGGTCTATACCCTCAAGGCTTATGGGTCGCTGATCCCCACCCTATCTTGGGACTTAACCTATTGCTTGGATTTAGACTGTCCCTCTTTGGAACATCTCATTCCCATCTTCTTAAATACAGACAGTAATAACACGATTTAGACTATAAGTATAAATATTTCTTATGTATTATGAATATATATATGAAATTACGTATGACTGTCATACATATTGCAGTCTATATTAATATTACTATCAATTCCGCATAAGAACATTATTGGGCTTCATATATTAAGCATACTTATTAAATACATCCCATGCATACCACCAAAAACAAGGATGTTACTGCTTGTAACTTAATAACAGTTCTGATCTGATCTGATCTGATCCATGGTGATTTTATTGGATGCTTTGATTCCTTTACTTTATATCTTTCAATGCGAGGGAGAGGTCACACCTCTTCATCATGCATGCCCTTTGGCAAGAGACACACCCTTTCACCATTAGCACCTTTTGAAAGAGTGCAACTCTTCATTATTTCTGCCCTTTGAAAGGGACATAACCTTTCATAATCAGATCTGCACTTCTTATTTAAATCAGATTTGCACTTCTCATTTTTCAAATTCTCCCCCCCTCAAATGAGTTTCTCTTCTCCCTTTTATATCTCACGTTAGAGGAAGTCACAACTTATCATTTTATGCCTTTTGACCTTTCATTAACTTTAATCAAATTTTAATTATATTTAATTATATTCTTTTATATTTTAATTTTAATTTTTATATTTATTCTTTTGTATTTTAATTTTATTATTATTTATTATTAAATTATATTTCAAAGTAGGGACATTACAACCATACATTAGCCATGAGGTATGCAAGTACGGCTAACTGTAGCAGCGGTACGGATCACCATAGTATGCTTCAAAAATTCTGCAAAGTCTTCACAAATTTTATGCCCAAACCTCCTGTTAAAACAGGAAAATCCTCCAGATCTGAATTCATATAAGCACAGTTGCAACCTCTGATTGAAGCTGCCTGCAAAGATGTCCTTGGGTGATCTTTCACACCTGTAGACACAAATCCCTGAAAGTTTTCGTTCTCAAAGACTGAAATTCTGCTGAAGTCCTTGCTCTCCACAAGGCACCAAAGTTACCCATTTTCCAATACTCATGAATAAATAATCAAAGCCTTCTAAGTCTTTTTATTCTTCCCCAAAAAGCCACGCTAGTTTTAGGATTGCAAACATATTTTGTTAATAAAATATTCCCACTTTAATGATTAATCATCTATTCTTCAAATGTGGCATTACTTTTTACGGCTCCCTTTTATTTTTAATTTAGCCTTTTAAAAACAACCTTATATCTCCCCTACAATGGCGTGATCCTTGGTGGCCCCCTTCATTAAGCCATTTTATTAAATTAATATAAAGTAACTAATAAAAGGACTTATTTTATTTATTTAAAACATTAAATTTTAAAACTTTAATATTTTGTTTTTTTATTCCTGAAATCATCATCACCCAACCTCTCCAACTGAAAATTGATACGACATCGAGTTCCTGGGTGATGTCTAAATATAGTAGGCCAACTGCTAGTGTTTTCCTAAAAAATAGGAAACTGTCTTTGATCATCCACAATGGTTCATGAAGCAAAGCAGACCATCTCCTAGCCTCCTAAAAAATAGGGACCCTCCTAAAAAATAGGAGATTGTCTCCAAACATTTGAAATGGGTTATAATGTCCCTTGCACAGCTCCACAGGCTCTAGGAGGTCAATAGGCGAACTGCCAGTCTCCTAAAAAATAGGGGACCTTCCTAAAAAATAGGAGATTGATTTTGAGCTTCTGAAACACCACGCTAACCTTCCTGAAGTGCCACAAGCCCCTTGAATGGGCTTCCTATCCACTGTACTGACCTACTGGAACCTTGATAGTAGGCGAACCCTACTATAAATACTGACGTAGGAAATGGGGACATTACAAATTCATTCAAGGCAAAGCTAAGGAGCAAATACCAAATTCAAGTTACAGGCCTGAAAAGCGAATTTCATCATCAATTTGCAAGAGTTTTGAATGATAGGGTTAGTAAGAGGATTGATGTTATTGATTCAATACTGATTTTTTCTGCATGCTTGGCATACGGAAAGAAAGAAGGCAGATTAGGACCTGAAAAAGAGGGTGGATTAGACCATTACTATGCACTTACTGACCTGATTGAAGGAGACTCACCACCCAGGGTAGAGCTGGATTGGAACAATCAATATTACTTCATCAAGAGAAAGAGGAAGGACAACAATGCAACGTCAAGGAGAAGACTTCTTGATAAATTCAACATTGCAAGTGGAAAATTGAACATATCATGAACGCAATTGCACTACACCTTTGCAATTCCACCCATCAACTTGTAAATTTCCTCCTCACCTAAAGGATGCACTCAATAATGTGCAAAGTGAAGAACGAATTCAAGGCAACATAAGGACTTAAATGGAATCAAGGTCAAGTCATTCAAGATATCAAAGAAGAAAATTGCCTAAGTGTGGGCACAATTGCAAGACCCCTTTGCAATCCCGTCCAAGGAAGTGCATCATACCAAGGAGGGCACATTTACACATAAGACTTGCAAACCCACCCAAGGAGGGTGCTAATTCACCATCATCATGCAATTTCCATATGAGGAGATCACAATTGTATAAGGGCTTTTGCAATTCCGCCCTAGTTAAAGAACTAGTGATTAAAAATGTATATGCTGAGGCATGCAAGATGAATGTTAAGATTCTAGGACAAGGATGAGCATCAAGACTTCTAGGCAAGGAGGAGGACAACATATACACCTCACAATTTCAACATTGTGAAGGATGATATTACACCAATCTTGAATATCCTTTGGAAATTCAAGAATCGAGGTCAGTATAACAAGGGGATCCCGGTCAAATACATCATGCACAAGAAGATTAAGCATAGGCATCATGAGGTTAGGATCAAACATCATCAAGGTGAATTCCCAAGTTAGGAGATGAAATTGTGCAAGATGATTAAGCCCGATAGTTTCAAAAGAGTTAAACAAAGCTAGAAGATGATGCAATTTGGGAATATGAACCATCACAATCAATCAAGCAATTGGAAATGTTGAGTATCAAGAGATATCGCTCGAAACACAAAGACTTCTTTGTGATGTTCTACAAAGGGCAAGCTGAGGTGGCGCTTGATCATCATCAACTTGTCAAATAATTCAAAGTCAAGGGGTCCAAGTTAAATTAACCTAACTCATCTTACGAGGAGGATAACTACTCGTGGAAGGCACAAAGTTCAATATACCTAACCTCATTTCTTATTGGACCGAATTCAAGGAAGGACATGTGTCCTAAATGATGTAATTTTCTCATTGGTCAAAGGGAGTTAGTTATAACTAACCCTAATTAGGGTTTCATCATGTAATCTCGGCCATTGATCTTGAATCAAGCAGAGCTATTCATAATTTCATTGTATATAGGGATGTCTGTATAAGGCATTACCCTCTCATTTGTAATGGTTAAGAGTTGGAGATTAAAGTTATCAAGGAGTAGGAGGAGAAGACAAAGATTGCTGCCAAGGCTTGATGGGATAAACATATTATTTTCATTGAAGATATGGTGAATTTTGTGTGTTATTTCAACATGTTGCATGGTTTCTACTTCTCAAAGTATTAATATTTGTTGATTAGTTGAATGGGACATTTTATTGTTGATGAATGGTGAAGCCTAATGTTCATACCACTTGGAATATGTTGATTGCAAATTGTAGTGCATGGTTAGATTGAATTTAATTGAAAGCTTAACTTCAATTTCTCTATGCTCATTGTTCATGGTGTTGATGCACATAAGTGATATGGAAATCATCCGTTTATCCTTAGGAGATTGTGCCTTCTTTGTGTATTTGTTTCCTCATGGTGAAGCAAAGCTTGGTTTGGTTTCATCAAGTCAGCAATCATTTCTTGCATTGTTAGGTGTTAGCTTAGATTTCCTTAACCTTTCATCTTTTGTCTTTTATTTTCCAAGTGAGCTTAAGTGTTCCACGTTCTAGCAAAATGTAAGTCCCTTTGTGATTACCGGCATTATCACATCAAAACGCTAAGTTTATCCAGAATATAAAGTCGATTGTTCGCATTGTAAACCTTGGAGTTGCCTTATTTGATCACATTATTCAACTTATAAAGTTTTTTTGTTCAAGAGAGGATAGAATACTTGGTATTTTAGTCTATGTTCAAAGTGCATAAAAAACACATTAACAAAACCAAATCTCCATCTTCAAAATTTACCTCTTTCCTCCCCAAATCTGCTCTTTTGTTCTAGTTGTGTTTTTTTGAAGCTATTGTTTGACTTTCTTATGCAAAATTTGCATAGTTATTGCAAACTCTTCTCCATCAGCACTTCTCATCTCTTGCTTACCCAAGTTTCTCAACTCATAAACACCTCTTTGATGCATGTCACACAATTTGATATGGACTAAAACCTGTACTTCTGTTTGGTGAGTCGTTTTAGGAAAATTCTGCTTGACCAAGTTCTTGATTCCACTATTTGGGATGTTCACTTACTAGGCTTCTATTTACCACCTCATTTTGCCCATTTGTTTGGGGGTGGTAAGCTGAACTAAACTAAGAATTGTTCCCAACTTCTTCCAAAGAGTCCTCCAAAAATAGCCAACAAACTTAGCACTACGTCAATCCAACTAGGAAAAGTCTTTGAGCAAGCTTTAAAAGAAGAAATTATGTTTTAATTGTAGAGAACCATGGAAGCCGGGTCATCGATGCTCCCAAAAGGGACAAGTTGGCCACACAGAACTAATAATGGATGATGAATCTGAGGAGGGAGAATTTACACTTGAAAAGAAGAGGAAACAAGATGAAGAAGAGTTTGCAAGTGGTACATTGGCCACACATTTTGGGGCACCCAAGTAACACTTTCAGGGGCACCCAAGTATCGCCCCTTAGAATTCGTAGTGTTTTGCAAGGACAAAAGGTGATTGTCTTAGTGGATAGTGGTGCTATACATAACTTAATTGATGAAGGTTTAGTAATGAGGATGAAATTAAAAGCTGAAAACTCTTAAGCTTTCAAGTTAGTCATGGTGGATGGATTTGCTACCCTTTGCACACAAAGAATCTAGCAATTAAGTATTACCTTGGGGAGATGCCAAATAAGTGAAAATTTCTATGTAGTAAACATGGGTGGTATAGATGTGGTTTTGGGCATTCAATGGTTGCATTCTTTAGGTAGATATTATCAAGATTTTCAAAAGATGGAACTTGGCTTTCAACACAATGGCTAGGAAGTAATTCTACAAGGTCTATTAGATGGATCTCCAAGGGTTGTGTCATCAAAAACGATGGAAAGATGTAATATCCCCACTTTGAAATAGAATTTAATAATAAATGATAATAATATCCCCACTTTGAAATAGAATTTAATAATAAATTATAATAATATCCCCACTTTGAAATAGAATTTAATAATAAATGATAATAATAAAATTAAAATATAAAATGATATAATTAAATATGATTAATTAAAAATTAATTAAGTTAATGAAAAGTCAAAAGACATGAAAGGAAAAGTTGTGTCTCCCTCAACAATGATATATAAAAGGGAGAAGAAAACCTCATTTGAGGGGGGGATAATTTGGTAAGGAGAAGTGCAGATCTGATTTAAATAATAAGTGCAGATTTGATTATGAAAGGTTGTGTCCCTTTCAAATGGTAGAAATAATGAAGAGTTGCACTCTTTCAAAGGGTGATAATGGTGAAAGGGTGTGTCTCTTGCCAAAGGGCATACATGATGAAGAGGTGTGACCTCTCCCTCAAATTGAGAGATATAAAGGAAAGGAAATAAGGGAAAATCAGGGGAGGATAAGGGGTCTGCTGCGTGGAAAGGGGAAGAGGTCAGGTAAGTAATGAATGAACACTTCATGTTATATATTAACAAATATAAATAATGAACATTTAATTATATACGTTAATAAATATAATTAATACTTATTTAATGTATATGTTAACAAATACAAGTAATTAATATTATATATATATATATATATATATATATATTAATGAATGGATAATTTAATATATATGTTAATAAATATAATCAATGTATATTTAATATATGTTAATCGATATTTTTATATTAATGAATGATTTTTAGGAATATGTGTAAACATATGTTAAATGGATATGTGAAAATATATGTTAATGAATACATAGTAATGAACAATTAGGAATATACGTAATAAATAAATGTGAATATTGGTTAATGAACATTTTTATGAAAATATGTTAGGGAATACATGTTAAATCAGGAAAATGTAAATGTGAATTATAGAATGGAAAATAGTAATCAAATGCAAAAATGTATTATAAATGTGATTATATGATGGAGGCTATAGGGAGGAAACTCACTTAGTCTAAGGGAGGGATTATGATAATCCCTAGGGCAGTATATATACTGAAAACTGATATGCATATGTATGGCTTGGTTGATTAAACTCAACCAAGAAGAGACGGATCTGGCCGGTCCCCTTTGAGGACTTGGATGATGAAGGCATCACCCAAGGCAAGGAATAGACAAGGGTCTTCCTTGGATGGCTTGGGTGTAAGAGGTTACACCCAGGATAGGATTCGAACTCATCTTCGATTTCCTGGAGGGCTTGGAACCAAGGGGTTCCAAGAGGGCGAGCTTCACGACCACCTAAGGACATTTTGGAACCAAGGGATTCCAAGAGGGCGAGCTTCACGACCGCCTAAGGACATCTTGGAACCAAGGGGTTCCAAGAGGGTGAGCTTCACGGCCGCCTAAGGACATACTTTCGTATGGCATTCGTATCGTTTTTATTAGATGAAAATTATGATTATGTTAATTTAGTATTAAAGATAGATTGCAAATTAAAAAATGGCTTATATATATATGTTGTATTCTAACAATTTGTTTTGCAGGACAATGATCTCTAACTAGTAGGGACATTACAAAAGAGCTTTTAGATGTGGGCAAGTAGAGTGGGTGGCACAATGTATGATACTTAATAGATCTTCATGCAAAGGAGGGGAGACTACACGATGATATTCAATCTATCTTAGACAAGCATAATGTACTTTTTAGCAATATTCCACCTGAACTACCTCTTTAGAGTGGTTTTGAGCATATCATTGAACTAGAAGAAGGAGCAAAACCTATCATCACCACAACTTACCGCCACCCAAATAAATATAAGAAATTGAGAGAACAATTTAGGAGTTTCTTGTGATGGGGCATATACAACCTTGCTCTTGTGAGCATACCATTGAACTAGAAGGGGCAAAACTTGTCATTACCACACCTTATTGCCACCCAAAGAGATATTAAGGAAGAAATTGAGAGAACAATTAAGGAGTTGTTTGAGATGGGTCATATAACCTAGTTCTAGCCCTTTTGCCTCTTTCGTGGTATTGATGAAGAAGAAAGATGCACTATGAGGATGTGTGTGGATTATAGGGCTCTTAATAAAAAATATCAAGAATCGATATCCCATCCCTACAGTTGATGAACTAATAGATGAACTTCATGGTGCAATATACTTCTCTAAGATTGATTTACGTTTTGGGTATCATCAAATAAGAATGAGGAGAGAGGATGCTAACAAAACTTCTTTTAGGTGTCATTTTGGACATTTTGAATTTCTAGTCCTACCATTTGGACTAACTAATGTCCCTACCACATTTCAATCTTGCACGAACCATATATTCAACAAACAATTAAGGAAATTTCTTTTGATGTTCTTTGCTGATATATTGTTCTATAGTAAAACTTGGGAAGATTACTAATAACATATTGATGAAGTGTTGGGGATACTTGAACAACAATCACTATTTGCTAAGGCATCCAAATGTGAATTTGGAATGGATGAAATTTTGTATTTTGGGCATAAGATTAACGCCCAAAGGGTTAGTGTGGATGAAACAAAAATCAAGGCACCGGTAGATTGGCCTTGGCCAAAGACCTTAACTCATTTAAGGGGATTTTTAGGACTCCACAATTATTATTGAAGACTTGTCAAAGGATTTCAAAGCTAATGGCTCCATTGATCAATTTAACTAAGAAAGGCGCTTTTTCATGGAGTGAGGAGGCCCAAGAAGCTTTTGACAAACTCAAAGAACTAATGAGTTCTTGTCTAGTGTTAGCCATTCCAATTTTCTCTCTTTTGTTTGAATTAGAATGTGATGCTTTAGGAGAAGGTATTGGATGTATATTAATGCAAAATAAACACCCAATAGCTTTTGAGAGTTGCAAGCTTAAGGAGATGGAAAGGAATTATTCTATTTATAACAAAGAAATGCTAGCTATTATGCATGCTCTAGCCAAGTTAAATAATACCTAGTTTGTGGAAGATTTATTGTCAAGATAGACCATAACAATCTAAGATTCTTTTTGAACCAAAAGGATCCAAATGATAGATAACAAAAGTGGGTTAGCAAGTTGCAAGCCTATGACTTTAATATTGAGTATATGAATGGAAAGAATAATGTTGTGACTGATGCTTAATCATGAAGACCTCACCTTTGTTCTATGATGGACATCAATGTGGATTGGAAAAATTCAATAATTGTGGAGTATGCCAAGGATGCATTAGCAAATGTTATATTGGATGGGAAACTACGATTAGATAGGTACAAAGTGATGGAGGAGCTTATTCTTTACAAAAATTGAATATATCTCATCTAAGGATTGAAAATGAAAGAAAAGATTATGAGGGCATACCATGATACTCCACTAGTGGGTCATTAGGGTTACTACAAAACATAGAAGTGAGGGAAAGATTTTCTTGGAAAGGCTTCAAAGGGGATATTTTAAAGCATGTCAGGGAATATGTGGTTTGCCGAAGAAACAAGGTAGAGTAGACATTTCCAACCGTGTTGTTACAACCTTTGCTAATACCAAATAAAAAATGGGAGAGCATTTTAATGGATTTCATCGGAGAGCTTCCAAAGGTACAAGGAAAGGATTGCATATTTGTGGTGGTGGTCAGGCTAACTAAGTATGTTCACTTTCATGCAGTATCTTTTGAATATAGAGCACCACAATTAGGCGATCTCTTCTTTAGTCAAACTACACGGGCTACCCAAAAAGCATCTTTAGTGACACAGATAGTAAGTTCCTCAGTTTATTTTGGCAAGAACTCTTTAAGTTGGCAGGAACAAAACTTACCATAAGCACTAGCTACCACCCACAAATAGATGGGCAAACATAAATTGTAAACAAGCGGCTTGAAGGATATTTGTGGAATTATGTCACAAGGCAGCAAGCAACATGGTCAAATGGTTATGTTGTGAGGTATTCACACATCGCCCCATTGCAAATGGGGACCCCCACTTTTTTCCTACTTGCTCGGTAGTGTTAGATGTCCTTAGCTATTAGCCTTTGCATTAGAGAGATCTAGGTCGTCAAGAAGTCAAGAGTCAGATGTGTAGTCTTGCATGAGTGTGAAGTAAGTAAGTTTGCTAGGTCTAGATATCAAGAGTTCAATCATGAGTAAGGAAGGATTGCTAATTTGAAGGTCACTTCAAGTGCTCGTCTTAAAGGAACGAATTTCACAAGTTGGAGAAGATGAGTGAACTTCACAATTTGAGGAAAATGAGCAAATTTCACCTTGAACAACAAAGAAGTGAACTCCATAAGCTAAGGAAAGAATGGTTTCAAGAGCAAGATCGAAAGGCGAAGTTCATGTTGGAAGTAGAGGAGTGAAGGAAGCTTGAAGGAGCAAGATGAAAGCATTCAAATTGAAACAAGTTTCATGAACTCATCCACATGAGCGAACTTCATGACTTCACAACTTGAAGCGAACTTCATATTGAGAGGTTTGGAGCGAACTTCATGAATGAGGAAATTGGAGCGAACTTCATGAATGAGGAAATTGGAGCGAACTTCATGAATGAGGAAATTGGAGCGAATTTCACTTTCAAGCATTCATAAACGAGGTTGGCAATAAAGGAACGAAGTGAAGGATTTGAGAACACGAGCTTCATGAGTTCACCAATTGGAGTGAATTTTCTACTTCATGAGTTCATGTTTTAGAGCGAATTTCCAACTTCACGAGTTGCACTTTGGAGTGAACTTTATGAGTTGGGGTGTTTGACCGAATTTCACCTTAAAGGCTTCACAAGCGAAATGGAAGATAAAGAGATGAAGGAAATTTGGAACCATTCACTTCATGTTCAAGCATTCTTAAGCGAACTTCATGAGTTGCCTTCTTGGAGCGAATTTTCCAACTTCATGAGTTGCCTTCTTGGAGCGAAATTTTCCAACTTCATGAGTTGGGTTTTTGGAGCGAACTTTACAAGTATACTTCATGAATCAATGAAATGGAGCAAATTTTATACATAATGCACTTCATGAGTAAGGGAAATGGAGCGAAATTCACGATCAAAGGTAGGAGAGCGAATTCAAGTGTATTGAGAAGCATGAGTGTACTTCATGAATTTCAAAATCAGAGCGACTTTAGGAGATGAGAAATTGGAGCAAACTTCATGTGTTAACAATTTGGAGCGAACTTCATGAGTTTAAGGTTAGGAGCGAACTTCATGAGTTGACGATTTGGAGCGAATTTCTACAAAGGTGAACTTCATGACTTAGAAGATTGCAGCGAATTGATTGAAACAAGATTCATGTGCACACCATCTAGAGCAATCTTCATCTTCAAGCATACATAAACAAATTTCAGCTTCATGTTCAAACCTACATGAGCAAATCTCAACTTCATGAATTAGCATGCATGAGCGAATTTCATATTGAATTTCACAAACTCAACATGCAAGAGTGAACTTCATGAATGGACAGAGGGGAGCGAACTTCATGTTCTGAGCTGCAAAAGCGAATTTCAAGAATGGAATTAAATTCAAAGGCAAGACGAGGGCAATTTAATGAACTTCAAGGGTGGGATAAACTTCAAGAACTCCTCTCCAAAGAGCGCTAAAACAACTTCAAGTGTCGCTTCATGAGGGCGAATTCTCTTTATATGTTCTTATTAAATCTATATATCAAGTGTATTTGATACTCTCTTGTTTGTTTTGTAGGAGATGAAGCAAGATACAAGGAGGACCTCTTCAAGAAGCTTCTACAACAAACACAAGAACATCAAGGAAGAGAAGATCTCAAAGTGTTTAAAGACTCTCACCACCTCAATTGCATAGCTGTAAGCAATAGAGCGGGATATCTTCAAGGTTCTCATTCTATCACAAGGCACTAGAGCATCAAGGAAGGATAACCTACATGATGGAAGGATGTTTTACAATCTTGAATTCCCTTTGGGAATCCAAGAATCGAAGTCAGTACGATGAAGAGCCACATTCAACCAGTTGCATCATTCATCAAGTATGTCGAAAACGAAGGAGGATGAACCAAAGTCATCACAAGACCTACATTGAGCATGATTGAAGAAGCAGATAGTTTCAGAAGAGTTAATCAAAGTTTGCTTCCCATCATCATCATCCTTTTGAGCAAACTAGGTAATGTTGAGTATCAAGAGATATCTCTCAACATCCCTTCATGATGGTGAATCAAATCAAGTTTACAAGTGCAAGATTGAGGTGGCAGCCCAGTCATCCCTTCCACCAATCAATGAAGTCCACATTAGCACGTCTTGATTCGATGTACCTGACTCACTTGTGATGGCACAAACTCTGAGACACCTACCCTTGTTATCTATTGGTCATGCCATAGTGTGGTAATTGTTTCATTGGCCAAATTGAGTTTGTTGTAACAAACCCTAATTAGGGTTTCCATTGTAAAATCTTGGCCATTGATCTCAAATTAGTCTGAGCCGTTGAATTGTATTGAGAGCACTATAAAAGGATCAAGTCTCTCATTTGTAAAGTTTAATAGTTAATAGTGCTAGAATAGTTAGTTAATAGTGAATAATTAGCAAATAGATAGTTTTTAGAAGAATAGCTAGATTAGAATAGAAGTTAGATTAGGAGAAGGCAAAGATTGCTGCTAAACCTTGTTGTAGAGAACAATTGATTTCATTGAAGTTATGGTGAATTTGATTTGTGGCTTCAACAACTCGCATGGTCTTTACTTCTCAATTTAATTTCATGTTGATTGGTTTGAATGGAGGAAATTGTTGAATGTATTCTTGAGGAATCTGCCTAGTCCATACCTCTAGCCTCTTATTGATTGTAAGTGTGCCTTGCGTGGTCAATTGGAATGATATGAATCTAACCTCAAATTGTTAAGCATCCTTTGTTTATGCATTAACTTGAATGGTGAGCAATGTTTGATGATAATGATTTGAACATTTTTGAAATGTCCATAGAAGATTGCACTGACCTTGTGTCAAATTGTTCTATTTGATGGTGAGACCTTGCCCAGTAGGATTCCAGCTAATCATTCAACTATCTTCTTACATTCTAGGTCTTAGAATAGACTCTCTCAACCCTTTCCTTTTGCCCTTTTTTTTCAATTCAAGTTAGTCTAGGGCAAAAAACATCACTAAATTGCAACAACATGATCTAAGTTCCAGCAAATCAAACATTCAAGCATTCAAACGTAAGTCCTTTTGTGATTCCAGCATAATCACATCAAACCAATGAGCTTATCCACACGTAATGATCCTACATTCATGAACCTTGGAGTCTTCTCAAGTGATCCTTAAGCTAATCTTCAGCATTTGAGAGATTTGTTCAAGAGAGGATAAGATACTGTTTGGGTATTTTATTCTGTGTTCGCATGTGTATAAAAAAACATCAACAGGTTACATCTTGAAGAATATTGTTACAATAATGCTCATCATATGTCAATAGAGATGAGTCCTTTCAAGGCACCATATGGGTATGTGTAATGTCCCGGCCCTGGTGGAGGACTGAAACTGCAACCTGCTTGTTTATTTTAGATCAAAAATACTATATTTCATTTTTTTGATGTTCTTTCTGAGCTAGACAGAAGTTGCAGAATGGTTTGTTGTTTGTTTGTTTGATGTTTTTGAGTGCTTTCCAATGCATAAACAACAATAGTAACAAACCCGTAGATTGCAATCAAGATATGATAACTTAATTCTAAATAAATTGTTTTATTACTATCAAGATCTGATTACAAAGGTTTCAAATCTGATATATAATCAGTCTGTAACAACCACTGATTTTACCTCAATAACTTTGAGTTCATAAGTACAACTAAAAGAGGACATACCCGTTTGATGGCTCTAGGTTAGGGTATGAAACATGACCTTTCACAAGGTAAATAAGAGGAAGTGAATGAGCTGGAATAGTGTTGCAAATCTGATTCTGGAGGTAGCAGCCAGTGCTTGTCCTAGGAATTCCTCCTCTTTAAAAGCTGGTTCAGACTGATCTGCTTCGAATTTGGCTTTGTACTCACTTCAACCTTCCGTACTATGAAGAAATACCTATATGAACTGCTGTTTATGAAAGAGCCTTGCAACCCCAAGGCTGGACAGCATTAACATAGGCCTCCTAGCTCCAGATATGGCTTAGAGAGGGTCAGCTAGACAAGCAGGCAGCTAACTCAGAAAATCCCTTCATAAATCTCTGAAATAACCCTTAAAACCAGCAACCAAAACTGTCCTTTCCACTGCAGAAGATGAAGCTGACTGGAACAACACCAAATAACAGTTATAGCACTTTCCTTGGCTCCCAAACTATACAAGAGGGGTCGGCCTCACAGCCAAGCACCTCACTCACAAAACTGATTCAAAATCTCAGAAATCTTGAAAACTTTAACCAAAAATGCTTTTAAGTAAATTGCTAATGAAAACCTATTGTAACTAACACAAAACCATGAGGATATTGGCTTTGCTTTTGCTCCAAATATGCTCAACATGAGGTCGTCCTAGCAAGAAGACAACTCACTCAGAAATCAACCAGCAACTCTTCAAAATTGAAAATCTTTGAAGCTCCAATGAAACCCCTGCTATGAGATTTCTCTTGCACAATCTTGGTTGATCTCCTACAACTGCAAGTGTATTTGCTAATGGAGGTTTTCGTCTCCACAAGCAGCTCTAACCCCTAGGGTCCAGCTATGCTCCTCTCAAGAGACAAGAAAGAGAAATAATCTAACATAACATGTCTAACAAATGAATCCCAATGCCTTTATAACTCTCTCATCTCCTTTCACCCTAATTAGGGTTTCTTCTTTTTCTAATGCCTCATTAGGTTTTCCCACTTAGTGATTTACTTTATTCTTTTATTTGTCTTCACTCACTCTTAAGGTGTCCAAGATAAGCTTTTAAATCACCTTATAACATAAAGTCACTTTAGGAGAAATACATTAGTTAATAAATATTAACTTGACTTTTTAAAACCTTCAAGTTAACCTTTTTCTCTCTCCTCAAGGGTACGTGGCAAGGAGGCACCTCACTCTCTCTGTAGAGTTAAGTCACTTCTAGGAGGTGTATTGCTTCGTTCTAGTGTAGTTTTAGACCGATAACTTGGTGATAATATAATTATTAATCGATTCCCACCAAATGGGCTCTAGAGTGCCATCTGAATCAGGAGAAAATCATCAAATCAAGTGTCCATTATTCATATCATTAGTCTATGAGGATTCGTTGATAGACTAACTATTGTCATTTTATGACACCCTTGGTCCATCAGTGAGAACCGATCAGAGATATGTTCCATGGACCAGCGCTGCCCTAGTTGATGAAAGAGAAAACAATGGAATCATGAAGTGTGAAGTGTTGTCTTGTCAGATGGAAGCCTAAGTCTTTCCTTACTTGACCCCGGAACTCCAGAACCCCAAAGTTCCCAAGTTTAAGTCTTATCTTGCCCGGAACTCCAGAATCCCCAGGTTCCCAAGTTCCTAAGTCCTTAACCTTGGAACCCCCAGGTTCCCAAGTTCCTAAGTTCTCAACCCCGAAACTCCGGAACCCTGAAGTTCCCTAGTTCCTAAGTCTTCCCTTCCCCGGAACTCCATAACTTCGGAATCTCGAAAATCGCCAAGTCCTTGCCTTTCCCTTCTTCGGAATTCCAGAATCCCGGAATCCCGAAATCCCAAAGTTTAAGTCTTCCCAACTCCGGAAACCCGAGTTTCAGAAGTCTTCCCAACTTCGGGAACCCGAGTTTCCGAAGTCTTCCGACTTCCTTTCGGCTTGCAACACTTCTAGATGGCGTGATCATCACTCAAAGCTCTTAGTGCTCCACCAACTCTTGCGACTTGTACACTTTCTTTCATGGAGCTATAGGGGCGCATTCAATGATTTTTGCAGGATTTCCGTCAGGTGGAGTACAAGGCCATTCTTATTTGTGGTTACCTATGTCATGCCTGCATGCTTTGACTTTGGAATGTTAGGCAATCCACCTTCTAGAAGTACCTTTCTTCTTGGGATTGCATTGTCAGGGTATGGCCGGGTTGCACGCTTGTACACAATGTCAGGTGCATGCACTTCCTTGCATTCCCTGACTGACATTTCTCTGCACACACAAAGGTCAAGGCTTCTCTTCGTTGACCAATGGTCTCTCCTCTGCGACCAGTTTTCTATATAAAGGTTGTTAAGCCTCATTGTAAAGGGTTCTCTCCCTGCTGGCTTGAGCTTTTCTATGCTCTTTCACTTATCTTGAAGACTTGTATTTATCTTGCATTTCTGCAACTGTAAGTTTGGTCATTGGCTTTATAATGAATTGAAATTATCATTCTTGCCTTACTTCAACTTATGCATGTTGTGTATGTGTTCTTACCTTCATTGTAAGTGTATGTTGTGGCTTTCTTTCACACATATACTGTGTTAACTTGTTTCTGGGTGTGACTTGTGGGAAACCTTTTCCCCTCTTGACATTCAACAAGTTTTAACCTCCATACATGCGTTGAGGTCATTTATGCAACTGAAGTTTGTGCATCTCTTGGGTATTTTAGTTGATTCTTTGTGCCATTTCGGGTGGGGAGAGAAACATCTCTCCCTTTCATTTTAAGCGTTTCTCTCATCCCTTTTCCTTTGCAAGCTGTTAGGATAGGTTCAGAAGTATTGATTGGAGTGTTGAGTTGGTTCAACACCTGCATCTGGATTGAAAAGGAAGTCAACCTTCTCCAGAGATTCAACCCCCTTGCGCAAGGTCCCACACTTTGGGGTTGTTTACATGTTTCACAAGGTTGTCGAGTTGATAGCTCAGTTAGGGTGCAAGCTTTTGTGACAACAGTTTTTGGCACGCCCGGTGGGACAAGTTCTTTGTCAAGCTTAAGATTGGTGCTTTCTTCAGTACACTCAGCCTTCAAGAGGCGCATTTCAAGCACCTGGCGACTCTATGGTTCAATCAATTTGGTGACCTGGCTGGTATGTGCCTATCTCTCTGGTTAGAGCAGACCTGTTACTCTTATTTGCAACAACTTTTAAATAGGCTTTGGCCTTCTCTATGCTATTGTCATGGAAATATATTATGAGAAGCGCTCTTTTCCCCCTCCATTTTATGAATATGCAAGTTATTTTTCGCCTCCTTGCCAACAAAATCAAACTAGGACTGCTCCTAGTTTCGACCCAAGCAACTCCACTTCAGTAGTAGGTGGGTACTTTCCTAGTGCTTACCACCCACCCACCTTTGCTCAACCTTCTTGTCATCCATCATATGTTTATCAACAACCCCAATATGCCTCTTTTGCTCCCATTCAACATCCACATCCTCCCAGCCAACATCAAAATATGAAAAGTTAAGAAGACCTCAGCATTAGAATTATGATGCAAAGCTTTCAAGACCAACTCAAGGCCATTGACCTGGAGCAAGAGAGCTACCTATGATAGGCGCAACTTGCTTATCAAGCCCAACTCCAGCGACAACATGAGGAGGCACAAAAACAATGACATGAGCAGTTCCTCGCAGAGTAGGTTGTTGTCCGTGAGGAACAAATTAGACAATTAGCAGCTCGAGAGAGGCAACTCATGCAGGAAAAAAGGTCTGCCCCTAAGGTGCCCATGTTTGAAATTCCAAGTTTCAAACAAGGGGCACCCTCTAAGCCTTCGATTGAGCCTCCAAGATTCAACATCCCAAAATTTAGAAGCTCCCAATCCACTATCCCATAGAGGCGCCCACCTCAAGGGTCTTCTTCTATGCAAGAAATTCAAACGCCTCAACTTCCCTTGCAAAATTTTTCACCCACTCAACCCTCTCGTCTTGATACTATTTTGCTCTTCAAGGGTAGACCTGTCATATGGAGAGCTGATTGCGCCAGTGAGTGGGGAAAGGGGGAGATGTTGCTTGCCATTTGTGAGCTCTCACATGCTTGCAAGGATGAAACATCAGGCTTGTTGCATGAGGTGATTAAGGATAATCACTCTTCGGGAAGCCTTACCCAGGTGAAAAGTGGCAACAAAGGAGAGGATTATTTCCTCTTATTTGATGAGCTTCCTTTCTTCATTGAGAATGAGGAAGAGGACATGCCCACGACTGATGAGGTCTTGGATGATTAGCAGATGGAATTCAAGGACGTTGAGGAGCTGCAACATGAGCATGAGACTGAGCTGGAGGTGGCGAAACATGGGCACAATTTTTTCCTTGAGGATGAAACAGTTGACATGCATAGGGGTGTCTCTCAACCTATGCATAACATCACAATAGAACCTACGTTCCAAAGGGAGGAGCTTCATACTTCTCCCAATAATCATCAAGATTGTTGTGATGTGGGGGCATTTCCTAGCACGAAGCGAAGCATGGAGGAGATTGATGAAGATCAATTCTGGGATGAGTTGGAAGGTTTTTGCTTATCCATCTACATCCGATCATCGTCTCCTCAGCTGGAAGAGTGCCATGAGCAACAACAAGAGATTCACACTTCAGCAGATGAGTCATCAATGCCGGCCCTTGCTAGCCAGCGAGATATCAAGGCGGCTGAGCAAGACAGTGAGTTCAATGTTTTTTGCTTGAACTTAGAATTTTTAAGAGGGTGTTCGATCAAGCATCTAGCTCAGATTGAGCTCCGTAGGTCATCCCTTGTCATGCTTACCTCTAAGCATGGGATTGAGCATCAAGGAGAGCAAGAGGACAATATCCAAACATGGGTGAACTTCTTTGTTCTCAAGCTTTGGGAGGTAGTCCAACAACTTGTCGGGTGCTTATCATTTTTCTTTTCTTGGCTGGTTGTCCACAAACATGAAGAGCATCAGAAGCTGGTCAGGAAAGGCAGCTATTTTGATAAGCCAGTCAATGGCTTTGTTTAAACCCCTTTACATATAAAGCAATGCAAATATTAGATTAGAGGTTGTATTGCTTTCATAAAGTAGCGTATGGAAGTTCCTAGGTTCGAGTCCTAGCTGGTCCATGTCTCAACATGGTATCAGAACGGGTACGAAACCCAGGAAAGGCCCTGATATAGTAGCAACATCTGACGGAAGAGAACAGGGAATCGATCATTAAAGGAAATTGACCATCCCGATATAAACATCAGAATGAACAGCAGGGATCATGATGTTTTTTAATGCAAACTATTTAATACAAGCAATATCAATAAGGCATCGGACTTTAAGAAACGTTATAAGCTTGAATTTGATCATTTCATTGATCGAATTCAAATCAATATTGCTTGCATACAGGTGAATCACCCACATTGATCCATTGCACCACCTGATTGGGGCGATACTCAGCGATTACATTTTGGAACGATTTCACTATCTTCATTAGCAAAAATCAACTATTTTATCTCAAGAGCATGGCGACTTTATTTTGACATCAGCGATCTAGTTTTAGCAGATGAAGGTGGTGATGATGTTCGAATTTTGTATGCACAACCACATGTGGACAGCGATCTAACATCTGAATTGATTTCCATGGAGCACCGAATTCGCCTCTACATTTTAATTTTCAGCGACTCTACTTTTTTAGCGAATTGGCTAGGGAGCAATGCGCTTTTGAGAAGGAGCAGCAATTTGTGTTTTCCAGATTTTGGGCAATATTCACCAAGGAACCGATTTTTATATCATCCTTCTAGGTTGGTAATACAACATCAATATTGACAGCGAATTCAACCCTGCAAACACAACGAACCATATCATTTTCATCATCGGCAGTTATTTGGTTAATTAACTTGAGTCCTTGATTGAAATTGATTTATGTGGTGGCAATTCGAACATCATAGTGAATTGCATTTGAATAGTGACTTTGATAAGTTTATAAGCAGCGATTCTGATTTGTGCTCACTATGCACAAACGATTTTGACAACCAATATTGCACAAGCTTATTCAGCTCCATTTGTAATGAATTTGACAAAGGTGACATTCTACGGGAGATTTGTGAATAGAAGTGATTCCCACTCAAGGTACAACTATTAATAGTTTTGAGCAAACATAAGGGTGGCCAATTTGACCTTATCGATTCATCAAGACGAATTGCCTTATTACTAGCAAGTCCCTCTATCAAGAGTGGTAATATTATTTACTTAGAATCAGTAAAGTCGGTCATCTTAGGGACAACGAAATCAATTTTGTCAGCGAATTTGCTCAAGCGACTTGCTTGATAATCTCTGCCACCACCTCCAATGATGCCATGATCGGATTATACTAGTTATCACATTGTGCTGACGTGACCAGTGATAAGGATGATATTGTCGTTGCTGAGCTGAAGATAGGTGATGAGTGATGGCAAGGGCCGTTTAGGAAAGGACATTGGTGGATTGTGAGGAAGACTAACCAATTAAGAGATAGGTTTTCATGGTTGAATAATGTTCATGAATTTTTCATATAGTTATTAATTCATGCTATAGCGAACCATGTATGATTCCAGCATTGATATTTCTCTTTGAGATGGTCTTGCACCATTATTAATCTCTCTGAATGCTTTCAGGATGGAGATTGCATTCAAGGGTGGATGAGCTTGCTACATCCTGTAAGGAAGCATCACAGGCTGCTGCCATGAAATTGAGTTGGTGGCTGGAGACGTCTCTTCAAAGAGGAAGAATCAACAGTTAGAGGGATCCTGACATTTCAGATTCAGAGGGAGCCTGACATTTCAGCTTTAGAAGCAACCTTGGACAAGGAGGTCAGAAGGTTGATATCAGGTTTAGAAGGATTCACATAATTTTTGAAGAGATTTGGGATGTTGGCTTACAAGTCTATGTCTACATCGATGAAACAGTCTTCAGTGGCGCTAAGCTCTATAGAGGCTAAGTATATTGCAACATTTGTGGGAGCACGAGAAGCAGTGTGGCTTTGGAAGCTTCTTGCAGGATTGTTTGTGCAATCCTTTGAGCATACATTTATCCAATGTGATAATACATTTATCCAATGTGATAATCAAAGTTGTGTAAAACTTTCTGTCAATCCTTTGTTTCATGATAGAACGAAGCATGTGGAGATCAAGCATCACTATGTTAGAGACATGGTGGAAAGGAATGCTATTCAGTTGAGATACATTAGTACTGATGAGAAAACGACAGACATTCTCACCAAGCCTCTCTCCAGAACAAAGTTTGCGTGCTTTCGAGGTAAGCTTGGTATGGTGGAGAATGAAGCCCTAGTTGAGATTGAGTCTCAGCTTCATTGATTTGTTTATATATATACTAATGTATTCTTCTCTTCAAAAGATGTATAAAGTGTAAACTCTTGTTAATGCATTTCTCTTTGAGAGAGACTTGAGGTGTAAGCCCTTATCTCCACCCTTTGATATGGTTCATGGTGGATGTCATGTGTGTGACGCCATGACGACACCACATGAGAGAGTTCGTGGTGATTTTCTTGTACTTGTGTGTTTACCCTCTGGATGAGCCATGGTGAATATCATTGTGAGGTGACGATCCCACAATGATGAACACTTGTGCATCTTACCATCATTGTGAGGTGATGATCTCACAATAATGGTTGATATCTCGTGAGGTGATATCTATGGATAAGCCATAATGGTGGATATCACGTGAGGTGATATCTATGGATAAGTCATAATGGTGGATATTACGTGAGGAGATATCTATATATAAACCATAATGGTGGATATCACGTGAGGTGATACCTATGGATAAGCCATGATGGTTGATATCACAAAGAGGTGATATCTTTCCTTTCCACATATGGATGTAGCCATTGTGGTCAATCATCACAATAAGGTGATGTAACTTGTAAACATTAAGAAGGATTCCTCCCTAGCTAAGAGGGACTGTTGATTATATAGCTTCAGTCGGAATCGGATAAGGCCGACTATGCAGATCAAATGTGTAAGTGGCCTATCGACCTTACACATTTGATTATATCAATCAATCTGCATTCATTCTTAATATTATTATTAAATCCGATTATATATTATCGGGGTTTCCATGATTAAATTTGCCTTAACCAACACTTACTATTATCGGGTATGTTATTTATCAGGTTGATTATTATCATTATCGGGTTTGTGTTAGTGATTAGTATTAATCATTATTATCAGGTTTGTATGAATCGGTTTGTATAACCGATCATGATTATAGAAAGATGTCTGATGTTATAGCTAAGGTCAGATTCTTCAAAGGGCCAACTCATAAATATGCAAGTAGTCATTCGACTTTGCATATTTAATATATGCCTCTCTTGTCCATGTTGGATCTACCCTATGAGAGTAGCCATTGTGGTTGACATCTCGATGAGGTGACATGTCTTGTGCAGCTGGAAGTATCCTCCCTAGCTGAGAGGGAGTGTTGAAGATTGGCAGCGTTGGTCATCACGTCCAGCCTGAGGAAGACAAATATGTAAGTGGCTTAATTGGCTTAATCGGCTTAGAGGGAGTGTTGATGCTATGGTCGGATTCCTTTAGGCCGACATAGACAACACAAAGGTTGTAATAATATAATTATATTGATATTTATTGTGATATAATAATTATATTGATAATTATTGATAATATAGTAATTAAATTGACAATATAATTATTATATTATTATTGTGATTATATTGTGATAATATAATATAATTATATTTATTGTGATAATATAATTATATTATATTGTGATAATATAATTATATTTTATTTATTGTGATAATATTATTACTATATGATAATATAACTATATTATAATTATATTGTATAATTATTATATTATATTAATAATATTATAATTGGTGCCAATTGGAAGAGTGGCATCCCTTGGTGAAGGGGCACCACAAAAGGTATAAAGGAAGATTAATCTTTCCTCTTGAATAAATTGGAGAAATAACATACCATCTGCTATATTGAGAATAAGCAGTGCCTGGGGGAGACAATCGTGCATTGTCTATGGCTGGGAGGGCAAATCAGTGCTCGTGGTTAATCGAGCACCATAAATTCAACATGGTATCAGAGCCAAGTCCAGGATAGGAGCCCCAAGCACACGAGAGGTGTGGCTTAAGGGGGGGTGTTGGTGTTGGATTTAAGCCACACCCGGACTGACGATGGACTGTTCCAAGAGGGGCCAGTAGCTCAGTGGTAGAGCACTCCAACAACGTATGGAAGGTCCTAGGTTCGAGTCCTAGCTAGTCCATGTCTCAACATGGTATCAGAACGGGTACGAAACCTGGGAAAGGCCCTGATACAGTAGCAACATCTGACGAAAGAGAACAGGGAATCGATCATTAAAGGAAATTGACCATCTCGATATAAACATTAGAGTGAACAGCAGGGATCATGATAGCTCAGCAAGGGTTGTTTCCATGTTTCACAAGGTTGCTGAGTTGATAGCTCAACAAGGGTGCAAGATTTTGTGACAACACTAACCTTGAATACTTGTTACCCCCATATTTTTGCTCGTGCCTAAAGTCTCACAATCAGCTAAAAATCAGTTATTGTTTGCTGAAGTTTTTATGGCCAAACTCCATGTTGGCTGAGAGATTTTAATTGTTTTATTTTTGGCTTACCCATATATCCAAACAATTAAATCTCAAGTCTTAGGTCTCCTATGCCAAAATGATTTCTAGGTTATTCTCTACTAGACCCATTTATTCTACAGTTAAAATTTCATAAGAAACGGAGCTCTCAGTAAAAAGTTATGCAGGTTTTTCTATGGCAGCCCAAAAGAACAATTGTCATTGAACTTGAACCTTGAACCTTTTCAAAAGTTCAAAGTTCGGGTTCAAGTTCAAAGTTTGAATTCAACTGGAGCAGGCTTTGTAATTTTTGTTCATTGAACTTGAACTTTTTTGGTTCAAGCGTGCAGGTTCAAAAAGTTCAAAGTTCAAATTTCGGGCTTTGTAATTTTCGGTCATTGAACTTGAACCATTGAACCTTTTTGGTTCATGTTCAAGGTTCAACGCGCAGGAAAATGGAAAGAAAAAAAATCAATGCATTATATTGTGGGTGCAGTTTGTGTTTTTGAACCATTTGCTTGAATCTCGCAGGTTCAAAGTTCATGGTTCAAGGTTCAAAAAGTTCAAGGTTCAAGGTTCAAGGTTCAAAAGGTTCAAAAGGTTCAAGTGGTTCAAAAAGTTCAAAAGGTTCAAGGTTCGATTTCAGAGGTTCAAATTTAGAGTTCAGCGGTTCATCAAATGCAGGTTCAAAGTGTGTGACTTCAACATTTCAACAAATTCAAAATCCAATAATATTGGCATGTTTAATGTTTGTAAATTTCAATGTAATCTGTAATGACTAATTTTCTGAGACAAAAAAAATCAGTCTCGGTGCGGGGAGCATAACTATAAATTTAACCGTTGGATCGCGCTGAAATTTTAACATGTTTTAGAAAACCTAGTTTTCTAAATTCTCACCGAAGCGATCGGAAAAATATGGTCTCGGTCAAAATTTATTTATATCTGAGTACGGGTATATAAAAATTCTGAGATAAAAGATTTGAAGATTTTAAAAAAAGTTATCACGAAGAGGATAAAAGATGAAAGGAAAAAAAAGATTAATTAATAATCATTTCAAGATTCAGTTACGGAAGGAGATGACAATTATTTAAGGAAAGTTTCTCCAGAAAAGAAGGGCTTCTTCTTCTTCTTCTTCTTTTTGGAGGAGTGGGGGTGCTATAGAGAAAGGGAGAAATTTTCAAATTTCTGACTGTAAGAGGGGAAGTAGTTTTCATGAGTTATTATTTTTGTTTGTTGTAAGGGACTTGGGTCTGTGTATTCCAGATTGTATTGAGAAATAAAGAAATGCAGATTTTGCCTGTGTGTAAACTTGTGCATTCTTTTGATTATAGATTCTTGGTGCTTTATAATCTTCTTAATACTCGCTCCATTATGGCGAACAGATAAATTGTATTTTCAAATCTGTGCATTTGAATGTGAATAGAAAATCTCTGTTGGGATAAATATTCGTTTATGCAGCATTTGGTGCTTCCTCGGTCATTTCACTTTCAGAAGTTTGTGAATTAATTTAATGAGTGGGTCTTTTGTTGATTTTGCATGGATGTTCTGATCCCCCTTGTCCTGTGAGACATGAGAGAGACTTGATCAGATCTGTGTATGTGAGAAGATCAAATAGATGGTCTGTGTGCTATTTATTTGTTTCTCTCTTTGTTATTTAAATTCTGAATCACATTCATGCCATGTTGATGGATGAGTGTTAACGTGCCTTTGTGTCTTCTGGTTAAAGACATATTCAACATTTTAATTCATTGTAAATCTTGTAAAGAGGGAGCTGTACCTCTCAATTCAGAGGAAGATTATCAATTCAATGATAATCTATCCAACTGTTGGTGCTCTTTGTCCTTTATCCTGGGCATTTGGAGTTAGTATGTGTATGTATTTGTTGAAGGACAAATCTGTTCACTAACAATACTGAACTGGCTAGGAGGAGGAGGCATTACAATATGAGGCAGCATCATTCGGAGATTTGATTCTTACATAAAATAGAGTCTTTGGAGCAAGAGACTTGGTGCAACAAAGTGTAGATATTTTAAACACACTCAAAAACATGTATGCAGATTGTCAAAGATTTGAAATAACATTTAAAGTTGGAGACTTGGTCTCTCGAAGATTGCAACCTTGTAAACAATTCTTTATCAAGGGAAGTGGAGTTGAGAAACTCAAGCCACAATTCTATGGGCCTTCTAAGATTATTTGAAGGATTGACGAGGTTGCTTATGAATTGGAGTTACCGATAAATAGTTGAATTCATAATGTCTTCCATGTATCTCGCCTCAAGAAGGTGCTAGATCAACATGTCACACCATGTCTGTAGTTACTCCCACTTGACGACGAAGGCAAATTAATTTTGGAAACTCAGGGCATCATTGACATGAGAGAGAAGAAACTAAGGAATAAGGTTATTTTGGAATATCTGGCTAAATGGAAGAATTTTCCTATGGAGGATGCCGCTTGGGAAGGAGTAGCAATTTTTACTAATTTAAAATTGTGCATGGATAATCAATCTTGGGAAGGGTAGATTGGCATGCCCCTGGCCAAAGATTGTAGCCTTCACAAATCTAATTGCTGCCTTTATCACCAATAAACTTGGGCAAGGAAATTAAAAGAGGATAAAGATAATGATAAAGGTCGATTGATATTAAACAAAATGCATGTCTTGGGCAGTGATTTGATAAAGCAAACAATTAACAATAAAGAAAGATTATAGGGTAGCACATAATGAAGAGATGTATCCCTTGCAAAGTGAAGAGGTGTGACTTCCTCTCATTCGAAGGTATAAGAAGAAAAACAAATCATTTGGGAGATCATCCATTTAGAATATCAATTCAGAGCAGCAGTTCAAAAATACACTTGACAATAAATATAATTCAAAAAATCAATTCAAGCAGCAAGCATTTATAAAGCATTCAAGTATTATTCAAAGATTGACTTGTCAATCCATCAAGAAATATTAATCAGCAATAGTATTAGAATTAGTATTAGTATTTATAAAGAGTACAATTAGGGTTTCTACTCTGGTTAATTTCATGTAGTACCCATTTCCAAAACGCCTGCATTTTATTTCAATGGTAGACATTGCCTTAGCTCAATCAAAGTTTGTAATATCCCTTGCTGATTATGGCCTTAAAATGCTGAAGATAGGCTCAATGAAAATTGTCAAACAGTTGTCCTACAACCCTCAAACCTGCTGTTACCAAAAACTGACTGCTTCCTTGATGTTTATGACCCAAGGTATAATATCAAACAGTTCGCATACAACATTTAGCTTGCTGGTCTGAGTTTCAAACTGATAACCTTGTGTGTTATTGACACAGAAAAGGGTTTGCACAACTTTGCATGTTATTGACACCGATACACAAGAAATGCAATTGCAAATGATTTCTATGATATCTAAATTATAAACTCAAAGTATTAATGACTCTTTGCTCTTTCTCAAATGCATATCGATGAATTTCAATGACAAATATGCACCTACAGCCAAGAGGCATTTTCACAAAAACTTGGCATGCAAACTATAAATTGAAGTAACAACATATGAGCTGAATACTACCTTATTCCTCATTATTGAAAAGCAATTGACTGATTACAAAGTACTTAAGAAATGACGAAGACTCTTGGCTTACAATGGAATATTATTTCAGAAAATTCTGAGTACTAATGGCAGCCCATAAATTCATGCATACATGACTGAAATTTGAATGCAAACAATGCAAAGTGAACCTGGATGAAGCGCCTAGGTGTGGGGATGAAGAAGCAAACAATATCAATACACTTTATGCTCTCCTCTTGCCAAATCAACCTTTTTTCCAAAATCGCCCCTGTTCTGATATGAATGTCAATAATAAATAAATGGCAGCCCTGTTGTCTCCCCCTAAGCATTAAACTCCATTGCTATGACCCAAGCAAGAGGGTGCTCCAACTAGCAAGTGGAATCGATGTAGCATGAACCCTCCATGAGTGAAATCGTGGTTTCCAATGGCTGTCCAAAATGAGTGCAACTTTACATCAGACTTCAGAAAATAATAAAATCAGTCTTCCAACGCCTCCAATATGCCTCCAATGCAACTAATCATTGCAATCAAATTCTACCAATGATCTCCAATCTACTATGCAAGATGACCTTAGAAATTTTGGCCTATGGCCACCAATGAAGCTTAATTAGAAAGACTTAAATGTCTTCCTCTCAGCTGCAACCCTTCGGAGGAATCTTTCACCACCTCAGTTATGCCAATCAATGGGAGGTATTGTTCTCAATGACCAATAATGGTAGAAACCCAAGCTGGTTCCTTCACCACGAAGAGCTCCAAATCAAATATCAAATCCTCAATGATTAGAAGCTTAACTTGACCTTCTTTTATACTTTTTATCCATCTTTTCAAGAAGCTTCTAGAAATAATATTATTTCACTTAAATGACTTTTATGATATAATATTAATTAAGTCATTTTATTAAATTAATTAAATATAAAGTTACCTTTTAATTTTTATTTATTTGATAACTTTATAAATAATTAACTTAATACTTCTAATTAAAATAATCAATTAAGCTATCCTTAAGAAATATCATTAATTGGGACAACTTAATTAATTATTCTGCCTCAAAAATGGGGACATTACAAAGTTGATCTGCAATATTTTAGCATTTGAAATTCTCAAACACAACAGAATGTGCTTCTTTTTGTAAATGTACTAGAAATGGAAATTAGATTGAAAAAGAAGAATTTTTCCCCTGAATCTCAGTAACTGTTTTATGTAGGATGGAAACTTGAAAACAGGTTTCCAAAGCATCTTCTATGGGAAAAACTTATACAGTTGGGATTAAAAATTTTGCAAACTTTTCCAGCAAATTCTGAAACATTTCTAGTCATTTTTGAGAAATTTCCAGAACATTTTGCATTGTAACTCAGCTTTCCAGAATATTCTTGAAATTTTTGATACCATTTCCAGATGTTTCCTTCATTTCTAAGATTGTTGCCTGCTGATTCTGAGCTTTGTTACCTTGCCATGGCATTTTTGATTCTCATTTTTCGAGGTTTCTGATTCCTTGAACAACATGGACATTTTTTTTCTTTCTGCAATGCAGACTGATATAATGACCTATTTAAGAGTAGAGAACAAGCATTACACTAAATTTTTGTGAAACAAATGGGTTGTTTTTTCAATACCAAAACAACGATGGGAAGATTTATAATTTTTAGTTTATAAATTAGCTAAGATTGAGTAGGGAGCAAGTGTTTGTGTGCATTTGTTTGATGTTGTTTCACTTGCATTATTTTTTTAATCTCTCAAGTTGCTAACAGAAAGTGAATTTCACAGACAATAGCTTGACCAATCTTAGAAACCAGCTTCAAGCATGTGGCAAATCTGTTCAAGCTATTTTTTCTTATTCTCGTTTGCAACAATCTGAATCAAAAAAGATGGCTGGTGACAAGATGCAAGAGGAAGGTAACGAAGCTCATGGCATCATGCCACCTGAATTGAGTGAAAGGATGTCCTCTTTGAAGAAAATTTCCAATCATGAGCTAGGTGGTAATGCAGAGGATTCAACTAAAAATAAATGGGTCTCCCAGCTGGCATGGGTTAGCAATGTTTTGGAGCCAGCTTTGCAACTGTATAGGCGAGCTCTGCCACCAGGTTTGATATCTATCTCAGATCAGCTATTATTTTATGGATTGGATTTAATGTAAAAAAATTAAAGCACTGCATATCTCAGAATGTTATTTACTGAGATAATCATTCTATGATTTAAAACTTTGAAAAACAAGTCCAAGTTTTTTAATTTCTAAAGAGTCTGTTGAAAGAACAATATTCAAGTATTACTACATATATTTGATGAGCTTAGACTGTTGCAAATATGGTATTACATGAGGTACTGATGCCTGCAGTATATAAAGTGTCCTCATCACATTCAAAAGTTTATAGTGTTTTTAGTGCCTACAATTAGGCAAGCGATGCCCTATAGAATTCATTTTTGACATTGTTCAAGCTATGTGAAATATTGCTCCACCCATTGCTTTTGGCATGCCATAGACCTCTATAACTTTTAAAGAATATCCAAGTGAAGATTTGGAAGATGCGCAACAACGTCTAAGATAACTTTTGGCATTTTGTATTTTAGTAATACAATTACAAAGTACAGCATCCTGTGGTTTCACAGAATAATTATGGTATTTTGATTTTTATCTGGTAAGGCTCAGGGATCAAGCACTAACCCTTGTTTATGTGGATAGTAGAGGGCATGTTGCCAGAGGAAAAGCAGTTCTATTATCACAAGGAGAAAACTCTTCTCTATTCAAAACCCATGGCTTTGATACTAGATGAAAGAAACTATTCGCCTAGCATCACTTGTATCCAAAACTCGAAACTAAGCTCTCATACCAAATGAAAGGAAACCAAGCTTGCAAAGGTAAACTAAGCACTTAGGAGAGAAGCAATGCAAAAAGGTTATGGATCTGAAGCTAAACAACATAAAAACATGACATAAGATATATCTTCGGAAACCCTTTCGGGGAAAACTCAATCTCCAAAGCACACTTATATATTATTCAATAAAGCAGTTCCAATACATTCACAGAGTACTAGTTCTCTATCAGAAGTACAAGGAGATCTTGAACCATTGGCTTCATGGAGGTAATATGCTCCCAGCTCATGCCTTAAACACATGCTCTCCACCATTGAACAAATTGGCAACAGCTCAGCCATATATCCATGGCCATACTACAATGTCACAACTGCGAGTAACACAAGATCATTATGGTGGAAATCCAGCAGCATAACCCTGCATTACATACATCCATGGCCATACTACAATGTCACAACCATGAGCAACGAGATCATTTGTAATGTCACCACTAATAATTATATTAAAATATAAAAGAATTAAAATGAAAATAAAATTAAAATATAAAAGAATAAAATTAAAATAATTAGCCTATAGGCTATTTTAACGGAGGAACTCCCTGTCGGAAATGTCTCACGCTTGAGACCGGAAAAGTTTTACCCACCGTGAAAAGTTTTACATTTCTGGGTTTTGACTTCCGTAATAATGTTTACAAACTTGCAATGAATATTTTGGGGAACCTTACGCCTGAAAAGATGAGTTCATACTTGGAACACGTGTATCTTTGTGACATTCTGTTGTTTAGCTCACGTGCCTCGTCTATGCTTCCTCAGTCTATCCAGCAAACCACGTGCCTCAGCAGTGCCTCCACATTTTGCATGGTGTACCACGTGCCTTCCCAACACTAACTGTGCTCTCCGATCTAACAAAGGCCTTCCAGGGAGCATGACTATCCAATTCATCTGGCATCCCCCACGAAAAACAATCACCGTAAACAATAACCCTGCTACAGTAAAATTTCAAAGCAGGCGTTCCGCCACCATAACTGTGAGTCGTGATGAAATTGGTGGTGCCGCGCACCTGCAAACTCTTCATCACATTCTCGGAAGCTTCGTAGCCATGGATGACTTCTCTCCTCAATAGAACATACCTAACACTTAGATTTCTTTTTGTACTGCCCTTGCATAGTGCTATCTAAGCCGAAGGTAACTCCTCACCATTTTTAGAAGACATTTTTTAATACTTCACAATTCCATATCCGTAGTATTTATAGACTGAAATTTCTAGATAAAATAGCAAAAAAATAAATTAAAGTGAAATATTGTTCTGCATCACCATCCCCACAATGCTCAAAAGGAAAAAAATTGTTGAAGTCAGATTTCTATAGCCTATGCTGACAAACAGAAGTTTCTTCATAAACACATGCAATTAGTATTTTCTTCATAACATCGCCATTTCAGGTCATCATCCCAGCAATGATTAGAAGGGGACAATTTTTATGACTTCTGATTTCCACAGTCCATGGGTTTTGAATGACAGAAATTTCTGGATCAAAATGGTATACAGAAAAAAGGTCTAAAACATGGTCATTTTGGCCATGGTGAATAAAGGATTTTTTTTAAAGGGATCCAGAATTCTGTGTTCAGTTATTAAAACACAGAAGTTAAAAAAGTCATATATATAGCATTTTTAAGAACCGGAAAAAATTTGAAGACATCAGATTACTTGTGGTGAGCTCAAACACAATCCATTTTACCATAGTATTCATGAGTGGTGAGCTCAAACACCATCCATTTTATCTAAAATGAAGGAGATCATTAAGATCGACTTCATCATTTCCTCCCTGCATTGAGAATCATGTAACCAATTTTTATTGAGTGAACTGGAAGCATCTTATTGCTGCAAATGGAATGGATGCAAACAATGAATCAACAAGATCAAGCAAACAATCATCAAATCCACATCAATCATCACTTCATCTTGGGATTAAGGAAGCAAACAATTCAGCAATCAAGCATTAATCTATTAAATCAACAATCACCTAATCATCACTCACCAATACCTCAAATCGTCAAATCAAAGGAATATATTCATTTAATCAATCAATCATTGAAGGATCAGATCAGATTGGATATAAGATATCGACATTCAGGCAAATAGAAGTTCTTGTCCCACAAGCAATTGTACATGGGATCAAAGGAAATATGTTAGGGAGAGGCAGCAGACTGATTCCTTCGAATTAAGTAGGCCAGCCCAAGTGATGGAATTGTCTTAGTTGGATGTTCCTGCCACTTGTGGGCCAAGGCTTTGAGTTGTCTTAGTTGGATGCTCCATTCTCTTGGGCTTAATTGGGCTCACTATTCTTTGGGCTTAATTGGGCTTCCTACTAAGTTAGTGTTCCTGTCAACACCCAATCAGGAAGTGAAGTGGGGTCATATGTCAGACCAAACTGAACATATGACCGGTTGGGAAGCTTAAATCTGGGCAATTTGTGGTATAATTGGACTGCATGGGCTACATTTGTAAATGAGAAGTGAAACTCTATGCCCAAATGAGATTGAAATTAATGTGTCAATCCAATTCAAGGAGCTGTTGTAGTGTCATGTCCTGCCATGTTAGGAGAAATCATAGTAGTATTAACTTTAGACCACTACTGCTATCCTGGACAAAAGAGATATTACAAGTAGTAATCTTACAAGAAGGAAACAGAATATTATATTTCAAAGATGAATTTTCGACACAAATGAGTATTTATAGGTCACTTTGGATATCAAAATGTCATGCCCCTGCCAAAAGGGGCTACCAGATCACAGCCCTGATGAAAGTTAGATCACAACAATGACAAGAAAAGGCAGTCTAGACTATTATTTCATGGTGCAGCCCTTAAAGTATAACTTAGGCTAATTAAAATAAAGATGCTAGCGATCCATAGAAGAAGCGGGTCATATATTAAGGATTTATCAAAGGGTAGAGGTTTAATTGAAGTTAACTTATTATTCTCCAAGTGCAACGATGAAGGGTTGTATCCCTTGCAAGGGAAATAGGTTTAATGATAGGGTGTGACTTCTTCTTACTTGAAGATATAAGAGGAAGGACGAATCAATTAGATAAGCATCCATGAAGGATCAATCAAATGGGAAATAAGAGATCAGAAAATAAATATTCTGACCTGGAATTGAATAGACATTTGATTTAAAATGAGGAAATAACCAGTAAAGAGCAAATCTGATTTATTATTGTCAACCTAAAATTAGTAAGTTGATGTGTGAAAATATGAGAGGAGTGTATGAATGCAATAATTATTCTTTGCTGAAACTATATAGGGATAATTTGTAAGTGTTTGCATTATTTTCTAATTTGAATACTGTTTCCCAATTTAAGTAAAATTAATTGTATTTCTATTTGATAAATATGCTATGATATATTCATTAGTTAAGCTATTTTGAATTGGATAGAAATGGCTGCAAATAGGAAGGCTGATCAACCTTTCAAGTTCATGAGAGGTGAGGACCTTGTTGTGACGTAATCACACATCGCCTCATTGCAAATGGGGACCCCCTCTTTTTTTTTTTTCGTTTGTTTAGGTTAGGGTTTTGGTCTCCAGTCTTTGAGGCTCAGAAATGAGTCAAGTTTCGTGAAATTTGGGGAAGTCTTTAAAGTCAAAAAATGAAGCAATGGTCAAAAGGGTGATTTGATGCTACAAACGGTCTTGGATGGATGGAAGGAGTGAAATTGCAATTCCTTGGGATCAATTCTGACAACTTGCTTTTTCCTACGAATTTTGCTTTTTTGCTTTTTCCTAAATTTAGAAAGTTATGTTTTTGGCACTTTGGGGCCATTTCGGGAGACAACTTTTTCGGCTTGTTTTTTTTTTTCTTTCTAAAAATAGAGAGTTGCTTTTTTCTTTTTTGGGTTTTTGGTGATTCCAGGTCTGAAATTTGTTCTAGAAGATCAGTTCCAAAGGTTACATTGAAAATCATAGAGAAAGATGGCTAAGTGTTGGCACAAAAGAAAGGAAAAAGCCAAGCATTGGAAATAATTTCCATAACTTGGAGAGTTCTTTTATTTTTGTGAACTTGGCAAGGTTAATAAAGCAAGGTAATTTGCCTAAGAGAAAAGTATTATGGAAATTAAAAAAAAAGGAAAAAAGAAAAAAAAAAGAAAAATATAAAACAAAAAGGCACATATTCAAATTCGCCCAAGGAAGAGGAAGTGATTTAAAACAATTTAAAATTAAAAAACAAAAACAAAAATAAACTTGCCTAAGGAAGAAAGCTTCTAGAAGAGTTTTTTTTGAAATCCTAAAAAGTTCAAAAAAACAAAACAAAAAAAACAATCCTTCCAATTCCTATAAGTATAGGCCTTGGCTTTCACTTCTCACACTTCTTTCTTCATCTCTCTTGGAATTCGAACTTTCCTAGCCATCTTTCTATGAGTTTTTAGGTGATTTGGAGAGTTTTATTGCAGGTTCTAAGGAAGATTCCAGGCATTCAAGGATCAATCATCAGCATTCCTCGAGGATTTCTGCAGGTCTGAAGCAATTTGAGGGCTAAATTCTGAGATTTTCCTTTCAAAGTTTCTCTCCTGTCTTAATTCTCATAATTCAATCAATGCATTGCTGTAGAATGCTAATTTTTCACAGTTCATGAGTTTGATAGGGGTGTTTCTGAGATTTCGATTCAAGCATGACATAAATTGGGCCTAATTGTTCCAAGGATGTGATCTCCAAGTCTGAGTTTAATTACCTAATTTGAAGTTCATCTCAGAAATTACTTACATTCAGGGTCTGTTCTTCAAACATCTGAATTTCCAAGTCTGAAAATTCAAGTTCCAGGGTATTCTCAGTCTGATTTTGCGATTTGTGGGGTTTGTATTTGTTCTGATTTTGATTTTCAGGCTCCATTTTAGTTGAATCTTCGCATTTCACAGCTTCAATCAGACCTTATTCTGTGATTTTTAAATACTTTAGAGTCTGATTCTTATCTGATTGTTATTCCATAAAGTCCAAATTCCATGATATCGAAAGTTTCTCAGTCTGATTCCCGATTTGAAAGCTTACATCAGACCATGTTTCATGATTCCTAGTATATTTTAGGTCTCCAGAATATTTATTAAGTCTGGTTTCCAATGCTGGAAAATTTCTGAGTTTGGTTCTGTGTTTTCAGAATTAGCTTAGGGTCTAATTTTATTCAAGGCAGACTGCTTTTCAATATTTTCATGATATTCTGAGTCTGATTTTAATTAGCAGAAGTGTTCTTAGATCTAATTTCCAATTTCGAGTTCAAAATTAGACATATTCTCAATCAATACTAGCTCTGATTTTGATGCCTCAGACCATATTCAGACTGATTTTAGCTCTAATTTCAAGAGGATTGATAACAAATCAGAGTCATAGTTCAAAGTAGGTCAAATTAGCATCATATTATCGCTCTTAACTGGTGAATTTCCTCCATTTATGCAAATAACAAATGTCAAACAGCAGGAGACAGAAGATGGAATCCAGGTTCCATTCGAAGTGGAAGAGGGTCTTGTTAATGATTTGTAGCTTCGGTCGGATTTCTCCTATCGATGAAATCAAATGCATAAGTGGCCTATCGGCCTTGGGCATTTGATTACTATCTTTTCTTTGTATTTCACTATGATTATTGATTATCATAATACAT
Organism: Cryptomeria japonica; assembly: GCF_030272615.1. NCBI lineage: Eukaryota > Viridiplantae > Streptophyta > Pinopsida > Cupressales > Cupressaceae > Cryptomeria > Cryptomeria japonica. The sequence continues at coordinate 578,935,905 of NC_081412.1, forward strand.
GATTAATAATAGTAAGATAACTATCCTGTATATATATATAATATTGTACATGTATATTATATATATACATATATACATGATTGAAATATAACCATTGTTAATCTTGCTAATGATGTAAATCATGCTGTTATTCATACTATTTAATAATAATAATCATGCTGACAATACTTATCGCATTGTTGATAATAATTCATACATCGATATTGAGTATCGATATCCATACTAATGATATCGATATCATACTATGCTATCAATGACAGCATACTATGATACCGATATTATTAGTAATGCCTTGATGTAACTACGGTTCGATAATGTGTATCGAACTTAATTATATTGCAATGTGTATTGAACTTAATTATATCACAATGTGTATGGATGTTAGTCATCGATAATAAACAGCCGATAACAATTCGTGGACATGTCTACGTAGAGGCATGTCTCTACGCGGACTATGTTCGTGTAGAGACATGTCTCCACGCTGTTGTATATGTAAAACCGATTCAATATGACTTGGGAGGTACCGTAATCAATAAGTGCCGAACAAGTTACAGCAAAATATATATTTTGGAATTGTTGGATTAAGCATACATCAGCAGCATTATATATACCATTCTGATCTGCATTACAATCTCTTTATATTGTTTACTTCTCCATATCATCAGTATTGATATTATAATTTCTGCAAATTGACATATATATATGTTAATATTCAAGAAGAAATTATAAAGACTTTGTGATCAATATCTTATATAGAAAAATTAAAATACCATAACCTCTAAAATCTGATCAAACCTTAACATGGTATCAGAGCTAGCATAAGGGTAGATCCGATCAGATTGATAAAAAGAGGCAATCTAACCACCATTAAACTCTCTAAAACTTTATATCAAACAAAATGGTGAATGGTGTTAGATTTGAGGACCGACTTGAAGGAGCTGCAAATTTTGTATCTTGGAAATTTAGAATCATGCTTGCACTAAAAGAACATGATTTGAATACATTTGTGGAGAAGGCAATACCTATACCTGAGGAAGATGATGAGAAACTTATATGGACAAAGAACAACAACAAAGCTATGAAGATACTAGTGGATGCAGTTCCGATCATATAGTTCCGATCATATCCAAACTAGATACATCATATCAAATGTTCACAACTCTAGAGAACATGTATGAAATAAATAATACTAGGAGGGCTCTGGCTTTAAAACAGCAACTCCACCATGTCAAAATGAACAAGGGAGAAACCATCACATCTTACTTCATGAGGATAACAGAATTAAGAGATCAGCTGTCCACCATTGGACACACAATTGAGAGCAAGGAGTTAACAATGCTGGCCCTTAACGGACTCCCTACATCTTGGGAAGGATTCATACAGGGGATAAGTGCTCGATCTAAACTTCCTAAGTTTGATCGTTTAAAAACCGATTGCATTCAAGAAGAGTCAAGGCTGATTACTAGAGGAATTGGCGTAAATACCTCTAATGAAGAGATTCAAGGCCTAAATTCAAATTCTCACAAGAAAGGGAAGAAAGGCAACTCCAAACGAAGGAAAGGGAAGGACTTCCATGGAAAACACTCATTCAAGAAAAGAAGGGACATGTCTAAAGTACAATGTTATAGATGTGACAAATATGGTCACTTTGCAATGAAGTGTCCGGATAGGCCTAAGCCACAAGTTTCCCTAGCAGAGGCTAGTAAGGCTAGCTCGGATAAGGACTCTGAAAGACTTGTATTCTATTTAGCCCTATCAAGCCAAGTTTCTACCAACCTTAATACTTGGGTCATGGACAGTGGAGCATCTTGTCATATAACAGGATTCAGAGAACATCTTGACAGTCTAGTGGAAAATACAAATGAAGAAGTCACCATTGGGGATGACTCCAACTACCCTGTCAAAGGAATCAGAACCTGCACTATTCAACTAAATTCTGGAATCTCTCTTCAATTGATAGGCATATTATTTGTATCAGGTATCAAGCGAAATTTGGTTTCCATTTCAGCTCTTGAAGACAAAGGATACCGAATTACCTTCATGGATGGTAAAGTTCTAGCATGGCCTAAGAACTCAAATATAAAGAAAGCTCACACCATAAGAATTTGACATGGATGCCTATACAAGATTTGCACTCCTCCTTCTTAAGCCTTAATTCATGAATCCTCTACTACAAGTGAAATATGGCATAGAAGATTAGGGCACCTACACTTTCGAGCATTGTCTTCCATAGAGAAAATTGTGACAGGTTTACCTAAACTAAAACAAGATCATGAAGGAACTTGCAAAGGGTGTGCCTTAGGGAAGAATAAAAAGGGCACCTTCCATAGTAGTGAAAGTAAGTCTAAAAATGTATTAGAACTCATTCATACAAATTTATGTGGACCTATCTCAGTAACCTCCTTAGGAGGATTCTTGTACTATGTTATTTTTGTAGATGACTACTCTAGGAAAACATGGATATATTTTTTGAAATGTAAAGAGTCAAATGAAGTCCTTGTAAGATTTAAGAATTCAAGGCTCTAGTAGAAAATATGTTAGGCAAAAGAATCAAAACTCTAAGGTTAGATAATGGGGGGGAATACATTTCTGATAACTTCAAAAACTTTTATAATAATGCTGGGATTAAGAGGGACTTTACTGTTCCTTACAAACCTCAACAAAATGGGGTAGCAAAAAGAAAAAATAGAACTATTGTAGAAGCAGCCAAAGCTATGATGCATGACCAAAACCTTCATACCTCCTTCTGGGTTGAAACCTCTAGCACTGTTATTTACATTCAAAATAGATGTCCCCACTCCCTTCTAGATAACAAAACTCCTGAAGAAGCATTTACAGGGATAAAACCTGACATAAGTCACTTTAGAATCTTTGGTTGTCTTGTTTACATCCACATACCTAAAGAGAAAAGAACTAAGCTAGAACCCTTAGGGAAAAAGGGAATATTTGTTGGCTACAATATCATCTAAAGCCTATAGAATCTATATCCATGGACAAAAATTAATTGAACTAAGCAGGGATGTAATATTTGAAGAAGATGTTTCTTTCAAAAGATCAAAAAACATTAATGAAATTGATGATGAGTCTCCTACATATATGGAAGAGGATCATGCGTCTGAGATTCAGAGGGAGATACATGAAGATAATAATTACAATGAACCTATGGATCCTGTTAACGAACCCAAAGACTCTACTATAAATCGTAAAAGACCTCTATGGGCTAGAAAAATGATTGAGGAAGCAGAAAATTACGCTGCTCCAAAAGGAACATTCAGAGAAAGCAAGAGACCAAATAGATACTCCAGTTATGTTGCTCTTATGAGTGAAATCATCAAGTCTAAACCTTCTAGTGTTGAGGAAGCATTCCAACATCAAGTTTGGAAAGATGCCATGACAAAAGAATATCAATCCATACTCAAGAATGATGTCTAGGACATTGTACCTAGACCTAAAGACAAATCAGTTGTCTCTTCAAAATGGCTCTTCAAAATCAAACATGCAGCAGATGGAAGCATTGAAAAATATAAAGCAAGATTTGTTGCCATAGGGTTCTCACAAAAGGAAAGAATCAATTATGAAGAAACATTTGCTCCCATTGCTCGCTACTCCTCTATCAGGACTGTGATTGCATTTGCCGCATCAAAAGGATGGAAGATTCACCAAATGGATGTGAAGACTGCTTTCCTTAATGGCATTATAGAAGAGGAAGTATACTTACCAGAAGGATGATAATGCTTCCCATGTTTGCAAATTGAAGAAAGCTCTATATGGCCTTAAACAAGATCCTTGAGCATGGTATGAGAGGATAGACAATTACCTCTCCAAGTTAGGATTCTCCATAAATGATGCAGATCCTAACCTCTCTTCAAGGTAATAAATGGTGATGTGATAATTCTTATTCTTTATGTTGATGATTTGCTGATCACAGGAGAAGACCACCTCATCACCAAGTGTAAACAATATCTTGCATCCGAAGTTGATATGAAGAACTTAGGTCTCCTTCACTACTTCCTTGGTTTAGAAGTATGGCAGCAGGGTAATTGCATTATCCCAAATCAAGGAAAATATACCATTGACATCTTGAAAAGATTCGGGATGATGGACTGCAAGCCTATGTCTACACCTATGGAGACAAACATACATAAGCTAAAAGAAGCAGCTGCAGACTCAGAGTTAGCAGATTCTAGTTTCTACTCTTTATCGACAGATGATTGGGTCATTGATGTATTTGGTCAACACTAGACTAGATATTGTTATGCAACAAATGCACTCAATAAGTCTATGTGTGAACCCAAACAATTTATAGTTAGTTGCAGCTAAACACATTCTGAGGTACTTGCGAGGCACAATTGGACTTGGATTGAAGTATGGCAATGTAGATCTAAATCTGCATGGATATACTGACTCAGATTGGGTTGGAAGTGTAGTTGATCGTAAAAGTACTTAAGGGTGTTGCTTCAGCCTAGGATCAACCATTGTTTCCTGGTGTAGCAGGGAACAGTCTTCAGTTGCACAGAGTTCCATCGAAGCTGAGTACATTGCAGCATCTATGGGGGCTCGAGAAGCAGTATGGTTAAGAAAACTTCTTGTAGGATTGTTTGGACAATCCTTGGATCCCACAATCATCCACTGTGATAACCAGAGTTGTATAAAGCTTTCAGTAAATCCAGTGTTCCATGATAGATCAAAGCACATTGAGATCCCTTACCATTATGTTAGAGACATGGTGGAGAGAAATGCTATCCAACTAAGATATATTAGTACAAATGAACAAACAACAGACATTCTAACCAAGCCTCTCTCCAAAACAAAGGTAGAATACTTTAGAGGTAAGTTTGGTATGATTAAAATGTAATTTTCTTGAGATTGAGTCTCAACAATATAATATTATTGTTCTAATATTTAAAAGATGTTTAATGTGTAAACTTTTTTGTCATGTGTGTGATTACATGACTTCATGGGCCCCTGTGAACATCTTGAAAGGTGACAATTTTTCAATGATGTACACTTGTTCTTATGGTTACTATTGTAAGGTGACGACTTTACAATAGTTAAACCTTACTATCATGATGGATATCATGTGACTTGATTGTTTACCCTCTGGGTGAACAATTTAGAATATACAGATAGAACACTCAATGCAGAATAATAATGCCATAGATATCAGATAAAACATAAGAGATGCTATTCCATTCATAATCATGTGTGTCTTTACAAGTTACCTTCCAAGATATATAAAGGTACCGAGGGGGTGTGAGGGGCAACCGTCGCACCCGTAACTACCATCCCTCGGTTACCAGACTAACAAGGACAAATACAACTTAATTAACTAGTTTTATTCTCATACAATATTGCCGCCAACATCATCCCCCCCAAAAAAGAAAGGTCGTCTCCGGACGACTTACAAACAAAATGGGGAATACATTGCTACAACAAAACCCAAAATCAAAAACTAAGGGGGTGTAGAGGGCGTCTCTGATGAAGAAGGCGCTGGTGGTGGTGTAGTGGTGGAAGCCAATCGCCCATGCAACTTGTACACCTGCTCAGACCTCCTCTTCAGATCTCGTTCTGCCACCATCTGCCTCTCCATTGCAGTCTTAACCATATAGGCTGCCTCCAACACCTCCTTATCCTTCTTGTCGACGCTCTCCAATGCACTGACCAATCGAGTCTCTAACCGAGCTCTGGATGCCCTTTCCTCTTCCAGCTGCATAACTAAGGCAGACTTATCTGCTACCAGAATGTCCATTGCTGTCCCAGTCTGTGCCACTGTATCCTCAACCTCCTGAAACCTGGCAGTCAGCTCCTCCCGAGCCATCACTGCTGCTACGCGCAAGGCCTCGGCTGTGGATGCCATATGCTGTGTCCTCCGGAGCTCAAGATAGCCTTCGCGGAAGGCCTGCTCCACCTCTCTCAATAAGGATTGCATTCGGGTCTCGCCAATCCCCTTAGTGAGGTGCCAAGCCTCCAACATCCCCAGGTTCTCCGTCTCAGGCCACCCGGCGAACTCAAAACACCTCACAAACTCTTCTTTGCATCCAGTGCAGGCAAAACTCAACAACCTCTCCATTCGCTCGACCATGGCATCATCCTCCTGGAGTCTCGCAGAGGTCACAAGCCATTGCGCTCCTAGAGTCATCTCGGCAATGAACTGCTCAAACTCGCCCGCACCCTGCTGTACTCCCACAGGCACCCCCTCCTCTTTGTAAGGACTGGTTACTTCATTTGCTGGGGGTGAAGCAACCCTCTGAAGCGCCCTACTACTGGGAGAACTCCCTTCCTCGAGATCAATGATATCCAGAGAATGCATCTCCCTGTCGGGAGATAGAGCAGCCTCCCCTACAGGTGCCGCGGGTGTGAATTGGTAACGACTCAACCAGGCACTGAGGTCATCTTGGAGAGCGCCTACTTCCATCATTACCTCCTGCATATAACTTGGCACACCCGACACATCCTGCTAAATTGAGGCCACCCCAGAGTCGACCCCTACTGTGGTCTCGACCGTCAGTGGTGTCATAGCGATCGTCACCTGAGGCTGCCCAAAGCTAGGTGTTGGCACCGTGGTGACTACGCTGACTGTCTCGAATGACTGTGGCACCGCCAACTGACAAGTCTTCGGTAAGCGTGTTGGTGTAAACTGGACCCGAGCCAGGTGCGACGCTAGAGCAGTATTGGCTGGTATGGACCCTTATGTGCCTACTGATTCCATTACCTCCTCTTCGGGCAACTGGTCACCCCCTCTACCTGCCAATTGGAAACTCACTCCGCTCACCTGGGAGGTGTTGGCGAATTCCTCCCTCCCGCTATCAGCATCCTCCTTTGCGTCAGACTCTTCTGTGTCGGACTCCATTTTTGACATGGCAGGCTTCTTTCTTTTAGTGCCCAAACGTGCCTCAGCGCCATGTGCCAAGACATCCAAATGCGACTAGTAAAATATAGGCGACTGGTCCGGTGCAACACGACCCTGTGGCTCCAATGGTTGTGAGCCTGGGGTGATCTGTGTGCGGACTGCATCGAGAAATAACCCAATGGTGTGATGTGGCATGTAAAATTTCTTATACTGGAGGGTCATGAATTTGTCGATCCTATCCGCCAGCAGTGATGCCCAATCATACACCACTCCATTGTGCAGCCCATTCATCAACACAATTTGTTCGATAGCTATATCAGACGCGTGGCTGGCACCTGTAAGGCGACTCTTTACTACGGACAACAAGCATCGCCATACTGCCTTCGCCAAAAATGTTTTCTTGACCCCCCTACTCTTACTAGCACTTTTGAGGCTATCTTTTTCTGCCTGTGTGAGGTTATCCCGCAACATCAATTGTAGCAAGGTGGCCCGGTTTTCTGGAGTGATTTTCTCCGAAGTATCAATTTTTTTTCCTTTCATCCCAGGTATGTGTTGATGTGTATTTTGTACACAACCAAACACAGAATAAATTACCTAAAGGTACCTTATCCTCTCTTGAATAAAGCCTCCGAATGCTGAAGATGTCGCGAAAAGGATTAATCGGGATGACTTCAAGGTTCTTTGTTGTAGGATCTCTACGTGTGGATAAGCTCTTTGTGGTATTGTTGACGTGTATTTTGTACACCATCATACACAGAATAAAATACCAATAGGCATCTTATCCTCTCTTGAGAAAATAGTCTCTAACTGCTGAAGATTCGCGTAAAGGATCAGTTAGGTAGACTCCAAGGTTCTTTTAGTAGGGTCTCTACGTGTGGACAAGCTTCCAGCGGTATGATGTGATTTGCTGTTTCCTCCAAGGGGCCTTACGTATTCCAAAAGTTCAAGATTTTACTAAACTTAAGAAACTTTTCAAAAATAACAAAAAAAGAGTAGGGTTTGAAAGAGGTCTAATCTAATCTAACCCTAAGGATGACTTAGTATGGACAAGACTTGGCAAGATTCAACCAACTTCAATTTTGCCATAAGATAACAACTCAATTGAAATTAGTGCGATCTTCTAAGGTAATAAAATGATATTCAATGCATCAAAGATCAAGGACACTACCACGAAGGTACATACCCAAGATGCAATAATGATTGAAGATTAAGGGATTCAAAGTATTCTCCAGTCGACCACGCAAGGCGTTCCTACAATCAGCAAGAAGCTAGTGGTTTGGATTACGAATCCTACCAAAGATCAAGTCTCACACAATGTCCTTCAAACTAACAAGCTACTTTGATTGAGCACAATTCAAGTAAATCAAACAACCATGAAGATAACTCAAGAAATTTGCAACAAAACACCATAACTTCAATATTTCATTGATTTCCAAATCATCATGTACAACAATTGCCTGAATTCCTCTCTGCAAAACTCAATCTTGCTACAAAATAAAATTGCTTCTAGCTCTAATCTCTCTTACATCAACTATTGACTATTACACTATTAACTATTACCAAATGAAATGAAAAATGGGGGTATAAATAGCATCCCCAGTTACAATGAAAGGTCCGGATCGAAAGTAGATCAACGGTCAAGATCATGACACCTAAACCCTAATTAGGGTTTGTTACAAATGGCCTCCTTTTTACTGAACAATATTAAATGCATAGCCAAATATTAAATTTGGCACAAAAACCTAGGAGACATAAACCAATGAGAAATAAGATGTCATGTCATCTGTAACAACCTTTCATCTAGAATCTTCTTCCCTTTCCAATTCTCTTTCTTAGCATATGCAATGAATCTTGATACGATTCCTTCGATTTCTGCAATTGGAATCTCGGGAAGATTCTTCATACTCTCTTCTAAGTGGATGACTTGATCGAATGCATCTAGAAGAGCCACGTCCCAAGTAGATTCAAGTTCCTTTGTTCTTTCAATCAAGAGCATGGTGGCAAACATCTGATCATACTGCTCATCTGTAACATTTGCGTCCTTGCAAAAGATGACCTTGATTCTATCCTCTAGTTCCTGCATATCCACATCTGTCTCGACCTCGATCCTTCTGCCAAGAATGGTACGAAGTACCTCAAATACTCTGTCCTGGATCGGATTGATCACCTCCTCAACTTGGCCACATCTAGTACTGATGTCTTCGAAGAAAACATTCTTCATATGGAGTAAGGTTGACCAATGAAACAAACTGTGAGGTTCTCCATCCAAGATCTTCTCCTGCGCTAAAATCTTCCTTGATGTGTGTCTAATAACTTTCAAGACAGGAATGATAACGTCCTTGGTATGGGCGAATGCAGCTACTGTTATCATCAAATTGTGGATCATCTCAAGAACCTGGATAGCTTGATGAATAATCTTCATCATCCTTGTTACAAACTCTATAGCCACTGTATGAGATCTATCCATCCAATTACTTGTACGTTGGACCATGTTCCTGAATCTTTCTGCTTCATTGATTGATTGAAGCGGCAATGCTTGCACTGGTGATCTAACTGGATCCTGACGTCCCAAAGGTTCATTGATGTGACTGAAATATGTCCTCCATGCACCGACCTCTCTCTCAAGCTTTCTATTCTTCTCCATTTCTTCTCTAAGCTTGTCTTTCAATGCCTCAAATGAATCGGTGGCATCATCTAAAGTCTGTTCTGCTGTAGAGGGTCCTAACTCAAAAGTCTGTATATCATATTCCTCTGCTAGGATCTCACCTTCATATTTGTCTGCTGCCGGTGTAGCTATCTGCAGTTTTCTGGATCCAGTCTCATCTCGAATCATCTTGGACATCTTGGTAGCCTTCTTCTTTTCTGTTACTTCATGTGAGCGTCCAACAAGGCTCTCTAAATCAATTGCATTGTCCTCGTCCTCTACTACGATCACCTTGGTTAATCTTTCCTTCAACCAATCTGGGATAATCGATCTGGTTTCTTGAACTTGAATCTCTTTATGCACTATTTCTTCTTGTCTGGGAGGAGATGTTATTTCATTGTCCTCTTTGTCTTCATCTAACTCATAGTCTTGGAGAGATCCATCTGGTGAACCATGCTGTGCCTGTCTTTCCTCCTGCCTATCATTCTGTACCATCGACTCCATGGATTCTTCAACTTGAATTGTTCTCTTCTCAGGTCTAGAAGAAGTACCGGATGATCGATCTCTGTTAGCCTCTTGTTTCTTCTTGGAAGACTCTCTCTTTCCAGGTCTCTCTTTCCTCTTCGAACCTCTTGAATGGAGATTGCCCTCACTGGCACATCGAAGGTTACCTTCACCTGAATTCCTAGGATTAGGATTGCCTTCACTCACACTAGCTCCACCTTCGGCAGGTTTCTCTTCCAAAGTGAAAGACATAGATATACCTTGTTCTCTCAACTTCTGATGCTGAATGTCAACCCATCTGCGAGTACAAGACAAGACTGGTGCCATCAAAGTATCTAAATCCATGACCTCGGGCTCATTCCAATCCAACCTTATTGATTTGCTTTCTTGATCATAGGAAGACTGGATATGTCTGCCACTGTCCTGAGCTTGGTCGGCCACTCTGTAAATCCTGCATTTCCTGATGAAATCCAAAGGCAATCTAGAATGCATTTTCCGTTTCACTTCAAGATCATCTAAGAGATTCATCATAAAATCTTCAATCTGGTACTCATGTCTAAACTTCCTGCCGACTGTCTCCTCTAAATGTCCATGTGGATCAAAGCTTTCTCTCAAAGCAAAAGATGAAAAAGAATACAAGGCTAACTCCTTCTCTGCGTCATCCATAGCTAAAGCATTAGGACATACCTCAACTGAATTACCCAAAATGATAGGTACTGGAACTCCATTCTGATGTCCGTGTCTGAATGCCTTCACATATGCTGCCAACTGTCTTGTTACTTCAAGTAACACAATTCTATCTGTCGGATATCTCGGCAACATGTATGGAGGTAAAGGACATCCATGCACTCTAATATAAGTGAACTTCGGGAACTGAATGAACCAAGCACCGTACCTCTTTATGAATTCCTAGGCATCCTGAGATAACCTGTTGTGAATTCCACCTTGCAACGTCCTTGTGATGTTCATCGTGAAAGTATCATTAATCAACTTATAGTTGTTCCCTGGCGGATGATGCAAGTAGGCATAGGAATCACAAGCTCTGACCTCGCCGGGTCCTCTTCCAATCACTCCTCTGTGAGGTAGTCCTGCGTATTCAACACTCCTGATCAAGGCATAGATGACATATGAACTCATGTGGAAGGACTTAGTAGCCTGGAGTCTCCTCAACTGTACGTCCAAGCAATGGCTAATCATCCTAGCCCAATGTATCGTACCTTTCCCTTGAACAATCACCTGGATGAAGTAAAACATCCACTTCTCAAAATAGAAGGCATGAGGGGCTCCTGTAACTCGGTTGAGCATGGTAATTAAATCTCTGTACTCCTCCTGGAAATCAATCCTGTGCGGTGTGTTCGGGACCTTGCTCAGACGGGGACGGCTTTTGAGTAGCCAGTTCTTATTGATAATGCTTAGACAAGCATCTGGATCATCTTCGTACATTGATCTGGCTCCTTCTATGCTCTTGTATATCATGTCCCTGTGCTCTGGAAGATGGAAAGCTTCACTTATAGCTTCCTCTGAAAGGTACGCCAAAGTGTTTCCCTCTTTGGACACGATCGTCCTGGACTGTGGATCATAGTGACGAGCACATTCGATCATCAACTCATGGCACTGAACAGCTGGAGGAAAGCCGGCCGCCTTAATGATACCACTCTCGATTATTCTCCGGGCGACAGGTGATGGCTTGCCAATGTAAGGGACCTCTCGAAACTTCTTCGTGCTGAAGTTCCCCAAGTTGGTATCTCCAATGTTGTTCCACTTCGACACGATCTTGGTCTCCACTTCTTCGGTCTTCTGATCTTCTTTCATGAGAGCTGAGCGACTGGTGGATGCTCCCGCCTTCGGGGTCGCCATACCTACACAACATTTCATAATGAGAAGCTAGATTTTGCAATAAATAACATAGATTAGAGGATAAATTTTAGGAAACTTCATGATAAGTCTTTGAGTTATCATTTCCTAAAATAAAATGATTGAGCTAGGAATTCAAAATTCAAAATAACTCAAAATTTAAAATATGACGATGAATAAATAAAACAATAAAATCAAATCGCCATACCTCAATAGAGAGCTAACTTTAGAATGCAAAAAGAACAAAATTCGCCTAGGCAAAATTGAGGTGTAAATGATCTTCAACGTGATCTCCTCAAGAAATCAATTTCGCCACCTTTGTCCTTGACGTGATCTTCAAATATCGCCTTTAACGTGACCTTCAAATCTTGACAAATTCGCTCAATATAGATCTTCAAATATCGCACCACCTTGGAAGTATTAGCGCCACCTTTGGATGATATTCGCACTTCAAACACAATTTCGCACCACCTTTGATTGGGATGAAAGCTCGCGCTTGAATGATAAAATAATGATGTAAAAATGATAGTTTTCACTCTCCTTTTATAGCGCTCACCTCTTCCATTCATTAAGGCCGACTTGGTGATATAAATCAATTTTTAAACGATTTTAATTAGATGATAAAGGCCGACCTCCATGTCAAAGCGCTCCATTCGATTTTTTTTTTTTTTTGATTAATTAATTAATTATTAAATGCCTTTGATTTTTAATTAATAAATTTCAATTTTTAAACAAGGCAAAATAATTAATAAATGCCAAACGCAATTTTTTAAATGCTAATTTAATAGGATTTTCAAAACTCATCGATCTTAGCATTTAAGGTAAATTTAAAATGTTCATTTGAGCGCCAAATTTTGAAAATGGAGTAGACGTACCTCATCGCCCTGGTCCCTTGGAGAGGGACAGGAGCGATCCACCATTTTTGTCATGATTTCTTGTAACTTCCACGTTCAACTTCTTCATTTCCACGTTCAAATCACCCATTTTGTCGGGTCCTTCAAGTTAGATCGCCTTGCACGTGCGCATAAGTGGGCTTTGGATGTATCATTGCCCTTGTCCCTTGGAGAGGGACAGGAGCGATCCTAAGGTTTTTGCTTGAAATTCTCCATCTTGATATGAACTTTTCCTTGTATCATCTTCCAAATGCCATTTAAAACCTTGTGCGTCTTTATCTTAACGTGATTTTCAAAGGATATCATGTGTTTTGGCTAACATCGCCCTAGTCCCTTGGAGAGGGACAGGAGCGATCTCCATGTCCTGGCTTAAATTCGTAAACATCTAACCTTTGTTCATCGTTTATTGCCTTCCAAATAGCGTCTTTTACCTTGTCCATCCTCGCCTTGCCTTGACTTTGAAGGAGTATGAGTGTTTTTGATGAAATCGCTTTGGTCCTTGTCCAAAGGACAGGAGCGATATGAGCTTTTTAGCTTGTTTGACAACATTTGGACGTTCCAAACTTTGATATATCACCTTCAAAAGACGCCTTGAACCTTGTATGACCTTGTGAAGCCTTGTCTTAACGTCATTTTTGCATAAATTGATCAATATACCCAATATCGCTCTGGTCCCTTCCTGAGGGACAGGAGCGAAGTTCAACATTGTGAGCTTGTTCTTGTTTTCTTCAACTTGCAATTATCTTCAATGCGTGAAATGACGTCCCTTCGATTCTCTTGGTAGCTTGACACTTGCTTGTTTTTTGAAATTCATGCCTTTATGGAAATATCGCTCTGGTCCCTTCCTGAGGGACAGGAGCGAACTGGGGATTTGAGTGCAAATTCCTTCAATGTGATGACCTTGGTAACTTGTGCTTGATTGAAATGCCTTGAAACGTCCTTGCCTCCTTGTTCCCCATCTTGGAAGGTCTTGATCTTGGAGGAACGGTTTTAAACTTGAATAAGAAGCAATATCACCATCATATCGCCCTGGTCCCTTGGAGAGGGACAGGAGCGATTCTAGCTCTTGTGGTCTTCATTTCACTTTATCACCTTCAAAGTTATATTCAACGGGTTCGTAATGCGCCCTTCCATTCATCCATGCCTTGGGATCGATTGAAACTGGACAAGAAAATCATGCATAACAAAAATCGCTCTGGTCCCTTCCTGAGGGACAGGAGCGAACTAGGCATTTTGGGTCCTTGCTGACGTTTCAAAATCTTCAATTTGTCTTCAATGAGTTCATTTCATCGTCTTCCTTGCCATCAAACACAAACTTGCCTTGATCTTTGCCTGAATTTTGTCCTATGAAGAATATTGCTCTGGTCCCTTGGAGAGGGACGGGAGCTATAATGTACTTCGCCCTGGTCCCTTCCTGAGGGACAGGAGCGATTTTAGCATTCTGGGTCATTTTCCTTCATATTTGCACTTCAAATTATATTCATCTGATAAAACATCTTCCCTTGGACCTCTTCGAATTGTCAAGTCGTCAAAATCTTGCAAGGACAAAGCAAAATTTGATTTGTAGCTCCGGTCCTTCACTGAGGGACAAGAGCGATTTTGCTCCTGGAGGCATTTCTGAGTTCATGAAAATCTTCAATTTATATTCAATGGAAAGATCTCGCCTTTCGCCATCACTTACAATTCGAAATTCATCTTGACTCTGCAGGAATAGTAAGATATTTGAAAACGAGCTCCCGTCCTTCACTGAGGGACAGGAGCGATTTTGCTCCTACAGGCCAAAATAACATGATTTTACAAGTTTAATCAATTCACGAGGCGAAAACAAATCATTCTCAATGCCTGGGATCAAAAATCAAAAAAGTCAAAATTTGGTCAAAATTAGTCAATTGGACAAAAATTCACATTTCATCATCAACACTTAGACAAATTTAAGCTCTGCACTCAAAATTCCAATTGAAAATAGACCAATTTGGCGAAATCATTGTATTCAAAGTTTGCATCCTACGAAAGAAGCTCAATAACTCTCAAAACTGATTGGATTCTGGCTTGAAAAGACGTTAATTAAAACCCTAAGGCTTAACCCTAAATCCAGACAACTGACTGACTAACAAAATCCTAAAAGCGAAGCGAAAAGCGAGCGAAAAAAAGGGGGTCCCCATTTGCAATGGGGCGATGTGTGAAATGGTCACAACAGGTATGATGTGATTTGCTGGAATCACAAGGGGACTTACACTTGATGACCTAAACATCTGATTTGCTGGAATCACAAGATTTTACCGGCTTAGATTTGAAAAAAAAGGGAAAAAGGACGAGGGTGAGGAAAGGATCTAATTCTGATACTAAGAATGTAGGAGCAATGAATGATCTTTGATGAAATTCTAACTAAGTCTTGTTTTGACATCCCAGGACCATCTCCACAAGGTTAGTGCGATCTTCGAAGGAAAGCTTTATGATGTTCAGATCATCACTACAGGCATAGACACCATCAGGCTGATGCATATCAATGAAGAAGCGACAATTGAAGTTAAGCTTAAGTTGAATGATTCCAGTTGACTACACAAGGCAAGTCTGCAATCAACAAACTGCTATTAGTATGGATATACGAATTTCACCATCAATCAAACACATTTCTTCCACTCATCTAATAACATAAAATCAAATATGAGAAGTATAGAGACCAAACTAATTGTTGAATCGACCCATAAATTTCACCATTTCTTCAATGAAGTTCTACAAGTCTTTTACAACGACGTCTTGGCAACAATCTTTGCCTTCTCTCTCTACTCTACTCTAATTGCTATACTATTAACTGACTAATTCACTATTCTAACTATTCACTCCCTACTTTCTATTAGCCTTTACAAAATGAAGAGTCGGGGCTTATATAGTGCCCTTAATACAATTCAATGGCTAAGATCAATTTGAGATCAATGGCCAAGATTCTACAATGAAAACCCTAATTAGGGTTTGTTACAACAAACTCAATTCTGACCAATGAAATAATTGTATTAATTGGACACATGTCTTCTCTGGAAAATTCGACCAATGGATAGCTAGGGTAGGTACATTGAAGTTTGTGCCACCTCCCATGAGTTGGGTACATTGAATCTGGACACGCTGAGGTGGACCAATCCGATTGGAGGAGTGATGACTGGGATGCCACCTCATCTGACACTTGTACTTGGTAGATATTCAACTTGATGTTGCTGAGAAGCTAGCTTTAATTAACTCTTCTGAAACTATTTGCTTCTTCAACGAACCCTTGCTCTGACTTCTTTTGTCTTTGATATGCAGGATGATGGTGTACCTCGCCTTGGAATGCTGGATTGGAAGAGGTCGCCCTTATCCTTGCTCGATCTTCTTGGAGGAGACCATCCTTGATCTGGCTTGATTTCCTTTGATGAGAGTCTGCCAAGTAATAGATCTTCCAACTCCGGGCCGCCATTTGATGCCTACACAAAAATTCCAAAATTAGTCTTTAAGCATTATATCTTAAAATGTAGAAATTAAGACTCTCCAAAGGGAAAATTCAAGATATTGATTAGGAAATTTCATGATAAATCTAGAATTCTTCATTTCCTAATTAATTAATCAACAAAATCAAACTCTCAAGTCTTAGACTTCTTTTCAAAAATTGCTATGAAATTAAAACAAGCCTTGACGAAGAATATCAAAATGATTTCCATACCTTCTCTTGAGTACTTAAGTCTAAGACCTTCGAAAATGATGAAAGAAGACTGGATTTTGCTAGATAAGGTTTAGATTATAGTCCTCCCTTGGATGAATTACGCCTCCATTAGCCTTGAAAATGAATTTCACCCTCCTTAGTCTCCACACTTAGCAAAATTTCGCCTTCAATCTTCTGGATTTCGCTCCTCAAATTGCTCCTCAATTTCGCACTTTAGAAGGGATGAATGAATGATTTGAACTTGAAACAATGCCCCCCTATTATATAGAGCGCTCACCTTCTTTCCTCCAAGGCCGACTTTTCAAAAGGGATAAAAAAATAAATAAAAACTCTTTAAAAAGGTGGCCGACTTGCCTATAAAGGCAAAATAATGCCTTTGAGCGCTCACTAACAAATTTTAATTCAAAAAAATTAATTTTAGATGCCTCCAAGATGTCCCTTTTGATTATTTCAAGGTCAAAAATTAATTTATTAAATTGCCAATGCCTTTAATTTAATGCGAATTTAATCTTTTCAAATGCTTCGAAGTTAGCAATTTTGGGGGATTTGAGGAATATCAAAGTTTGATTAAGGCCACAATGAAGATTGACAATAATTTCGCCCCGGACCCTCAGCAAGGATCAGGAGCGATTTTCCAAATTAGGCCTTGAATATCCAATTTTTGCAAATCCAAAATATCACCAAGGCACTCCAAATGGCATCTTTTACTGGAATTTGGGTTTGATTTCACTTGAATTTTGGAAGAAAAGTGCATTTAGGATTTTTTCGCCCTGGACCCTCAGCAAGGGTCAGGAGCGATTTTTCAAATTTGTGCTTACTTCTTCATCAACTTTTCTTGAATCCACCCTTCAAGGCTAGGCAAAGGTCTTCTTCTTCCACTCCATCCAAGCTTGGTTCGTTCCTGGAAGGCAAAATAGGGGATTTTCAAATTTTTGCCCTGGGCCTACAGCAAGGGTCAGGAGCGATTTTTCTTCCCTGGCTTAGAATCATCAAGTTTTGGAAGCAAATCCTTATTCATCATGTTTTTGAAGGCCATTTTTACCCTAGTGCATCCTTGCCTTAGCCAAAACTCAAAGGAAATAGGTTGATTTTGCAATTTTCGCCCTGGGCCCTCAGCAAGGGTCAGGAGCGAATATGAGTTTTTTGAGCAAATTCTTTCATTCTTTTAGCTCCAAATTATTTCTAAGGCATAACACACATGTCTTTCTCCCATCCAAGTCATAAAAACCAAAATCCAATCTTGAAATGCAAGGAAAATAGGAGGATTTGAATATTTCGCCCTGGGCCTTAGGCAAGGGTTAGGAGCGAATTTCCCTTTGGGTATCAAAATTTGCATCTTTAGCCATCCAACCCAACTTCAAGGCAATTCAAATGTCATTTCACACCCATGTCTAAGCTTGGCCTTGCTCAAATTTTGGAGGAAAAGATAGGTTTTAGGATTTTCGCCCTGGACCTTCAGCAAGGGTCAGGAGCGAATTTCCTTTTCTAGGCTTGGTTCTTCCTTTTTCAAACTCAAAATCACCTCAATTTGACCAAACAAGGCAAGAAATGTCTTCTACTAAGATTTTCGCCCTGGACCTTCAGCAAGGGTCAGGAGCGAAATTTTGGTTTTAGGCAAAATCCTTTATTCTTTTAAGTTAAAACTTCCCCGGAGGCTAAAGGGAGTTGTCCTTGTTTCATCTATGTCCAAAACTTGACTTTTTTCATTGCAAGATGAGAGCTATTCAAAATTTTGCCTTGGGCCTTCAGCAAGGGTCAGGAGCGAATTTACCTTAGTTGCCCAAAATTCACCATTTTTCATGCTTTCAAACCCTCAATTGAATCAAGTGACATCCAATCTTCCTTCTGGGAGACCCTGCACAAAACAAGTTAGCCAAAACTTAAATTAGTGAAAAATAGGCTCATACAAAATTTTCGCCCTGGACCCTCAGCAAGGGTCAGGAGCAAAATCTTCAATTCAGGCTAAACTATTCAATTTCTTAGTTTCAAACCACTTCACAGGGCGAGGTAAGATCATTTTCAAGGCCAGGAACAAGGTTTCAAGCTCAAACAAGGTGGCAAATGAAGTTTATAATGAATTTCGCTCTGGACCCTCAGCATGAGCAGGAGCGAAATTCCTAATCTTGGCCAAAATCCATCATTTTCTCAAGGTTTTCAAACATTTCCAACTTTCCCTTCAAAATGCCTTGCAAGTCAAAATTTGGTCAAATAAGGCAAGAAATGAGTCCTAGATTGATTTTCGCCCTGGACCCTCTGGAAGGATCAGGGGCAAGATTCGCTTTGGACCTCCTGAGAGGGTCAGGAGTGAAATTCGCTTTGGACCCTCAGGAAGGATCAGGAGCGAAATTTGACTTTTTGAACTCTCTGTCAGGATAAGTTTATGGAATATAACATTTAAGTATAAGTTATATTCCATATATACTTTCAGGATGTTTGAGAGTGGTTTCAGACCTCCAGGAGTTATATTGCAAAATCTAGTTTTTGGAGGATTTATCAGTTTTCCAGACTCAGCCAAATTTCAGGATCAGGACATTCCAGACTTAGACAAATTTCAGGATCAGGACATCACTCAAGCAGGACCTGCTATCCAGGTGATTCCCTTGGCGACACTCGAAAGCTAAAGGCTAACAGACAAAACCCTAAAAGACCTAGAAAACAAACCCTAGAAAGCAAAAAGCAGGGGTCCCCATTTGCAATGGGGCGATGTGTGAAATGGTCACAACAGTATGCCAAACACCCTGCTGAACTCGCTTGCCGTGAAAGAAACAGTCATCCGCTGGTGCTTATAGTCAAATACAGACTGGTGGCGGTGTCTATCATAGGTGCCAATCATGGCACGCAAAACTACGTCAAAATCTTTTATGCAAAAAAACTGGCATTCCGACAGCCCAATGTACCTGTGCCTGGCGAAGATTTTTCTTTATTGGGTCGTCGTGAGGTGTCTTCGCCCACCAATTCCTGCAGTCTATTCCATTAAGACCCTCAAACACAATATTGTTCGTTGTTACCTCTTCCTTGTCCTTTGTCGACTGGGTTTTTGGACGATGCTTCTTGCTTTTGTGAGTGCTGCTCATCCCGAGGTTGTCTGCAATACGTACACCAGATGGTAAAACTCGCTTGCTTGTGTCTGCACTTGATTCCGAAGTTCTTCGCGCTCCCTGTAACTTGTCTTCTAACGGCTGCAACCGTTTTCTCCAATCCGCCTTATTCCTGTTTGTGTCCATTGATGCCTGATTAATTTCCTTAATTTTCTTTTATAGCTTTAACTTTCTTGCACCTGCCACTTTCTCCTTCCAACTGCCAGTGTTTCCCTTTTAGCTCTCGCTGTATTGTGTATGGTTTACAGTGTCCGTGGTACGGTGTACGACCTGCAGGTGTACGATGTGCGACGTGCGATGGCGATCTTCGACTCTCCTTCTGCGATTTCTTTCCTTCCATACGGTTGTGCGGGGTCTGTAATTTTTTTTTTTTTGAGCGCCGTGGGGTATATATGGGCGTGCAGGGGTACTTGCCTCACCGCACGGTGGGCACGCGGGCTCCACCGCATGGTGGGCACGCGGGCTCCACTACACGGCGGGCACGCGGGCTCCATCGCACGGTGGACGCGTGGCCCCACCGTTTGGTGAGTGCCACCGTACGACACACTTTTTTTCCTTTTTTTTGGCCGTATGGTCACCTGTTGTACGGACCCGTACGTCGTTTTTTTTTTAATGATTATTTCTTCGAGAGGATTCAGGATTGGTCTCCCGTCTCTGTTCGTGATACTGTTTTTATTTCAACCCATTGACGGTGTCTGGCATCTCCTTCCCGTCAAGCGTCCACAACTTAATCACCCCGTTGGCATTGACCTTGCGTACCTTGAAGGGGCCTAGCCATCGTGCTTTAAATTTTCCAGGTTTGATTTCGTTCCTCCCGTTGAAATTCAACAATAATTGCCCCGGAGTAAACTTCATTCACCTAAGATGCTTGTCCTGCCAGACCTTCTGTCTTTGCTAGGCTGCCTCTGTGGCCCATTGTGCCATCATTCTTTTTTTGTCTAGCTTGCTCAAGGCATACAATCTCTCCCTCAGGCTCTCCATATTCCTGAGTCTGTTCTCCACTGCAATGCGAAGGCTTGGCACCATGAATCCCGCTGGCACGACAGCTTCTTGCCCGTACATGAGTTGGAACGGAGTCTGACCGATGGTCACCTTGTAGGTTGTGCGGTAGGCCCACAATATCAAAGGTAATTTTTCTTCCCAATCTTCTCCCTTGACACCGCACAACTTGTATATTACGCCCACGAGAATCTTGTTGGTAGCCTCGGCCTGCCCATTGGCTTGCGGGTAATAGGGGCTAGACAGTGAATGGAAAATCTTAAATTCCGTAGTGAGGAGTTTAATAACGTGGTTCACAAAATGTCCACCCCTTTCACTCATCAACTGCATAGGGATCCCATACCATGTAATAATTTGCTCATAGATGAATCTTGCTGTACTTACGACCGAGTTGGCAGGTAGGGCTCGCACTTCAACCCACTTGGTTAAATATTACGTGGCTACCACAATGTAGCGATACCTCCTAGCGCGGCTCGCCTTGAGTGGCCCAATAAAATCCAGCCCCCAGTGCTCGAATAGTTCTTGAGCATGCGAATGGTTGAGGGGCATGAAATCCCTTTTCAGCGGCCTCCCCGCTCTCTGACATGTATCACAACCTACTACCCATTCTCTTGCATCATTATACAATGTGGGCCACCAGAGGCCTGCTAGCAACACTTTTCTTGCCGTAGTGTCCGGTCCCTTATGGCCTCCCTCGGGCCCCTCTTGTGCCTCCCTCATGACGCTTGGCACCTCTTCCTCCATCACACACCGACGTAACACCTCGTCGGGCCCCATTTTATACAATAAACCATTAATCAGTTGGAACATGCGACTTTTCAACACAAGTTTTCTTCGTTCTCCCTGTGGTAGGGAATATGGAGGTGGAGAGATATTCCTCGATGGCAGTATACCATGGTGGTAGTATTGCGATCTTGAATAGGTGGGCATCTAGAAAGTCATCATTTACCCCCTTTGGCGTCTCTTCGGACCTGATTCGGGACAATTGGTCAGCAATGACATGGCTCTTGCCTGGCCGTACAATTATTGTGAATGTGAACTCCTGAAGTAGCAGTAGCCACCTGCTTATCCTGCCTTGGATGATGGGTTTGTTTAGTAGGTACATCAAGGCCTGGTGGTCCACATAGAAGGTGAAGGGTGTCGCTAGCAAGTAATGTCGAAATTTTTGTACGGCATAGACCATCCCGATGGCCTCCTTCTCAGTGGTACTGTAGTTCTTCTCGGCTTTTGACATCAACCTACTCACAAAATAGATGGGGTGATCCAACCCGTGTGCCCCTTCTTGAGCCAGCGTAGCCCCAATGGCATAGTTCGAGGCGTCCACGTGTACGTGGAATTCTCTGTCCCAGTTTGGATAGGCCAGAATGGGTGCTCCCACCAGTCTCATCTTGAGTTCTTGGAATGCTTCCCCTTGTGCCGATTCCCATATGTATGGTTCGCCCTTTCAAGTTAGTTTGTCGAGTGGAAATGAAAGTTGGGCAAAGTTCTTGATGAACTTTTGGTAGTATCCAATGTGTCCCAAAAAGGACTTGACTCCTGTCACATCAATGGGCAACTCCATTTCCATAATTACCCGTACCTTATCTGGGTCAGTTTTCAGTCCAGCTTTACAAAAGATATGGCCCAACGACTTCCCTTATGGTACCATAAACCGGCATTTCCGTGGATTTAAGGCGAGCCTAGCCCTTCGGCATCGCTCCATGCACTCTCTCAGCGCCACCAAGTGAGTGCCTTCGCTACTGAAAATCGACTAGTCATCCGAAAAGGCTTTAAAATTTGAACCATCCTCTGGAAGGTTGCGGGAGCGTTGCACAACCCGAATGGCATCCGGTTGTACGCATAGACTCCATCTTCCACTACAAAGGTGGTCTTCAGCTTGTCCTCCTCAGCTATCGAAATCTGGTTGTACCCTGAGAAGCCGTCAAGAAATGAGTACATTTCATGGCCAACCACCTCCTCCAAGATACTTTCTGTGAAGGGTATGGGAAACAAGTCCTTGATGGTGACTGTGTTGAGGCACCAAAAATCCACGCAGATGCGGATCTGTTTGGCCTCCTTTAGTGAAATCACAATCGGCGAGACCCACTCACTTGTCTCCACCCGAAATATGATGTCGGCCTCTAGCATCCATTCGATCTCCTCGTTCACCTTGGCAGCATAGTTTTTATTCATTCGGTACGACCTCTTCCATACCGGTTGGGCTCCCGGGACCAATGGTATCCGATGGACACATTTCTGGCGGAACCCCCTTCAGATCCTTGTAGGACCACGCGAATACATCCTTGTATTCCAGGAAGATTTTGAATGCTGCAGCCTTCAGCACTACGCTCCAATCGTTGCCTACCCAAATATTTCAGGGATTGGCAGTGTCTCCCAGGTTTGTCTCCTTCACAGTGGGGTCTTTGTACCGCATTGGCCTATCTTTCGAAAATTCGTATACCAGGACATCATTTACTTTGGAGTCTCCCTCCTTGTACTCCGTGTATTTTGGCGAAAACTCCTCCTTGTTTGGCTCGTCCTCAATCTGTAGCATGTGACAAGCAGGGTGAAACACTTCATAGTCTTCCATTTGCCAGTGGAAGAGTCCATTCAATGAGGAAGTGTCTCTTCTGAACATCCACCAAGTTCAAGAACTCCTTCCTTGTATGGTTCCCTCTCGTCTTTACCTTCATAGGAGTCCCACTCCCATCTGTTTGAATCCTCTGAATTCGAGTCAGATGACGCAAGTTCCTCGCTGACAACCTGGGTCCTGTTGTGACCTTTTTCACACATCGCCCCATTGCAAATGGGGACCCTCTCTTTTCCTTCTTTCTAGGATTTTGTTAGTATCCTGTGACCTTTTGCTGCAGTTTCACCAAGAGATTGGCATACACAATTGAGGTTTGCTCTATGGGCAGACAGAACGAGAGCTAAGAAATCTCTAGGCACTTCCCCATACCACCTTGTCTACGGATAGGATCCGATTTTCCCTATTCAACTAAGGATCCCGACTCTAAAGTTCATGCAAGAATTTTTGGATCCAGAAGAGCGAGTCCAAATTCATCTCTCCCAACTCCTTTTTCTAGAAGAACAGAGAGATCAAGCCCTGGAGAAGTTTGCCAAGTACCAAGGGACAGTCAAAAGATGGTTTGATAGACGAGCCACTATGAAAGCATTCAGGATCTTGGATCTGGTCCTGTATTGGGATAAACCCCAGGAACGAAAAGGGGATCACGAAAAGTTCGATTGCTTATGGAAGGGGCCATACCAAATTGCCAAGATACTGGGAGAGAACGCTTTCAGGTTAAAGACTTTGACAGGTGATGACATTCCTTTGCCTGTTAATGGGCAATTCTTGAAACATCATTTCATGCCTTGAGTTCCGTGGTGGAATTCGTTCGTGCATAGCTAGGGTAGTTTTGCTTTGGTTGTGTGTCTAGTTTAGTTGTTTTCATTTCCTTAGTTTAGTTTGCTTTGTCGGCCTAGTTGCTTTCGCTTGCTTCCGCGTGCTTTAGTTTAGTAATAAAGGAGGATTCCCTTTGGTGAGAAGGTGATGTTGCTTAAACATGCACACATTGGTTTGACCTCGCTAAGTTGTGTTCGGGGTATTCCTTTGATGAATATTTATGAAGAGCTTTTAAAATTTTAGATTAATTGTCTCTAAAGTATCTCGAAGCTAGGACGAGCATTTGACTAGAAAAGGAATCATCAGTTGTATCTCGACACTGAGTCTTTTGATCATTATATCTTGTACACTTTAAAGAATCCTTTGAGTCATTTTTGACCTCTCACATTGAAGTCATGGCAAGACAACATAAGGAAATTCGTCGAAAGTCTTACTTCAGCGCCACTATAATACTCAAGCCCATGGTACGCTTCATTGCTTACACGCCAAAGTGTGGAAATATATGAAAAGAAAAAAAAAAAAAAAAGAATATCAAGAAAGAATAAAAGAGAATAAAAGAAAATCAAAACACTTGGCGTTTGGGGTGTGCGGAAATCTCTATAGGTGTATCCTTCAAATCAAAGTATAAATCGCCGGAAGTAGAGCAATCTCCGTGAGATTATAGAGATAACCTTGCCGGGGCTATGGACGCTCGCTGGCAGCGAGGCTCTATCCAGGGATGCTTTTGGAGTAAGGCAAAGCACTTAAAATTATGCAACTTGCCATGATGGAACCAAAGAGTCATAATGATCTTAAGAGATGGGAATTAATGCATTTTTGCACACACTTATAATTGAAGGTTGAAAGATCTTGATACAACTGAGGATTCCTCTTTCCTTTTGAATGCCCTTCCAAGCCGGCAGGTAAGTTAGTTATTATTAATTTTGATTCTAAATGATCAGAATGGGTTTTATCCTAGGAATATTCAAGAACATTCCTCTCGTGGAGTCGCCAGATGTTGTGACCTTTTTCACACATCGCCCCATTGCAAATGGAGACCCTCTCTTTTCTTGCTTTCTAGGATTTTGTTAGTATCCTGTGACCTTTTGCTGCAGTTTCACCAAGCCTTGTCCAGTTCAGAACATTTTAGGCCCTGACGATTGAAAGTTAGTTTTTGCAAGTTATGTGATTCCGAAGTATGAACACCACCAGAGTGCTTAGAGAGGCCAAAGGATGAAGACCGCAATTGATTTGGACGAATTTGGACAACTTTCTATTTTTAGAAAGTTTGCTTTTTTGCTTTTTCCTATTTTTTAGGAAGTTGCGTTTTTGGCATTTTTTAGCTTGATCCCTGATATGGCTATTTTTAGAAAGTTTTCCCTATTTTTTAGGGATGTTTGCTTTTTGCTTTTTCAGAATGGGAACCTAGGGTTTACACTTGTGCCACCCTGCTTCGATCGGAACTCAAAAATTCCAAGTTTTGACCTAAAAAAGCTAAATCCCTAGATTTTAGGCTTTTTGCTTTTTCGGGATGCAAACCTAGGGTTTACACTTGTGCCACTGACCTGCTTCGACCGAAACTCAAAAATTCCAAGTTTTGACCTAAAAAAGCTAAATCCCTAGATTTTAGGCTTTTTGCTTTTTCGGGATGCAAACCTAGGGTTTACACTTGTGCCACTGACC
Organism: Cryptomeria japonica; assembly: GCF_030272615.1. NCBI lineage: Eukaryota > Viridiplantae > Streptophyta > Pinopsida > Cupressales > Cupressaceae > Cryptomeria > Cryptomeria japonica. The sequence continues at coordinate 578,961,485 of NC_081412.1, forward strand.
TGCTTCGACCGGAACTCAAAAATTCCAAGTTTTGACCTAAAAAAGCTAAATCCCTAGATTTTAGGCTTTTTGCTTTTTCAGGATGCAAACCTAGGGTTTACACTTGTGCCACTGACCTGCTTCGACCGGAACTCAAAAATTCCAAGTTTTGACCTAAAAAAGCTGAATCCCTAGATTTTAGGCTCTTTTTTTTGCTGCTTCAGATGATCCACCTAAGCATGGATTTCAAATTTCAAGTTAATCCGGTTAAATTAGATTAAACTGTGAAATTTTGAAATTTCTTTGAAAATTCTTCTAAGTTTGGCTAACAAGGGTTTTGAAGTGTTTGTGCAGGTTCAAACCCCATCACGAAGGTTGAAGAGGCCATGAAGGGTGCTCTCATCAAAGTCCGCCATGCCTTAGGAGGCTGTGTGGGTGCTCTCATCAAAGTCCGCCATGCCTTAGGGAGGCTACGTGGGTGCCTTGCCTAAAGTCCACCATGAGTTTAGAGGTCACATGGGTACCCACTCTAAAGTTCGCCCCACCTAAAGAAACCATGGAGGAGCAAGGGTTGAAGTCGGCCCAAGGATGGAGAGGCTATGTGGGAGCCAAGCTCCAAGTCCGCCCTGCATAATGGAGGTCATGTGGGTGCTAAGGTTAAAGTCCGCCATGCCAATGCAGGTCACATGTGTGCCTACTCCAAAGTCCGCCATGGGTTGAAGGGGCCATGAAGAGGCCAAGCCAAAGTCCGCCATGTTGGGAGAGATGCTTGAAGTCCGCCCAAGAGGAGGGATGCCTAAAGTCCGCCCTAGGAGGTGTCTCCAAAGTCCGCTCAAGGTGGGAGTATAGCCTAAAGTCCGCCCAAGCAAGAAGAGGGGCCATGAAGGAGCTAACAACAAAGTCCGCCTAAGCTTGCCAAGTGTTGGGAGCAACCTCCAAAGTCCGCCCCACCTAGAGAGGTCTGGAGGAGTCAACACCAAAGTCCGCCAAGGGTAAAGAGAGCTATGAGGAGGGACCTTCAAAGTCCGCCCCATGCCTTAGCCAAAATTTCGCCTTAATGGAGGCCATGAAGAGGCCAAGCCAAAGTCTGCCAAAGCTTAAGAAGCCATGAAGGGGCTAAGGTTGAAGTCCGCCCAAGGTTGGAGAGGTCACATGGGTGCTAAGGTTGAAGTCCGCCCAAGGAGGAAGGAGACCATGAAGGTGCTAAGGCTAAGGTCCGCCCCACCTTGATGGAGGTCATGTGGGAGAAAGGGTCAAAGTCCGCCCCAATGCCTTAGTCAAATTTTCACTTTAATGGAGGCCATGAAGGAGTTCTAGCCAAAGTCCACCAAAATTTGAAAAAGATGGAGATAAAATTCGAAAAATCAACCTACACATGGAAGGTCAAACAAAGTCAACATGATGTCACAAAATCCACAGAGATTTCAAAATTAAATCCAAAATGAAGAAATATCTAAATAAAAAAAAAATCCTCAAAATAAATCCAAAATGGAAAGTTTTTTTTGAGAATATTGAGAGAATATTAAAAAGTTATTGAGATATTAATTCAAAATGGAAAGTTTTTTTTGAAAGGGAATATTGGAGGATTAATGAATATCTTCAAACTTAAATCAAAATGGAAAGTTTTTTTTTTTAATTAGAAGTATGAGTTGGATGATTTTAGGCTTTTGCTTAAACATTGTCTACAAATACTTCATTATCAAATTCATTATTACACCAAGGAGTTCAAAATTACTAAGGAGAGCTTAGTAAAGTATGTCAGTTTGAAGATCATCTGGAGGAAATTCTAGATATTGCTGGAAGTGGGATAATATTTTTTGGCAGAAGGCTTACAAATTTCTGGAGAAAGGCATCTTTTCTGAATTTTCTCAATATTTTGGAGAAGAGTCTAGCCTTATTCCTATCCAAGTCAGAGGTGAAATTAAGATTGTGAATTTTCTGAATATTTCCCAGAATTTAATAAATGTTTTTTTTCGAAAATTTTGGAGAAAGAAAATCATTTTTTGGCTAAGTATGAATTTTTTTTGAAAATTTAACACTTGATGGTGACTTCAACTGACCTCAAGGCTGAGGGTCTGGAGGTGAAAATTCAATTTTTTTGGCTAAGTATGAGAGTGAAAAATGGAAAATTTTCCAACACTTAGCCATTTCGCGGCCCCGTTTTTTTTTTTTTTTCGAAATTCTGCAGAATTTTTCTAACTTAAAGTTTTCATCATTCATCTGCAGGTCTTAAGCACCATGAAGTTCCAGGTAGATAAAGATGCTCCTCCAGAGTCAAGGATGACTTCCAAGTGGAAGAACATCAGCTACACCAACCTCGGACACATCAATCTAAGGGAGTTTAAGAAGCAAATGTTTGGTCTGGACAACCTTGTGCCTACCACCATTGCGCGAAAAATGATGAAGAGTGGTATCGTGCACGCTGCCGGCTTCCTCCCCACTATGCAGTGCAATGAACTAGTAGTTGAATGTGCCAAACACTACAACCCTATCAGTAAGGATATTGTTGCACCTGATGGAAGAGTGTTGGCGAATGTCAGCGATGAGGCCATCAGAGAGGTCTTCAGGATCCCTGAGTACCACAACGCAGTGTATATGACCAAGGACGAAGCTGATAGTCTGTACCATGATCACCTGGAAGTATATGATGCCATAGTTAATCATTCTTGGCTAGACAAGCCGAGGAAGGGCGCCTCCAAACTCCAGAGAAAGAGCCTAGTGCGAGCATACTTCAAGGAGGACATTGGGGACATGATTGTCTTGCTCAATAGAATAATAGGAAATCCTCAGGGAGCTCCATTCGAACCCTTGATGTATTATTTCATTAACGAAATAATTAATGGAGTAAAAATGATAGACTGGGCCCGTATGATCAGCGACAACCTAGACAGCCAGCTAAGGAATCTGGAGGTGAATAGGACTTTCTTCATGAGTTCTTACTTGTTCTATTCTTTAGTCTGGACCTACAAGTACAAAGGTCTCACTTGTAGAGGAGAAGTTGGGAACAAGGAGAACCAATTTCCGGTATATGATTGCTATCCACAGTTCCATATGGAGGAGAAGTTCCATTTCAAAAGGGTGAATGATGCCTTCCTGATGCACATTACCTGGACCCTTCAAGGTGGCCTGCACCAGAGGCTCTCTCAAGAGTCTATGGACTTCATCGGTCGGTTCGGGTGTTGGTACATCCAATATCCAAAGTTCACTTACCTCCGAATTCAGGGATTCTCTGGGCCCCCATACAAGCTTCCAGCTTACCCTACCAACCGAGTGGTGTTGCTCGAGGTTGTGAGACAATTGGAGGAGTATATAGTGATTCAAAGGGATAAGCAGAAGAAGGCAGGGACATCCTCACTTACAATTGGTAATGGGCTGGAAACATGTCCATCATCATAGGCCGCAGCTACCGCTGAGAAAGAACTGGCCTGGTATCCCTTCTACCAATACAAAGCAAGAAAAGATTTTGATCCATTCCATAGGATAAAGAAGATCGAAGGGACAACGTTTGAGCATAGATTGGATCTGGAAGACTACTAGGCGAATGCAGCCGATAGCTTCGAGATCCGGAAGAGGTTCTGGTCAAGAAATCCTTTAAGTATGGTGAGAGCAACGGAAGTGTTCAAAGTTGCCGATCAAGTGGAAGAAAGCCTAGAACTTCAGCAGCCGGGTTTTGAGAAGATGAAGAATGAACCTCTAGTCTTGATAGATTGGACAGAGGGAGAGAAATCAGATCTAGCAGACCTCATGAGGTCGGTGGTTGAGTACTCAAGGTGGTGGGCGTCTGAGAAGACAAAGCAATTGAAGGCCAAAGGTGTGGTTCTAACTTATGAATTAATGGGAGTAGATGATACTTTGTCCGTCCATCCTTGTACCTTTGTCGGTGATGCTCAGAATCCAAAAAGTGTTGGATCTCGAAAGAGAAAGGAGTTGGGTGGAAGCTCCACTAAGGTCACAGGGAAAAGGGCTGTAGGTGAGACAAGAGAATCCAGCGAAAGTCACTCCATCCTAAGTGCTGCTTCCATTGTGCCTGATCAAAGTACAATTGGGGAACAAGAGATGAACATCTATGTGAGTGATGATGAAGTAAGAGTGCTTTCCCAGCCAGTTGAGGAAGTGGTGGAGAAGGTCTTCCGAACTCCAGACAGGGGGTAGGATGAAGCCCCTACAATCTTTTTGGATGGCATACCAGCGAACCCAGGAGAAGCAGACGATGAGTTTGATCGGAACACTGTAGAACAATCAACCATTCTTGATTGGCTGAGAGCAAGGATAAAGGCCAAGGTTCCCAAGGATGCCCACTCAACCGAGGAGGTCACCGCAACATTCCTGGAGAAGGTGAATGAACCCGCTATAGCTAAACCGCCCAAACCAGCCAGGAAGTTTTCCCTGATTCAGAGAGACAGTGTCGGATTCAGGATAGTCCAGATAGCAGTGCCCAAAGAAGGGAAGACTAGGGACAATGTCACCGCAGATGACTACAAGATTACCACCATAGAGATGGGTAAGCCTACCCAGGACCAGGAGATCCAATACTTTGACGACTCCTGTAACGTTCTAAAGACGAGGCTGGCTCATGAGAAAGAAAAGAGGAAGAAAGTGGAAGAAGAGAACCAGCAGTGGAGGAAGTATGTTCTCCATCTTACCAGCCTGCTCAACCATGAAGTACCGGCTACTACACCACAGCCTCTTCAACAGGGATCAATGAAGGACTATGATGATATGAGGGGATCATACACTCAAGAAAAGGAGTGGATTTTAGATGTTGTGATACGTGCTGACACCCTGGTAGAAAACTTAGTATCAGCACATGAGGCAACTTCTTTGTTGATTGATCGTATCTAGGATCTATCATCCAATTGGGAAGAAGTGGATGAAATTCAGAATGAAATACTCCCTCACTTGAAGGTTATCCGAGGCATGTCAAAGAAGAGCTTAGTGGATGCAGGCATCATACAGATAGGAGACAGGTACGACTTCGGCACGTGGTACTATGCTCTGGTCACTCGGATTGAGGTTCTGAAGAAATCCGAGACCAAGTGTTTTGAGACAGAGGCAAGGGTTAGAGAGATCCTGGGCAAGGTATTCCGTGTGGCGTCAGAGATCTGGCAGAAGGAAAGCCTAAGGGAGAAGCATTTACAAGCAGAGAACCTGAGAGCGAGGATTCAGGCAAGCTTCTTCCGAGATTCAGGGATGATTAACAAGGGCGATCTTTCGAAGATTGCAAACTTCCTCTCCATCGATGACAACTTCCTCACCCAAGCAGTGGAGTGGGAAAGCATCCTTAACACATGCGCCGACGATGTGGATCTCATCGACTTCCAGATTGGTGGTTTGCCAAGCATCACCATGGAGGAGGTCAAGCTCGTGGTGTCCAGATACATTGAATCTCTGAAAGAGGAAAGTGGCCACTCACCTCAGTAAAATTAGCAGCTGCGCCACTTGTCACTCTTTCGTTTGCTTGAACTGATAGTATTTCGGGAAACCCTAATTAGGGTTTAGGACTTTCAATCTTGGCCCTTGATCACTATTTGATCTCGGCCATTCATTTATTTTTGAGAAACTATATAAGGTTGCCTCCTCTCATTTGAAAAGTGTGAGGTTTTTGATGTATTGTTGCTTAAGGTCATTTCCAGATAATATATTGCATGTGCCCTGCTTTGTAATCTCTATTATTTGAATGATTTGCATGGTTTCAATTGCCTCAACCCTTAGTTAGAATTAATCTAGATTTGCTTTCATTGTTGTTAATTTGAATGAAGGATTTGATAAGTATCAATTGACGGTGCATCTCCGCTCATACTTTTGGTAAATGGATGATTTCCATTCTACCGTGCAAAGTTAGTCTGAGCCCATCCCGTGTGCATCCTGACATCTCGATCATAAGCACAACCCATTGAAGATTGCATCGGCTTGGTGTAGTTGTCCCTAGTGTGGCGAAGCAAGGTTTGGTTTCTCGAGAGCACCCAGTCGATACTGTCTCCAGAGTTCGTAGGATTAGATAAGCCTTCCTAAACCCTATCCCTTTTTCCCTTTTGTTTGAAAGTCTAAATCCCAGAAAATTCCCCAAAAAAAAGAAGAGCCTAAAATTGCTAAATCCATCTAAGTCCAGTAGTTCAAGAATACTTGTCAAACGTAAGTCCCTCTTGAAAATTTCAGCATACACTACCCAAGAAGCTATTCCACTAAAGTTGCTTGTTCGCACATATAGACCTTGGAATCAGTAGTAATTTTTCAGGAGAGGATAGAATACCTTCGGGTATCCTATCCTAATGTTCGGTAGATGATAAAACAGACACCAACAGGTCCTCAGATCAATGGTGTACTTCCGCCCCCCTTTCTCCATTGAAAGGGTGTTCTTCTTCCAGTCGTGGTTCACCTTTGCTGTAACCAGTCACCCTCTCCCTAAGATGGCTCTGTACCCCTTCTTCTTGAGTGTGATTACCACAAAATCTAGTAGGAAGGGTTGTGTGCCGATGGTCACCGACTGGGCCATCAACGTGTCGAGTGGCTTGATGCCATGCTGGTCTGCACCTACCAAGTTGAATGTGGGTGGCCATAGTGTTGGCTTCCCGAGCTTCTTCCACGTATCCTCTGGCAGTACATTCACCCCTAAACTTCCATCCATGATGGTGTCTTTGAGGATAGCCCCGAGAATTCCCATCTCTACTACCGTAGGATGCCAACCACTATTTAGGGCCAACAACATTGGGTCAGCCGAGGGGTTGACTGGAACTTCCGCCTGTGTCGCACGCGAAGGTGCCTGCGCAGTGGTTTGTATGGAACTAAAAATGGCGGTTCTCAACTATGGCATTGTCTCTAGAAGGTCCTTTACCCTTATAGGCACTTCCATTTGCAGTACTTGCCCAATTATGTTATTTTCGGCTTTCGTACGGGATGATGTACTCACCACCTCTTTGTTTCGTCGTTCAACCGTCATCTCACGCTCAATATTGGCTTTTGCCTCTCGTAATCTCTCCTTCGTACGGGGGTCTTGATAAGTGGCCTTTTTGGTCTGAGCGCTGGTGATTGCCAGTTCTTCTTTCTCACCAGTGTTCTCAATGTTGAGGAGGTTAACCCCTGGCTTAGGGCAATTTGTCTCATCGTGGTCTCCAGGACCACACCATCTGCACAAGTGTTGCGATGCCTCCTCTTTCTGGCAGTCGCATGCAAAGTGTCCCCACTGGTTGCATGCCCGACACTGAATCATCGGCTGTCCCTTGGCATCATACTGCGTTCGACTCCGATTATTGCTATTATTATTGTTGCCTCTTCCTCCCCTTTGGTTACCTCTGTAACCACCAGATGATGCCGTGGTGTTGGCTTGGGGCTACGATGTGCCTGCTGTCGCTGACGGTTGCTCCTGGGTGAAGAGCGCTTCGTTCCCGCGTGTCTTCATGTTGTAGGGACATTCTTTGGTAGAATGTCCCAACACTTGGCAAATATCGCAGAAGGCCTTTTTTGGACGAGCCTTTTGTGTGACGTTCCTCCTTACATTCTGCGCACCATACTTCTTCATTTTTGCTGGTGCTTTCCTTCATACTCTTGAATTCCTTCATCATGCGGTGCATATCCTTTTGAAGGGCTTGCACCTTTTTACTCAACCCCTCATCTCTGTTGCTTCCATCGGAGGAGTCCTCTCCAGAGGATCTATCCTTCTTTTTCCTGGATGTCTTCCCTTCACTCTCCATGTCCATTGCTCGGTTATAGGCATCGTCGTAAGATGTGGGGGGTACAATTTTCATTTTCCTTTTGAGTGACAATTTTAAGCCCTCCACAAACCACCTTTTCTTTAACCCATCGTCGGGCTGGTTATCCATTCTCCCCAACAATTCCTTGAGGCGTCGGCTATATGCGCGGATGGTCTCACTTTTCCCTTGCTTGGTGCTCAGGATTTCTGCTACAATTTCATTATCATCTTCGAGGAGTCAAAACTCCTTTTCGAAGGCTTTGTGCAATGCATCCCAAGTTGTTAGTTGGGTTTTGTCAGCATCCGAGTACCAATCGATGGCTACTCCTCGTAGGGTGGCGGGAAATTGCACCACCCATTCCGCCCTATCGATCACGCCATTGGCCGACCAGATTGTCTCACATGTACGACAGTGTCGTACGGGGTCTTCTTTCCCATCTCCCGTAAACTTCGGTAATTTTTGCCGATTCGCCATTACGTTTCTTGGCGGCAGCCTGGTCTGCCCTTCGACGTAGGAATTTGACCCTCCAGGCACTGGTCCTCTCGAAGTTACTCCGCCGAGATTTGGTCTGTTGGGTCCCACCAAGTTGCTCTGACTACCAGGGTTTGATGAGTCTGCCCCGAACAAATTGCTTCTACTACCGTGACCTTGTGTCCTCCTGACACCTTCGGTCGCACTGGTATCCTCGGCCTCTCTGTCCGCAGACTTTGTCTCGTCTTCCCTCCTGGTCTCGGCACCTCTGTATAGTGTTTACGGCTCTATCGTACTCCCGTCACCAATCTCCAATTTTAGGGAAAGTTCCCCTGTTAGAATATTTAATCTTTACTTAGCTTAGGTTTATTTGTATTTAGTTTAGGATATTCCTTTGGAATTCCTACATGTAATTTGTCCTCTAATACATGTGTGAGGACAAGTCATTTCTTTTATTTTCCTTTATTAAGGAATATTAGATTTCCTCCATAAGAGGATGTGGACACATGGCACACACATTTTATGAATGGTGGCATTCATAGATTTGGGAGTTACTTTGTAACTCCTCTCCTCATCTCTATTTAAGAGATGTCTCCTCTCTCATTTCTTCTTAATGACAATATTGTAAAGAGCTTCTTTCTCTCTCTCTCTCTCACATTTTAGGCATTGCCTCATTCATAATATCACAAGGGGTTTTTCTTTGCTTTTCCCCTTTCAAAAGTTCTTGTGCCTCCTTCACATTTGGGTGATGCTCCAAGGTTTTTGCTTTTCTCTTGGTAACAATTACTTCATCATAAACTTTCTTGGATTTTATTTTCCTTTCCTTGCTCTTGTATTTCCTTTCATGGTATCAGAGCAGGTTTCTAATCCTTGTTTTAAGTTGACATTGATGAAGGTTACCATTCTGTGGAGTTCACCTTGTTGGAGGCATTCTTGAGAGGAGAAGAAGTTCTTTTTCTAATATTTTCTATTGTACAGGTTTTGGTTTCAGATTTTAACTTTTTTCTTCAAACTTGTTAACAAGTTTGCCTGCAGGTTTAATCTTCTATTCTAGTTTTTTATTAAAAAAAAAGGGCTTTGGAAGGCTTGCTGCCAAAGTTCCTTCTTTCTAGTTTAAATTTGTGTCTTTGGAAGGCTTGCCGCCAAAGTTTCTGGTTTTTTTTTAGTGTGCATAGTTTGGAAGGTTTACCGCCAAACTCAGTCTCCTTAATCTATTTGGTCAGCTTGCCGCCAAATCTGATTTATTATTACATTGTATTAGTTCTCATATTTTGTTTTTTTGAGAGGAAAAATTTAAGTTTTTAATAGTTGTTCTTATCAGAATAACCATTATCTTTAGCTTTGATATCTGTGTATTCTTATATCTCTATTATATTTTGCCTCTTCTGTTTATATTTCAAATCTAATCTGTAACTTTCTCTCCTTAGTTATCTTTTGATTTCAAATCTAATCTGTAACTTTCAAATCTAATCTGTAACTTTCTGTTTATATTTTTTTAGAGATACTTTATCTAAAACTTCTACGTCTCTTCACCAAAAGAATAAACTTTATTTAAACTTAAATTTGTTGAGGATTAAGCTCAAACTTAAATTTGTTCTTCTCATTGTAGTTATCTTTGATTGCTTTCTTGAAAATATCTTTTTCCTTACCCTTTTCAGAGATTCTCAAATGGGTTATCAAGCCTAGTACCAAAAGGTGTTTCACAGAAAAGCTTGTATGCAATGATATCAAAAAAAAACCCTCTGTTGTCTTCAGTGTCTTTGAGCGTTTAGTATAGAATCGGTTATTGTAACTGTATTTGCTGTACATTGGTAGCATACTATGACACTGAAATCCCTTGAGCAACTGCTATCTTCTTCTTGAATGCATATTTTTAAGGACAGTCGCGATCGTGAGTCCTTCAAATCGTATTTATGACATAAAGCTGCAGATTTTAATTCAATAAGCATCTGGCTATTAATTCACAGAAATGCTGTTCTGTATTGTTGGTAATGTTATAAAGTTGCTCTCTCAGACCGCCGCCCTAACTTATTTTCTGTAAACCAACCTAGATTCTCCAGTAGCACCCGTTGAGTTTGCAGTAACGTCACCTGTGCAAAGTATCTTCCTGCCTCTTCTTCAGTTTGCAGTATCAGTTACAATAACTTTCATGTAATAATATATTTGCTATATCCGTCAGTTACTAAGTTTGCCATCTATATCATTGTATTTGTAACGTAGCCTTTGTGTAACGTCGCCTCTGTTTGCAGTCTGTTTTCCCTTCATTCACGTTCCTTTAACTTTTAATTTAAAAAAAAAAAAACAACAAAACTTTAATACATTCGTTTTACTAAGAACTTTAAATATCATTTCGGGTTCATTTACCAATAGGAATAAGGCTGATTCATTATTTATCTGAGCATAACGGCTCTGTTGTGTGCTCCCTCTTCCGTTATTTCCTGCTCTATATCATTTCTGCTTGTACCTGCATTGCCTAACTTTCCCGCCCTCACTGTTTTTTAACGCCTCTGCTAACAAAAAGAAAAAGGAAAATAACGTTTCTGTCATCTTACACCTACCTCAAATTTTGCAGCACTGTTACTTGTTTATTCATATCTGAAATATCCTTGCATTGGTAACAGTCCATTCTTAGGCTTCTATTATTAATTCTCTTACGTTTTAAATTCATTCATAAAAAATTTCAGTTTAAAACCTTTCTTTATCTTTCACGTGTATTCTAAAGTTTAAAAGAGTTATAAGTTTCTTACATATAAAAAAAAGTTTAAAGTATTCATGCATAATAAAGTTAAGTTTATATTCAGACTTAAAAAAAGTTTATAAAGTTTCTTTTAAAAAAAAAAAGTTTTAAATATATAAAGTTTTGTTAATATAAATTATTTTATTTTATTATTAATTAAGATTTAAAGTTCTTTTAAAATACAAGTTTGTTTTAAAAAATTTAAATTTGTTATTTAAGATTTGAATATAACATTTTTTTTATATAAATTTTGTTATAGTTATTACTCAAATCTGGTTTATTTTGAAATCAAGGAGGATATTTTTTTTGTTTTTTTTTAATCAAAGGGGTAATTTTTTTTTACTAACTATTCTTTTGCTATCATGTCTACATTAATTCCGGAAATTAAATTAAATAGTTCCAATTATCATTCATGGAAAACACATATCTCGTTTATTTTTCGTTTCAAACACCTTTTGGATGTTGCGACTGATAAAACCTTTGAACCCGCTACAATTGCTCCTCAAGCCGACCTAGATAGATGGAAGGCTCAAAATGAGGAAGCACTTGGTTTAATTGGTATTTCAATCGTTCCTGATTTGTATGTTTTAATTGGAAATTGTACAAAAGCACATGAAGCTTGGGAAATTTTAAAAACAACTTATGATAGCTCAAATGAATCCCGAAAAATTCAACTTCAAGATCAACTTGAAGATCTAAGGTATACGGATTTTAAAACTATGGATGAATTCTTATTAAAGTTTGATTCTGTTAATAGTCAATTAACTGGTTTAGGAGTTACTCTAGCTGATTTACGTTTAATTCATCTTATTCTTAAAAAATGTCTTCCTCGCCAATTTCAACAATTTATTACGAATATTTATGCTCAACTTGCTATTCCTAGCTTAGCTACTCAATTAACATATGATATTTTTCGTAATTTATTGCGTCAAGAGGAAGCTAAATTAATTCAATTTGGTACTCTTAAAAGTAGTGAACATACTTTTATGTCTAAAAATCAAAATCATAATAATAATTTTAGATCCAATAATAATAAACATAATCATAATCATAATAATAATCATAATAATAATCACAAATCTTCTAATTATCAATCTCATTCTAAATCCTATCATAACAATTCTCATAATAATAATCATAATAATATGTACAATAATCAAAGGAATAATTCTCAAACAAGACCCCATTGCACATATTGTGGGAAAGATGGACATATTACTAATAATTGTTTCAAGAAATAAAATGGTAAAAAGCCCATGAATCAAAATAATCAAAATAATCAACATAAACCTCATTATAAGAAAGGTAATAATAATGGTAATTTATCTCGTCATGCATTTACATGTACTTATAATGTTTCTGAACCACTTGAGTGGATTATTGATTCTAGTGCATCTCAACATGTTACTTCTCATAAAGAATGTTTTGAATCTTTGCATCCCGATACTTCTAATATTCCTGTTCAATTAGCTAATAATCATAGTTGTAAAGTTGAAGCTATTGGTGATGTGAATGTTCCTAATGGGAAATTACATGATGTTCTTTATGTTCCTGAATTAAAATCAAATTTGATTTCAGTTCCTAAACTTTGTCAAGATTATAAGATTAACTTTTATAGGGGCATATGTTATATCATTGATCCAAACACTAATCATGTTATTGCTACTGCTAAAATGGATAGTGATAACTTATTCAAGTTCTATGAATTTGCTCCTCCAAAGTATTCTTTGCTTACTACTGTTGATTTTACTATATGGCATGAAAGACTTGGCCATCTCAATTCTGATTATATTTCATTGATGCAAAAAGCAAATATGGTTGATGGATTGCCTAGTATTGTTCCTTCTCAAATTGTTTGCAATGGTTGCATGAGTGGTAAGAAGCATAGGGAACCCTTTCCTCATGGTCAATCTTGGAGGGCATACACTAAATTGCATCTAGTTCATAGTGATCTCTTGGGTCCCATGGAGAATCCCTCCATCCAAGGTTCAAGGTATGCACTTACCTTTGTTGATGATTTTTCAAGGAGAACATGGATATATTTCCTTCATAGTAAGGATCAAGTGCTTGATGTGTTTACTGAATTTCATATGTTTGTAGAAAGGCAATCTGGTTCTAAAATTAAGATTCTTCGTACTGACAATGGAAGAGAATATGTCAATAATGCATTTAATGCTTATTTGAAATCTTTTGGAATTAAACATGAGCTTACCGTTCCTTATACACCACAACAAAATGGTGTGGCAGAACGGAAGCATAGGACAATTGTTGAAATGGCTAGATGTTTATTGCATGCTAAAAATATGGATTATAAGTTTTGGGCTGAAGCTATGGCTTGTGCAACTTATTTAATTAATAGAACACCTACCAAAGCCTTAAAGGATAAAACTCCTGAAGAAGCTTGGTCTGGTAGAAAGCCTAATTTGCAGAATTTAAGAATTTTTGGTTCCATAGCTTATGTTCACAAACCTAAGGAGAAAAGAAAAAAATTAGATGCTAAATCTTCTCCTTTTATTTTTGTTGGTTATGATGAAAATACTAAAGGTTATAGAGTTTACAATCCTATTACTAACAAGGTAAAAGTTGCAAGAGATGTTTGTATTGCAGAAAAAGGCATTCTTGATTGTTCTAAAGTGGAGGATGATGAACTTGGTCAAACCAAAGTTGTGCTTGTGTAGGACCAACCTCCTTCTCTTAACCCTACTCCTAATGCATCTCTTTCTATTCCTTCTAGTGATAGTGATGATGATAATAATAACTCTACTCCTCATGACTCTTCTTCTAGTGATGAATCCATTACTTCTAAAAGAAGACCTAAATGGTTTAAATCTTTAATTGAAGATAGTGATGAATACTTAGCTAGAATGGATAAACTTCAAGCTAGAAGAGTTAATTATTGTAATTATGCTCTAATGACTACTATTATGAATTCTAATGATCCTAAAACATTTGATCAAGCTAAAAATCAACCACATTGGCAAAAAGCAATGAAGGAAGAATATGATACTCTAATTTCTAACCAAACTTGGGATTTAGTTCCCTTGCCTCATGGTAAAAATCTTGTTTCTTGCAAGTGGCTTTATAAAACCAAATTGAATGCTAATAATCAAGTTAGTAAATTTAAAGCTAGATTAGTTGCTAGAGGTTTTTCTCAAATTGAAGGCTTAGATTATACTGAAACTTTTGCTCCTGTTGCTAAAATGCCTACAATTAAACTTGTGCTTGCTTTAGCTTCTAGAATGAATTGGCCTATTCACCAAATGGATGTTAAAAGTGCTTTTCTTAATGGTGATTTACATGAGGAAATTTATATGTCTCAACCTCCTGGTTTTATTAAAGAAGGTAATGCACACTTAGTTTGTAAATTAAAGAAATCAATTTATGGATTAAAGCAATCTACTACCGTGACCTTGTGTCCTCCTGACACCTTCGGTCGCACCGGTATCCTCGGCCTCTCTGTCCGCAGACTTTGTCTCGTCTTCCTTCCTGGTCTCGGCACCTCTGTATAGTGTTTACGGCTCTACCGTACTCCCGTCACCAATCTCCAATTTTAGGGAAAGTTCCCCCAACCGTTTCCTGGTGGTTTCTATTAGTGTGGAAATCTGGCCCTCGCCAGAGCCATTGCTGCCATTTCCGCCGCTTCCTTCCTCGGCAATGCTCTTAAATCTTCTTCTTCGTTCTACTTGTTGTTCGAGATTTAATGCTCGTTGGGCGGCTTCAGAGTCCCCAATGTATTCCTTCTAATTTTTGTCCTTATTTAGGAGATTGGGCATTAATTCTAAATTCTTCTTATGCAATAGAACAAGGCATCATATTGAAAAGAACACTTTTATTAATTCATCCCTGGTATACAATGTATGTCACTACAATGGAGGTGTTCTTGTTTATTCTCCTTCGCCCGTACACATTTAGGGATTATTCATCTCTCGGTCGCTTTCATTGCGCTCCTCCTCTTGGGGCTCGTGAAACTCCCATAGGATTTGCTGGCGTCGGTTCTCCCGATAGGTGTCTTCCCTACGGTTTTGGAGAGCCAAAAATGCCTGTGCTAGAAGGTTGGGCAGATTGCTCATCAACCGATTTACCGCCGGGCTTACACCAAGCGCACTCCACACAACGTCCTCTGGAACATCTTCAGTGGTGGCTTCCCTTCGTACGTGTGTTTCAATCGCCACTTGGAGGATGTAGGAGATATCTTTCGTAAGCGCTTTTTCTCCCTCGAATAGTTCTTCAGGTTCTTCGTCTGGGTTACTGTTTGTCCCTTCGGCCAATGGTTGTCTAATTATCCGTGTGCCATGTAGTATACTCTCATGCTCTGGATAAATTTTGGCAACAACGCTAGATGTTTACCCTCTGGGTGAACAGTTTAGAACATACAGATAGAACACTCAATGCAAAATAATAATGCCATAGATATCAGATAAAACATAAGAGATGCTATTCTATTCATAATCATGTGTCTTTACAAGTTACCTTCCAAGGTATATAAAGGTATCGAGCGGGTGCAAGGGGCAACCGTCACACCCGTAACTACCATCCCTCGGTTACCGGACTAACAAGGACAAATACAACTTAATTAACTAGTTTTATTCTCGTACAATATTGCTGCCAACATTGATATCTGTGGACATGCCATGATAGTCCATATCTCTTAAGCAATATTAACTAAGTTGTGAGTAACCAAAATAAGTTATATTACTGAGATATTTTCATGGTGGATATCATGTTACATAATATCCGTGGATATGCCATGAGCGAGAGTCCTTATGGTAGGCATCATGTGACTTAATGCCCGTGCACATATCATAAGGGATATTGCGAGTATGGCAAATATCATGTGACTTGATATTCGTGGACATGTCATTACTCCTTATATCACATTGAGGTGAAATCTCTCTCACTCATATATGAATCCATTGTGTTTAAAGTTTAATTTAGGATAGTAATCATCCTCCCTAGCTAAGAGGGAGTGTTAATGATTTGTAGCTTCGGTCGGATTACTCCTATCGATGAAATCAAATGCATAAGTGGCCTATCGGCCTTGAGCATTTGATTACTATCTTTTCTTTGTATTTCACTATGATTATTGATTATCGTAATACATGATTAATAATAGTAAGATAACTATCATGTATTTATATATATACATTGTATAGGTATATTATATATACATGATTGAAATATAACCATTGTTAATCTTGCTAATCATCATGCTGTTATTCATACTATTTAATAATAATAATCATGCTGACAATACTTATCGCATTGTTGATAATAATTCATACATCGATATTGAGTATCGATATCCATACTAATGATATCGATATCATACTATGCTATCAATGACAGCATACTATGATACCGATATCATTAGTAATGCCTTGATGTAACTACGGTTCAATAATGTGTATCGAACTTAATTATATTGCAATGTGTATCAAACTTAATTATATCACAATGTGTGTCGATGTTAGTCATCGATAATAAACAGCCGATAACAAATCATGGACATGTCCCTACGGAGACATGTCTCCACGCTGTTGTACATATAAAACCGATTCAATATGACTTGGGAGGTACCGCAATCAATAAGTGCCGAACAAGTTACAACAAAATATATATTTGGAATTGTTGGATTAAGCATACATCAGCAGCATTATATATACCATTATGATCTGCATTACAATCTCTTTATATTGTTTACCTCTCCATATCATCAGTATTGATATTATAATTTCTGCAAATTGACATATATATATGTTAATATTCAAGAAGAAATTATAAAGACTTTGTGATCAATATCTTATATAGAAAAATTAAAATACCATAACCTCTAAAATCTGATCAAACCTTAACAGGTCTATGATACGGATCTTGAACATATTGATATTGAAGACCTCAATAAAAGAATGTATGGGATGTATGATCGGCTTCCTTCTTCACTGACACAGAGAATCATGAGAAATGGGATTGTCCAGGCAGTAGGATTCCGTTCGTCAATGCAGTGTCCTGAGTTGATGGTGGAATGCACGAGGCATTACAACTCTCAGCAAAAGTAGATTATTGCTCCTGATGGCCAGATACGAGCTCACCTAGGAGAAGATGCAATCAGAGAAACTTTTGGCATTCCTAGCTATAGCTCCACCATATACAAGACAAAAGAAGCTATAGCTATCTATGAAGCTGATCCAATTGCCTGTACTAAGAGGCTTAATAAGCAGTGGCTCTTGAAACCCAGACCACATCATACCAAGGTGCGAAAGAGACCTCCTCATATTGATTTCATTGCAGAGTATGGAGACCTTGTCTTGCTGCTCAATAGGATCATGGGAAGCCCTCAAGCCTCCACGTATGTGCCATGGATGTACTTTTTCATTGAAGAAGTCACTGCAGGAACGAAGATGATAGACTGGCTAAAATCATCAGCAATAATATTGACAAGCAACTAAGAAACTTGGAGCATACCAAGACTTTTCATATGAGTTGCTACGCCATCTACCTACTTGCATGGTGCTTCAAGTACCAAGGCTTGGTGTGCAGAGGCATAATGGGAAACAAGGTTGGCTCACTTCAAAAGAGTCAATGATGCATTCCTCATGTACATCACCAGGAAGCTTCAGGGAGGCACGTGCCAAAGGCTGACACCTGAGGCAAAGGTGCTGATAAATAAGTTTGGGTTTTGGTACATCCAATTCCCTCGGTTCACATACCTGAGAATCCAAGGATTCACAAGATGTCCTTACAAGCTCCCAAGGTTTCCAACAAATAGAATGATTTTGCTAGAAGTTGTCAGGCAACTAAGTACCTTTATAAAAATCCAAAGGATCAATCAGAAGTCCAGAGTATCTTTCCCTCTTTGCATCGGGAAGATGTTGAAATCATGCTCGTCAGTCCGGGCAGCAGAGAGCGTCGATGTAGAGTTACAGTGGTACTCATTTTCACTCTACCGATCCAGGTCCAATTTTGATCCCCATCACAATATCAAAAAGGTGAATGGAAGAAGTTTCAAGCACAGGGTTGATCTCGAAGATTTCTGGGCAAATGCTGAAGATGAACATGATCTACGAAAAAATAATGCTATCCAGACTGCCCATCAACTCAACCAGAGCCCTTGACCTTTTTCCGATTCTGGATCAGCTGGAAGATGACGGAGTTTTCACCCAAGCAGGATACGAGATAAAAAAGAACAAGCCTCTTCCCAACATAGATTGGTCTGTATCTGAGCTCTCTGATTTGAATACTTTGATGAAAGCAGTAATGAAATTCACCTGTCAGTGGGTTGAACAACAAGTTCATAAGTTGAAAGGGAAAAGTCTAGCCTTAACTTATGACCTCATGGGAAACTTGAATTCTAGTTCTTCCAGAGATGATTGAGGAACACGACATAGGGAGGCGCAGAAGTGGAAATCCCAAGAGGTAGAAAGAAGTAGCAGAGAGTTCAAGGCAAAAGAAACAAAAAATTGGCATGGCAACTTCCGCTTTGATAGAAGAAGAGAGTTCATCTACCAGCAAGAGCAAGGCCCCAACCAAACAGCCGAGGGAAAGGAATTTGCCTTCTCTAATTTTAGAATCAAATTTGGAACCTATTCAGCAACAAATCATTCTTGAGGAACAACCATTAACAATAGCAGACATAGATCAAGGAGATTTTGAGATTGAAATTCTGGGAGAAGATTCTCAGGAGGGAATAATTTCCGCTCTCAAGGGACTTGGAGAAAGTGAAGATGATGAGAACGAGGCAAATCAGGAGGATAATAGCATAGAGCAGCCAACTGAGCCAAGTTGGTTATTGCAGAAGCTGAAAAGGAAGGTAGCTGTAGAAGTCCAACCAATGGGCAATCCAACGGAACTCCTAGCTAGGCTAGATTAGCCCATGGAAACAAAGAGAGCAAAGACATATTCACTGTTTCATAGGGATGATACAGGGTATTGTTCAATGCAGGTGGCTGTCCCAAAGGTTGACAAATCCAGAGAAGACATTGCTCCTGAGGAATACCATCTAATCAGCATGAACATAGGTCCTACTTCAAAGAACCAGGAAGTTTAGGAGTTGGATATGACAATTGATGCAATCAAGGCAATGCTGCAAAAAGAGATAAACAAGGAACTCATGTTCAAGGCAGAAAATGTGCAACTAAAAAGTTACATTCAACACTTAGTCAATCCAATCAACAAAGAGGAGGAAGTAGTTGCTCTACCTATGATTCTTCCACAACATTCAGTGGAAAATTTTGAAGGGATGAAGGTAGCTGCTCAAAAGGCTAAGAAGTGGATGAATAAAATTGCAGAAAGAGCTACTACACTTGCTGAAGAGCTGGCACAGGTCCACGGACAAGTCTCTTCCTTTCTACTCAGAACCCAGTGCGTAGCCTAGTTATGGGGAGAATTTCAAACCATTCAAAGAAAAACAATTCCATGTTTGAGGGTGTTAAAGGGAGTTCCTAGGTAGAACTTGCTCAAAGGGAAGGTGATAGATGCTGGCACATTTTATGATTTCAGCACATGGTATCATACCTTGGCAACCAAGGGCGAAGTCTTGCAGAAAATGAAAGGGATAGCGCCAAGATTGAAGAAATAATTAAGGCAATCCAAATTAAAATCTTCATTGTGGTTGCTGATATTTTGGATCAGGAAGAGGTCCGAAGCAAGGACCTGGAGGTGGAAAACTTGAGAGTCAAAGTCCAAAATAACTTTCCCATTTCTCAAGTTTGATTGAAGAGCAATATTTCAGTAGGGCAGCCTCTTTCTTAGTCATTGAAGGTGGTTTCCGGAAGCTAGAAGCTGATTGGGTCACTACCTTTGCCACATGTGATCATGACATGGACTTGATGGAGTATAAACTTGACAACTTGCCACATGTCCCAATAGAGGAGCTGGGCCCCATCCTGACTAGATTCGTTGAATTTGCTGCTAGAGAAAAGGATAAGGGCAACCCGCTTCTAGAATAAAGCTGCTTTAATTAAGTGTCCACTTCTTATTGGTGCAAATTAGATAACTACAACAGCTAGCCCTAATTAGGTTTTCAATTTAATCTTGGCCATTGATCTTAAATCAATCCAAGCCGTTGCTTTGTAATAAGGGTGCCTATATAAACCTCCCCCCCCCCCCATTTCATCTATTTTCATATGAGAGATTTTAGAGATTGTTGTAGTGATGTTCCATAAGTATAAAGACTTGTTCATTGTTCGATTGTTGGTGAATTTGATCTACTTTGTGAGTTAGCATGGTTTCTTGCTCTCATTAGAATAGGATTTTATTTTCTTGGTAGAATGAATGAAAAGATCTGATAGAAATTGCTTTACGTGAAATTGCGTGTTCATACTTTTGATAGTTGGATGATTTTCAATTATTGTGCAAAGTAAGTCTTAACCAGAATTTAGAAATTTAAATTCTATTATTTCATTCATTGTTCAAAATGGTAGTGAATGGAAGTAATATGAAAATCTTTTGAAATACCACAGAAGATTGCACCGTTCTTGCTTAGTTGTTGAATTTGACAAAGCTAGAATTGGTTTTAATTTCACATTTGCAATTTCCGTCTCTTGAATTCATAAGAATTGTTTAGGATTAGAATTTTCTTTCTCAAACCCTCATCTTTTTACCTGTTTTTTTTGGAAATCAGTTGAGGTAGAATTTATTCAAAAATCGTTCCAAAAAAAGAAAAGAAGAGGAAGTTAAGAATCAGCAAAATCTTTAAACTAATCATCTCCTTGGACAATTGTGTAAGTCCCCTTGCAGTTACTAGCATTTTCACAACGAACCGACTGAGACTATCTGCATTGAATCTAGAACCTTGGAGTCGTCTTCATGATCACACAGGCCATCTGTTCAGCACTTAGAGGATTTTGGTCAAGAGAGAGTAGGCTATCTTAGGGTATTTTATTCTGAGTTGTGCGTGCATAAAAAAACACACAAACAGGACCTGACTTGTCTTTCACCAATTACGCCACCCTGAGATGGAGTGCTTGTGGGCAGGGAGGCGTATGTGTGCTCTTGGGCTTGATGGAGGGTAATCTCATACTCTTATCAAGCATGCCACCCTAAGATGGAGCACTCGTGTCGTGGCCTAGGAGGCTGATTAGTGCTCCTAGGCTTGATCAAGGAGGATGGAGCACCTCCTAGATTGAGGGATGGAGTGGACCATTTTCCTCCCATGTTCTCGCAATTCAAGGATAACTATCCTTGAGATTGTGGTTTGCAAAGTTTCTATCTAATTCCTAATATGGTTACTATAGGAATACACTTGGGATAATTATTAATTCTATTTATTATATAAGCAATCATATGTTATTGGATTTCTAACCGATGTGAAAATAGTTGGTCTAATGAATTATGTTTCAAGTGTTGACTAACATGAGTGCAGGACCTAAACCGGGATTAATCTTGTTAAAAACATTTCAAATGTTAAATATATACTCTTAACTGTATTATATCTCTTATTTTAATTGAACTTGTAATTTTAGGTCAAAATCTAGTAATATCCTCAAAAGTGACATTACATGTAGAAGATTCTTTGATTGGAAGATTTTGCTTTTGACGATACCACCAAAATATCTGTTAGTCTGTGAATCAATAAGTGCCTAACATACTAACTGTTTCGTTGCTTATGACATGTTTCAGATCCCACTGGATTTGTCTTTGCCTGTGAAACTTGCCTGTTGTGTATAGAGGAAAAGCATAGAAAGCTGCTTATGCATGAAACAATTTCAAGTTTACTAAAGTTTTTAACTTTTGGGTGGTTGCATGTCATTAAGATAATGTGAGGAGTGCATGGCATGTCCAAACTGAAAATGGGTTTACTTTAGGTTATCATTTTAGAAGCTTTATGTGCTTTTATATCAGTCTGTAATTAATAAATCAGTGCTCAACTTATATTTTTATGGTTTCCAATGAATATTTATTTATTTAAGATAATATTTGAGATTTTTAAAATGCATATATGATTGTGTAAGTCTTCTGGATAAAACTGTGTCAATGATTAAATTTTATTTTTCCTTTTCTAGATAAAACCGATAATCGGCCTGGTCCTGCAAGCACTCGCTCTCTCGTAGAAATTGCTACAAATTTGCATCGGAGTACTATTGAAATGCAAGAATGGAGCTTGGGAGACCTTACTCTGGGTCTTTACCTTCTCTCTCTTCGGCATGCTTCTGAGATGGCAGTTGATAATATCAAGGGTGAACAAATTGTATCTAATTATGTGGTAAAGGCCTGTTTGGATTCTGGTTTCATTTTTCTGTGTGGATTAGTGATTTCATGCTGATAAAAGAATAAAAGTGTATTGCTATTTTGGTAAGCTGAGTTTTCCATTATGCAATTGGCAACTTGTGTTGGCAACATCTAATGCAAATTTTGGTGCAACCTTTATTTTTTTGTAGAAATCCTAAGCTAAGTTGTGCTATGTACTGAGAACATCTTAGTTTTATGCATAAGTATTGCCATTGCTGCAATTTAAAACTAAGAAGCTTTTTGCTACTAATTGAATTCTGATTACCAAAGTTACCTTCAATAGTGGCGAAGAATGCTTTCTTTTGTAGTTGTTTTCTTTTATGCACAGTGAAGATATATGTCACTATGTTGTGTTCTAAAGGCACTTTTTTCATAGAGTGCAATGTATAGATGAAAATGTACAAATGATAACTAAGAGTGTTCCTTGGAATAAACTGTATATGTTTACATTGTTTTTTAATTGTTGAGTAACCTTTCTTATTTCATTTGTAGTTATTGCACACATGCAGTTGATAGCACTGGTCTAGCATATCCACTATGCTGATTATTGGCCACAAGCGACCTGAATTTTTATATTATAGGCTCAAATTAATCCTCTTAAGGTAGGTTTACACCATACAACATCCTTTATAAAGCATCATTCCATTGAATACAGTACAACGAGAGAACAAGACACATGATATGCCAGTGATGTGATATGCGTTTACTGACAGTCTTAGACTAGTAACACTAGAGTAGGATAAATCCCTAGCCACACATGCAACTTCACTCATCTTAAGTCTTACATATGCCATATGTCAGGTACTTGTAATCTTAACATACATTATGATATTGGTATAGGTACAGAGCAACCATTTTGATAGCTGAAGATGCTATCTGTATCAGAAACGAATTGGATAAATTTGCTTATTCTCGTCTCTTACAAGGTCATGCTGTCTCAAACTAGAAGCGGGAGGTCATTTGATGGAATTTATTATTGTGCTATCTCAATCTGAAGAGAAAACTACCATATTTGTCTTTGTAGGTATGTGTTGATGTGTTTTTCATGCACATGAGAACATAGAATAAAATACTCAAAAGTATCTTATCCTCTCTTGAACAAAGTTACTCAAATGCTGAAGATTAGCTTAAGGATCACTTGAGATAACTCCAAGGTTCTTATTGTCGGGTCACGACATGTGGATAAGCTCAATGGTTTGATGTGATTGTGTTGGAATCACAAAGGGACTTATGTTAAATTGTTGAATGCTTGAATCGCTGGAACTTAGATACTAACTACTTGCTTGGAGAGTAAAGAAAGAGCAAAAGGCATGGGGTTTAGGGAGTCTATTCTAATCCTAAGAATGCAAGAGAAGAGTGAATGATTCGATGGAATCCTACTGGGCGAGGTCTCACCATCAAACTGAACAATTTGACACAAGCTCAGTGCAATCTTCTTCTAAGAGATAATTCAAAGATGTTCAGATCATTATCATCAAACATTGATTACCATTCAAGATAATGCATAAACAATGGACATATAACAATTGAAGTTAATCTCATTCAATGTAAAATTCCCTAACTTAGATTTGATACCATTCAATTTTTGTCACCAGAACATTGCAGGAAGAAGGTGTTCGTGTATTATAGTCTATGGTGGTAAAATCCTCTAATACAACATCTCTTAGTTAGGTGTCTTCCTTGCTTGTATTGATTCTAGTTCTATCTAAATAGTCACTGATAAATAAACAACTAGAACAGTCTCTGTAAAATATAGAGTCAATTTATACTTTCAAGAACATAAGTAATGTTTGTATCTTAATGCACTTGGTTGGCCTTCTGTTGATTAATCTTCGCATCAACTCATCAGAATATGCAATGTCAATAAGTATGGATGAACTGGTACTCCGCATTCCAACACGTTGTCTCTTCCGCATTGACTAATACTCTCTGTGATACATCCTGATCCCTCTGCGATACTTCCCGATTTCGGGTTTGCTGGTAATCCGCTGTGTTGTTCCCCGCAATGGTCATGTTAGTGGTTTCTGTGTTGATTACTATTTGTCAACACTCCCGTCGTGGCCACCTAGGTTCACGCAGACTGCAATAGGAAATAGTCCGCGATTCTGCTGTTCATACACGCTGTTGCCTCTGTGACTCCCGTCAACTGCGTTAAGATGTGATACACGCCGTTGCCTCTGTGACTCCCGTCAACTTCGATGAGATGTGAGTCTTCGAATCATACTTCCGGTAGTTCTTCTCTACCGAACACACTCGTGGCAACCTGGAACCCCGACGAAGTCTTCTTCCGACTAACAAATTGATTCTCTTTCTGAATCGTGGAACCAATAGGTCAGTTGGAGACTGACGAAAGGCACGATAATTTTGAGTGTTATACACGCAGATTCAAATATTCTTCTATGCTTTTGATTTTAATCCAAATTCCATATGCCTCTTCGGGTGTCACCCCTCCTTTTATTGTCATCAAATTAGTTGAGAATCCCGTAATAGTTAGAGTTAATTACGGTTGTAAGCAAATACATGAAAATATTAATTATTTATACAAATGAATGGGGAAATTTATATAAACTAATTAATATATTCTTTATATATTCGATACTTTTATTATTCATATATTAGGGGGACATGACAGTCTCCCCTGCCTCGTGTTGCTTGCCCTCAAGCAACTCCAAAACTCTTTCATTTTCCCAGGTGGCATCGTCCTACGACAAATTTTTCCATTTGATGAGATATTCTCTGATGATTTTGTTCCGCAGTTTCCTGTCCCGTGTTTCCAGAATTACTTCTGGTATCATTTCGAGCTTCCCTTCATCATTCAAAGGAGGTAAATCTTCAGACACGGACGCTTGCTGTCCCAGGGCCTTCTTGAGACAAGACACATGAAATACATTGTGTATCTTACTATGCACTGGTAAATCAAGTTCATAGGCAACTGTACCAATCTTCCGGACCACCTGATAGGGACCATAAAACCGAGGTTTTAATTTTTCAGACCCACTACGCTTGAGAGAAGATTGCCGATAAGGTTGTAACTTGAGAAATACCAAATCTCCCATTTCAAAATGGCGTTCAGCTCGTTTTTTATCTGCATAGATTTTCTGTTGATTCTGAGGACATTGCAAATTTTCCTTAAGAGCGGACAAAATGTCTTGGCTTTCTAGAAGCCAATCACGAGTTTTAGGTACATTGCTCTGTTCAAAGGCAAGATCAAGAAAAGAGGGGACATCATAGCCATTTAATGCTTTGAAAGGAGACATACCAATTGACATATGAAAGGTAGTATTATATCAATATTCACCCAAATATAACCAACAAACCCAAACCTTCTGATGTCCGGCTACATAGTTACGAAGATAACCTTCAATCCATTTATTCACTATTTCCGTCTGCCCATCGGTTTGCGGATGATAGCTGGTGCTATGATTCAACTTTGTACTTGTCAATTTGAAAAGCTCCCCCCAAAATATGCTAAAAAATCTGCTATCTCTATCACTGATAATATTCTTCGGTAAACCATGTAATCGGAAAACCTCTCTGAAGAATAACTCTGCAATCTGCACTGTTGTAAATTCTGTAGTGATAGGAAAGAAGTGTGCAAATTTAGTTAATCTATCAACCACAACAAATATACAATCTTTACCTTGGGATTTCGGTAAACTTGTGATGAAATCCGTGGATATACTTTCCCATTTCTGATCTGGTATAGGTAGTGGTTGTAACAAGCCGACAGGATGCGTTTGTTCTGCTTTATTTTGCTGACAGGTGGTGCATTCCTTGACATAGCATAGGACATCATTTTTTAAACCTTTCCAAGTGAACCTTTCTCTTACTTGACGATACGTTTTGGAGTATCTTGGATGCCCTGTTAGAGGAATGTCATGCATAAATTGAAGGATTTTTTCTTTTAACTTCGATCCTGGAGTTAAATAAATCCTGTCCTTGTAATAGATAATATCATTAACAATTTTATATTTATCATCCTGTATATTACCATCTAGCAATTCACATGCAAAAGAATCCTTTGAATACTCGACCAACAATAAAGATTTCCAATCAGCTGTTACAACAGATAAAGCATTGATTTCAGGCCTTCTAGATAAAGCATCGACAACCACATTATTTTTACCTTTTACATATTCAATCTCAAAGTCGTAAGCTTGAATTTTATTGATCCACTTCTGTTGCCTGTCATTTAAATCTTTTTGACCCAAGAAATATCTCAGACTATTATGGTCAGTTTTCACCACAAATCTGCTACCAACCAAATACCGTCTAAATTTTGTCAAAGCATGCATGATTGCCAACATTTCTTTATCATAGATGGAGTATAATTTCTCAAGTTTATTAAGTTTCCTGCTTTCATAGACTAAAGGGTGTTTGTTTTGCATTAAAACTGCCCCTATTCCATCACCAGAAGCATCACATTCTAACACAAAAGGCTGATTAAAATCTGGAAGAGCAAGTACTGGACAAGAACTCATTACCTCTTTAAGCTTCTCAAATACCTGTTGAGCTTCTTCAGTCCATCTGAATGCCCCCTTTTTGGTAAGATCTGTCAAGGGTGCCCCAAGCTGTGAAAAACCTTTGACAAACCTTCTGTAATAACTGCATAACCCAAAGAATCCCCTTAGCTCCGTAAGGTTCCGAGGTGGTGGCCAATCCAAAATGGCTTTTATGTTTTCTTGATGAAGCTGTACCCCTGTTGTACTGATCATATGCCCTAAATACAAAATTTCAGTCATTCCAAATTCACATTTAGACGCCTTTGCATACAGTGATTGTGATTCCATAATACCCAGAACTATATCAATATGTTTCAAATGCTCTTCCCAAGTTTTGCTATAAATCAGTATATCATCAAAGAAAACTAGCAAAATTTTTCTTAACTGTTTGTTAAAAATATGATTCATACAGGACTGAAAAGTGGCAGGAGCATTTGTTAGACCAAACGACATTACCAGGAATTCATAATGACCATAATGACAACGGAACGCAGTTTTATGAATGTCTTGTTCTCTTAACTTAATCTGATGATACCTTGATCTCAAATCAATTTTAGAAAAATAAATAGCACCATGCAATTCATCTAACAATTCATCAATTCGAGGAATTGGATACCTGTTTTTGATTGTTTTCTTGTTAAGAGCTCTGTAATCAATACACATTCGAAGTGTTCCATCCTTCTTTTTGACCAACACTACAGATGAAGCAAAAAGACTAGAACTAGGTCTGATATGTCCCATATCCTTTACTATTTCATCCCTGAATGTTTTAGGGTGTCTATAAGGAGTAGTAATCACTGGTTTAGCACCTTCTTCTAATTCAATAGTATGTTCAAAACCTCTATCAGGTGGGACTCCTGGAGGGATATCACTAAAAACCACATGATGTGAATCTAATACTGTTAACAAATCATTTCCATAAGATTTGGATTCAGAATCTGATACCTTGTTGGAGATTAAACATTGTGCTGACCATGCCACATCTCCATGTCTGAAAATAACTTCCATTCTCTTTGCACTGACGATCCTGGGGTCACTGTTAGACATACCACGAAGGACGACCTTCTTATCATCAATTTTAAAAGAGAATTCCATTCTTTTAAAGCTTTGTGTATATTCATCTAATGTTTCCATCCACTGTATGCCCAAGACAACATTAGTGTCAGCCAAATCAATCACATAGAAATCATCAGTAACAGTGTAATTGCCAAGAGTAATATTCAATTTAGGAACTTTATGAGTGCTAGACAAATTAGTTCCAGCTGCTACTCTAACATCAAATCCTTCATGTTTTTCAGTATGCAAACCACGTTTTTCCACAAGTGCTGCATCTCTAAAATTATGTGTAGAACCACTATCAAGCATAACAATTACACGCTGTCCATTCAAAACTCCTCTAACCCTAAAAATATTGTAATGTGGGGTTCTTGTCATGGATGCTATAACTCCTTCTCTTCGTTTGCTACCTGTTTCCGATTCAATGTTCTGTGGGTCCCGTTCTATGTTAGGATCAACATTCTCATCATCCTCACTGTCAGACATAACCTCAATATAATGAATTTTCCCCTTCCCTAAACATCGGTGTCCCGGCTGCCATGCTTCTCTACAACTGAAACATAGTTTTTTCCTTCTGAGTTCTTCTCTTTTCTCCTTATCTAGCCTGTTTCTAGGGAAATCATCTTTGTTGAAAGGTTGTTTGTCTTTTTCCGGTTTAGGAGGTGGTCCTTTGTTAAAATTTTTTCCTTTTGAAGATGGTTCTAATTCTCTTGCTCTTTTAACGACTGTTTGTAGAGTAAGGGGGTTTAAAGATTTAACCCACCCTTTGAGGGAATCAGACAATCCATCTATAAATATCACAATCTTATGTCTTTCAGAAATTTTAGTAATTAAGACTGCCAAATTTTCAAATTCAGAGATATATTGTTCAACAGTTCCAGTTTGCTTAAGTTGAGTCAGATCCTTAAGGTGTAATTCAGGGTCTTTAGAATCGAACCTATCAATAAGTTTTTCAGCAAACTCAACATAAGTGCCTATCAAATTATGGCCCAAGGTTATTTGTCCATGATGCCACCATTCATGTGCTACACCATCAAGATGTAATGCAGCATATGTAATTGCTTCTTCTTCCATCATAGGGTTTAATTGGAAATATGTATCTAGTTTTTGCACCCAAGCCCGAGCAGTTGTCTTACCAGAACCATCAAAATAAGGAATGGACATCTTCCCAATTTTTCTTTGTAATTCACTGTTATTTCCCCGTTGTCCTCTTGGCCTATGTTTCATTATGACATCTAAATACTCCCTAAATGTCATTGATGATCTGAATTCTTCACCTGAACCTAACCGGTCTTGATGTATTTCTTCCTGAATTTCTCTTATTGTAGGTTCATTTTCAGGTGGTTGGTTTCTAGTAGTAAATGTAGGCATAAATGGTCTTGCTGTTCCTGTTCTTTCTGGCTGATTATTAACTGACTGTTCATCTCTACCCCCATTGTTTTGATGTTGATTATTCTGTCTTCCATTATTTGGGTGCTGATTTACATTATTGGCCATAAACTGAGTCATCAGGTTGGTCATTCTATTAACGTTATTCTACATATCTTGCTGACTTCTGATTAGTGCAGCCAATAAATCCCTATTGTTATCTGGTTCTCCCATGTTGGTTTCGAAGATAAGTTCTTCGTCAGTTTTTGTGTGGCTATCCTCAATTTTGAACGGAATAGACAAACTACTTTGTGTTAATGAAGAATTTGTAAATCTGTTCTGACGAGCCCTGGTGTTTCGGAAATTATAATTACCTTGGTGCATACTCAACCGTGCCTTAAGTTTTCATAAAATTTCACTACCCTACAGGTTGGCAGGATTCAAAAGCTCTGATACCACTGTAAAATTCCCTAACTTAGATTTGATACCATTCAATTTTTGTCACCAGAACATTGCAGGAAGAAGGTGTTCGTGTATTATAGTCTATGGTGGTAAAATCCTCTAATACAACATCTCCTAGTTAGGTGTTTTCCTTGTTTGTATTGATTCTAGTTCTATCTAAATAGTCACTGATAAATAAACAACTAGAACAGTCTCTGTAAAATATAGAGTCAATTTATACTTTCAAGAACATAAATAATGTTTGTATCTTAATGCACCTGGTTGGCCTTCTGTTGATTAATCTTCGCATCAACTCATTAGAATATGCAATGTCAATAAGTATGGATGAACTGGTACTCCGCATTCCAACACGTTGTCTCTTCTGCATTGACTAATACTCTCTGTGATACATCCCGATCCCTTTGCGATACTTCCCGATTTCGGGTTTGCTGGTAATCTGCTGTGTTGTTCCCCGCAATGGTCACGTTAGTGGTTTCTGTGGTGATTACTGTTTGTCAACACTCCCGTCGTGGCCACCTAGGTTCACGCAGACTGCAATAGGAAATAGTCCCCGATTCTGTTGTTCATACATGCCGTTGCCTCTGTGACTCCTGTCAAATGCGTTAAGATGTGATACACACCGTTGCCTCTGTGACTCCCGTCAACTGCGATGAGATGTGAGTCTTCAAATCATACTTCCAGTGGTTCTGCTCTACCGAACACACTCGTGGCAACCTGGAACCCCGACGAAGTCTTCTTCCAGCTAACAAATTGATTCTCTTTCTGAATCGTAGAACCAATAGGTCAGTTGGAGACTGGCGAAAGGCATGATAATTTTGAGTGTTATACATGCAGATTCAAATATTCTTCTATGCTTTTGATTTTAATCCAAATTCCATATGCCTCTTCGGGTGTCACCCCTCCTTTTATTGTCATCAAATTAGTTGAGAATCCCGTAATAGTTAGAGTTAATTACGGTTGTAAGCAAATACATGAAAATATTAATTATTTATACAAATGAATGGGGAAATTTATATAAACTAATTAATATATTCTTTATATATTCGATACTTTTATTATTCATATATTAGGGGGACATGACATTCAATGCCAGTTGACCATGCAAGGCACACTTACAATCAGCAAGAGGCTAGTGGTATGGACTAAACAAATTCCACATAAATGCATTCAACAAATTCTTCCATTCAATGTAATTAACATGAAAGCAAATGAATTGAGAAGTAGAGACCATGCAACTTGTTGAAATGACACAGTAATTCACCATAACTTGAATGAAATCATATGTTCTTTATGACAAGAATTTGACAACAATCTTTGCCTTCTCCTAATCTAACTTCTATTCTAATTGCTAACTAGCTATTATCTATTGATCAATTACTAACTATTAACCTGCTATTATTTATTAACCTTTACAAATGAGAGACTTGAGCCTTTTATAGATAGCCCTTTACAATGAATGGCTCAGATCATTTTGAGATCAATGGCTGAGATTTTACAATAAAACCCTAATTAGGGTTTGTTACAACAAATTCCCTTTTGGGCCAACAAGATCATTACAATGAATTGGACACATGTCCATCTTGATTTCTAACCTTTGAGAGAATAGGTACATAAAATAGTATTTGATGAGGCACCATGTGTCACTTGCTCCACCATGAGATGAATCAGGTTTATTGAATTTGGACTTGCGGATGTGGAAGTAATTTGATTGGCTTGAATGCGAATAGGATGCCACATCAACTTTCTCTTGTAGACTTGATTTGTCATCATGAAGGGATGTTGAGAGATATCTCTGGATACTCAACATTTCAAGTTCTCTCAAAGCAGTGGTAATGCGAAGCATTGATGTAGTTGAGTCATTCCTCCATCCTCACCTGCTTGCCTTGGGGTGATGGTATGACTTCTCCTTCGCATTCCTTTGATTTCTTCATTTCTACACGGTGCAGTGAGAGTTTAGATTCCTCTTGGGCATTTTGTGCTTGTAAATGAGGTTTTCCCCTTTGCATGGTGGTGTAGATCTTACAATCTTTCTTCTTTTGCTTTGCAATTACCATCTTCTCCCATCTGCAAAACAAAACAAACATAATATCAAACACACATAATATATAACCTTGATAATTCTTCTAACTTGATTTATTCTCTGGTTTTTATGTGTTTTGCAGGTTTGATAAGTGCATTTAGAGAAAATCTGCTCTCATGAAGGAGTAGTTGAAGTTGAAGTCACTCCAAAACGAAGTCTCACTCACTAATGACTTTTGAGTTGAATCTTATCACTTTATGCCTTAGTTTATGTCTCTATGCACTATAAGACCTCAAAACTCACCTTGAATATGATTTCTCCTTCGACTTGAGGCAATAGGAGTGAAATTCACTCTGAGAGAGGGGCACTTGAAGCATCCTTAACTAGCAATCTCTCATTCATTCTTTGGTTGAGTTCATGATAAAATTCACTTCCTCTATGATGAAAATGTTGTTAAAGGCCTATAAACTCACTCATTTCCCTCAAATGCTGCTCAAGAAGTCCATTTTGCTCCTAATTATGAGCAAGAGAAGCAGATTTCGCTCCAACTAAGGGGCACTTGGAATTTTGGCATACTTAGTTAAATTTTGCCTCTAGAAGTCACATCTCATTGTAACATATATAAGTCACCCGGATGATCAAGGAAACACCTGTGTTGTTGATTAGACTTGATTAAGGGTTTCTCCATCAATACCTCTTTATTTCACCCCTCACACAAGGCTATCCACCTGACTCCTGGCCTCTTGACCATCTATACCTCTTCAATGTAAAGGCTAATAGCAAAGGATTCTAACACTACCCAGGAAAGCAGAAAAAAGTGGGGGTCCCCATTTGCAATGGGGCAATGTGTGAATACCTCACAACAGTATGCTTACCAAATATGTCCACTTTGTGGCTGTTGCTATGTACTTTGATTGCTGTGAGCCTGCTGATCTCTTTTGTAATGGAAATTTTTATTGGATTAGTTCCATTTGAAGGGAATATACTATATATGTAGTTGCAGATACACTTAATATATGCCCACTTCATGCGTGTCACTACACATTTTAATGCTCATGAGTTTCCTGTCTTTTTCAGGTATTTCTAGAAGTTGCATGGGGTCCTCATCAATCATTTCTGATTTTTGTCCTAAATTGCTCAATCTTGTTTGGTAAGAGCTGTTTAGATTGTCTTGATCAACCTTTAAAATTAGTACGATACACACATCTTCAAATAGATGGGTAAAGAGAAGTAGTTAACAAATGCTTCAAACAATGTAATTATGTCAAGAGAATGCTAATTGGCTTCACTTAGTATAGTGTTCATACAATACCACATACCTTTGAACCATTGAAGTGACCCCAACCAAGGCCTTCTGTGGATATAGATCTCCTGCTTTCAGTGAGTGAGTTATTTAAAATGTTAGGATATCTGTGGTGGTCTCCCAGGAGAGTTTCTCCCTTAGGATCATTTAGCTCTTTTAATTATATCCACGTCATTCATCACTTAGAAAAGGACGTGGGCCTTATATGCACGCACTAAGCATTTATGCTGATGAGTAAAACTTTGTTAAGTTTGATAATTAACAGTTGATTGCATGTAATCAATTAATTACTAATCCCTCCCACTCTCATTTTCCTAGTGCTTGATTTGACACGCATTCTTGTTATTGAGCTTTGCTTTCTAGGTTGGGGAAACCCTGGGTTGTATTTATGCTAATTTGCTAATTTGCATGGACAATCTGCATCAGGGTTTTGTGCATGGCATCTTCCTATTTGCAGGTAAGGTGTATGAAGTTTCTTATTTTCTTTTCAAGGAACAGATAATTGTTCCCGAAGAAAGTGGGTTAAAATCTTTGTGAGATGGTATACAAGGAGACTTAATTAATTGATTTTTGGTCAATTAGTGGCCTATTGCTTCCTCTTCTAAAAAATCTTATGTGTCGCGGTACAAGTAATGACCCACTAAAAAGTTAAATTGATAGTCTTTAAGGGACAATAATCTATGGTGTGATCGATATATAATTAGAACTTTATGAAAAGAAGTCTGTAGGACTCTGGAATTGTTTTTGTCTACAGAATATAACTTTTTCTCTATTCTGCAAGGTATTGAAATGCCATTAAAATCTAATTTTGTTGCATTTGAACTTTGGCTTCCAGGTTCAGGATCTGATCTATAATGTAGAATTGGCTAAAGGTGCATACCTGAAGGATGCTGCGAGTCTAGCACGCAACAGCATGCTTCGAGAGAGTAATATTTTGAAATTTGTAAGCAAATCTAATGTGATGAGACCTGGGTATTATATTGGGGTTGACAACCGCAATAAGCTGGTTATACTTGGCATTCGTGGAACTCATACAGTCCATGACCTTATTACTGATATGGTCTCTCACAGCAACCAGGAAGTCCATTTTGATGGTTTCCAGGTACATTTTGGGACAGCTGAAGCGGCACGTTGGTTCTTTTGCAATGAACTGGAGACCTTGAAGAAGTGCTTAGAAAAGCATGAGGTGAGAGTTGATCTTAGCTATAATTAGTGGTCATAGAACCTTACATTGTATTCACATTTCCTTTTTTCAAGACTATTGACAGGTAACTCCAAATTATTTGGAATCAAATATTGCCATGGGTTGCATGATTTACAAAGCAAAGCCTTCTATATACATTCTTCATGCTTAGTTTAGTTATCATCCTTTCTAGTTGAGACCCTAACATTATTACAGGGATTTAA
This sequence comes from Cryptomeria japonica, assembly GCF_030272615.1. NCBI lineage: Eukaryota > Viridiplantae > Streptophyta > Pinopsida > Cupressales > Cupressaceae > Cryptomeria > Cryptomeria japonica. The sequence continues at coordinate 578,995,704 of NC_081412.1, forward strand.
ATTAAGATTGGTTGGGCATTCTCTTGGAGGAGCTGCAGCAGCATTATTAGCAATAATGCTTCGCAAGAGATCAGAAGAAGAGCTAGGTTTCAGCCCTGATATAGTATCTTCTGTTGGAATAGCAACACCGCCTTGTGTCTCAAGAACACTTGCTGAAAGTTGTATCGACTTTGTCACCACAGTTGTATTGCAGGTGTGAGGATTGCTTTCAATTTTTTTGTGGTTAGTAATTTAATAGGTTTTCTAGAGTATTGTATAACATGTTTGTATGTCTTAAGGACGATGCTATTCCGCGGATGAGTGGGACATCATTAGCAAGGTTACGTAGTGAAATCCTTTCTACTGATTGGTAAGCAGACTGAAGTGTTTTTCCATTTGTCCTGCCTTGTTTACTTTTTTAAGAATATCAGTTGCAGCTTCACACTTTCAAATTATATTCTTTTCGTCTCACTCTGTTTCCTTGTTCTTATATCATCCATTCTTATTTTTAATTGAAAACATGTTTCATGTATTCATTTCAATTGTTAAGGTCTTTATGATTTATATGTTTGTTTGTGTGCATGCTATGTTATATTGCATCATGGCAAGAACATACCAGTGTCCTGGAGAGAACATACTGTTCATAAATAACTTGCTTTTGTAGGAGAAAAATGACAAGGTAGCGTAAAGCTATATTTCCATATAGTCCAAGAGTCAGCATGCATTCATGTGTCTTGTAATGTTAAGTCCAGTGCAGCATAGTTTTCAAACAGACTCAGCAGACCAAAAAAATTTGACTCAGTAAAAACTCAGCAACACTTAATTTTTGAAACAAAGTTCAAACATAAATTTTATGCAAATTACAGCTACAAAATGTACTAGATGCATTCGGTGGGGGTTTGGGGGCAAAGCTCCTAGCAAGGTTGAGTGGTGGAGCCCTTGCCACCAATCCCAAAAGAAGACTTTCAAAACCACAGACCTTTATGGCGAATACCATTTTCATAAATTTTTAAAAGGTAAAAAGCAAAGCTTATAAAGTCAAAATCCATAATTCTAGAAAATGGTGCAAATCTGAAATTCCAGATTTTTTTTCTACAAATCCCCTAAAAAACACTTCCAATTTGCTCTAGAATGCTCTAATGCTGTTGTGTGTGTTCAACATGGCTGAATAGGGCTTTTAAAGGCAAAAATCTGCATTTTAATAGTGTTTTTTCTGCTTTTTCTTTTCCATGTTTTCAATGCATTTCAGTTGTGGCATGAGTTAACCCATCTGTCTCGCTGAGCATTGGTTGAATTCTTGCCAAAAAACTTGCCAGTTACTATAAAAAAACTGGTGAGTTTAACTTGCAAAAACTCAGGGATGCAAAATTTTGGACTTGCTGAGTACTTGCCAAGTCTGTGAACTATGCTGTATGGTATATACAAAAGTTGGCGTAATCCACTTATAATTGAACTCCAGGGCAAAAAAAGAGCTGAAGTGTTGCTGGAATTGATAGCATTTCTTGCATTTGTTGTAACGTCAAGCTTGTTGGGGTGCCATCTAGACATTCAATATGGACTTTCTGTTCTATCATGTTGCTCTCTAATCTAATAGATGATGCTTGCATTCTAAAACCGAATGCAAGTAGTTAAATAATGAGCATTGTGGCTGATTTTCATTTTAATATTGACTAGACTTTAATAAGTGTGCCAACTTCTATGAGCGAACAGAAACAATGGATAAAATACATATAAGGTGATTGAATGAAAGAGTGGTAAATTTTTTATTTCATTTTCTCCTATTCTGTTTTTCAGTGTGGTTATGTGGACCATAATAAAAATACAAAGACAGTTTTATGGCTGCATCGATTATTTCATTTATTTAACACTAATATAAAAGTGCATAAGCAATGCTTTCTATTGAGTAACTTTAAAATGTCGATTTGCACTGCAAGAAAGATGTCTGCAATGAATAGGAGGAAATCAAACTCTTAGAACAAACTATTTAAAGGTGTTAAGAGCAAAGAAACGGGACTCAGACTCAGCAAGGCCGACTCGGACTCGGCTGGACTTGGGAAAGTGAAAATCTCAAGAAATTTAGAGATTTTTAAAGATTTAAAACTTGTTTCATGCACCCTTTATTGAATACACTTTAAAGACACAATAACAATCAAACTCGGCTCATTTGATTACATACATAAGTATACATCAATCACATAAGCATAAATGCAAATTGTAGCTGATGGAAATAACAAACATAGATATATAAATATTGTCAAATGTATACAATATTACAAAACTCGTGGAATAAAAAATCCATGTCATCATATGATTATCATCAAATGTTCCATACAAATACCAAAGGTAAATACAACTACAAGCCTATGGCTCAGAGGAGTGTGCAACCTTAGGGCTCGACCCCCTGCGAAGGCGTCTAAGGTGTGTGACTCGGACTCGGGCTCGCCGAGTTTATGCGAGTCATGGCGATTTTTGTTTCTCCGGTTAAGAGTGAATACCCAATTCGCGAAGGCACTTTCTCAAAAAAATTGTATCAATTTATCAAAGAGGCCCAAAGACTTTAAGTGGGATTTGAGTACTGATATATGATTATTGTAGTCAGAAAACTTGTGAATATTTTTCTGGCTAAACTGTGTAGAATCTTGTACTGTCCCTACCCTTAATCACTGATTATTCAGTGATTTGCATATTAATCATTCATTGAAAGTAAATGCAAAACATAGCCGCAGGAAACTAAATTAATCGAAACCAACAATAAAAGGAGTATATGTATATATATTGTATCATTGAATTAACCATTTAGATTTGAGGAGTTTAGGATGCTGCACAACGCTTAGTGACTTACAGTCCAATGTTCCAGTTGAGGAAACAAAAATTATAATTCTCTTTCAAGATCCAGCTGGACTCACACCTGTTACAACAGCTGACCAATACAACTGCGTCATTTGGTGGCTACCGAAACAACTGAAGAGGTGGAAAAAACATTAATAACAACTGTTGGGTATAGTACGACACCGAAGGCCAACCAATGATTCAATGTCGAGCATGTAGCGAATGGGGACACTTTGCCAGAGATTGCCGAAAGGGGGAAAATCCAGAGCACCTGTGTAGATGGTGTGGTCCTGGTGACCACAAGGACGCAAACTGCCCAAAGTCGAGAGTAAACCTGTTGACTATCGACAGGACAAACAAGGAAGGTGTGTTGGGAATCGCAAGAGCACAAGCGAAGAAAGCTACGTACCCAGATCCCCGTACGGAAAAGGAGAGAGTACGGGAAGCTATGGCCAACATTGAGAGGGAAATGGAGGAGCGAAGGGAAACAATTGACACTTCGCTACGTGAAGAGTCCAAACAAAATGTCCTAAGATAAGTGTTGCAGACAGAAGTGCCAATAAAGATTAAAGATCTTCTAGGGACTATACCACGACTAAAGGCGGCTATCACAAGCACCATAAATGTGCCTATCCGTACGGTGGCACTCCATATGGAGAACCCAGTCAGCTCTTTGGTAGGCCCAATGTTACTAGTGCTGAGCAGCGGAAGACACATACTGTGGTAGTGGAAATGGGTATATTGGGCACAATCCTCACCGACACCATTGTAGATGGAGGATTAGGGGTGAATGTGCTACTAGAGGAGACGTGGAAGAAATTGGGAAAGTCGACGTTGTGGCCATCGACATTCAATCTAGTGGGGGTCGACTAGCACTACATCAAGCCGATCGGAACCTTAATGGCACAATGGGTAACTATTGGTACACAACCCTTCATTTTGGATTTTGTAGTAATTCTTCTAAAGAAGAAAAGATATGATGCAATCCTCGGGAGAGGATGGCTCATCAGTGTGAAAGTAAACCATAATTGGAAGTGAAATATGCTATCCATGGAGAGTGGAGGTTGGAAATTTGTTATTGACCTAAGTATGGAAGTGGTGAGCGAGGAGTTGGCATCCTCCTCGGGATCAGAGTCAGAGGGAGAGCCTCCTGGAATAGATGAAGGCAGACGACAGATGGAGCCGAACAATGAGGGCATTCTGGAGTTGGAAGGCTGCTCAGAAGATGAGGTGGGCTTGATGAACGGGATATTCCACTGGCAGATGGAGGATTACGAGTTCTTCCATCTTGAATGTAACATGTTACAGGTAGAAGAGGAATCTGGGGAGAAAGACATGTTTTTCGCCTGAATATGGGGAGTATAAGGAAGGGGTGGCTCGAGTTAATAAGACTCTAGCGCACAAATTTGACAAGGACAAACCCATACGGTATGAGGACCCTAAACTCAAGGAGACAAACCTAGGGGACGAAGCAAGTCCGAAGAATATTCTAGTCGGTGATGACTGGAATCCCATGCTGAAGGCAGCAACCTTCAAGATTTTTATGGAGTATAAGGTGTATTTGCTTGGACCTATAAGGACTTGAAGGGGGTTCCCTGGGAACTATGCATCCACCGGATTCCATTTGTACCAGGAGCCCAGTCGGTGCGGAAGAGACCATACCATATGAACAAGAATTATGAGGCGAGAGTGAATGATGAGAGAGAACGGATGTGGAAGCAGGCATCATATTTCGGGTGTAGACAAGTGAGTGGGTCTCACCTATCGTGATATCATAAAAAAAGGAGGCGAATCAAATTCGCATTTGTGTGGATTTTTAGTGTCTGAACATCGTCACCATCAAGGACTCATTCCTGATACCCTTCATGGATAGTATCCTCAAGGAAGTGGCCAGACATGAAATGTCCTCCTTTATGGATAGTTTTTCGGGGTACAACCAAATTTCTATTGCTGAGGAAGATAAGACCACATTTGTGGTTGAGGACGACGTATATGCTTACAACCGAATATTGTTCGGGTTGTGCAATGCTCCTGCCACCTTCCAAAGGATAATCCTGCACATCTTTGACAAAATGTCCGTGGGGAATTTCAAGACATTTTTAGATGATTGGTCCATCTACAGTGGACAAGACACCCATTTGGTGGCCTTAAGGGAATGCATGGAACGATATGTCGGAGAGCCTGGCTAGCATTGAATCCAAAGAAATGTCGGTTTATGGTGCCTCAAGGGAAACTACTCAGCCATATTGTGTGCAAGGCCAGATTGAAAATAGATCCAGACAAGGTGAGAGTAATCATTGAGATGGAACCCCCGACGAATGTAACAGGAGTCAAGTCCTTTCTAGGACACATAGGATATTATTGGAAGTTCATCAAGAACTTCGCCCATATTTCTTACCCTCTCGACAAACTGACACGGAAGGGAGAGCCGTACGTTTGGGAGATGGCACAAGGAGAAGCCTTCGAGGAACTTAATACAAGGTTGGTGGCTGCACCTATCCTAGCCTACCCAAATTGGGATAGAGAATTCCACGTACATGCGGATGCCTCTAATTATGCTATTGGTGCCACACTGGCACGGGTGGGAGGACATGGGTTAGATCACCCCATCTACTTTGCGAGTCGATTGTTATCAAAAGAAGAAAAGAATTATAGCACCACAATGAGGGAAGCTCTTGGGATGGTCTACACAATGCAAAAATTCCAGCACTATCTACTGGCAACTCCATTTACGTTCTATGTCGACCACCAGGTGTTAATGTACCTAGTGAATAAATCCATCATTCAACGGAGGGTCAGTAGGTGGCTACTCCTACTCTAGGAGTTTACCTTTACAATTATTGTATGTTCGGGAAAAAGCCATGTGATTGCAGATCAGTTATCACGGATCAAGTCCAGAGAGCTGCCAGGAGGAGTGAACGATGACTTTCCCGATGCTCTTCTGTTTTAGATAGCTGCACTACCGTTATGGTATGCCAACATCGAGGAGTACTTGTCGACTTCATGGTTCCCGATGGACATGCTGCCAGGAGAGAGAAGAAAGTTGGTTCTCAGAAGTTAGACATTTCAGTTGATTAATGGGTTGCTCTATAAAATGGGACCCAATCATGTTTTGAGGAGATGCGTAATGGACGAAGAGATCCTAGGGGTGCTGAGAGAGGCACACGAAGGACCCGTAGGCAGCCACATGGGATCGAACACCACAGCTTGGAAGGTGTTGCTCGTAGGGTTATGGTTGCCCACACTATACAATGATGCTTGTGAATGGGTCATAGGATGCGACACCTGCCAGAGGGCAGGCAAACCACTTAAGAGAGACTTTATGCCCCTAAATCCCTCCCATGCATAGGATTTTTTCGAGCGATGGGGATTGGATTTTATAGGGCCATTGTAGGCGAGCCATGCACAGAGGTGTCAGTACATTGTGGTGGCAACATAGTATTTGACTAAGTGGGCCGAAGCACGAGCACTATCGGACAATTCAGCCTTGAGCACAACAAGGTTTATATATGAACAGATTATCACTCGGTATGGCATCCCGATCCAACTGACGAGTGATAGAGGAGGGCATTTTGTGGATCACGTGGTTAAACTCCTGACAACGGAGTTCAAAATTTTCCACTCCTTGTTGAGCCCTTACTACCCAAGAGCAAACAGGCAAGTAGAAGCTATGAATAAGATACTGGTCTCGGTCATATACAAGTCATGTGGCGTTGAACATGAGGACTTGGAGGAAAGGCTTCCTTTTGTACTTTGGGCCTACTGAACCACGTATAAGGTCACAATAGGCCAGACACCTTTACAGTTGATGTATGGTCAAGAAGCAATCATACCCACCGAGTTCATGGTACCTAGTTTGCGTAAAGCCATTGAGAATCAACATGGTGATATGGAAAGCTTGCGGGAAAGGTTGTACACATTGGGCAAGATGGATGAGCGAAGAATGATGGTTGAGTGGACCACAAAGGCAACCCATCAACGTTGGAAAGTGTGTCATGATAAACACATTCGGCGTATGAATTTTAGCCCAGGCCAATTGGTATTAAAGTATACTTGCCGGAACGAAATAAAACCGGGTAAGTTCATAGTTCGATGGCTCGGTCCTTATAAAATTCGGGAAGTTGGAGAAAATGGAGCAATCGGGTTATTAACCTTGGATGACCAGCCAATCCGAGAACTAGTGAATGGGTGGAAATTGAAGATATATCACCAAAGGAGGCAACGAAACGACCTAGTTCGGACAAAGCGGATTAGATCGGATGACTTAAAAAGGTTAAAAAAATAAAAGAGAGAAAACTCACCGTACGACACCGTATGGAAATGAAAGCCCGTACAACACTGTATGGCAAAACAAAAGAAGACTGTCGACAATAATAAAAACCATACGAAAATCACACGAGGGAGATAGGATGAGGAAGCCATATGAAGTTAGAGCCATATGGAGAGTGTATGGGACAAGAGGAAGCCGTATGGACGAGTCTAAGCAGAGGCCGAACGGGTGCACAACCATACAAGGGTGTAGACCGTACGAGCTAAAGGCCATACCATACCATGGTTGTACGGTGCACAACCATACAAGGGTGTAGACTGTACGAGGTGAAGACCACACCTTGGCTGTATGGGTGCACAGTTGTACGAGTGGCAGAATTGGTAAGCAAACATTATAAGTATTGAGTTCGCACAACAAGTAGAGGGTGAATGGATTTGGGAAAAGCAAATCAAGATTGGCGGAAACGGTTGTAACAGTTACCGAGGAACCAATCATTGAAACAGGGGAATTTGTTAGAATCAAGAAATGCAATTGTGATGGTTAAAGGAAAGATTGGTTGAACATTGCCATTCGGGGTAAGAGTTGTAGGTAGGATGAATACAAGGAAGGCTGTGGAGGGAAAGAAAATGCGGTCCAAGGTGACAGTTGACACCATCACATTTGAGGGATTGAGCGGCATCCTGTGTAGAACATGGTGGTTGGAGACAGCGGATGACCACTTGATCAAAGACTCTCTTCGGCGCGCAGGGGTAAACTAGGCCATTCAAATGCCCATATTTTCCATTCGGGATTTCGAGAAACCCCTCAGAACCATGATTACCACATATGATAGCAATAATTGAAGTTCGTCTTTGATTTTAGCAGTGCACAATTACAGTTTCATTTTCAGCCGGTGCATTCACTCGGGTGTTTGGCATTCCGAGACAAGGCCGAAAGATTGATAAATTAGCCACGAAGATGACTGTCGAGCATAAGAAGAACCTCCTATTTTGGTTTGCCAAGGTAATTTGACACTTGCTGAGTGGGATACGGTGAACGCACCCAAGGGGCACGGTTTGAAGAAATCATTTATTGTACCAAGGGAGTGGCAGTGTTTGCTCGAGACATGAAGATCCGACTGATAGTGGCTAGTTGAGCTTTGGATACTGCAGTACTGCTGATCGCTTTGATGAATGGCTTATGCAACAACACAGTGTACGGTTGGGCATCTGTGCTATCAGAGCGGAATCATGAGTTTATGACATTACAACACAACCTTTTACATGCCCTATCATGCTATTGGGCTTTTCTTGGATGTTGTACGGACAAAGGTGCTTCCTGACTAGTATGAGTTGCAGCCACAGAGTCGTGTGGACCCTTCCCGACCGTCCATATTCTACTGGACACACTTGGACACTTTTACAGGCAGCGGTGATGCTCAGTCCAACAAGAAGCATAGGTGTGAGGTAGTTGAATCAAAGAGTGAGACAAAGGTAATTGAGGTGGATGATAGCAACAAAGAGGATTCAAGGGATACTTCTTCGAGTGTTAGCAGAGGAAGTGATATGTTCCATATGGTGAGATGAGGGGAGGCGAGTAGCGATATTGTGCGAAATGCATTGGACAAAGAGGAGGGAGCCAAGGGTATTGCAAGTGTTGCACCATCAGGTGGTGTCACACCCTCAGGTGGAATTGTACCACGCGTTGTCTTTGCCCCAACCTTGCTATGGGTCGAGGGTGGATCGGCTCCACTTACTACTTCAGGTGTGATTGTTGGAGCCATACCTATGCCAGGGTTTGAGTAGTGGTAGACACCACTCACCTTGACACCTAGTGTGGAGCTAGCAGTTGAGGTTGGGGAGCTGTTGATGTGTTTTTTATGCACATGCGAACACAAAATAAAATACCTAAAGGTACCTTATTCTCTCTTGAATAAAGCTTCCCCGAATGCTAAAGATCTCGCAGAAGGATCAATCGGAGTAGCTCCAAGGTTCTGATTGTAGGTTCTCTATGTGTGGATAAACTCTTATGGTATGATGTGATTATGCTGGAATCACAAGGGCACTTACATTTGATGACCTGAGCGTCTGATTTACTTTGGATATCACCGGAACGTGGGTCTTTACTGATCCTTGATTTTAAAAAAGGGAAACGATAAGGGTTGGAGAAGGATCTAATTCTAACACTAAGAATGTAGGAGCAATGGATGACCTTTGATGAAACTTTAACTAAGTCTTGCTTTGACATGCTAGGATCATCTCCACAAGGTTAGTGCGATCTTCTAAGGAAAGCTTTATGATGTTTAGACACCGTCAGGTTGATGCATATCAATGAAGAAGCGATAATTGAAGTTAAGCTTCAGCTGAATGATTCCAGTTGATTATGCAAGGCAAGTTTGCAATCAACAAACTGCTAGTAGTATGGATATACAAATTTCACCATTGATCATACAAATTTCTTCCATTCATCTAATAATATGAAATTAAATTTGAGAAGTATAGAGACCATGCAAATTGTAGAATCGACACATAGAATTCACCATTCCTTCAATGAAGTTTACATGTCTTTTGCAACAATATCTTGGCAACAATCTTTGCCTTCTCTTTCTACTCTACTCTAAAATGCTATCTACTATTGAGCTACTAATTATTAACTATCGACCTTTTTTGCTAAATCCTAACTATTCTCTGACTATTCACCTTTACAAATGAAGAGCTAGGGCTTTATATAGAGAGAGCCCTTTACAAATTGATGGCTCTGATTGACTTAGAATCAATGAAATAATTACATTCAATGAGTGGGGACCAATAGGAAGCAGGGGTAGGTACACCAAAGTTTGTGCCGTCCCCGATGAGTCAGGTACATTGAATCTGGACATGCTGAGGTGGACCAATCCGACTGGAGGAGAAATGACTGGGATGCCACCTTGTCTGACATTTGTATCTTGGTTGATACTCCTTTGTCCTTGATGCGAAGAAAGATGCACTCCTTGATCTTCTATGTGCCTGTGAGGCCTCCTCACGGTCAAGTTTTCTTTCTCCTCTGGTAGCTCATATTGCTTTGAAGAGCTTGTAAGGTCCTCCTTCTCTGTCATTAAGTGGTTCCTTTGTGTGGCGAAATGAAGGTTTTGGAGATAGCTTGCAACTCTTCGAACACTTGTAGTCTTCCAATGCTTCAAAACACCTTGAGTCCTCCTTTATGCATTTGAAACGTCCTTGCTGATGATGGAGTAGAATAGCTCATCCTTGTCTTGGCCTGATTTTCTTCCATCTGCAAAACAAACCAAAAGATGATTAAGTACACATGATATATTTATCTCACATAGCATTTTCTACCTTAAATCATCAACAAAAAGCATTAGAATGAAATTCGCTCAAGATCCTCCCCAGGGACAGGCCCTATAAGAATTTCGCTTTGGACCCTTTGGAAGGGTCAGGAGTGAAATTTGCATTTTAGCTCAAATTTCATCATCTCCTTAGCTTGAACTTCTCTTGACGTTTGAATCGCTTTATCCTGAAGACATCATTGATTTGACTTCCAAAAAGACCAAAAACGAGGATTTCGTCTTGGATCTAGGCCAAGGACAGGACCTATAGAGAATTTCGCTCTGGACCCTTTGGAAGGGTCAGGAGCGAAATTTGCATTCTAGGACAAAATCTTCACATTTTGTGACCGCAACTTTATCAAATGCATGCCTAAGGATGCCTCTAATCTCAATCAACACTAGGTTTGATGCAAAATTGGGAGCAAAATAGAGGTTTTAAGGATTTCGCTTTGGACCCTTTGGAAGGGTCGGTAGCGAAATTCTTCCTTAGGCTCAAATTCTATCATTTCCTTACTCCAAATTGCCTCCCAAGACAAGCACATGCTAGCCTTGTCTCCACCAAGGCCTAGGAATCTATATCTTAGTCTTCATCATGAGCAAACTAGGTGATTTTGAGAATTTCGCTTTGGACCCTTTGGAAGGGTCAGCAGTGAAATTCAAGATTTGCTTGTTTTCCTTCACCTAGATTCATTCTGCATACCTTGCTTTCCTTTGACTCTCAACTTTGGATCCCCCTCTCACGAAAACAACACTTGTTTGACCTCAAAATGGCTTGAAAGGAGAAATTCACTCCAAATCATGGCCAAGGACAGGTGTAATGTCCCTACTAGTTAGAGATCATTGTCCTGCAAAACGGATTGTTAGAACACAACAAAAATATATACATAACTAATCTAATTTGCAATTAAAGTTCAATTACTTAATTAACACTAATTTCAATTCTTAAAAAGGATACGAGTGCAGCATTGGGACATGTCCTTAGGTGGCTGTGGAGCTCGCCTTCTTGGAACCCATCTTGGTTCCAAGCCATATCAGGAAATCGAAGGTTACTTCGATTCCTGTCTTGGATGTAATTTCTTACACCCAAGCCATCCAGGAAATCGAAGGTTAATTCAATTCCTGTCTTGGATGTAATTTCTTACACCCAAGCCATACCAAGGAAGACCATCATATATGATCAATTCCTTGTCTTGCATGATGCATCTCATCATCCAAGTCTACTAGAGAGGACCGGCCAAATCCGTCTCTTCTTGGATGAACTTTGTCAACCAAGCCATACATATATGCATATAGATATTCAGTATATACTGCCTACCAGGGATCTAGGGATTATCATAATCCCTCCATTAGACTAAGGGAATTTCTTCCCGATAGCCTCCATCATATAATCACATTAATATTATATTTTATAATTCATTACTGTTTTCCATTCCATAATTTATGTCTTCATTTACTTATTCTTTAATCTTTCTAATGATCCTAAATATACATACATATTCTACATAGATACCCATCTTTATTGCTACATTCATATAAGTAATCATTAGAGATATATGTATTCATAAAAAATGCATTAATATATATGTGTGTGTGTGGCACACACGTCCACACACATATATACCTTAAGACTTCTTAACCCCTCTTACCTGTACGCAAATTGTTGCCTACGGTTGGAGTTCGCACTGTAGATGTCGCCTGCAGATTGGGAGGGATACCACAAAGAACACAAATGTTACTTCCTGTAACTTGATAACAATTCTGATCTGATCTTATCAATGGTGATGTCACTAGGTGCTTTTGATTCCTTCCATTTATATCTCTCAATTTGAGGGAGAGGTCAAACCTCTTCATTATGTATGCCCTTTGGCAAGAGACATACCCTTTCACCATTAGCACCCTTTGAAAGAGTGCAACTCTTCATTATTTCTACCATTTGAAAGGGACATAACCTTTCATAATCAGATCTGCACTTATTATTTAAATCAGATCTGCACTTCTCATTTCCAAATTATCCCACCTCCCAAATGAGGTTTTCTTCTCCCTTTTATATATCATTGTTGAGGGAGTCACAACTTTTCCTTTCATGTCTTTTGACTTTTCATTAACTTAATTAATTTTTAACTAATCATATTTAATTATATCATTTTATATTTTAATTTTATTATTATCATTTATTATTAAATTCTATTTCAAAGTGGGGATATTACAACAAGACCTTTAGAGAATTTCGCTCTAGACCCTTTGGAAGGGTTAGGAGCGAAATTCAAGTTTTAGCTCAATTCCTTCACATTTGGTGATCACAAGCTACTCAAAGGCATGCTTAAGGACATCTTCAATCTTAATTCACCCTAATCCACACTTGGCTTGACACACAAAATTGGGACAAAAAGGAGATTTTGGGAATTTCGCTCTGGACCCTTTGGAAGGGTCAGGAGCGAAATTCATGTCTTGAGCTCATTTCTTCATTTTTTCAACTCCAATCTACCTCAAAAGGCAAGGACACATCACTCCACTTGCATCCACGCCATAGGAACCAAGGTCTTGACCTCATCTAAGGAGAAAATAGGTGTTTTCAAGAATTTCGCTCTGGACCCTTTGGAAGGGTCAAGAGCGAAATTCAAGTTTTAGGCTAAAATACTTCACTCCTTCACTTCTAATCACTTCTAAGGCAAAGACATGTCAAACTACTTCCAAATATGCCCACGGAGCTAAAGTATTGGCCTAAACAAGGGAGAAAATGAGGTTTATGAAGAATTTCGCTTTGGACCCTTTGGAAGGGTCAGGAGCAAAATTCTCAATCTTGGACAAAATCCTCACTTTTCAATGCTTTCATTCTCTTCCTAAGGCAAGAACATGTCAATCCACCCCTACAATGTCCAATGAACAAGGATGTTGGCGCAAACAAGGAAGAAAATAGTGTGTAGGGAGAATTTCGCTCTGGACCCTTTGGAAGGGTCGGGAGTGAAATTCACATTTTGGGTTGATTTCACACTTCTTCCCTCCTCAATTCACTTCAAACTCGATTTATCCAACCTCCTCTTGCCACATTCAAGTGAATTTGCCACCTACTTGGTTCAAAACAAGGTCTTTCCAATGTCCTAGGCAAGATAGAGGGTCAAATGAGGATTTCGCTTTGGACCCTTTGGAAGGGTCAGGAGCGAAATTCTCATTTTGAGCCAATTTCTCACTTCTTTTCTCCTTTTCATGCCTTGGACATACTTTGTTAGGCTTCCTTCCATCATGGTCATGTTAATTTGCTCTTCAAGTTGGCATCTAGCTCAAGATTTTGTGAAAAAAGGGTTTTATATGAATTTCGCTCTGGACCCTTTGGAAGGGTTAGGAGCGAAATTTGACATTTTAGCCTCTCCGTCATGATTCATATATGGAATATAACATTTAAGTATAACTGACATTTCCTTATACTTTAAGTTATATTCCATATATATTGTCTGGATGTTTGAGAGTGGTTTCGGACTCCCAGGAGATATAATGCAAAATCTAGTTTTTGGAGGATTCTTCAATTTTCCAGACAGTCAAATTTCAGGATCAGGATGACATTCTAGACAGCCAAATTTCAGGACATTTGAAGATCAGAATGACATTCTAGACTTCTCAAGGCAAATTCGCTCTAGCCTTGATGTAAAGGATGGGACCTAGGAGGACATTATGTATTCAACCAAGGTTTGATTTAGCAACTTGAAGTGCGACCAGATAGTACACAAAAAACACCCTAGGAATGATCTAAATTACCCTTAATCTCTCAATTGACCTGACCTCTTGAGTAGATCCACCTGACTCAAGCAAAGCCTGCTATCCTAATGAGCCCCCTGACGACCCTTCAAATGCAAAAGGTCAATAGACAAGAACCTAGAAGACCAAGAAAACTAACCCTAGAAAGAAAAAGGTAGGGGTCCCCATTTGCAATGGGGCGATGTGTGAATACGTCACAGGAGCCAATAGTTGAGGCCATGGGCAGCTAGTAGGCATGCATGAGATGCCCAGGGAAAAGGTAGTTGAGGCGAAGACCCCAGGCGCGACCATGGATGCGTGGCTGAACTGCTATCAGGTGACTCCCATGGTACCCATTGGACCTCCGCCTCTTTCACCACAACAACAACAGGTGTTGCCTCGACATTATATTATGGATTTGGACGAGGGGAGTACCCAACAGAGGGAGTTGGAGTTGGACCCTCCACATGACATGGCCATACTAGGAGGGGAGTCTAGGGCTCTTGGGCACAATTAGCAGGTAGCATCTGAGACCCATGGTGAGTTAGGTGCTCTCGAGCAGTTTCTGGTGGATATGGAGGCGGGTGCGAGTTACCCCAATTTCTCTCTTCTTGCAGGTTGTGGAGAGCAATAAGGTGTTGTGCTAAAAGCCTTGGTAAGTGGCACATAAGATGATCCACTGTTGGAGTTACACCGAGTGCATCTCAGATCATCCTATCGGGAACTACGTGTTCTGCCTCCCTATGGACATAAGTCCCAATAGATGCCTTCAATATATTTGCACTGTCCTCTGCCAGTGCTCTTTCCCCTTCAAATACTTCTTTGTCACTGGTGCTTTGTTTGCTTGCTGGTTGGCCCATTATAGGGTTCTCGCTATGCCATACGTCTACTGTCCCCTCGGGTAATTCATTTGTCAGATTCATTCAGGGAACGGCGCCAAATGTTTGCCCCGTAGGGTACATGTTCAAAACTTAACAAAATGCAAGTAAAACGGAACAATACACATATGCACAATGTATAGAGAACTCACAGATATATTCATCGAACACAAAATTACAGGGTATCTTAAAAACAACATTTCCTGTCTAACTCAACAAAATCCGAAGATAAGTACATAGGCATATATAAGGGTGTTGACCGGCTGCGAGTGCCAACTGTCGACCCTTGACTACAACTAACAACTACTAATTAAGCCGACAACAATCAGAGTCAATGTGGAATCAACGTTGAAACAATTTTGTTATTTTGTCCCTTAGTTTTCTTTCCAACCTCTAAAAATCCCTAAATAAAGGAGTGGGAGGAGCAATGGCGGTCATCAACCGAATTTGGAAGGGCCTCACTCATCCTAAATCATGGGGGACATATGAGATAGTGTCGAAGCAGCTGGCAAATCTGCTCTAAATCGTGACTTCAATATGACTCAAGCTCTCTGCACAACCCACCCCATGGATTTTGATGCGAATAAGTATATAATTAATATTGTACACTAGCTTTAAAATTGATACTATTATGAACTAATATAGATGGCACTTTGACAGGGAAGGAGCAAATCCTTATAGTTTATAATTAATACTATAAAGGAGTTTTAAAATTTAAACTATGATAGATTATGAATATATATTAATAGTTATATAATAAACTACAAATTAAAAAAAATATAAAATTTATAATGTACATATTTAATTTTTAATATAATATATATTTTTTTTGATGGAGGAAACTCGGGTTTTTAGCTTGGTTTGATCCTAGAGAGATGACTTGCAAAGTCCCATGAGGCCATTTACGAGGGGTCATCATTCCCAACATTTCACTTGTTCAAACCTGCGAGCTCAACGGCCTAGTGAAGGTTGAAGGCCTGTGAGCTCAATGGCCCAGTGGGTTTTTGAACCTTGGTGGCTGCCTCACCAGTGGAGTGTTTCTACCATGACACTAAACACCCGAAGACATATAGATATATGATTTTTAATTCATTATGTGAGCAATATATCCAAAGTACTCCATGAAATAAATCTGAATGACAACAAACAAACTTACATACTTGTAATAAAACAGCCTCCAACACAATCATTAAAATTTGTCTCTACCTAAAATAGTAGTTGCAAGCAAGGTATTGCCAAAACCAGTGGCTTGCTAATTTTTTACTTCAACTAAACAAATGCCTTTTGTTGAATTCTACCCCATATAAAAGACTTACCAATTGCCATCAGAGAATATAAAGCATTGCAGCTGTGGAATATGATTTGATAAGCTTTCTCAAATATTGACCTACCCCTAGAAAATTCCTTGCCTCAATCACAATGAAAGTCTTGGATCACTTCAAAATGGCTTCCACTTTTACTAAATTCCTAACAATAGCTGGTTCGCTATCTAATAAATTTTGATCTCAGCTATTTCATAGACTTAGCTAAACTTTGATCTCAGACTTAGACAACTATTTGGTGTATTTAATGACTGCCCTTTTAAAAAGTTAACTGAATATTCGCCTATGTAATCAGCAATATGAATATAAACAACAAAAATCTATCTTCTACAATTCATTGGTTAAACTCTATGCTATGGAAATGCCCTTAAGTTTAAAAAAAAAGTAGTTTGTCTTTTTCTACAATTTTTTATGGTTTTTAAAAATCTAAATATTTACCCATTTTTTCAAAAAATCTTATACCTTTGGTTTGCTGATTTTTTCCCCAAACGATTTTGGCTGCTATGATATAAATCATTGCAATTTTGGAATATGATTTGATAAGTTTTCTAAAATATTGAATTAACCTTACAAAACTCCTTGCTTCAATCACAATGAAATTCTTGGATAACTTGAAAATGGCTTCCACTTTTACTAAATTCCTAACAGTAGCTGGTTTTTTGTCTGTTAAGTTTTGATCTCAGTTACTTCATCGACTTAGAATTTATTTGATCTCAGACTTAGACAACTATTTGGTGTATTTGACAACTGCCCTCTTAAAAAGTTAACTGAATATTTGCCTATGCAATTAGCAATATGAATATAAATAACAAAAAATTATTTTCTAACATTCATGGGTTAAACTCTATTTTATTTGCTCTCTATGACCTATGCTAATGCCCTTAAGTTTTTTAAAAAAATGGTTTCTCTTTTTCTACAATTTTTTATGTTTTTTTTAAATCGATTTTTTCCTGATTTCTCAAAAAATTTGTACTTTTGGTTTGCCGATTTTTTCTCCAAACAATTTTTGCTGCCATGGAGAGGAGGGCCCACTCATGAAATGGCGGTGATGTTAATTTCTGTCTTTATTTTGTGTGTTCTTGTGTATAATTTATTTTGTTCGAGTGTTGTAGATTATAGTTGATAAATTAAATTTATTTGTATGTGAAGTGTGATTGGAAATATGTATTTCATGTTTATTTAATTATTCATTATTGTGATAGATCAATTTAAAAAGTTTTCAATCTGCTCAGTTCTTGTAGCAATCTGCACAATTCCTATAGCAGACTGTTGCAATAGTTTTTATAAATTTTTTTGTATTAGTTTTAAATAAACTTCTTTTAGCTGCATTTCATCCACACTCACCTCACTACTTACAGCCCTTGCACATATCGCCACTATGCCTTTCACAAGTTTACACCCCCATATTGACACTTAGACCAAACTGAAATCTATCTCATTTGGCTTATCAGTGTGAAGACTGAGTTTGGAAACAAACTATTTATGTTATTCATGTTTTATGTAATGATTCCAAATTAATGTTGTGAGAGCTCTGATGTGAATAATTTAATAATTTTAATAGTCTTTTTTTCTTGGGATTTTAGCTACACTATCTCATTATTTATATGGTTTGTCACAAAAATTATTTACAGGTCACTGTAGACATATCAAAGTTTGTAAAAGAAACATTTAGGACATGATCTGTCATGGATTGGTCGAAAAATAATATGTTGTATGATATAATTGAGTTCAAAGGCACTAAGTATCAGCTCAAGATGCCTATTGACATGTTGATCAGGTCCCAGCCAATCCCTAGGTAATAGCACACTCAAATGGATTCAAATGTGTTATGATTAGAAACGACGGGAAGAGTGCAAATATCAAATAACATAATATAATTGAGTTCAAAGGCACTAAGTATCAGCTCAACATGCCTATTGACATGTTGATCAGGTCCCAGCCAATCCCTAGGTAACAGCACACTCAAATGGATTCAAATGTGTTATGATTAGAAACGACGGGAAGAGTGCAAATATCAAATATTATGTTATTTGATGAGAGAGCTCAAGAACAAAACACCATACTAGAACCTGCAAGACTGAATTATGCAAAAGTTTGGTACATAATCTCAGAGGTCAGATGTATGCCACAAAATATCTATCCATGTTACCATCACATTATCAAAAATAGCAATATTATGCTAATATAAAGGAGTGGAAGATGACGAGGTGTCGTAGCAGTTATAACATACACAACTGCTTGCTTTCTGTTGGTTTGTATCCTCTTTTTGATGCTTTCTGGAAATACTGCAGTATAGTTGTTCCAAAGAGGGCTGACACTTTTGGTACTGTGGCATAAATGACGAGTAGTTAGAGTTCTGTAGTATGAATATGTGTTCAAGGGAGGGTCCTAAACTTTGTGGTGATGCCAATGCAAGGCATGGAGTGCCAACATTGCTTTGCAAGTCAATCAAAGGGTCAAATCCTTGTGGATCAATTGTCTCCCTTTGAGAAACAGTGGATTCCATTATGGCAAGTTTTAAAAGATGTGGAAAGTTATTGGAAATTTGGGCCTTGGCAAACCATTTTTCTTGGGCAGGAACTTGACCTGCTTTGATGCTTTAATGAATCTCCTGATATTTATTATTTTTTGTGTTTTTGACCTTGGTGTCAATTACTCAATCCACTTTTATTGGATCACTGCAATCAAAATTGATATTTGTTGGCTCAAGTCTTTTTGCAATATCAAGTGTGTCCAACAAGGGTGGAAAGTAATGGTGTAGGAACTTTAGATTGAAAACTAGCTGCCGATCAATATAAGTTTGAAGATTAACTAGCATGAACATTAAATCAGAAGAGAGCATAAATTTCAATTCTTTGAGTGCTTTTTGTTGTGCAGATGACTAGTGAATGTTTCCTGGTGCCACCTTTGGTAACTTCATTCAATGTCAAGTGAGGTGAGACAAACAAAGAATAAATATTTTACAGAATTTCACTAAGCATAGGAACTATAAAATTTTCTGAGTTTTTTTGTATAGGTCATTCCTGAACACAATGAATCTTGGTTGGATAAGGTATTGCATTTCATACATGGCAAAAGATCATTTTACTTTGTTGGTATACAACTTGTGTTGCAGGTAAACGTTGAGCATTTGCTAAATACAATGTGTATGCTGCTCCCATGTTTTGCTGTAAAAGAGAATATTGTCAAGGTAGAGAAAGAAAAATCAAGTTAGGAATGGTCGGAAAATATCATTCATCATTTACATGTCATGGGTGCATTGGTCAAGTTGAAGGACATAAGTGTTCAAATAAAATAAACCAACCTTGGCATTGAGTTTCCAAATATTTGAGTGTTTGTAATGCTTACATGACTAGACAAAGGCATAAAGATCTTGGTCATATGCGGGCTACTTAGGGAAGCAAATATCTCACTGTAGTAAGCAAGTAGGTGACTCAGTTGAGTGAGACTTGTTCCAAGTGTGTACGTAGATGTACTAGTCTCAGTCCCAAATGGTTATTGAAGATTAGGTAACATAAGCATTAGTGTGGAATAAAGTGTAAATTTCAATTCCTTGAATGCTGTTTGTTGTGCAGATGACTAGGTGAAAGTTTCTTTTGTGTCACCTTTGGTAACTTTATTTATTCAATAGTCAAACTGTCAAATGATGGGAAAAAGTCGAGAACAATTTTTCTAGAGAGATTTGCTAAACATAGGAACTATAGAATTTTGTGACGTTCTTTGGTATAAGCTAGTACAAAATGACATGTATCTTGGTCTGATAAGGTATTCTATCTGCTACATGGCAAAAATTATTTCTTGTTGTGTAATGTCCCCATTTTTGTACCTTCCTAAGCATCAATTATTTCAAAGGGTAGCCTATTTATAGTGGTCCCTGAAGGCTAATGTGGTGATTATGGGGTACTTTGAGGGTGATTCAAGGTTATTCAACTAACCCTTTGGGTGTCTAGTTTGGTACTCTCCACCTCAGTGCATCAGTTATTTGTGGTTTATCTTCCAGAGGTCTTTTAGGCAAATATACACACTTACTATTTTTAGTAAGTCACTTGGACGTTTGGGTCCATACTTACTATTTAGGGTAAGTCATCAGGATGGTCAAAGGGGACCACGATTATATCCGGAAAGTTGGCAGGACCAGTTGTTGGTTTGATATTTGGCATTTAATGGAGTTTAATGATTTAATTTAATTAATTAAAGTCTAATCTAGCATTGACTTTAATAAAATTAATAAAATTAAATATCTTTATGATATGACGACATAAGGGGACTTTATGTGGTCGCTTACGTGAGATTTACAAAGTGACTTTCAAAAGTTATTTTATAAAGTAATGTAATTAAGTGACTATATCAAAGTTATTTTATAAAGTGACTTTTAATGGTGCTTTGGGAGACATGGATATTATAAAATATTAAAAGTCACTTTTAATCTAAATTGTGCAAACCCTAATTAGAGTGTTGGGATGAAAGCATTATAAAAGGGCACTTGGGAGCTCATTTGATACACTTGGTTAATTTATTTTCTCTTTTGCGAAGTTGGGATCTCGTGCTTCATATGCAGATATTTGAGGATGGAAACCTTTGGAGTTTCTTAGTCGTTTGGATGGAAACCCAAATCCATCTTTGGTGTGGATTCATTCAGAATTCACCATTGCGCTTCATCATCAAACTATTGGAGGTTTCAGCTGGAAATCTCTTTGGAGGATTTGCTTCAACCAGCTAGGGTTTGAAAGAAGGAAAATCATATCATCTAGAGTTTGAAGTTTATTTGCAGATCCATTAATGCATTTTTGCAAGGTCAGAACTGTATGTCAATAACTCTGAAAATCACAATCTACTTCTGTTTTGTACTTCTGATTTGATTGTGGGCGGAGTTGGTAAGATTTTATGAAGATAGGAGCTTTCTGGTTGCTGTCATATAATTTTCTGAGTGTGGCAATCTGCTGTTGCCTTAAAACAGGTCTGAAAATGAGAGCTTATCCTCAGTATTTTGTAAATCAAGATTTATTGAAATACTTATCCATTGCTAGTTCATAATTTATTGTTTGATATGTATATTTCCCTAAGGATTATAGCATGAACCTCATATATAAACCACAAGCAAATATCAATACCATTGCAAAGAAAATGGAAACATAAATCTGCACTTACAAGCAAACTGTTTGTCTAAATGTCTGAGTACTATATTAAGGAAGAAAGTGCAAAAAAATGTATAGCCAATGGGGTAGGACATTACATGTTGGCATACAACTTGTGTTGCAAATAAGTGTTGAGCACTTGCTTAATACGATGCAGATTTTACTTCCCTGTTTTGCTAAAATTGTGAATATTGTCAAGATAGACAAACAAAAAATGAAGTTGTGAATGGTTGGAGAATATTGTACATTATCTTTGGTATAGGTTATTCCAGAATGACATAAATCTTGTTAAGATAAGGTACTGAATTTCCTACGTGGTGAAACTCTTGTTGGTGTAGAACTTGTGTCTCAGACAAGTGTTGAGCACTTGCTGAATACAGATGTTGTGCCCATGTTTTGCTAAAAATGTGAATATCCTCAAGATAAACAACAAAAAATGAAGTTGGAGAATATCATTCATCATGTGTATGTCATGGGTTCATTGGTCAAGTTGAAGGGCATGATCAAGTATTCAAATAAACCTTCCTTGGTGTTGATTTTCAATACATTTGAGTATTCAACAAGAATTCGATTGTACTCTGACTTGAGATCTATCTTGGTAAAGACTTTGGCCTGGTTCAGCTGGCTGGTTGGTTTACAATCTGGGAAAGAGATGTTGCTTCTTGACACTGATCTTGTTCTAAGTTGCTGGTTCGGGTTTGAGAACCTGGTTCGCCGATTTCGCAAAATTTTGAAAAATTTGGATTCGCTAGTACAAAAACACTGTAAAACTTGTGTATATATATATATGTTATAAAAAACCTTAAAATTAATAAACCCATAATCATATCCTTGGTTGCCTGCTGGATCATCTAGTCAGGTCAAATTTGTCAGCGGTGTACACTTTGACCAAGAGCTGCATCAGCAGAAGCAGGTGGACCAAAGGTTGAACTGTACATGAACCCTGAACTCAAACCGTATTTAGGGAATATGGGGGCCTATATAGCCGAACTTGGTAACTTAGATCTTGTTCAAAGCTTAGTTTATTCACAATCTCCCCATGCCATCGTCATTTTGTGGTGGGGCTGCCACAAGGCAAAGAGATGGGTGTGATGCTTCTCCTTTCCCAAGTTCATTGTCTACTATTTAATCTCAATATTCTTGAGGCACGAGCGACAATATAGAGAGGCATTCTTAGAATCATATCAATAGTATAATTCACTACAGAGTGATTAAGGATTTCAATAGGATTAAAGAATCTTTGTAATCTTGCACCATTTTGTTCAATTGTCACTGTTCTTCTAAAGGGGGTGTGATTTAAGCTTCTACCACAATAATAATCTTTTTTGCATAAAGGTCTCACAATAAGAGCACATATTTCTTGCTACTACAAATTAGCTTCTTGCATTGCTTTGGGGTGATGAGTGAAAGCTTAGGAATTACTACCGACCACTAAACTTACAAACATCTACGATTACATTTCTAGGATTGCTTCATAGATTTATGCTACTATAAAAGATATTGTTGTCGAAGTAAAACATCACATGCCTCTAATGACAATATATCACAAAGAGTGTCATCTTGAAAAAGTTTGATTTTTTATAATAGGTGACATTGATAGGTGACACTTCTTAGAACTTGAGTCAATTTGTCAAAACATCCAGTAGTGTTTGGTTGTGGGTAAGGTATTAATGGCAGGTTGAATCTTGGGACTGCATTAGATAAAATTAGGGTCATTTGGATACTGTTGTTGATAGTGAGATGAAAAGATGGAATACTCGTAGACTACTCGACGAGTTTTGAAAAACTCGTGAGTTGTTTTGCTCTGTGAGTATTTTTGACTTTAACTCGCAAAAGTCTTTGAAAAAAACTTGACTGCATAAAAAAAAAAGACCTAAACATGTCAAAAAATTGTCTAATTTTTTTTTTCAAGTCACTCTCATTCTCTTCATTAGAATATCTACATGAAATATAACATTCAAGTATAAGAAAGGTTTTCTTATACTTTAAGTTATATTTCATGTATATACTGGCAGGATGTTTGAGAGTGGTTTTAGATCTGTAGGAGTTATAATGCAAATTTTAGGTTTTAGAAGATCTTTTAAATTTTCAGACAGTCAAATTTCAGTAACTAGTAGGCTCCTATAAGCATAAGTCCATTTCAATATGTCTTTTTCCTTTCTTATACTTTAAGTTATATTTCATGTATATATTGGCAGGATGTTTGAGAGTGGTTTCATATATGTAGGAGTTATTATGCAAATTCTAGGTTTTAGAAGATCTTTTAAATTTTCAAACACAGTCAAATTTCACTAACTAGTAGGCTCCTATTAGCATAAGTCACATTTCAATATGTCTTTTTCCTTTCTTATACTTCAAGTTATATTTCATGTATATATTGGCAGGATGTTCGAGAGAGAGTGGTTTTAGATCTGTAGGAGTTATAATGCAAATTCTAGGTTTTAGAAGATCTTTTAATTTTCAGACA
The DNA here is from genome assembly GCF_030272615.1 of Cryptomeria japonica. NCBI lineage: Eukaryota > Viridiplantae > Streptophyta > Pinopsida > Cupressales > Cupressaceae > Cryptomeria > Cryptomeria japonica. Next base: position 579,019,617 of record NC_081412.1, read on the forward strand.
GGTAACTTTCAGTAATCAGTAGGATCCTATGAGCATTCTCTCGCTGTCGCTACCTCACTCACTTTATCTGCCCCGAATTCTAGACCTATCTATCTTCCTATCACTCTTCCTCCATCCCCTCTCTGTACCACTCTCTATCTCACTCTCTCCTCTCTCCCCAAGATCTAGACCTATCTCTCTACCTCTCTCTCTCTCACCCTTAGACCCCTACAAGGGGTGCTATGCTCAACCTCATTTTGGCGAGGTGGAGGAGGCACATCAGACTCCTAGGACTAGACCCTCTAGTTCTATCTCTTCCCTATTTTTCACCAGAGCTAAGAAGAGGAAGATGCAAAATGTTTTGATGTAGTATTTACTTTTAGTTTTAGAAAAACAATTTTCTATTTCATTTTGTTTCAGTCTATCAGCCACCAGCATTCCATAAGAGGATGCCATTTTGTGCCCAATTTGCGTTTAAATCAATTAAATATATCTAGACTCGGCTTGTTTCTTTTGTGTTCTCATTTATTGACTCACTGGATGCATCTCCTCACTAAATTTTGCAAAAAAAATGCATTTCAAATTAAATTTAAGCAATTTTTTAAGTTGCAGAGTACTAGCTGAGTTTTTCCCAAGTTTTTTTTTCAGGCCTTGGCGAGTTTTTGCTTTTGGTGAGTAGTTCAACTATGGTGAGATGTACAGGTTGTCTATTCACACATTTCTGAGAATGGATCAGTCCTTTTGCTTCTTATAGATTTGAATTGGAAGATGAGGTCATAATGGTAGTTGCTGTTGGGTACGGTTGTCGTTGTACCAAAAGGTCAACCTATTAATACCCGCTACAACCACCAGACACAGAATCCACGGGAGGTGGTTAAGCCATGTCGCAAACCCACGACTTGTGCTGCACAGAGACCAAGGGCGCATGTTGATGTTATAGCATCAATAGTAATCCTTCAAGACCGACTGAGACCAAATATGTGAATGGCCTATCGGCCTTACATATTTGGTGATTCGATCACTTAGATTTAACTATACTTCTCACTCTAGCCGATTTGTGATATACATATCTGTTAAGCAAATTAACAAAGCAAAGTAATATTAATATTTTATTAATCAATATTAGAATCGATATTGTTAAGCAAGCAATATCATTAGTGATCGAATGTTATTGCTAATCGGTTTTGTTAATGAACAAAGCTATATTCGTTTATAGCTCACGACCCTTATTGAAAGAATACGATATTTCATGAGGAGTCGTAACTCCCTGAGGAGAGACGACTCTCTTCCATGTATATATATATATCAAGAAACGAAGATAGCAAAAGGGATATATATATTCACTCAACGTACAAAGAAATAATGGAAAACCGTGTTCATTCTAATTCTGTCGATTCAAATATTAATATAGCAGATTGGGTAATTGTATCGGGTCTGATAATATATCAAGCAGATCGACTATCTAAGATTGACAATAGACAGATCGATAACACATTGAAGAAACACTCAGTAGTTCGTATAACATTCAAGGCAAATCGGACATCAAAGAAGACAGAACGATATTTGATGTGATCCGAGTGAATGGTCTGCCAGGTGTGATTAGATATATGCCGTGTGAGATAATGTTTGGTGCATATATGATACCTGCGGCAAAATCAACATGGTATCAGAGCGGGCTTAGGAGAATATCGTGGGATTAGCTTCATATTGGAGATTGCGTTTAGCACTTTTGGGTATAGATGGTGTATGAAGCAGATTCGTAGTGTTTTCTCTCACAGTTGGAGTCAGAGTATATCAGAGCTGCATTGTATTATTCTTGATGTTCCTTGATTGGAGCACATGTGTATAGAAGTTAGCCTACCTTTCACGGGCTACTGACTATTGAGAGTGCACATCACAATTTTTGATAGAGGGGGCATTGCCTAGCATCTCACATTGATCCATTTGATAGCATCCTGAGCATCAACTTTCACATTGGCATTGGGGGCCTCCATACAATCCCTATACTCCAAGACTATCCAGGACAAAATCGTGGTTGTAAATGCCATTGGCAGCCCAAAAATTAATGTGATCCCCTAAATCATGCATTCCAATAGGCTTTAAATATCTGCGAAATCAATTTAGTCATTTGTCGATTTGAATTCTGGGGACACTTAATGTAGCTTTCTCTTGATTTGGTGTACCTCTTTCCTCATTCTACTGCTAGTAATCTGTGGGTACACCTTTATCTGCATACCAAGTTCTTTGTGATGTTGATAGCCGATGCTATCCTTTAATTTGTTGAAGCATGACATCAAACCAGTGCTTATATGCAACTTGGTTTTGACTAGACAGGATTTACGTGTTCAGACCTATCTAAAGATCATTCACGATTCATGATGGGCAGAGCCATAACCTGTAAAAAGAATGTGTTGAATGCAGGATTTGTAATCCTTCTATTTATCAATGCCTATGCAATTCACTTAGAGCTCAAACTGTCTTTTGCTGAGGGCTTGGTTGGGCACACACAGTTCAATAGAGGTAAAACAACTGGACAAGACGACCGTATTATTGCCAATGCTGATATATGTCTTCTTGGAGTCGGGTAGTGCTGAATAAAGACAAGAGTCTGAAGATCTAGGAAGAATTGATTTTGTTCTTGAGATTCATGTGGCAGATAGTAGAGTCGGTCAACAGGTCGGTGTTTCGACAAGCATTATGTCGAGCTATTTTGATATTATATTTTTCACTCTTTGTTGAATGCTGGAGTATTCAGGTTTACATGAAGAGGAATTGGAATCCATTGATGACAAGGGAGATCTTAAGAGGAACCATGGACAAAGGGAAGTGATAGTAATTATGCGATTACAAAAGTCAACCCTCATCCATCATAGTTGGGGATTTGGGTCTCATTGTATCGAGCACCTGAAGAGATTCTAACTTAAACGAGATAAGTATTTCATAATCTTCATGAATTTTCTATGTGGCTATTAATTCATGTAATTATATTGGAACAATGATCCTCGAGTGCTTCTAACATTGGTATTTCTCTTTGGGATAGTTTAGTTCTATAAACTATTATTAATCTCTTTGAGATGCTTTCAGGACAGACCAAGAAGCATAAGAGATTGCATTCAAGGAAGGAAGAACTTGATGCTTGCTGCCATGAGACTGAGTTGGTCGCTGAAGTCGTTTCTTTGAAGAGGAGGAAATAACATTCAGAGGGAGCAGATTGCGAGGGGATTTTGTTCTAAACCTCAGGATGGTCATATTCGTGTCTGGTCTAGGGCTCGATCTTATGACAGTAGGTCCAGGGTGGTCCTAGATCTAGCACTTCCAGCCGTATGTGGATCATACCAAATGATGAGAGTCTCTTGGAGCAAGATATCTTCCATGATTGGAACAATGTGAGCAGGGTATGCTTCTGTGACAGAGGGAGCAGCTAAGAGGATGTGCTTCGATTGACATCCAAGGATCTTGGTCATATTGGTCTAGAGGGAGTAGACCATGTCAAGATGGTTTCTCTAGTAAAAGGACTATGATTCATGGGATTGAGTCCCATGGCCTTTATGCTGACTCCTAGGTCATGATATTCCTGGATAGATTAATACTTGGTGAGCTTGGAATCCACCAAGAGTGATGCAGACTCCAACCTTGTATTTCATGAAAGGTCAAAGCATGTGGAGATCAAGTATCACTATGTTAGAGACATGGTGGAAAGGTATGCTATTCACTAATGTATTCTCTAAGATGTTTAAAGTGTAAACTCTTATATGCAATCTTATTAATCTGATATGGTTCATGATTAGTATCATGTGTGTGACTCCATGACAATATTGGTTCAGTACTTGATGAGCCCTTGTGAACATTATTGTGAGGTGACGATCTCTCAATAGTGAACACTTGTACAACTGATCATTATCATAAGGTGACGATCTTACGATATTGATTGATCATACCATTATGATGGAAATCATGGGACGTGATATCTATGGATATGTCATAATGGTTTATATCTCTAGTAGTAATATCTATGGATATACCATAATGGTGGATATCATGAGATGTGATATCCATGGATAAGCCATAATGGTGGATATTACATAAAAAGATATTCATGGTGGATTTCATGTGATGTGAAATCCGTGGACATGCCATGTAGTGATATCTATGGATATGCCATAATGGTGGATATCCTGTGAGGTGATATCTATAGATAAGCCATAATGGTGGATATTACATGAGGATATATCTATGGTGGATATCACGTGAGATGATATCTGTGGATAAGCCATAATGCTTGATATCACAGTGAGGTGATATCTTTCCCTTCCACATATGAGTGTAGTCATTGTGTTAGTCATCACAATGAAGTGATGTGACTTGTAGAGATCATGAAGGATTCCTCCCTAGCTAGGAGGGAGTGTTGATGTTATAGCATCAATAGTAATCCTTCAAGACCGACTCAGACCAAATATGTGAATGGCCTATTGGCCTTACATATTTGGTGATTCGATCATTTAGAATTAACTATACTTCTCACTCTAGCCGATTTGTGATATGCATATCTGTTAAGCAAATCAACAAAGCAAAGTAATGTTAATATTATTATTAATCAATATTAGAATCGATATTGTTAAGCAAGGAATATCATTAGTGATCGAATGTTATTGCTAATCAGTTCTGTTAATGAACAAAGCTATATTCATTTATAGCTCACGACCCTTATTGAAAGAATACAATATTTCATGAGGAGTTGTAACTCCCTGAGGAGAGATGACTCTCTTCCATGTATATATATATCAAGAAACGAAGATAGCAAAAGGGATATATATTCACTCAACGTACAGAGAAATAATGGAAAACCGTGTTCGTTCTAATTCTGTCGATTCAAATATTAATATAGCAGATTGGGTAATTGTATCGGGTCTGATAATATATCAAGAAGATCGACTATCTAAGATTGACAACAGACAGATCGATAACACATCAAAGAAACACTCAGCAGTTCGTATAACATTCAAGGCAGATCGGACATCACAGAAGACAAAACGATATTTGATGTGATCCGAGTGAATGGTCTGCCAGGTGTGATTAGATATATGCTGTGTGAGATAATGTTTGGTGCATATATGATACCTGTGGCAAAATCAACAGCGCACACCTTGCAACAATCCCCCCCTCAGCGCAAGTGGGGTTTGAACCCGCGACCCAGCTCTGATACCAATTGTTGGGTACGGTTGTCATTGCACCAAAAGGTCGACCTGTCAATGCCCGCTACAACCACCAGACATAGAATCCACGGGAGGCGGTTAAACCATGTCTCAAACCCACCGCTTGTGCTGCACAGAGACCAAGGGCGCACACCTTGCAACAGTTGCTACCATGGTGCTTGGCTCAAAGTCCATGATGATTTTTTTATCTTGTGGGACTGTAGTAGAATTGGGTGCTTCTATTTATGCAAGCAGCGATAGTAAATTCTTTAGTGGAGTCTTTTGGAATTATGTATTATGTACCTTTTCCCAATCTTTGATTGCCTCTTTTGTTCCTCAAGTGACTTGTTTGTTTGGGAATGATGAGTTCTTTTTCCTTGGTAGAACTGGATGCTTCTATTTCTGTTTGGCTTCAGACTTGGTGTTTTTATTTTGCAACTTATCTTGGGAGTTAGAATTTTCATTCTTAGGCTTTTGCGTAGCATTTATTTTAATCTTGCAAGCATAGATGTTGGCTTCTCCCAGGGAAGTAATAATGAGGAAGTACATGTTGGTTTGGATGGATGGTCTTAACCTAGTTTTAGACTTCAAAATGAGATTTTAGTTAGGACTTTCGAGTCCTTACAACTTGGAATTTGAATCATGAGGTATATGAATATACTCTTGGATAGACTGGTCACGACCGTGATGAAGGTCAAAATACTTTTATCTGCATCATAATTTCTAACAGGATAATAGGGGTTTCTTCCAAGGCTTTAACAAAAGCATGCCAAGTGTCTACATGTGTATGGTCATCCTCATAGGTGGTGCTGTAGTTGTTCCACCATTTTTCTATAGAAAAGAGTCTCTCAAAATAGTGAAAGTGATAGTTTCTTGATCAGAAATTGATTTACTGTGTAATAGGAATAAATGAGTTTCAGTTGTCTACAGCATCACTATCTATTTTTCCTTTAAAACCAGCTACCTAGTTTGACTTTTAACCTGGACAGTGTTCGACCTACAAATGGATTGTTTGTAGATGAGATTGATGGGTTTGAAGGAGATTGAACATGCTGCAGAAGTAGAGCAAAGTGCACAATGATGCTAACTTTTTCTTATTTGTAATGTTGCTGTATATCATCGATTTCTTATTGCAAAGAATTGTCATTTTTTGAAACATTTTTTAAGTCATTATCTCGGGGGTAGATTGGGTTGTTTGTGATCTATTGAGATTGTGAAGGGATGTGATTTTTAGGATTATGCCATCTATACTTAGACCTGGTGTGAGGGAGCATACAAAATGCAGAGAAGAATTTAGATAAGAAACACCAATACCACTGCGCTTTGATACAAAAAATGAAAGCTCTGATACCATTGATTTGGGGCATAGGGAGTGCATTACGAGCAACTCACAGTGATACAAATGTGCTTTGAGTGGAAGTAAATGGAGGAGTGACAGGATGGAAACATCAAAGAGAGTGATGTTCAATGAGAGAGTTCAAGAGCATCTAGACATCTTGCTAGAAGTTCAAATTGTAAGATTGTAAAATGCGCAAGTTCTATACAAACTCTGAAAAGTTGGATTTATGCCACAAGATGTCTATTTGTTGTATGATCCTGTTATTCAAAGAAAAGCCATATTATACTAAAATACAAGAGCAGAAGATAGAGGGCCATCATAACAGCTACAAGAAATGCAACTGCTTGCCTTATTTCACTTTTGTCCTTTCTTTTGTTGTTTTTAAAATATGCTGCAGAATGAGGATGACAATATTGGAGCTTTGTGGCTGGAACGATGAGTTAGAGCTCTATGGTATGACCACTTGTTTTTGGGAAGATCCTAAAGTGTAGTAAAGCTAGCATTGTGTGAAATGCTATCATTGCACTGTGAGTTATGAATGCGTCAAATCCTCTTGGACCACATGTCAAAACATGTGGCTGAAAGACTAGGCAATCTAGCTGAACATACCTAATCCTGCATTATCAGATCTGTAGTGCCTTATTCAAATGTACCTGGACCATTGGGAGCTTTCAGGGATTTGATGGTATTGTCAGAAGATAACAACATTATTGTCATTGAGGTGATGTCTCAGGAACAGGCCTTTCAAACCTGAAAATTCCGTGGCATAGCTTTGGTCCACAGTGAATCTGTCAAGATTGAAACTTATTGTTTCCAGACTTGGTTAGAACTTAGGAGCAAATGTTATTTTCATTCTGCTTCAAGGGTTGGTTTGATGATTTAGATCCATCTCAATATCTGTTTCACCATGTTTTCATGAGAGAGAGTTGTGTGAAGGAGTAGAGATTCCTTTTGGAAGTCTTAGAAAGTATCAGCATGTTAAGGAAGCTGATTTCGGTACAAGCATGTAATGGTCAGAAAAATGTCCATTATCCAATATTCACATTTATTTCTTAACATATATTCCTACCATTCATTGATATGTATTCATTACTTATGTTTATACATATTCATTAACATCTAAGAACATATGTATTCAAATGTTCATTATTTATATTCATTAATATATATATTAAAATATTTATTACTTATATTTATTTACATATACATTCTGTGACATGCCTTACCTTACTAAACAATTAATCTTGTTCTGATTCATTTATAAATCATTTACGTATTTATTAATTACTAGTTATATGAATTATTACTAATCTCTAAAAATACTGTATTAATAGTAATTATGATATTAAAATTTATTATTATCAATATCCATATTTACAATATTTATATTATTCCTTATTCTGATATATATATATATATATATAACTTATTATATAATTTATTAACACCACCACTGCCTAAAAACATTAGTTATTATAATTCTGGCTGGAAGAGCAGACAAACCTGACATGTGTCAGATCTGGTCTGCCACAATAAGAAAATTAAATGACTGTCATACGTATTGCAGTCTACATAAATATTATTATTAAATTCTGCATGATATCATCATCAAGCTTCATACATCTAGCATACGTATTAAGCACCTCCTTTCTTCCTCTTTCTATATTTCTTTTTCCTTCTTATATCTTTGCAATTAGATTGGATGCCTCCAAGAGACATGTCCGATGTCTCTTCCTAAACTCATCTTGTATTGCTCCAAAATTAATTGATTGTAATTGCTTAATCAGTCATCAATATCCTTATTGATATTAACATGATCGCTTGTGTTGTTCATTGGAAACTATACCGTAGCCGTGTCTTAAGAGGAAACTATTCCGTGAACTTCCTTAGAGAAGAATCGGCTCCTTAATCTTTGACATCATTTATGCCATCCGTATTAACCTTCCACGATGCCCATAAATAATAAATGGTATGCTTGCATCCTATCTGAAATGTATAAACTATTGATTGTTTATACTTCAAGTCTTAATCGAGTCTTTGACCAATGATTGGGCTAGTGAACATATCGTATATAACTAGATGATTCTTCCTTTGATGATCAAGGTAAACTTATGTGGTAGAATCATTATGACAGTTGAATGATGTGATGGTATTTCATTAAAACATTTTATGAACATTATCGATTAACAAATATTAATTAATTAATAATAATTGTTATATTTATTTTATTATATCATTTGTATATAATGAATAAATCAAAATATTAAATAAATAAACAATTAACAATATTTTAATTGCTATATTTAGGTCATATTTCTTGGTTAGGAAAAATATGATGATTAAGGATGGGGCATGGCATAGAAAGAATACACCTCCATTTGTGCTCTTTGTAATGTGCACCTTTATAAGTAATATTTAATTATTGAATTTTAATTAATCATTCATTAGTAATTATTATATTAATTAATAATAATAATTTCTTCATTTAGGGTCTCTCTCTTTCTCTCCTTATATATATAAGGATCCAGGAGGGGACATGACAAAGCAGCAGAGCAGAGAGCAATTCCTTTGTAATTTTTGTATATTTCTTGGTGAATAAAGGAAACATAAAGTAGTCTAAATTCTTACTGGAGTTATTCCATCATGGTTTTTCTTCAGGCTTTACATATCATTCTTCTGTATTTGATGCTGTTCATTGTTTTCTTTACATTTTTCTTCCAATTTCAGGTCACTTTAGCTTGAGTTTTATCAATTGGAGCATGACAAACAGCAGTTTTCCATTTCACAGTAAGCATAGTCCTTAGTGTAATAAAGTGGAGAAATTCTAATTTATTGTCTCAGGAATACCTTGATCAAATACATATCAGGGCATGCACAAACTAGATGCTAGAAACTAATTGTTTTTCCCCCTTTTGTCATGTGGGGAGGTTGGTTCAGTTTTGTCTAGCCATCTGCCTTATTTTATTTTTATCCTCATGTGCTTTAGCAAGACTTTTTATAACTGTTCAAGAAAATTGAGGATGCCATCAAAATATTTGATGATTTTCACAATGCCAATAGTCTTCTCTAGACTCTTATAAGCTCTTAAAGCACGCATTATGGCTATTATGACCTGCTCCGTGCAAATGTCACCTTATTTTCATAAACTGTCATAAACACTAATTTACCGGTTCTACTATGCTGTATCTTTTTATCCAACTTAGGGTTGATGGGTGGTTTTGAGCCTTTTTACATGTTAGACAAATATGATGCTTAACCTCTTTAAAAGAAAATGTTGTGTGTACATTATGGTCAAAATGGGGCTGAAAAATGTAAGCATGTTCAGGACAATGACATTCAAGTGCAAAAAGCCATGGAAAAAGAAATGGGTCCAGCTGGTCATAAAAATGTAATGTTGAGTCAAGCTATGTGATATGTTTAACATATCTAGTTCAATACCAGATAGAAAAATGATCTGAAAAAGTGAAAATCAAAGAAATGGGTCTATGAAAATTATGACAATGAAATCTACATAAATTACTGAAGTACCTCAACATCATGAATGCATATTGCAAGCATTGATTCTACATAAATTGTTTTGTTATCCAGGACAAGCCTTTTAGAGGGAGAAGACCAAAAAGGTGTCATTGATCTCGTTGCCAACACAATGCAGGCTCTGTCATCTGTACAAGAAGTAGCTCGTAAATATGCTGCATATGCAACATCAAGCAGCAGTTCAAATGATTTGGGTAAGCAGAAACTGATGCATCGATAAATTCTATCATCTGAAATTTGTAATGAGTTGGTTTTAGGTTCTTTCTGCATGCATGTAGCAGTCAAATCTTAATTTTACATTGCATATCGATGACTTCGATTTTTTATTTTCTTGTATGTTGAGAAGCAGGTGACAAAAATATGAGAGAAACTGCTGGATCTTATGCATCTTCTAAGATGAAGCTCACAGGAGCATCTTCCAACAATTGCATTTCTGATCCTTTGGCTTTGGCACCTATTGAAAGTGCACAGGAAGAATTATTTACTCCTGGAACACTCTATCATATCCAGGGCAGGTGTGTTCCCACTGTAGATAAGAAAACTACAGGAGGTAAAGAAAATTGTACCCTATGGAAAGGCCATCCTAACGAGCATTTTGGTAGGATAGTCCTCTCTAGCACAATGTTTTCTGACCATAAATGTGATAATCATTATTATGCATTGCGGGATGTTCTTAAGGGCTTGCCCAAGTCTGATGATAGAGAATGAGCATAGAATTTGATGTATTTGTCTTTCATTGAAAGGCAATGCTAAAGTGACATAATTGTCTATCATGAGCTCTAATGAAAGGACGTAGAGAAAGCTTTGTATTCCGTATTGAAATGTACTTATAATGGGGAGTGATATTGCATTCCCTTCAATTTTTCTGCTATCTTGTACATGTTATGTTTTGTAGGCAAGTATACTATTATTATAAACTACAATAATGAAGATAAACATACTATTGTAATGAACTACTTGAGGCAAAGATTGCTGATGTTTGAAATTTCCCGCTTTTGGTAGATCATTTAAATAATAATGAACTTAACAAAAATGTTTATTTAGCTATAAGTATGCATAATCTAAAAAAATGCATATCATTTTAATTTCTTGAAAATTATGTAATTTTATTTTTGCAGAATTCCGAGACAGCGACTTTCAGACCATGTAAGGGTTGGCATTTACTAATCCAACCCTAGGCCAGTCAAGAAAAACAAAATGTAACCGTATTGCCCCAAGCCTAATATTACTAGAAATATTAGTTAAAATCTTCAGTAAATATCCTTTGTCTTGGACCAATACATTTTGGGCTGAATATTTAACCAGAGCCTTATAAAACCTTCGATTATATTTGTGTTTACACAATAGTCTAAAAATCACGATGTTCTGCTTTAGCCTTCTTCATCCGGCCCTAAATGGTAAACCCTTATGCTCTATCCAACCCTAGTAGATCCAAAACTTTTTTAAAATGTTAAGCTATTAATAATTTAATAGTAAACCCCAATGTTGTAGATATCTCATGCGATGAAGATGAAACACGACTTTAACACATCCACCAGACTATCAAATATGTTTTGAACAGCAAATTGATGTTAATAGTAGACATGAATTTTATAAGGGCCGAAATGGGGATTTTCCAACTTCCCTTACAATAGCAGGTTGGGAAAACAACCCACATGTAACATGCTAGAGAGATGGATAACACATCTTCACGCTCGAATATTGCAAGTGTTGGGTAATAGGGTATGGCCACTACTAATGTTTGAATGTGACCTTTGGGTGAGATTACTCCTTCATCGAAAGGGTTTTACTCTTCGACATGAGATTTGTAGAGTTTTCATCCTTAAATCTCCACAAATCTATGGGTTATCGTCTTCAAATATGGATGCTTGAACAATGCATGCTCACAGTGATTTCAAGTAAAATTTGATTGGGTTTTTTTCCGTCACGGTACTTGTTTTCTTTCCTTATGGCGTGTTGTACACTCATAAAGGGTGTCAAAACTTGCAATAGTGACCTCTATCCTAAGATTGATTCACGCTTGACAATTGCAAGTGTCGAGTAATAGGATATCCGCTTGATGTTGCCACCATTAATGTTTGAACATGACCTTTGGGTGAGATTGCTCCTTCATCCAAAGGGACTTTGCTCTTCGACATGAGATTTGTAAAGGTTTCATCTTTCGATCTCTACAAATCTATGGGTTATAGTCTTCAAATATAGAAATGCTTGAACAATGCATGCTTACAATGATTTCAAGTAAGGTTTGATTGGTTTTTTTTGTCATGGTACTTTTTTTCTTTCCTTTTGGCTTGTTATACACTCATAAAGGTTGTCAAAACTTGCAATAGTGGCCTCTATTCCAAGATTAGTATGCGGTTAGGGCTACCAGTATTGATTGAGTGTTGTTTCCCTTCAAATTGTGCTTGGAATGGTCTTTACATGTGGATGTTTTTGGGAGGCATGGGAAAATGTCCCCGATGAATTGTAATTTTCCTCTACAATAATGGTGAGGATCCCATAGGGTTTAAAATCGTATCCACCTTCTTAATCGAAGCCAAATTTGTCTTCTTTGTTTGCGCAATTGGGAATACATGTGGAGCAATGTCTTCATTTATTTTTGTGCTTGTGGAAATCCTTTTAGAAACATCATTATTTTGTGCATTAATGGTTGTTCAATTGTGTGGGGAGGTAGGTGAGATGAATAGTGATAAATGATGGGAGTGTTAGATTTGGGGTGCCAATGATATCTATGACTCATACAAGTCAGGACAGGTTTTGAGAGGGATGCATGTTGGTGAGAGGAAGTCTTGACTCTTTGATAGAGGCTTGTGGCGAAGATGGGTTTGGTGGAGAAGTATGACAAGATGGAGAAGTCCAATAGTCCCTATAATGAAGGGAATGAAGGTTAGGAATGATCAAGAGGTATGCTTGAATGGAGAAGATCGAAACCTTGATCAAAGTATAGAAAAAAAAACAAACATGGGAGGAAAGTAATGTAGGAAAGGAAACTCCACAACTTTGATGACTTGCATTGACTTAGAAAATGGACCATGTTTGTATACTTAGATAGTTTGGGGACTTAAGAAAAAGCATGGGAATGAAGGGGAAGAACCTGTATACAAATTTGGATGAGGAGGAATGTTAGTGATAGGAAATGCGCATTTTGGACCACAATAAAGATTGTGGAAAAAGGGGTCATGACAATAACTGGTAAAACATAGAAGACAAAAAAAAGGCATGAAAAAGGTGACATGAAATTCGAAGTTTCCTTATCCTTCAAAGTAATAACAACAAATATTTCATACAAAGAAAAATATTAGAAAGAAAATTAGGTCTAGACAATAGTCAAAACCTTTTATCATTTGGCTCAAACTTTGTCTCTTTCTTTTGTCATTCAACTATTCATATAGATTTCACAATCGCAATCTTCCATTTGTTCCTAATATTGTAACAAAAAATTAATTCTGCTACACCATATTCCAACTAAGAGAAAGGAGGGAAGGGGAAACACAACACATTGAAATATCTCATGGACTTTGCACTTCATGCTTTTTCAAGAGTCACAAAGATAAATTATTTAGAATATATTTTTACAAAGAGATGTTGAGAGTAATGTAGAGCTCAATAGAGAAACACTACACTCTATTATACACTCAAACTCTTTCCCACGAGGGGTTCACTAAATAGGCAATATAATATTAGGTGCGTTCATATTGGGGGGTTTAATATCCAAAAAATGAGGGTGCAATATATTGCCCTTCGGTGAAAATAGGGGGGTTTTTAATTCGAGCTATGAAAAAATGCAATATTTTGTGCAAACAGGGTGGTTTTTAATTCAGGATGTGTATTGGGAGGGGGTGGAAAAAAAGGAGTTTAGGGCAATATTTTTTGAAAATAGGGGATTCTTTAGTATGCCATGAACGTAGGTGATATAACCCTGGTTCACTAAGTGAAGCCCCTGTGCTCTTTCCCCTCATATCCATTTCCCAATCTTTGAAGAGGAGGATAGAAGAAAACATATTAACTAATATAGGTTTAAATAATTCATGTTTTTCTTTCTAATATTTCTCTTACCATGAAAAATTAGTATTAGTTCCTTTATCAATGCCAGTGCAAGCTAATCACACACAAGTTTCAAAATCTTATATTTCACTTCAAATCCATGCCTCTTTAAGTTCAAATCCTCAATGATCAAGATTGGAACTGTGATGCACATTATTGTGTGTGACCATTCATATTTTGAGATATTCATTAGATATAATGCATAGCTTTCAAAACAATGGCTTGTCAATCATGTGCATCATCAAGATATTAGAGTTAAGTACTTGTATTCCTTTCATTTAATTATTTTATTTTTATTTTTGATAATGAATGAAACCTATTTTTTATTTAATCTATTAGGTTAATTGTGCTTAATTGTTTGTGTTGTATCAATTAGCTTATTTTTTAATGTAAAATAATTTGTTTCTTAACATTTAATGGTGAAGCCACCTTTGCTTACATGACCTAGAGTTTTCTTGTAGGGTTTTTATTTCATTAGGGCTTTTTTAGATATGTAAATTTTTGAGTGCTCTATTGTATTTTTAGATCTTGTTAGGGTTTATATTTTGTACCTTATTATACTTCATAGCCCATATTTATAGAGGGTTCTATGGCTCATTGATTTATGTCGTCTTCTACCAACAAACCCTCCCTTAATTTGGTATACAAGGTTTGCATTTCTACATATATTTCTGCAAGGTTTTCTTTTTTAGATATGTAAATTTTTGAGTGCTTTATTGTATTTTTAGATCTTGTTAGGGTTTATATTTTGTACCTTATTAGACTTTGTTGGCGGCAATATTGTACATGAAAATAAAACTAGTTAATTAAGTGTAATTGTTTTGGTTAGTTGGCAATCGAGGGGTGGTCGTTGCGGTGCGACGGTTGGCGCTTGCACCGCCTCGGTATCTTTATATACTTCGGAATATAACTTGTAATGGGAAAAATGAATTATGAAGGGAATAACATATCTTATACTGGTCTGATATCTATGGCTTTATTATTCTGCATTACGTACTTTATGCTTTAAGTTATTCACCCGAGAGGGCAAACATTTGGCACCATTGCCTAGACGTACTCGGGAACGGAAGACGTGGATGGCGCACGGACACGATGGGCCTACCCATCGGTGAGATTAACCCAGAGGCCGACGACGCGCAAACGGAACAGTCATCGTGGGACGCAGAGCGTGATGGCAAGAGGCGAAGGGGAAATTGAACCCTGTAATAATCCTGACACAATGTTGAGATAAATTGTGGCCAAAAGGAAAAATAATAAAAGTTTTTTTTGTGTACATGGCGTGTGCTTGCTATGTACGGAAGTGACTTATGCCCGCTATGTACGGAAGTGACTTATGCCCAATGTATTAAATAAAGATAGAGATAAAAAAGCAGAAACAGACGAGTGGGAGGCCGCGCAGAGGGCCTTGATTCTGGAGCAGCAAGTAGAACGTAGACGAAGGTTGAGGCAACTTGCCGAAGGACGACCTGCCGAAGGGTGGCTCGAGGGGAACCAAGGAGGTGTCACAGAGGGTGCAGAAGCTGACGAAAATTTCTACGCGTTGCCAGAACACCGTAGGGTGCGGAGCCACGAAGAGTTTCTGGAGGAAACAAGGTTAAGGAGAGATATAGTCGAAGAGATCTGAGATCGGTTCAGAAACTTATCCCTTACACCACAAAGTGAGGATCACCAAAGGGAGCCAGGAGTGGGCGCGGGTGACAATGAAGGGGAGGATAACCATATAGTAGGTGCCACACTCGGCAGGCAAAACACCGTACCTCCAGTCACCCATGCAGGACACACCATCGGCATCGGAGGGACCGGAGGGAGCGGCGTAGGGGCACAAACACAGCCACAACCACCTCCAGGAAGACGACCCCCATCAATGGGGAGTAAACAGAAACTGCCGAAGTTCAATGGCGACGGGAAGGAAGATCCTGTCCGCCATTGTCAAACGTGTGAAACCATATGGTCAGCGAACGGTGTTACTGAGCAAAATGAATGGGTAACACAGTTCCCAACAACTTTAAGGGGAGTGGCCATAGACTGGTACTCAGACATGCATAAGGCCAAAGTCGGCACATGGCCCGACCTGAAGGAGTTTGGGATAGAGTTCCACCTCCTGAGAGATGACAACGAAATAGTCGCCGAGATCTATGGAATGAAGCAGAACAAGAACGAGACTGTCCAAGCCTATAGTCGGCGGCTAAAGGAACTATTGGGAAAAATGGAGAGTCAACCACCAGATGGGTTGAAAAAGCGATGGTTCATGGAGGGACTAAAGCATTCTCTCCGAAAGAAGATGAAAATCGTTCCACCTACATCGTACGAAGATGCATACAATACGATGGATCTTGAGAGCGAGACCAAGACATCGAAGAAAAAGAAGAAGGATAGCTCGTTCGAGGAGGATGACTCGTCACAAGAAAGCAACAGCGACAGCGAGGCTGGCAAACGAGTGCAAGCGCTCCAGAAAGACATGGAGCGAATGAGGAGGGAATTCAAAACAATGAGAAGCACTGGTCGGACTGAAGGGGACATATGGTGCACTGAGTGCAAAGAGGAGGGGCACACAAAGGGTACTTGCTCGAAGAAAGCATTCTGCAAGATTTGCCAAGTGATGGGACACTCCATCAAGGAATGCCCATACAACATGAAAACCCGAAATATGCAAATGAGCCAAGTGTTGTTCACGGAGCAGGCCACAACATCCGCACCAGCGGGTACGACCCAACAAACCAACACAACGACATCATCTGGAGGTTACCGGGACAACAGATGTGGTGGTGGAAGGAATAACAACAATAACAATAACGGAAGCCGTATCTAGTATGATGCCAAGGGCTGGCCAATTATCCAATGTAGGGCCTGTAATCAATGGGGGCACTTCGCCCGTGATTGCATGAAGGAAGCCACCCCTCAGCACCTTTGCCGATGGTGTGGGCCAGGTGACCATGAGGACGCAAATTGCCCACAGGCAGGGGTTAATCTCCTCAACATTGAGAAGGCTGAGAAGACTGGTGAGAAAGAAGTACTGGCGATCACCCGCGCACAGACGAAAAAAAGCCACTTATCCCGACCCCTGTACAGAGAAGGAGAGATTACAGGAGGCAAAGGCCAATATTGAATGTGAGATGACGACCGAACGACGGGACAACTAGGTGGCGAGTACATCATCCTATACGGAAGCGGAAAATAACATCATTGGGCAAGTACTGCAGATGGAAGTACCTATAAGGGTAAAGGACCTTCTAGAAACAATGCCACAGTTAAGAACCGCCATTTTTAGTTCCATACAAACCACTGCGCAGGCACCTTTGTGTGCCACACGGGTGGAAGTTCTGGTCAGCCCCTCGGTTGACCAATGTTGTTGGCCTTAAATAGTGGTCGGCATCCTGTTGTAGTAGAGATGGGAATTCTCGGGGCTATCCTCAAAGACACCATCGTGGACGGAGGTTCAGGGGTGAATGTACTGCCAGAGGATATGTGGAAGAAGCTGGGGAAGCCAACACTATGGCCACCCACGTTCAACTTGGTAGGTGCAGACTAGCACGACATCAAGACACTTGGCACCCTGATGGCCCAGCCGGTCACCATCGGCACGCAACCTTTCATACTAGATTTTGTGGTAATCCCACTCAAGAAGAAGGGGTACGATGCCATCTTAGGCAAAGGGTGGCTGGTTACAGCAAAGGTGAACCACGACTGGAAAAAGAACAACCTTTCTATGGAGAAAGGGGGCCGGAAGTACACCATTGATCTGAGGACCCAGGTTGTTGACAAGGAACTGACATCATCTTCAGAATTGGAGGATGAAGGAAAAGGTGACCTGAGGAACGAAGGACGAGGCTGTAGGGAGCCCAACGACGAAGGGATTCTCAAACTAGGAGAGTGCTCCAAGGATGAGACGGGGTCATTGAATGGGCTCTTCCACTGGCAAATGGAGGATTATGAAATGTTCCAGAGCTAGAGGCTCGAAGTAGAGAAACCAGAGCAAGTAACAAAGGAGGTGTACTTACCAAAATACATAGAATATTGGAAGGGAGACGCCCCAAACCTCGGTAACGTAGATAATCCGAAGATCAATTGTGTCGGCAACGATTGGAACCCTGTGTGGAAGGCCGCAGCTTTCAAAATCTTTATTATTATTCTTCTTCTTATGTACAGGAAGGAGATCGTGGTCCCTGTAGAATTTGTGGTTCCAGGTCTTCGGATGGCCATTGAAAATAGATTTGCCACCAACGGATCCAAATTGAAACCCTATCACGCGAAGCGCGCAGGGGACCCGAGAGGCCGGAAGGACACCCGAGAGGCCGAAGGGGGACCCGAGAGGATGGAAGGGGACTCGAGAGGCCGGGCAGGCGACTTGAGAGGCATGGGATCAACGTGGGAGACTCTTGGGTGAGGAAAACCAAGAAGGATGAAGGGCGATCCCAGAGACAGGGGACCCGAGCAGAAGACTCTCTAGACAACTAAATTAGAAAAATTGAAAAAAATAAAAAATTACTGCCGTACGGGTCCGTACGGCAGTTGACTGTACGACTTGAAATTTTTTTGAAGAAAGCCACGGTGGAACCATCGTGCAGTAGCACCATCGTGCGGTGGCAACACCAGCGGTGGGACCACTAGCGGTGGAACCACCATGCGGTGGAACCACCATACGGTAGCACCACCGTGCGGTGGCAACACCAACGGTGGGACCACTGACTGTTGATTGCATGGGAAGGTAGCCGTATGATTGAAGGTGCCAGTGCTATTGTTGACCGTACTGGGAGGTTGTATGGCCGGGGTGCCATCAGGGACATTACAGAGGAAACTTAAAAAAAAAAAAAACGACGACGACCAGAGTGAAAAAGATTTTTCAATGACATGTGGAGCCAGGACGCTGAAAATATTAGAGTGGAGAAGAAGGGTTTTGACATCTTAAATATCACAAAAATGATGCGCGCCATGGACTACGACAGGGAGCGCACCTGGGGCGCTGCCCCTCGACCTCGCTGGAGGCACTGCCCCCAAACCCTAGTTTATTTTTGAGCTACAGTACACTTGTTGGAATTGGGCGAAGGGCAATAGAGATGTCACGGGAAGTGTTGTGGTTGTCCGTACTATGAGAAAGAAGCCTGCAGCTAAGCATTGGCGGGGAAGCCATAAGTCGTAGAGTGAGACGGATTTGGAGGTTGGGAACAAATAGAGTTTGAGGGAAGGCATTGTAGGTCCGCGCAGTTGTATGACACCAGGGAGTTATTCAGTTCAGTTATTAGCCTTTGGGGAGTGTGATGGAGGATTTGAGGTGTCTCCTAGCCTTTGTGCCAGCGGGTTTTGGCCACCTCCAGGCAGGAATGGTACACTTTGAGGAACTTGGAGTAGGTCTCAGCTAGACGTGAGGTTGCCTTGGTGGATGCAGAGAGGGCTCGGGAGGAGTTGACCACCAGGTTGGAGGCAGTACTAGCGTGAGACTTAGCTTAGCGTACCCAAGAGTTGGATGCCGAAAGGGCAACGCCGGTGGCTATTGAGGACAAATTGGCTAGGGAGACAATGTCATTTGAGTAGCAGTTGGTGGAGGTTGAGACTGAAAAGCATGTTTTGCAGACAAGTTTGGTTTAGGCACAGGAGGACTTTGATGTCAAAAGAAGCAATAATGGTGAAATCCGCACTTGAGCATCAGATGGTAACATAAAAGGGTTTTCAAGTGAGGATGCAACAGGTGTATAAGTTCCGGGCTCGACTAGCGTCAACAGTTCTGTTTAATGTCATCTCTATTTTGTATTAAGTCGTCCGGAGACGACTTCTTTTCTTTTGGGGGGGATGATGTTGGTGGCAATATTGTACATGAAAATAAAACTAGTTAATTAAGTGTAATTGTTTTGGTTAGTTGGCAACCAAGGGGTGGTCATTGCGGTGCGACGGTTGGCGCTCGCATCCCCTCGGTATCTTTATATACTTCGGAATGTAACTTGTAACGAGAAAAACGAATTATGAAGGGAATAACATATCTTATACTGGTCTGATATCTATGGCGTTATTATTCTGCATTACGTACTTTATGCTTTAAGTTATTCACCAGAGAGGGCAAACGGACTTCATAGCCCATATTTATAGAGGGTTCTATGGCTCATTGATTTATGTCATCTTCTAGCAACAAACCCTCCCTTACTTTGGTATACAGGGTTTGCATTTCTACATATATTTCAAATTTGATTGTTGACTAATTTTATTTGTGAAGTACTCTTATCATCTTTATCAACTTTTCTCCCGTAAGGTTTTGAGAACTATTTGCATGCTAAAATCTCTTTCCTCTTATCCCTTTTGAGAGTTTTTGTAGCTCTATTTATATGCTAAAATCTCTTCCCTCTCATCTCTCTTTGTGAAGGAGTTCTTGTTTGAATCTCCATATGGCCCAATCCATTGAAAACAATGTCTCCATTGATGTTCTCATGAGCAATGCTACTCTTGTCATTGAGAATGATGAGGAATATGATAATGATGAAAATGTGGCGCAACAAAAGTTTGCAAAATAACTTGCCAACTAAGCTAGTGTTGAAAATTCTATACAATTAGTTAATATGATCTATAATTTGCTCATCAACAAACCATTTGGATTAGGGATCTTGCAAACCATTGGTGCTAAGGTTGCCAATCCTTGTTTTGTCTAGCACATTTATGCTCGCTCCTCCATACATGACCATGTAATGTCCCCTTTTTGGGACATTAGGAAAACCCATTAAATAATTAAGTTAAGGTTGTCTAAACATAATAATTTAAAAGACAACTTAAATTTAATTATTTATTAAAGCAGATTTAAGTGACTTTAATGTCAACATCAGATTTTAAGATAAAGTCACTTTATTCATAAAAGGGAATTCAAGAGACAGCATGGGCAAATGAAGAGTCATAAAGTTGAGCTATTTAATATCTCGAGGAGGCTCATTTTAGGGGATGCTTGGTTATATGTTTGGAGATTGTTTCTTGAAGAGTTTTTGGGGAAGCTCTAATTTTCAGCAGGTTGAAACGCAAACACTTGAACTTGGAGGCAGTGGACGAAACTCATTGTCAGTTGGAGTTATCATTCAGGTGGTTCAGTTTGTGCTTCAGGTTTTATTTGCTGGTTGTCCAATCCAACTGTAATTGTTGTGGCTGGGATTGGTAAATTCTGCTATTGTTCTACTGAGAATTTAATGCAATGTTGATTTCTAGTTTCAAAACTAATACTTCAGTCTGAAAATTAATGAATTTCAGTTTAATTTGATGGTGTTTTGAAAATAATTGCATGTAAATTTGGTTTAAATTTTCTATGGATCATTTGGCAAAAACCTGGATCAAATATCCTAGGGGGATATTTCAGTGGTATTAGAGCTGGTTTTTTTTGACAGCCTGTGAGGTTTTGTGAGACTCTACAATGCATTAAATTTTGTGAAGCCCTTTTGACAAATTTACAAATAAATTCCTTTAAACAGATTAAATATCAGTACCGGGCCTCTTTTAACATTTACATTTTGAGTTGGAACTCAGGAAGGATTTATTCTGTCATTTGTTTTGTGAGAGTCTACAATGCATTAAATTTGTGAAGCCCTTTTGACAAATTTACAAATAAATTCCTTTAAACAAATTAAATATCAGTACCGAGCCTCTTTGAACATTTACATTTTGAGTTGGAACTCAGGAAGGATTTATTCTGTCATTTTCTGATTGGGAGTGTATTTTGGAGTCCTGTTGGATGAATATTTGCCGCAACTTTTGGAATATTGTGGATGTTATTTAAAAATCCAGTTTATGCTAAGCGTGATATGTCATGCAATATCCCTTAAGTTTTCATTCGGTTTGCACTTTTTAAGTAGCGATTCATATTTTAGTCGTGATCTGGATTTCATGCTCGAAGCTATTTGGCGAAGGTTTGGTAAAACCGTGTTTTAATTAAATAGGTCGAGGCTTATTTTTATTTTGAGTGGGAACCATTTGATACTCCGGGTAAATAGAGTTGGAATAGTCGTGAAAAGTTCTGAACTGAAGCTATTAAATAAAGTGCTGCAGAGCATATAATATAAACGATAATACTGGAAATTCAATTTATTGATACATCAAATCGAATCCTATAGTTGAATACAAAAAAATTATTATGGGAGGTGTATAGTTTGAGTAAATTTTTTGAGAGAGGGGCATTCCTATTGGTTCTTTCCTTTGTCGTGAGTTGGGAGGATATACACAAGCATACATCTCCAAATTCGTGGTCGTAAATGGCTTGAAAATGCCTTAACTATATTGGGCATTTCGAAGGGTTTCTAATAAGAGATTTGTAGAATCGTGCTCTTGTGATAGATGATGTGAGGCAGAAGAATGACTTTATTTTGAGCAGGGAAAGAAGTAATTGAAGAGCGTTGGAATTTGTAGTTTGGTTGCGAGCCGCAATTTGGAAATCGCAGGACTCGGAGAACAAACAATATATATATATATATATATATATATATATATATATATATATATATATATATATATATATATATATATATATATATATATATATATATTCATTCAGCGTTGTAGTTGTTTCCTGGTCTGTGCATTTTGGGAGGGAGACGTCAATAATCTTAGAATTGCTAAACGTGGAATGTTTTGGACCCAAACGTGAACCTCAATTTCTGGACGTGAACATCCTTGTTGAACGATTCCCTTAAGGTATTGTTGTCGATTTAATCTCGCGGATTGAGCAGCATGTATATGGAGCGGTTAAGAGAATGCGACAATTTTCATTCCCTGAAGATATTTAATGACATGGCCTGAGAATTCTGGCAGAAAATGTGTCAGTTGCTACCTCTACTTGACGAAAAATCCTTAATATGATATTTCATTATACTTACTGTGGACAAGTTGCAACGCATTGATTGTCGGTGATGGCGGTTTCCTTTTGTCATAGCTGAAGGTCTCTTATAAGGATGTGAAGTCTTTGAGAAGGAGAATAGTGTAGCCGTTTCTTTCAACATGATGGACAATTGGCATACAACTCTTGGAGAAGGTCAGAGTAGTTACGGAAGACATCGTGATTGCTTGAAGTAGAAATAAGTAAAGTTTGGCATATCAACTTCCTTCAAATGAGATGTGAGAAAAATCATGGTGCTTGGAGACTGAGGAAAAGGGCCGCTATTTCAATTTATTTGATTCCACCATTTTTTTTTGAAATCGTGGAGGGGAGCTCGATTCTAGTTCCAAGGATGTGGACAGTATGAAGTCAGCTGAATACGAGGGAACCTGAGTCTTGTTTGGCCATAATGAAATTTAGGAAACAAAGGCAACATATGAATGTATTGATGGGCAGGTTTATTCCCAATTTGATAGTATAGACTAGAGGAAGAAACAGAGAAAAAAGTAGATTGGTTTGAGGTAATTAAAATCATGGTTTTTCATTAGAGTTGACAGTGAATAATTGCAAGGAGAATTGTAGAGTATTGATGCAAACATTCTAGTGAAGTTGGACGTATTTCACAGTGTAGGAAATCTAATCTTTAGTGCGTGGTCCACTCAGTGTGCACACAATGAATTTGTGTCCTGAAAAACACAGGGTTTCAGCGTGAAGCTATATTGAGTGGTTGTGGTCCCTATTGATTGGTAGCCGGTTAATTATCAAACGCAGAGTTGGAAAGTGTAGATGTTGCCTTACACCAAAAATTGCGTTTTTCCTTAGGCCGTCGCGCCCATGAGTGTTAAGCGAATTTGCAGGTGCTTCAAAACAAACTTAACTTCAGTTCCAACTTAGCAGCTTTTAACTGTTCAAAGATAGGGTCGAATTAAGTAGCCGTTTGGTTTGAGGAAGGGAATCTGAAGTAGAAAAGACGCTAGCAGGTGAAGCAGGTCGGATCTCATTGAAAGTTGGGCGTATGAATAGAAGGTCTCATTGAGTGTATAACTGTTGGTAATTGCCAGCAAGAAAAGACGTCTGGGAAGTGGTGTTTGGACTGCACATTACACTGGACAAGTTGTATTGGGCGTGACCATAGTTGTTGATGGAAGGAACATATGGAGGAATTTCAGTCTGGGCATAACTGTGAAGACAAGTAGATAGCTGCAGACCAAGTCAAGTGCACGGGTAACAAAGGAGAAGCCATGTTTTGCCACATCAACTGTAAACTAGGTTCCACCACAATAATTAATTCTAAAAGTAGTGATTGAATCTTGTATTTGAATTCAGTGAAGTTACAAGTCATGAACTAAACTTACTGTGTTAAGGACAAAAATTACTGAAAACAAATCCTGTGTTCTAGTTCATTGAAATATTTCAGTTTGAGGCAAAGAATGAAAGAATGAAATATGCTTTGTATGTTTTTGCATAGTTCTTGAATGAGACATAATATATGAATGTAAACCTTTCTACAACTTAAAATGCACCAGGAACAACTAAACCTCAACATTACAAGAAAAGAAAAAAATTTCAGTCATTCTTTTCTCTAAGACAGGGCAGCCTGTTACCATGGCAACAGAGGACACTAAACAACTAGCAAAATCATTGTGCTTAGCAACCATCGATCTCAACAAGCATTTTCCATCAAGGAATGATGTCTTGAGTACTCTTAAAATGGTAGAAGACTGTTTGATCTTTGTTGAGCAGTCACCTTGTGATATGTTGCAGTTAGCTATGTTTCATATAATGACTACTTTGAAACAACACAGGTGGTTCAGGCATTCAGATGATGATATTAAGTTGGCGGTTGCTTCTTGCTTATCTAAGATCATAAGGATTATAACAACCCAAGAACCCTACGATGATGATACAATGAAAGAGGTTTTACAAGTGGTTGTGGAGAGTCTGCATGGGTTGTATAATGTCAAAGACCCTACTTTTGGTAAGGGGGCTAAAATTTTAGAGATTATTGCAAGGACAAGATCATTTGTCCTTATGTTGGATCTCCAATGTAATGAGTTGATTCTTTAGATGATGATATTTGCAGGGAGTTACAGTCAGATTTGTTAGCTATTTCGAGAGAGGAGCTGGTAGTCTCACCTTGTGCTTATAAGTTCTCCAAAAGGTTGATTGAGTAGAAAAATGGAAGGTTCAAGGAATAGATGACTGAAAAGGAACTAATCTCCATGGGTTTACAGGTTTCAGGATCTCCAAAAAAGAGCAGGAACCAAATGAGAAGAGAGCAGATTTGTTTCACATGCCAGGAGGCTTGGACACCAGAACATAAATGTGGAGTTAACAAGGAGAAAAATCTATCGCAGCCAAGTAGAGACGAGGACCAAGATATAGATGATAGTACCTTAATTCATGAAGAACAAGTTAAAACAAATACGCCTGATAGTTCCCAAGCAATTGAGGATGATATTATGGAGAAGGAATCAGTTGCTATAGGTGAGAGGTATACAGAACTCCTAATTGGTGACTTGCAGATTACTATTGATAAAACTAGTGAAGAGAAGAACTCTTTTGGAGAATACATATATAATCACAATGTTGTTCTGTTACTACATCATGAAGAGTGCATGGCATCATCTAGAGAATAAAACTTGAGATCAGTTGATTTTCACAAATCCATTGCAATTTTTCAATTGACTCAAAGAAAAACTGGTATCAACAACTGAATACCAAGCCATGCTAGGAGAACTTGAGTCCCAACTAAGAATGCAAGAACAGACATAACATGCTCAACAAAAAGTTCAAACAAATCTCCCACAACAAATAGATCAAGTCCCTAGACCTACAAAAGAAGACTTAAGGAAAACAGATCACAAGAAATTTATTGTCCAAATTCCCTCAAAGATATCATTCGAAAAGTTCGATAACCCATTATTCAGTACCACATCATCGACACATCAAATGGATCCATATAATTTATCGATATCATACGTAATAGTGGGAACCTCGACAAACACTATTCAACTCCCAACATCAAACATTCCTCAAACAAGTATACAACAACCCATTACCCAAGAAGTGCTTACATATACAATAGGAATGACATACATACCACTCTTGAATGAGAATATACAATCAAATGCTTCTCTCACACAAGCAATGACTACAAATGTTCAAATAGACTAGATGCAAATGCAATCTCGTAAACAAATAACTATTGCACCAAAAGTTGACATACCCATTCCCACATTGTGAATCAACACCAATACACAAACAAGTCAACCAAGCAATATTCTACTACAAGAGGGTGTAAATATGATGTCACAATCCAAGCCTTCTAAACATCAAAAGTGCAAAATAGAAATGCTTGACAACTTGCTTAGGAGATTGGGATACACACAACCAACTATTCGAGAATAACAAGTTGCTACACAATATTGACAATAGATGCAACCAACTACGCAAGTTGGTACCCAATAACAATCTCAACAAACCCAAGATTATCAATATGTTGGTCAAATGCACCAAGTGACACAACAACATCTGATCGTCCAACTATATCAATTAGACCAGTAACAACAACAATAACCTATGCCACAATATCAACAACAAATACCTCAAGTTCCCCGATTTCAACAACAAGTGACACAATTAGTGTAAAGTTTTATTCAATTGCAATAAAAGAATAAATTATATATGTGAGAATTTTATATGATTATATTGTTTGATAATTTGATTGTTTTGTTGCAGGCGGAAGGAGAGAGATCATTAATATTTTTATATGTCTTCTCCAAATGATTCATGTCGGGCTTTATATGTTTTAGAAGACCGGTCAATAGATGTCTTGACCGGTCATGTCTTTTAGACATGACCGATCAAGGCACCTATTGATCGGTGTCTTTCCATATTGCAAATCCCGATTTCGGTTATGTTTGGTAACTAACATTTAATACTTAAACACTTGGTTGAACGGTGTTAGTTATGATGCTTTGTTAATGGCCCGATTATAAATGTTTATCAGTATGAACTAAACTCGATAACAAATAGCATTACATATGCTATCGGGTTAATACCCCCATAGCATATTAATGCCGATTCATAAATGAATCGACATTAATATGCTATCGGGTTATTAGCTCAATAACATTTAGATCGACGCTTAACTATGTTAAGCAAGTCGTCGATCTAATCCATCTTTATCCAATGCCAATATCATAATCATGATCAATGTTACAATCTGATAAACATATTCAGTTCAGAAAGCATAACTCAGATAATCTAATAGCATAGATGAATAAACCATAACAGAATAAAGGAGATTAACGGGTTAGAGAAGTCTTATCTTGTAGAAGCTACTAATGCATTAACACTCCCTCTTAGCTTTGGAAGATAGATAAAGTAACCCGCATCACATTTCTCTTTCATAACCAGAATAATGTCAGTCTCCAAGAATATATATCATCTATACATATGATATGAAGTACCATCAAGACACAAGATACAAATATAAAACGTCACTCTAAGTATGTGACATAGAGTATCACCTAACCAGGTGATATAGAAGATTCATCATTTCATTATGACAAGATATCACCTGAACACGTGATATCAGTATTGCCTAAACATGCAATACTAAAGATAAACATATGAGGATGGTTAAATTCTCATTTTATCCAGGTTGTGATATGTGCACAAACATTTTATACAAATGTTTTATCACAACACCATCATGGCACATCCATGACATACCAGAGATCCAACATGATAACTGGTTTAGAGAATCATAAGATCGTCACCTTATGATGTCTGCATACAAGTGTTCATAATTTGAGAGATCGTCACCTCTTAGATATGAACACAGGGGGTGAAACCCAAAATGTCCCAACATGACAAAAGAAGTTTACACATTAAACATCTTATTTACAAAGCAGATTACTTTTCTATCATACCTAAACCTTTTTTGAAGTGATCAATCTTCACTCTGGAAAGAGGTTTGGTCATAATGTCTGCAGTTTGATTTCCTGTACAAACATATTCTAATTGAATTACATTCCTGTCAACCATATCTTGTACATAGTGGTATGGGATCTCAATATGTTTGGACCTATCATGGAATACTGGATTTATTGAAAGTTTTATGCAGCTCTGATTGTCACAATGAATAATAGTAGGTTTCATAGGTTCTCCAAACAATCCCACAAGCAACTTCCTAAGCCATACTGCCTCTCGAGCAGCCATAGAAGCTGCAATATATTCGGCCTCGGTGGAACTTTGAGCTACAGAAGACTGCTTTCTGCTGATCCAAGATATCATGGCTGAATCTAAACTGAAACAACACCCTGAAGTGCTTTTTTTGTCAGTCACGCTGCTAGCCCAATATGAATCTGTAAATCTGTGTAGATCTATATCCACTTTCTCATATTTAAGACCAAGGTTTAGGGTACCTTGTAAGTATCTCATAATATGTTTTACTGCCACCAGGTGTATCTCCTTAGGTTCACACATAAACCGACTTAGAGCATTAACAACATAACAGATATCTGGCCTTGTATTTAATAGATACATTAGGGACCCAATCATCTGCCTGTACTGAGTAGGATCAGTGGATTGTGATTTTGCTGCTGCTTCTTTAAGTTTATGTAAGTTGGTTTCCATAGGAGAGGTCATGGGCCTACAATTTAGCATTCTGAATCTCGTCAAAATGTCCAAGGTGTACTTTCCTTGGTTTAGTACAATATTATTGGAATTCTGCCATACTTCTAACCCTAGGAAGTAATGAAGTAGTCCCAAGTCCTTCATATCAAATTCTGTGGATAGATCTTTCTTGCATTGATCTATAAGGTGACCATCTCCTGTGATTAATAGGTCATCAACATATAAAATCAATATAAGCATATCACCTTTATTTCTTTTGTAGTAGAGATTAGGATCTGCATCATTTTTAGTGAAACCTAGTTTTGAGAGATAGTTGTCAATTCTTTCATACCAAGCCCTGGGAGCCTATTTGAGCCCATAGAGAGCTTTCTTAAGTCTACATACATGAGACTCTGCATTATGAATTTCAAACCCTTCAGGTTGCTCTAGGTAGACTTCTTCTGAGATCTCACCATTTAAAAATGCTATCTTAACATCCATCTGGTGTACCTTCCATCTGCTGCAATGGCTAGCATAGTTCTTACTGATGTATATCTGGCAACAGGTGCAAATGTTTCTTCATAATCTATTCCTTCCCTTTGTGAGAACCCTCTAGCTACAAATCTGACCTTGTGTTTTTCAATACTGCCATCTGCAGCATGTTTGATCTCGAAAAGCCATTTAGATGAAACAACAGATTTCTTAGTTTGCCTAGGAACAATCTCCCAAATATCATTCTTCATAATGGATTGATACTCTTCAGACATGGCATCCTTCCATACTTGATTTAAGTGCATCTGATACATTGTTTGGTTCAACTTTAGAGAGATCATTCATAAGTGCAACATAGCTAGTGAATTTATTAGGCCTTTTACTTTCCCTGAGGTTCCTGAAGGAGCAGCAAAGTTCTGAGCTTCTGTTACAGTCTTGGTGGCCCATAGTGGTCTTTTCTTGAGTTTTTCTCTAGGTGGGTTTTGAGTTTCACCTATAGTCTCCTCAGGATTCTCCCTCTGAAGCTCAGGAGTAGGATCTTCTTCTATGTTAGGAGTAGGGATATATATTTCAGGTTCTATTGTACTTTGGGCTCTTTTGAAGGCTAAGTCTTTTTCAAAGATTACATCCCTACTAAGTTCAATATTTGTTTGACTTTGTATATAAATTCTATATGCCTTGGATGTTTCACTATATCCTACAAGTATTCCCCTTTTTTCAAAAGGTTCTAGTTTTAGTCTTTTCTCTTTAGGTACATGTATATAGACAGGACACCCAAATATCCTAAGGTGGCTGATATCTAGCTTTATTTTGGTGAAGAATTCCTCAGGAATTTTATCTTCAAGGTGGGAGTGAGGACATCTGTTTTGTATATATACCGCAGTGCTAGTTGCTTTTGCCCAAAGTTTGATATTTAGATTTTGATCAAGGATCATGGCTTTGGCAGCTTCTACAATAGTCCTATTTTTCCTCTCAGCTACCCCATTTTGTTGAGGATTATAAGGTATTGTTAACTCCCTCTTAATCCCTGAATTTTTACAAAAATCTTTAAATAATTCTGAAGTATATTTGCCCCCATTGTCAGTTCTTAGGGTTTTAATTTTATTTCCTGAGTAGTTCTCCGTTAGTGATTTGAATTCTTTAAACCTATTTAGGATCTCTTCTGATTCTTTACATTTCAGAAAGTAGATCCAAGTTTTCCTAGAGTAGTCATCAACAAATATTACATAATACAAAAATCCCCCTAGAGAGGGTTCAGACATAGGTCCACATACATCAGAATGAACTAATTCTAATATTTTGCTTGTCTTCCTAGGACTATTTTGGAAGGCACCCTTGGTATTTTTACCTAGGGCACATCCCTTGCACGCCTCTGAATGATATTGCTTCAACTTAGGTAGACTTGTGACAAGATTTCCCATAGATGATAAAGCCCTATAATTCAGGTGGCCTAGTCTTCTATGCCACACCTCAGTTGCATTTGTGGCTTTATGAATTAAGGCTAAGTTGGGATCTGTGCATAGCTCATCAAATAGCCTTGTCTTTGTCCAATGACTTTAGCTTTCTTGATGGTAGAATTTCTCAGCCAAGCCAACACCTTGTTTTCCATGAAGGTCACTCTGTATCCATTATCCTCTAGTGCTGATATGGAGACTAGATTTCTTTTGATGCCGGGGACATATATTACTCCTTCAAGTTGCAATGACATGCCTGTCTTTAATTTGATGATGCATGTTCCAATTCCTCTGACTGGATGTGAGGAATCATCTCCGATGGTCACTTCCTCATCATTCTCCTCTATCATGGAGTCTAGCACTTCTCTAAAACCGGTAATGTGTCTGGATGAACCACTGTCGATCACCCATGAGTTAGACTTGTTTGTTGTATGGCTTGTGGGTGTTAAGTAGAGGACATAGTTCTCAAAGTCATCTTCCCTTTTGGATTTTCCTACTTTGACAAATGTGGCTTGTTTGGCTCTCTCCGGACATTTCGCAACATAGTGTCCGAATTTGTCACACCTATAACATTGAATAGGGGATAGGTCTTTCGTTGGAGTGTTCTTGCCTTGATGACTTTTTATTTTCCTAAATTGCTTTTTCTTACTTTTCTTATTTGCGTTAGAATTTAGGACTTGAAGGTCTTCGTCTATGTTCTTTTGTTTTATTCCAATTTTGTTCAATCTCGACTCTTCTTGGAGACAATAATCTCTTAACCTTTCAAACTTAGGATATTTGGACCTTGCACTAATGCCTTGGACAAATGTATTCCATGCACTGGGCAACCCATATAGAGCAATGAGTGTTAATTCTTTACTCTGGATCTCATAATCAAGGGTTGCAAGTTCATCTCTTAGGGTTGATATTCACATGAAGTAGGAGTTGATTGTCTCCCCTTTGTTCATCGTGATATGATTTATCTCTTGTTTCAATGTCATAGTACGACTTGCATTTGATATCTCAAATGTCCTTTCAAGTGCTTTGAACATTTTGTAAGTCATCTCTTGTTTCTTTATGATGGGCATTATGTTGTTTCTTACCCCATCAACTATTATTTTAATAGCCTTTTCATTTCCCTCAATCCATGCTGTTTTGTCGGGTTCATTCTCGGGTGTTGCACTTTCAGTTTGAACATATGAATCAACTTTGTTTTCTCTCAAAATCATTTTGATTCTAAATTTCCAAGCCGAGAAATCATCGCTACCTCCGAGTCTATCTTCAAATCTAATAGCGCTGGCCATTTTGGAAATGTGATGTAATATATAATTTTGTTCTCGAATTATTCAGAAATTGAATAGCCTCAGATTCGATTAGCCTCGCTCTGATACCATGTAAAGTTTTATTCAATTGCAATAAAAGAACAAATTATATATGTGAGAATTTTATATGATTATATTGTCTGATAATCTGATTGTTTTGTTGCAGGCTGAAGGAGAGAGATTATTAATATTTTTATATGTCTTCTCCAAATGATTCATGTCGGGCTTTATATGTTTTAGAAGACCAATCAATAGATGTCTTGACCTGTCATGTCTTTTAGACATGACCGATCAAGGCACCTATTGATCGGTGTCTTTCCATATTGCACATCCCGATTTCGGTTATGTTTGGTAACTAACATTTAATACTTAAACACTCGGTTGAACGGTGTTAGTTATGATGCTTTGTTAATGGCCTGATTATAAATGTTTATCAATATGAACTAAACCCGATAACAAATAGCATTACATATGCTATCGGGTTATTAGCCCGATAGCCCGATAGCATTTAGATCGACGCTTAACTATGTTAAGCAAGTCGTCAATCTAATCCATCTTTATCCAATGCCAATATCATAATTATGATCAATGTTACAATCTGATAAACATATTCAGTTCGGAAAGCATAAATCAGATAATCTAATAGCATAGATGAATAAACCATAACAGAATAAAGGAGATTAACGGGTTAGAGAAGTCTTATCTTGCAGAAGCTACTAATGCATTAACAATTAGGAACTCAACAACAAATACCAATAGCACAATTGCAACAACAACCAGGTCGCCCTTTGCTAACAATTTGAACTCAACAACAACTGGTCCAACAAACACAACAATTTCAACCTCAGACACAATCCAAACTCAATATTAACCTCAAGTTTAGTCCGCAATGCAATATCAACAACCACAAGAACAAGATCACTACCAAGACACCACCACAACTCAATATGACAACCCATACCAAGACATGCCATAACAAGTACACCTCAATCCACTATTCTTAAGTATTAAGAGCAATATCCACTTAGAGGAATAGTACATAGGTAATGAGGTCATGCGAGAATGAATGATGAACCTCCTAGACAAGGACCTTCTGATGTGACATCTGACACAACAAATTGAGAAATTGTCCAAATAGGTTGAAGCATTACAAACAAGAGGGATTAAAATAAGTTACACACCACAAGACTTATGTCCTAATCCCTTTGACAAAAGTTTGTACATGCCTTCTTTCCCTAAAAACTTCAATGTGCCTAAATTTGACAACTATAGAGGAAAAGGAGATCCAAAAGATCATATTAGAGAATTCTATGCATCTTGTATGGAAATTCACTATGATGACACATATCTAATGCGTCTATACCTACAAAGTCTATCTGGACAAGTGATGGATTGGTATGCCTGACTACTCGGTAACATTAACTCATGGAATGAGTTAGCTGAGAAATTCATTTGCCACTTTGCCTTCAATATAGACAATGAAGTCACCATGACAGATCTTTGTACTACTAAACAAAAAATAGGAGAATCCTTCGTGACATTTTTATAAATATGGCGAAACTTAGCTAGTTAATGTCCATTCGACATCCCTGAGGAACAACAAGTCAACCTGTTTATTGAAAACTTAGTACCAAAATTAATGTACGAATTAAAGATCAAAATTCCTAGTACTATCGACAAACTTGTCAAGAAAGGAGCAAACATGGAGAAAGATCTTATACAAAAAGGTGATATCAAAATCTCTAAAGACAACACCAACAACTCTAGCAATTCTAATGATAAGAGAAAATTCTGGTCTAGAAAGAAGAAGGTTACCAATGACGGGGTTGTGGATGTGAAGAGAATAAACAATACACAGACAAAACTCTCTGCAAAGGGGCCATACCACCAAATACTCAAACAAACAATCAGTATCAACAACAAACCCAAAACAATGTACCGACTCAACAACAAGATCAAGCAACCAATATGATGTAGGAGCATCGCTGGTCTATGAGCAATCTTGCATCAACCAAAAATATTTCTTTTCAGTTTAGTTCTTGCTCAATTCAATGTGCAGTTTTATGTGTTCTTACTGGTAGGTACTAGTAGTTGTTTTCTTTTCATTGTAGATCCTATTTTCAGTTTCTAGGTTGGTTCACGTGCTTCATTCCATATTTTTAGTCCATTTGGATTCTTTTCCAGCTAGTTATCACTCTCGGTTGACTTTTTTTGGGTTCTGGGACAGTTCTTGTGCTTACTTGTTAACTTTCCTTCATTACCGGAGTGGTTCTTGGTGTGTGGATCTATTTGGGGTCTCGTATGATGTTCTTGGGTGTGTGGCCAACTTTCATGTTGATCCAATCTTCTTGGTTGTTATTTTCCGGAATGATTTCTTTCATTCTTGGGGCCAACCTAGTTACACATTTCATTTTCCTGCATTGGTAAATGTAATCTTTTGAGGCCAACCCAGATATGTTCCGGAGGGTATATATATGGTACTATGTAATCATTGGTGGGGGAGAGCAAGTAAGAAATCAAAATAAGGATTGAGATTGGTAATTAGTGATCTGGTTGATTCTGAGAGTCCCAGTTGGATTGTATCTGGCTTGTAGCCTGCATGTAACCGATTAACTACCGGATGTTCTATGATGATTGTATGATGATAACCGGTTGGTTGCCAGAAGTTCTAAGACAATAAAATGATCTGTTTATGTGATCTTGCTATGTTTTCTTGTTGCTTTCGTTGTGTTACTCTTGCTGCATAAGTCGGTTAATTCTCTTTTGAGGGTTTTTACTAGTTATGACTGCATCACAATACTATGCAACAAAATCAGTATCGAAGACCTCCTCGAAACAAAGACATGACTCTTGACCAGTTCACACCATTGAGGGAACCCATTGAGTCTATACTAAAATAGTTACTTCAATCAAATCTTGTGCAACTACCCGAGATCATAAATGAATCGACTATAAAACCTAGGTGGAATTAATATCAATACTATGAATATCACCAAACAAAGGAACACAAAACTTCTTGTTTCTAGCTGAAATATTTGATACAATACTTGATTGAGAAAGGTTTGGTGGAGATAGATTCTCTGGTCACTTCCTCAAACATAGATCATACCACATTCAAGAATCCATTACTTGATCATGATAAAGGAAAGGCCTGCACATCTAATTCTAACTCAAAAGACAATGTTAATTACACCAATTCTTCCCATCAGTATACTATGAATTGTCTCGAAATGTCAGATAGTTGTGAATCTACCATAAGAGTCAAGGACCCAAGTTCCCAATGTGCAATAACTACACAAAATATAAGGTTGTCTTGCAAGGAGCTTCTTCCACGCCACAAGCTACTAGCCAGTATAATATCCTTGATCATTTAGGCAAGACACCAGCATAAATCTCTACCTTTGATTTGTTGCGTATATCCCCTACTCATAAAGAAGTCCCAACAAAGCATTACAAGAATACACAATTCCTACCAACATAAATGTCAACCAATGTCAAGCCATGATAGAAAATATCGCTCCCTCATGCCTTGTCACTTTTATTGAAAATTATTTTCTGCATAACAAGCCTAATCACAATGATATGTTGCATCTAGAAATATTTGTCCATAACACTAAGATAAGATTATTCTTGATAGATGGAGGAGCAAGATTGAATATTTATACATTAAGAGTTATCATAGCTCTTAGCTACTTTGAAAGTGACATTGATCCTTAAAAAAAATTACTATCAAAGCTTATGATGATGTAGAATACCTCTCAAAGGGTGTCATTGTGCTACCTATCAGAGTTGGACTGATGCAGGAGCATCCTTGGTTCTTGGCAATCTTGCATCAACCAAAAAAAATTCTTTCAGTTTGTTCCTATTTTGCAGTTTCAACATTTCATTCTGTGTTCCTTTGCATTTTCTCACTAGGTCTTGTGGAGCTAGACCTTGATTGTGAACATGTTTATTTTCCTTATCCTAAGTCTGCAGGACATTTGGATCTCTTCCCGACAAGTTATTGCTTTTGGAATCTGAGACAATTTTCTAGCTTAGAACACCAGAACTGCTTGGTCCTATTTTTTTATTGGCGAATCTCGCAAATCATTTTTGTAGCTTGTGGAGCTTCAATTCATTGTTTCCAATGTTCCTTGGCATGTGGCTGACCTTCCCTTAGGTTCACACTTCATCCTACAGATTTTTCGGATTGATCTTTTTAGCAGAGGCTAACCTTGTTGTTTTACATGTTTCATCTTGTTCATCGGCAATTGTTTCACCTTGGGCCGACGCGGATCACCCTTGATCATATAAATCAATGTAATTAAGCATTTAGAAGGAAGTAGTTAGAATTTAGAAGATAGATCCGAAGGATAGGAAGTTCGGAGTTGGAGCGCATTCTTGCTTGATCCCAAATGTTGCATAACACGCAAGTTTTGTACTCAATCCTGTGAGATGAATCTATGAGCTTGGATGTGGCCAAAAGTTTGTAACTGAATTTCATGATATAATATTGTTTGTTTCTGCATTTCCTGCATCACTTTGAGTTGTTACTATTGTGTAAATATTGCTGCACGGTTCATGTTGTTCTCTTTAAGCACCCTCCCACCGTGACTACGAAAAATGGTATCAGAGCGAGATTTCATTCCGGAGATTGCGTTGTCTTGTAAGATTTTGTTGTAGGGTGGCAAATTCAAGATCCAACCTGCAGCTGCAGAGGACGGGTGTGAAGATGTTACAAAGAGGAAATATAAATGGTGGAGCGCATGGAAATGTAAACCCTGCTGTGATGGAAATGTTGAGAGGAATTGCAGCCCGATTAGAAGTTATTGAAACAGCCTAGAGAAGAGGTCGACATGTTGAAGATGTGAATGAAGAAGAAGAAGAAGTTCCAAAAGAACAAGGAGAAAACCCACCAGCGAACGATCTAGATGAAGAAAGGTTTATAAGATCATTGTCAAGAGCGAATACTAGACCGCATTTTAGTCCACCAGATTATGATGGGAAATTGGATTCAAATGAATTGCTAGATTGGATCACGGAGATGGAAAAGTATTTTGATTTTGAAGGCACTGCAGAAGATAGGAAGGTGAGATATGCTTGCACTAAGTTGAAAGGTCATGCATCTCTTTGGTGGGAATATTTGTAGGTTGATAGACAGAGGAGGTAAAGAGAAGATCAAATCTTGGGAGCGAATGATTAGTAAGTTGAAATCAAAGTTTATACCAGCTGATTATCAAGTAAATCAGTTCTGGAAATTGCAGAATTTGAAGCAGAAGGAATCTAGTGTGAAGGAGTATACTGAAGCATTCTACAAGTTGAATATCGTATCCACACATATTGATGGCGAGATTGGACAAGTTTCTAGGTATTTGAATGGGTTGTAGATGTCTATATAGGATGAACTCAGTTTAATCAAGTTGCAGAGTGTTGAAGAAGCCTATCAATATGCCCTGAAAGCAAAAGAGAAGTTGAACAAAAGACATGAGCATAAGCAAAGAGTAGAGGTGGAAGGTTTTTCTAAGGAAGTTTTCAAGGAGGAAGAAGCTATTCCAGAGGAAGAGGACCCTGCACAAATCAGATCAAAGACAAGGAAGTTGGTAGAGATGGTAGTTCATACCAAAAGGATGACATAAATTTCTATCAGAGAAGAGAACCTAATGGATATAGAAATGAGAGTTATGGCACAAATGACATAAGACAAGATAAACGAGTGTTTAGAGGAACCTTCTTTAAGTATGGAGAAGGGCATAGAGCTTTTGAATGTAAGAAGGCCGAGAACACTGGAAGGACAACATTGGTGGAAGAAGACCCTACCAGATCAACTAATAAATTGAAATATGGGGAATATTTGGTGATGAAGAGAGATTTGTGTCAAACTAGAGATGATGAGGAACCCTTGCAGATGAGGAATTTGTTCAAGACCAAATGTAAGGTATCTGGTAAGTGTTGTAAAGTTATAATTGATAGTGGTAGTTCAGATAATGTTGTTTCAGAGGAGATGGTGAATAAACTGAATTTGGAAAGGTTGAAGCACCCTAAGCCTTATCAGACAACATGGATTCAGGATGATCATCAAATACTCGTAAGTGAACAATGTTTGGTGAAATTGAAAATTGAAAATTATTGTGGTGAAGTTTTGTGTGATATTATGCCTATGGATATATGTCATATCTTGTTGGGTAGACTTTGGTAGTATGATAGACAGACAATACATGATGGGAGGAAGAACATACACACTATTATTTCAAATGGAATGAAGAAGACCTTGGTACCCTTGGAAGAGCCCCTAAAGATTGATGTTTGTACGATTGCTAGAATTTTTTTGGTGGATGGAAGGAAGTTCCTAGATGGGATGAGACATGAGAATGTGTGTTTCGCCTTAGTTCCTAAGAAGATTGACAATCTAGAGTATGAAGAAGAACAACCAGAGGAAATAAAGGAGTTGCTAACAGAATATGGAGACATCATTTTAGACAATTTTCTTGATGGATTACCGCATATGAGAAGTATCAGTCATTACATGGACCTGATTCCCAGAGCTAGTTTTCCTAACAAAGCAGCACATCAGATGACACCGACATAGAATGAGAGGTTGAATAGACAAGTGCAGGAATTGTTGAAGAAATGTTTGATCAGAGAAAGCCAGAGTCCTTTTGCAGTACCAACAGTATTAGCACCTAAGAAAAATGGAGAATGGAGGATGTGCACTAATTCTAGAGCAATAAACAAGATCATAGTGAAGTACCAATTTCCTTTGCCTAGGATGGATGACATAATGTATTGTTTGAGTGGAGTCAAATAGTACATGTAAATAGACTTGAAGAGTGGATATCATCATATCAAAATCAGAGAAGGAAATGAGTGGAAGATAACATTCGAGATAAATGAAGGATTGTATGAATGGTTGGTGATGCCTTTTGGATTGACTAATGCAACGAGTACTTTCATGAGGTTGATGAATGAGGTATTGAAGAAAGTATTGTGTAAGTTTGTTATTGTGTATTTAGATGACATTTTTATTTTCAGTAAGAGAAATGAAGAACATATGTTGCATTTGAGACAAGTTTTGCAAAGGTTGAGAGAAGAGAATTTGTTGATAAACATTAAGAAGTGCAGTTTCATGAAGGAAGAATTAGTCTATTTGGGATTTGTGATATCTGCGAATGGATTGAAGATGGATCTTGAGAAGGTAAGAGCAATTATTGAATGTCCTACACCGAAAAGCATTGGAGAGGTAAGATCATTTCAAGGATTGGCTAGTTTCTATAGGAAGTTTATCAAAAATTTCAGTTCAGTTTGTAGCCCTATGACAGAAGTTATGAGAGGAGATATGAAGGATTTCAAGTGGATAATCGGAGCAAATAGGAGTTTTGAATTGTTGAAGCAGAAGGTGACTAAGAAGCCTACATTAGCTTTACCAGATTTTAGCAAAGTATTTCAAGTAGACTGTGATGCAAGTGGACATGCAATTGGAGCGGTGTTGAGTTAGGAAGGAAGACTGGTAGCTTATTTAAGTGAGAAGTTGAATGATGCAAGGAGGAGATATTCAGTGTATGATTAGGAATCATATGACATAATTCAAGCATTGAAGAAGTGGATACACTATTTGTTGCCTAAGGAGTTTGTTTTGTATACAGATCATCAAGCTTTGTAGTATTTGAACAGTCAAAGTAAACTGAATCAGAGACATATAAGGTGTTAGAATTATTGCAGAGTTATATCTCTGTGTTGAAACATAGAAGTGGAAAGTCAAATAAAGTTGTTGATGCATTGAGCAAAAGGAGGAACTTGCTAGTAGAAATGAGAGTGGAGGTATTAGGTTTTTTGGAATTGAAGAACTTGTATTGAGATGACCTGGATTTTCCAGAGCCTTGGAAAGCTTGTAAGAAACTAGTTATGGTGGAAAAAAGTAAGTGGTTGGAATAATTTCATTCAAGATGAGATGTTGTTTAGAGGAGTTCATTTGTGTATACATAGGAGTTCCATGAGAGACTCTGATAAAGGAGAAGCATAGTGGAG
This sequence comes from Cryptomeria japonica, assembly GCF_030272615.1. Taxonomy (NCBI): domain Eukaryota; kingdom Viridiplantae; phylum Streptophyta; class Pinopsida; order Cupressales; family Cupressaceae; genus Cryptomeria; species Cryptomeria japonica. The sequence continues at coordinate 579,059,408 of NC_081412.1, forward strand.
GATTAGCCGGACACTTTGGTATTGATAAGATAGTAGCATTGGTAAGTGAGAATTACTTTTGGCCTCATATTCATAAGAATGTCAGGAAATTTGTGCAGAGCTGTAGGATTTGTCAACTTGCAAAAGGTAGTAGTCAGAATGTGGGATTCTATAATCCTTTGACAGTTCCAAAGTGATCTTGGGAGGACATAAGCATGGATTTTATACTTGGCTTACCTAAAACACAGAGATGACACAATTCTATATTTGTGGTGGTAGATAGATTCTTGAAGATGACACATTTCATACCTTGTAAGAAGACAACATATGAAGTACATGTTGTTGACTTATTTTTCAAGGAAGTGGTGAGATTGCATGGATTACCTAAGAGCATAGTTTCAGACAAAGACACTAAGTTTGTTGGATATTTTTGGAGAACACTTTGGAAGAAGATGAAGAAATATTTGTAGTTCAGTTCTACTTTTCACCCACAAACTGATGGACAAACAGAGGTAGTGAATAGGAGCTTGGTAAATTTGTTGAGATGCTTAGTAGTAGAAAAAACCAGAAGTTGGGACTTTATTCTTGCACAAGCAGAATTTGCCTACAATAATTCAGTGAATAGGAGTACTGGAAGAACACCTTTTGAGATAGTCACCGGAGCACACCCTACACTAACTCATTTGGGTTCATTTTTTGACAAATTTTTTTGGCGAACTATGGGAGTTTTTTTGTTTTGTCGGATCTTACGAGGCAATTTGTGTCAATTTTTTTTTAAAAATCTTGCTTGACATTCGTTGGAATTCTAACGAAAGTACTTATCATTAGAAATACGATGGATGTTCATCAAAATTCCGACAAAAAATAGAAAAGTGAAAAAGTAAAAACCTTAAGGTTAGTCAAGTAAATAATATAAAAAATCATGCAGACAATGTTTTCCGTACTTGTGACATCATTTTGCTTGGTTTGTGAAGGTTATAGACTGAATTTTTCATAGCCCGATTTTTTTGCCTGTGAAGAAAAATCATATCAGATAATATCATTAAAGAACAAATTAAGGAGACAATTGCTAGATTGTGGTCTAGCTTGAAAATAAAAGATGATGGGAAATGTTATTGTCCCTGCAAAAATTGTAAGGGCTTAAAGACTAGAAGACCTTTAATCACAACAACGGAGAAACATTGTAGGCAACATGGTCACATTGAAGGGGGTTATGATTATTGTCCATTGGTAAGTTGTTCATTATATGTGTTTATATTGATTGCATTTGTAAAGGTTTATATCGTTTTAACAATTTATATACAAAAAAAGTCACTTGATAATGAGACCATGATCATGGTTTATTTATGTTGGTCATTTTTATATAGGTGGCGCACCCTAGGGCACATGATATGGACTACCACAAACCGGAGAATGTGGTTTTCCAAGAGGAGGAACATGGAGGTGTGAATATCGAAGCTGAAGATAATGATCCTATGGAAGAAGATGATTATGCGCCAGGAAAAAAACAGTTAAAGATGATGGTACAAATACATTGATCCATGACACATTTAGTACTGGCGTAGTTGATCATGATGATCAAGATGACTTTGATGTTGTTCATGATTTACCTATACTTGAGAAGGCATACGAGCTCCTTTACGAAGGATCCCAAACAACTCTTCTCTCTGTTGTATTGTTATTGGTGAACTTGAAGGTTATGAATGGTTTATCCAACGTAACAATCTTGCGTATGTTTTAAGGTATGTCATATATGTCATCTTTTTTCATCTATTTTTGTTGTTATTTCATCACTAGTAAAGAAAAGGTGAAATATGTACCATTAATATTCTTTATATTAACAAATTATTTTTTTCGTTCTAGATTGATAGGTGATTTTTTGTTACCACCATCAAATATTCTACCTCCCTCATATCGAGAATTATTTGTCATTATGAAAGATATTGGATTGGAGTATCAAGCAATAGATGCATGTCCCAATGATCATATTATATATCATAAATAACATGAATCTGTAACATAATACCCTAAATGTCATATCAGTAGATATCGAACAGATCAACTAACAAAAAAGGTGCCTCACAAGGTTCTTTGTTATATTCTCATTATTCCACATTTGCAACGATTATTTAGGTGCAAAAGCTTGGTGCAATTTATGGATTACCATGTAGGCAATAAAAGTCGAGATGACATTCTTCGAATTCCTACGGATGGTTCTACATTTACGAACATAGAGGAAAAATGGCCACACTTTAAAGAAGAACCTCATAATCTCAAGATTTCATTGGCAACGGACAATGTCAATCCATTTGGAGAGCTAAGATCTATTTACTCGGTGTAGTCTGTTTTTGTTACCAACAATAACATTCCTCCATGGATGTGAATAAAGAGGGAGCACTTAACATTGGCAATGATTGTTCCAGGTATTTTTTTTCATTTAATAGTCATGTACATTAAATTATATATTGTGCAGTAAAATGGTTATAATAATTATGTAATGTTTTTGTTCATTCAACTAGGTAAGTACCAAGTTAAAGATATGGATGTATATATCGAGCCTCTTATTGGCGAGTTGTTGGAGTTATGGAATGGTGTCACTATGTATGATGTCTCTAGACCAATAAGACAAAGACAATTTCAATTCCATGCAATGCTTGTATGGACAATTCATGATGCCCCAGGGCTAACACATTTTTGTGGTATGTTATAATGTTCAAATTGCACACTTTGATAATGTTTAATTTTTTAAAGTATAAATCATGCATTTTAAAAAAATAATCCATTCAATATATGTAATTATAAAAATTAATATATTTAATCCAATTATACATGATCTTGCAGGTCTTCAAACAAATTTTTTTTTGCATGTCCAGTTTGTGGTCCAAAGATGAAATCTCGTCATTCAACAAGTTTAGGAAAGTGGGTGTTTGATGAGTAGAGGCACTTTCTCCAAAAAAATCATAAGTATTGAACTACTGAAAAAACATCTTTTCAATGGGAAAGAAGAGACTACATCAAAACCACGAAGAATGACACCTCACCTATGTAAGTTGGAATATAATAGAATTAAATGTCAAGGTAATGTCATTCAATCTAATTGTTTATCTATCATATATGATATGTTTGTTGGTATTTTGGTATGGTTTTTTCATTGATGCCAACACCTGCTAACACACCTACTTTGGAGATCCAGCAACATTCATCGGCAATTAGTAAACTATTCAACAATCACCGGTATATGGTTAACCGATAGGATATAATGTTCACCGATACCTGCAATGACATGGAAGACACTTGGTAATGTCGAAGACATCATGTGGACACTTTTCCTTGAAGTAATATCATTGGTATATTCTTATTTGCATATTTGCTTTCACCGGCAAATAGGTCCAGGTTATCTAGGGTTACACCGGCAGGTTTATCTTTTCCAAATCAACATGGCATGCTATGGAGATGATTTATCATTGTTGTAAATGCATTAAGCCGACATGTTCAATCGGTTATTGCATCGGTTATTATTTGTAAAATGTTTTATTGTAATATCTTGTAGAGCCGACCTACTAAAATTGGTCTTAGGGTATGGTATAAATGTAAGATCTTATTTGTAAGATCAAATGTGTGGAATGTGAAAAAGAATTATAAGAAGGTATATGCGAGATTAAGCAGAGGTATACACGAAGACATCATTTGAAGGTGAAGCTAGGTTTTTGTAGAAGCATATCAACATCACACCGGTACTGAATCCAGCATATGAAGATGCTATTTTGTGCAGTACATTCTCATTGGATTTAACCATCCATCTGTAGTCAGTGTGACTCCCATTTGTGTTTGAGTAGTGAGCTCTAGGCTGTTGGCCTTTCTGCATGTGCAGACCCCTCTTGTACACTTACTATCTGCAGTATTATCATTTGATTGTGGGTAAGGTTTCCCACCGTGGTTTTTCCCCTTACAGGGTTTCCACGTACAAATATTTGTGTCATGTGTTGTGGTTGACTTTGTGCTTATGTTTCTTGCATTAATTCTTACCGGTACATCATTTCCTGTTAACACTGTTTACCAACACAATTAACTATCTTACCGGTATTAACCAATAAGTTGGTTATTAAGATTTTGGTTTGAATTTATTAGACAACTGATTCATCCCCCCTCTCAGTTGTCCCCGGGACCTACAATGTTTGTAATTTATATTTTTATAGTGTTTTGTTTACTAATGTTGTAATTGACGATGATTGTCGTTGTTAACTTTTTAAACTTATATGCTTCATGAAGGTCGTCAAGGCATTAATGGCCACCTTCCAAAGGGACTAAAAAGTTATCCTAGACAATTTAGTAGGTTGTCCTACTATGAGCAGCTACAAATTATGCATTTGTTCGATACTATGCATATTGGAAAGAATATAACAAATATATTATGAAAAATATTTAATGGAAGGCTTGACAAAGAAAAAGTTGTCAAAATTTGTAGTGACATTCAAGAATCCAATCATGCGATGAAAAATGTCATTCAATTAAATAGTGATGGAGACCAAATTAATATAAGTGCCCTTTCTTGGTTATTAACGGAGCAACAAAGCAATTCTATAAAAGAAGTCATACAAAAAATTCGATTTCCCACAAGATTTGTTGTGAACATAAACAATCTCATAACAAATAAAATTGAATTTGGGCCAGAGATTAAAATGCATGATTGACATACCTTCATTAAGGTAATTCATGTTCTTATATATTTACTATATATTTGTATACTGTATGTACTTTTCATTGTATTATGTTTACTAGTTTTGGAAAAACAATGAAAAGATCATTTTATAATTGTTGTCATACGTTCTACCTCTATCTCTCCCAGACCACTTTGACAATAATGTCAAGCAAGTTATATATGTTCTTGGAAAATACACGAGGTAAGTAGTGATATTTGTTTAATTTGTTGTATAGATATTATATTTGTCATTTGTTTTACTTGTTATGTAATATATTGTGTATTAATTTTTTTGTCTCATTAATATATTTGTGTCTTGAATCACTTGTAGATGGTTATCTAAAGAAATCAATAAAAAAGATATAAAATATTGGAAGAGAAAAATTCCTCGTCTAAAATGTGAAATGCAAAACTGTCTACCTTTGACGTTTTTCAATGCACAAGAACACTACCTCATACACCAAGTTGAAGAGATTGAATTATGTGGACCTGTACACACAAGGTCAATGTGGATGGTTGAGAGACACTTGAAATGTTTGAAGGCTTTAGTTCGACAAAGAGCAAATCCTGATGGTTCTATGGTGGAGGGATATATGGTATACCAGATTATGGTGTACATTAGTGAATATCTTCCTAAGTTCGTGACAAAGATCCATGTAGATCACATTTGGCATACCAACTCCATTAACAAATTCGAAGGAGAGTACCTGATGGGGAAAGGTAGATTGAGGAAAGTGAGATGTAATTATTGGATATTCATGGACATTAATCTGAATACATTTTACATTTGGTTTATATATATATATATATATATTGTAGTTAATTAATTCTTAATCTTCAATATACATCAGTTATAAACTTCTAGTTATTTTTTATACAGTTGCTCGAGAGTGGGATGCACTACATTTGTATGTCGCAAACAATCTTGATTGGATGATGGTATGGATTGAATGATGTCAACAATCTGGTCGCGCATTAACATGGGAAGGTGTGGCTTCATTGGTTAAAGAAGCTCATTGTAATGGAGATTCCAATGTTACACCGAGAAATTGATTTAGCAAATGGTTTAAGAGATAAATAGGTACATATAAATATATTAATCACCCATATTATTTTATTTTTTTTCAATTGTAATGATGTATATATATATATATATATATATATATATATATATATATGTTGTTTTTTTGCATACATTCGACCAAGAATAAATATGTTTATCAACTGGTGATGCAATAAGTTTTACATGTTTAACATATTGCAGGTGAAACAACATAAGGCTATGTGGTGCAATGGTCATAAATTTCACATCAAAAAATTGGATGACACGAAGAAAACTTGTGATTTTGGGATTACTGCAGTAATCTAGGTGACTAATGTTTCATCTAGAAGCGACATACATCCTCAAGTCTCGAAAAATCAATACTATGAGATTTTGGATGATATACCTGAGTGTGACTTTAGGCCCTTCAAATTAGTTCTTTTCTTCGTCCAATGGTACAGGCTATGATTGAATGAAAATGATCCTGACAGAATTGTTATTAAACATGATAATGGATTTACAATGGTTAATACAAGGTCATTTGAGTGAGCTGAAAATGAGCCATATGTTCTTCCAAGCCAATGTGAGTAGGTATTTTACTCAAAGGTTCCACATAAACCAAGTTTGTCATTTGTTGTTAGACATGATCCTAGAGGAAGGCCGGTAAAGTATAATGTCATGGAAGAAGAAGATGCAGAAGAACTAGAAGATGATGTAGATGATGATCAGGATCAACAGTTAGTTGATGATGTTCCTGATGAAGATGTCGAAGAAGAGGAACAAGATCACTATGATGTAAGAGTTAATGTTTATGAAGATGATGATGATGATAAGACCAATCCTTACAATGTCGATCTTGGATTGAATGATACAGACAAAGAGTTGGATGAAGAAGAAGATCAATGACATGATTTAAATGTATGAGGTATGCGATTAGTATATTATCTATTTGATATTGATTTCTTGATTTTTTTGGTGAAATCTAAATGTTGTGATTATGTGGGAGGACTTGTACTTTGTGATTATCTTTACATGTCAAGTCATTTATACTTTTACATTACAAATATTTGCATCATGTTGTGCTCCCTACTAAGATATTTATAGAAAATTTAATTGATGAATCTTTTTAATGGTTTGTTATGCAATGACACAATGATTCCTATTATGATGTATGATACACCTGATACTATTTTGTATCTATTCTCTTAATATAATTCGAGGAGATGATGCTCTTAATCTAATTCGACTACCCTCTAGAGGGGGAATCATCCTCATTTTTCTATCCTACTAGGACATATCACCACCTTTTTGCATCCCAAAAGTATCTAATTGAATGAATCCTAATTGAATCAGATCCTTATGACATTTTTCAATTCTTTTCAAAAGAATTGAATGAATTCTAATTGAAGTAGATCCCTAATGCATATAATTAACTAAATGTATCTAAAATGAACTCATCTAAGATGAATAGACGAATGTAAGCTAGAGAGAGAGAGAGATAGGAAAAGAGAGGGAGAGAGGGAGAGAAGGAAGGAGAGAGAGACTTGAGAGAAAGAGAGTAATAGACAAAGAGAGAGAGAGATGTGAGAGAGAAAAATAAAGGGAGGACAGGGAGAGAATGGACAAAATGGGATGGAGATATCAGAGAGAGAGAGAGAGAGAGAGAGAGAGAGAGAGAGAGAGAGAGATTGATAATATTCATAATATCTACAAGTCATCCACAAGTTAGTTTATCAATCACAATGTGTAGTCAACTAGGTCCTAAAACCCACACGTTACTCCAAGAGTGGGGACATGAACTACATGTCACCCAACCCACAATACTTGGTCCAATGAACATCCACACACTTTGTCTAGCTAGTGCATAGCGTAGTACTCTAGTGCATTTATTTGGAACACCATGGAAGAAACTACGAAATAGTCATAGTGAGCATAATGTCAACCTTAACTTTCCTTCTTGATCGCCCCCTATAAAATTTGAATAGATTTGTTTTCATGTTTAGCCTTACTTATTTTTCAAACTAAAAGCCTCAAAACAACATAGTGGTAGAACGTGGTATAAAATATTGCATCAATGTACTAATAGGTTGTGAGCAATAGACCTTAGAAAAATATCATAAATAATTTTTAATATAGAAATGTTTAATATCCCATAGGCCAATTTGGATTTTTACATATAATTACATATAGAAATTTATAATATCCCATATAATATCACATACCTTGGCAATGTTTACTTATAATTTCATATAAATATGTTTAATATCCCATAGATCTATTTTAATTTTTACATATGATTATTGCATGCGGGAAAAGTGGGCGAATAAAACTTAATATGTGAAAATTTATTAGAATACTAGTCCACACACACACACAGGACTTCTTGATGCAAGCTTTGGAGTAACGTAGTGTTACTCAGCTTCCCAAGGAGGGTCCCATGGTTCTCTATCTCACAATGTCCCTCAAACCAACGTTTTTGCTCTCAGATCACTGAGCAAAATGGTTTAGGGATGGCAAATATGAGAACGAGAGATGCTTTTGATTGATTTTAGTATGAGATGTGTTGTAAGCTATGTATGATGCTAAAATGCAATAATCTAAATGACAAGATGACAAGATTAGTATGGATACTATCCTAGCATACTATATTTAGTCTATGATTGAACTAAAATGATAAAGAAAGTAATCTAAGCATGCATATTAGTCTAATTTCTGATCTAAAAAGAGGCTAAATGATGAACATATATGAAATGAAAGCTTTGAAAGAATTTGAGCATAAGTGTGATGCTTCAAATTTGAAAGATGATTGTTAAGAATGGAGGAATGAGGGCTCTATTTATAGCACAAACAGGGCAATGGATGGTCAGGATTGAAAGGTTTAATCAAGGGCCAGGTTTGAAAGTTGGGGATCCATGTGCACAATTTGTACCAATGAAATGGTGACAAGTGTCAACATAGGATTGGGTTGAAAGAAGAGGTTGGAGGCATTAAAGGCCTGAGAAGACCTCATGGTTATCTAAAGGCTAAGGGTCAAGTCTAAATTTTTGACGAAAAGATCCTCTAAAATGTTTTTGAATTTTTCAAAATTTTTCAGTTTGTAACTCTCTGTTTTTTGGTTTTGGATCACGCGCTAGAATAGAAATTAAATGCGCTACTTAATTTCCCTAATGCGCTAAACTAATAAGCACACGCGCTAATCTACCCCTAATTACGTGCTAAAATTTTATTTTTGGAAATTTTTTGCTCTAGCGGGTGAAAAATTCACGCGCTAGACTGGGATTGACAAGCGCTAACTGTTTCGGTTAATGTGCTAAAATATGGTTTCCACGTGCCAAGATGTTTGTCTCACGCGCTAAAACTCATGCTGTTGAAATTTTTTGTTTAAGTTTGTTTGGAAAAGCTACGCGCTATACTGGGCTTTAGATGCACTAACTGTTTTGATGAATGCGCTAATATATATATTCCACGCGCTAAGATGTAGCTGCCATGCGCTAAACTAGGACTGTGAAAAATGTTGTGGAATTTGTTTCGAAAAATCTACGTGCTACACTGGGCCTGATATGCGCTAGCTGTTTTGTTTTATGCGCTAATTGTGGATACCTACGTGCTAATATGTTCCTGATACGCACTAGAATGTGTTTTAGATGCGCTAAAGGATTGTTCACTGTTTTGCCTTAGGATTGAAACACTACTGTTTTAGTTGTACACGCTAATTTGGTGTTTGAATGTGCTAATAGAACTGTTACACGCGCTAAGATGTTGCTCTTATGCGCTAGATGGCCCTGATTTTTCTTTTTTTGGGTTTTTGTGAGGATTTTGAATTTTGTTGAGAAAATTTTCAAGTATGATGGATGATTTTTTGAAATAAAAAATGCAAGCACGGCACACAAAGTACAGTCATTTTGCCTAATCTAACAGAAAGTGTATATTCTTGCGAGGATGTGTTCAAATCCCCAATGTTTTAACAGGTTGGATACAAAATAAAACACTTCAGAAAGACTCTTTATTCAAGGGTCATTAATAACATCATAGCCCACTAGTCTCGATACTCCGTCAGCTCAAACAGCCGTGTCAGCCCCTAGGGGGTGCCCATTTTTTTGCCTTTTGCTAGAAGTTAACCCAAAGTGAATTGCTTCACAATTGAGTAGTTATCTTGGGAGATATATGGTGAGTAATCTTGGGGCCGGATTCTTCCCCACCCTTGGACTATGATGTTACAATGTTTGGTTACTGACTCGGCTCAAAGTTTCTAATTCTATGGTTCGTAATCAGGCTTCCCGTTCGGCCGTCAGTGATAAACTCCCTCAGGAGGCTTCCCAACCTTTAGAACAAAGGCTTTACGTATCGTAAAGATACTGGGGGAAGGCTAATCACTGCGCGCAACCGTTGAAAAGGACTTTCGTCACTTTCCACATTTGATTATAGTGGGTTGGAATTCTTGGCGTCAAAGTCGTTTCCCACTTAGGTCGTTCCCTTCACACCAGCCATAAACGGCTTTAAGAGTTGATTGCAACTCCTCGGGAAGGCAGGCCTGCTAAAGGATTTAAATGCGTGAAGTACTGAAAGCGTAAGAGTGGTTTGTCTTTTTGATCACCCAGTTAAGGGGAGAGCATATACGTTCCATTTTCGAGACAAAGCGAACAATGAGGTCTTATTTTATCCTTTCAAACCAGTGATTTGCTAAAATCTATGCAGAGATGTTGCTCCACAAAAACATGATGTTCTTTTTAATCTTTAAAGGACAAATTTTCTGATCTAGAAAAGTGAAAAAAAGGTCAACAAAGCAAAATTTTTGTTTTTTTTGGAGGTCAACAAAAAAAAATCGTTTTGATGTAAAAGTGAATTTCCACGCTTTACCTGCAAGAAACCGTTATAGCCCTGCAAACAAACAAAAAGATAAAATCGTTAGTTGATTCGGGGGACTTCTACAAGTCTAGAATTTTAATTCGGTTACAATAATTTTTTTTTTTTGTTTTGTCTGTGATGCGCTACAGAACAAACTGTACGCGCTACAATATGCTCCAGATGCGCTATACAATTGTTTTCCTGCGCTATTCTGTTACTGGGATGCGCTGCTCTGCGTGTTGCATGCGCTACTCTGTTTTTTTGTTTTTCCCGCGGTCAGTTATGCAGGAAAAGTTTGAATCTGATGCGCTAATGTTTAGAGTATAGGCGCTGGAAGATGTATTACATGCGCTACAATGTGGATCGGATGCGCTAATCTGTAAGGTATATGCGCTACTATGTGTTTTGTTCGCGTCAACACCTACAGAAAAATTTGTTAGACAACATCATGCGCTAAGGAAAAGTGTTTACGCACTAAGACAGAGAGCCCACGCACTAAACAGTAGGCTAGAAGCGCTAAACTGTTAGGCAGATGCGCTAATATATCTTTTCGACGCACTGATTCTCGTTTCCCGCAGACCTGCAAAAATGATCAATTTCAAAAACCGATGTGTTATTGGGGTTCAAGTCCCACGGTGGGCGCCAGAAATGTATGCGGGAAAAGTGGGCGAATAAAACTTAATATGTAAAAATTTATTAGAATACTAGTCCACACACACACACACAGGGCTTCTTGATGCAAGCTATGGAGTAACGTAGTGTTACTCAGCTTCCCAAGGAGGGTACCATGGTTCTCTATCTCACAATGTCCCTCAAACCAACGTTTTTGCTCTCAGATCACTGAGCAAAATGGTTTAGGGATGGCAAATATGAGAACGAGAGATGTTTTTGATTGATTTTAGTATGAGATGTGTTGTAAGCTATGTATGATGCTAAAATGCAATAATCTAAATGATAAGATGACAAGATTAGTATGGATACTATCCTAGCATACTATATTTAGTCTATGATTGAACTAAAATGATAAAGAAAGTAATCTAAGCATGCATATTAGTCTAATTTTTGATCTAAAAAGAGGCTAAATGATGAACATATATGAAATGAAAGCTTTGAAAGAATTTGAGCATAAGTGTGATGCTTCAAATTTGAAAGATGATTGTTAAGAATGGAGGAATGAGGGCTCTATTTATAGCACAAACAGGGCAATGGATGGTCAGGATTGAAAGGTTTAATCAAGGGCCAGGTTTGAAAGTTGGGGATCCATGTGCACAATTTGTACCAATGAAATGGTGACAAGTGTCAACATAGGATTGGGTTGAAAGAAGAGGTTGGAGGCATTAAAGGCCTGAGAAGACCTCATGGTTATCTAAAGGCTAAGGGTCAAGTCTAAATTAGGATTACCCACTGGATTAAGAGTTAATCCAAGGATAAACCTTTGTGCAAATGATTAAGAGATAATCATGGTCAAAGCATTAAAGGCCTGATGAGACCCTTGGGTTGGATAGAGGTTGAGTCAAAACAAATGTTTTAACCATGTGGGAAGGTTTGAATTAACCATTAATGGTTATTGGAGACTTTGGGGATTAAGTGGTTGAAGATTGGAAGCCTTTAATGGTTTTCAAAGACTTTAAGGGTTTTAGTGGTTGAAGGTTGAAAACCTTCAATGGTTATCAAAGACTTTAAGGTTTTTGAGAAGTGACTTCCCTTTGCTTAGGGATGTGACAAAGTTTAGAGGAGGGTTAGGTTAATTAGAAGCAATTAGAAGATTCTAGAAGGGATTAGAAAGGGGTTTGGGATTTTGCAAGTGGATGAAGGGATAATAGGATTTAATTGAAATAAATGATTTAATTCAATTTGGTTGCAATTTGGGGAAATTAAATAAATTAGATTTATTCAATTTGGGATAACTTATTTAATTAAATTTGAATTTAATTAAAAGTGGACAGGAGGATTTATTTGAATAAAATGATTTATTCATTAAACGGGTATAGTGAATTTAATTTAAATAAATTGAGTAATTTACTTAATTAAATAGAGAAATATGGATAATTTAATTAAATTGGATTTAATCAAATAGAGAAATGAACATAAAATATTCATTTAGGAATGTGGTCATTTTTATACGTCTACAATTATAATATCACATATAATATCCCATTTAATTATAATTACCATGCAAAGCAAAAGACATATCTATGTAATTGAAATATCCCATTTACATATAATTATAATATCTCATAGGTCAATTTTAATTTCAAAATAATCTACAAAGCAAAAGACTTTGAAAAACTTCATTACTGCAAGGCAAAGCAGAAGACCATTGGTGCGTGCATGAGAGGAGATTCGCAGGGTTAGAGATGATGGCGATTGAAGACTTCATTCACGCACGCAGGAGGAGGAAATATTACAGGGTGAGCATATGTGGTGAATGAAGAATCCAACCAGAACACTTCATTCACGCACGTTAAGGTTAGAGGAGACAATTTGGTTGGATGCATTCTCAAATCCCTAGCCAAGGTTATAGGAGACACTGAAGACAATCATCACTTGGTATTTTATTTGCATTTTTAGATCTGATTACAAAATTTTGGGGGTTTATTTGTACTATTAGATATAATTGGGGTTTTCATCCAAATTGAGTTTCTCTATTAATTACTTTGATGACAATATGACCTATAGATATTAATGGCAATATCCTCTTCATACCTTTTAGAAGCTTTCTCTTTGTCTTCTTAACTTTATCTCATGCTTTCTTACTACTAGTATTACTTGGTTTGTATGATTCTTTAAACATTTTCACTAAGGCTTCAACATAAATATATGTGTAATATTTTATAGTTTGCAATGTCTTCCATCACTATCCCATGTAAAGCATCTCATATTTTACCTTTAACCCTCCTAACCTACCTTGTAACCTCCGATGATCATTTTTTCCTTGATTTCATTGAAAATTATATGCTTCTTTCAAGGCTCCCTTATGAAATTGAAGCATTAGTACAAATCCACTAATTGATTGGTCCATCAGATAATTCAATAAAATAGTTTTTCAAGAAAAAATTCTATATCATCTTCCTTCTTCAATTCTTCAACATCTAAATTATCTTCAAATGCATGGTCTTCACTAGTCACCCTTTTTGCTTATTTTGGAGGGTAGCTCAAACCAACCTGTCCAACCTCTTGCTTCTATGTCTAGAAAATAATTAGCATCAAGTATCTTTTCCACCTGACTTTTCTCTAATGATTCATAGGTTTGTGGTTTTCTTTGGTAAGTTGTCTTCTTCTTTTCCTATTATCACAAATATGTTTTAATGCTCTTTTGGTATCATCCAAAATAACTTGCATGTAATGTTCTACAAGAAACCATAAACATTGTTCATATCTAGTGAAGATCTTGGTTGGTCTTTGCAAAGCTAGATAGTAAGAAATAACTTCCCTTGTATGTCATCATTACCTCTGCATTGTCATTTCTATAGGTACTTTCATGGTAGGTCTATCATATTGTCCTATAGAAGATTACATATTTTTCATATTTGTTTGGTTATCTTAACTTCATAGGATTGTCAAAAACTCTTACTTGTCATGGCTACCATCCTTGATGACTTCCACGACCTTTAAATCTCAAGGCTATCACTAATCAAAGGTCCTTGACTTTCACTGTTACTCTCCCTTTCAAAGTATGTATATGTTATATTTGCATTGTATATGACTTAAAAATTAGGTAAAAGGGTTTGATACTCCTTCATGTAATATCATGTGATTGTCCTTATTTTGACTGTCATATCTCTTTGTTCTCACTCTTACAAAGCTCTTGTCTCTTATTATCATATGGCCTTTGCATTGGATAGTTATCAATTAGCCTTTTCCTTTTTTTATACATAACTATAATCCCAAAATAGATTATGCTTACCTTGGAATCTATTAGACACATTTTGAAACTTAACTATGTAACAACTATCACGGTTTCTTGCATGTTCGTGAATGATCATGACAACAATTGCCTCGTAGACTACCCATTTATAGATTAAGTTATCTTTCTCTCTATAGACCCTACTGTTATTTATTTTGTATTATGTATTATCCTTTATGGCTTTCTTATTGTCTTAATTGTTCCAACCCATATGCTTGGAAGCTATGCTAAAGTGAAATTGAAACCCTACCATTATATACAGTTAGAGAAATATTGTTATATGTGACTAAATAATTACATTTACACCATTTTCAAAGGCTATAAAATTTTATGTTCTTTACTTAAATTCAAGGCACAACCTTTTGTTCACTCCAACCAAGGTGGAGATATGAGCCACTTTTGCAAACTCAAGTGGAACTTCCAAAATTTTCAAAAAGGGTCAAAATTAGCATGACCTCTTTTTCTATTAAGTTTGCGTATGGGTATGCAAGACCTTGGAATTTCCCTGAAAGCTCCAAAATTGATTTTTTTACTTTTTGGGTGATTTTCAAGACAAGATTCGATCTAGGTGATAAGATAATAAAGACTTAAGCTTTAAAATTTCTTAAAAAAATCTTTAAAATTGGGTTTTCATGCTTCAAACGATGTTGTAAGGCCTTGAAAGTGAATGATGCATGTAGAGTACTACAATATCTTTAGTTTAAAAAGGCTCAATTAGGTGCCCAAATCAAAATTTATGGTTTCCAAAAGTTAGGCTATTTTTGGGCAGGAGTTACAAATTTTAATTTTTTTCTTAAAGTCACAAAAGGGGTTATCATGACCATTTTTGAGCATTTTTTGGTAGTGGAAGTGGTAAGTCATGATAAAAGGAGAGAAACTAGAAAATAGAAGTATATTTGAATGTGCAATAAAGCATAAGACTCCAAATACTAGAGGAAATAGGTTGAAATGTGTTGCAGCCTATTGAGGATTTTATCCTCTATTTTTATTCCAATTTTTGTAATGTGATTTATTTTTGTTCAATAAAACAATATCCATATATACTTGTGAGTAATTTGAGGGGAAGGAAGGAGAGTGAACAAAGGTTATTGGAGAGTTACAAGGTTAGGTAAGACAAGTGCTAGTTAGGACAACATTTTGTTTTGAAATCAATTAGACATAAGGTTACTCTTACTTTGAAAGGTACCTATGTTTTGTTTGCTCCAAGCTGTCTTTTTGTACTTATATTGTTTTAAATTTTGCTCCCTGATTGCTCCTTCATAGATATTACAGTTGACTATCCCGCCTTATACCTTTATCCTTATTGCCGGAAGACTTCATTCGCACGTGCAAGAGAGGTGATTCACAAGGTGAGAGATGGTGGTGAATGAAGAACCCGACCAAAATTCGTTAAGCGAGGGATAGTTTGAATCAATCACTTAGCTAATTAGTTTACAAGTGAGCAATCACTTAGCTTCATCTTATGTGCATTTCAAACATAATCAGATTTTTTTGTTTCCCTTTTGCTAAAAATTACCCTATCCGATCTCAACTACTTCATAGACTTAGCTAATCATTGATATAGAGAGTAAATAAAATAAAGTTTATCAGAATGATATCCATAGGTCAATTTCAATTTCATAGTAAAATACTTCAAATTAATATGCAAAGCGAAATACTTCAAAATTGATGCAGAGCATCCACACACAAACTCACCAATTAGGGACAACTTATCCCAACTCATCTATCTAGTAGGTGTGTTCCATCAACTAGGTGCTCTCACTCTCCTAGTTCATCAACACCTTTCCTTAATAGGATTCACAAACTCACACATCTACAACCACCCCAAGGCTTGATAAACACCATGTACCTCACTTCCATGATTGAACACAAGACCCAATACCTTCACACACCCCTCAAGTTCTCACAACACCCGGTTTCCAAACCATATTCCATTGGCTCAACACACATCCACATTTAGGAGTCATTATGAAACTCAAGAACCTTGCTTGGAAACATATATGGGAATGAAAACAAGACCCTCATACACTCTCTTGACAATCAATGTTTCCCAATCCTTGAACACTCAAGATGATTTGTGGTATAAGTAAATGAGTCTTGTAAAGGGAAATTAGGATGTAAAAGTCTATTTATGATGTAATTGGACCTATTTCGATCCATTTTGAGTCATTTGAGGTCTAGGTTTGGTCTAGGTGGGATTTTGTGCAACATTGTCAAAGTTGACCAAAAAATTTGTCATGCAAAAGTTGCATTTTGAAAGAAAATGATGTAAAGTTGGTTCCAAATCAAGTTGAAGGTAGTTACAATCTATTTTGGTTGCATATAGAAGAATATCGATTCATTCTTGTAAATCACAATCAAAACCCTCATTAGGGTAATCAGTGGCCAAATAAAATGTATTTTGAATTAGTTCTTGATTGATTGATCATACCAATGAGGAAATCTTTGTATCATATTGTGTTTTTTCTTAATTAATGAAATACTTGTAACAATAATAAAAAATCTTATGAAATTAACCCATTTCTTTATTATTGCAGCGGACCCCCCCTTTGCATAGGCGTCCTCATTGTGAGTATAGGACTAGACATATATTAAGATCATGAGCAGAGGGCACAACAACTGAAGAGGGGAAAAATGATGAAGAAAACGATGCTCCACTTAGTCTTTACTTAACTTAAAAAAAAATAAAAACAAAAAATGATTGTAATCGTATTATTTGTTAATGAATAAATTTTATTTGTTAATGAATGTGATTATGTGTTAATGAATGTTAATGAATGATATGTGTTAATGAATGTTGATGAATGTTACATGATAATGAATGCTATGTGTTAATACATTTTATGTGATAATGAATGAATGTTATATTTTATTAATGGATGAAAGAATGAATGAATGTTATATGTTAACGAGGAATTTAGAGTGATGTTGGGGGGGGGGGAGGGGCCAAATAAGCTTCCATCTTCATGTGGTTCCCTGTTAAGTAGAGAATATTAAACTATTCTTGAAACAAAGAGAAGCTCAATAAGGTAACACACTTTTCAATATTTCATTATGCTCCACTGTTAATCTTATTGAATAATATGTATTGAATCTTAATTGCAGGGTCCAACAGAGCCAACACGAACAACAACACAAGAAGTTATGTAGTGGAGACCATCATAGGTAAGGTCCTTGATTAAGATTTTGTTGTTTATATTCATATTGTTGAATACAAAAAATAGATTTTGTTGTTTATATTCATATTGCTGATTACATAGGCAAATATTCATTTAACATTTTAAAAGGGCAATCACCAAATAGTTGTCTAAGTCTGAGATCAAAGATTAGTTAAGTCTATTAAGTAGCTAAGATTGAGATTTATTAGTCTGAGATCCAACTATTGAGAGGAATTTAGTAAAAGTGGAAGCCCTTTTGAAGTGATCCATGACTTTCATTGTGATCGAGGCAAGGAGTTTTGATGCAGAGTCATAGGGAAACTTGGTAGAATACCCAATCCCAACACACATACACACTCTCCAATGGAATCACTCACTCACTTTACCCTCCTCAAATGACTCAACAATTCATTGGTTGACAATACATGTTTTTAATGTGATCTTCCGTCCTATAGCCCTAATTCCCAATAGGCTATACACACCCTTACAAAGGCAATACACCAACAATATGGAATAGACCCAAACCACCCATACATAATGCCTTCTTACATCCTATGAGACATGATTAAAGCATTGGAAGTGATTCTTAAACTTCCTAATATCCTTGTTCTTCACAAATGCTTCACAATCCTACTAGCCCTAGGTTTTTCAGTTTTTGGGCAATAACTCATAATTCTCCCAAAACACGAAGAAAAAAAATGGCATAATAGGATACCCTTTTGGAACTTCTATAATATATTTCAAAATTATATAGGTTTCTTTTGGACCGGTCATCCTGACCAGCACCTGTCCTAATTAGGCAAGTGCCCCAATTAGGCCTGTTTTACAAAACAACCCCTCTTCAAAATACTCATAGAAACTTCTCTCCATATGAGACACTCAAGGTTAGTGTCAAAACCACAAATTTCATCAAAAATTTGTGTCTTTGATGTTTTGGAACTCATCAAACTTCATCACCTATCTTCAATTGCTTGCCATTACTCATAATGTCAAGCACTTCAATGCATTTTTCCTTCTCCTATCATCACAGAAACCTCCATAACTCATACCATGCTATAATACACTACTTGGCCCAACATCCCCTTGAGTTTCATGAATTTTGACTCTCAGGAATGTTGATAACAAACCATTGTAAATGAAACCCTTGGTAGGGTTTTCACAGGCCCCGAAGCACAAACAATACCAAAGATTAATGCAAAAAAATGCTTCAAAGCCTGCCCACACTTGGATGTGTTAGATACAAGTCTTATTCAACCTTATAAGGAGTTTGAGAACATTTGTTAATCAGATTCAATGTGAGAAAATACAAGAAATTCAGATTGAGACACAAAATGCATGTAACAAAGATCACCTTCCTTCATTCCACCATCAACAACCTTACATGTTCAGCCTCAAAGGATTTTGTATGTGTCAAAACAATGTCTCCCAATGTCCAAAACTAAATTTTGAACCATTGGACCGTTGGAGACCAACTAATCCAAAATGTTGCAAAGTTGACAACAAAAGTTGTCATAACAACATTGACAACTTTTACATATTTTTGCAAATGGTCTTGTAACCGACCATAACACCATGAAACCATTATATAAGGACCAAATATGTCCATACAAGACCAAAAACAATATTCCTACTCATCTTTGTCATCTAGAACATGTTTGACCAATGTTGACCCCTAATAGGGCCTATTACAAACCCCATTACATGAGTACATAGTTGAATGAACAAAATGACTTAAAAGCCTTACAAATATGAAAACATTCAAATGGACCTTAGACCCTTATTACATCCATTATATGACATGACCATATGGATCAATTTTGAGGTGCCCCTACACCAAGTTGTCTAGGGGTATTAGCTAGGTCTATGAGGTAGCCGATATCAAAATTTATCAGACAAAGATCCAACCATTGTTAGGAATTTAGTAAAAGTGGAAGCCATTTTGAAGTGATCCAAGACTTTCATTGTGATTGAGTCAAGGAGTTTAACCCATTAGTTGTTAGAAATATATTTTTGTTGTTTATATTCATTTTGTTGATTACATAAGAAAATATTCATTTAACTTTTTAAAGGGGCAATCACCAAATACATCAAATAGTTGTCTAAGTCTAAGATCAAACATTAGCTAAGTCTATGAAGTAGCTAAGATCAAAATTCACCTAATCTTTGGGCTTACAAATTTTCCTTTTGGCACACTTACTGGGCTTTACTAATTTCACTCTTTCTAATGATACCCTTGGAACAGAGCATAAAATGTTGTTATAGTTTCAGATTAACAACTGATATCACCTTATTGTATATCTCAGTGTTTGTACATTTATGGTCCTTGATGTTCATTTAAAAGGCAGATGGATATTATCATGAAAACACTGCAAACTTATTTCACCCTTAGTATGCGTGTAGATTATGTCTTTGTCAAATAAGATGAAAAGGCCTTTGGTGCTGAATGATATTTATAGAGTTCATTATCTTATACTATGAAGGTGCTCTGTGATTTATCTTTCCTTTGACTGCTTTTCGAGTTGTGAACTGGAAAAATGAATTAAACACGTCTTCATCCTTTTGCAGAAACAAAATGATAGCGAGAGTCTTTCTTTGACACTGTTCACCAAATCTGAATGCTCACTGTTCCTTTATTATATTTATGTGTGCTGCAACAACATCAAATATTTTCTCTTTTATTTACCCCTGATTGTAATTATTCAATCTAAACCCTATAGGGGTTTCATGAGGAAAATCCTACAATGCATAGCTTTTCCATTGTGTTGTAGCAGTCAAATAGAATATGATAGTATTCCTTCATGTTTTTTTTCTCAGATCTCTCCTATACTCTTGAGGCTGTTTCTTGAATCTTTTGTTCATGGATACCTGAACTTTGATGATGAAAACTATGTTGGTAGTAATATTGTATGGGAATAAAACCATAGTTAATTAGGTAGTGCTTTACTTTGTTAGTAAGGTAACCGAGGGATGGTAGTTACGGGTGTGATGGTTGTCCCTCACATCCCCTCGACACCTTTATATATCATGGAAGGTAACTTGTAAAGACATACATGATTATGAATGGAAATAGTATCTCTTATATTTGCTTGATCTTATCTAGTACCTATGGCATTATTGTTTCTTGTTAAGCATTTTGTCTGTAGGTTCTAAACTGTTCACCCGGAGGGTAAACATCTAGCGCCGCTACTGAAATTTATTCGGAGCACGATAATATACTACATGGCACATGGATAATGGGACAACCATTGGCCAAAGGGACAATCAGTAACCTTAGCGAAGAGCCTGAAGAACTGTTCGAGGGAGAACTAGCACTTATGAAAGATTTCTCCTGCATCGTCCAGGTGGTGATTGAAACACACGTACGGAGGGAAGCCACCACCGATGATGCTGTGTGGAGTGTGCTTGGTGTAATCCTGATGGTAAATCATTTGATGAGGAAATTGCCCAACCTTTTGGCACAAACATTTTTGGCTCTTCAAAACTGCAAGGAAGACACCTATCGGGAGAACCGATGCCAGTAAATCCTATGAGAGTTTCACGAGCGCCAAGAGGAGGAGCGCAATGAAACTGAGCAAGGGGTAAATAATCCTTGAACTGTGTACGGGTGAAGGAGAATAAACAAAAACACCCCCACTGTAGTGACATACATTGTATACCAGGGATGAATTAATAAAAGTGTTCTTTTCAATATGATGTCTTGTTCTATTTCATAAGGAGAATTTAGAATTAATGCCCAATCTGCTAAATAAGGAAAAAAAAAAAGAAGGAATACATAGGGGAATCTAAAGCCACTCTACGAGCATTAATTCTCAAGTGTGGAATGAAGAAGAAGATTTAAGAGGATTGCCGAGGAAGGAAGCGTCAGAAATAGTAGCAATGGCTGTGGCGAGGGCCAAGTTTCTACACTAATAGAAACCACTAGGAAACGGTTGGGGGACCTTTCCCTAACATTGGAGGAGATCGGTGATGAGAGTACAGTAGAGCTGTACACGCCATACAGAGGTGTCGAGACCAGGAGGGAAGACGAGATAGAGACCGAGAACAGAGAGGCAGAGGATACCGGTGGGACTGAAAGTGTTGGGAGGACACAAGGTCACGGTAGTAGAAGCAATTTGTTCGGTGTAGGATCACCACACCCTCGTAGTCAAAGCAACTTGGTGGGGCCCAATGGACCAAATATTGGCGGAGTACCTTTGAGAGGACCAGTGTCTAGAGGATGAGTTCATGGAGGGACAAGTTTGAATTCCAGAGGACAGATCGGGCCATTGCCAAGAAACGTAATGGCGAATCGGCAAAAATTGTTGAAGTTCGCCGGAGATGGGAAAGAAGACCCCGTATGACATTGTCGTACATGTGAAACAATTTGGTCGGCCATTGGCGTGGCCGATATGATAGAATGGGTGGTGCAATTCCTCGCCACCCTACGAGGAGTAGCCATCGATTGGTACTCAGATGCTGACAAAACCCATATAGCAACTTGGGATGAATTGCACAAAGCCTTTGAAAAGGAGTTTCGACTCCTTAGGGATGATAATGAAATCATAGCAGAAATATTGAGCACCAAGAAAGGGAAAAGTGAGACCATCCGAGCATATAGCCGCCTCAAGGAATTGTTGGAAAGAATGGATAACCAACCCGACGATGGGTTGAAGAAAAGGTGGTTTGTGGAGGGCTTAAAATTGTCACTCATAAGGGAAATGAAAATTATACCCCCCACATCCTAGGACAATGCCTATAACCGGGCAATGGACCTGGAGAGTGAAGGGAAGAAAAAGAAAGACAAATCCTCTGAAGAGGAGAACTCCTCCAATGCAAGCAGCAACGACGAGGGGTCGAGTAAAAAAGGTGCAAGCCCTTCAGAAGGATATGCATCGCATGATAAAGGAATTCAAGAGCATGAAGGGAAGAACCAACAAAAATGAGGAAATATGGTGCACAAAATGTAAGGAGGAAGGTCACATGAAAGGCTCCTTTCCAAAAAAGGCCTTCTGTGATATATGCCAAGTGTTGGGACACTCTACCAAAGAATGCCCCTACAACATGAAGACATGGGGGAACCAAGTACTCTTCACCCAAGAGTAGCCATCATTGACCACAGGCACATCGCAGCCTCAAGCCAACACCATGACATCATTTGGGGGATACAGAGGTAACCGAAGGGGAGGAAGAGGCAACAATAATAATAGCAATAATCAGAGTCGAATGCAGTATGATGCTAAGGGATGGCCGATGATTCAGTGTCGGGCATGCAACCAGTGGAGACACTTTGCGCGGGATTGCCAGAAAGAGGAGTCACCACAACACTTGTGCAGATGGTGTGGTCCTGGAGACCACGATGAGACAAATTGCCCCAAGCCATGGGTTAACCTCCTCAACATTGAGAAGACTGGTGATAAAGAAGTACTAGCAATCACCCATGCTTAGACCAAATAGGTCACTTATCTCGACCCCTGTATGGAGAAGGATAGATTACGGGAGGCAAAAACCAATATTGAGCGCGAGATGACGACAAAATGATGGAATAATGCAAAGATGGTGAGTACATCATCCCATACTGAAGCTGGAAAAAACATAATTGGGCAAGTACTGCAGATGGAGGTGTCGATAAGCATGAAGGACCTTCTAGACACAATGCCATAGTTGAGAACCACCATTTTTAGTTCCGTACAAACCACTGCACAAGCACCTTCGGGTGCGACACAGGTGGAAGTTCTAGTCAGGACCTCGACTGACCCAATGTTGTTGGTCTTAAATAGTGGTTGGCATTCTATGGTAGTAGAGATGGGAATTCTCGGGGCTATCTTCAAAGACACCATCATGGACGGAGGTTCGGGGGTGAATGTGTTACTAGAGGATACATGGAAGAATCCTGAGAAGCGAACACTATGGCCACCTACATTCAACTTGGTAGGAGAAGACCAACATGACATCAATCCACTCGACACCCTAATGGTCCAACCGATGACCATTGGTACACAACCCTTCCTATTGGAGTTTTTGGTAATCTCACTAAAGAAGAAGGGGTATGATGCCATCTTAGGGAGAGGGTGGCTAGTTACAGCAAAGGTGAACACTCTTTCCATGGAGAAAGGGGGGCAAAAGTACGTCATTGACCTAAGGACCCAGGTTGTCGGCGGGGAGCTCACATCATCTGACTCGGATTCAGCGGACTCAAATAGATGGGAGTGGGAATCCTATGAAGGCAAAGATGAGAGGGAACCCGACAATGAAGGAGTGCTTGAACTCGATGGATGCCTCGAAGATGACATTTCCTCATTGAATGGACTCTTCCACTGGAAAATAGAAGATTATGAAGTGTTCCACCCTACTCGTCACATGTGGCAAATTGAGGATGAGCCAGGTGAGAAGGAGGAGTTTCTGCCAGAATACATGGAGTACAAGGAAGGAGATGCCAAAGTAAATGAAGTTTCGGCGTACAAATTTTTAAAGGATAGACCAATGCAGTATGAAGACCCCACCATGAATGAGACAAACTTAGAAGACACTGCCACCCCTAGAAATATATGGGTAGGCGACGACTGGAGCCCGGTGCTGAAGGCCGCATCATTCAAAATCTTCATGGAATACAAGGACGTATTCACTTGGTCCTACAAGGATCTGAAGGGGGTCCTGCCAGAAATGTGCATCCATCGAATACCATTGGTCCCGGGAGCCCAATCGGTACGGAAGAGGCCGTATCGAATGAATAAGAACTATGTTGCCAAAGTGAACAAAGAGATTGAACAAATGCTAAAGGCCGACATCATATTTTGGGTGGAGACAAGTGAGTGGGTCTCGCCGATTGTGATCTCACTAAAGAAGGAGGCCAACTACATCCGCATCTACGTGGATTTTCAGTACCTCAACGCAGTCACCATCAAGGATCTGTTTCCT
Source organism: Cryptomeria japonica (assembly GCF_030272615.1). Taxonomy (NCBI): domain Eukaryota; kingdom Viridiplantae; phylum Streptophyta; class Pinopsida; order Cupressales; family Cupressaceae; genus Cryptomeria; species Cryptomeria japonica. The sequence continues at coordinate 579,083,932 of NC_081412.1, forward strand.
ATACCTTTCACAGACAACATCCTGGAGGAGGTGGCTGGCCATGAAATGTACTCATTTTTGGATGACTTTTTTGGGATACAACCAAATTTCGATAGCTGAGGAGGACAAGTTGAAGACCACCTTTGTGGTGGAGGATGAAGTCTATGCATACAACCAGATGCCGCTTGGGTTATGCAATGCTCCCGTGACCTTTCAGAGGATAGTCCTTCACATCTTTGATAAGATGTCTGTGGGAAATTTTAAAGCTTTTTTGGATGACTGGTCAATTTTCAATAGCTAAGACGCTCACTTGGTGGTGCTAAGAGAGTGCATGGAGAGATGCTGAAGGGCCAGGCTCGTCTTGAATCCACGAAAATGTAGATTTGTGGTACCACAAGGAAAGTTGCTGGGCCATATCATTTGCAAAGTTGGACTGAAAACTGACCTAGATAAGGTACGGGTAATTGTAGAAATGAAGTCGCCCATTGATGTGATGGGGGTGAAGTCATTCTTGGGACACATTAGATACTACTAAAAGTTCATTAATAACTTTACCCAACTTTGATTCCCACTGGACAAATTGACAAGGAAGGGCGAACCATACATATGAGAATTGGCACAAGGGGAAGCATTCGAGGAACTCAAGAGGAGACTAGTGGCAGCACCCATTCTAGCCTATCCAAACTGGGACCAAGAATTCCACGTACATGTGGATCCCTCAAACTATGCCATTGGGGCTACACTGCGCAAGAAGGGGGACATGGGTTGGATCATCCGATCTATTTTGACAATCGGTTGATGTCGAAAGCCGAGAAGAACTACAGTACCACCGAGAAGGAAGCCCTTAGAATGGTCTATGTCATATAGAAATTTCGGCACTACATGCTAGCAACACCATTCACCTTCTATGTGGATCACCAAGCTTTGATGTACCTGGTAAACAAACCCATCATCCAAGGTAGGATAAGTAGGTGGCTACAACTCCTTCAAGAGTTCACGCTCACAATAATTGTATGGCCTGTCAAGATGCGCCATGTCATTGCTGACCAATTGTCTCAGATTAGGTCTAGAGAGTCGCCAGAGGGGGTGAATGATGAGTTTCCAGATGCTCACCCATTCAAGATTGCAGTACTTCCACCATGGTATACTGCCATCAGGGAATATCTCTCCACCTCCGTGTTCCCACAAGGTAGGCCACCGGGAGAACGAAGGAAACTCATGTTGAGAAGCCACACCTTTCAGTTGATTAATGGATTGTTGTATAAAATGGGAGCCAACCAAGTGTTACATTGGTGTGTGATGGAGGAAGAGGTGCCAAGTATTCAGAGGGAGGCACATGAGGGGCCCATGGGAAGCCATATGGGACCAGACACTACAACAAGAAAGGTGTTGCTAGCATGGTGGCCCACATTGTATAATGATGCTAGAGAATGGGTAGTATGTTGTGATATGTGTCAGAGAGTGGGGAAGCCACTGAAATGGTATTTCATGCCCCTCAACCCTTCGCATGCTCAGGAACTATTTGAGCATTGGGGTTGGATTTTATTTGGCCACTCAAGGCCAGCCGTGCCAGGAGGTGTCACTACATTGTGGTAGCCACATAATATTTAACCAAGTGGGTTGAAGCGCAAGCCCTGCCTGACAACTTGGCCATAAGTACAACAAGATTCATTTATGAGAAAATCATTACATGGTATGGTATCCCTATGCAGTTGACTAGCGACAGGGGTGGACATTTTGTGAACCACGTTATTAAACTCCTCACTACTGAATTAAAAAAATTTCATTCATTGTCTAGCCCCTATTATCCGCAAGCCAATGGGCAGGCCAAGGCTACCAACAAGATTCTCGTGGGGGTAATTTACAAGTCTTGCGGTATCAAGGGAGAAGACTAGGAAGAAAAATTACCTTTGGTCTTGTGGGACTACCACACAACCTACAAGGTGACCACCAACCACTCTGTTCCAACTAATGTATGGGCAGGAAGCTGTTGTGCTAGCGGAATTCATGGTACCAAGCCTTCGCATTGCAATCAAGAATAGACTGGGGGACATGGAGATCTTGAGAGAGATTGTATGTCTTGAACAAGCTGGATGAGAGTAGAATGATGGCCCAGTGGGCTACGGAGGCAACCCAACAAAGGAGGAAGTTGTGGCACGACAAGCACTTAAAGCGAATGAGGTTTTCTCCAGGACAACTGGTATTGAAATATAATGGGCGTAATGAGATTAAACCAGACAAATTCAAGGTACGATGGTTAGGACCATATAAAGTCCGCGAGTTGGCAGAGAATGGGATAGTGAAGTTGTGGACACTGGATGGACGAGAGGTTGCAGGCAACACCAATGGGTCAAAATTAAAATTGTATCACGAGAAGAGGAGATCGACCAACCCTGAATTCTCCTAAAGAAATAATAATTAAAAAAAAAACCATATAGTAGGTAGCCGTAGGACACCATACGAAAAAAGTACACCGTACGATAGAACCTCACCGTACGGTGGAGCCGTGTGCCGACCGTACGGTGGAGCTGCATTCTCACCATTCGGTGGCACCATGTGCTCACTGTGCGATGGAGGTATGTGCTCACCGTTCGGTGCCACCGCATGCTCACCATGCAATGGAGCCGTGTGCTCATTGTGCAGTGGAGCCGCGTGCTCACCGTTCGGTGGCACCTCATGCTCATCGTGCAATGGAGCCCACGTGCTCCCATGTGGTGGAGCCACGTGCTCACCATGTAGTGGAGCACGTGCTCTTACACGGTGGAGCACTCCGCGTGGTGTCTCTCGCCGCTCCTATTTGTTTAATCCTCAACACAACCGTATGACCAACAATAGACGATGGAGGAAACAAAGGAAATCACCATTGTACGGTTAAACATCGTACGGTTCCGTACGATTGAGACAAGGCGACCGTATGACGAAAAAAGAGGTTGGCAATTACCAGTTGTACGATAAGCAGGAGACAACCACGCACACTGCACATTGTACAAGGTACGGAAAACACCATCGTATGGTACATTCTCGTTGTCTGTACGATGAGGGAAGAAATTTAGAAGGTAGACCCGAGAAGGAAGGTAAAACAAGAAAGTGGCACGTGCAAGGAGATTAAAGAGGAATAAAACCAAATTAAAGTAATTAATCTCAGTTCAATGGACAAACAACAATAAGGAGAATTGGAGAAAACGGTTGTAACCATTAGAAGAAAAGTTACAGGCCAGGAGAAGAATCGCTGAATCAAGTAAGGACACATGCAAGAGAGTTTTTCCATTAGGTGTGTGTGTTGCAGGTAGCCTAGGGATGAGTAGCACTCAGAAAGGCAAGAAACATCATCCGAAGACCCAGTCGACAAAGGAGAAGGGAGAGGTAGCAGTGGACAACATCGTGTTTAAGGGTCTTAATGGACTAGATTGCAGGAATTGGTGGATGAAGACATCTCATGACGACCCAATAAAGAAACATCTCCGCTAGGCATAGGTACATTGGGCTGTACAAAATGCTAGTTTTTTGTATAAAAGATTTTAAGGTAGCTTTGCGTGCCATGATTGGCACCTATGATAGACACCACCGCCAGTCCGTATTTGAATACCAGCACCAACAGATAACTATTTCCTTCACGGAAAGCGAGTTCACAAGGGTTTTTGGGATACCTGGAGTGAAGGGAAAAAAATTTGATACTTCACAGAAAATCACGAGACGTTCGTGCCACTTTGCTACAGTTAATGTTGCGGGATAACCTCACACAAGTAGAAAATGATAGCCTCAAAAGTGTTGGTAAGGGAAGGGGGGTCAAGAAATCATTTTTGGTGAAGGGAGTATGGAGATGCTTGTTGTCCATGGTGAAGAGTCACCTTATAGGTGCCAGTCATGTGTCTGATATAGCTATTGCACATATTGTCTTAATGAGTGGGTTGCACAATGGAGTGGTCTACAATTGGGCATCATTGGTGGTGGATAGGATAGAGGAATTCATGATCCTCCAGTATAAGAAATTCTACATGCCACATCATGCTATCGGGCTATTTCTTGATGCAGTCTGCACACAGATTACCCCAGGCTCACAGCCATTGGAGCCACAGGGTCGTGTTGCACCCGACCAACCACTTATATTTTACTGGTCGCATTTGGATGTCTTGACACACGGTGTTGAAGCACGTTTGGGCAAGAAATGGAAGAATTATGCCATGTCAGAAATAGAGTCGGAGATGAAGGAGTCTGACGCAAATGAGGAGGATGCCGATAGTAGCAAGGAGGAATCCACCAACACCTCCCAGGTGAGCGGAGAGATTTTTTGGTTGGCAGGTAGAGGGGGTGACCAGTTGCCGAATGAGGAGGTAATGGAATCGATGAGTGTTGAAGGATCCTCACCAGTAAGCACTGCTCCAACATCGAATCTAGCTAGGTCCAGTTTACACCAGCATGCCTACCAGTGACTTGCCAGTTGGTGGTGCCATGTTCATTGGGGACAGTTAGTACAATCACCACCGTGCCAATACTTGGTTTTGGGGAATCTCGGGTGACGATCGCTATGACACCACCGAGGGTTGAGACCACACCAGGGATCGATTCTATTACTATTGCAGTCCCTTTGGTGGACTCCGTAGAGTAGCCGGGTATCTTAGAGGGTGTTGGGGCTTCCATTTAGCAGGATGTGTCGAGTCACATACATGAGGAAATGGTGGAAATAGGCACATTCTAGGATGACATCAGTGCCTAGTTGAGCTGCTATCAACTCACACCCGTGGCACCTGTAGGTGAGGCTACTCTTCTCCATGTAGGGAGATGCATTCTCTAGATGTTATATATTGATCTCGAGGGAGGGAGTTCTCCAAGTAGTAGGGAGCTTCAAAGGGTTGATCCACTCTCCCTGGATGTAGTGATGTGTCCTTGTAGAGATGAGGGGGTGACGGTTGGAGTACAACAGGGTTTGGGAGAGTTTGAGCAATTCATTGTTGATATGACTCTAGGAGCTCAGCGGCTTGTGACCTATGTGAGACTCTAGGAGCTCAGCAACTTGTGACCTCTGCAAGACTCTAGGAGCTCAACGGCTTGTGACCTCTGTGAGACTCTAGGAGGATGTCGCGGTGGTCGAACGGATGGAGAGATTGTTGACTTTTGTCAGCACTGGATGCAATGAAGAGTTTGTGAGGTGTTTTGAGTCTGGTGGGTGGCTTGAGATGAAGAACCCAAGGATACTGGAGGCTTGGTGCCTCACCGAGGGAGTTGGAGAGACTTGAATGCAGTCACTAGTACATTTGCGCCTAATTTTCGATGACTAATTATCGGATTTGCAACGACACAACGTCAAATTTCTGACCAACTTTACTGTCGAAAACTCATCGGTGGGCTTCCCAATGATGCCATTTGCGTCGGTCGTTCGACAATGTTATGAACTCCTCCTCCGACGGCTATATTTGCTCCCCTGGCCACAAATTTCGGTGGATTTCCATTGGAATTTTGACAGATGCTATGTTTGCTCCTCAGTGACTGCCCGACATGGAAGTGACGTCGGATATACAACATCCTTGTCGGATGTTTCATTAGTTGTCATTAGAATTCTGATGGCGAGAGATGATGTGGGTCAAACGACTTTGTCGTCGGTGCATGAAAGCATTGAACGAGTTCTACTTTAAAAAATTGCATAAAACATTTATTATTTATTTGATTCAGTGTTATTTGCAAAAAATGATTATCAATGATGTTTCCTTTCTCCAAGAATTGTCTAGGATCTTTCTGTCAGATAATATGTAACATCGAATGACTAAATCTTTTCTTTACAAATGCTTATTTTATTTAATTATTATCTGAGCATGAATTAAAATTTATATCTATACGGAAGCAGAACATACAAGCTGAAGAGTCATGTGCAAGAAAATTTCATAAAAGAAAGCAAGCAGGCATTATCTTGAATGACATGGAAACAAGCTCATCAGCTGCCTATAAGAGAGCAATTGGAGAAAAGTAGAGGAAAGTGTTAAAGGGTGATAAATAGATAGAGAGTATGCAATACAAACAAACAATGTCTCGAGTGTGTGATGTGACGTCTCTAATTTATCTCCGGAGGGACTAACTGGTTTTGGAGTTCTTGCGAAACCTATTGGGCCATGCTTGGAGGAAATCAATGTGTTCATGCAAGGAGCACATTTTTTCTATTATGAGAATGATGATTTTGCACCAAAGGATATTTGGAAGTCAATATCCAAAAATTTTTATAGTGTGGAACCAGAGTTGGCAGACTCGAAGTAATTTTCAGCTTTCAGAAGACCAAGAGGTTATGTACACAATCTCCCAATAGAAGGGTGATTTCAAGCATTACCTCTCCCCCCCATGACTATTCAGGAAGCACTTTCTCAGACAAAGGACTATTGGCCTCCATGGGATCAAAGAAAAAATTTGAAGCATAGACTCTAGATGATGTGGTGGTGTCCTTCGTGAAGAGCTCTGCACTATAATTGAAAATTCATGAGGGAAACTGCAAGATAGTGAAGAGAAATACATTCTTGAAAAGTGGGAAGAATGAATCTTGGTTTGGGTGGGGTCAAGTCAGGTGACTCCTCTAGAGGTTGACGAGATAGAAATCATATTAGGATTTGAAAAAGATCACACTCGTGGAACTTCATGTGCGACTGATTGATTGCGTTGTTTGGGTAATGCATTCCAAATAGATACAGTTGCATACCATTTATCTATCTTGATTAAAGCCTTTTATCTTGATGGCATTAAATTAAAGTACTTTCTCTTCTATCTGGTATTGGTGGAGAAGAGGTCGATAGGTGGCAGGTCAGGTCGATGCAAAGCAACCTCTTCTCCACCAATACCAGATAGAAGAGAAAGAACTTTAATTTAATGCCATTAGGATAAAAGTCTTTAATCAAGACTGATAAATGGTATGCAACTGTATCTATTTGGAATGCATTACCCAAACAACGCAATCGATCAGTCGCACATGAAGTTCCACGAGTGTGATCTTTTTCAAATCCTAATATGATTTCTATCTCGCCAACCTCTAGAGGAGCCACCTAACTTGGCCCCACCCAAACCAAGATCCATTCTTCCCACTTTTCAAGAATGTATTTCTCTTCACTATCTTGCAGTTTCCCTCGTGAATTTTCAATTATAGTGCAGAGTTCTTCATGAAGGACACCACCACATCGTCTAGAGTCTATGCTTCAATTTTTTTCTTTGATCCCATGGAGGCCAATAGTCCTTTGTCTGAGGAAGTGCTTCCTGAATAGTCATGGGGGGAGAGGTAATGCTTGAAATCGCCCTTCTATTGCGAGATTGTGTACATAACCTCTTGGTCTTCTGAAAGCTGAAAATTACTTCGAGTCCACCAACTTTGGTTCCACACTATAGAAATTTTTGGATATTGCCTTCCAAATATCCTTCGGTGCAAAAGCATCATTCTCATAATAGAAAAAGGTGCTCCTTGCATGAACACATTGATTTCCTCCAAGCGTGGCCCAATAGGTTTCGTAGGAACTCCAAAACCAGTTAGTCCCTCTGGACATAAATTAGAGATGTCACATCACACACTCCAGACATTGTTTGTTTGTATTGCATACTCTCTATCTATTTATCACCCTTTAACACTTTCCTCTGCTTTTCTCCAATTGCTCTCTTCTAGGTAGCTGATGAGCTTGTTTCCATGTCATTCAAGCTAATGCCTGCTTGCTTTCTTTTACAAATTTTGCTTGCACATGACTCTTTAGCTTGTATGTTCTGCTTCCGTACATATATAAATTTTAGTTCACGCTCAGCTATTAATTAAATAAAATAAGCATTTGTAAAGAAAAGATTTAGTCATTCGATGTTACATATTATCTGACAGAAAGATCCTAGACAATTCTTGGAGAAGGGAAACATCATTGATAAACTTTTTTGCAAATAAAACTGAATCAAATAAATAAAAAATGTTTCATGTAATTTTGAAAAGTAGAACTTGTTCAATGCTTTCATGCACTGATGGCAAAGCCGTCTGACCGACACCATTATCCATAATAGAACAATTCAATATAATAGGCTATTATAAATAATATATACAAAAATATGAAAGAACATTAAATTACCATTACAAACCCATAAACCATTAAATAGTGAAAATAGATATAAATTTGTAAATGTCTCCCTACAAACACAACCATAACCAAAACAAAAAAAAATCTTACCCACAAAAACTAAGTAGCTGGTGAGTTGCAAGTCTACAACATCTCTTAGATGATCAAACCGTTTCTTAATTGTGTTCTTCTGATTAGTCAATGGATTTAGTTGCATGTACAAGTTTTCTATTTGAAGCCTTCCATTTCCCTATATTTGAGACTTAATAAAATTATTGTGAGTAGGAAATTGATTTAGGAGTTATGTGTGAAGAATTTGGCAAAGTAAATGATGACAATCAAACTCAAATTTTATCTTTCTTGAAAGCCTTTTATCCTGATGGCATTAAATTAAAGTTCTTTCTCTATTTTCTGGTGATCTCTAGAGTAGAGGTTGCTTTGCATCGTCTTGGGATACATTTAACTTGTGTTGTATCTACGGAAATATGTATCATAGGTCGATGCAATGCAACCTCTGCTCCACCAATACCAGATAGAAGAAAAAATACTTTAATTTAATGCCATCGGGATAAAATTCTTTCAAGACATATATTAGGTATAAAAGGAAGCCTACCCTGTCATTTGAAGGGGTCTACCTACAATTCAAGTGATCTCTTAATTGTAAAATCAATTCAATTCCAAGTGAACAAGAAATCAAGCATTGAAGGAGAATTCAAGTTGGTGCAGGTGCATTTGGAAGACCAAAGGACTCAATGAAGCCATTAAAGACTTTTTAAGGTCTTAGGAGTGAAGAGCCAATCAATTATGATGCCTTAAGGTCCATTATGGCCTTTAATGATGAAAATTGTAATAAGTTTGTAATTTGTCCTAAAGGACCTGGTAAGGACCTTAGGACCAACAAAAAGATGTAATAGGAATTTATGGCTTAAGGAGTCTACAAGAGTTTAGGCAAGTTCAATAAATCATTTCATGACCTTGTGTGTCAGCAATTAAGAGTTTTTGATCAAATGGTCGATGTAATGCTTTGTAAGATAGAGAATGTTGGTGTACGGACTAGGACAAGCAATAACAACAAATTTTTGTTTTCTTGAAATTTTTTGGTGCTTTGGCTTATGGTAACTTTGTCTTGAGTGTGTATTCAAATTCCTAATGCATTGAAGAGACCTTGAACATCTTATTTGCAAGGAAGATTCACTGATAATCCATTTGTCTCAGACTTTAGACTAGTTGCATTAACTATTATAACAGATTTGTGCAATTTGGCATTTGTTTTGGTTGATTTACATTGAGAATGGTCATTCCATGAATGTAACAGGCATAATATTCATGAGATGGATTTCCTCTAACATGTACAATAAATTAATAACATGTTGATGTGCAGATTGGGTGGAGAACTGAGGTGCGCACCAAAATAGCGAATGTAAGAGTGGAGAAATTGCTTGCTAAGGAGCAGCAGTGGCAAATCTGCCTTAAGGAGGGGCACATTTTATGATTGATAGTGTTTAGAAATTTCAAATGAAAGGTGAATCCATCATCATTTGGATGGTATAGTGTTTGGAAGAGGGGTATATGAGAAACCCTACTTTTAATGGTTTGTGAGAGGCTAAATAAGGGAGTTTGCATCTAAGAAGGTTAAAACTTGTAAATAATTGCATTTCCATAGTTTTGAATCATATACTTTCCAAAAAAACCTTTTGATAGTAGATTCTGTGTACCATCCTAGTCCAAAAAGCATTCATTTTGTCTACATCCGATAGTCATTGCTAAAATCAGTTTAAAGTGTATTCATTTAGGGACCTTTCATAAAATATTCTCAACTTACACATCATAAAAGGATCTTAAAATATTCATTGTTTATAATGATAAGAATTTGGTTGTTCCATACACCTTCCTTTACTATTTTAAAAATACCACCGACCAAAATATTGTGCAGTAGTAGTAGAGTGCATTTCATGTATTTTATGCCCAAATATTTCATCATACCACTTTCTTTTCAAAGGCAACTAATCGATTGCATTGTTTGGGTAATGCATTCCAAATAGATACAGTTGCATACCATTTATCTCTCTTGAAATCCTTTTATCATGATGGCATTAAATTAAAGTTCTTTCTCTATTTTCTGGTGATCGCTAGAGCAAAGGTTGCTTTGCATCGACCTAGGATACATTTAACTTGTGTTGTATCTACAGAAATATGTATCCTAGGACGATGCAGTGCAACCTCTGCTCCACCAATACCAGATAGAAGAGAAAGTACTTTAATTTAAAGCCATCAAGATAAAATGCTTTCAAGACATATATTAGGTATAAAAGGAAGCCTACCATGTCGTTTGAAGGGGTTTAACTACAATTCAAGTGATCTCTTAATTATAAAATCAATTCAATTCCAAGTGAACATGCAATCAAGCATTCATCAAGAATTGAAGGAGAAATCAAGTTAATAAAGATATTTAATAGAGGAGATATTTAATAAAGATATCATCTTTTAAATTAAGAAATAGGCAGGAGATTAAGAATACAAACCTTCCATATTGCACACTTCAAGGTATATTCAAATTACAAGTTACATTTATAGGGTCTGTCCTATTCGAGCTAGCTACAATTTCAACACATTCTAACATAAGTATCTATTTCTATGCAATAATTAGTAGTAGCTACATAGACTAGCATGGTACATAAGTTATTTTCTAATAGTGTCCTTCATATGCAATTCTTTCAAGATAATTTAGTTGTATCTACCTTCTTAGGTTATGCAAATGGAGATTAGATTAGGTTGTGTATCTACTTTCTTTTTTTGTAATTCTCATTGTGTTTAATAAATTTTTATCCCTTTGGTGAAAAAAAGGAGGTTGATGATAAATATCTATGTTGTCTATTAGTTGATTCCCATGACAATAAGTGGTTAATGCTGATACAAAGTAACACTAACAGGAAACTTTGATGACAATCTAATACACATCATTGTTTAACTTACCCTTGTCTCATATAACCCTATGTTGGCTAGGCCCCACCATAATTAGAAAATCCTAATTACTATTGTCCTAAACCTTGCATTGACCGTCACAATTTCACAGTGAGTTGAGTTAATTAGTCCATTAGCGAGATTGGGAAAGAGTTTGGTATTGAGTTAGGTGTTGGTGGAAGGTTTAAGGAGGTACACTATCATCATAATTAATGTTAGAGAGTGTTGTGTGAAGAAGAATGGCCATGAAAGGAGTGACTGTCCTAAGTGCTTGAGACTGTCACAAAAAGTGAGTGTTGCAGCAGTGAATCTTCCTTTGACCTTTGGGTGTTTGGGAGGGTAAAGACACATGGTGGTATATGTTGAGTGGTTGGGAGGGTAAAGACCCACATATCAACTATCTACTTTGACATCCTAGGATGGTGTCCACCTACTCTAAAACCTTGTGGGCACTCTCTATCTGATACTAGCATATACATAACATGTGCCTCTCATATAACCCTATGTTGGCTAGGCCCCACCATAATTAGAAGATCCTAACTACTAAAAACTCTAGATTCTCCCCTAAAAGGTTGTTGAGTCATAGAAGGCCTAACTTGATAGCCCTATAGTCTCTCATACCTAAAATATCTTTGTGTCGATGATGGTCACATGTGACTACCCTATGGCCCCTACTATGCTCTAGACCTTTGTCCCTAATATTGATACTATTGGGTTTTTCTTTGTAAATCATATAGTAAGTCTAAATTATCCTTTGAAGGATGGGGAGGCCTATGGACACTTTAGTCCCTTCATCAAGGTTACAAACTTCTCTCATGCCTCTTGTGTCCTCCCATGTACCTCCTTTTTCCATAGCAACCCTAAAGTCATTTGGATTGGCCATGTGTAGGAAAACTGAAATTTTGGGCTTTCCACCCCTAATGAAATAATTGACAAGTAACTTGTCTTTAATGTTATCTACAAACTACAAGAACTCCAAAAACTAACTCTCATGTTGATCCACTGTGAAACCTTATTATGTAAATTATGAAACTCATCTATGCATCTCCGTCAAAAATATTTTGAAATAGAACACACTTTGAAGCACTCCAAAATGGTATCTAGAGAGGGTTTCCAATGTGAGTTGGTGCATTTTATCCTCCCAATACCACAAGGTGGAAGCAAGTCCTCTCAAAAATTGCATTGAAAATTATGCCTTTAGGTTGCTCATATATAGATGCAACCCAAAGCATAAGTCCAAGCTAAGTAGCCAAGACTTATCCTCAACCCCATTTGTGGATCTTAAAAATGTAGAGGATTGGAGATGAAGCAATTCTCAAATATGATCCTTTGGCTCATGATATGTGCTTGCTATAGTCTATACCTCTTGTATTTATGCATGATGAGGCTAGGTAATGTGTATTGATCAATATTCTATCTCCTCTATGTGTATTTCCCAAATTCAAGGTGAACTCCTAATAAGCTCCCAAGATGCAAGTATATGCTCCTCTACTACAAGTGGATCCTCATGGCTTGTAAAATTTGAGGTCCATACTCGGGCTACTCATCTTGGTGAAAACTCTCAAAGTGATATGACCCTTTCTTCCATTTCCTACACCCTATTTTCTAACCCACACCTCATAACCTTTACCTCACTTTCTATCATTATTACCTTCCATCTACCTTTCATATCCCCTATCTTAACCTCCTCCACTTTCCTACATCCTATCCTAAACCTTAACCTCATACACACTTACTTTTACTTCACCTACCTAACCCCATTCCATCCTTCACATCCTTTAATTATCTCCCCCCATTCACTTTCCTACCTTCCAAACCCCTAACATATCCTAACTTACTCTTTCACCATTACATCTGTCATCACTTACCTCCCTATCTTATCCTAACCCACACCTCATAACCTTATACCTCTTAGCTTCCATTTTATACCACCTTCCTAATGGTACACTTATGCTGCCTTCCAAAACATTGACAAAAAATATCACTCGATCACTACACAGTGCTCTCACGGTTCTACAACAGGGATTTTCTGTCACAACCATATATACCAGCATCCATAATTAGGATATATTTTACATAATGGCACTCTATCACGTAGGTTTAGGTCATCCCTCTCCTTAATTAGGATATATTTTAAATATGGAAAGTAGTGTTAATATGTTTCAGGCTTACTATATTGTTCATTATTTAAAATCTAGTGTTTAATTAATACATGATTGTAGGATTGTTCAACGGTTTAGGTCTTGTAAGAAATTCTTCTTTTAAATCGATCATATCATATTACAGAAACCTCTCACCATCTCTACTATTAGCAATTAATCTAATAAATCTATAATACATTTTGAATCTAAATATTTAAATATGTATAACAATGAATTTGCTGATTATACCCTACCTTTTTTCTTCAACCAGATCTTGTAATGCCCAATTTAGAGTGAAGCGATGATAATTGAAATGGCCGCCCTGACAAACACATCCTTTGGCTCAAATGCAAAAGGAAAGGAAAGCGGTGCTATGATAGCTAACCATTCCTACATCTTGTAGCGATTAAACCCACATGGAACCTATGTCTGCCTCCCTCCTTCGTGTTCATCGGGGGATGGCCCAACAATAACTTCTCGACTTACTAGACCGCCACCCGCAACTTCTTGAGAGCATAATCGATCTGGATTCTTTCAGTGGAATCGACATGGGAGGAACCACTTCATTCCGCGGCTGGAGCATTAGTAGTGTTTTGTAATGGTAGAGGTAGGATTTTGTAATGGAATGCGGCTGGTTCCCTACAAAGGTGGGATTTTGTAATGGCAGAGGCAGGATGAAGAGGCGGGATTTTGTAATGGCAGAGGTTGACGGGATTTATGAAATGACTTGGTCTTTTTTTTTTTTTTAAGTAATGCCTATGGTCATCGAAATTTCAACAAATGCGGGCACTTTTTCTAAAAAAACACAAATGTCATTGCCAATTCCTTCTCCGTCGAAACTAAATGTTGCATTATCGTCGGAATTCTGACGAAAGCGGGCATTTTTTCAAAAAAAATCAAATTCGATCACAATATACCTTCTCCATCAGAAACCTCCATCGGAATTTTAGGCCAAATGTATTAGTGATTCCTTATTGAGATAGGTGGAGCAAGCCTTCCAAGAAGGCTACTTTGAGCTCCAAAGGACACAACATATGGCATCCACCGATGAGGCCTTGTGCGTAGTAGCAATGATGGCTCAGGAGGAGTTGGCTGCTAGGTTTCAGGAGGTTGAGGCTACATTGGCATAGACTCGGGCAACAACGAACATTCTGGTAGCAGATAAGTTTGCCTTGGTTACGCAGTTGGAGGAGGAAAGGGAAACTAGGGCGAGGATGGAGACGCAGTTGGAGGAGGATAGAGTATCAAGAGCTCTATTAGAGACTCGATTGGCTAGTGCATTGGAGAGCATCGATAGGAAGGAGAAGAAGGTGTTGGAGGCAGCCTATATGGTTAAGACTGCAATAGAGAGGCAGATGGTGGCATAATGAGATCTGAAGAGAAGGATTGAGCAGGTGTACGAGTTGTGTGGGCGATTGGATTCCATCACTACTCCACCACCGACACCTTCTTCATCACGGATGCCCTTTGTACCCCCTTAGTTTTTTATTTGGTTTCTATTGTAGCAATGTATTCCCCATTTTGTTTGTAAGTCGTCTGGAGACAACCTTCTTTTTTGGGGGGGATGATGTTGGCAGTAATATTGTATGGGAATAAAACCATAGTTAATTAGGTAGTGCTTTACTTGTTAGTAAGGTAACCGAGGGATGGTAGTTACGGGTGTGATGGTTGCCCCTCGCATCCCCTCGACACCTTTATATGTCATGGAAGGTAACTTGTAAAGATACACATGATTATGAATGGAAATAGTATCTCTTATATTTGCTTGATCTTATCTGGTACCTATGGCATTATTGTTTCTCGTTAAGCATTTTGTCTGTATGTTCTAAACTGTTCACCTAAAGGGTAAACAAACTATTAGAGGCCACTCTTTATAATACCATTGTTGCATACTTTTATTTGAGGAAACCTATGACTATGCATTCCACTATTATATTATTACTTTCTGATCTTATACATGGTCCCTTTTGTCATATGAACTCTGTGTTTATAGCTTACTTTCACTATGAGATATACTATTTATGACTGCAATCTTAATGCATGTTGTATATGATTATATGTGAATCATGTGCCCTTATTGATGATGTGTTGTATTCTTTGAGACTTTCATTTTCATGAGCCTGTCTTCTTTGATGGCCCTTTCTCATCACTTGTTCTTTTATTGAGGCTACCTATTATCTTTGATAATAGGTTTGTCATTGGCCTATTATCTCTACACTTGTCTAGTTTCCCTTCATCTATCAATCTTGGCAGTAATTATCACTGTTCTTATGCATCCAGGGTATTGTATCATGTGACTTTGATGGCTGAGGCACTGTCCTAAAGCTACATGATCATTCTCTCTTTTGATCCTTGGCTAGTCCCTTCAAAACTTAGTCTCCTTTCTTTGTTTTGCAGCCTTATACATACTATGCCTTTATCTCTGCATTTTCTCAGACCTTCACAATAGTCGTTGCCTTTTGACAGTAAATAACTTTCCATTGTCCTAGGTTGATTGGTGCCTTGCATTCCTTGTATCCTCATGTCCTCATTCTTTTGTTTAGACTGATCATACCTTGTGGATTGAGAAAAGCAGCTCATTGTTATGTAAATACCTATCAAAACTTTGCTCCTGGTGTAACAATATTGCTCCTATGTAGGTTGTCACGGCTACAACTTTCTTGCTAAATGATAGAAATATTGATAACATGAATCAATACAAAACTTAGGCTATCTTAAGGTCCTTGAATTTGAATTTCCATTCAATCTTTGCATTATAACATTTATTGTTCTTCTTTGGGAAACATGCAGAAGAAACTAATGAATGCAATGCCAAACATTTCCTTACTATGAAGTAGGGTTTTGATTGAGTTTTAAACCTTACCTTATCATGGATATTGACTGAGATTTCCCTTTTCTTTCTCTTTCAACACACTCTACTCTCTTTTTCCATAACTTGCACAAGGATAAATATTATTTTTAGTAAAACTTCCTCTATCCACACATTGATCAACTCCTCCATACAAATGCAAACTCACTATTAGTTGTCTCTAACATGATGAGAAACCATTTTTTCATCTTTTAGACTGAAACTTTTACCTAGAACCTGAATTTCTTGTTATGAACAATTCCCAGTATGTTACTTCTCTTCCTCACAGGCATGATTAGGGTTTTTGCCTATTCAACACCTTTACTTTTGCTCATGGTTTAAACCAAGGTAAACCTTGACAAAGGTGTAGCTAGGGAAAGTCTTGCATGTGACTTTTATTTCCCTTCAATAATTTAAAATAAACTTTTTGGCTGAAGTTATGTGGGAAGGATCTTTAAAAGCTTTTATGCTTTCAAACACTAAGATGGAATCAGCCATAAACCTTCAAAATGAGAAATAATCCTTTTATTTTGAAAATATTTGACCATCAAAGAGAAGTTTTAAATATTCAAATGCTCATCCCTATTACACCCTATACATTTGATATAATCTTTCTTCACTTTATACCAAAGACTTATGGGGGGCTATTTTTGACCTGAAGAGTAAAAATAGGTAACATTTTGGTGACCTCTCATGGGTGTTTTCTTTCTAAAGATGAAGGACCAGTAGCCTTAGCATCCATTGGGCATAGGAGTCAATATATAGGCTTAGGAAACTCAAATTCAAAACTTGACTCAACTACTAGAAGCATAACTAACAAACTGAAAACTCAACTGAAACATGTACATCAACACTTAGAGGAAGGGAAAGACTGAAATGGAAACCTACTATACCCTACCCTAACCAAGAATGAAACTTGGTCACAAAAAACCCTTCACTAGTGTCTGGAAAGAAAACCCTTTTCTTCCCAGTTTGGGATGCATTACATGTTGATGAACATCTAAGAAAAGATGAAAAATGAAGAGGTGCTTCACAAAAATCTACAAAACTGCTCCAAGAATGAAAATAAAGCTTCCTACCTCACTGAGCTAACTCTGTATGCAAATATCTTGGAGTGGGTAGGTGAGTGGAGCTTGTTTCACTTGGGCTACAAATTGTTCTTCTTGAGCAGTTTCTTCATGCTTGGCTTCCATCTTGGAAAGATGCCTGATTGGGCATCCTCTCAAAATGCTCATATTTGGGTTCTCTTTGTTAATTTCTACTTTATCTTTCACTTCATCAACCATAATTTCTTCTTGTTCCTGACTTAGCTCCATTTGAACCATATTTGCCTGCATACCACATTATGGAATCTTCACAACAACGCTTCTCTCAATTACTTGCTCATGGACCAACACTTTGTCAATGTCATTTTCTTGCTCTTGCTCATAACTTGCCAAATTTGTTAGTACAAACATGGTATCTTCATCATTACTAACAAATAAAGGGACTTTAGTAAATAAATCAACATGAACATGAGATTCGATAACCATTACATTCTCAACAACCTGTTGCTCCTGATTTGCTTCTTCTAGAGATGAAAGATCAGTATCTAAATTTGAAACAAATACCTCCAGATCATCCCAAAATGAGAAATCTTCTTCCTCATTTTTCTTTTATTGTATGAGATGAATATTTTCTACCTTGTTGCAACTCTCTTGGGGGGTCAAAACATTAATGTTTTGAGCTTCTTGTTGTCCTGAAGTTGGTGTGGCTATGATATGATTTTCATTTCTTTCTTCTTTCACAAAAGATGGTAACTCATCAAACAAATCAGTTAGAACTTGACAATTATCAACCATTTCATAATCTAGAAAGTCATTTGCAGGAGGTTCATAAAAGAGAACCAACACACTCGAGAGGTTGATTTCCACAATAGGCAACCCATGGGCCTGGAAATCATCCAATATTTCACAAGATTGCTAAGCTTTCAACTTAAACATTCTGGGTGCAATCTTGATGACAACAATGAGTAAGGGGGAGTTTCAATTTCCATGCATTATTATTTTTGAGATATTTTTCCATTAATGATAAGAGGGGAGATTGTTAGAATTGTGTGAATATTGGTATTGTTGTCATTAATGTCAAACCTAGTTATCTGGTTAGGACTGGATGGTGTATGCTATTGGAAGTAGTTTTGGTATTGCAATTTTGGTATTGTTGGTCAAGCATCAATTGAAGAAAAGGTATGAGATATGAAGCATTAAGGCATAGATGATCTACTGGTGTTATTTCTAGAAGATCCTCATCTCTGGAATCCTGAGTTGTGCTTATTTTGGTTTGTATCGTATCCCAGTATCAGCTATGTGAGCTTTGGTATCAGTTGTATCCGATTGTATCTATCATGACTTATGTTTGAAAATTTGTGGCATCTATTAGGAGTTGTGTTGGCATTTGGAATAACTGATATAAATGCAGGTGATGCAATAAGACTGGTGATTGCACCGGTAAAGGATAAAAGTCTATTTGTGATGAAGAGATTGAGATTCTATGAATAGATGACATGATCAGTTATTTGTGTTGTGATGGCAACTGATATCAAATGATGTTCCTGATGTTTTGTTGTTTCATCTAAGTGATTTGGTTTACCGGAAGATAGGGTTTACTAGCAGAGAACTAAAGTCTGTGAAATAGGATTTTAACCAGTAAAGCAGAGATGTTTTGATTGAATCGGTCGATCGGTGATGATTGGTGATTTGCAGTTTGGATGGTGAGCTTGTATCATGGAAATGTGTATCTGACCGGAATGAGAACTTGTGAGGATTACCAGAAGGCATGTTTCAAATTTCTGAAGAAGTTTTGCTAAGGTTTTAGTAGGGTTTAAGACCGGCAAAAAAATCATCAAACTGGTAATGATTTATGTTATGACAGTGATCGACGGTGATTCTACATGAAGTTGGTAACATGGCACAACCCGCGTGAAAATATTTTATTACTATTTTGGCATGATTCAAGGAAAAATTTCTTGGGAATCAACAAAATGCTTAGTAAAGTGTTTTGAGGGTACAAATCAGATTTTAGTGATGGGTTACGATCAACCAACAGTTGATATTGTATTGTAATTTGTTGTAATGATCTTTATATCAATCTGTGATGATCTCTTATGATTTGAATTGTAAATTCATGATGTAATTAGGGTTTAGTGGCCAACCTAGTTGAGATGGCTACTTAGGAAGACATTGTTGATGTTTATGATGTCAGTGGTCTTAGAGAATGTATTAAGCCATCCAAGTGAAGTGTGGGATATTCCTGAGAATTGAAGAGTGTTGATTATAACTGGATCTAATCAAGCAAGAAGAGAAGTGAAAGCAATAGATCATTTTCTTACTATTGTTCCCTAACAGTTGCATCAGGTTAAATCCCTTAACTGGGTAGGTCCTAACATGCCTTAAACATTTAAGTCCCCTAACAAGGAATCTCTCAAAAGAGTGTTAAATCCTCCCATGAGGTTGATCCTAATAGATCATCAAGCTCCTAACTGGGCTTCTAGGAAAATCCCTTAACCGAGTGACTCCTAACATGGCGTATTGTAAGCTCCTAATAGGGCTAAGCTCCTAACAGGGCGTACTTCAAAAGAGTGCAAATATTTGTGGGTTCCAACTCCCACCGTGATTTTTCCCTATTTGGGTTTCCATATCAAAAACTTATGGTGTTCATGTGTGGAATTTTTTTCATGTGATGTTCTTGTTTATGTTTCATTTCATGCATTATTTATGAGACACCGGTTATGATGTTTTATCATAACTTTATCAAAGGTTACCGGTACTAATAAGAATTGGTAGAAAAAGTATTTGATCTGATTGATGAGGTTAATGATCAAATTTATATGACTGCTTAAGTGGTAAAAGTATTGATTGATGAGGTAAATGATTTGATTAACGTGTTAAGAAAATTTAATAAAGAGGTTGTTAGATCTGATTAAAGAAGTTGAGATATTTGTTAAATTGTTTCAGATCTAAGATAAGTTTGTTTTTGAGTTTAAAGTTTCAATTGGTCTTAATACTGATTCATCCCCCCTCTTAGTATTAACTGGATCCTCATATGATTAACAATTGGTACCAGAGCTTTGGTCCTCTATGTGCAGAAAGTCTAACTGCTTGAGAAAAAGATTCTGAGGAAGTCAAGGTGATGAAGAAAGAGGGTCCCAAGTTCAACGAGGATAACTACAAGATCTAGAAAGGCAGAATGAAGATCTACATCAAAGGTCTTGGTGCACAATATTGCAAGCAAGTTGAAACAACATATGTTGCTCCTACTACTACTCCCTTGACACCAGATGAACTCAGAGCGCAGCAAGATAACATACAAGCCCTCAAAGATATTGTAAGTACTTTATCTGATTCAGAATATATTGATGTTCAAGGATTGGAAACTGCAGGTGAGGTTTGGAAAAAGTTAGAGACAATCTATGGAGGAGATGAGCACGTTCAAAGAACCAAAGATGAAATATTGAGAGAAAAGTTAGATGACATGAGAATGCTTGAAGGAGAAAATATTGCACAGCATGGTTAGATAATCAAAGAAGTTGTTGGCAGCATAAAGAGTGTTGGAGATAAAATAGAAGATGATGCTATAGTAAGTGAAATGCTCAGAATTCTTCAACCTCGGTATGCTATAAGAGTATCGACAATCCAAGAACTTAGATCTATTTCAAAGGATAAGGTAATTGTTGATTCATTGATTGGTAAGCTTACAAATTTTGAGTTAAATGGTTTTGACAATAGTGTGATAAAATCTACTGAATCTATCTTTAAAGCTTATGTTATCAGTTCATCTGCTAGAAAAAGAAAAGATATATGTCAAAATCATGAGTGCAGGAAAAGTCATGGAAGTAACCGGGGAAATGAAGACAATGAAGATCAAGTGATGGAACTTGAGGCACTGTTAGGAAAGAGATTTCTAAGAGGCACTGGTAAGTATAAAGGAAAGCTACATTTAAAGTGTTTCTCTTGTAGTAAAATTGGTCATAAGAAAGAGGAGTTTGGTAGATGAAGGTGTGACCGATGAGGAGTTTGAAGATGAAGATGACAATGAAGAAATTTTGTTTGTAGTCGTGAAGAAGGAACTGTCAGATGAAAAGGCACTAGTATCTCATATGGAGAATAGTGATGAATAGATTATAGATATTGGCTGCTCACACCACATGACCAGAGACAAAAGTAAGTTCATAAACCTTAATTACTTTGATGGAGGTGTTGTTAGATATGGAAATAACTCTCCTTGCATGGTGAAAGGTAAAGGTTCAATCTCTCTAAATGGAAAGAGTAATGTTGATGATGTGTTTTGGGTTGATGGTCTTAAGCATAATCTTTTAAGTGTTGGTCAGCTAAATGATAAAGGTTATTTGCTTGAGTTTAAAAGTGGAGTCTATAGAGTTCTTGGAGGTAATGGTGAACTGATTGCTACCGGGAAGCAAACTAGAGGTAACTCATTCTATTTGAATAGTAATATTAATAATTGTCTAGTTGCAAGAATGGAAGACAATTGGTTATGGCATAAAATATGTTGTCATGTAATTTTGATAATTTGGTTAAGATAAGCAAGTCAAGTGTTGTAAGAGGATTACCCCAACTTGTCAAACCGGATAGTGTGATATGCAAAGATTGTCAAATCGGTAAGATGACCTCTATTTCTTTCAAGAGCAAGAATTGTATTTATGAGAATGTTTTAGATTTGGTACATACTAATCTCTATGGCCCTATGAGAACAAAGAGTTATTATGGTGATAGGTATTTCATGATCTTCACCGATGACTATTCTAAAATGACGTGGGTGACATTTTTGAGAGAAAAAATCAGAAGCATTTAGTAAATTTAAATCATTTAAAGCTTTGGTTGAGAAGGAAACCTGTAAGAATTTGAAGTGTTTAAGATCAGACCGAGGAGGTGAATTCACATTTGATGAATATCTAAAGTATTGTGATGAATAGGGTATAAAGAGACAAATGTCTGCTTCGAGGATACCACAACAGAATGGCATAACAAAAAGGATGAACATAACAATAGTTGAAGCTGCAAGAACCGTGTTATTACAGGGTGATGTATCCAAAATGTTTTGGAGAGAAGTGGCCAGTACTGTTGTATACACTTTAAATTGGGTACTGGTAAAGAGAGGTAACAATAAGACACCCTATGAGCTATGGTATGAAAAAACCCCTTGTGTAAGTTATTTTAAATTTTTTGAAAGTCAATATTTTATTAAGAGAGATAACTACACTGAGAAATTTGATGCAAAATTTGATGAAGGAATTTTTCTTGGTTACTCTTCTAAGAGTAAAGAATATAAATGGTACAATAAGAGAACTAAGAAAATTGTTGAAAGTGTTAATGTAAAAGTTGATGATCTATCTGATAAGTCTAAAGGTACAAACAGATCAAAACCTGAAAAGGATGTTGCTGGCATTTGTTGCATATAAGGGATTCAAAGTTTATCAAATGGATGTCAAGTCAGCCTTTCTAAATGGGATTCTAGAAGAATAAATATACATTGAATAGCCAAATGGATTTTCCTTGACCGATCATAAGGACATGGTGTGGAAATTGCATAAAGCACTGTATGGTCTAAAGTAGGCACCGAGAGCATGGTATGAGAGATTACATGCACATTTGATCAAAATTGGATTCCAACGTACCAGTGAGGACAACAACATTTATTTGAAGACTAATGGAGACAAGATGTTGATAGCATAAGTATTTGTAGATGACATAATTTTTGGTGGAAATGATGATATGTGTATGGATTTTGTTGATATAATGAAAAAGGAATTTGAAATGTCTATAATCAGTTAAATAAATTTCTTTATTGGCTTATAGGTCCAACAGCTGGATGGTGGTATTTTAATTTGTCAGATGAAGTATATCAAAGAGGTGCTAAAGACTTTTGGCATGGAAGACTGCAAATCGATAGGAACATCGATGGTGACAGGCTGCAAGTTGTCAAAGGAAGATGATTCCCCTACTATTAGTGAAAAAGAGTACATATCTATGATTGGCAAGCTACACTATGTTGTTCATAGAAGACCGGATATTGCTCATGTTGTTGGATTAGTGGCTAGATTTCAAAAAGAGCCTAAGGAGAGTCACATGGTGGCTATGAAGAGAGTTTTTTGGTATCTCAAAGGAACAATAAACTATGGTTTATGGTATCCCTATAAAGGAGATTTTACTTTGGATGTCTTTACTAATGTTGATTGGGAAAGTAATGTGGATGATCGGAAAAGCACAATCGGTGGAGATTTTCTACTTGGAGGAAGATTAGTGGCATGGATGAGCAAGAAACAAACTTGTGTTTCTCAATCTATAGCTGAAGCAAAGTCTGTAGCTACATCAATGAATTGCATGCAGATAATATGGATGAGACATGTGCTAGAATGATTCACAATAGATATATCTAAACCAGTGACTATCTATTGTGATAATACAAGTGCAATAATAATTTCTAAGAATCTTGTACTTCATTCTAGAACCAAGAACATTGAATTGAAGTATCATTTCCTAAGGGAAAGAGTTCAAGAAAAAGAGGTGAAGATGCAATATGTGAAGAGTAAAGATCAGTTAGCTAATATCTTTACTAAGCCCTTACTGAAAGCTACCTTTGAGTTTATTAGAGGTAAACTAGGGGTTAGACCCCTACACTGGAAGAACTAAAATGATGGAGATCCATCAATCTTGTGGATTTCATGTTTATCTTTCATTAAGGATTGATGAAGGTGCAGGATAATCCTTTTGGGGAGCTACTCTGATGTAAAAATCTGATTTAATGCTCTATTATAATTTTTCTGATTTGAGTAGCAGAGATGATGGAAGAGGCAGCAACAGAATTGAAAAGTGATGCATTTACACCTTTGGCATTGTTGTCAAAGGGAGAGAAGAATAAGAATTAGATATGGGAGAAGAATAGAAATCAAATATGGCAGATATGGGAGAAGAAAAGAAATCAGATATGGAAGTTGAAGATCAGATTGAGAGAAGCATTGGTTAAGGGGGAGATGACAAAAGGAGGAGAACCGATAGATGATGTGATACCAGCAAGCAAGTTGCAGATGATGATGTTACTCTGATTGTATATGTGATTAGTGTTTCCATCAATTCCAAAGGGGGAGATTGTTAGCATTTGGCATAACTGATACAGATGCAGGTAATGTAGTTGAAGACTGATGATTGCACCGGTAAAGGATAGAAGTCTATTTGTGATGAAGAGATTGTGATTCTATGATTAGATGACATGATTAGTTATTTGTGTTGTCATTGATGGCAACTAATGTCAAATGATGTTCCTGATGTTTTTTTTTATCATCTAAGTGATTTGGTTTACCAAAAGATGGGGTTTACCGACAAAGAACTAAAGTATGTGAAATAGGACTTTAACCGGTAAAGCAGAGATGTTTTGATTGAATCAGTCGATCGGCGATGATTGGTGATTTGCGGTTTGGATGGTGATCTTGTATCATGGAAAGGTGTATCTGACCAGAACCAGAACTTGTGAGGATTACCGGAAGGGGTGTTTCAAATTTCTGATGAAGTTTTCCAAAGGTTTTAGTAGGGTTTAAGACCAGTGAAGAAATAATCAAACTGGTAATGATTTATGTTATGACAATGATCGATGATGAGTCTGATGGTATGATGAAAGAACAAGGATCCGGTCAACTACTAAGAGGTGGGGGTGAATCGGTAGATAAAAAAATTGATAAAACTTCACCAATCTCAAAAAGAATCTCTCAAAGTAAACTTAGAACTATCAATGCAATATCTCTATCAAGCTGAAAATTGTCAAGCTCAATCGGTTGATTGTTACAGCATATAACAAAAAATAACTTGTAACTTACAAAAATCCAAATACTTTTATTGATATAAGTAAAACTTCATATTGTTGTTGGTTATTATGAATTATCAAAGTGGATTAAGTAGTTAAATAAATCAACCATAATAAAACATAACCACCAAAAAACATTCACCACTTGACACAATGTTTTTGACATGGACACCCAAATGGGAAAAACCACGATAAGATGAGACTCACAAGATAACTATCTGAACTCTTCTAAAATTCGCTCTGTTAGGAGCCAAGCCTGTTAAAGCTTTTACAAAAAGTCTTATTAAGAAATGATCCTGTTAGGAACCACCTAGTTAAGGGTTTGACTATAATGCCTTGTTAGAAGCAATACCTTGTGAGGAGTAACCTTTGTAAAGGATTTAGAATCCAAGCTAATGGATCACCTTGTTAAAGGATTTGAATAACACCAAGCTTGTTAGAGCTTACCCGGTTAGGGGATTTAACTGTTGTAATTGTTAGAAAAGAACAAGAGTTTGCTGATCTATTTGAATAACACTTCACTTGCTTGTTCAGATCCTTTTCATGCTCTTATCTACCTTTACTCAAACTGCAGATACATCATCTAGTTCAGCAACCACACACTCAATTCAACTTTTGCAACACACTCAAACTAAAACAATTCACTGACCTTTTAAACAAATCAACTAGGTCGGTAACACAACGAAAACCTAATTCTCATAGAGATTACAAGAAAGTCAGTTCAAGTATGACCGTTGGATTACATAACAATCTCTACACATCATTCAAGAAATCCTTGACCGCTCCTTGATCACATCTTCATCAAACTTAGTAACTCATCATGTGCTTTACATTACATGCAATATACTTGCTCAATCCCAAGACAAAAAAACTGTAACCTCAATGCACCAAAATCACTTTGAAACTCTCTTCATACAATATGCATATGTGTCATAATAATTACCACTCATCATCATATCATAAACCAATATAACCAATTCACCAAAAATCAGTTAAGGTTTATCAAAACAATAGGTAGGGTTTACCGGTTCAACTCTCCAATACTTAGTAATACCGGTTCACTCCACAAACTAACCTATCGGTTACAGTTTCCTTTCACTAGCTCTTCCTATCGATTACAAAATAACATTACAACAACATCATTACCGGTTAATTGACATCAATGATAGTATAACAAAACATTAATGCAATCTTGATGCAAATGCCAACAAAGTCTACATGAAGTTGGTAACAAGACACAACCCGCGTGAAAAGATTTAATTACTGTTTTGGCACGATTCAAGGAAGAATTTCTTGGGAATCAATGAAATGCTTATTAGAGTGTTTTGAGGGTACAGATTAGATTTTCATGATGGGTTATGATCAACCAATGGTTGATATTGCATTTTAATTTGTTGTAATGATCAGTATATTGATCTGTGATGATGTCTTATGATTTGAATTGTAAATTCATGATGTAATTAGGGTTTAGTGGCCGACCTAGGTGAGATGGCTATTTAGGAAGACACCGTTGATGTTTATGATGTCGGTGGTCTTAGAGAATATGTTAACCAATCCAAGTGAAGTGTGAGATCTTCCTAAGAATCACAGAGTGTTGAGTATAATTGGATCCGATCAAGCAAGCAGAGAAGTGCAAGTAACAAATCATTTTCTTACTGTCGTTCCCTAACAGTTGTAGCAGGTTAAACCCCTTAATTGGGTAGGTCCTAACAGGCCTTACATATTTAAGTCCCCTAACAGGTCAGCTCTCAAAAGAGTGTTAAATCCTCCCATGAGGTTGATCCTAACATATCATCAAGCTCCTAATCGAGTTGCTAGGCAAATCCCTTAACTGTGTGACTCCTAATAGGGCGTACTTCAAAAGAGTACAAATATTTGTGGGTGCAAACTCCCAGCATGGTTTTTCCCTATTTCCACGTCAAAAACTTATGGTGTTCATGTGTGGAATTTTTTTCATGTGATGTTCTTGTTTATGTTTCATTTCATGCATTATTTCTGAGACACCGGTTATGATGTTTTATCAGAAGTTTGTCAGAGGTTACCGATACTGATAAGAATTGGCAGAGAAAGTATTTGATCTGATTGATGAGGTTAATGATTAGGTTTATATGACTTCTTAAGTGGTGAAAGTATTGATTGGTGTGATAAATGATTTTATTAATGTGTTAAGCAAATCTAATAAAGAGGTTGTTAGATCTGATTAAAGAAGTTGAGATATTTGTTAAATGGTTTCAGATCAGAGATAAGTTTGTTTTTGAGTTTAAAGTTTCAATTGGTCTTAATACTGATTCACCCCCCCACTCTCAGTATTAATCAGATCCTCATAGGATTAACAAGTTGTTGTGCTTAGAGTATTATTCTTATGGGTCCATGTTTATGGGTCTGGTAGACCCCTGTTATGTTCTGGTAATTAAGGTGTATGCATCGATAAATGAAATGAGTGAAGGAAGTGTGTAAGAGATCAAGTGAAGGCTGACTTTGTTATCATATTTTTGGTTAAGGCTTTATTGGATAACGTGTTGATCCGAGAAATATATTATTGTGTAAATCATTTGTGCTTGGCCGACATATTATCTCGATGTATGAGATTTCTGGTATATATATATATATATATATATATATATATATATATATATATATATATATATATATATATATATACATATACATATATATATATGTATGTATGCATGCATGTATGTATGTATGTATGTATGCATGCATTTAGCAAATTTAAGGGTGTGTTTGAAGTGATGGATGAGAGTGAAGCATGTGTATGTTTTTATCAGAGTCAAAGAAAATGCAAATTGTAGACAATGAAGTAGTTGCAATAAGAGAAGCAGTGAAGGAATATATATATAAAAGAGTCAGAGTGCAGACAATGTTGTAGTAATCCTTTATCAGATCTGCTGCAAGCAATTTCGACAGAGTAGTGTAGTAATCCCTTACTAGATTTGTTGTTGGTGATTGTAGACAGTGGAACAGTGATCCTTTATCGGATCTCCTGTGAGTTTTGTGAGTTGTTATCTGAGCTTAATCTAGAACTGACTTGATGCATTGGGAGATGCAATTTCCTCAGTTCAACTATTTTCTATTGCAATGAGCCACTTTTGTAATCTGGTAGTGAGTCATCCGACAGTGAGCCACCCCATTTTTTAAACACCATATAACTAGTTATATTATCTTGAGAGCTAACACTCTCTGTGTTTTTTTCCCATTTGGGTTTTCCATGTACAAAATCTAGTGTTCCATTTGTGGTTAAGTTATTTCCTTTTATGCATTTGCTATTTCATGTTGATGAGCTTAAGTTATGAAATTGATATATCAATAAAAAATTTAGAAAGTGTGAGAATACTAATTCACCCCCCTTTTAGTATTTTGATCCATTCAACCAATTCAACACTCCCTTTTAATATTAATTAAATAATTTATATTATTTTATTAATTTCAATTTTATACTTTAATTAAAAAAAATCAATTATTTAAGTAAATGTTCAATTTCTATCACCCATAATTGAGTAATTTATTTAAACTACTTAATTAGCTAATTGTGTCATTATTAAATAAATATCTTTATTTATTTAATTATTTGTCCTAATTATCCTCCTAGTTTTAAACAATGGCAACAATATCTTAGATATTTTATGAGATTTCCCCTAATATCCTATTTGATTTTCAAAAATCCATATTTTTTGAAATATTTCATTATATATTAATTTTAAATTTGAAAATGAGGTATGCATCCTTGAAAAGCCACTTTTTTATTTTTCTCTGCTTTTTTCTAGTCACCTTCATACTTCTTTGAATGGAAGCTTTGTCATGCGCTCAATTAGGTTTGTCCATCTAATCAAAAATCTTTTTGATCTTGTCCATTCACTGAGTCTCCAATTTTCTATAAACTGGGACTTCTCTTTCAATCAATTCAACTAACTTTCATGCATTTTCATTATGACAAATTGTCTAGCAATCAACTAAGTCTTAGCATTGTCATTTTGTCCAATTAGCAATCGAGCTTTTGAGCATTTTAGCCTTCTAGAAACTAGCATCATCATTCTTTCAAAATCTGTTCAATCTTGGAATCACACTTTTGAGTTATCCTTGCTATCACCCTTGCTTTCATTCATACCTGCACCTGCATAATGAGAGTGACATTACATTAGAGGAGAAAGAAAGAGCAATGGAGTCACATTGAAGGAATATGTGATTTGGAAGGGAATGAATGATTAACAATGTCTTGAGCATGCACTTGGTAGCCAAGGCCATATGAACTTGTATTTTCTTTGATTTGGAGGTGTTCCAATATTCCTTATTAATTGAGGCTTAACACTTTTCCTTGATAATGCATGTTTTGACAAATCCTTTTGTTGATGGGATATGTAGTACCCTGCCTATATCAATTCCTAATCTTGGTTTGACCTTGGTTAGTTTATCATAATATAATGATTATAGTCAGATGTTTTGATTTAGTGCATATCTGTTAATGTGGTTTTCGCACCAATTTCTATGCAAGCTAATTAATTCTCCTATTTTGTGTTATCATCTCGGGCTAACGCTTTCATTAAGTTTATATATGTATGCATGTATGACTCTTGGTTGCAGGAGATTCCAGGTACAGTGTCGCGTGGGTGCGGGGTTTGTCTTCACCTAGATTTGAAGGTTTGAGTGTACCTCTTTGGTCCTTAGAACTTTGATTAGGTTGTCGTAAGACCCTCGTTTGACCATAGTCGTGCTCAAGTGAGCGTCGTCAGTCGTCATCGGTATTCCCGTTGGTTGGGGTTGCGGGTTGTCTGTTCGTTTGACTTTCTTGGGTTGTGTGTTTTGTGTGTGGTTAAATTGAGTAATTAATCCTTAATCTCTAATTTGATTTAATGTGTGTTTTCATATTAGTTTATTTGGGGACTAAATTAAATAGGCTCCCTTTTTATGTGATTAATCATTAATTGAATTGCTCAATTCAGGTTGGTGGCAAATTCAATTAAATGGTTAATTTTAATGTTAAATTTATTCTGTTTATGCTCATGAAAAGAAAGATTTAAATTTAATTGAAATAGAATTAATTTAATCATGTTGGCATTTTGGAAATAGAAAGGTTAATTCAAGTTAATTGAGGAAATCAATTTTAAAACAAAAAACAAGTTTAATATATTGATATAGTTTAAAAGAATGATTTTTGGGATTTATTTTAAATAAAATATTTTAATTCCAAAAATAATTTTTTTTGGTCAAACTTCTCCCATTTAACCTAGGTTTGAAAATTATTATGGGGGAGATAGATTTTTTTGGAAAATATTTTTGGATGGAAAATTTGGGGGTTTTGGAAGGAGAAGGATTTCTTAAGCTGCAGGTTGGGGCTCTCCATCAGATCTTTTCCAGGAATGCTTATTGAAGTAGGAATTTTGTTTATCAATTTAGTTATTGTTTAAATTAAAAAAAAAAAAAAAAGGGCTTGAATGTTCTTCATGCAATTTTGGTTTCAAAATTCTCCATTGATTGCCCAAGATTAAGAATTATAGTGGAATTAGTTAAAGATTGGCTTATTGCTCGAATCCTTGCATGAAAAATGAGCTTCCTTATGCCCAAAAAGATTATTTATTTGGATGGTTATTCCACAAATTCCTCTAATTTTGAAAACCTCTTTCATGCTGGAAATTCTTATTTTAAGTCTCAAGATAAGACTGTAAAAAAAATTAAAAAAATAAAATGAGGGTTTGTTTCTTTTAGAAAAGAAAAACATAAAACAAAAAAATATTATACCAAAATCGATTTTATTTTTAAAATCAAAATTTTAATTGTTTGATTAAAAAAATAATAATTTTTGAGCATGTTGGGGTTGGAGGGCAGGGAGCGGAGGCTCAACCTGCGCCTCCTCCCCCCTGCGCATAGCGTGACTCGCAGAGGTCTGTGACCGGCGGCGGCCGCAGAGTCCCCTGTGTCCAATGCGTGGGCGCCACAGGACTTGCGACCCCTGCGGTGGTGCCACAGGACTTGCGACCCCCGTGGTGGCGCCGCCCCGTGGCTAGGGCACGACCGCCCAACCCTCGCGTACGGGAGGTGGGCCCGGCCGCCCTCGCCGCCCCTTCTTTTTTATTATTATTTTTTTTAGGTTTTAAATTTTTTTTAATTAAATTTAAAGTATTTTTTTCAATAAAGTTTTTAATTAATTATTAATTATTATTAATATATATTTTATTAATGAAGGTTAATAAATATATATTAATTAATATTTAATTGGGTTATGATGTATTGTTAATTATTAATTATGTATGTTTTATTAATCATGGGTTAATAAATATATATAATTTAATATTTAATTTTGGGATTTGTATTATTGGGGAATATCTTTTTGGAAAAAGATAGAGTATTACTTTAATTGGAAATTTTTTGAGATAAAATATATTATTCAGGAATATTCTATTTGAAGAATTGAATGTTAATAGGTTATCTTCAAATGTTAGAAATAAAATATTATAGTATTTGAGTAATTGAAAATGAGATATTTTATCATTGGACATTATGAATTTAAACGATATGCTATTGGTATTATTGGGAGTATAATTAAGTATCATTTGGAAAAATTGTTAAGTTACTGATATGCTCATTTAGTAAAATAAATGGTTTAATTATATTTTTCTGTTGTTTGGGAAATAAACAAATGGTACAATTGCTACCGTGGTATTGTATTCACCTTGGAATGATGATTTCCTGTGAGTGTATTTTGGAAACTTAGATCATTTAGAAAAATGGATCGACTTTTATTGTTTAAATCAATATGGGAAAATATTGTCTTTTCCGATTATTGCCTTTGCAAGTTTTAATTTTTGTATTCACTTTTGCTTAAGTGATGGCAAGACCATGTTTTGTTTGATAGGACCCTATCGTTTGGTTGATTTGGGGTACCTATTTTAGTCCTCGGTCTTGAGTTTGACTGTTGTTTTGTGGTGGTGTCGTAATTGGTCATATCCTTTATGCAAGTGTCGAATGATGATTTGTGGTTGACCATAGTTGGTTAGGTCTCTAGTTAGAGTACCGTCTGTCAGTGCATCTCATATGTGTCGTGTTTGACCAAATGGTTGTTCCCTCCATTTTGAACTCCATTTGCTTGACCATGTGTATTCCTTGGTTTTCGAGTTCATTTGAGTATAGTCTAGTGTCATAAGGGAAAGTGGCTTTCGATTGGGGGCTGCGCCCAAAGTGGCTGCTAGGTAACCCATCAAAAGTGAGTTTAATAAGTGATAACCTAATAGTATATTAGAGTGTTGTTAATGAATCTCTAAGTAAGATAATTGTGCCTCACACATGGGATGATTGCTAACACAGACTCGACATGCTGTGAGAAGGCCTGAAATGGCAAACCATCATCCTTCTCTTCCCAAAAGGATGTGTGGGTCCACATGAGGCTTGGATGGGCCAGAGGTTCAGATTAGGTTGCTAGGGTACCCAGTGTACGGAGCCGGAACCTATGAAGACCTGCCATGGTAACCATACCAAGTTGTGTGATGACACTTGTCCCTTATGTTCGCTAGTGTGTGGTTGTATTGTCTTGCTAGGAGCACTTTTGTGGAGTCGTCATGTTGCTTATGCCCTTGTGAGTACCTGGTTTCATGCTATACCTTGGGTTGCGATGACTTAGTTTGCGAATGCTCCAGTGGACCCTTGTATTAGCTTTGATTATGTTTAGCTGGATCCTTTCCTTTTTAGGGATCATTTATGTATTTATTGATCGATGTGGTCATTTGCATATTGGTTATGTTTAACCTTGATGGCAGGATTGTAAACAATGAGAACCTTATGTATTATGAACTTATTTAATTATCAGAGGGGTCTTGCAGTTGAGCAGACCCGGAGATGTAGCCCTTTAGGGGTGAACTCTGAGATCATCTTGGTGTTATGTGATGCTTTTGTTCTTATGTTTCATGTTTAGTGTTAGCATGTATGAATGACATTTTGATAGAATGTATAAGTGGATAAGATGAAATTTATTTTAAATGCATGTATGCAGTCCTCTCTTGAATGCAGTAAATTGGAACATGAAAGAATGTAGCTTAGGATAATGGAATATATTCAGTTATTGTTAAGGAAATTAAGTATGCATGGAAATATCTCATTAGTTTATGATAAAATTCAAGTGTGTTGTTAAATTAGATGCATGACTTAAATTCTAAATGAAAGTTTGAATGAAGGGTATAGATAAATCTTAATGGATGAACCTTATATTGTTATCTATATTTTCATCTATCTGAAAGAAATTATCCTTGTTTAAGAATTATCTCGTTATAAGAAAATCAACTTATTGGATTTATTAGTGTGAGTTAAGTTAAATGTGTAATTAAGTAATCACGTTGGGAAACTCTTTAGGTGTTAGTTGATGTCTTCCGCTATGTAATTTGAACTTTGATATCTTGTTGTATCATTATGTTGTATTTAACTTTTAAAAAAAATTATTGCACTCTATTCTTGTGTTATGGCTTAATCCCTTCAGGGTTTCCTAGCGGGGCATTACAGGATAATACTTGTTTTGAAAGCGAGGCACAAGTACATTTTGAGGGGGATGGGAGGTAGAAGGAATTATAATTTCTTAGAGGACCATGATTGGATGAAGGTGGAGGAGCCAAGTTGATCGGTGTGGGTTTCATGGAGAGCTTGTGTAGTGTCGTAAATTGTATCCTCAATACAATTTAATACTCACTTAGGCCTCACTTTAGCATTTTTACCTTCTATGCCCTAATTATGCTTTACTCTCCTCACACCAGTACCAAATTTGTGATCTCTACTCTCTACTTTGACTTCTAGAACTTGTCTTAGCCTATATGGATTAGAATAGGGTGCCCATTCCCGTGTCCTCCTAGACTAGGACACTAGGTGCCATTTGTCTAGGCCACAAGGGCCCATTTTTTAATCCTTCAATGGTTAAAAAATGTTGAACATGAAATGATTTCTAATGTCGACCTTCTTCATATTTTTCAACACATTTCATGAGGATAGCCATCAAGCATCATTAGAGTAGTGAAGGAGAGGTCGATTATTTAAATTTCAAGCATTCAAAATGACATTCATGATCAATTCTACATGAAGACATGGATGAGTTCTATATGACAACATCGACCTTTTTATGAATATTTCAGGGTAAAAGAGATTCATAAAGGAAGGGATATCATTTTTATTCAATATTTATTTCCAAATATAGCCTCTACCCTACAAGGGTAACCTCTATTTTTCTATTTCATTCATCATTAAAGGATTAATTCCAAACCCAAGGTTTGACCTAGGCAAACCCTTATACACCCAACACCATTTTTTCTCTCTTGTGTTGTAGTTTACAAGTTCAAAAGAGAAGGAAGATAGATTCAGAAAGCATAGACTGAAATAAAGAAAACTAGATTTTGAAGGAGTAGAAAAACCTTGATGTTGTAGCTTAGCTATAGTTTCTAACACTTTTTTGATGAAATTTTAGGGAGATACTTAGAGTGAAATCCTAATCCTGAATCTATTTATGATATCCACATTAGAAAACTATAGGACTAGGTTGCCTAGCTACATAGTCCAACACTTTTAGGCTGAAATTGTAGACACGGGTTCCTCTTTGACTCTCATTTCAAGATCTGTACTCGAAATATGCATATATATTCTGAAACTTTCTGTTTATGTTGATTACTCTCAATATTGCATCATTAGCTCTATTTCTTGCATTTAATCATTCTATCTTATCCAATTGTAACAAATCCAAAAAAAAGGGAAGTGATCAATATAATCCCCAGGTCTTTTAATAGGTGTGAAGTTGGGCCTATGAATACATTTCCTAAATATGATGTTGTTGTGAATGTGTTTGATTCCTAGTTGGACTACTGAACCACATTTTACCATATTTCATTTTGGTGAACCTAACTTGTGCATTACATAATTTATTATTTGTATGCTCAGATATGATTTTTATTGCATATCCTTTCTATACAGCATTTTCTTGGTTAAGTGGTTAATTGAAAATTCTATTGGGAAATTGTATTGTTTAATCACTTCTTTTCCTATAATTTATTGCATTATCAATTGTATAAGAGGCAATGTGAGTACAAATATATTTCATTACCTTTTCCTTCTTAATGTATGAGTTTTATTACCCTTTGTCTTGAATCCAATGTCCTGGTTAGAAGAAGCTATAGACTTATGGCTTCCCAAAGCTTAGAAACTAAGTGTATTGAGCCTAAGTTAACTAACCTATTCTCTTGGAGCTTGGGTGAATCCACTTTACCTACACAAGACATTCCTAACATTGTGGAGAACCATTCCCTTCATGCTACTCATGATGAGGATGACTCTTTAACTCAAGTGACCATTAAACAATTTGGGAAGCTTGATGAAAAATGGAAAGTTTTCAACAATCTATGAGTCAAGAACAATTGGGTGGAGAGGAAATCCCATTGATTGAGGATTATAGTGTTATGAACATGGTGTGAATGTGTTGCATAGTATTTCTCATATTGTGGATGATAGTGTTATGTCAATAAAAATTTGTGTTGAAGTTCTTAATTATTCAAATCCTACAAATCATGTTGAGCCTTCCATTCCCTCATCTTCACCTAATGTGCCTACATATAGTTCTTCCATCATGGCTATCTCTATACAAAATTTTAAAGCAACACATGTTAGTGATGGGGGTAGCCTAGGAAGTTCTACTAGTGTGAGACTAGTTTTGACCTGTGGAACAACCTCAGGGATTTTAGAAGTCAACTCTTCCTCTTTCGAGAAGGGAAAAGAGGTTTGAAAAAGAAGGGAAGACCAACATCCAAACCTAATGAATCCGAGGAGGGAAAACTCTGATGAATGCAAAAATTTACAAAGGGACAAGATACTTTGCAATTGACATCTAATAGGGAATATATATTTTGTGGATTAGGCATAGTACCCCACAAACCCTTCATTGTTGGGAAGATAATGGAATGAACTAAGTAAATCAGAGATAAGTCATAAGTTTCAAATCCTCCCATGGGAAGAACCTGTAAAGGCCAAACAAAATTGATAATCGAGCTACCCTAAAAGGACAAATCCCTTTAGATCTTATTAAAATAATGCCATATGAAACCAATGTTCATCAACATGGAAGAGTAAATGTACATGATCCGTACTTCATAAACAAAGGAGCCAAAAACAGGATATTTATTAAGAAAAATAATCATACATTCATAATTTGGCACATAGAATTATTTATAATGAATAAAAAAATGACAAAGGCACACTGTATCATTCTAAAAATATTGTTAAGGCTCCAATGCAGATTGCTATTCATGCAAGGAAATAAAAGTGGGAAGCTTAAGATTTTCTTCAGAATGAATAAATTCATGGAAGTCTTGAAATTGGTCCTTTAGAGTCAAGAAAAGAGGATCTCATAACAACAATAAAAATGCCTCGAGACCAAGAGATTGAGAGCCTAAGAGTTTATTCTCAGAATCTTAAAAAATTATAATTCTTTTCTTCAACAACTTCACAGATTTTATAATCTCATTTGAATAATATTGTCACTTGGTGCAAAAAACCTTATGGAGATGAGGCCAATATAGAACTACTAGTTGTTGTTGTGTTGGCAAATTTCAAGCCATATATTCATCTACATGATCTTCAATATGGATAACATATGTGCTTTGGTCATAATTGAGGGTCTAACCACTTCCATTATTTCCACAATTTTATCAATTTCAAAGCACCTCTAAAGATTTTTTGGTTCATGCATGCACATGTTTTACTTAGTTGTTTCCATTATTCATTCTCCATGACCACTATAATTCTAACAACCAAGAATAATTAACCGTTGAGGTGGATATATGATCAACATATGTGGAGAGTTTGTGGGATTGTTATGGCCTTTTCAGACCCCTTAGTGAATCCTTTCTACATATGTGACACATGGCGAATGGGCAAAGATTCTCAAAAGTGGACCAGCAACATAACTTGAATTCTCCGTGCATGCAACACATGGTGAATGAGCTAGCTGAAATGAACCTAAACTCTAAAAGGATATAACCATCTTTCAAGTATTAAGGAGTCCCTCCTTGATCGACCACTATAGAGGAATCTATAGTCCTATTAATCAATACTATAGAGGAATTTGGTTGAAATGAATCTGAACTTTGAAAGGATGTTGCTTGTCTATAAACTTTGAAAAGGGGTTATGAGACCGCCCAATGTAGAGGAATCTACAACCCTATTAATCAATACTCCTACATACCTCCTTCAACTACTATTTCATTTGTTTCCCAACCATCTCCTTTACCCACCAATTACAATGATCCACCTACCTACCATAATGCTACACCTTCCAATCCTCCATCTCTATCCAACATTTCTCACTCCAATTCATCCATCAAAGCCACCATAAACTATTTTCTCCAAAATGTTTCATCTTTACAACAAAATTTGGATTTTATAACCCAATCAAAATTCAATCTTCCCACATGTGAAACCGATAGGCTCATTTTCCCATGAAATCCTTCATACTCATGTCCCATAACACATTGAATTTCCTTGTTTGGAGAAATAAAATGGACAAGGTGACCCTCAAACTCATGCGAAAACATTTCAAACTTTATGTAGTGACTTTTCACATGACTACAAACTCATGGAAAAACTATTCACCCATACCTTTAGATAAAAATCTTTTAAATTATTTTTCTCCTTGTTTCCCCATTCAATTGATTGTTTTCATAAAATGTCTAATGCATTTGTGCAATATTTTCAAAATGATTTTGGTCCGCAAATTACTTTGATTGATTTGATGCATAGAAAAAGTGACTGGTTTCATTGGTAGATATTAATATTTGTATTAAAAAAATTCTTATGCTATGCCTAATGGTGTTGTTCAAAGAATTTTTATTAATAACTTGCAAAAATATATTAGAGATAAGCTTTTATTTTCTGATTATGCATCCTCCACACAATTGTGCACAACACTTCATAGTTATTTGCTTCAAGCATGATTCAATTTGAATCGTCTTCATCATTGACTTTGATTGATAAGAATGAAGATGCTCAAAAAACTTTTCAAAATAAAGTAAGAATTTCATCAAGATCAATCCCAATAATAATGCTTCAATCATATTGATTCTCAAGTGGCAACCACAACACCTATTGTAGCTTCCTTCTCATCAAAGTTTAAACATCACAATTTCACTCCTCTTTCTAAATCATTGCATAGCATCATGCTTAAATTGATTAATTCTAATGTGATGAAGCTTCCTCCCACCCATCCAATACATACTTCCAATCCTTTGCCACCACCTTTTTATCCCAAAGCCTATTCCTAATACCACTATCAAGTTCACCATGATATTGAGAAGTGTTATATATTGGAATGAAATTCAAGATCTTATTGATTTTAATACTATAGTTGTGGGTGGTGTGAATGATAAAGGGAATAAATTTGTAGCACCCCCAAATCAAAACTTGCAAATATTTACCAATCATTTACCTTCTCACTCTACCAATGTTGAGACTAAGAACTCGCGCTTTATAGCCACTCGTGATATATGTGGTGAAATCAATAATAATGTTATGAAATTGATTGAGAAAACTAAGCCTAAGTGTGACCCTTGCATCACCTTTTACTCAAGAGATATTATTAGAGCACCTAATAGACCATTATACATTACTATGAATATTAAAGGAAAGATCTCACGTATAGTGCTCATTGATCCAATATGTATGGTGAATGTTATCATGGAAGAACATCTTTATACACAATATTTTTTTGGCATTTTGAAACTAAGTTGTCATTGATGTCAACCGGCATGATGGATATTCACATGAGTGTGAGAAGATAGAATGAAGGCCTATCGGTAAGGTACAAACCGGTCTGAAGATTGGTTGCTTTTTTTTTTATGAAGAGAAAGAATGTGAAAGTTGTTACAAACCAATGGAGGTGAAGATGTGTTACCAGTATAGTGTGTTGTACCGGTTAATAGAAGAAGAAAGTTTTGCCAGCAAAGGGATGTACTAGTATGAGCTTTCTGGATCGACTGTGTGTTGGTGGGCCACGTCTTGATTGTTGTGATATCATGTGGAGCAGAGGTGGCAAACATGTTGTGGTCGGTGAAGCCCCATCGACAGGGTCGTTGAAATAGATTATCACCATAATAAAATAGCCATAAATCACGGGATTGTATTTGACTATTGCGACTTGAGGAAGAAATGATAACAAAGAAAGATCAAGGAGTAGTGGGTGCCTAAATCAATGCAAAGGAAATCCGATTCAGGAAGTCCTCGAAAAGGAAACAGCTGAAGTATTTTTTTATGTGTCGATGGATTCCAAGGAAGGAGATCTTGTTCACGATCGCTATTTTCAGCATATATGCATTGGATAATGGAAACTGTGTACAAATGCATCTTTGAAGGATAGGTGATCGATCCAAGACAGGCTGGATCAGATCTCATGAGGATAGTGTCGAGAAGAGGAAACCTTAATCGCTCTGAAGTTTGAATTGCCTTCTGGCAAGAAATCATGGGATAAAAGAGGAGAGCTCGAAACAGAGCGAGAGGATGCTGTGAAGAAGTGGAAGAGAAAAAAGAGAGAGTTAGAAAGAGAGAAGATTTTCTAAGCTTCAGAAATAGTTCTAAGAAAGTTGCAATGTATGTGAGCAAGCATACCGGTGAGAGGATTCTACCGGCATAACTATAAGTTTTTCCTTTGACCCTAACTAACAAGGTGTAATAGAGTAGGCAATATCCAAGTGAGACACAATGTGTTGAGAGTCTGTGTGAGAGAGGGAGATAAATATAACAGAGGTCGAGAATCAGAGAAAGTAATCTCACTACCAGTAGTGTGAGATTTAGTGGAGGAGAAAAGACTGTCAACCGGCAGTGATTTTTTTTATCAAAGAGTTACAAAATTCGTTTGCAACAAGAAGCCTTAATTGTATTCAAATAGTATTTCAATATACATCACCAAGTTGAAGCTTTGTGCAGGGGTTGGTGCCCTAAAAGTGCAGGGGTTGGTACTCCTTGGGTTGGTGCCCTAAATCTTTGTAATTCAGTGTTTTCCTTGTGAGGTTGGATTGGAGTAGTACTCTCCAGTAACTTTTCTCACCAAGGTTTTTCCCACATTGGGTTTTCCTCATAAATATGGTGTTGAGAGTTGCATGTGTGTGAATGATCCCTTTGTCTTCCTTTCTTGTTTTACCGGTTTGATTGTTTAGTGTTTAAGTGAATAATTGATATTCTGAAGTTTATTTTCAAAGTCAAAAAGGTTCAAGAACCATTGATTCACCCCCATCTTAGCGGTACTCTGTGTTCAACAATTGGTATCAGAGCATAGGTTCTTGGTTATCTTTAAACCTTGGGTAGATTCTAGACTTTGAACATAATGGCAAGAAATAAGTCTGCTTCCTCAAAAGCCTCCATGTTTGATGGATCCAACTATGATTTCTAGAGTAGAAGAATGGAGACCTATATTTCCTCCTTGGGTTTTGATGTGTGGATATCTGTCAAGAATGGGTATGTTGTTCCTAATACTCCTCCCTTTGATCCAGATGCCAAAAAGGAGTATGAGAATAATGCAAAGGCCAAACATGCTATCTTGAGTGGACTCTCTGATAATGAATTTGTCAAAGTCATGCATTGTGTTTCAACAAAGGAGACGGGACAAATTGTAGAGGTTATTTGAAGGGGATGCAAAAGTCAAAGAAGCCAAGTTGCAAACACTAAGGGGCCAACTTGAAAGCATCAAAATGAAAGATGATGAAAAGATTGCAGACTATCTTCACAGATTTGATGAAACAGTGAATACTATTAGAGGACTTGGAGAAGAGATTGCAGATGAGATTCTTGTCAAAAAGGTACTTAGATCTCTCACACCCAAGTATGATACTAAGGTGTCTGCCATAGAAGAAGCTAAGGATCTAAATACTTTTTCAATGGATGAGTTATTTGGTTCACTAACAGCCTATGAGATGAGAACAATTGGTGATACTTCCTTGAGAAAAGAAGAAGCATTCAACATCACCAAAAAAGGGCAAAGAAGCAACTTCTCATAAAGAATCCAGTGAAGACTCTGATCATGAAGTTTCAAAATTTGTCAGGAAGCTGAAGAGAGGATCTGACCAATATAAAGGAAAGATACCACTTAAATGTTTCCAATGTGGTAAGGTCAGACACTTTGCTACAAAATGCCCCCACAAAGAAACTGGTGGAGATGACTCAAGAGAGTTCAGCAAATCTGCTAGCAAAGATAGAGAAAGAAACACCTCTCGGAAAGGAAGAAGAGGCTTCCAAAATCAGAACAACCTATGTACTATTGAGGATGACACAACAGATGAAGAAAATGCATCCAAAGATGATTAGCATGAGAATGACAGAAAAGTCAATATCTTCATGACACTTGGTGAGCCTGTTGATGAAAATGAGGAAGAGGAGGATATTGAAGATGAAGTGGACTTGGATGGTGAGCTTATTAGTGCTCTTGAAGAATTGATTAAAACAAAAAGAGAACTCAAAAAGGTCAAGCTTGCTGCAGTAGATGAACGATATCTCTTGAAACAATCTCGGGATGAGTTCGATCAAGTTATATCTGACCTAAAATTGTAGCTAGAAGAAACTAAAAGGATATGTGAAGCTATAGCCTCCAATCTGACAAAGAAGGAAAAGGAG
The DNA here is from genome assembly GCF_030272615.1 of Cryptomeria japonica. Taxonomy (NCBI): domain Eukaryota; kingdom Viridiplantae; phylum Streptophyta; class Pinopsida; order Cupressales; family Cupressaceae; genus Cryptomeria; species Cryptomeria japonica. Next base: position 579,125,391 of record NC_081412.1, read on the forward strand.
CACCAAGAGTTGGAAGCAGAAATAGTAAAACTCAAAAAGGATCTTGAAGAAAGTAAGGAAGAAATAAAAATAAGGAGCAAGTATGAAGGCAACATCAAGGCTTTAGATAAGATGTTGAGCAAACAAAAGCAATCCAATGACACTGGTGGCTTAGGCTTTGAAGAAGGTCAAATTTCAACCCACAAAGATAAATCCGGAAAAGAAATAATGTTAACCTCTTCAATTAAAGGTGAAGAAAAGAAGGCATTCACTGTAGGCAAGGATACTAACAAAAAGACATATGCAGATGCTGTTGCAAATCACCACTCAAATCGGTATACAACAATAAACTGGATGTCACACTTCTTGCACCAACATGCAGATCCAAGGAGAAATGCAAGAATTAACTGTGAAGGATTAAACAAACTCAACAACATGAAGGTAAGACCCCCAATGAGATAACTCCATTCAGGACCAAGACAACCTAACCGGTATGTTCCAAACTTTCATGGTTACTGTTATCGGTGTAACAAATTTGGGCATAGAATAGCTAATTGTAGATTAATCAATCAGCCATCTATGAGTTATGAAAGTAGAAATCCATTTAATGCACTCTAGGATATGAATATTGTCTATTATCAGTGCAATGGATATGGTCATAAGAGTTTTGATTGTAGAAAGAATAAACCAGTACCCTACAATAATTTTAAAGATGTTCCCCTAAATGTAAATATAAAATGCTATAACTGTCAAGAGTTTGGACACATAGCAAAGTTTTGTAAAACCCAGAAGATCAATCAAAAGAAGACAAATCAGGATCAAGAACGGATAACTAAACTTGAGCTCGATATAGTAGCTGACAAGAATAAGGAGACCAAACCAGTTTGGGTTGAGAAAGAAAAGGAAAAGGCAGAATCAAGTCTCATAGTACAAACTGCCTTACATGCTGAAAGGAAAAATCTATGGGTGGTAGATAGTGGTCACTCAAACCATATGACTGGTGGAAAAAAGAAATTCATTAAACTTGAAGACATGAATGGTGGATCAGTATGGTTTGGAGACAATTCTTCCATCAAAACAAAGGGAAAAGGAACTCTAAGCATTGATGGAAAACTAAAGGCACATGATGTATATTATGTGGAAGGCCTGAAGCACAATCTGTTGAGTGTGAGTCAGATGTGTGACAAAGGTTACAAATTCACCTTTGACTCAACCGGTTGCCAGATAAAGAAAGACAGTACCAGTAAAGTTGTGGAAGAAGGAAAGAGAACAAATGGAAATGCTTATAATTTGAAGGAATACGATGAGTCCTAATGTATGCTAGGACAAATAGATGAAAATTGGTTGTGGCACCTAAGATTAGGCCATATAAACTTTGATAACCTAGTTACAGTAAGAAAAAAGGGGTGTGTGAGGAATATTCCACCCATCATCAAACTGGTAAACACATTTTGTGATGAATGTGTAAAAGGTAAGCAAACTAAAGTGAGCTTCAAGACAAAAGAGCATAACACCTCAAGGCCACTTGAAATCATGCATACAAACCCGTGTGGTCCAACTCGAATAAGAGCACTTGCCGGTGAAAGATACTTTATGCTCTTCATTGATGAATACTCAAGACATGGGTCACCTTTCTGCAAGATAAATCACAAGCATTTGAAAGATTCAAGATCTTTCAGAAGATGGTGGAAAAGAAAAGTGGGTATAGGTTAAAATGTCTAAGACCAGACAGGGGTGGAGAGTTTACATCAAATGAATTTGAAGATTATTATGAAAAAAATGGAATTAGAAGGCAATACTCTACTCCAAGGACACCACAACAAAATGGTGTGGTAGAAAGGAAGAACAAGACAGTCAAGGAGATGGCCAGAACCATGTTAAATGAGGCTAGTCTATCGGACACATATTGGAAAGAAGTTGTTCATACTATTGCACATACTTTGAACCGGGTTCAATTAATAACAAATATCAGGATGACACCTTATGAGTTGTGGTATGACTGAAAGCCATCAATCAAATACTTCAAAGTATTTGGAAGTAGGTGCTTTATCAAGAAAGATATGGATGGTATAGGAAATTTTGACTCCAGGAGTGATGAAGGAATCTTCCTTAGTTACTCATCTACCAGATTGGCCTACAAATGCTACAATATAAGACTAAGAAGAATCGTTGAGAGTGTACATGCAAAAGTTGATGAAGATATGCACAAAGGATGTCAACCACATATTAACCGGTATGATGACTTCGGTGATGAAGATAATGAAGTTCAGTCAGATACTGAACCAGAGGTAGCATCTAAGAAGGCCCCCAACTGGTATGTACAACTAAATCACGTGGAAGAGAAAATTATGGGAAATAAGAGTGATGGTGTGCAGACTAGAAGAAGACTTTCCTGGAATGATGAACAAGTCAACCTATGCCTCATGACTAAAGTTGAACCCAAAAAATTCAATGAGGCCAGGAAAAGAGAAGAATGGATGGATGCCATGGAAGAAGAACTGCAACCAATTGAGAAGAACAAGACTTGGGAATTAGTCCCTAGACCGGAAGACAAGAACATCATTGGCACTAAATGGGTCTACCAGAACAAGATGAATGAAGAAGGTAAGATTGTTAGGCATAAAGATAGACTAGTGTGCAAAGGATACTCTCAAGTAGAGGGGATTGACTTTGAAGAAACATTTGTACCGATAGCTAGATTAGAAGTAATTAGAATGTTTCTAGCCTACTTTGCCTACAAGGGCTATAAAGTATACCAAATGGATATAAAATTTGTCTTTCTAAATGGAAATTTGGAAGAAGTGCACATGGAGAAACCGGAAGGGTTTCTACTACATGATGATGAGACATTTGTGTGCCAGTTGAAGAAGGCCTTGTATGGTCTAAAGCAAGCTTCTAGAGCATGGTATTCAAGATTAGATTAGTACCTAAAGGAGAATGGATTCAAAAAGGGAAGTGCAAATAGAAATTTATACATAAAGAAAGATGGGAATCACATGATCATTGTGGTTGTATATGTAGATGACATTATCTTTGGAGGAAACAAGGACACCCTCTACAAAGAATTTGGTAATTAGATGCAGTCAGAATTTGAGATGTCAATGTTTGGTGAATTGACATACTTCCTTGGGTTGTAGATATTACAGCAAGATAAAGGAATCTTCATCTCACAAATCAAGTATGTAAAGGAGATGTTGAAGAAATTTCAATTGGAAGATTGTAAACCGGTAAGTACCCCCATGGTAACCGGCAGTAAATTGAGCAAGAATGATGAATCGCCAGTGGTGTATCAAACTCTGTACAGATCCATGATATGCAGTCTACTATATCTAACTGCTTCAAGACCAGATATAGTTTAGGCAGTGTGCATGGTGGCCATATTCCAAGCTGCACCAAAGAAGTCACATATAAATGTTGTTAGCAGAATTTTTAGGTACCTACAAGGAACACTCAGCTATAGTTTGTGGTATCCTAAACAAGGAGATTTTATCTTGGAAGCATACACTAATGTTTATTGGGCAAGATGCATTGATGATCGAAAGAGCACAAGTGGTGGTGCATTCTTTCTAGGTGATCAGTTGGTCTCATGGCATAGCAAGAAGCAGGACTCAATCTCTCTATCTACAGCTGAAGCTGAATACATTGTTGCTTCTACATGCTTCTCTCAGGAGCTTTAGATGAAGAAGACTCTCAAAGACATACAGGTGGACATCACTGATCCTATTCTCATCTGGTGTGACAATTCAAATGCAATCAACATAGCAAAGAATCCAGTCATGTATTCCAGAACAAAGCACATTGCTATCAAGTATCACTTTCTCAAAGAGAAGGTTGAAGGATAGGAGGTCAGAATGGATTATGTTCCTATTGGCGAACAAGTAGCAGACATTTTCACCAAACCATTACCGGTAAGCACTTTTGAGTACCTCTGACACAAGTTGGGAGTTGTGCCTTCTGTCTACAAAGGCTTTATGTGGTTCGGGGGGAGCTGATAGCGATCAAAGGGGGAGCTGGGTATGGATCAAAGGGGGAGTGCATAGTACCCTTTGTCATTGTGTCAAAGGGGGTGAAATGTACCAGTATAGAGTGTCTCGCAAGAAGTTGACATCAATGCCAAAGGGGGAGATTGTTGGCATTTTGGCATTAAGTTGTCATTGATGTCAATCGAAATGATGGATATTCACATGAGTGTGAGAAGACAGAATGAAGGTCTACCAATAAGGTACAAACCAGACTAAAGATTGGTTTCTTGTTTATGATGAAGAGGTAGAATGTGAAAGTTGTTACAAACCACTAGAGGTGAAGATGTGTTACCGATATAGTATGCTCTACCGGTTAACAGAAGAAGAAAGTTCTACTGAAAAAGGGATGTACCGGTATGAGCTTGCTATACTGACTATGTGTTGGTGGGACACATCCTGATCATTGTGATGCCATGTGGAGCAGAGGTGGCAAACATGTTGTGGTCGGTGAAGCCCCATCGATAGGGTCATTGAAACAGATAATCACCGTTAATGAAACAACCACAAATCATGGGATTGCATCTAATTGTTGTGGCTCGAGGAAGAAAGGATAACAGAGAAAGATCAGGGAGTAGTTGGCACCTGAATCAATGCAAAGAGATTTCGATGCAGGAAGTCCTCGAAAAGGAAATAGATGAAGTGTTTTTTTATGTGTCGACGGATTCCAAGGTAGGAGATCTTATTCGAGATTGCCATTTTTCAGCAGATATGCATTGGATAATGGAAACTATGTACAAATCCATCTTTGAAGGATAGGTGATCGATCCAAGATAGGATGGATTGGATCTCATGAAGATAGTGTCAGGAAGAGGAAACCCTAACCACTCTGAAGTTTGAATTGCCTTCTGGCGGTAAATCATGGGATAAAAGAGGAGAGCTCAAAACATAGTGAGAGAAGAGAAAAGAGAGAGAGAGAGAGAGAGAGAGAGAGAGAGAGAGAGAGAGAGAGGGAGTTAGAAAGAGAGAAGATTTTCTAAGCTTCATAAATAGTTCTAAGAAAGTTGTAGTGTATGTGAGCAAGCATATCGGTGAGAGGATTCTACCAACATAACTATAAGTTTTTTCTTTGACCCTAACTGGCAAGGTGTAACAGAGCAGGAAGCATCCAAGTGAGACACGGTGTGTTGAGAGTTTGTGTGAGAGAGGGAGAGAAAGATAACAAAGGTCAAGAATCAAAGAAATTAATCTCACTACCAGTAGTGTGAGATTCAATGGAGGAGAAAAGGTTGTCAATCGACAGTGAGTTGTTTGATCAAAGAGTTGCAAAATTCATTTGCAACAAGAAGCCTTAATTGTATTCAAATAGTATTTCAATATATATTGCCAAGTTGAAGCTTGGTGCAGGGGTTGGTGCTCCTTGGGTCGGTGCTCTAAATCTTTTTAATTTAGTGTTTTACTTATGAAGATGGATTGGAGCAGTAGTCTCCAACAAATTTTCTCACCGAGGTTTTTCCCACATTGGGTTTTCCTCGTAAATCTGGTGTTGAGAGTTACATGTGTATGAATGATCCCTTTGGCTTCCTTTCTTGTTTTATCGGTTTGATTGTTTTGTGTTTAAGTGAACAACTGATATTCTGAAGTTTATTTTCAAAGTCAAAAAGGTTCAAGAACCATTGATTCACCCCCCTCTCAGTGGTACTATGTGTTCAACACAATTATATCAAGATATATATATAAAATATAATGTTATAATTAAGGTGCATGACAGTTTCACTTGTTCCACTGTAGGGTCCCTCACAATGGAACCTACAGTGGAACCTACAATGGAATGATCAATCATAGTCTTTACCAAACCTTAGAAAGACATTGAAACTTCAACCTTGATTCCTTTTGACCTCAGAAACTTGAACCTTTGCAACCTAGTCAAGATATCCTTTTCTCATCTTATAAAAATTTGAAATTTGGAAAGATGTCAACCTCGAGTAAACCTAATGACTCTTCACCTATGGATATGAATATTTCACCTCCACATACCAAACCCAAACTTCTTCCTAATCCTCCCATTCCTTATATATATGTTGTAGTTCCTCCTAAAGCTTATAAAGGTCAAGAGAAAAGTACCCAAAATCCTATATCTCTCAACCTAGTGAGGTTTCTTTTGTTCCTCCTTCTACAAAGGAAGAAAGGAAGGTTATGTTGATTGATCCCCAACCTTCCCAAGCTTCAATCCATAACAAGAGAAATCATAGTGTAAGAGAACATCAATGAAGACATCTTGTCAAGGCTTGTGAGCTTTTTTTTTAAGTGTTTCCTCCCTTGATCCATTGAATGTTGACTTGGTCTCATTTTCCCAACCTTGAGCTAATCCTGGGGAGGAACTAAGTTATCTTAATAATCCTTGTCAAAAATTTAAATTGTCTTTGCAAAATGATTCTTCTTCATCTCCTCTACATATGAGATCTCCTATTGTGATTAATTTTGATGATGATTTTGATGATAGTAATGTGCATTCTAATGATTGTGATGATATTTATGAAGTTATTGAGATTAATCTTGAGCTATCTTTAATATTTTTAAAATATTTAATCCTAACTCTTATTGACAAACACAATAATTCATCATTAGAGAATAGTGCTTATTTGGATCTTACCATAGCTCCATCTACCATACTTGTTGTGTCTCCTCTTGCATGTTGTCCACAATCTCTAAATGATATTAAGCAAGATTGGGAGGTGGATGATTTGCTAGAGTATATTCACTTGTGTAGTCGATTCTTTTATGTATTTTCTTGCATGTGATGTGCTCCATGTGATGTGATGCTTGGCATGTATTTGTGTTATGTTAAGATCTCTTTGCATGAACCTTTTTGCTATATTGGTTCAAGGTAACGAAGGGACCGTACCTATTGTGACATTCCTCTATATGCATCTCACTTCATCTATATGTTGTATACATGTGTCATAAATGTGCTATTATTGTAACTGTGCTTTTATGTTGTCTACTTGGGGACAATGCAAAGCATTGAGATATTTGTGGTCTCTTCCATGGTGACCCAAAAAGACTATGTTTTTCGTATGTTCTCTTCTTCCATTGTTCTTGTAGTTCCACTTTGGGGTGTTACAAGTGTGGTTGTCATTGCACCAAAAGATCAACCTGTTAATCCCTGATACAACCACTAGACTTATAGAATCCACAGGAGGCGGTTAAGCCATGTCACAAACCTAAGTGTTGCATTGCACAACATAAGGAGACCAAGGGAACACACCTTGCGACAATCCCCCCCAGTGCAAGAGAGGGTTTTGAACCTGTGACCAAGCTATGATACCACTTGTTACAAGTGTGGCTGTCGTTGCAGCAAAAGATTGACCTGTTAATGCCTGATATAATCACTAGACTTATAGAATCCATAGGAGGTGGTTAAGCCATGTCACAAACCTAAACATTGCACTGCACAACACAAGGAGACCAAGGGCACACATCTTGTAATAGGGGGATGAGGTCAATTCATCATAATCATACTTGATACACACAATTTATCTAATATGCATATTTATCCCAAATAGTGGATCTGTTATGTACTCTCTGTTGTTTCTTGTGAAGAATTGCCTTTCTTTTGCCTATGTTTTGGGCCATTTCATTGTTGTGGCATTCTTGTCTTTTGGATATATGTGTGTTACCATAAAGAAATTTCTCCTTGTAAGGCCTACACAATTTCTTTAATATGGGGTCACACACTTTGCTCTTTGTTACACTTTGTGCATACATTACTGAGGTTTGGTTTGTACACCTTGATCACACACCATGATATGTTGATGCATGCTGAAACAAACATTTTTTAGTTGATCTTTTCTATATTGCTTTGCAAACTGAGGCTTTGTGTTGTAATATTTGTGCTTGGTGCATGATGCAGCACCTAATTTGTAATTGAGTTTTTTGTTAGATTATTTAGCAAACCAAGGTTTTTGTTTGTAATCTCTCTTTTTGCTAACATGACTTATAGCAATTATTTTCTTACTAGACCAAGAAGTCATTTCTTTTATCTCTCTCTTCTCATGTGGATCATAGTAAGTATCTCCTTACTAGACCTAGAAACCATATCTCTGCATGTGTTCTTCCTTTTACCTTGACTTTAGATCGATCAAATCCTAATTCTTTGGGTGCTTGGTGTTTCTAATGTCTTTAATGTCTTGGAAAAGGTTTTTTGACACTATTATGTACTTTACCAAGAGTATGAGTATAGGTTCATACACTTGCTAAAGTGGGAGCTAAATTTAGTGTCATAAACTATATCCTCGGTACAATTTCATAATCATTTAGGCCTCACTCTAGTGTCTCTACCTTTTATGTCCTAATTATGTTTGCTTGTGCTCACACTAGTGCCAAATCTTTGATCTCTACTCTCTACTTTTATTTTTGGACCTTCTTTGAGCCTAAATTGACTAGAGTAGGGCACCTAGTACTCTTGTCCTCTTAGAATAGGGTTAAACACATCATAATCTAGACTAGAAGGGTTCATTTTTTAATCCTTCAATGATCAAAAAATGTTGAGTGGAAAATGATTTTTGATGTCAACCTTCTTTATAATTTTCAACACATTTCATGAGGATAGGTATAATAGCAAGTCTTATCCCCTTATTTGAAACATTTATCAATTACAATTTCTCAAGATCAGTTCATATTCAAACGAGAAAGCAATCAAGCATCATTAGAGCAGTGAAGGAGAGGTCACTTATTTAGATTTCAAGCATTCAAGATAGCATCCATTATCATTTCTACATGAAGACATGCATGTGTTCTACATGACAATATTGACCTTTTTATGAAGACTTCAAGGAAAAGGAAATTCATAAATGAAGGTAGAATATTTCAATTCAACATTTATTTCTAGATCTAGCCTCTATCCTGTTAGGGTGAGATCTCTTTTCTATTTCATTCATCATTAAAGAGTTAATTCCAAACTCGGGGATTAGCCTAGGAAAACTCCTATCAACTCAACATGAATTTTCCTCTCTTATGTTTACAAGTTATAGGTTTAGAAGAGAAGGAATATAGATTCCGAAAGTGAAAAATGAGACACTAAGAACTAGATTTTGAAGGAGAAGAAAACTTTGAGTGTTGTACCTTAGCTATAGTGTCTGACACTTTTTTGACAAAATTTCAAGGATATACTCAAAGAAAAATCCTGATCCCAAATCTATTTCCGATATTATCATTAGACAATTGTAGGACTATGTCACCTAGCTACATAGTCCAATACTTTCAAGATCAAATTGCAAACATAGGTTCCTCTCTAACTCTCATTTTATATTTGTACTTGCAATTTTCATATCTATTTTTAAATTTTCTATTTATGTTGATTACACTCAATTTTACATCATTAGTCCTAGTTCTTGCATTTAATTGTGCTATAAAATTCAACAAAAAGGGAAGTGATCAATATTATGCCCAATTCTTGTAATAGGTCTGAAGCTAGGCCTATTGATTCATCTCCTTAATGCAATGGGTTTGATTCCTAATTTACATGTTTAGACAAGTGAACCCCATTTCCCCACATTACAAATTGAGTAGGTATTATGAGATCTTGTGGAAAATTAGGATTATGAGGGGGATTACGAAGAATATTGGGATTTTAAGATGGATAAGGATCATGATACAAAGATGAAGGAATAATTTGATGTTGACTTATGAGGGGACCATACTGGGGGGGCAAGGGGAGGGGGATGTCTTGATCTTGATTAGGAAAGGGTTATTAGATGGGATGGAATGTGATTATGAGATTGAGTGGAAGGGACAAAATAATGAGGTGGAAGGGGATCATGAGGGGGATTAGAAGGGATTATTTTATCTTGATTTATAAATGGATAATTATATGGAGTGGAGGTGGTGTTTTGATCTTGACATGGAGGAGGGATCCATGCCAAAATACTTTGGATTAAGGGGTTGAAATAGTCCATTTGGTGTAGATGGTGTGATGGGGGGTGGGATGTTAGATAGACTCTTCAACATGGGTAGATGAAGAGATGGAAGATTCATGAGGTCTAGAAGATTGGGGTTGTTTTTTTTTGAAGAGGATGGAGATGGGTGCATGACATGGGGAGATTAGAAAAAAAAATAGGTGTGAGGATTTAGTCTCCTTTGCTAACAGTCCTTGGATAAATTCATAAACAAAGGAATTGGAGGATGGGGATATTGTGGATTTTTATAGTGATTTTGGATTTTCAAGGATTAGGATTATATGGAGGTTTAGGATTGTGGCTTGCAGGGTTATGATGACATGAAGGATTTCGATTATATGAAAGATTAGGATTACATATTGGAGGATTTGAATAATGGATTGGGGGAATAAGTGAAGAATTATTATTATAGCTCAGAAGATTAGGATTATATGGAGTGTTAGAATAATATAAAATATTAAGATTAGATGAAATATTTGGATAATGGTTTGGAAGATTGTAGTAAAAAGGACTTGGATTGTGGGTGGAGGTGATGGAGGGGTTGTACGAATATTGGGATTGGGATGTGGATAGGGGAGAAGATGAAGGTATATATGTTGGATGGGAGGATATGTAGGTGAGGGGTAATATGGAGACATGAATGAGGAATAAGATATATTTCCCTTTTCAAATGTAGAGGAAGGATTAGAAATGGGAAATTGGTTTGGATTGTATATAATTTATTGAGGCCGAATGGATGAAGATATGGTAGATATATATGAGGCTATGAGATTGACTGAGTAAGTGGGTTGGGGTGAGATGTATGAATATGTGAAGGTTGGATAAATTTAAGTCATGGGTAAGGGGGATTGCTATATATTATTACTTGGTTGTGATGGCATGGTCTCATAGGAGAATGAAGGGTTGGTATGATAGTGATGTTGGTTGGATTAGAAGTATGATTCGAGAGATGGGGTTTGACATAGATTCTTGAACTTCTATAACCATTTTGTCAAATCAATTCATGATTTTTGTTTGTGTTTTTTGGATTAGGATTGGGTGATTCCTCAGATAGGGGCTGGGATTAGAAAAGGATGAGATTTAGAAGGTGAAGTTTTGATATTATTTTTACATGGAGGTGGATATTAGAAGAATATGATAATGGAGGAATGATTGGTTGAGAGATTTGTATTTTGATTTGGAGGGGTGGATATTAAGATGATAAATTAGAATAATGACAATTAAGGTTGAAGATGAGGAATGAAATTGTATTTAGGATTGAAAGTGGAAGAATGGGATGATGGATGAAAGATTAGTTAAAATAGTTATATTTTGATCTATTGGAGGGATGGAAATTAATATTATGGATTAGAAAGATGGGGATTAAGATTGAAGATGAGGGATAAAATTGGATTTACTATTGAAAGTAGAAGAATATGAAGATGGATGAAAGGTTCATTAAGATAGTTGAATTTTGATTTGAAGGAGGGATGGAGATTAAGATGATGTATTAGAAGAATGGGATTCAAGAATGAAAGGTGAAATTGAATTGGAATTTATTATAGTTTTGGTTTTTGGGATGGAAGATTGGATTAAGGAGAAGTTAGGGGTGATCAGGATGGATCAAGAATTATAATGGAAGGATGAATGAGGGATTTAGAGGTAAAATATTGTATGGTGAATTGAAGGTTTTCTTATTGACTAAGTGATGGACTTAAAAAAATAGACACAAATAAACTAGGTTTAGGGAGATTTGGATTGATAGTTAGCATTGGTTTTGAACAAGAAGACACACCAAGCACTTGTACAAGCCTATATTATTCAATTTGGAGTATTATTCATTGTAGACTCACAATGGTCACTTTCATCCCCACTTTAATAGATCTATCCAAATTCCTATGTGATCATATCATGGATTCACCAAAATTGTTTTATACATACTTCTTAGATAAGACAAGTTGGCCCTATTTGTTGGGATGTTACATTTCTTCTTGCTTGTGTTTTTCTCAAAGTGGTGGAAATTGCCTTGCTTGCTAGTTGATTCCTCTCTTTGATCAAGGATGAATAAATTGCCTCCTCCTCTTAGCTAGTTGTTTCCCTTCCAATGGTTTTCAATTCTCAGTGATTACACAAAATTTTGTTGTATCTTTTTGCCAGAATAGAGCGCCCCCTTTAATGAAGGAATCCTCTATATTTATCATTCCTTTTACTCAGGTTTTTGCCCTATTTTTTTGGCACATGCATCCCTTATTGCTAAGTCAACTCCCCTAAATTAGGGAGTAGTAGTGTTTTTTCCTCTCAAGCTATTTAAAATTGTCACTTCATTTGTGCATTCAACCCTCTTTTTGGGTTTGCATGAGAAACATACAGTTTACATCTCCAATTTAGTGGAGGTTTTGAAACTATATAAATCAATATCGCTATTATTTTTTTCAATTTAAATCTTTATTTGTTTTTTTTTTTAAATTCCTAACATATGCATGCATACATATATGTACTAGGAATATTATATATATAGATATATGTATATGATATGTGGAAGAAGTATATATATCAAATATTATATATATTTTGTGAAAACATTAACATTATCAAACAAAACAAAATGTTTTATTTTTCTAAGTTAATTTTCATAATTAAATCAATTATAAAGACATAATGTCAATAGATAACCATTAAGTTAATTTCACAATTTAATCGTCAATCATAATGATTAATGACAAATTAACCAATTGTAAGACATAATGCATAATTTAAACAATTACAAAACATAATGTGCAACATATTCATGTTAAAAATCAAACTGTATGGAAGATTAATGCATTGGTGTGTGGAAGGGGGGGATTTCATCATGCTAATCATTGCCAAATGGATAGGTCACCTCTACCTTAATCATGTTCTCACTTTCAACTTATTCAATACACTCATTTACACTCAATGGTTTTGGTGAATACGTTAGTACATAAATCCATAGTCATAATCAAAAGCACTTGCGACAAAATATTTCATCATCATTTAAAAATTAATTTCATGCATTTTCTAAAATCACTTCTAATTACCATTCAAACACACACATTTATCAATGCATCAAATAGCATATGTCCAATGGTCTCATCCAGTTTCCATCTATTGTGCATGTTAAATTTATACAAGAAAAAATCAAGATGTGAAAATCCTACTCATTTTGAATCACATACCTATCTTTTGGTATGATTACGTTCTCATGATGAATTGATCTCTATATATTCTTTAGGGCAATATCTACTTTATGATTTTCCTATATTGTGGGCAACATTTCAAACACACCAAAATGATTTGGATATGTTATGTGCCTACATGTTTATTTACATGATACATGATTTTATATGTGCTTGCATGCTTATATTAATTGATTACTTTACAAATTTATTATGAATTATTTTTTCTAATCCTTTAATTTCATACACCTATTGGAATGCAACCAATTGGAGAAGGCATATATTATCACTAATGATTTTTATGGCAACATTTAAAATAGGGACTTGTGCTACTCGTGGACTCATCACTGTATCCACATGAATGTTTGATCACATTACATCTCTACATTGTAAGTATGTGTCCTAAATTTTATATCAAGTAGAGCCTATCACATGGTTATATCAACATTTCCATGCCACAATGATCCATTGAGTGAAGTATTATCATCAACTTTTCTACATGTGTAATTTTTAACCCTTCTCTCTCTTTTCTTATCTCCTATCTTCTAATCTTTAATAGATATTTGAATTAATTTGTACTTTGTACCTCATTTATTTGTATCTTATAAGCTAATATTTACATATATTTTTTATATTTTGTAGGTTTCTATGGAGCACTCACACCAAGGAGTGTATATGACAAGTCCAAGAATGAATCATTACTTTACATGAATCCAATATCCTTTTGAGTGTTTGAAATATTTACTTTTCATGTTGATTGAGAATACCCATATTCTTTGAAGTGTATTCTCATTATATATCCATACACATATCAAAGTGCAGGTAAAATGTAATGACAAAATTTGTATAGCCATGTAATTTCCATTTAGTTTTTATGCCCACATTGGTGGAATAGACTAAATATAATTACATAATGACAAGTGGCACACTCTTTTGTAATGTTTGAATCATGCTCTAATATGTATTATTTCCACTTACTCTTGTACCCTTGTTATTCAAACCTCATTTATTATACCCAATTCACACTTTCCTTGCATTAGCTCTTTGCCTCAATATTATCAAACCTCATTTATTATACCCAATTCACACTTGCCTTGCATTAGCTCTTTGCCTCAAGATTACCATCTCCTTGTGTAGGTTCATGTCATGCTGCTCAAGATTGATCCTACAACACATATAAATGAACCTTACATTAAAATTTTAGCTTTCTTTCCCCTTATACTAGCCATTATGAGTAAAATTTGTGTACACGATGAAAATGGATAACAACAATAATAATATTGAGAGACTAAATGAATTCAACCACAAAACCCTAGCCTAACAACAATAAAGATCCACCATAACATATGAAGATTACCTAAGACAATGCAAATCAAGTGAAATCACAAAGATTATACCATCACATGTCCAATAGGGTTTGGATCTCCATTCTTCCTATCTCCATTGATCTTGCTTGATATATTTGCTCTCAGATTTTATATGTGCACAAGAGCTCAACAAAGAATGGAAATGTGGTTGCAAGTAGGATCGCATATATTTGCTCTCAGATTTTATATGTGCAAAGCGTAATGTAGTCAATTGATCAAGTAGTCAGGATGCATTGTTAGGGTTAGATAATGAAGGAAGCATCCTCTTATATAGAAGACACTATAAGAAATAGAGGGATAAGATTGAGAGGTGTAAAAGATAAATGGCCAGCTATGATTAAAGGGTAGGTAAAAGAAATAAGAAAATAATGAAAGGGTGGGTAGTGTATAAATTAAGAGATGAATGACATGTGTCATAGGTAGAAAAGGTTAATGAATTAATTAAATAAATAAAGATTTATTTAATTAATAGAGGAAGTGGGTCAATTAAATAAATAAAATATTTATTTAATTCAGGAAAAGGATAATTTAAATAAATAAAGTATTTATTTAAATGAGAAATAAGGCTAGAAGAGGATAAATGAATTAATTAAATAAATAAAGATTTATTTAATTAATAGAAGAATTAGGCTAAAGTAATTAAATAAATAAAGATATTTATTTAATTAGACATGATAATTTTAGGTATCTACAATTTGTACACATTAGTTTGACATGTTTCAATATATTCGTATTTAAATACATTCAATGTGTCATTAACTCACAAGGAAAAATACATGCTAGAATTTGTGAACAAAAAGAATCTAGATCACACTTTAATTTCTAAAGGTAAAAATAATTAAATCCACATCATCTATATATAAGAAACTCACACACTTGTGTATACTATCTGTAAATTTTTACTTAGAGTTATAAAGGTATTCAATCCAAGGGTGTAACATAGAAGTTGACCTTAGTGATCTCATAGATTTCTAAGGTGTAACCTAATGGATTCTTGTAAGGTATATGGAAACATTATAGTCTTTACATGCTAATAATATATCAAAGATTATGATGATAAGCTTTCAAAAATGTTTTTTTTGCCAATTTAGATCCATTCATTGGAGTTCAAATTTGTGATGATTAGGATTGAATGTACAATGCACAAGGTTGAATCATGCGATTTTTTACTATGAGTCAATTTTGAAATGTTCATTAGATAGATGACATATTTTTAATGATGAATAAATTTTGTAACCCATCAACACCTCCACATAATTAATATCATAATGTTGTTACTCCAATTTAGTGCACCCCTTGGGAGGTTTGAATACACTAGAAAGTAGCATATGGATATGTCTTAGAATAAGGTTGCGAACTAATTCTTACAAATAAGAAAAGAAAGATAGTCTCCTAGGTATGGTAACAAATATGTAGCATCACTCACCAAACACAATAAATAATATGAACTTGTGGATTTATTGGTTTTGAGAAACCCAATAATAGAAAATCTTGTGTATTAACTTCATTCATGCAGGTTGGATGAATCTTTGAAGAGGGCCAGCTTTGAATTTTAAATTTCCTTCTAAACTTATTACAAAAAAATCCACTTGAATATCTAATCTACCTATAATATTAACTTGGAGAGTGTTGGAATACCTTATGATTGTGTCTCATTTTTTGTTGTTTTTTCTCTATTGAATTTGTTTATGCCTTTTCTTACCCATTATTGGTAACTAATATGAGAAATACTAAATGGGTAGTTGAGTTATTTTATGCCTCTAGCTATTATACTTGGCCCCATGTTATTTCCTTGGTTAAAAACACAAAAAAATTAATCTTTTGGGATATTGTGGTTTTAGTGTCCCTTTTGATTTCATACCTCATTTGTTGGCCTCATCTCCCCACTCAAGCCTTTCCTACATTCATCTTGGTCTTTCAACCTTTTGGGTCATCAACATACTCCTTACCATCAACATGCTTCCCTTTGTTATATAGTCTCTTGATACCCTATTATAATTCCTTTGTAAAGTGTCTATGTGTTGAGTCATTAGGGTTTTGGCTTCCTTTGTTTTTCACATTTGTCATGAGCTCTTCCTGACACCCAAACACAAGCACTTTATTTGTTTTCAACACTTAAGTGTTTCATGTATCCCTCCTATTTGTTCACATGTGGTATGATATCAAATTGATACTTGATGGCCCAATGTCCACGCTATGCTTGGTGATTTTTTTGGTTTCCATGAAGGCTTTATAAGTTTTCATGCCCATAAAAACCTCTCTACCTCCCTCCCTCACTCCCTCTAGATATAAATCCTCCCATTCTCCTTCCCTCTCTTCTCTCTCTCTCAAATATTTGTCTATACCCTATGTGTGTGTGTTCTTCTTTCTCTCCTTCTTGAGATCCCACCCTCTTTAGGGTTTTGGGTGTAGGGTTTAAGTTTCAGGGTATTAGGTTTACAACTAAGGGTATAAGGTATATGGTTTATAGTTGAGGGTATATAGTGTATAGGGTTGAGAGTATAGAGTTGAGAAAATAGGGTTTAGGGTTGAGGGTATTGGTATAGGGTTTAAGATTGAGGGTATAGGGTGTATGGTTGAGGGTATTTATATAGGGTTTAGGGTATTGTCTTTATGGTTGATGTTATAAGGTATAGGGTTAAGGGTTTAACATATATCGTCATAGGGTCAAGGGTATTGGTATAGGATTTAAATTTTAGGGTTTAGGGTATAGTGTATAGGGTATATGGTTTGGGGTTTAAGGTGTAGGATTTCAGGTCGAGGGTATTTGTTATAGAGTTTAGGTTTTTGTTTTGAGGGTATATGGTATAGGGTTTAGGATTGATGGTATTGGTTATAGGGTTGAGGATATTAATAATAGGTTAAGGTATATGGTTAACTTTTGAGGGTATAATTTATAGGGTTGAGGGTTGAGGGGATAGCATATGGGGTTTAAGGTATAGGTTTGAGGGTATAATATTTAGGGTATTGGCTTTATGGTACAATGGGATCTCAAAGCTTGTATCCTTTCATACCATAATTCTATTTGATGAAAATAAATTTCAAATACTTGTTCTCCAACTTTGTTTGGTTCTCCTTCGGTACATGTGCATATGTCTCATAACCAAAAACTCTAAGATATAGATTCAATGAATTTTTATGGCCAGAACTTACCTTTAAAGGTGTTTTATCAACAATAATTGATGTAGGAGACCTGTTAATTAGGTAGCAAGTAGTGGAAACAACTTCAACCCAAAACATTTGTTCTAGTACAACAACACTCAACATATTGCTAGCCTTCTCCATCAGCATCATATTCATTCTTTTTGAAACTCCTTTTTAGTGTAGAGAATATTGAGTTGTCTTTTATCTATGAATGAAACAATCTTTACAAAATCCATCAAAATCATTAGAAGAAAATTCATCACTATTATCAATCCTCAAAAAAAATATTTCTTTCTAGTTTGCAACTCAAACATTGCTTTAAATTCTTTAAATTGTCTAAACAATTTAAATTTTACTCTTCAAAATATATACCCATGTTCTTATGCTATAATCATCAATAAATGAAATTTAATATGTGGACTTTTCAATGGAAGAAATGTTTATAGGACCAAACACATCACAATGAATAAGATCCAACACACCGCAAGATTTATGAGAACTTGAGTAAAATTCAATGTGGTTTTGATTGCCATAAATGTAGTACTTGTAAAAATAAAAATTAAGATTACATCATCTAAAATTTCAAAAAAGGTTTTTATTTTTCAAGGTCCTTAAACCCTCTTCTCCAATGTAGTCGTTTCTTTGGTGTCATTGCATAGTTTGATTTGAAGGTAAATTTGATTAAATAGAAGGAGAACCCTTAGGTACCAAAAATCCACGACCATCTACTAAAGGTGACACCCTCACGTCTTCCAATGAAGTATTGATAAATTTACTTTTCACAAAATTACTATTACACTCATTAGTGTATGCATCTATCTTATACATTGTGCCAAATCTGACACCTCTAGCAATCACTATAGCACCTCTGACATTTTTCATCCTGCATAAAACACGACTACTTGCACACCTGGATCTATTAATTTTCTC
Organism: Cryptomeria japonica; assembly: GCF_030272615.1. Classification (NCBI taxonomy): domain Eukaryota; kingdom Viridiplantae; phylum Streptophyta; class Pinopsida; order Cupressales; family Cupressaceae; genus Cryptomeria; species Cryptomeria japonica. The sequence continues at coordinate 579,143,903 of NC_081412.1, forward strand.
ACAAATAAAAAATTTTGAGATAGTCTAGGGATATACAACACACCATTAATCCTTTTAATTCTACCATTAGAAAACTTGATTTAAAATTTACTATAACCAACAATATCTAAATGAGAATCATCACCCAAGTACACTTTACCTCCATTAAATTTTTCATATTCAGAAGACCAATCTCTATTAGAGGTCACATGAAAAGATGCACCTGAGTCAATTAACCATGCATCATTACCTGCATGAGTGGTCAAAGTTGCAATGAATGCATCAACATCTTCCTTCTAGAACTTAGAATCATAACTAATTTATTTCTTTTTCTTCTTTGCACTCCTTATGATTTTTTCCAGGATTACCTCAATTATATCAAATATCTTTTAACTTTCTAAGAGATTTGGATCTCCACTTGGACTTGGATTTATTACACTTCACATTATTCATTCCTCTTTCCTTAGGTCTTCTATGAATACTTAGGGCCTCCTCAATATTGATGCATACCTTCCTCCTCATCTCTTCAGAAAGAAAAGCACCCACCACATCTTTAGACTTGAAAATAATAGAAGTGCTACTGATAGCCATCACAAGAGAATCCCACAAATTAGACAAAGAACAAAGAAATATCTATCATTTCTCCTCATCATCCATCTTGACACCAACACATGCCAATTGAGCCACCAACATATTGAATTCTTTTAAGTGGTATGTAATTTGTCCATCCTCTTCCATTCTCAAGGAATATAATTTCTTCCTTAGGAAAATCTTGTGTAGAACACAATTTGTCACTGAGAGGAGGGGGGGGTGAATCAATGATTTCAAACAATTTCCAACTATGTGTGTGCAACCAATAAAGCAATGAAGGCACTAGTAATCAAACACACAAAGAATGCATCTCACAACACCAGATATACAAGGAAAACCCAATGTGGGAAAAACATCGGTGAGAAATGTTGTTGGAGTCTACTACTCCAATCCAGCCTCACAATGAAACATCAGTTACAATGTTTAGGGCACCAACCCAAGGAGAACCAACCCCTAATGATTTATGGGCACTAAATCAAAGGAGCACCAACCCCTACACCAGGATCTAACTGAGTGATACACAATGAAATAACAACTTATTACAATGAAATTACCTTGTTACAAATGAGTTTTGTAACACCTATTCAATTTCTATCTATCAGTTACAACTCTTCTCTATTTCACCAGTTCTTTCACTACCGGTTATCAATTCACTCTCTGAGATCCCTTACCGGTCGATCTCTGCCTTTGCTAACTTCCTCTGATACTCACCCTGCACTCTATCACTCTCGAATGCCTTCCTACCAGTTCACCTCAGCTCTGTTATCTACCAATTAAACCTCTGCTAAACCCTCTTACTGGTTACAACTCTTACTACTAGTTCTCCTTCAGATACTTGGTTGTAATACTCTTCTCAGATTGATTTGCATGCTATTTGCTCAAGCACACTCTCTTCTCACAAGTGGCATCACATCCTTGATCTTTGATCTGCATATTTATTTATCTATTTTCCTGCCAAAACATAGATTCAAACTTTGGCGCACTTAGGGTTTTCTCCACGGACCCAATCCGTATCAGTTCATATCGAATCTCATCTCCAAGATTGATAGCCTACAACAACGACACACCACATGCCAAATCCTTCCTTCAAATGCATATTTTCTATATTTGGTAAACACGGCTCTTATTTCTGTCAATCACCATTAATGTTCCAACTTTTGACTTCTCCAGGTCGACAAGGAGATTAGATATCATGCATCAATCAACACACTAGAGTCGTCCATCGATATTCATCGAGCCGCAAACTTCTGCAGCTCACCCATGATTTTTGCAGTCTTCATTTAATATTGACTGACTCTTCAACTGCCTCGTTAAAGAAGACTTCACCGAATATTGTACGTTAGATACTTGGTTCCTACGTGGCATCCTTTTTTGGAATCCACCTCAGCTAAGTCCACTATGTCAGTTCAAGCTTAGTCATCGACCAAAAACATCCTACCAGTATCTACCTTATGCTGCCCATCTTCTACTTGTTCATACATACTCACCAGTGGACCTGTTTACCAATTGGCACTGCACCTTCCTGCATACCAATTGACATAACTATTTTATCCCTTTTCTTTATTATGTTTGCTTACTGATGAATATCCATACCGGTAACATCTCCTACTTGCATCCTGCATACCGGTAACCATCCATACCGGTGACATGCTATACTTACCGATTGACATCAATGACAACACAATGCCAACAATCTCCCCCTTTGGCATTGATGTCAACACACACTTATCATTGTCATACCAGTTCCTTCTCCCCCTTTGACAACAATGACAAAGGGCACAAACAGTATCCATTATCTGCTAGCATACCGGTTCCTTCTCCATCATCCAATATCTACTCACTTTCTGCCATTCTCCAGTAGAGTAGATCACAAGACTCTGCATGTACTCAACAAGTGCAGTCTCCCCCTGTTTCCAACACATGGTTCAAAAAACAAAAGATATGGCAGTGAACTCCCCCTGAACCATAGATCCCCATACCAACTTAAGTGCATGAAGCTGGTGACACAACTCCTAACTTTTGTTTCAGATACTCAAATGCACTTACCGGTAGAGATTTTGTGAATATATCTGCTACTTGTTCACCTGTAGGGACATACTCTACCTTAACTTCTTGTTCTTCAACCTTCTCTTTGAGAAAATGGTATTTGATGGCAATGTGCTTTGTCCTTGAGTGCATAATTGAATTCTTTGATATATTGATTGCACTTGAATTATCACACCAAATAGAAAAATGGTCAGATGTTTCTACCTGAATATCTTTGAGTGTCTTCTTCATCCACAACACCTAAGAACAACATGTAGTAGCAACAATATATTCTGCTTCAGTAGTAGATAGGGAGATTGAATCATGCTTCTTGTTGTGCCATGAGACCAACCAGTTACCTAGGAAGAATGCACCACCACTTGTGCTCTTTTGGTCATCAATGCAGCTTTCCCAATTAGCATTTGTGTAGGCTTGTAAGGTGAAACCTCCTTTCTTAGGATACCATAGTCCATAATCAATCGTTCCTTGTATTTACCTAAATATCCTCTTGACTACATTCACATGTGACTGTTTGGGTCCTGCTTGAAATCTAGCCACCATATATACTGCCTGCACTATATCTGGTCTAGAAGTAGTAAGATATGACAAACTCCCAATCATGGATATATACAATATCTGATCCACTACCGGTGATTCATCATCCTTTCTCAACTTGCATCCAGTCACCATGAGGATACTTACCGGTTTGCTATCTTCCATTTGGAATTTCTTCAACATGTATCAGGCATACTTGGTTTGAGAGACAAATATTCCCTTGTCTCGTTGTGAAATCTACAAACCAAGAAAAAAAGATAGCTCTCCAAGCATTGGCATATCAAACTCCGACTGCATCTGATCAGCAAACTCTTTACACAAGGTATCCTTATTCCCTCCAAAAATGATGTGATCCACATATACAACCACAATAATCATGTGGTTTCCATCTACTTTAATGTGCAAATTACTATCTGCACTTTTCTTTTTGAAACCTTGCTCCTTTAGATACTTATCTAACCTTGAGTACCATGCTCTTGGAGCCTACTTCAAACCATATAGTTCTTTCTTCAACCAACACACAAAGGTTTCATCATCATGTAGAAAACCTTCTGGTTGTTCCATGTATACTTCCTCTTCTAAATTTCCATTTAGGGAAGTATATTTTACATCCATTTGATAGACTTTGTATCCCTTATAGGATGAAAGGGATAGAAACATTCTAATGGCCTCGAGCCTAGCAACCGGTGCAAATGTTTCTTCAAAGTCTATTCCTTCTACTTGAGAGTATCCTTTACATGCTAACCTTGCTTTATGCCTCACAATCTTTCCTTCAATATTCATATTGTTCCGGTAGACTCACTTTGTGCCAATAATGTTCTTGTCTGTTGGTCTAGGAACAAATTCCCAAGTCTCATTCTTCTCAATCTATTGAGTTCCTCTTCCATTGCATCCATCCATTTTTTACTTTTGTTGGCGTCATTAAATATTTTGGGTACCATTTTATTCATGAGGCAAAAATTGACTCGTTCATCATTTCGGGCAAGCCTTCTTCTAGTCTACACACCGTAATTCTTATTACCTAAGATCTGATCTTCTAGGTGATTTTTTGGTACATACAGGTTGGGGGATTTGTTTGATGCTTCTTTTGGTTCATTATCAATCTGATCTTCATCTTCATCACTGGTTTCATCATACTGGTTTACTTGTGTTTCTCTTCCTTTATGCATATCTTCATCAACTCTTACATGCACACTCTCTGTTAAGTTCTTTCAAAATTCTGTGATCAAAATAGAAGAGATGGAGATATGATCTGAAAGTTGTATTTTATCTGCTATAACGTGTTTTAAAGATGCACCACACTTATCAATTTTGGTGTGTTCATCCTTCTCAATGTAAGCATGCTATATAAGTGGATGGGGGGTTGTGTAGTGAAGAGATATGTCTTCCCATGTGGGAAGACACATCTCTTCCCTATGTACCTCTCACCACAGTATATAAACTAGTCATCGTTTACTTACCCAATCGGAAGGAGTGTGACTTGTTTGAGAATCGCTTTACCACCCGATACCATGAACGGTGTAACCTTTGGTCAAACACGATAAGTTAACTTTGGTTTTATTCATCATTAGTTAACATTAACATATTAGTATATGTAATCAAATTAATATATATATATATATATATATCGGAAGCATGAAACAGTATGACCGACGTTACAAAATTAACACTCTTAATGACTATTCTTAGTCTTTTGTTGTAGCATTTGTAGGCTTTTCTATGATTTGAGTAGCCCAAGAAGATACCTTCATCACTCTTGGAATCAAAGCTACCTAAGCCATCCACATCTATTTTGATAAAATATTTGCTTCCAAACACTTTAAGGTATTTAACTGATGTATTTCGGGCATACCACACTTCATAAGGTGTCATTCTATTATTTGTTCTCAGTTGAATCTGGTTTAAGGTATATACAATAGTGTGAACTGCTTCCTTCCAGTACGTATCCGGTATGTTTTCCTCATTTAGCATGGTTCTTTCCATCTCCTTGATTGTCCCATTTTTCCTCTCTACAACACCATTTTGTTGTGGTGTTCTTAGACCTGAATATTGTCTTCTTATTTCATGTCTCTCATAGTAATCTTCAAACTCATTTGATGTGAACTCTCCACCCCAGTATGATCTTAGACATTTCAGCTTGCATCCACTTTTCCTCTCAACCATCTTCCGAAAAATCTTGAATCTTTCAAAGGCTTGAGATTTATCCTATAGGAAAGTGACCCATGTCATTCTTAAAAAATCATCAATGAGGAGCATGAAGTATCTTTCACCGGCTAGAGCTCTTGTTCTAGTTGGTCCACATAGATCAGTATGCACTAGTTCTAGTGGCCTTGAAGTATTATGTTCCTTAGTCTTGAAGATCACCTTACTATTCTTTCCTCTTACACATTCATCATAAAATGTGCTTAGGTTTGATGATTGGTGGTATATTTCTCACAGAGCCCTTTTTGCTCACTGCAACTAGATTATCAAAATTTACGTGGCCTAATCTCTTGTGCCATAGCCAACTCTCATCCACTTGTCCCATCATGCATTGGGACTCAAATCATTCCTTTAGATTGTACACATTTCCATCTTTTCTTTTCCCTTCTGCTACAATCTGACTAGTACTCTCATTTCATATCTGGCAACCGGTAGAGTCAAAAGTAAATTTGTAACCTTTATCACACATTTAACTTACACTTAGTAAATTGTGATTTAAACCTTCCACATAATATACATCATGGGCCTTCAATTTGCCATCTATATTTAGAGTACCTTTTCCTTTTATCTTGATGGAGGTGATCTCTCCAAATCTTACTGAGCCTCCATTCCAATCTTCCATCTTAATAAATTTCTTTTTGTCACCGGTCGTGTGATTTGAACAACCATTGTCTACAACCCATAAGTTCCTTCTTTCTGTGTGCAGAGTAGTCTACACGATCAGACTTGATTCTGCCTTATTCTTGTCTTTTTCAACCCAAACTAGTTTGTTAGGCTTCTTCTTGTCTTATGCAATTTCATGTTCCAGTTTAACTACCAGTTCTTGATTCAGTACTGAATTCTTAGGCTTGGTTGTCCTAAGTTTGCAATGTTTTACAATGTGCCCAAAATTTTGACAATTGTAACACTTTATATTGACATTAAATGATGAATCTTTAAAACTATTTTAGGACACCGGTTGACTTCTCCTACATTCAAAACTCCTATGGCCGAATCCATTACACTGATAAAAAACAACATCCATACCCCGGAGTGCAAAAAAAGAGTTTCTACTTTCAAAACTAACAGGGGGCTTATTCATTAGTCTACAGTCAGCAACTCTATGTCCAAACTTATTACACCGGTAGCAATAACCATGGAAATTGGGTATATACCAGTCTTGTTGCTTTGGACCGACAAACCTTTGTCTCACCGGATGTCTTCCTCTCATGTTGTTGATTCTAGTGAATCCTTCATTATCCACCTTGGGCTTGCCTTTATGATTTGCATACCGGTAATATGTGTGAGCCTTCTAGTTTTGATCATACCAGTTCACTGGCTGATTTCTTGTAGCCTCAGCATAGGTCTTCTTGTCGGTATCTTTGTTAACTATAAAGAATTGCTTCTCTTTACTTTCACTTGAGGAAGAGAATTGTATCTCCTTACCAGATATGTCTTGACTATTTGAACATTGTCCTTCTTTAAATCCTAAACCACTAGTGTCTTTTGAATGCTTCTGTTTGCTCAACATCTTGTTTAAAGCTTCAGTACTGCCCTCATACTTGCTCCTCATCTTCAATTCATCCTTGCTCTTTCCTAGCTCCTTTCTGAGCCTTAAAATTTCTTCTTCTAGCTTTTGCTGCTCCTTTTCCTTCTTTATCAAATCAGAGGATGTAGCTTCACATATCCTTTTAGCTTCTTCCAACTGGAGTTGTAGATCAAAAATTTATTTCTTGGATTCCTCCAGTTGTTCATGTTCCTTTGCAGCAGCATGCTTAACCTTTTTGAGTTATTTTCTTGTTTTCTTCAACTCCTCAAGAGCACTTATGAGCTCACCTTCTAGTTCCACTTCAACTTTAATATCTTCATCTTCCTCATCTTCAACAATCGGTTCATCTAGTGTCATAAAGAAATTAACTTCTATTTCATCCTCATGGCAGTCATCTTTTGATGCACTTTATTCATCGGTAGCATCATCTTCAAATGTATATAAACTATTCTACTTTCGGTAGCTTCTTCTTTCTTACTGGTAGACCTTCTTCTCTTTATCTTTATCGAAAGACCTACCAGAGCTCCTTTGCTCGTCTCCACCGGTTTCACCATAAGGACATTTTGCAGCAAAGCAAGCATAAGGACATTTTGTAGCAAAGCAAGCATAAGGGAGTTTTCAGCAAAGCAAGCATAAGGAGCCTTCTATGTAGTGAAAGAAAAGCCTATGTGGAGTCTTCAACAACATTCATCAAGCATTTGTCAAGCATTCATCATCAGTTAGGAGAGTTGAAGACATTGAAGAATAATAGGAGATCTAGTGGCAATATCTCTCCCTTGGGGATTGGTATGATTTCATGTTATTTTAATGTCTTTGTATGAGCTTCTTTACATAAATTTGCACATTTACATTCATTCTTTATATCATTTAGCATATTTGGTTTGAAGTATTATTTTTTATTAAGGTAAAAATAGGTTTTGAAGGGGCTCCAAAACCCTTTACAAGCAGAACTTAGTAGAAAAAGCAAAAAGAGACAAAAAGGGACAAACCAACGAAAAGCCAACAAAAAACCATAGAGAACCGGCTAAAGCCCCACAAATCCAGCAAAACTAGCAAGACCCAAGAGAAGAAAGTAATTGATTTTTTTCAGGGCATTAGCCAAGGTGTTGCTAATCCCATCCAATTCTTTGATGTTTTCCCTAAGATTAGGGATATCCTTAGCAGAAGTAGCCACAACTTTCTTGACACTTGCCCTGGTCCTGTTAGTAGCACCAGCTAGAATAGCTTCACCACTGCCAATCTGGATAGTATCTTCATCCATGTCAAGATCCACAACCGGTTTAGGAGAACTAGAATCATCAAAGACCTTAGCAATATCTTCCAAGTTTTTAGCGACTGCTAACAAGATATTCAGGATAATGCCGAGCAAATGTTTCATCACCACACTACCTTCTTCTAGCAATTTAACCTTATCCTCCATATCCTGCTTCCATTTTATCTGATCCCTGTCATTATCCTTCCTCTTCTCGTCCGCCTGTTTCCCATTTTTTCCCAAGTTCTTCAAGAGTTCATAGGTCCATCTGTCATAATCCAGTCTCGCCTCACTGAGTTTTCTAAGGTTATCCAGGAATAACCCTTTACCCGCACTTTCCTTATCCTTGCTTAAACTATCCTTAGTCATATCCTTCTCAGGATCCTTGTTCTCCTCCCTCTCATAATTCACATCTTTATCCTCATTATCATTGTACTCCACATCCTCTATAGGGTGGCTATTGTCCTTGCCAGGGAAATCACTGTGGATAGGGCTTTCATTGTCAAACTCATTATCACCACCTTCTTCCTCAATACCCACCTCCTCATCTTTCGAGCTGTCTTCACCATCATAATCATCCGTATCCATTTCGCTGCTTTCTTTTCCCATTTCATCTGTTTTGGTCTTTTCTTCATGGGTTTCCGTCCCAAAGGCACTCTTACTTTTTTTGCTAGAAGATGCCTTCTCCTTGCTGGAATCGCCTCCCTCCAACTTTCTCTTCCCCAAAGAGGCGGATAACCTCTTATTTTGTAGAATAGCGAGGATTTTACAGTGCTCATAAATGAGCAGCAAAAGCTCACAATGGAGAATCAGATTAAAGGGGTTCTTACTGTGTTTATTGAGGGACCTTAAAAGGGACCTAAACAGGTAGTAGGGCAGGGAGACCCTTTTGTCATGTCTGGAATGGTTTAAAAGAACAAAGTGGTAAGTGTGGGCCCTGGCAAATTGGCCCTCAACAGTGATATATTACATTATGGCGTTCAAAACCCATCCCCAAATTTTCTTGATATTAGACACTTCATAGTAACCCCATGTGGCTTTGCCAATTCTGGCCCTCTCTTTTTCCTTACGTGGGAACAAATTAACCACGTTATTGGAGACATTGAGGTCTCTGAAAAAATTAAGCCCAGAATGAGGCATGCCAGTCACAGTAGTAATGAGTCCCGCATCCAATTTGAACTCAACCCCATAGATTTTAAAGGACCCATTACACCAATTTTCAGAAATTTTGGACACGGCTAGATTCACCCTACCTTTTTCATAGTCCACCAGCTTCTCCATAAAGCTTGTGAGGGACCCTTTTTTCAGCTTCGCCCACACTTTTGGCATCACCTTCCATCTTGACATATTATCGTGTTCCTCCCTCCTTAAGTCTCCTCCCATATTTGAATTCGGATTCTCAGCTCTATTCCTCTGCAAACTCAACACTTCTTTCCTGTCGTTACTCGGGATTTTGAAAAGGGTGACCCAAAAAGTGTGCGACGTAATATTAAAAATGGTTGGGGTTATGCCACTTTGCCAAGTAATCATTACCTTTCCATCAAATCGTAAATTATTCATATACCCTATCATGATTATGCGGTCCTTCCCTCCCCGTAAATCTATCCTTTCTAAGGAGTTCTTTAATGTTCATATTAATATCTTCCCCATGCCAAATCATTTGAGAATTAGAGTTAACTCCTAAGTTCGCCAGATAGTCTGCCACCATATTTTTCTCTCTAAAGGCATGTTGAATAGTTATTTCTTTAAAACTAGCGATGACTTCCCTAGCTTTCAGGATAATGTTTTCAATTGACCAAGATGGCTCTGACTCCCCCTTCAGACACTTAATAATATTAAGTGAATCTCCCTCGAGCCATAATTTATCATGATTAAGATTCTTAGCTATAATTAGGGTATTCAGGGCAGCTGAAGCTTCGACAAAATGACTAGATTGACTCCTCAAAGGACCAGCCGCCACCACTAAGCAACTTCCAACAAAATTCCTAACAATGCCCCCATATCCAGCTTTACCTAGATTCCCCTTAGAGGCCCCGTCAAAGTTAGCCTTAATCCACCCCTGAGGAGGAAAACACCAAACAAGACCTTCTCTGCCCTTCTCTTTACTAGTAGTAGTAGTAGGGAGGTTCCACCTATCATTGAAATCTTCTTTAGCAGCTGGTCCATTATCAGTGCCATAAATACATTCAAATATGCTCCTGTAAATTTTATCCACCACGATTTCAGGATTAGCACTTTTATCCCTAACAATCCTATTATTGCGCTCTATCCATATATTCCAAATAACATTCAGGAAAGCAAGTTTCCAATTCTCCACAATCTTTGGATTAGAACTAGGGCATTGCCATTGTTGCCAAGAATCCCCTAGGGAATTCGGAAAAACCCAACTCAAGTTCCACCTACTTAAGATAACTTTCCAAATTTCCTGACTAAATGTACATTGATTAAGAATATGGCAAGCAGTCTCTTCTTCCCTGCAACAAAGAGAACACTTGTTAGGAAAAACAAAGCCTCTCTTTTGAAGGTTGTCCAGAGTTAAAACCTTGTTTTGGATGAAAATCCAAAAAAAGATATTAACCTTAGGAACTAACTTCTTATTCCATACTTTAGCCCAAATAGGAGTTTCTTCCACAGATTCATTATGGATAGCCACAGCTAAGGACACAAAATATTTCCCATCCGGGGTTTCCCTCCATATCAATCTGTCATCTTTATTGTCTCTAGGAACTTTAGCAGAGAGAGAAATCTGAAGGAACTTAAGACCCGGACAATGCTGACTAAAATCAATTCATTTCCCATTTCTCCAGTAGTCTCTGACCAACTCCCCAAACTTGCTTTTGAACCGGTCTTTCCATTCATTAAGGATTGGAACTTCCTCCAGAGGTTTATCCAAAATCTACCTATCTTCCCAAAATCTTATTTTCCTACCATCCCCAAGGTTCCAAATTCGACTACTAGCAGCCCAACTTTTAGCAGATTGGACTGCATTCCATATAGCAGAACCTTCAACAATAAAAGAATCATCTAAAAATTCTTCCTCAGAAGGTTGCATATAAAGATATTTGTTTTTCCAGATTAAATTCCATTCTCTTTCCTCCCCTTTCATTCTCCAAATTTGTTTAGCTAATAAAGCATTATTCATAGAGTTGATATTCCTTAGACCCAACTGGTGCAGGAGCACCCTTCTAAGGTCTTCCACCATTTGATTTTGTTGGGACTTTGCTTCTTTAAGAAGCCATGTAAATGTAATAAGAGCCAAGAGCTCATTGGTTTTGTTTAGGTCCTAGTTTAGGTTTTAGGTTCACAAGTCTAGGTTGAGTTTTCTTTTGGAGTTGAGGGTATGTGTGCCTATTGGTGAGTTTGGGGTCCTTTTAGCATGGTTGTGTCTGTAGGATAGCCCAATGTAGGCCTAAAAGTCAAGAAAAGCAACATTGCAAAAGTTGCTCAAAAGTTGCAAAAAGTTGCATTACAACTTTTCAAAGTTGTCATGCAACTTTTCAAAGTTGTCATGCAACTTTTCCACCAAATAGGTCATAACCTTAGCTTGGAATTGGGAACCCTAACCCTAGCACACAAATCAAGGCAAAGACATTATAAATTGGTGCAAACCCTAAAATGAGGGGTTGGATGTCAGATTGTACGGCCAAAGGAAAAAGACCTTGACTGTGACTGTGTTTTTTTTGTTGCCAGTTGGCACAAATGGAGCATTAAAAGATTGACAATGGATCGTTCTACAAACTAAACTATGTTGAGAGTCTTGTATAGTGTTTATACTTTCATTTTGAGCATTTAGGTTAGGTTTATTGTGTAGGTTTTGTGTGTTTTGTAAATACTTTGTGAGTTACTCTTTTACTGTCTAGTTTTGGATTGTTTTGTGTAAATGGGTTGACAACTCCTATCCCCATTGTGGAAGCACCATGAAACCATGGGGAATAGGAGTGCAGACCCTGTACAGTATCTTAGAGGAAGCAAGGCCCTTGAAGATGCAGGAAATCCTTTCAAAGACCCACTCCTAGGCGAGATTGGTCTGTGCCCAGCTAGGAAGGGTCAAGGTTGCAGAGGTCCGTGAAAGCAAGGAAGGACAAGGAAAGAGGCACTCTTTAGAGGAGTTGTAGAGGGGTGTGTGGATCATCATTGGTGAGAAGGATGAGCTTCCACCAATCCAAACAAGGTGGTGAAGATAGAAAACCATCACTGTGACCTTGGCAGGCTCAAAAACCCTTAAAACCCCTCAAAAACCCTTAAATTCACCTAGGGAAGTGTATGGACACTTGTGGTCCCAAAACCAGGAAAATCCTTGAGCCTTGGGAAAATGAATAGCAGCCCCTTTGGGGAGTTTCACAAGTTTTGGAATTTTTTGCAAGAGGAAGCCCTAAAAGTCGAGAATGGAGGCCTAATAGGGGCACATTCCTTGTAGCCCTATTTTGTAGGAAAGAAGCAAAATAGTGAGATCGGTAACAAGTAGGAAGGTCAAAACCTCTTAGGGGAACATGAATGGATGGAGAAATATGTCAAAGACCTGTCTTATCCTTGGTAGGACCTAAGAAGGTGTAGGAAGAGTTAAACCCTTATTAGTCTATGCAAGGGTTTTGAAGCTTGTGAGTAGGTGAGAGCTTAGGAGAAGAATCACATGTTGTTGGTGGGTGGATTGGGCAAGGTTAGGGAATTCCACAAGCAAGGGAAGTCCTAGAGACCCTAGGGTGTGGTTGGAACACCTAGTGATCCAAGGGGAGGATCAAAGAGCATAGACTAGGCTAGTCTATCACATTCTCATTTCCATCACCAACCCCCCTAAGGCCTTAGGGGAACAGATTTTATTCCAAGTGTTTACGGTGAAAATGGATACAACAATATTGAAAGACCAAATAAATTCAACCACAAAACCCTAGCCTAGCAACAACAAAGATCCACCATAACATATGAAGATTACCTAAGACAATACAAATCAAATGAAATCACAAAGATTATATCATCACATGTCCAATAGGGTTTGGATCTCCATTCTTCCTATCTCCATTAATCTTGCTTGATATATTTGCTCTCAGATTTTATGTGTGCACAAGAGCTCAACAAAGAATGGAAGTGTGGTTGCAAGTAGGCTTGATCGCATATGAAAGAGTGTAGTCAATCGATTAGGATACATAGATTCATTAGTTTTGATAATGAAGGAAGTATCCTCTTATATAGAAGACACTATATGAAATGGAGGGATACGATTGAGATGTGTAAGAGATAAATGGTCGGCTATGATTAAAGGGTAGGTAAAAGAAATAATAAAATAATGAGAGGGTAGGTAGTGTAGGAATTAAGAGATGAATGACATGTGTCATAGGTAGAAAAGTTAATGAATTAATTAAATAAATAAAGATTTATTTAATTAATAGAGGAAGTGGGATAATTAAATAAATAAAATATTTATTTAATTTAGGAAAAAGGATAATTTAAATAAATAAATGTATTTATTTAAATGAGAAATAAGGCTAGAAGAGGATAAATGAATTAATTAAATAAATAAAGATTTATTTAATTAATAGAAGAATTAGGCTAAAGTAATTAAATAAATAAAGATATTTATTTAATTAGACATGACAATTTTAGGTGTCTACATTTTGCCCCTCTTTGAGACAATGCAGCTTGTTGCGTTGTTTCAAAGAAGATAATATGAATTGATACAAAGTTGCCCCAAGATGGGAATGATATGCCCCCTCGAGAGATTGGATGAAAATGTCTGGAAAGATCGCAGACAATCTCTCGATAAGAAAGAAAGGCTAGAATGGATTGGCTAGATAGGATAGAGTGACAGAGTCACGGGATAATGAAGACTAACTCGGGAGACTAGGGCTAGGGCAGTCTATAAAATAGACCACGAGGGGAAAACATCCTCATTGTCATCCACACATCCAAGATATCAGAGTGCAGAGAGAGAATAGAGCAGCAGCACTCAGCAGCGATGGCATTGGTGCATAGATTTGATCGTGTTCATCGATTTCAGAGGCCAGCAAATGCAGGGGAACTGGTAAGTACCACAAAACCTCTTTGTACTTTGTCACAATAAATGTTGTCATTAATGCATGCTAGGTAGTGCAATAAATGAGCTTTTAGGTAATGTCAAAAAAAATGTCAAAAACACCGAGGCGTGTCTGCGTTGGTTCCAGGCACGTCTAGGTTGGCTAGGCACGTCTGTGTTTGTGTCAAGCGCGTCTATGCTGGAAAAAGCGTCTATGTCAAATGTGAGCACGTCTACATTGGGCAGGCGTGTTTGTGCTATGTGGGCACGCTTGTGTATTTCAGGCGTGTTTGTGCTATGTGGGCACGTTTGTGTATTTCAGGCACTAATGTGTATTTTAGGCACGTTTATGCAATATGTAAGCGTGTTTATGTTATGAAGGCACGTTTATGTCAAAAATGTGCATTTATGTCTTCTAGGGCAAATCAGCAGTTCTATGATGAACATACGTTGTCGATTGGATAAGCTGCTGAGAGGATATACTCAAGAAGGTCCTCTAGGGAAGACTACGATAGATCGAGGCACTTTGTGATGAACAGGGAGTACCAAGACATAGTATTTTGTGATAAATAGGGAGTACTAAAATATGAGCAGCACTTTGTGATGAACAGGGAGTGCAAATATGAGCAGCACTTTGTGATGAACAGGGAGTACTAAACATGTAGTACTTTGTGATGAACAGGGAGTACCACTAGGATAGAAGCAACACTTTGTGATGAACAGTGAGTGCCACTAGGATAGAAGCAACACTTTGTAATGAACAGTGAGTGTCACTAGGATAGAAGCAACACTTTGTGATGAACAGTGAGTGCCACTAGGATAGAAGGCAACACATTGTGATGAACAGTGAGTGCCACTAGGATAGAAGCAACACTTTGTGATGAACAGTGAGTGTCACTAGGATAGAAGCAACACTTTGTGATGAACAGTGAGTGTCACTAGGATATAGTATCATAAGCACTTAAGATAAAAAGCAGCATTTTGTGATGAACAGTGAATGCCACTTTTACTAACATAGTTGATTTGCTTGACTGCAGGAGTACCTACCTATGTTGGAGTCACGGGAGAGATTCCCATCGACTCAGAGGTTATGACCGAAGTTGACATTTGAGGACCGAGCTGCCATTGAGGTTATGGGTTTGCGATTCATTATGTATGTGCCTGAGTTTAGGGTGAACATGGGTTTGCTGACTGCTTTAGCTGAGAGATGGCACTCTGAGACATGCACATTCCATTTGCCGATGGGTGAGATGATAGTCACCTTAGAGGATGTGTATAGGATTCTGAGGATACCGATTGATGGGGAGTTGATTCCCTATGATCAAGATGGAGATAGGGAGGCGTTGAGACAAGTGTTTTGGGATCCGGGACTGGAGATGAGGGCAGGACATGTCGCCTGGGACACCATGACAGCGATAGGACTGGCACTACCAGCAGTGCTAGGAGGAGTGATCAATGGGTTCCTGTGTCTAGATAGGGTGACATGAGGGTTGGTTGTGGGCTGGGGGAGCACCTTGGAGACACTGGTTACACAGCATACCAGATATGCCTGGGGACCATGCGTGCTGGCACATTTGTACTATGAGCTCCATCAGTTTGTCTACCATGGATCCGTAGGATTGGGCTACGAAGTTACATTGCTATAGTTGTGGGCATATGAGCATCTGCCAGTGACACGACCGATACATTTCAGAGGCAGGGGTCATAGATGCAGCTTTGTGCACTTGTATGATATGATTATATCACAACCACGGATTGGCAGGTTGGAGCACTAGTGTTGAGTCCTTGATGAGGTTGACACTGTGATATGGAGGCCATACCGAGAGTGCAAGCAGTGGGAGGATGACGCAGTGGATCTGCCATACACTTTTAGGAGCAGATATCTGATTGGGTGGACACCCTATGTACTGGAGAGGCAGTTGGTAGACAGGGTATGCAGGCAATTTGGCAGGATCTAGCGGATGCCACGGGGTTCTGGTATGTATGCGCGCACAGTGCGAGACCAGGCACACTTTGGGCCACTGTTATCATATGATCAGGTCATGATGCAGTTGGTAGAGATGGTGCCCATGCCATGGGAGATGTGGCCTGAGATTGAGGATGCAGGGATGGATGCAGAGTATACTGCATACTAGGAAGAGCATCCATTTCCACTCCTGATAGATCCAGGAGAGCTAATAGATGGAGATGGCGGAGGGTATGAGGATGATGATGGAGATGGTGGGGGTAGAGGGCGACGGAGGAGGCAGGGTGCAGTAGGAGAGAGGAGGGTGGCTCCGCAGAGAGAGGGTGGAGAGGAGAGACATGTTTGGGTGGTGAGAGGTCACGGTGGGTTGCCATTATAGGTGCCAGCAGCACAGGGTCCCAGATAGGTGCAGGGACAGGTACAGGGGCAGGGGCAGGGGTAGGGGCAAGGGCAGCCACATGAGCAGCCACAGGTACAGGCACAGGTACAGCCACCAGTACAGGGGCAGCCACAGGTAGTGCCACAGGTACAGGGGGCCGAGGAGGAGGAGGATGAGCTATTTGAGCTGAGGGAGATCTGTTAGGGACATGCAGATGAGATCTAGGAGCTAGAGAGGGAGAGGGATCAACTCAGGAGACAGCTCAGGGACATTGAGCGGGAGCGAGATTAGGCTATCCAGTGTTACACTGAGGCTAAGACAGCACCGAGGGCTGGGAGGCAAGCGGAAGAGGACACAAGGGCTGGATATGCCTATGTTCTACAGGCAAGGGGGGAGATAGGTTATTGGCGAGACTTATACTACGGGGCAGTGCCACCAGAGCAGTGGGTGAGGAGCTTCTGTAGACCATCGTGGACAATGATGACCACTGGAGGGAGTCACAGGAGACAGGCGTCTAGTGGTGGGGTCATGGGTCCTCCACCACCACCAACTAGAGGGGACATGAGAGATGATCTTGGGGTGGGTCCTTCCAGGGCTCAGACTCCGTTGAGGCTAGGAAGCTCTGAGGGAGGGAGTTCATCATAGCCTTAGAGGGCTCCCTATGTATCAGTTTTGTACCATTTTTGTATGATGATGTAGACACCTTCGGGTGATTTGTAGCCATATGATTTTGACATCATTGTATTATGACATTTATGATTATATATATATGAGATGATGCATCTTTATGGCAGCTATATGCATGTGTACCTATGTGATGAGATGTTATGGATGCAAATATGTACATGAGGAAATGCAATATTTTTGTTCTTTTATGTTTTTAAATGTTATGTAAGTGCAAATGTGAATGTATGAAATGCCAATGAATATGATAATACAAATGACTATTTACATGATAAAAATGTAAGATGTGTTAACATGTGTTGTGTGCAGGATGTGATGCAATTGTGATATCTATATGTATGTATGAAATGCTTAATATGTGGTAATGTAGGTGCAGACTATATGAAATGCAAATATTTTTGGCGTGTCATTATACTCAGTCGTGTGATAGCAGGCTACATGGACTCAGGAAGGATGATGAAAGTCAATCAAGAATGGGGGATGGAAGACAGAAGATATGAAAGTGAAAGAGCTTCTTGTGCATTATCATCATTGAGCTTTATTATGGCAAAATAGGTTATGACAATCGAGGCATATGTTCGACCCAAAAAGTCATTATACCTATTTGCATGGAGATAAGATAGTCACAAACAAGGAATACCCCAATTCACACTAGACTCACAGTGTCCTCATATCCTTGTACAAGGTATAGCATTACTAAGAGACAATCCGCAGACAACAAAAGGAAAAAAAAAAATTGGTGACGATACCCCATCCTCGCCTTTCTAGTCAAAGACATCCTGGAGATAGAATCTCTAGTCAAAGACATCTCAGAAAAGCTAAAAGACATGTCACCAAAAAGATTAAAAAAAAAAAAAAAACCAAGACTCGACACCAACATCCACTATAGTCCTCAAGTTTAGTGTCTCTTGTCACTTGTATAAGTCTATTTGATTGTGGTCACAATGTTTACTTTCACAAAAAGGATAGATAGCACTGAACCATATGATGCCTGAGTCTGTTGAAAAAATTGATTTATTGATGCCCATTGTTGCTATTGTGTCTTATCTAAAACTGACCGAATCCAAGAAACTGATACTTTATTGCAGAGAAGTCGGAACTTTATTACGGATCTATGATGCAAATGTTGCTTTATTGTGGATTGTGTGCAGATAGACTGAAGAAAATCAGAAGAAATTGTACTCCTCAAAATGTGTGATGCTCTCATTTCCACACCCATTACTAGACGTAGGATTTGCCTTAGCCACAGATAGGAGCTGCTTTATTATGGATGGAAAGGGATGAAAATGAATGTTTATTATGAATGGCTAACCAATCTTGGGTAGATCAATAACAAGCCATGATGGGAATGTGTAAAGTTTATTATGAATGAATAGGTTGTGAGTGCATGCAAGGTGAAAGATGAAATGGAATCTTGAAGGAGGGAGGAGCAATGTCTCTATGCATGGTGATGGTGACCCATTTTTCACCATGGTACTTGCCCAGGGCGCCACTGAAGTGGTTTTCACCATTCGATGAAATGTTTTTTCTTTACTTTTTTGATTTTTTTGATTTTTTTGTTTTTTTTTTGTTGTCACAAGGCGCTTGTTTGCCAGGTTTTCACCAAGTAACGATTTTTATGTTTTATGATTTTTTTTGTATTTTTGAATTGGGATACTTTGAAGAGCTATGTGTAAAACCTACAAAGGTGCATGTTGTTGACAGGATCATCCAAAGGTTCACCCTCTGTGGTTGAGAGCTGATATGCACCAGATCCATATGCTACTGTGATGATGTAAGGACCAAGCCAGTTTGGTTCAAACTTTCCCTTCCTCTCTTTGTCTTTCTGATTTTTAGGATTTTCTCTGAGAACTAAGTCACCTACCTCAAATGTGTGAGGCTTGACTTTATGATTATAGTTGCGACTCATTCGTTGTTGATAAGCCTTGAGATGATTAAAAGCAGTTTGTCTTCGTTCATCCAATAGTTCAAGTTCTTGTAAGCGAGAGACCCTATAGTCTTCATCACTGATAATGTTTTGCAAAGAGACTCGTAAAGAGGGTAACTCGACTACAATAGGCAAGATAACTTCAGTGTCATAGACAAGTGAGTAGGGTGTAGCTCCTGTAGGTGTTTGGATGCTTGTGCGGTAGGCCCAAAGTGTGGGATTAAGTTGGATATGCCAATTATGACCAACGTCATCGACTGTCTTTTTTAGGATTTTAAGGATTGTTTTATTAGACGCCTCAGCTTGACAGTTACCTTGGGGGTAATAAGGTGTGGAGAAACGATGGGTAATATGGAAGTGGTCACAAAGTTCGCGAACATCTTGATTTTTGAAGGGACGCCCATTGTCGGTGATGATGGAAACAGGAATACCGTATCAACAAATGATATAGTTGAGAATGAATGTAGCAATTTGTTTTCTAGTGACTTGTGTAAGAGGCACCGCTTCAATCCATTTTGTGAAATACTTTGTGGCAGTGATGATGAACTTATGACCATTGGAAGAAGGAGGGTGAATCTTGCCTATGAGATTAAGTCCCCACTGACAAAAGGGCCAAGGAGTCACAATTGGTTGAAGTTCTTGTTTTGGTGCATGAATGAGGTCTCTATGAATTTGACACTGCTTACATTTCTTGACAAACTGATATGAGTCTTTTTCCATATTGAGCCAGTAACACCCAGTCTGAATGAGTTTCTTGGCTAAGGTAGGACCACTAGAATGTGGACCACATATCCCTTCATGAACTTCACATAACGCAATCCGAGCTTCATCCCCTTCTAAACATCTAAGAAGAGTGCCATCTAGACCTTGACGGTATAGGATATCGGCTAAAATGACATATCGAGAAGATTGGCGAATGAAAGTGAGACGTTGGTTATTGGATAGGTCAGGAGGTAGGATATTGTCATGAAGGTATGCAAAAATGGCACCATATAACTGGGACTTAGGACCAACAATTAGTGAAACAATTGTAGCCATGGCATCCGCGGCTCGATTCTGCTCTCTTGGTATCTTCTCAAAGTCTATCTTCATGAAATGTTGTTTCAATTCATCCACCATTCTTTTATAGGGTATTAATTTCTCGTCCTTTGTTTGGTAGTCATTAGTTGCTTGACGAACTACAAGTTGAGAGTCCCCAAAAACACGAAGTTCCTGGATCTTCCACTAAACTGCAATCTGTAATCCCGTTGTTAATGCCTCATATTTCACTATGTTATTAGTGCAGGGAAATGATAATCGATATGATTTTGGTATAGAATCCCCTTGAGGAGTTATGAAGAGGATGCCAGCTACTGCCCCATGCTGTGTGTATGAGCTATCAAAGTATAGTTGCCAAGGCTTTGTAGGTGACACTGTTAAAATGGATTCATCTGGAAATTCTGAAATTAGAGGAACCTCATCTAACATGGGAGCATCTGCTAATTGATCTGCAATAGCTTGTCCTTTTATTGCTTTTCTATCCACATACTCGATGTCGAATTCACTCAGGAGCATCACCCATTTGGCTAGTCGCCCCGTAAGTTTTGCTTTATTGAGAAGGTATTTCAATGGATCGATCCTTGCAACCAACTTAGTTTTATGAGTTACCATGTAATGTCGTAATTTCTGCGAAGCAAAGACCACAGTGAGACATGCACGCTCAATTGGTGTGTTATTTAGCTCATATCCCACCAATGTGCGATTGATGTAGTAGACTGCCTTTTATTTGCCCTCAGCAACTTGTTGTGCTAAGAGTGCCCCCAGTGTTGTTGAAGTAGCCTGTCATGCCCAAAATTTAGGGCAAGAATAGGATAATAAATTTTATTTTTTTTCACAACTTAAAACATTAACTTGACAAATATAAAATATTTTAACATGTTTTGTCTTACTATGTTTGGAGTTAACATAATCTACTAACTCAAGTGAGCAAAAAATTTAAATCATATGCGGAATACTAAGATGACTCTTTTATTAATTCCTCAATTTTAAATCAATAACTTAATTTAGTCAAAACTCTCTAAATAATTAACGATGATAATATTAATCTCCAATATTCATCAATTGCTTTTAGGAACTAAATGAATTAGTCCTAGCACTTAGATTAATAATACCTCATTATTTTATTTATCATCTAATTGAAGTGTGGTTAAACTATTTTGACCACCGGTCAATTAAATCCATAAAGAAAAATTCTCCTATAAAATTTAGCATGGAATTGCCTAGATTTAGGTGGCTAAATAATCTCATATAGGCGAATTAACGTATAATGTTATTGTAAGTTCTGAAGCAATCGATCCCCATAATAAACTTTCAATTTATAAACATCACATTTAATGTTTCCTATAATCAATTATAAAATATGAAAGTATAAGAAGAAATTAACCTATGGATAGGTTAATATATTTATATAATTAACTATATATATATATATTCCATCAACTCCAACACACACCAACTTCTTGGAAATTGTTAAGTCATCCATACCAGAAATTTCATTCAAAGCTCTTAACTATATATATATATATATCTAAGTCTTTTCATTAGTTTAAAGAGAATATTTAAAACATGGGGGCAATTATTATTTTCTAATTAACATTACTAATACCAAGCTCATACAACCTAATTAAATCCTTATAAAAATGAACCCTACCCTCCAATCCATTTTACTTCCAAATTATTTTATTGCCCTAACCCTAATTTCGGGCTAGGGCATAACTATTAATATTTTTTTTATTTATTTTTTTTGTTGAGGATGTTGTGTGTGAATGTTTTATTGCAGCGCCGAAAGAGGAACGACGGCCGTGGAAGTCCTCTGCGAAAGGAAGGAGGAGCGAAGGGGGAGTGAAGGAGGGAGCGGAGGGCGCAGGCGGCTCCACCCGAATGCCACCGGAAACCCAAAAGGGGAGCCCTGACTGGCGGCCAATGTGCCGTCCACTGTGGGGCACCACAGTGGCGGCCCGAGCCGCCGCCGGCCCACTATGTATACTCACAATGGGTTCGGCTCCCCTCCCCGAAACCCTATGGTAGCAACTTTTTTTTTTTCCTTTATTTTTTTTTATTTATATAGATATATTTTTAATAGAATATAATATATATATATATGTATTTATATTTATATGAATATATCTATTTAAATATATTATATATATAAGTATATCTGTTTATATATGCATATATATTTATATATATAGTTATATTGCCTAATCAAATGTATTTTAAATATAATCATAAGTATATATTTATATACATTCAATGAACAAGGACAATTAGAGTTAACATTACTATGTATTTGAATTATATATATATATATATATATATATATATATATATATATATATATATATATATATATATATATATATATATATATTGTTTATTTTTTTTTACAAATATTTAGCTAACAGATTTTAAAAGCTTAACCAACAGTTATATAAATACGTTATTGTTTGTAATAGATAGACCCTTTAAACTTTGATTTACTTCTGCAACAAAAGTAAATATCAGGATTAAATAACCTTTAAACATCAACTATAGAACTATGAATTTATTTAAATCGAATAACTAATTACTCCATATTTCTATTTCTGCAACTAAGTAAATTTCAGAAATCGATAAATTTAACAGCAACTTAATAAATCCAGAATTTATTAAATTAAATCCATAGAAGTAATTATAACTACTTTAGGTTTATTTATGCAATTATATATGTGATTTTATTTCCTGCAACTATAATTATCTGGAATCCTTAAACTTAAATCATGAAATTTGAAATTTAAACTGCAATATTTTTTTTTATTCACAACAACATGCAAACAACCATTAATTCCTTTCTTTATTTCCTGGATTTATTTCACATGCATAAAGGGGTAAAATAAATTTAGTTGCTTTCCCACATTATTAATATACTCAACAATAATTAAATTCAGAAAACAAACTTTAGAAAACTATTCCAGATTTATTCATTTCATCTTTTGCAATATAACAAATAACTATTACATTTCTAGTAATTACTTTAAAAGACACTATAGTCATTTTACAAATAGGTCACTCAACTTTTATAATGAGGACAAAATAGTAACATATTTCCAAATGGATTATGCAACAAATAACTCCATCAAGTTTTCCACTCGCTCCTAATTTCTTTCTTCCAACAACCTACAAATAAGATCAAAGATATGACCATGGAGTGCTCACCTCCCAGCCTAGGCTAACTGGTAGCCACCCCCGAGCTCGGATAACCAAGCCCTAGACAGGTAAAAAACATGCAAACACAAAAGATAGAATACACACAAACTCAAAACACACTCCCAACCCGGGCTACACTGCACCACACATTGGTGATGTCTTTTCAAGGGTGGTAGTGGACCAAGAACCCTGAGGAGACTGCAAGTATGATAAAACAAATAGCCACCTCATGGCAAACCAAATACATCGAGTACAACAAAATCAACCCCTTATTCCTTATGCCCCCCCAAGGCATTCATTCCTTATCTCCCTCCTTATGACCCCCAAATGCATAAACAAGCCATGCAGCAAGGGTCACATAAATTCCCTTGTGATCGCTCCCATAACGAGAGTGTCTCACTCGAGGGCTGTCACTTCTACCACCCACAAGATCCTCCTCTCTCCCAAGAGTAGGAGGTCTTGATTACTCCCAAAACATATACAATGTACAAACATAAAATACCAAATAAGTTTCCAAGAAAACATGCACGGAAACTAGTCTTTTACACAAAAATTACTTTCAAAACAAATGCAGTAAGAAAATCATTATAAGAAGAATACCACCAACCTTAAACTGCCCAAAGGTATACTAGTTTTGTTGAGGATGAGCAGCCCAATTCCTCGGTTCTTCTCTTTCTACCCTTAGCTAAAATTCTCAAACCAAATTCTATCTTTTTCTTTACAAAGTTCTTTTGTCTCCAAAAATGGAGAGTGGGTGATTACCCCCAAAATCTCTCTTTCTTGCTTAAGAATACACTAGTGTGGGTTCTCTCAAGTTTCTAAAACTGAAAAGGGAAGTAAGGTAAAATGGGAAAAGGGAACTTTTATTCAAAAAGGAAGGTTAACCACTTAGCTCAAGCCTTCTAATTTCAATTTTCGCACAACTTAGAAAAGTTACTTTTTAGGGTGTCTAAAAGGTCACATGGGAGTAGAAACTTGCCTAAAATTACCCCTAACCCTTAGGTATACCTTATGGGCTTTAGAAAATCCTCTTAAACTACCCCTAGGTGTCCATTTAACCCCTTTTAAACCCCTCTGAAGTTAATTTTCGGGTCAAACTTAAGTTGACCATCCCAAAGATTCTTTACCCAAGGCATTTATGGAAATCACATCACATTAATTGAAAAAGCTATAGTAAACAATTCCCACCAAGAGACAAATTTAAAAATTCAAACATAAATCCACACGTGTCAAGTGACACAAAGAAAATACTTTTACAAATTTATACATGAAATCGTGTCTCTTGTGGATTTTACATAAATTAATTAAATAACACTTAACACACATGCATCATTTACTGTTACAAATAAAGTACAACACAAACGGGGTGTTGTCTCTCCAAATAGACAAACCCTAGCTTATGAACATACATAGGTCTAGGTTTGGTTCTCCGTAATATTTCCATGGTCACATGAATATATTTTCCTGTGCCACTCAAATACACATTAGTAATTTCCAATAACCTCGTATAATATTAAACACATAAATTAGAATACACACCAAACACTTCGCATACAATTTACATTCGAACAATTCAATATATCTCATATTCAATTAAATCCACATAAGCAATTATCATAATTCTCCTAATTTTGGGGCCACACCTAAAACCTACATCTTAACTCTAGCATCATAATTAAAGTCTTGCGAATCCAATAATGACATACCTCATCTCCAATTTATCCTATTCTAGAATCATATAGAGTTCTTTATCGTAAAGCATATAAATGAAGCATCAACATTCATCAATGTTATCCAAATCACGAAATCACATAAGTTCTACATCCTAACATAGCTGACATACGTTAAATCGAGTTTATCAAATCAATGGATCTTTTAGGATTTCAAATTCATAACACATCAAAATGTACACCACAAGGTGCGATAACTCTATAACTTGGTTCAATCACTTTTCTCACAAATCTATCTGCCTAACACAGTCCATTTTATTGAATTATAAGGCATTTATTAATAGGGTCAAACATGGTCAACTAAGTTAATCAAAGCTTGGTTTGGGGAAGGCCTTACATCCTCCTCCCCTAGAGTTTGACTTACTCCTGGAAGTCGCATGAGTATAATTTACTAGGTAGGGACATAACATTTCCCATAATTTTCAATAAGTTACTTAAAATCTTATCTTGCCTACTCAAAGGATGAAATACCAAAATCAATCTTATTATTGTAATTAACTTATTGTATTCGCAAGGTTAAATTCTTAATATATTTATTACATTTCCCTTCAATTCTTAGGTAGGTGTTTTACAATGTTCTATCTTTCAACAATTTACATTAATGTGCCATCCAAATCGTATCAATAACACACATCAACTCCCACAATCAAGGTTGCACATATTGAATTTTCTAGGAGTCCTACTTTGTTTAGGATTTTTATTTTTTTTAAGCATGTTTATCCTACTGTATTCTCATCCAAGCATGTTACTTAAGAAAATTGACATCACACTTAACCAAATCGAATCTACTTATTTTACATCAAGGCACCTGATTAGGGTGTTAATACATTATTTGCTAAGCCGTCCTAGGTGCATAATTTTTCTTCCAACTTTCTTAGGTGACAAGGCATAATCAAATTTGGGTTCTTCAAACCCCTCCTTATGTAGGGTAGTTTTCTACCACTAGGGATTAAAATGTTTTTATATTTCTAGGCTCCAAGGTTTAAGTTTCATAGGGTACATTATTCGCAAGTTTCCAACCATTAAGGTACATAACAACCACATTCTAAGGGAGTGGTGGATATTATTAATACTTATTTTAGATATCATCCACGCAATCATCTCCATACCTCTGCTAAATTTGCCAGTCAACAACCATTACTTTCTCAGTACATTAGGTCTAGATCACACTATTGTTATAAATTTTTCCTCTTTCAGGTTACTCTCAATTAATTTTTTTATTTAGGCGGATCTTCCTTCCTTTATCTTGATTTGATAAAACACATTCTTTGTTAATTCTTGTGTCTAATTTCACTCCTTGCGGTATTCTCCCTTGACACACTATCAATGGTTCAACGAACATGATAGACATTACACAAATCACATCACTAGGGCTAGTTATATCAACCATCAAAATGACCACATGACACTTTTAAAAAATACAAGTTACTTCTGCCAAGTGAAATAAAAACAAGAAAAATGCCAGCAATTGCAAAATATTAAAACTAGAAACAAGGCAAGTGCCATAGCTCAAATAAAAAGAAATATTAATTTAGTGGTCCTTTCATCAAAAAAAATAAATAAATAAAAAGAAAGTTTTAGCCCCAGTGTCACAATATACTTTTCAAAGATAATCAAAATTAATGTTGAATCAAACTCGAAACAAGATGACCATTCTAGCCATGCTATAGGGAGTAACCGCAGCACATCACTCAAGATCACGTGTCCTGAGAGTGTTAGGAAGTGATTATTAGACTCTTAAGGTTCTTAGCTTCTTTATAATCCTTTATTGATTTATGAAATAAATTATTATACACAAGAGATCGCAATCGTTTAATAAATCATGTTCCATCTTAACCTTCACGTGCTTACTATCACCAGCAACACTTTTCGATATAAACCGCTATATATTCAGGGTTATTAACATCCTTAATTATATTCTAACAGGTGCTTGCACTAACTCTACCATTCTCTGTCCATTCCTCTTGCACTAATCTTTTTTAACACTTAATTATACCCAATCTATGCTTAATTAAAAGTTAAAGCTTAACAAGCTAACCCAGCGAAACCTTTGGTCTTGATAAAACCTCTAGGCGATAGGATTAAGAAAATTACTAACGTAACAAATACAATAACTCCTATTCTCAAGTGGATCGAATAAATTTAATAAGGGCAATAATAATTTCACTCAAAAGTCTCTTTCATTATAGTTGCATTTAATAGTACTTAATTAGGTCATCTTCTACTAAATAGACATTTTATATAGTTACTTGGTTCAATATCCATTATTTAATAAATATCCAGTTTCCTCCATCATGTTAATGCATCCTTCCTTAATAACTTAATTTATTATGGCTTCTATTAATTACCTTAATATGCTAAACCTTGATTCAATGATATTTGGCAGCTCAAGTATCGACACTTTCATGTCTTACACACTCGGTTGATAGTTCGGTACAAAATTGACACTTGTTTACTTAGAACCACTAAGGATTGTATAATGTAATCATATAATTTTACTAGGGACATCATTTGTTTTTTTTTTGTTTTCTTCTTAGCATCTTATGCCAACTCCTTATTTTTTCACCTCTAATATTCACTTGCCTTCCTTAGGTAGGAGCTTGTTGCCAAAATTACTAACACTTATGTTCAAGAGCCATTTGGGGTGGAATTATTGTCAAGTAAGGTCAATAATGGTTGACAACAATTTCAACCCACACATTTCACGACATAATTCAAACAACTCGAAGAGTGGACTTATTCTCTCCTACTTCACCTATGTAACTTATGAAATCAAGGAGGTGTGCACTTGAAAAGTGACCAACACCCATCCTTTTTAATTAAGAATTTAGTAAAAAGGGAAGTTATCTCATTCCATATTACTTATTTATATTTACTTACTAGTCAAATCTGGCATATCACACCTTCAATCTCTTCAATCTAAATAAACCATCTTACCAACCTAATATTTACGGTATAATATAAGGATGTCCAATAATTACCAATGTCTTAGAACTCTCGTAACCTTCCTCGTTCTCCCTTGCTAACCACATAATTCGGTTCCTTATCAATGTTCTCATAAAATATTTTATACTGCCAACTAATTCTCATTAAAACTTTAATATTATATTTATTGTTATACAATCTTTCCATAAGCCATTTCTACCTGCATGTTGCTTCACTTGTACCTAACGACTAACCATGATTGGGTTGCACTTTCCTTCTTAGTTTATGAACGACATCTAGTTACACATTTCTAGATTATAGGATCCTAATACTTTTACACTCCTTGCACTTCAATTGGGATCTTTTGTATGATTCCTAAATCAACTCTACTCTCTCTTCCATTATTTACTTTCTTCAAGATTATCTTCTCATAAAGATTCTAGTTGACGTTTTACTTTCTTGTTTTTCCCAATTATGTAACCACGGATGAACTTAGGGTTTTATTGTAACTACGTGTCTTTACCCAAGAAGTTCATGCCTCCTTTGTCCTTATTTAACTCACCTATAGTATTACTAGGGTTTTCTGATCAAGGAAATTTCCATTCATCATTTGAGTTCCTATCTGCAAGGTTATCCAACTCTAACTCCACTATATTGCTACAAACATTGTCTAACAAATGCTCTTAATAAGAAATTTATCCTGACCACATTCTTAAAGTACCTAGTCATTAGGATAGGTTAATGCTTCTTTCCTGAGATTTGCAAGAGTACCCCTTAACTCTTCTTCATTTATGTTCTCCAAGCCAGCCTTGATCTTTTTAACCATCATAATTCTCACATAGCTTAAAATTTTAATTTGATCTATCTTGTTTTTTATTTATCTTGTTTATGGTGCCTTCATCTAAGGTCTAACTATCTTTCTTGATTTCCCATGTCAAGAACATATCTCGATGGATGGCATTCCTTTAGTTACCATCAGAGGTATTTTATTGAAAGATTAACTCCTCATACTTAATTTGATTAGGGCAGTTATTGCATTTTAGGTTCCGATTGAATGGTAACCTCATAGGTACAAAAGGTCTAACTTTTGTTAATAAACACCGAAATTACTTCATATGAATAAATAGTTGAATATTTCGCAGCCTTTGGGGTTTTATTTAAGCCATAAATATTATGACTAATAATTTTTAATTTCAGGGCTTTTAGTGACCCTTGGAACCCCTTGAATTGATATTTGTTAATCTGTTGATCTATTTATGTTTCCATTTGTTATATCACAAGTTTCCACATCGGTGTTATACTTCAAGCCATAGTTCGGTTTTCAATTAAGTTATGAATGTAGCCCATGTTCACCAGTGTATGAACCTAGGGCTCTGATACCAAAATGTCATGCCCAAAATTTAGGGCAAGAATGGGATAATTTATTATTTTTTTTTCACAACTTACAACATTAACTTGACAAATATAAAATATTTTGATATGTTTTGTCTTACTATGTTTGGAGTTAACATAATCTACTAACTCAAGTGAGCAAAAAAATTAAATCATATGCAAAAATACTAAGATGACTCTTTTATTAATTCATCAATTTTAAATCAATAACTTAATTTAGTCAAAACTCTCTAAATAATTAACGATGATAATATTAATCTCCAATATTCATCAATTGCTTTTAGGAACTAAATGAATTAGTCCTAGCACTTAGATTAATAATACCTCATTATTTTATTTATCATCTAATTGAAGTGTGGTTAAAATATTTTGACCACCGGTCAATTAAATCCATAAAGAAAAATTCTCCTATAAAATTTAGCATGGAATTGCCTAGATTTAGGTGCTAAATAATCTCATATAGGCGAATTAACGTATAATGTTATTGTAAGTTCTGAAGCAATCGATCCCCATAATAAACTTTCAATTTATAAACATCACATTTAATGTTTCCTATAATCAATTATAAAATATGAAAGTATAAGAAGAAATTAACCTATGGATAGGTTAATATATTTATATAATTAACTATATATATATATATATATATATATATATATATATATATATATATATATATATATATATATATATATATATATATATATATATATATATATATATATATATATATAAGTCTTTTCATTAGTTTAAAAAGAATATTTAAAACATGGGGGTAATTATTATTTTCTAATTAACATTACTAATACCAAGCTCATACAACCTAATTAAATCCTTATAAAAATGAACCCCACCCTCCAATCCATTTTACTTCCAAATTATTTTATTGCCCTAACCCTAATTTCGGGCTAGGGCATGACTATTAATATTTTATTTATATTTTTTTTTTTGTTGAGGATGTTGTGTGTGCATGTTTTATTGCAGAGCCAAAAGAGGAACGGAGGCCATGGAAGTCCTCTGCGAAAGGAAGGAGGAGCGAAGGGGGAGCGAAGGAGGGAGAGGAGGGCACCGGCGACTCCACCTGAACGCCATCGGAAACCCCAAAGGGGAGCCCCGACCGCCCACTGTGGTTTCCCACAGTGGCGGCCAACATGTCGTCCACTGTGGGGCACCACAATGGCGGCCAACATGCCGTCCACTGTGGGGCACCATAGTGGCGGCCCGAGCCGCCGCCGGCCCACTGTGTATACTCACAGTGGGTTCGGCTCCCCTCCACGAAACCCTACGGTAGCAACTTTTTTTTTTTCCTTTATTTTTTTTATTTATATATATATATTTTTTTTAATAGAATATATATATATATATATGTATGTATGTATGTATGTATATTTATATTTATATGAATATATCTATTTAAATATATTATATATATAAGTATATCTGTTTATATATGTATATATATTTATATATATAGTTATATTACCTAATCAAATATATTTTAAATATAATCATAAGTATATATTTATATACATTCAATGAACAAGGACAAT
This sequence comes from Cryptomeria japonica, assembly GCF_030272615.1. Lineage (NCBI taxonomy): Eukaryota > Viridiplantae > Streptophyta > Pinopsida > Cupressales > Cupressaceae > Cryptomeria > Cryptomeria japonica. The sequence goes on from NC_081412.1 coordinate 579,174,819, forward strand.
TAGAGTTAACATTACTATGTATTTGAATTATATATATATATATATATATATATTGTTTATTTTATTTTTTTACAAATATTTAGCTAACAGATTTTAATAGCTTAACCAGCAGTTATATAAATACGTTATTATTTGTAATAGATAGACCCTTTAAACATCAACTATAAAACTATGAATTTATTTAAATCGAATAACTAATTACTCCAGATTTCTATTTCTGCAACTAAGTAAATTCCAGAAATCGATAAATTTAACAGCAACTTAATAAATCCAGAATTTATTAAATTAAATCCATAGAAGTAATTATAACTACTTTAGGTTTTATTTCTGCAATTATATATGTGATTTTATTTCCTGCAACTATAATTATCTGTAATCCTTAAACTTAAATCATGAAATTTGAAATTTAAACTGCAATATTTATTTTTTATTCACAACAACATGCAAACAACCATTAATTCCTTTCTTTATTTCCTAGATTTATTTCACATGCATAAAGGGGTAAAATAAATTTAGTTTCTTTCCCACATTATTAATATACTCAACAATAATTAAATTCAGAAAACAAACTTTAGAAAACTGTTCCAGATTTATTCATTTCATCTTTTGCAATATAACAAATAACTATTACATTTCTAGGAATTACTTTAAAAGACACTACAGTCATTTTACAAATAGGTCACTCAACTTTTATAATAAGGACAAAATAGTAACATATTTCCAAATGGATTCTGCAACAAATAACTCCATCGAGTTTTCCACTCGTTCCTAATCTCTTTCTTCCAACAACCTGCAAATAAGATCAAAGATATGACCATGGAGTGCTCACCTCCCAGCCTAGGCTAACTGGTAGCCACCCCCGAGCTCGGAGAACCAAGCCCTAGACAAGTAACAAACATGCAAACACAAAAGACAGAATACACACAAACTCAAAACACACTCCCAACCTGGGCTACACTGCACCACACATTGGTGATGTCTTTTCAAGGGTGGTAGTGGACCAAGAACCCTGAGGAGACTGCAAGTATGATAAAACAAATAGCCACCTCATGGCAAACCAACATATATAGCAACCTCATGGCAAACCAAATACATCGAGTACAACAAAATCAACCCCTTATTCCTTATGCCCCCCCAAGGCATTCATGCCTTATCTCCCTCCTTATGACCCCCAAATGCATAAACAAGCCATGCAGCAAGGGTCACATAAATTCTCTTGTGATCGCTCCCATAACGAGAGTCTCTCACTCGACGGCTGTCACTTCTACCAACCACAAGATCCTCCTCTCTCCCAAGAGTAGGAGGTCTTGATTACTCCCAAAACATATACAATGTACAAACATAAAATACCAAATAAGTTTCCAAGAAAACATGCACGGAAACTAGTCTTTTACACAAAAATTACTTTCAAAACAAATGCAGTAAGAAAATCATTATAAGAAGAATACCACCAACCTTAAACTGCCCAAAGGTATACTAGTTTTGTTGAGGATGAGCAGCCCAATTCCTCGGTTCTTCTCTTTCTACCCTTAGCTAAAATTCTCAAACCAAATTCTGTCTTTTTCTTTACAAAGTTCTTTTGTCTCCAAAAATGGAGAGTGGGTGATTACCCCCAAATCTATCTTTCTTGCTTAGGAAGACACTAGTGTGGGTTCTCTCAAGTTTCTAAAACTGAAAAGGAAAGTAAGGTAAAATGGGAAAAGGGAACTTTTATTCAAAAAGGAAGGTTAACCACTTAGCTCAAGCCTTCTAATTTCAATTTTCGCACAACTTAGAAAAGTTACTTTTTAGGGTGTCTAAAAGGTCACATGGGAGTAGAAACTTGCCTAAAATTACCCCTAACCCTTAAGTATACCTTATGGGCTTTAGGAAATCCTCTTAAACTACCCCTAGGTGTCCATTTAACCCCTTTTAAACCCCTCTGAAGTTAATTTTCGGGTCAAACTTAAGTTGACCATCCCAAAGATTCTTTACCCAAGGCATTTATGGAAATCACATCACATTAATTGAAAATGATATAGTTAAACAATTCCCACCAAGAGACAAATTTAAAAATTTAAACATAAATCCACGCGTGTCAAGTGACACAAAGAAAATACTTTTACAAATTTTTGCATGAAATCATGTCTCTTGTGGATTTTACATAAATCAATTAAATAACACTTAACACACATGCATCATTTACTGTTACGAATAAAGTACAACACAAACGGGGTGTTGTCTCTCCAAATAGACAAACCCTGGCTTACGAACATACATAGGTCTAGATTTAGTTCTTCGTAATATTTCCATGGTCACATGAATATCTTTTCCTGCGCCACTCAAATACACATTAGTAATTTCCAATAACCAAGTATTATATTAAACACATAAATTAGAATACACACCAAACACTTCGCATACAATTTACATTTGAACAATTCAATATATCTCATATTCAATTAAATCTATATAAGCAATTATCATAATTCTCCTAATTTTGGGGCCACACCTAAAACCTACATCTTAACTCTACCTTCATAATTAAAGTCCTGCAAATCCAATAATGACATACCTCATCTCCAATTTATCCTATTCTAGAATCATATAGAGTTCTTTATCGTAAAGCATATAAATGAAGCATCAACATTCATCAATGTTATCCAAATCACGAAATCATATAAGTTCTACATCCTGACATAGCTGACATATGTTAAATCGAGTTTATCAAATCAATGGATCTTTTAGGATTTCAAATTCAGAACACATCAAAATGTACACCACAAGGTGCGATAACTCTATAACTTGGTTCAATCACTTTTCTCACAAATCTATCTGCCTAACACGGTCCATTTTATTGAATTATAAGGCATTTATTAATAGGGTCAAACATGGTCAACTAAGTTAATCAAAGCTTGGTTTGGGGAAGGCCTTACATAGCCGATATGTATAGTAATAGAGGTTGATCTGGAACTGGTGGCATCAAAATTAGTGGATTCAAAAGATAATCTTTTAGTATTTGGAAAGCCTGTTGACAGTTATCATCCCATTTGAATTTGATGTTTTTATGTAGCAAGTGCTGAAAAGGATTACACTTATCTACAAGTTGTGCTATGAATCTTCGTATGGACTAGAGTCTCCCTTGCAAAGATCAAAGTTGACTGATATTTCATGGTGGTTGCATCTCTTGGATGGCCTTGACTTTTGCTGGATTGGCTTCGATTCCTCTTTTTGATACAATGAATCTCAGGAGCTTCCTGGAGGTTACTCCAAAGACACATTTCTTGGGGTTTAATCTTACTTTGTATTTTTCCAACCGATCAAAGATGACTGAAAGTATGTCTAAATGTGTATCTTTGTCTATTGATTTGCCCAAGAGGTCGTCAACATAATCTTCCACAGTAACGTGCATGAGATCATGAAAGATAGTAGTCATGGCTCTGTGATATGTAGCGTCTGCATTTTTTAACCCAACAGGCATGACATTCCAATAGAAAGTTCCCCAAGGACAAGTTAATGTTGTTTTGTGCTGATCCTCGGATGCGATTTTTATTTGATTATAACCAGAGAATCCATCCATCAAAGATAACATTTGATGACCTATTGTGAGATCTACAATCAAATCTATGTTTGGTAATGGGAAATCATCTTTAGGACAAGCTTTGTTGATGTCTCTGAAGTCTATACATATCCTGATGCTATGATCTGGTTTATTGACAAGCATTAAGTTGGAGATCCATTCAGGATAATCAATTGGGCGTATGAATCCGATATCCAATAATTTGTCAAGCTCTGCCTTGACTAATAATGCCACTTGTGGATGCATCTTTCTTAATTTATGTTTCATTGGTTTTGCCCCCGGTTTAACTGTCAAATGATGCATTACCAAATCTAGATCCAATCCAGGCATGTCAGCATATGACCATGCAAAATTGATTTGTCGCTCTGTGAAGAAACTTATGAACTTTGATCTTTCTATCTCTGTCAGAGATTGTGCTAGGAATATGTTATGTGGACTTTCTTTTGTACCAATGTTTGTTTTGATGGTTTCCTCTTCCAAGATAGATGATTTTTCTTCATAGGATGTTGGGAGAATGTTGAGCCTTCCATCCTCGGGTGCCTCAGAGAGGTTTTCGCCCTCAGATATGTCCTTTCTTTTTACTTTTTTGCGGTCAGATAGCGCCACAACGTGGTTTTCACCATAAGACTCTTGATTTGTTTTTATTTTTATGTTTTTGCGACTGGAAGACCCAACACCCTCACCAAAATATGCCACATTGTTGAGTTCTATAGTGTATCTTGCCTTATGGTCCCTAAGGGGAAGATCATCTCATATGCCTAGATAATCAATAAAAGCTTCATCATTTTGGAATGTATTGAACTGTGCAGGTCCTTCATGGTCCCAATCAATGAGTTGGTGGTGAACAAGGGGAAGGCCTTTGATGTCTTCGAAGTTAGCGGGCCTAAGAGTGAAAATGTAGTTATATTCAAGTATGTCGAGGTAGTCATAGAGGTCATCATTGGCACTCTCCTCATCTGTCTTGATCGTGAATGAATCCAAATTATCATCACTAGTAGCGCATTCTGGGAAAGGTGTTCTCATTCTATGTGATTTCGACCTAGAACCTAGAGGCAAGAACTGTATGGGGTCCTCAAGGGTTGTTTCTTGACCAACTTTGAATTTTCTATAAAATTCTTCTTCTTCTGTGGGTTCACCTGGTTCTCTAAATGTCTCGGTGAGTTCATAGTCACTGGAGGATTTGTCTGAATCGCATTCCTATTCATTGGAGTCTGTGGAATAGTGATTCTCTTGTTGAATTTTGGCAGCTTTGATTTGTAATGCTTCTCCTATTTTTTGAGTGTTTACCTTGGAAGTCATGAAACCAAGTCCTTTCAAGCATTCCTTTTTTAATGTCAATTCAGGTTGTAAAGGTTCAATGATGCCTTCCTTCCTTAAGCCAAGAGGACTTTTGCCATCATACCCAAATTTTTGTAGGATCTTGAATCCTTTGCCATAATTTTCACATGGTATGCTGATGTGATCTTGTGTATCATTTTCAAGGTCTTTGTAAAGCATGTTGTATAAGTCCTCTTCTTCTAGTTCACCCTATTTTTGAAAGATAGTAGGGTCCCATTTGAGTATAATGATAGATACCTGCTTATTAGGATGTGGTCTTCCATATTCTTTTGGTGAACTCATAACTTGTTGTAAGCACATGGTTTGATTCAAAGTGTATTCACCCATGCCCTTGTCCTGAAATTTCCCTTTAAGCTCACCTTGTTTTGATGTCGAAGGTTTTAATGATTTAGGATCAATGTATGCAAAAGAAGGGACAACTTCCCTATTACTTGGAATGATCATCTCAGTTTTCGATCTCAAGTTATTGCAGTATATGTATGGATTAGGATCACCATTAACTATTATTTCATCTCCGTTGTGAGGAAACTTAATGCATTGGTGATATGTAGATGGGACTGCCCTCATTTCATGAATCCAAGGATGTCCTAGTAATATATTGTATGTGAGATCCAGGTCTAGGACTTGACAAACCACATCCTTTGTAACTGGCCCAACTTTGAGAGGCAAGGTGACTATGCCTTTGGATGAATTCTCTTCATCATCATATGCCTTGATGGTAATTTTGTTTGTAGAATTCACAGCTTTATCACAATATCCCAATTGTTTAATAGTGCTCAATGTGCAAATGTTTAGACCTGCTCCTCCATCTATCAGGACTCATTTTATTCGATGTTTGTGTATGAAGGCTTCAATGTGTAATGGTGCATTATGTGGCTGACTTACGGAGGTGTC